>NC_134703.1:63579004-65979004 GCF_043290135.1 Rhipicephalus microplus
GGTTGATTACAGTGCCTCGTTGACTAGAACATGATACGTCGAGAAAGAAAATCGCCCACTTTGGGCCCTGTGCGTGACATTACTTGCCTAATCCTGTGTTTAAAAGTATAATTAGTCATTCGCTTACGAAAGTTTGTATCTCTGCGTCCATATCGCTTGACATACATACGGACACGAAAACCTTATTAACAGTTCCTGGTGCATGCAGCACCAATGAGTAGGTAACTAAGCACCTGCTGCTTGCCTATAGATCAATTTCACAGCACCGTTTCCTAACTAGCCCATTATGTAATAATTACAGTTCCCGCTTTCTCTGCCCTCCATGTCCCAAATAGTGTGACAACGTTTCTGCATACTGCGTTGGTCGGCAAGAACCTTAAACGTTTCTCTCAGGCTCTATCACGTTATCACTACGCAGTCATTATGAACTTCATGAGTTAAAAGCTGTAACCTCCCACTCCAAAAAAAAATACTCCAGTGCAAGAACAACGACCAAAATATGTCGATGACAACAATAGGTAGTCATTGTCAATAACACTTTCGGTGTGTTCAAATGAAGGTCAAATACTGGCACTGGCCAGGCTGACTAAAAACTTTCGCATGTGGTGGGGTCATTGCTGCCATGAGGTTTGCTGCTACTTCCACTAGTGAGGCGCCGTTGTTGCGCAGTGGATATTTGTTTTCGTTCACAGTGGCACTGCGAGCTGCGCATCAATATTCTAGCAACCATATTTGCTATCTTTTTCTGAGCAATATATATGTTAGCAAAGTATGCTGTTACGGTTTATTATTTCACTAATATGAAATGACGCTTTCTCTGGCCCCGCGGTCACTTCGGTGGGCAATAAGTTGATCAGATTTATGATGCCTCGGAATAGTTTTATTGTTTCTGCGCTGCAGAATGATGGCTTAGATTTATCGTATTCATTGGCAGGGCCGCATAAGCTTTTTTGTCTAACATAACCATGCAGGAAGAAATCAGTGTTCAGCCTTGAAGCAACAAGAGTAAACGAAATTGCGTGACTATATTGTTCAAACTTAATGTTAGTGTCTACATGTGACGCCCGCAATAAACAGACAGTCGGAGCTACCCTATCTCGGTCTATTTAGCCAAACAATTTTACGTTTTGTGAGTTCATCGAAATTGCAAAGGAAGGTAAGTTTCATAAAAAAGCAACAGCCCCTTCCCCGACCCTCCCTTTTCTTTCCTATAATGTATAGAACGTCTCGTTTGAGATTGCGTGGGGAGCTTTGCAGAGAGATGATTCACTAACCCGTCTCTAAAAGACATCAGTGCGACCATCTCACACAGGCACCAGCAACGCCCTGAAACATCACTCAAATTTCAAATTCCATGCCCACCGTTGGACCGCCCGTTTTAAATTCACCGCTTTAAGTTCACACTGTACAGTGGACGCTTAGAGTCTGTTCAGAGAGATAATTTACATTATGGTATATATGCAAAGCAAGAAAAATGAATTCTTACAACGATGGCCAGTGCAAAGCCGAAGCATAGCACAGCGACGACCGCACTGCGCATAAATTTCGCCGCCCTTCCCTAGTGCCTCCCACGAGTTATTGTGATTCATCGCTGTATATTTGTAGACTTACTGCTTTGCTGTTGTTTTTGCTGATTTTTTTTTAAGATCACGTCCATGAGTTGCGCAAGAATTCAGTCGGTGTTCCCAGTGGGGCTCCGCCAAGGCGCCTGAACTGCGGTTCTGAAACAAAGCCCGCTTGCAGCACGAACACTGGCTCTGCTCCGGGCTGAGATTTAGCTCGCCGGTCGAGGCTACACCGAGGTCCACTGCTGGAGAGAAACCACTGTTTAAGTCCAAAGACTTTTGCTCAAGTCGACTCGAGGGCTATGTTAACGCTTTAGGAAGAGGGAGGAGAAATCCTGGAAGCAGATGGTACGAGACAAAACAAAAGTGTGTAGTGAAGCAGAATAAAAATTCTTTAATTTAAAGCTCATTGCATAAACAGTGGTGCCTGCTGTCTACACGCACAGCAATTCTTTTTATTCTGTTTAATTTTTTGTAAATTTGTGTCGCACATAACATTTGTGTCTGTTTTTCTTTAAAACATTTACTTGACCTGCGCACCTTTACTAAGGAAAGACTGATATTCTTACGCTCTGAAACATTCTCGAAAAAGCAATATAGCGTGTTTTTGGACTTAATGCACATGTTGCTCTATTATATAGGTATAGTTTACCTTTAGCATGAAAGCGGGAATTGCTACACGTTTGCTACTTGTTATAGCGTGTCGCAAACGGTCATCGCTGGCAGCGTTTTACAGTTTATCGGGATAGCGTTTACGTGGTTAACGTGGCCTAGCTGCGATGATGGCACCACCTATCGGAGGGTGAGTAAGTTAAAGGATAGTGCAAATGAAAAGAACACAAAAATGTTTGCCTGCGTCACCACGCGAAGCAATGTTACAAGAATTTTGTTGTTGTTGTTGTTGTTGTTGTTGTTATTGTTGTTGTTGTTTTGGTAATAATAAAAGTAAATAAATATGAACCACCTACCAAACTCTAAAACACATGTGATGCCGATCTGTTTACAGCAGTCTTCTAGTTAGGCCTACAGATGTTCAAGACTACGCTATCTCAAAAACTACGCTGACGTATCCGTAATACTTTGTCGTCGAAGCTAACCGAAGACAAGTGAAGCCATTTTTTAAACAGTCGTTTGCTGCGAATGACGTGAATCATTCAACAACTACGCCAAAATCACTTTGAAGCGGGCGTCCGAAACCACCGCCATGTTTTACGTACACTACGCAAGCCACACTAACACGGTAACGCTAAATCCGAAAAATAGCGTGCACACATTGAGCGGCACGCGTCCTGCACGTTACTGCGCGTGCACACTTCCATCCCGCTATCTCGGTAAGCCCGCTATTCCGCTAAACCCGGTAAACTAAATCTATCTATTATCTTTCGGAAGAAATACAATGTTATTGTGATCTCAGGTGTTTAAAAGCCCAAATTAGCAAGAGCGTCTTGCGCTATAATTATTCATAGCACAAAATTTCAAACCATTGACCTGCAGGTCACGGGATTGAATCCCGCCTGCAGCGGCTGCATTTTCGAAAGAGGCGAAAGTGCTGTAGCACTGTGTGCTCATGTATTGGTGCAAGTTAAAAAAACCCCAGGTGGTGAAAAGTTCCGGTGCCCTCCCCTAAGGCGTCTCTCATAATTACATGGTGCTTTTGAGACGTTAAACCCCACATATTATAATTATTATTATTAACTTTCAGACAATTATCACACTGCGTATGTGATTTGTGAAGGCGGGTCGTCAATAAAGAACATTTACTAAAGGAGACTTTTCGGTATTACGCTATAAAGAACATTTACTAAAGGAGACTTTTCGGTATTACGCCAATTCTTTTTAGGGGCGAAGCTCCTTATAGCGGCACCCGTTCGTTCCCCGTAGTATGTAACAAGTATAACATTTTGACCTCCAAGGTGGTGCCGGTGAGAGACTTCTTCTGTGCGTTGTTGAACAATAAAACATAGTGCTCATTGTACATGTTAATGGCTGTTAATGGGGAATGAGAGACAGGAGCATTCGGCTTTTATTTAATGCGCAGGCTGCGATCACCATTAGCAGCCATTGGCTTGTACATTGAGCACTATCTGACAAGAAAGGGTTGCTACGTTATACTCGCTGGGTGTAACCTCCTTAGCTTTAGAAAGGTTTAGCGAGCGTTGAGCCGCAGTGCCATGAATACAATGAACTTGTATATACCATGAATGAACTCGAGGTGGTTAAAAACGGGAAGTAGATGCGGAGCGCAAGCCGTAAGAAAGTAAAAGCCGAATTCTCCTCTCTCTCATTCCCCATTAGCAGCCGTTGGCATGTACATTGAGCACTATCTGACTGACAAAGTTTGCTACGTCATACTCGCTGGGCGTAACCTCCTTGGTTTTCGAAAGGTTTAGCGAGCGTTCGGCCGCAGTGCCGTGAATACAGTGAACTAGTATATACCATGAACTCGAGGTGGTTAAAGGTGGGAAGTGGACCCGAAGCGCAAGCCGTAAGAAAGTGTGCGTGTGCCACCTCTCGTTTAGTCCTTGGAATGTCCGCTGGATGGCGGTGCTTCTATATGGGGAATATATGATGAAAAGATGCCAGATGGTGGTACTTGGAGTGTTGAATAGATGGACGAACGGACACATAGACAGATGCATGGATGGACGCATGAACGGATGGGCTGATGGACGCATGGACGGTCACACTGACGGACGCATGGACGGACGGAAGCAAGAACGATTGGACGGACGAATTCTTCGCCCCACGCTCCATCATTCACTCCGTGGATATGCTGCCATTTTTTTTAAGCCTCTACCTGTTTTTCATGCCATTTGTTTCAGAAAGGCTCGTAAAGTGCACCACGTGATCTTGCTACTTTTTTTGTCACTATTTCGTCCTGCTTTATTGAATTATGTAGAAGCTTGCTGCCATGTATCTATCACGTTGAAACTGGAAGGCTCTTTGAAAAAGGCGGATAAAAGCCGGATGCACGCATGACGGGTAACGAAGAATAAACAGCTAACGTATTCTAATCGTGACTCATCCTCGCTTTTCCGTAGGCAACAGCGCGGCCCGGGCTAAGGCGCGTGGCCAAGACCGAGTCCTAACTACAAACAAAATCGGCACACTAAGCAAAGTTGCAAGCTGCTGTCAGACGCGTAGGCCAGATCCTGATTGATCACTGTACTAAGAATGGCGTGTTTACAGAGAGCCTTGCAAAGGCGCTTTTTTGTTCATTTTTTTATCAGTGGTAGTCACTCATGAATACCGACAAAAAGTACACAAAAACCATAAACATTTCAATCTTATGGTCGTGATGGCATGTAACAAGATTATTCTTCTGATATCAGGAAGGAAAGCGATGCTTCTGGATATTGAGATATATTTTTAAGCAGGCTCAAGTACCACAATTGGCGTCTCAATCTCTATTTTAAATGCGAAGCGTACTGCAAGCACATTTGTCATCTATCTGCGTATCTATCTAGCCGCTTACGACTGGGTGCTCTCGTGACCACCCTACCCTCTTAACTTGGCCGGAACCAATATTAGTACGGCAGGGTAAGATGGTCAGACGAATATGTCGCACTGGTCAAGACACGAAAAATGTCACAATCCCGTCACGTACGTCGTCAAACACTTTGCGCCAGACAGTAACATATACCCGCTGGTTGGTATGTGCCACTGGTATGCGGGTAGTGCCCCAGATGATTGAAACCTTTAGTATCTACCGGGAATGGCGAGGACACACAATGGTATTCTTCACGCGTGAGCGTTAAGAAAGAGCGGACATTGGCAGCGTTGGCCGGATTAATGCAAAGAATAAATGTGAGGTGCCAGCAGGAATTGAAATGCAGAATCCTGCGTGTCAATAAAGTATTTTACCACAGATCCACGCCAGGTCTCCAAACTACTTTTCAAATAGACCCTAATGTTCGTGAAACGCCAATAGTGATTGCAGTTCTAACTATTCATTTTATAAAAAAAATTGGCAGATCCCCCTTACAGTGGGAGTCGGTGATATGCGAAGTACGAATGAGGAAGGTTGATATATCCCTTTAAAATGAGCACAACGTTATGAGGCGGAGGTAAATTATGCCGTACGTGACTTGATGATTATCATGTTTGGACGTGTCAATACCTTCGTCATCTATTCACGTCACCTGATACCAAATTTGATATATGTGGAGCTATGCAAACGGCGGCCAGCGTGCTATGAGCGTAGCATGCAGTCAAATTTTACATGGCACGCATGCCGTGAGTATCATGTTTGGTCGTGTCATTTACCTTCGTCGTCTATTCACGTCACATAATAGCAACTTTGGTACATGTTGAGCTAGCCAAACGGCCGCGAGCGCGCTATGAGCGTAGCATGTAGTCATGCTTTATATGACACACATATCATGATTATCATGTTTGGACGTGTCTTTTACCTTCGTCGCCTGTTCACATCACGTGATACCTAATTTGGCATATGTGGAGCTTGCGAAATGGTCACGAGCACATCATGAGCGTGGTATGTTGTCATGTTTTTACATGACAAGCGTGTCATGATTATCATGTTTGCACAAGTCAGATACCTTCGTCATCCATTGACGTCACGTAATACCAAATTTGGTATATGCTAAGTCAGCGAAATGGCCACGAGCGCATCATTAGTGTGGCATGTAGTCGCGTTGTTAGATTACATGTGCAGCACACATCTCATGACTTTCATGCCAGGGTCTGTCGGTTGTGTTGGTCATGCAGTCATGTCATACCATACCTGTTTCGCAACATGCCATGTGAACGAAACCACCGCAAAAGCAGCGAGACCATGAAAAATGTAAAACCGTGAAATGTAAACCGTGAAATGTAAATCATGACATACATGTCATAATTTTCATGTTATGAATAGTCACTTATGCTCATCATGCAGTCATGTTATACCACACCAATTTTGGTATTCATACCATTACCGAAACGGCCAGGAGAGTTAAAAGTCTTAGGCGGCTAGATAGATAGATAGATAGATAGATAGATAGATAGATAGATAGATAGATAGATAGATTCAAAGTCACCGAAGTTCGCTAAGAAATGCTTCGCATTTAACATTGCATATATCTACTCATGCGGTACAGCCATTAGGACTGATCCACGTCAATTGTAGTAAGGTGTCACTCAATAAAATATATTTGCTTAGCAGTGTCTAGGGCTACCAGTCTCGCGAGCACCAGTGCTTCATATAAGCTGATCGCTTCTGGTGTTGCTAATACTCACGTGTCTGTTGTTATCGTTCCACAAGCACAAACAACGTGTTATATCACCATCTGTTACAGTTCAACATGTGTATGTGTGTGCAAAAGTTGCGCATATATTTAGCGTTCTTTCATAACGCGTCACTCAATAAAAACATTACAACATGATCACGTTTTCTCCGCATGCTTCACATAACGTCGATTCCCAAGGTACGTGGGATCTGACGAATTTTTTTAGCTTCCTATACCATCGGCATCTTGTTGGCGCTGACTATTATATATGCTCAACATCGCACCTCTAGCAACAAGCATGATGTTGCACGTAGTGGTACATGTGTGACGCATTCTCCCGTTTTCTGACAAGACATTGATAAATACATAATCTGTCGTATTTATAAAACTTTATCATCTCCATGATCAAATAACAAATCACTCGCCCACATGTTTAGTAAGCAATCCAAATAATAAGCGTCACATATAAATTTAGCCACGCTTCTGTATGGCCAATGGCCTGGGTACCTGCACTAGCCGAGATTCAGTTCGTGATGCTGTGTGTATGACTACATGCCGTGTACGTTACGTTTGAAATTAATGTTTATTTCGCTTTGAAATTTCCTAATGTATGCGTTTTCTCATCAGTCGCGATGCCAACCTTCGCTGCTCATCACGCCTGTCACGAAGTTCGGCACGTTCGAACTCCACTTACTTGTGAAAAGTTGTGTCAGTAAGTCTTTGTAAGTATGAACGCCTCTCGTTCTCTATAGCAAAGATGGTGCAAGCGAAGTCGACTAGCTCATGTGAAGTGGTTTACACGAAAAAAAAAAAGGCCAGGCCTGCGCGGAAGATGCAGCACAGTCACAAAGAAAGACAGAAGAGCGGCCTTTCAGAACCTTTTCTGAAACAATCATTGGGCAGCTGCTGCAGGCACACTTCCTTCATGCCCACTACGGCATTATTAATAAAAATTTTAGGGTAGTAGGCTGGCACTCGCTATGCTATTCTTCGTCATTCTTCTGAGAAGCGTGGTGTCCACTAAACTATTGCAAGGAATTTTTTGCCAATTGTTCATGCAGTAGCTGACGACGATGAGGAATTATACCTGAAGTGGGTATGCACCACAGCTAATAGCTGCACACAAGCTTTTGTAATAGGTTGGAGCGTTGAACGACCCACTCATACGCTATTCGCATTGTGCGACGACTGCTTGTTCTTTAGCTGTTTTAAAACGCTTTATAAGTCGTAATAACGCGATTGCTTTCCTGACATCAAGCCTGCCTAAGGCAAGTTTGCCAGCAAGTCCCAAACACCGGCGTGGAGGAGGAGGAGGAGGAGGAAGGGAAGAAATGAAAGGCAGGGAGGTCAACCAGACGCACGTCCGGTTTGCTACCCTGCACTGGGGGAAGGGGTGAGGGGATTAAAGAAGAAGAGAGAGAGAAGTGAAGGGCAACGTGTGTGTAGATGTGACCTTGTCCATTGCACGCTTATAAGCGGTCGCGTAGTCCGGTCGTCTTTAGAAAACTTAGCAATGCCCGCGTCGCTTTGCTGGCCAGCAACGCGTAGAGCCATGAGCCAAGTATCTTCTCTTCGGAAAAAGGTCTACTGTCTAGTGTCTCCAACGTTTCGCGTAGCAAGTTGCGTTCGCTCGCAAAACGCTCACATGAACACAGTAGATGTTCTATTGTCTCGTCAGTGTCGCACGATTCACATCGGGAGCTATCCGCCATTCCTATGCGAAAGGAGTACGCCTTTGTAAAAGCTACTCCTAACCACAGGCGGCACAGTAAAGTTGCATCCTGGCGGGAGAGGTCCGATAGAACTTGACGCTTTCTCGATGGGTCCAATTTGTGTAGGCGGTGGTTCCTGACACTGGGGTCACTCAGCCAAGTTTCCGACATGGTGTTAGCGAACGAGTGAAGGCCCCTTGCAGCGTCGGTTCTCGACAATGGAATTGGGGTTGTCTGGGCGTCAGCGTGAGCGGATCGGGCAGCATTATCAGCAAGGTCATTACCGACAATACCACAATGTCCCGGTAACCACTGGAACACCAAGTCATATCCTTTCGATAAAACTTCGTGAATCACTTCTCTTATTTCATTCACTATTTGTTGATGCTCCCTCTGTCGTAAAGCTGATTGCAAGCTCTGAAGGGATGCCTTGGAGTCGCAGAACACAGCCCATTTTTGGTATTCCGCGATATAAAGTATAGCAGCACGTAAGGCGGCAAGCTCCGCTGCTGTGGATGTTGTCCTATGCGACAGTTTGAGCTTTATAGTGACCTGGTACGCCGGGATGACAACAGCACCTGTGGAGCTGTCAGCCAAGACCGATCCATCGGTGTAAATATCGGTCCTCTGGCCGTATTTTTCGTTGAGTAGCGGCAATGTCACCTGTCGTAGGACCACTGTTGAATGATGGCTCTTGTTCGTTATTCCCGGAATAGTGAGGCACACCTGTGGTTGTTGTAGGCACCACGGGGGTGACGCTGGTCTTGTTGCGGGAGTGAAGCTAAAAGGGAGGCATTCTCGATGGGCAGAAATAATCTTTGAAAAGATCGCGTGTGGTCTTTGAAGTGGCAACACTGCAACATGGTGACCAGGAACTCGGCATAGGTGTCTTATGTGGGCTCTCAAATTGTCAGTGGTGATGTATGTTCGAATTGGATGCTGTCTTGCGATAATAATTGCCCCGTAGGTTGAGGTGCATCGCGGCAATCCTAAGCACACGCGTAGTGCTTGTCCTTGCAGACTTTCGAGAGTGCGGATGTTCGTCTTGCACGTACTTGCCAGTAACGGCAAGCTGTAGCGCAAAAATCCCAGAAACAGTGCCCTGTATAGCTGCCTCATTGACCTTATCGATGCGCCCCAAGATTTTCCGCAGAGGAACCGCATTATATGGACAATAGAAGTTAGCCTTCTCTTCAGGTAATTGCAGTGGGCACTCCACAAAAGGTCCCTGTCAATAATCACACCCAGGAAGCTATGGTTTTTCTGGTATGGAATATTTTGTCCATTGATGGTAACAGGGTATTGTGTCACGGCTCTGCGGGTAAACGCAACCAATGCACATTTCTCCGTTGAGACGGAAAGACCTTGCTTGCGGAGATATGAGCATGTCAGGGTGGCAGCCTGCTGGACTCTTGCACGTACTTGTAGACGAGTTACAGCCGAAGTCCATAGACAAATATCGTCAGCATATATGGATATGAGGATGGTACTTGGCAAAATTTCACGAAGTCCTACCATCACGAGGTTAAATAAAGTGGGACTTAATACGGCGCCCTGAGGGACGCCACGGGAGGTATAGTAATTTGTGGTAGGTCCATCTGAGGTTTGTACAAAAAAGTACCTTCTCGTCAAATAATCCTGGATCCATTGGAACATCCGACCACCGATTCCAACAGCTTCCAACGAGTCTAGAATGGCTTTATGTGTTACGTTATCATAAGCCCCTTTGACGTCGAGGAAGAGTGCCAGTGGTATGCTCTGGAGGCTCTTCTGTTGCTGGATAAATGTTGTGAGATCAATCACGTTGTCAAGAGATGATCTACCTCGCCGAAAACCCGTCATGCAGATTGGGTATACGTTGTAGTGCTCGAGGTACCATTCTAGGCGTGTAAGTATCATCCTTTCCATGACTTTTCCTACGCAACTTGCGAGGGCAACAGGGCGAAATGATGTCAAATCAAATGGTGACTTTCCTGCTTTGAGTAGTGGCACAAGTCGACTTATCTTCCAATCCTGGGGAACATTGCCCGCCAGCCATGAGTGGTTGTAATAGCTTAACAACTGTCCCCTTGCCTTCTGTCGAAAATTGGCTAGAGCGGCGTAGGTGATGCCATTGGGTCCTGGTGAAGATGATCGTCGGAAAGCCGCCAAATATGCGTCAAGTTCTTCTATAGTGAAAAGATTGTCCATTTCGTAGATGCGGGCTTCAGGGATAACACTCCTAATGGTGCCAGCGGACAAGGCGGACACACCAGCGATTCGCGTACAAAACTCATTTGCCACTTCAAGTTGGGTGTGGCCTGAATGTAGGGCTAAAGCCATGAAAGGATGTCTTTGTTGGGGAGTCGAGCGCAGGCCACGAATAGTGCTCCAGATGCGTGACAACGGCTTTCGGGGATCCAATGATTCGCAGAATGATTTCCAGCGTTCCTGTGCAAATTTGTCTAAACGTCGTTGGACTTTTTTCTGTATGCGTCGTGCCAGCCTCAAGTCGCATATTGCTTTCGTCCGCCTGTATCTTCTTTCCGCCCTTCGGCGAAGCGCGCGCAGTTTTTCCAGTTCAACGTCAAAATCTGAACGCTTGCTGGTGAACGGGAGGAGACAGGAAGATTCCCTCATTGCCTCTTTGATGACATCCTCCAAGTTCTGGTCAGGGTCTTCACGGCATGTATTTTCCATGAGTCGCTGAAACTTGGACCAATCAATTCTTCGTATTGAGGTCTCAGGAAAGGAGTTAGTAAGACCCCTTATTCGCATATAAGTTGGAATGTGGTCACTCCCATGCGTTTCGATGTCTGAAAACCAGTGCACTTGCGACCGGAAGTTTCTGGATACCAGAGTCAAATCGAGGCAACTGCTGTACGTAAGGCCCCGCAGGTATGTAGGACTGCCATCATTTAAGAAACATAGGTCATGCTTAGAAGCGAATGACACGAGGCTTCTTCCTTTAGCGTTGATCATCGAACTACCCCAGAATAAGTGATGTGCGTTGAAGTCTCCAGTTATAACCCACGGGCCCGTAGTTGTTGTCAGTATGTCTCGTAGTCAGTCTTGTTTAAATCGTCCGGATGGTGATATGTAGACACCAATGAGTGTGAATGACACTTTTTCCTTTTTAACACGTAAGCAGGCATATTGATTGTCATCATGTGGTTGAACTGCATGATGCACGTATGTGAAATCTGTGCGAATGTAAACAACCACCTTGCTGCGTTCCTCGCACGTTGAAGAAACGAAAGATTCATACCCTGATAGTTTAGGAGGTTGTTGCACGTTTGGTTCACATATAACTATCATAAGAATACGATTCATGAGTATATACTGACGGAACGAAGAGATGCGGGATCTCAGGCCTCTCGCGTTCCACTGCATTATCGACGCTTGTCGGACCTCGTTGCGGAAGGAGAAAATTGGTCGAGCCATGGTTGCTACTGGAGACTTGCAAATACTGGACTTAGAGCATACAGTACTTGTAGTCATTTAACCATATGGTGTAGTAGCGCAATTTTCACGGGGACGAAGAGGACAAGAACACACGACACTCGCTACACTCGCAACTAATTTTATTTCAGAAGCAGCACTTCATATATAACCCATAACCCTAGCGACACAGAAAAGAACTACGAACATTGAATCATTGCCAACAGAAGCTTTTGCGCAGACTCAAGCGATAGTACACGGCAGTTACGCTTACACTTTAAGATGACATAACTAAAACAGCCCTGGGTAACATCAAATCAAAAAACCAAAAAAATTTTGCGGGAATTCACACGTGTTTGAAACAAAATTTTGAAACTACAAAAAGGAGAGTATGACACATGCAAACACTGATCTCAATTAAGTCCTTCGAGGTAGCTGGCTTCTCGGTCACTTAACGAAACCGATGGCTGACTAATGCATCCTTCTTTTCTTTTTTTAATGTGGAAGGCTTCGACAATTTCTCTGGTTAGTTGGTTTCCATGACGGAAGACTACGGTTGTGTCACTGAACAGTGGTGAGCAGCCACACTGGGAACAGTGTCTCTTTATGTGAGAATGAATGTCAGTTCTTAATGATCACCACTGTTCAGTGACACAACCGTAGTCTTCCGTCATGGAAACCAACTAACCAGAGAAATTGTCGAAGCCTTCCACATTAAAAAAAGAAAAGAAGGATGCATTAGTCAGCCATCGGTTTCGTTAAGTGACCGAGAAGCCAGCTACCTCGAAGGACTTAATTGAGATCAGTGTTTGCATGTGTCATACTCTCCTTTTTGTAGTTTCAAAATTTTGTTTCAAACACGTGTGAATTCCCGCAAAATTTTTTTGGTTTTTTGATTTGATGTTACCCAGGGCTGTTTTAGTTATGTCATCTTAAAGTGTAAGCGTAACTGCCGTGTACTATCGCTTGAGTCTGCGCAAAAGCTTCTGGTGGCAATGATTCAATGTTCGTAGTTCTTTTCTGTGTCGCTAGGGTTATGGGTTATATATGAAGTGCTGCTTCTGAAATAAAATTAGTTGCGAGTGTAGCGAGTGTCGTGTGTTCTTGTCCTCTTCGTCCCCGTGAAAATTGCGCTACTACACCATATGGTTAAATGATGTCTCACCAACTAGCCCAGCTCTCAACCCTACAGTACTTGTAGTGCACTCTGAGCGAGTGGAGACTTCAGGCTGCTGCACAGCTTTCGCATGGCATCCAGCAGTATTCGGAACATTCTGATGTCTTCTGTGTCCTCCTCAGGCAGCTTGTCAGCGGCTGGCTGGAGTGATGTGACTGTCGATGTGCGCTTGGGGTTTGCAGGTGGCTGTGATTTCGGCAATGAAGGCCAAACTGATTCATCTGCAACAGTGCTGCTCGTTGGTTTGTTGACCGCGCTGGCCGCCTTCGGTCTGGGAGGCAAGGGCGGTGGAAGAGAACGGTGGTGGAGTGGTGCTTTCGATGCAGCGTCTGCGGCATTCTTTGATGAACTGCGGCGACGATGACGCCTCTTTCGGACGGTCCTGGCAGCCTCTCGATGCGACGAATTGTCTCTGACCATTTGTTTCAATACCGCTATTTCTCTTTGGATTTTGGGGCATTCTTTTGACGAAGCTGCATGTGACCCATGACAATTCGAGCATTTGAGGGTAGTTGCTTCGCAGTCATCCGCAGAATGGGCTTCCGCGCAACGAGGACACACCGTCCTATTTTCGCATACGCTTCTCACGTGGCCCATCTTCATGCACTTATAACACTGTAAGGGCTTCGGTATGAAAGGTCGCACTGAATGCCGAAAATGGCCCACCTTTACGTGTGAAGGAAGAGAGTCGCCCTTGAACATGATCTTCAAGCAGCGTGAGTTTCCCAAACGGACAGCTTTTGCGATGACGCTGGCTTCATTTACCGGTTTGACCAGAACATCGAAGTCGGAGCTGGGAATGGCAGTATCCACATCGTAGATGACTCCAGTGACGACGTTAGAGCTCACAGGAATGTAGGAGCGAACTTTCATTCCCCCCAACTCGTTGACGTTGCGCAGTACATTAAGTGCCGCAGCATGCAAAACGTCGATGGCCAATACGTTCTTACGCGTGTTCACTCTGATGTCTGTGATCTCGTTAGACACGAGTCCTTCCAGCATCACCGAAACAGATTGCCTGTTGAGGCGCTTCATGTTACCGTCCGGTACCTCAGGGACAAAAAGGATAGTGTTTGTCACGGGTCTCCTTGGCACTCTGTCGTTCAACGTACTCGATGACGAAGATGTTCTGACGTTCCGCCTCTTCGCTTTACGGCTTAGCACCAGCTTAAAATCGTCGTCGTCAGAAGGCTCTTCGCTGCTCATTGAGTAAACAAGAGTACTCTCGCTGTCGTAGTCGCTGTAGAGTCCCGTACGCTTCCTGGATGCGGCCACCGCCGACGCCGCCGTAACTGGCGGACGTCCGTGGGGGTCCACGTCCATCACCGATGGACACGGATGTGATATTCGCGAAGTTCACTTAAAATTAGGTGAAAAAAGAGAGCACCTACTGAAACTGCGATCTGCTAAGCAATCACTTCGTCGTCGTCCCGCAACACCGGCGTGACTCAGTGGTAGAACACTGGGCTGGCATCCAGCGGACCCGGATTCGAGCTCTACTATGTCATCGGTGCTAGGTTACTTTTTTTCTAATTTCGTGCGATGTGGTTACGGACACCGGCGGTGGTGGCTGACAACTACGGCGCTGCGCGAGACCCGAGTTGTGATCTTATGACAGCTCCGTCTGTAATAATAATAATAATAATAATAATAATAATAATAATAATAATAATAATAATAATAATAATAATAATAATAATAATAATAATAATAATAATAATAATAATAATAATAATAATATAATAATAATAATAATAATATTAATAATAATAATAATAATAATAATAATATTAATATTATATTAAATAAAGGCGTTACAAATAGATTTTAGATTTATTATATTGAGTAGCACGAAAGCACATAAAAGTAAGTTAGCACTATGTTTATGAAGATATCATGCAGCCTAAATTGCTCTTAGGAGTAAATTCTGGTCAGTACTCACACTGAAAAAAAATACTTTCAAGCGGGGCCACCTAGTGGGAAAAAATTAATCATTTTCGAATCAAATTTTTTTATGTGGTCCATGACCTTCTGTAACACTGAAATGTACATAGTCTTCCGTCTGCATAAGTGTTCCCTATCACCCAATTACATTCTTTCAATTGCCACTCTTTCCTGTGACAGTACCAATATGTCAGCACCACAATAGGCTCACACCTTTTTGTTCCAAGCAGTTCTAATGCAATAGTTTCTATCTTACCTGCCCTCACTCCCAACAACGATCTTAAGTTTTTATGAATCGTCACAAATTATAGATGCGACAGAGGGCAGAGTATACACATCACGAGCACTGACTAAAAACTACATAGTTTTATTTTACGAAAAAAAAGTTAAGTCTACGAAACTACTTGCGCAAAACAAAACTAGCGGCCATCAGAATTTTTCGGGACGAGAAGAAAAGAATAGCGCGCTTTTGAGCTAGGCCTTCACTGTTAGAATTTTTAAACGAAAGTAGACCTTAATTTTTGTGCCAGCCCATCGCCACTAGGGACCTGCCATGAGCGCGTGGTCACACTGTGGAACGGGTCATTTCTGCCGTGGTAAAAGAAGACAAGAAAGAAGAATCTGCCACACGCGCCAGCCATGGATGCCGCTTTCAAAGCTTTCAAGGACATGGACGAGTGGCAACGGGAGTACAGCGAAAGTGGGCGCCCTGACTTGACGACCAGTTTCAGTAGCTCCACAAGCGAGGAGTTCGGACAACGGCCGCCTTCGAGAGCAGGATGGCACGACAGTTGCGAAGAGGTGCAGTTCGATGACCGATACGAGGCACACATTGTCGACGAATTTGAAAACAGCAACAACGATGACGTCCACAGCGGCTACCTGCGCTCGCAAGACTACAGCCAATCCATGAAGCGTTGCCAATGGGTTTCAGGATCGCCGAGATTCAAAGGAAAGAGGGCGCGATACCTGGAGCCAAGCACTTACCACGCTCGTAAGAGAAGACACCAGATAGTTGCGACTGGCTGGGCTGAAGTATTTTCTACTATCTCCGAGGAACTTCTGAGGGAAGAGGCCGTCCAGGAGGCGGGCTGTTCATCGTCCCGACCGAGCACTGCCGACACGTCGACGGCGGCGCAGACGTCCCGTAGTGCGACAGAGGTCTCGGAGACGACCTGTAAATTGAAAGCAACTCCTGCAGTAGCGATGTCAACTTCAACCACAAATCTCAACTTTCAGGTTCCAGATCCAGCGTCCCAGCGCAACTTACTTATCGAAACCACCTCATCAATGGCGATGCTGGAAAAGTGGTCAGACGACAGCGGCCTCCAGGCTACTTCATTCGCAACTCTCCAGTTCAGTCCAAAAAGCAATTTACCCGACGATGTTCCAAAAGCCGAAGGAAGCGTAAACACTACGGAGACCTCTGATGGACCACTCCTCCTGTGCACGTTTACACCGGCGCTGTGCTCTGGCCTCGAGAAGTCATCGATCATAAATTTCGATGCCACTTCATCCGACGGTTCTCTGACGGAACGTCGAAGTAATGCAATGGCTGAAGGAGTTAGTGGGCTACTGGAGGAAGACGACGAAGAACCTATTCATGCCGTCGCTCTCGTCTTAAATAGCACGTTGAATGTCGAACCGCATCTCCAGCACGCTGCGAACGAGAAGCCATTGAAACTCGATCAGATGGGGCGGCCTGATCGCAACTGCGTCTTCCTCCTCACCGTAAGCCTTCTCGTCGCGGTGTTCTTCGTGGCGAGCGTGTTCTATGCGCGCACGAGCTTTCGCTTCGGTGCACCGCCCGAACATCCACTGACAAAGGTCGCCAACAACAAGGTGGATATCGACGCGAACGCTACCAACCTCGATGGCAGACAGCTTTCGGTGCCGGTTGTGGATCGTGCCGCTGCTTTGGATAGGTCCCTTGTGAGCAGCACATTGTCTGCAGCGTCATTGGAGAAGTCCACATCCTTCATTGCTAAGAAGGGGCAAGCTCGAACGACGAAAATGGCCGATGGTATCGGCGTGTCCAGGGGTTCGCTACCGCTGACGAAACTGGAGAAGCTGCCATCAGTTGTTCGTTCTACTTTTCTTAGTGCTACAAACGATTACACCGTGACAGACAAGACGACACCCATAGAGCTGTTCGTGAACCAATCGGCGTTCACCGATTATAAAGAAACTTTTGCGTACGACAAAAATGACACAAACGTTGACGATGACGTATTCTAATAGGCATTTTTTGTCATGACACAGTGAATATTGTAGTTGAGGTAATCTATTTTTCGCCCTTATTTTTTGTAGGGTATATACCGTAAAATAAACGAACAGTGAATAGTGAAACAGTGATGCATATCTATAATAACGTAATTGTTTGATATTCACTAAAATGTTTTATGCGCTTGCGAGAGGGACGGGGCCTGTTGATTGTAAAATAATATTGAATGCAAGCTTTAATATATAGTAAACGCAATAACACACTAGCTTCTGTCGACCAATGTGCGCTGTAATATATTCTGTCTCTTATACCAGAATTAAAGTTTTGGCGCAGAGTTGGTTACGCCGGTATAAATGTAGTGCCACACAATGACACCAATGACACAAAAGTCTAGGACTTTTGAGCTATTTCGCGAGTACCCCTTTTGAGTGGGCATATTACTCTACCGTAGACGTTGTTCTTGTCGCCTGTTCTGCTACTGCTTACTTCGAAGATCGCTTAGTTGGGGCTGAGATTCAAAACTTTTTTAGCTTCACGCACGTATGTGGTGCATTGTATTACATATTGACCTAGCGGACAATTAAACGAATTACCGTGTCTGTCTTTCACCTCCTGTTCTCTGTTTCTTTCTACTGAAGCTCTCGCACAGTGAAATGACGTAATTTTACAGCAGGCCTGTACACTCGAGCTTTACCGTATGTGATTGATGAATAAATTATCATGGCAAGTCAAGTCAAGTAAAGATCCTTGACGATGTGGCGCATACCCACGCTGGGAGATTGGCCAAGAACTTATAGTTTTCATAAATTTCTTCCTTAATAACGGCTTAAAATCAACCTATTTACGAGAAAGAAAATAAAGATGCAACAAGACGAATTTGATGGTTGAATTGTAAATAATCTGTAGTGTAATGCAATAAAGCGTCATATTTGATTTGATATGAATTTAGAAATTTTATAATCTACCGAACAATGATTTCAACACTTAAACTTCTTTGAACTTTTGACGAACTCCTGCAATACGTCAACCACCTTCCCGTCGCTTTGGCCTAGAAACAAAGCCCCGAAAGAAAGCACATTTTGAGCATTTAAATCTATTCCGAGAAGGTGGCAAACGGCACCTAAAGTGTTTTTACGTAAGGCAGAGAATCTATTACAATAAATGAGGTAATATTCAGTTGACTCATTTACTCCACAAACAGGACAATGAGGGGAGGCTGCCAGACCAGCTCTGTGTAAATATAAAGTTAGCTGTGGAATTCGACAGTGCAGTCTAGTGATTGCGACTACCGTTCCTTGCATTTGGCATATTTTACTATTCTAATGGTATAACAAGTGTTTCCATTCTGGTGTGGCTGTTAGTGAAGGTGTAGAATATTCTTCTAACAGTAGTTTCCTTCTTAATCTAGCGCTTATCAAGAATTTCGATGCCGGTAATACATCAATAACAGGCCCATTTAAAGATGACTTTGCCAGCGCGTCTGCCCTTTCATTCTTATAAATGCCCTTATGTCCTGGAACCCAGACCAATTTGATCAGATTGAGATGCGAGGAAAGTAATGCTTTGAAAGCACTCTGAGCATGCGAGTTCTCATCTGCAGTAAGGGAAGCACATACTGATAGTGAATCCGTTAAAATTGATGCGGACCTTACTGAAGCAGTTATTTTACGGAGAGCTAGAATTATCGCAAAACATTCTGCTTCAAATATGGGCACAAAATCTGGAAGGCGAAGCGAAAAGCACCAGTCTAGGGCAGGAGAAAAAAATACCAATTCCACATGTTTCTTCCCTTTGCGACGCATCAGTTGCTATGACTGCTTGTATTGGCGTATGTGCCAGGTAATCTCTTAATATAGCTTTTAAAAAACTGAGCGGCATCAATTTTGAATTTTTCGAAAATATATCATCAAACTGTAATTTAATAGCATTGTTAATGGTACTGATTAAATGAACAGCATTAATTTGAACGTCTAAATCATCTAGAAAGCACTGTATAACCAGAATTTGGGGTATACGAAATCTCTACCAGTATTGTCCAAAAAACAAGTCAGGACGGTCAATAAAAGCTGTTTCTAAGCGCCTTACCGGCGATTCATACAGCCTGAGAAATGCCTGTTTAGCTAAAAATTTAAATTACCCGACACGCACTCCCTTCATTTTCTCCTTCATCATCGTCCTCTAGTTCAATTAATTATTAAATGAATTACCGTGTCTGTCTTTCACCTCCTGTTCTCTGTTTCTTTCTACTGAAGTTCTCACACAGTGAAACGTCTCATTTTCACGGCAGGGCTGTTACACTCGAGCTTTACCGCATGTGATTCATAAAAAAAATTATCATGACCCGAAATGCACTCTCTTAATCTTATCCTTCAGCGTCATCCTCTTGTTCCTCTTCTGATTCACTCAGGGAACGCCAGAGCGTATTTGTGCGGCATTGATGCAATAACTTTGATGGGCGAGGACGAACTCGCACAGAAAGAGAGAGATAAACTGATAAACAGAGAAATTCGTGGTAAGGCGAGATTCGCACACGCGTTTCCACGATCTAAAGGCGAGCGTCATAACAACTCGGCTATCGAAGCCCACTAAGTGAGCATAGCACAGCCTTAAACACTACAGTGAGCAAAGGGGTGAGAACGGCAAGTGAGCGTGAGAAGAAACATGAACATGAGGGAAAGGAGGAATTGGAAAACGGATTCATAGAGAGAGAGAAATATTCTGAAAAAAAAAAGAATAGAGAAAGAGATATAGAAACAAGCTGAATAAAGAAGATACTAGCAAAGGAAGCAAGCATAGCCATGAGCAATATAGTATTCTATGTTATAGCGAGAGAGAGAGAGAGAGAAAGATAAACTTTATTTGCGGCTAGACGCACGTTCTCTTCGCCCAGAGGTGGGTTACTTCCTCATTCCAGGTAGCCGTGGCTAGTGGGGCATCAACATTTAACCGGTTTTGCGGCAAAACCAGTTACCAGGTTATTCGATTAATTGGTTTTTCAGTTTGAAAAACTGCATAACCAGATTGACCAGATATTCAGTCGTTTATTTGATTAGCAAAGTCGTCATATTCGCATAATCGAATAACTGGATTTTAATTTTGTAATGCTAGGATAAATATTCGTTTTTCTTGGATCGTGTTTTTAGGAAACATTGCAACCATTTGTACAACTCCAATATGTGCTTTTATTGACCTTCTGATATTGTTCATTTGTCTCAAAAGGGGGACGTTACGTAAGTCACTAGTGATGACGCCTTTTCAAAGGCAGCTAGTGATTACTCATTCACAAACTTTCTGTTAGTTATGAATACCCGCATTATGTGAAAGTACGTTGTTGCGAAGCGCATCGATGTCGCTGACGCCGGCCGATCCCGAAGCTGCCAACCACTGTTGCGAAGCGCACCTCCGACGACGTTACGAAGGGCGCCTCGAAATCTCACCGCTGCAACCACTGTTTCGAATGAAGGCGACGCCAACACGGTCCCGAAGGCGCCACTGCTTCGAATTCCACCGGGAAGGTCACCAACCATTTGGTAGCGTAGGTTTCTCAGCTCGCGACTGCTTCTGCGCAGAGCTGATAGACGAGCGGACGAGACGACGGTGAGTTAAACAAGGTTTATGTACAGCATATATACAGAGGCGTTACAAATTCGGCACTGGGGCCGACAGAGACGCGAAGAGCTTCTCTCTAACACATAGCTCTACTCTCAAATGGGTCTGCTAACACCTAGCTCAACTGCGACACACATGTCTGCTCTCCAACAGGTCTGCTAACACATAGCTCAACTCTGACACGCATGTCTGCTCTCCAACAGGGCTGCTGCTCGCGACGCGCCGCAGGGCTTCTTTTATATGCACCGGGTGGATTCTTTGAATAACAAAATGTCCAACCAGAAGCGCCGCTGGTCATGAGGTCAGACTCCTCCAATGGGGTCTCCGCTGGGCCGCGTCATTCTTTCTCATCGAATCTGGAGAGGCTGCGCTGCAGGTGGCTGCACCGAAGGACGAGTGCCGTCACAAGGCATTGCGTCAGACCCGCCAGGCAGGAATACGCCGGTTGTTTACTCGACGGGCTCGCGGGCTGAGGTGACTCACTGCACGTGCGCGCCAGAAAGGCGCCGTCGCGTGAGGACGCCGTTGAGTTGTTGATCGCGTCAGGCGGGCTCGCGTGCTGGCCTTGACACAGATTGCCTTTTTCAGAGGCACGGACGTTCGCTGTGGACTCGCAGGCATAACAGCACCCCCGCCGCCAGACAATGCCCCGGAAAGACGAGCTGCTTCCACGTGGCTCGGATGTCAGGCGCGCTCGTTCGCCAGGTCCCTCCAGGTTTGCCTCCAGGGCCATGGGGAGAATGCAGCTCCAGACTCTGTTCCGGAAACACATCCCATTCTTGACGACGGATCCCAGCTCCACTGGCTTATCACCACAACTTGTCGACCAGCTTCGCTCGTCTCTGACGATCCTTGGTTTCAGCACTTGTCGATGGTTCTGCAACTTGTCAAGACAAAGTATAGTACAACATATACCTAGCTACGCGTCTATCGGAATTTCGTTCCCTCTACATCAAGAGGCACATGTGGGACACAAGACTCTTAAAATGACAACTCAATTTTTTTACACGTGCCATAACTTAACGAATTAGAATACAACATAAAGTTGGCTCTTTGAGCTCACTCTGGACGAGAGCACTCAGCAAAGGTCGTGATGAGGTCAAAATTTTGCCCCGAATCGCTAGCGAGAAACCGAAAGGTGGAGAACACACACGGCTCAATGCGTCTGCATTAGCGTTTACCTTTCCTTTTTTGTAGCGAACGTCTAAGTTGAGCTGTTGGAGTATCGCGCTCCACCTTAGTTACCGGCCACTTTTAGGCGACGATACCTGTGCAGTACTAAGGGCTGCTCGTACTTGCGACGTTGCACATCTGTGTAACTACAATAGGGGAGTCCAGATTTCTCATAAAAAGGAACATTCCTTCTCAGCCCCTTCTTCTGGACTTCACTTAACCTAGGCTCTAGGTTCAACTGTTCCAAGATTACCTCCGATCCCCTTTCGATTACATCACTGGAACTCAAAATTTCTGCTCCCTCTTCCTCTGAAGCATTCAACAGCAGATTTACGACTGCTTGACGTTGAACGTATGGTTTCAACAAATCACTGTGGTAAATTTTGTTCGGCCGCCTTTCTAATTTCACTTCATAATTCGTATCGGAAAGCTTAGATATTACTTTGGTGGGCCCTTCCCAATGAATCTCAAGCTTGTTCCTTCTGAACGGCCGCAGCAGCACTACCTGATTTCCTACTTCAAAAGCGCGCTTCTTCGCCGATTTGTCGTAGTACTCCTTCGACAACATTTGTGAAGCTTTCATGTGGCTTTCCACTAGCGCTTTAATCGAGAGGTCCTCACGCTGCTCTTGAATGAGCGTTTCTAGATCAACCCTCGACAGCTCACTCCAACTTTCCGCTACAGGCGAGAGCGTTGCAGCCCTCTCGCTCTGATTCAATGGCGCCATGTCGTCTCCCCTTGCTACGGAAACCACGCCGGTCGCTTCGGCGACGGGCCGCTCGCGTGACTGCTCACATGACTCACACGGAAAATTTCTTCTCTGAGGTTCCGTCGACCCGCCGACAAGGTCACTTGAGAGTTCACCGCATTGAACAAGATCAAGCGCCTGCGAAAGCTTCCGCGCTTGCGATCGCGTGAGGGCCATGTCCTCGCCTAGTACGAACGGTGGCAGTTGGTCGCGAATTCTCTGACCGCTGACCTGAATCGTCGGAGAAGCTACGCTAGGCGCCCGCGAACACTGTAGGATTGCCAATTCTATTCGCTTCAACTCGAGGCGCTCCTGTCTCTCGGCCTCCTCACGGCGTTCTCGCCTTTCAGCTTCTTCACGTTCGCGAACTTCTCGCCTTTCAGCCTCCTCGCGGCGTGCTTTGATATCCGCCCAGGCCTCATCGACTTCCTCAGCCGACACTCCTTCATCCTTCATGATCTCAAGGATCGCCTGCTTTCGTTTCGCACGGCCCACAGTAATGCCGAGTTCTTCACAAATTTCGATGAGTTCCTTCACTTTAAGGTTCTCCATCGTTCACACTAGCCTCTTGCTGTTCGCCCCTGTTAACAATTTACTTGCCGTACCCACTATAAGTCAACTAGCAAGACGCGCAAGCAATTTTTCACACTCCCGTGTTTACCCCTCCGCATTAACTTTGGTTTCAAAGCACTTCGACTTGGCTTGAAACGATCAAAGCTCACTTCAATGCTTCACACAGCCCTTCTCTAAACTACTACAACCTGAGCTAGAGTAGTCTGGTGAACTGAGGGGGAAACATCAGGCACTCACCGCATCGATGTCGCTGACGCTGGCCAATTCCGCAGCTGCCAACCACTGTTTACGAAGCGCATCGATGTCGCTGACGCCGGCCGATCCCGAAGCTGCCAACCACTGTTGCGAAGCGCACCTCCGACGACGTTACGAAGGGCGCCTCGTAATCTCACCGCTGCAACCACTGTTTCGAATGAGGGCGACGCCAACACTGTCGCGAAGGCGCCGCTGCTTCGGATTCCACCGGGAAGGTCACCAGCCGTTTGGTAGCGTAGGCTTCTCAGCTCGCACCTGCTTCTGCGCAGAGCTGATAGACGAGCGGACGAGACGACGGTGAGTTAAACAAGGTTTATGTACAGCATATATACAGAGGCGTTACAAATTTGGCACTGGGGCCGACAGAGACGCGAAGAGCTTCTCTCTAACACATAGCTCTACTCTCAAATGGGTCTGCTAACACCTAGCTCAACTGCGACACACATGTCTGCTCTCCAACAGGTCCGCTGCTTGCGACGCGCCGCAGGGCTTCTTTTATATGCACCGGGTGGATTCTTTGAATAACAAAATGTCCAACCAGAAGCGCCGCTGGTCATGAGGTCAGACTCCTTCAATGGGGTCTCCGCTGGGCCGCGTCATTCTTTCTCATCGAATCTGGAGAGGCTACGCTGCAGGTGGCTGCACCCAAGGACGAGTGCCGTCACAAGGCATTGCGTCAGACCCGCCAGACAGGAAGACGCCGGTTGTTTACTCGACGGGCTCGCGGGCTGAGGTGACTCACTGCACGTGCGCGCCAGAAAGGCACCGTAGCGTGATGACGCCGTTGAGTTGTTGATCACGTCAGGCGGGCTCGCATGCTGGCCTTGACACAGATTGCCTTTTTCAGAGGCACGGACGTTCGCTGTGGACTCGCAGGCATAACAATGTACAGTTAAGAAACGGGAAGTCTTCGCATTAGCCTTTAGTGGTTACGTCAGTAATGAATTAACGAGCTGCACATGTTACGTCGGTGCGCATCCAAGGGCACTTAAATTTCGAAAAAGCTCTTAGCGAGACTAAATTTCGTTTCCGAATATTCGAGTTACCAGGTGTACGTGTATTCAAACCGGATAAGCAAAATTCCTGTTTCTTTAAATCCGGAAAACCAGATAACCGACTTTCAAGGCCGGATTCGCTTTTTTCTGTTTAACCGGATAGCCGGTTTCGTGGATACCTGCAAGCCCTAGTGGCTAGACGCTGACGCCCGAGCTCTTTTCACCAGCCGCAGCTGGTCCTCAGGGTTTACCGTCGTCAGCAACGCCTCCCAATGGTCTTCTGGATTTTCTTGTAGGCTGTATTCGTTCATGGGCAGGACGCTCGGGTTGTTTCGACGACCCCATACCATGTGGTACAGGGTGTTTGCAGAGTTCAAGCAGTATTGACAGTTCCTGCTGTAGTTGTCGAGTATACTGCGTGTGGTAATGTACTGGGTGGATAGGTAGCCTTGTCCGGGTCACCGCTTGCTCTCTACTCAAACTTTCGTCAGCAGGTGGATAGTGGCGTCGTTGCTTCTGGTAGTGCGCAAGTATGTCGGAGTATTTTCTCGGTATTGGCTCCTCTGCGTTTCCGGAGTCCGAGTATCGCTGCGGAGAAGACCGGTGTAGATGCTCTGTGGCTGCGACACGCAGCGCTCGTTTACCCAATGAAGATTCGTGCCCCAGTGTCCAGAGGATAGTTGCGTCTTTGAAGGCGCACTTTAAGAAGATTTGAAGGGCTGATTTGCCAATTGATCCCTTTTGAAACCAGTGACACGCTTCTTGTATTTCCGCCACGATTGTTACCGATAAACAACTTGAACAGATTGATAACGCGATCCCCAGTTCCTCCGCGGTGGTTGCATCATTGGCATACGTCGAAGCAGCAGCAAGCTTCGTACCTTTTTCATGCACCACGCAGGCTATATATTTGTTTGTTTCTCGGTATTTAGTGGCATTTGTGTATTCTATGCTAGCGAGTTATAGCAACAGTGAGAGCATACGATACAAAGTATAGCGAGGGATGGGAAAGAGAGAGGTCAGTGGGTGAAAGCCTAGCCAAGCTAAGACCAGCTCGCTATCCAACAGTTCTGCTGTGACCTAGCCTTCCACACCTTCGCGCAAGTAGCACTTATAGTTTTTTTTGAGTGAGTGAGTGAGAATTTAATAGAAGGCAGAGAGGTAGAGTTTTAATCTACGTATCATCTATAACTTGATTTGTCCTGATAATCTTCGGCTACGCGATTTTCTTCGCATATAGTCTGTTAATGATATTCACTGTACGCTCTACTTCACAGTTGTTAAGTGCGCCAGGCAAATGAGAGTTCCACTAAGTGCTAAACTCACCTACGGCTTCCCACGAAATTCAAACGATCTAACGATCTTGTGCCATCGCGTTTTGTGTGTGTGTGTGTGTGTGTGTGTGTGTGTGCGTGTGCGTGTGCGTGTGTGCGTGTGCGCGTGTGTGTGTGTGTGTGTGTTACCAAAATTAATCTAAGGTTGAAAATAAGCCTCTAAAAGAGGCGAAGAAATGAAGAAAGAAAAAGCGGGCTGGTATATGCTGAGTATGCGAATGATATAAAGACTTGCTCTTGTTGAGATGCTTGTTCTCGTAATTGACTCTCAAGTGCAATAAACGGTCTCACGTCAATAATCACAAGAACAACCACATGGACCTTATTGGAAGCCTAGCACTGAAATGTGAGTTCGGAGCCCAGAAAAACAGAGTGATAAAAAAGAAAGAAGAATCGTATAGCGGCTATCTATCAGAGAAGGCCTCATCTCACCGCTTTGTTTAGATATTAAACACGCCGGCGCTTTCATCAAAAAATGTGTAGACTGTCCTTGCAAAACCACAGATCGCAATCATGTTTTCACAGTCGCAAGCATCGCACTAATGTCAACCTATGTTCTTGTAAAAAAGCATGAAAATTTGTTTTTAAAGATTGCCAGAACAAATAAAGACGAAGGGACCATCACCTGGTCAGCCGCAAAATTAAGGCCCCAATAGACTACCTAAACATATCAAAAACTGAAGGGAACGCCTAATGCCTTGCGAGGAAGCAAGGAAGCTCGTAAGAATACTGGTTAAATATTTTACTCTTCATTTTTATTTTCTTATCACTTGAATCGGGAGACACGCAGAGTCAATGTTTGAGCTGCTTTCCTTTCACGCTTCAGCGGGCTCTTTTAAATGACGTTTACACTAAAAGAAATTGGATTTCATATCTTCGCCACTTGTCCGGTAGGGGAAGTGCTGCTCGGACTTAATTAAAACTGGAACGTTGAGTCTTTTCCCTGTCCATTTGTAATAGCTGAGTCGTGCTCTTATAGGGAGAGCCACAAATAGTGTAGCAAGCAACAATAAGTTGTCAGCGGTGGCCATACTGGAAACGAAGATAGATCGATGGTTCTTCTTTTTAATTCAATAAGCAGTCCCTTCCCCATTAATTTTGAGCAGCGTGGGAGACCCTTCTGACATGGCATGGCCCGAGGTGTGTGCATAGGCATGGTAACACAGAACCTCAGATAAAGAAGTTTTGCTTAGTGTATTCAATACAGACGTTATTACAGAATACATTGAGTAGTAAACTTCGATTTAAAAACGGGAAAGCTTTTTTCTAGTTCTGTACACTAAGGACACACAGTAATATGGTTCACTGAGCGTTTAAGTTACTTGTTTGATTTATCGTACGTGTGTAGTGCTGTGTACTTTTTAACAATTTGCAGCTGAAACGACCTAATGAGGTTTGTTCAAATCGATTCGTATAGCGCTGTCATTGCTGAGGTGTTTCTTCTGAGGTGTTGAGGCTGGACTCAAAATTTGAATTCCGGTTTTCATCTAATATTTGCAACTTTCTTTTGGTTGGCGCTTCCCTTCCCGCCTATGTGATGCTTACTCCAGCGGTACCTGGAGTTGTCCTCAGATATTTTGTTATGCACGCCATGTCACACGCATCTAAGCAATGGATTAAAAACGAAGGTGTGAAGGAGCTTCCCTCGACGTAGATTCCAACAGGGAGCGTTTAATCCGCTGCTAAATTCTCTCAGTGCACATTTGCGCGCGTTATTGGTCATATCAGTCATTTTTGTTCAGATACGAAAAATAAAGGTGTTTTCGTAGCATTGGGCTTCAATGCAAACGTGAAGAACTATGACATTCATATACTTGAAGAATTGCCCTTGCTGTACATTCAACGGCAATGCACGCTAATAGCGAGTGAGGCGGCGTACTGGCGAGTATAGCATAGCGGATGCGTGTGCGGGGAACGTTTGCCCAAGCAAGGCGTAGCCGCTCCTTCTTTTGTATCGAGTCCCAGAGCCTCGGTTTCATGTGCGCAGCAGGGTAGCCAGCTGCCCTCCAACGTGGCCTCAATTACACTGCCTAGTGATTTACATAGCCTAACCTGTCCGTCCAAGCCAGAATTAAAGTTGCGCAAGCTTTTTAACTGCTTTAAGATGTCGTAAAATGAAGAAGCTTTGTAGCTTCCTCAAGTGTGCAGTTACGGTCACCTTTCCTTCGCGTTATTCCAGTCTATCTATCATTTTTTTATTTATATATCTTCATTCAGTTATCATAGTATTACTTTCTCTCTCACCATCACTGTAATATAATTGTTGGGTTTTAACACCCTAAAACCACGATATGATTCACAGAGTTGTCGTAGCCGGGGACTCCAAATATTTTTTGACCACCTAAAGTTCGTCAACGCGCTCCTAAATTTATCTAAGCCCGAGCCCCGCCCCGGTATTCTAGTAGTTATGGCACCCGCCTGCTGACCCAAAGGTCGCCAGGTCAAATCCGGGCCGCGCCGGCTGCATTTTCGATGGAGGTGAAAATGTTTTAGGCCTGGGTACTTAGGAGTTGCTTTCACGAAAGCTTATACCACGTTAATTGGAATTACTGACAGTGCGGCGTGCGATGTTTGCGGCACCGACGAAAATATCGAACACCTGCTGTGTCATTGTCCTCGATTTGCCTCAGATAGACAAGTACTTGCCAACGCAATGCGGCGACTGGATGATCGGCCTCTTTCTGTGCAGGTGCTATTACAGCAACGTACACATGCCTCGACAGCCCACAAGGCAGTGAAAGCCCTGCTGTGTTTCCTGAGAAAGACAGGCTTGTGTGAACGCCTCTGACATGCGGTAGAGTTCTACACGCTGCAGTGAAATTACTGTCAGTCTCTCCCCCACCCCCTTTTTTCCCTCTCTTCCCTCTTTCTCGTCTTTCTTGTCCCCTTCCTTAATCCCCCAGTGTAGGGTAGCCAACCAGATGTCTTTCTGGTTAACCTCCCTGCCTCCTCCTTTTTTTGTTGCTTCCTTCCTTAGGTTTACGGTAACGTTAAAAAAACCCAGGTGGTCAAAATTTCCGGAGCCCTCCACTACGGCATTTTTAATATGCATGTGGTGGGTTTGGTACGTTTAAATTCTAGATACTATTAATAGTAAATTTCAGTACACAGGCATCACCATCATTCATCTACAAGGCTAGCAACTGGAGGCATATTATGAAGCCCGATATGCACCCTTTCTTTTTTTTTCTTACAAAAAAACAAAAACTCCCCGTTACGTGAGATGTTCTTAGTGCAGCTGCACCGACATCAGCAGTGCAAGCGGCGCGACAACAGCAGCCATTGAGTGACACGGCAACAGATGTTGCATCATCCGCCACTACAAAAGTGATTGCTGAAAAAATGCCACTTCAAATGTCAGCTAAATAAACACAATTCGCATGTAAATGTGCGAACTTTTCAGAGGAAAGCGCGGCAACGCGAAACAAAATTGAAAGTACGGTTGGAAACGCTATCAACATCAAATGAAGAGAAAGATGCTCTGAAATGCACCTGAATTGGATGGCATAAAATATCCAATATAAAATACGCAAAGAGAAATCTAAATTTTTGGTTACCACAGGAAATTAAACACGTAATATTGAATAACTCTAAGCATGGTCGAGCTGTGCCCGCGTTGTGCGAGATGTAACCGAAGTCGAATAAGCCAAAATACGTGCCTGGACAAAGCTGCTCCTTTCCTAACATGCTTTAGGTCTGGGCTATTTCTACTGTATAGACCAGCTTTGCTAACGTTCACGCATCATGACAGCGTGAAATATTAAACAAAAGACACGTCCAGAGAGAGAAAGCGCATGTCCTGTATGTGTGTGTACCCTGTTGAATTTTTCTCGTACGATGCATGAGTGCTCGAATGACCTACTACATCCTGTTTATTCGCTTGTATTCCCAGCATATCTTCATACAGTCAAACCTCACACCAACGCCGTGACCTGCTCCTGCACCTTTCCCAGTTGTCGTTGCCTTCAGTGCCACTAGCGAGTGGCCTATGTTTATTTCAATGTACCCATTCCACCACTGTCTACGCTGTTCCCGTGCAGGAATTCCGAATACACAAGAAATCCGCATAAAGGCGATCGACCTCACGCGGGAATTTCCTCGTGAATATGAAAGTTTTCGAACGCCTAGAAGGGACCCATTGCAGCCTGGAAGAAACCATATTTCAAGTCGAGGTCCATTCGCGTTGTCTTGAGCTTTTATTCTCCCTTATGCAGACTTACTTTTCCGAGACTTAGTTGGTGGAAAGCTCTCCCCGAATTAGCTTGCCAGTCCTCCTCCTCCTCCTCCTCCTCCTCCTCCTCCTCCTCCTCCTCCTCCTCCTCCTCCTCCTCCTCCTCCTCCTCCTTCTTCTTCTTCTTCTTCTTCTTCTTCTTCTTCTTCTTCTTCTTCTTCTTCTTCTTCTTCTTCTTCTTCTTCTTCTTCTTCTTCTTCTTCTTCTTCTTCTTCTTCTTCTTCTTTTCTTCTTTTCTTCTTCTTTTCTTCTTTTCTTCTTCTTCTTCTTTTTCTTCGAACCTTAGTGAAATAAAAAGAAGGAAAAGCAATTTGGCTGATTCAAAGGCCATCTGCAGCGATGCTGCTGTATAACGTAGTTTCTTGCATACAACTGATTGCACGGTCGAAAATCGAGTACGTGCACGCTGATATGCTCGCCGAAGTATCTCCCACGCTCCAACTGCCAGAACTGCTCCTATCTTTACTGTTTCAGAAGACCAGTCGAGAGAACGAGGGTAATGGTTAAAGTTTCCTTTCCCCTCCTTCCGCGAGCTTACCTATTCCATGCCGTTTAAGCGGAACTAATTCTGCCCACAACTCACTGACCTGGTGCTCCACCGCAGACAAAGAGAGAAAAAAATGCTTTAACATTCCTAGCGGGCTCTGCGTTGACGGCCCAATGTAGCCGGTGACGATTTGCGCTTGTTCCCATTTTTTTCCTGTATCGGTTCGGATACTCACGCACAATTTTCGCGTCTGCCTTACCCTGCTTCTCTTTTCCGCCAGTACCCTCTGTCACCAATGGAACTTTTTATTTTTCTTGTTTCATTTTGCTCAAGGACAGAAATGCTCGGAATGCACGCTCGGCGAAAATTTCCTTCATTATTTTCTATAGCAGTGTTTCTTTCCAAAGGGTCATGTACAGCGCTCACTTCATCAAAAGGTTAAGAAAACTGAAGGAACGTACATTCAGAAGCTCAGAGCTGCTTCCTTGTCTTCAGTGTTGTTTGTACGTGCCCGTAGATATCACGAAACCTGCATTCGCGGATATAGCAGACAACTTGATTGTGTGAAACACAACCAGTACAATATGTAAGTTTAAACGGGTCTGCCATTTTAAGTGCCAAGCCACATATCAAGGGGTCTGCAAAGTCATTTGATTGATTGATATGTGGGGTTCAACGTCCCGAAACCACCATATGATTATGAGAGACGCAGTAGTGGAGGGCTCCGGAAATTTCGACCACCTGGGGTTCCTAAACGTGCACCCAAATCTGAGCACACAAGCCTTTAGCATTTTCTCCTCAATGAGAAAGGCAGCTGCCACAGCCGGGATTCGATCCCGTGACCTGCGGGTCAGCAGCCGAGTACCTTAGTCACTACACCACCACGGCGGTGTGGGTCTGCAATGTTCGACAAATGTGCACCCTTTTGCTATGCCTCCTAAGACTCTTAGGAAAGCGTCTTAGAAGACTCTTTTTCTTTCTCTTAAGAATCTTAGGAGACATAGTTTTCAGTTGATTGATTGATTGACTGATTGATTGATTGACTGACTGATTGATTGATTGATTGATTGATTGCAAAACGACGTTGGCTCGTGGCCCACGTTTCAAATATGGAAAGTTTTGCACCATCACAGTAGCTATGAGTGCAGCTGTCATTTTGTACCTATATTTCAACCCTTCTCTATGTGCCTTTCTCATTGTACTGCTCACCTGTGAATGTCCAGTGCGCTGATCGAGGTGTTTATCAGAATAACGTCAAAAATACACAAACGTATCCAATTGCGTGCGAACAACTTGAGAGGAAATGCATCGCCTCATCGTGATTATGTGTTAGAGTAACGTACTCTCTCATGACCAAGAGTTCATGCAAGTGTCTACTCTTCCGTATTATCATTGCACGCATAAAACCTTGCTTTATTGAAAATATTGAAGTCGTTAGAAAGGCGGCTCACAGAAAGCAGTTCTGGGGACTTCTTGTTATATCATTATGACATTCTCTGCAAAGTGTCATGTAGACACCAAGCTTAAACATAGCTTTTCAAGTAAAGCGTTTATGTTTTCTCTTCTTTTCGAGATCCTTCATCCTCAATTAAGCCTTAAGATTTATAACAAATATTTATTAGGTAAATGAACAAAATGTTGCCCTGAATGCTTGGCTGGTTTTTCGCGGAGTGTCATAACTTTTGAGGATTTATAGGAGGGGGCCTTTATGCATAATATAACTAAGCAAAACTTACCTGTTTGAAGATTTAGACTATTTACCATCATTTCAATCAAACAATGTTTCTCGCGATCATCGTTTAACGAGGAATTCTGATGTGGCATCTTATAAATTGGGACTGACTTCTTCGGACCATATATTTTGCTTATTCTTACAGCTAAAAAAAAGGGGGGGGGGCGTAAACCAAAGAGCCCTGAAGGCACTTGAACACCGCTGGTGACTCAAGTAAACTATATACCTCAGCTTATTGCAATATAATATTTTGCATTTTATTTTGTAGTTGTGTTTTTCAAATGACATGCCTGTTACTGGTAGATCTGAGAACCACCGAAACAATTACACTCGTAAAAGGACACTGCTGAGAGAAATCCGAAATCCGACTGCTGTAGTAAAGCTCTCGTATGTTTTCGAGTGCGCAAGGCATTTGCCCCACTTCCTGGTCCAGTCTTGTTTCAACAGGAAGCTCAAGCAGGCGTATCGATCTTCGTCCTGACAACATGCGGAAGTTGCACTGCTACAGAAGGAGCGTTGTGTTTTGCGACAAGTTTTGCGACACGAGAAAGCTCTGAGAGCGTTGTCGGCCAGTGGTGTCAGTTCGAACTCCTGACGTTTCGCTTCACCGGAGGACATTGTCACTGTAATTTTTACTCTCCTGCTGCTCTCTATATCTCCCTCATCCTCCTCCACTGACAGCTTACACAAAACCAAACAGACCCTCAAAACGCTCGACCAAGCTTCACCCCGTATCCGTGCACGTAAAACGGTTACATAAAACTTTCCGCGCAGACCGCTCACTCACGTGCTTTCTCTCTCTCTCACTCTCTCACGCACATACGACATAAACACAGATAAGCGACAATGCCGCACTATCGAACAACTTTAGCTGCTGCTCCCGAACGCACGTAGAAGCAAAGGTGAAGCGATAGAAAACGAAGTGCACGACGCGGAGTGGCGGCAGAGAGCTGACAGGTAATAAATCCTTCTGGAGCTCCACGCGGGAACAGTTTGTCGTTAATAGACTTTAGTTCCGCTTTTGTGCTGCACACGCAGGATAGGCGAGCAGCGACCCTCTAGCGCAACGAAGGAGACATGTCTGCCGTGCGGATGAAGTAAGGCAAAGAAAAAGAGATAGTTCTTGGGGGCTCCGAGTAAAGGGACCTAGCATGAGTAAGATTACGAGGAGGATAGGTGGATAGAGAGAGAGATAGAACTACGGGAAAAAGTAGGAGAGTCCCGGTGATTCTGATTAGATTTACGACCGTTGTCATCACCCGGCGCATTGCAGCGTATGCCATTTTCCTGACGTTTTTCTAGTTTCTTTTTTTCTTTTTTGCACGTACTTTTGTGTCTGCGATTTTTTTTTAGAGTTTCAGTTTTCCCATTTGAGTTTAATTCTTCGTTGACGCTTGGCATTTTTTTGCGACGTCCTCCAATTTCCCTCGTCTTACGTACGAATGTACAACAACGACCTGATTCTATTTAATGTCGAGCTTGTTAAAGGTGCCCATCTGTATTCCCGAATATTACTGCATTTTGTGACTTCAACGGTGTTGTGTGACTACCTTCAAATTGAAGCGAGGAAAAGCCTACGAGTATAAATCCTAAAGTACGTCACCACCATCAGGATTAGCTCACCAACAACGACCGCTTAGTGATCTAGTACAGGCAGAAAGAAAAGTAGTACCCAAGCTCGCTGACCATGGTTAAACCACGTTGCCGAAATACCGGAGACATGCATGCGATACTCTGATGTTTAGTTCTCAGCGGTGTGTTTCTACATAAAGTCGGTGTCACGGTGATGAGAACAGCCGTAAGAGGGGTTATAATTTTGTTAGCGGTATACCCACTTTGACGTCTACACAGGTTACTTACAGCTTTTGTACATCTTCTTCTTGAACGTACTGTCACTTCAGGTGCAAGTTCCTTAGCTATTATCGAAGCAGTCTCGGGAAAATGCCAACTACAAGTAAGTAATAAATATTATTTATTAGAGGATCCAGGTGTCAGTCATCCTATGCGCATATTTGTTTAGGTTGCTTTTTTACAAGCTGCGAACAGCAGCTGTGTTTTGTAACGAATCCGAAGCGGGTGCGAAACGATGGTTAAAAAATAACATGTTTCGTTAACTCCAAAAATAACTACATGATTTCAATTGTTACTAACGGCGCACAAACAGTTACGCATGAATGCAACATTGTGCGCGTAGGATGTAGTTGTATATGATCAAACTCGCGTTAAGCACATAGCTGGTCAAAAATTTTAGCTTAAAAATTCGACTGCAGCCCCTTTCACAGATTGGTTTGCAACTATGCCACGTAAAACAACCACGTTATTTCAGATTGTATTTATGCAAGTCGGTTTTTTCAAGTTGACTTATCTCAAAAGCAAAGCTGCATCGTACACTTATCTAACCAACAGAGTTCTAGGCACGTAAATTAATTCGGACAGCGTTAAAGTGTGGCCATGCTGCATGTATTTGTGGGAATCACAAATATTGAGTTTTTTTTACGTTTATCGTAAAATAAAGAGTGGTTTTAATTGAAAAAAAGTCAGATCTATCTTTTCAGGAAAAAAGAACCACAGTTTCGAGCCAAATTCTGCTTAGTTGGTGAAAACTGCAGTAACGATTATTGTCTTGACTGTCGTAGTTATTTCCATAGTTCAGGAATACTCAGCCGAAGGTCCCAAAAGCAAGAACGAAGACCCTGCCAGTTGACATCTCTCGGCGCCTCGCTTGCCTAGAAATATGCCCGCAGTGTCTCGTATCGCATCGGACGTCGACAAGGGGGACCAGTTTCTCTCTGTGAAAAACGAGCTCTACGTTCACGTGCCCCTATTTCTCACATTATTTATTCTTCGCTGCTTTTCTTCAGTGCCTGACCGCCCTTGTTATCCTAGGTCGTAGATGTGCGTTACATCGCCCTGCCCACTCCAATTCAAGTCCGGTTGTGTGTTCCTGTGAGTGTGGCCTAGACACCATTTACACGTCAAGTACGTCGGATGAAAAGTGCCCAGGGATGGCAAGGGGGCGTGAGCGATGCAAGCGTATGGGACGCCCTATTGATGCTGTATTCTAGAAAAAGGTGGTGGTGCTGGCCTTTTTGTGGGTGAATCATACAAGTATCTCACAAAGAGAGACGGATGTTTTGCACTACGCCGTTGAAAAGCCCCTTCTTGCGTTTATTTTTATCCCTCAGACGTACAAATGTCTTCACGAGACTTCGGAGGCAATTCGATAACCTTTCCTGACTTTCCCATTTTTCCATCTTTTCTCGTGCGTTCGCAGTTCACTCAGTACAAGACTAAGATTCAGCCTTCGGATGTTCAACGTGTCCCGAAACCGATCGCTTTACCTTTGCACATGCTTGATAAGATTTCTTCCATCTTTTGCTCAGTCGGTGCTTTTTCACAGTGGTACGGCATAGAAAGCAACGTCTCATTTTTTTCTTCTCTCTCTTTTGTTGAACACGGGTCAAAGCAGCAACTATAGTGGTCATAATAGATGGCTGGACTGAAATAAGATCATGTATTTGTTTAAAATTGGGGATATAGCCATGGGAAAAAAAAGGGCACTGTACCCGACCCTACTCGTTTTTTTTTTCTCTTCTCCAGGTTATCGCCAGTTTTCAGCCACCCCGCTGTCAGATAAATAGCCCCATACAGACGTTTTTGTAAAATTTATGGCTAGAGGATCACCACGATAAAATGTGGTCCCCGATGCTTAGCTATCTGGGATCTCTGCGACCAGCAGGGGTTGCGTACTCATAACTCGTCGACTGAAAGGATAATAAATGTCCCGTACAGGGCAAGGCCAGATTGGCTTCCATCGTCTCGATGAAGTTGCTGCTGGTTGCACGTGCTGGAAAGATCGAGGCTTTCATGTGAATTCAAAGAGACTGAGTGGCCTCCAACAATCGCTCCATTTATATTTCACCTCAACCCTTCCTTTACTGAGCGGGATACGAACAACGAGTTTCCACGTGTCGATCTGTATAATTTGTTACGAGAGCTGCCACTTGAATAGAGCAATCATCTGGGACAAACAAAGTTTGGCAAGGTCGTCTTCATCACTTCTTTCTCACTTGTACAGTCCTCACATCAACGTACTTTGTTTCTTCTTTATTCTGTTTTTTTTTGTGTGTGTGTGGGTGTGGTCAATTGTAAATTGCCATATGCCTCTCCCGCACTTGTATGTAGAGCTGATAGACACGCGTGCTAAGTGTAGCTTTTTTTTTATGACGTCTACTTAATTTTCAACTTCAAAAAAAAAAAGTTATCATTAGATTACATTATTCGTAAGGCGGGAAATTCTGATGGTGCAGCCGGAAGCTCTCAAATTACCCTATCTCCTTCCATTTCTACATTCAATTGGTTGGCTTCCTTGCAACAGGTTTACGTTTGCAAAAAAAAAAAATCACGCTTTAAAGCAAGATTATAACTCCGAAAATTCATTAGTGGTGCAGTTAAACCGCACCGTCCCTGCGGTTATTTAAGAGCAGCCACATAAAAAAGTACTTACAGAAAAATAAATAAGGGTCGTAATAAACTACTGAGAAGGCCCGTTGAGTGAAAAAAAAAAGGGTAGGCTGAAAACGCGAGGACTATAAGCGAACACACACACCAGACCGAAAGCTATATTGTTTCTTCAAATAAACTCAGTTCATAGCTTTCTCTCGTCTTTTGTGATTTCTTATAGTACTTGTGTTTTTTGCGCAGTGTTTTTTTTCATTCAGTATCCTGCACTAACTCGACTACATCACGCTCCTTCTACTGAGAAAGCGCCAATTTTTATCTGGATGAGCTGTCTTATAACGCAAGTATTCAAACAGAGAAACAGAGACACTCAGAACAGAAAACGTCAAAAAACGTTTGTTCTAGCGCATTTAGTCATTCCCCCCCCCCCAAAAAAAAAAATTGCCTAGCATACTTTACCTAAGTGTCAGGATCAGCTACTCACTTAGATGAATCAGTCGTTTCGATATCGCAGTGCGTGAAGGAACGTGTATTAGCGCAACATATGCGACGCTACACGCAGGATATTGTCATTTGCGGGAATTTTTACAAACTGAATAGTATCCCTTTCAAATATATGAATGTTGCCTGTTGTCAAATTGTGTGATTCATTCTTTCTCAGCGGTATGGCAGTCTGCACACGTATCAGTGAAGCTCTTCCTGAATAAAACACAGTCATCAGTGCCACAATTTTTTTCTTTCATTTTGCATCTTTGGTGTGGTGCACTAAAACTAAAACTTTCGATAAACTAAATACTTTCGAGTTCTGCGTTTAAGGAGCCCACGAGCCAATGCACGAGCTGGCATGATGAAGATAACGGATAATCCTAGACTATCGCCCCGCCGCGGTGGTCTAGTGGCTAAGGTACTCGGCTGCTGACCCGCAGGGCGCGGGTTCAAATCCCGGCTGCGGCGGCTGCATTTCCGATGGAGGCGGAAATGTTGTAGGCCCGTGTGCTCAGATTTGGGTGCACGTTAAAGAACCCCAGGTGGTCTAAATTTCCGGAGCCCTCCACTACGGCGTCTCTCATAATCATATAGTGGTTTTGGGACGTTAAACCCCACATATCAATCAATCAATCAATCCTAGACTATCGGAAAACAATTCGAAAATAAATTTTGGCAAATCGATTTAGCGAAAGCCCTGTGGGTGGAGTTCGGTTCATGAAAAAGGAAAAACTAAAACTGGCACCTTCACACTTGGGGTGTCAAGACTGGCGAAGGTGCGGAGAGGGGCCACCTTCTTCGCTTCTTTTTAGTGTTCTATTTCTTCTATCCTCTCTATCTCTTTTCTTCCGTTTCGAGTTTCTTCAGTTTGCTCTCTTTTAATGTCTGCGCAATTCTTTCCTCTGCTTTAACCTATTTTTATTAGTTTGTTTTATTCTCTTCTTCTTTTTTTTCCTCTCTATTTCACGTTTCTTTATTCATTTTACTTTTATTTTTGTGCTGAGTTTTAGTTGCGTTACACCAAGCGCACTAGTTTGATTCCTCGCGATGATAAGTGGTCATCAAAACGAGTCGCTCGAAAAAGAACCACTTGAGCTGCGCTGAACGCGCAGCAAAGTCACAGCGAAAGCTAAAGAGTGGCCTTGCTTATCTTTTTTTATGATATGTGGCGTTTAACGTCCCAAAACCAACATATGATTATGAAAGACGCCGTAGTGGAGGGCTCCGGAAATTTCGACCACCTGGGGTTCTTTAACGTGCACCCAAATCTGAGCACACGGGCCTACAACATTTCCGCCTCCATCGGAAATGTAGCCGCCGCAGCCGGGATTCAATGCCGCGACCTGCGGGTCAGCAGCCGAGTACCTTAGTCACTAGACCACCGTGGCGGGCCTTTCTTATCTTTTTTAAACATTATGTAGGTCTGATACAAGCACGAGAAATTTCAGGGTAACCACCACGCCATAGATTGTCGGAATATTTAGGGTTGAAGATCCTTAAAGTGGCCCCCGTTCATCCCTCGTCATAGTACGTAACATGTATTACGCTTTGACATGCAAGGTGGTGCCGGTGAGAGATTTCTCCTGTGTGTTGTTGAACAATAAAAAATTCGCAGCGTGCGCGTTAACTAAAAGCAGAATTATCCTCTCTCTCATTCCCCATTAGCAGGCATTGGCATGTACATTGAGCACTATCTGACAAGAAAGGGTTGCTACGTTATACTCGCTGGGCGTAGCCTCCTTGGCTTTAGAAAGGTTTAGCGAGCGTTGGGCCGCAGTGCTATGAATACAGTGAACTAGTATATACCATGAACTCGAGGTGGCTAAAGGTGGGAAGTACACACGAAGCTCAAGCTGTAACAAAGTGTGCGTGTGCCACCTCTCGTTTAGTTCTTGGAATGTCTGCTGGATGGCGGTGCCTCTATATGCGGAACATATGATGGAAATATGCGAGATGGCGGTACTTTGAGTGTTGAATAGATAGACGAACGGACACAGCGACAGATGCATGGACGGACGCACGGATTGCTGCACAGACGGATGGACGCATGGATGGACGCAGGGGCGGATGCATGGACGAACGTAGGGATGGACGCACCAATGGACGTGTGGACGCACGAACAGACGCACGTATGGACGGGCGGATGGACGCACGAACGGTCACACAGACGTACGCATGGACGGGCAAGAACGAATGGACGGATGGATGAATACAGTGAACTAGTATATACTACGAACTCGACGTGGTTAGAGGTGGGAAGTAGACACGAAGTGCAAGCCGTAACAAAGTGTGCGTGTGCCACCTCTCGTTTAGTCCTTGGAATGTCCGCTGGATGGTGGTGCTTCTATATGGGGAATATACGATGAAAAGATGCGAGATGGCGGTACTTGGAGTGTTGAATAGATGGACGAACGGACACAAAGACAGATGCATGGACGGACGCATGGATGGCTGCACGGACGGATGGATGCATGGACGAACGCAGGGATAGACGCACGGATGGACGTGCGAACGCACGAACAGCCGCACGCACGGATGGTCACACAGATGGACGCGTGGACGGACGGATGCTTCACCCCACTCTCAATCATTCATCATCATTTTTTTTTGCCACACGGAGGCATTCACTACGTAATTCTTTATTCTTCTCAGAAGCGTGGTACCCGCTACGCGCTTGCAAGAAATTTTGTCCATATTTTGTGCTGCGGCTGACGACGGTGAAGCTTGCCTAAAGCATTGGTAATTGGATGGAGCATTCGATGACCCACTCGTTGGGCAAGTCCCATCGTGCTACGCCTGGTTGTTCCTTTGCTGTTCTAAAACGTTCTATGACTCATATTAACGTGAATCGTTTCCCAACATCAAGCCTACCTAAGGCCAGTTTGCAAACAATTCCAAGCACCGGCGTGGCTCAGTGATGGAATACTGATTGATTGATTGATTGATTGGTTGATTAATTGATTGGTTGATTGATTGATTGATATGTGGGGTTTAACGTTCCAAAAGCACCATAAGATTATGAGAGACGCTGTAGTGGAGAGCTCCGGAAATTTCGACCAACTGTGGTTCTTTAACGTGCACCCAATCTGAGCACACGGGCCTACAACACTTCCACATCCGTCGTAAATGCAGCCGCCTCAGCTGGGATTCGAACCCGCGACCTGTGGGTCAGTGGTGGAATACTGGGCTCGCACGCAGGGGACCCTGGCTCTGGTCCAATTGTGTCCTTGGTCTTTGTTATTTTTTCGTGCGGTAGTTGTTACGAACACCGGCGGCGGTGGTGGACAACAAAGGCGCACGTGACGTTTTGGGGGGATCTCATAACAGCTTTTGCTGTAACAAGTGAAAGAAGGCTTCTCCTCGGTGCGAGCGTGCGTGTTTAAGCTGCACATGGAGCGTTACGCTGAAAGACGACGACAGCACATGAGATCCCAGCACTTCTGAAGTGCTGTGCACTTTTAAAACATTGTTGACCGCTCGTTTGCGATTTGATGTCGAGGGAAAATTCGCACGGAGTGTCGGTATGTACTGCTTTCACAGTTCACAAAAAGTTGATCCCACATCGGGACAAAACGTGGGCCGTAATGATGGACATACATACAATTCTTGATCTGCAAGTGTTTTGCAGCGAAAGCTGCTATGTAGATTACAACACGGGTCGCGTGCGCCGTATTTATCCGCCGCCGTCGCCGGTGTCCTTAACGACTATCGTGCAAAATGAGAAAAAAACTTCAGTGAATAAAGAACACCGAGGAAACGATATAATTCGAGCCCAGGTCCCCTCAGTGCCAGCTCAGTATTCTACTGCTGAGCTACGCCAGCGCTTGGAGCTCCGTTCCAAAGTGACTCTAGGCAGGCTTCATGTCGGGAAAAAAATCGCGTTAATGTGTGCAATCAAGCGTTTAGAACTGCAAAGAAACAACCAGGCGTGACGCAATGCTAACTACGTAACGAGTGGGTGATCGAATGGTAAAAATTCCCCATTACAATAGCGCTAGGACTTATTATTCATCGTCAGCAACAGCATCGAAAAATTGCACAAACTTTCTTGCATGTGTAGTGGATATCGCGCTTCACCGAAGAGTAACGAAGGATGACATAATGAATAGGTGGATGAATGAGTGGATGGATGAAAGAAATTAATAATGTCCATTAGGTCGCGCTAGTGTCCTAGCCCGAAGCGGGCCGCTCCAACGTAGGGATCGAAAGACCTAGTCTCTCAGCCACTTCGTGGGCCCGTTGGACTGCACATACATGTGCCTCTAATGTATGACTGCGTAAAACTGTGCCCCATTGTTCTTCAGTATTTTCCTTGTGGCCGCGTAACGCGAAGCAACGCCAGAGCGAATGAGCGAGATCTTCGCTGTCATGGCATTTATCACATGGTTTACGAACAAGAAACTCCGGACAAATCCTGTTATTAACAGTGAGTTCTGGTCTGTAATAGCCTTACCATAATGGCCTGAGCTTCATTTAGTTTATTGTGCGGAGGAGGGAAGACCCTGCATCCTAGATATAAATATTTCGTTATTTAGTTGTGCGAGAGGAGGTGATCATTGCATTCTAAAACCTCAGCATCTTCTTGTTTTGTGGCTGCATGGTTGACGAGTACTCGTGCAGCATTGTGGGCAGCTTCGTTGAGGTTCACGGGAGCACCGTTTATTTCTCTCATGTGAGCAGGAAACCAAATAATCGTGTGTGTCTTGAATGCAATTCCCTTAAGCATTGCCAGAGCCTGTCTATAGATTACTCCATTGGTAAATGCTTGCACGGCTGTCCCATAGAATCGATGTGGATTCTCTATCTATTTGGGTCTAAAAGTGCCAATGCAATGAATACTTGCTTGGCAATTTCCGTTTATGTGGTGTTGATTGAAGCCGAGTGGACTAGCTCACCTTTACCGTTCCCATGTGCTGTTGTGAGAACTCATTTAATGGGTACGAAAGCCACATCGACAACCTAGCATTCCCCAGCCTGACTAATAGCTTTTTTCTAGCAGAGCTTTGGCTCTGGCTTACCTTCTGCTCACATTATGAAGGGGGTGAACATTCCTCGGAACTGAAGTAACTGTGATGACGTCCGTCATATAGTTGGGGATTTCTTTGTGGTTGATAGCTATCACTATAATTAGTATACCAATTCCTTTGAGAATGTGTCTTCCTGATTTCGTTGTGCCCTTTCTTATCTATACGCTGAATAGTTTGGTTATTGGAGTCATTGGCTTCTGTCACCAAGCCCAGGAACCGGATAGAGTCCATCCTTGGAATCACGCTTCTGCTCGTAATATGGGGTGTTATATTGTTCTCCTCTGTTAGAATTCCTCCTTTGGGTTTGCGGCCTCTTCACTTAGGTCTGTATAGATGTTCAGTTTACTTGTGTGAGCATCGGAGTCATGTGAGAATAAGGTACTCTTCCGTGACGTTTACAGCTTCTTGTAATTTTTCTTCTTGTAGTGTTGTGCGTTTACACTAGATGACCTTCTGAGTCATTGAACTCACAACAGATGGCGCCACTGCGCTCATGTGTATATAAACGATACTCGCTGATTAAACTGGGTTATTGTCATGGATCGTACAGTGGTGTAGCGTGGTTACTTTCACGTGTCGCCGTGCCGGCTACACGACATTCTGTCGACGAGGATGGCTTCCACGGGAATTTCGCCACCTCCTCATTTTCTGGCCACCCCCGGCACGCCCGATGTGCCATGGGCCCGATGGTTACGACTGTTCGAAAGGTTTCTGCTGGCGTCCGGAGCCAACGAGCTATCCGCACCCCGTCGCCGAGCCCTCCTGCTGCACTGTCTTGGGACGGAAGGACAGCACATTTTCGACGCGCTTCCACCTAGTACGACGCAAACCAAGGCAGAGACAACGAGTGCTGCACCCGGTGTCACGGCCACGCCAGATGCCGCCGCTGGAATCATCGGAACCATTGCACCTACTGGAACTCAAGACATGACCACGGAAGCCCTACGCCCACCCGACGAGTACGACGTAGCCGTTGAGATGCTTTCGAAGCATTTCGCCGCCCCTTGCAACGTCCGCCTTCAACGCCATCGATTCCGGGAGCGTCCACTCCAGGGTGAGCCGATCACTGATTTCGCCGTAGCGCTTCGGGAGTTAGCAGCTCTTTGAAATTTCGCCACTCAAGCGGAAGAAAACCTGTGTGAACAGTTCGTAGCAGGCGTCACGTGCCCGCGGCTACGAGAGCGATTGCTGCTGGAGGGCGATAACCTTACGTTCGATCATGCTGTCGATGTAGCACGGCTTCGTGAACAAACCCAGCGTGAATCCGAAGCCTTCACCAATCCTGTGCAGCGCATTCAGCAGCAGTTGCGAGACAGCTCAGCCAGGCACGATCAACGAAATAACGGCGATAATGGCACACGACTCCCGGGCCGTCTCCACTTCAGCTGCTCACGCGCGTACAGCGCACCTTCACCTGATATGAATGCCGCCGCCGCTGCTGTCTCCGGGCCTAGAAATGTAAATGCCTGCGGAAACTGCGGCGCAGCACGGTGTTCGCCTACGGAATGTCCCGCGCGCGGTCGCACATGTTTTGCCTGCGGACGCCGCGGCCATTTTAAGAGAGCATGTCGCAGCTACCGTCGCGGCCGAGAAGGGTATTCTGCAGAGGTCCAGGAAATCGTTCCGGAAGAGGATGCTACCAGTGTCATTAGCATCTTGGCGGTCCGTACTGAAAAGAGCACAGGCGTCTACGTGGATGTCAATGTCACGTCAGTTACCGCGACGACACGGGTGCGTACCATGAACTTTTTGGTGGACACAGGCTCGGTCGCGTCTATTATGGGTGAGCACCAATTCCAAGGCTTGTTCGCAAACGCAGCACAACTGACAAGTTCCCATCTTACATTGCTGGATTTTTCGCGCAGGAAGATTCCCGTTCTCGGGTCATTTCACGCCATAGTCACATACAAAGAAGCCATTGTAACTTTTCATGTTACGCCATGTGGTACATCTCTCCTTGGCCTGGATGCGGTTCAAGCCCTTTGCCTTCGCATAATGGGAGAGGAATTGCGCTGCCTGCAAATGTCCACGCAGGAATGCCGAGAGCTTCCAGCAATGAGTTCAGGCCTTCCCCAAAGCCCCAGGCATGAAAAACCCCTTGGCCCTCCCAAGTTTGGAATGCCACCAACACTGTGGACAAAGTTTGGCCACTTGTTTTTGCCTGGCCTGGGACTTGTAAGAGGTGTGCAACACAAAGTTAAGATGAAAACTTCCATCGCGCCAGTCGCACAGAAGCTGAGACCCCTACCATTTTCAGTCCGCCAGCCGGTCATTGACGAGATTGAGAAGCTACTTGCTGCTGATGTCAGTGAGAGAGTCAATGCTTCCGAGTGGGTATCTCCTATTGTAGCAGCCCGCAAAGCAGATGGTAGCATTCGACTGTGTGTCGATCTCCGGGAACCCAACAAAGCTATAGTAGCAGACAACTTCCCTTTGCCTCATATGGAGGAGCTGCTTCATGCCCTCAATGGAGCCCGCTGCTTTTCCAAGGTGGACCTGGCATCAGCCTACTACCAGGTTGTGCTGCACCCAGACAGCAGGGACCTAACTTCATATATAACTCACGATGGCCTCTTTAGATTCAAGAGAGTCTGCTTCGGGTTGGCATCGGCACCAGCTGCGTTTCAGCAGATCATGACGAAAATTCTTGGAGGTTGCAAAGGGGTCTTATGCTACTTAGATGACATAATAATTTTTGGCAAGACGGAGAGCGAACACAGGCAAAACCTGGAGCAAGTGCTGGAACGAATAGCAGAAGCTGGGCTCAAGCTCAACGAAAAATGCGTCTTCATTTCGTCGGAGCTGTCGTTCTTAGGACATCGCGTCAGCGCAGAGGGTATAGCACCGCTCCAGATCAAGATTGATGCAATCATCAATGCTCCTGCGCCTAGAGATGCAGCCACGCTACGCTCCTTTTTGGGGCTAGCTGAATACTATTCCGAATTCGTGCCGCGACTGGCAAAGCAAGTAGAGCCAATGCGTCGTCTACTTCGCAAAGACGTGCACTTCGACTGGGATGACGCTGCGAAAGAGAGCTTCGCGGGAGTAAAAAGACTTCTAGCATCCCACAAGGTCTTCCGAATGTTTGACCCGACGCTACCTGTCATTGTCGCAACAGATGCCTCTGCGTACGGTCTCGGTGCCGTACTGCAGCAAGTGGAGGGGTCCCATGTGCGTACTGTGGCATTTGCATCGCGGACATTAACAGAGACAGAACGAAAATACTCGGCCGGAGAGAGCGAGGTCCTTGCCTGTCTGTGGGCCTGCGAGAAGTGGCACGTTTACCTCTGGGGCAGATCATTTACTCTACTGACGGATCACCAGGCTTTGGTGGCACTGCTCTCATCCCGTAGCACAGGACAGCGGCCACTTCGTATTGCAAGGTGGACCACACGACTGCTGCGCTACGACTTCAAAATACAGTACCGCAGCGGAGCCCACAACCAGGTAGCAGATGCCTTGTCCAGACTGCCCGTGCCAGACACAGAAGGGGGCTTCCATGTTGATGAAGAGGTTGTGTCCTTGGTTACATCGTCTGTACATCGGGAGAATCTTCAGGTTGCTACCGCGGAGGATGACATACTACGGCAGGTAATGCAATTTATCCAGTCATCATGGCCAACAAGGAAAAGATTTGCCGCTGAACTGACTCCGTATTACGAAATACGAGACGAGCTCTCGGTAGTAGATGGGTTGCTTCTGCGCACAGAACGCGTTGTAGTGCCTGCCAAGCTAAGGGATACATTCATCCAGTTAGCTCATGAGTCACACCCGAGAATTGTGAAGACTAAGCAGCGTATCAGGGAGAAGTACTGGTGGCCTTGCCTTGATAAGCATGTGGAGGCCGCCATCCGGAGTTGCAGCGCCTGTCAAGCCTCGGACAAGAGTGTCAAGAACTGGCAAGCCCCACTACAGCCTGTCCCGCTTCCTGACAGGCCTTGGGACAAAATATCAATAGACATCATGGGCCCTTTTGAACGTGCACCGGCCGACTGTCGATTTGTCATCGTGATAGGGGACTACTTCTCCAGATGGCCAGAGATTGCGTTCTGCAGTGACACCACTTCTCGCACGGTGATCAACTTTCTGCTTGCTGTCTTTGCGCGAAAGGGTTACCCGACCGAACTAGTGTCAGATCACGGCCGACAGTTCACGTCGAGTGAATTCGAGTGCTTCCTTGCAGACAGGGGCATCAAGCATTTCTTCTCGGCAGTTTACCACCCTCAAGCCAATGGCTTAGTGGAAAGATTCAACAGGGTCTTGCAATCGTATATACAACTAGCTCTCCTAGAGCAGCGACCAATCAAGACCACAGTTATAGAGTACCTGGGTATTTACCGAGCCACACCCCACAGCGCCACTGGCATCTCTCCGGCAGTGTTGCTTCATGGCCGCCACATGAGGACATCATTAGATGTTGTTGGCCAGCCATCAGCGGATTTCTGCACCCATCCCGCCCGTGAACTGCGTAGACTTCGGCGTCGTGTCTGCGAATACCAACAAAGAAATAAGGCGTATGCAGACAAGCGAAGAGCAGCCCGGGAGCCCAAATTTAAAGTGGGGGCCTACGTGCGGGTGAAACGCCCGGTACCTGGAATAAAAGGCCCCCCTAGTTTTGGGGCTCCACTCAAAATACTGAGGCGGGTAGGACGATGGTCATTCCACTTGGAGGACGGCCGTACCTCGAATGCCTCCCAACTGTCGGCTGTACCCCATGAAGCTGTTCACAAAGAAACGGGGGCAAGACAAGGACCGCTGTGGGCGGACATGGAGACAGACGGGTCGGCAGGAAACGCCACAGCACGAAAACCGTCCTCGAAGGCAAAGAGCCACATGACCCAAAATATCCCAATACAGGAAGCTGTACAGTCTCCGGGGGGGTCAGCACTGCCTCCTCATACGCCAAGCCCACCGCGGCCTCCACCAACGGGGAACACGACCGCAGAACTGGGTGCTGATCGTGCCGACGAACCAGAGGTCGTCCATCAGCTAGAAGAGCAACCGGTGCCCCTCCATCGCTCTACACGGGAGCGAAGACCACCAGAGAGACTCGGGGACTATGTGCAGTGACTTATTTACGGTGGAGACTTACTATAGTTTTCTGTCACGGGTAGTGACTGTTTCTTTTCTATGCACATAATCTGTGTTCTATTATCAAGGGAGGGGGTAGATGTAGTGTTGTGCGTTTACACCAGATGACCTTCTGAGTCATTGGACTCACAATAGATGGTGCCACCTCGCTCGTGTGTATATTGATTAAACTGGGTTATTATCATGGATCGTACAGTGGTGTAGCGTGGTTACTTTCACGTGTCCCCGTGCCGGCTACACGACACTTACAAATACTGCAGGCCCTACTCGGGCCCAAGCAGGAGCGGCAATACCATTAAAAAACAATACAAACAATTATGCTTACAACTATCCACAATTTAAATAATAAACCACAATCAAAAGCAGAAGAAAATGAACAAATAAATATGCTTCGCAATAACATACACACAACATTATAAGTGATAAAACGTGCACGTAAAATAATTCAACGCGTGAGATGAACACTACTCATAAAAAAGTTAACGCGAGAGTCAACTGCCACAAAGCTGTTCAGCATAAACATAACTTTACATATCAAACTAAAGATTGTTTAAAAAGTGAACAAATGATTCAGCAGTATTAGCATTTGCTACTTCTTCGGATAATTTATTCCATTGTGTTATAGCATGTGGAAAAAGTGAATACTGTTGTATATTAGGATTACGAAGCGGCTATCTGACTGTTTTGTTGTGGTTTGTATGACCAGACCGCATGGGGGGCTCAGTTATGCAGTTTTCACGCGGTATTTTGCAGTGACCGTGCTGTAGATAATATAAAAGTTTCAAGCGAGATACAGTTCTGCAATGACCTAGTTTTTTTTTTTCAATTTGGCACTGTCGCGAAAAACTGACACACTGGAAAAATGCGAGTATGTAGTGTACATAAGCCTCAAGGCCATGTTTTGCGCTCTTTCTAAATTCCTGATCAAGTACTTTTCGTGTGGGCTCCAGATCACATCCGCATATTCTAATTTCGGTCTGACGAGAGCTTTGTGTACAGTTAACTTTACGGTCAACGACGTACGACGTAATTTTCATTCCGAAAATGCAAGTCTTTTTAGCGTGTTGCTGCAAAAGTTTTCTATGTGTGTTTTCCAAGTTAAATTGTTTTTAAGTGTAGAACCTAAATACTTTATTTATTGCTTTTTAATGTAAGCATTATTAATAGTATAGGCAAGTTCTAGGGGTTCTTTTTGTTGCTAATTGTAATACATGCCGTCTTCGAAGCATTAAGCTTCAGTTCTCATGTTTCACCCCTTACGCCAATTGAGTGCAACGTATCATTAAGTTGAACTTGATCGGAATGGCATTTTATTGCATATGCTGATATTACACGTGGCTTTAAGCTGTGAAATTTTGACGAACACTAACGTCTGACCTCAGGGTTGCTTTGAGTGGCTGCTTTGCACTTGTTTACTTCACAACCTCGTCTTGGGACTAAAAGTTCGTGGTTACTAAATGGCTTCTTTCCGGCTACTTCTATTATTTAGCATTTAGATACGAAATGTTCCAGTACTAACAAAGCACACTGTCTACAGGGATTTATGTCCCGATTATCTGTGAGGTTACCTCGAAAGCCGTCACAAAAGTTTCAGTTCATAGCACAATCTCGAATATAGACGCAGACGGCCCCTGTGCGTATAATACTGTGTAAAATTGAAATGAAACACTTTCAAGCTAGGACGTTCTGCCTGTGTTCTGTCGAGTACAGTTTGTTGCACTGTTGCCCACGAAGAAACATTTGAAAACCCATGCGTTCTTTTGTTAAGTACGAAAACATTCCAATTTGCCAAAGCTAGAAAAGTGGCCACACACTTCTTTATACGAGATCAAACCCCGCGTTTCGGCGATCTCAAGGGCCACACCTGGGCTGCTTACACTGCCTAACGTTCACTGGCCAACGCTTTGGCTATTTAATATTCCAAACCAGCCGGGTCTCCTAATTTGGGTCGCCAGATAGGCGGGCCGGAAGCGGCCCACCTATGCCACGTGCTGTGCCCGACGCTGCGCCTTCGCGAAGCAGAGAAGCGGCAATTCGTATTCGCCGCGTGGTGCGCCCCTCACTTTATCGTCGTGTGATGGATGGTCTGCGCGTGGATCTCTTGGTGGTGCGCGGGCTTCAGCCGAGCTCCAGCGTTCCACGCCGGACAAGCCGCGTCGCTGACCGGTGCCCATCTTCGCTGTCGTAGTCTGCAAATATAAGTGAGCAAAGAGGCGCTATGAATGGCGTAATCATTTTTGACGCGTCTTGCTTAACGCATAACTCAAGTCACCGTTTCCTACAATCAAAACGAAAGAATAGGACAATCCACGGGTAGCAAATTATTTATAGCACAACGCTTATATAAAGCGTGGGCACATCATAAAACTGTACTAACACTCTTCCACTATTAAATTCGGATGAAAAGCAGCCTAAAACTACTCACTGCATATGACGGGGGGAAAAAGGCTAGAGCAGGTGTTGTTTATAAAGATATTTTTGAACTCGCTAGCAGCAAAGCTTCAACTATAGGTGTAAGCAAACATATCTCTTAACCTAACAATAAACAACGCTCCTATTCAACAAGTTCCTTGTTTTAAATATTTAGGCGTCACTTTTGATGAACATTTAGACTGGCATGAGCAAGTACAGAGTGTGTGCGCAAAGGTAGCCTATGGCTGCTGTTCTCTAATAAAAGCTCGCCAATATTTTCCGCAAGCTATACTTCGCACACTCTACTTTTCATTGTGTCATTGTCACATAGGTTACTGTCTGGAATTGTGGGGTGTGACGTACAACAGTTATCTAAAAACTCTTGAACGACTTCAAAAGCGTACACTGAAAATCATAAGCCAAGGTGAATCAGTAAGTAATATTTTCCAATCACAATGCATTCTCTCGGTTCCGATGTTGCGTGACTACAAAATTGCCGTTTCAGTAAATAACATAATTAATAGAAATTCACCTTTGCCTGCTGATCTTTTTTCAATTCCTAAACGCAATACGCGACATGCTTCGAATGGTAATTTCAATCTGCCCAAATGTTTTAATGTTTACGGAGAAACACTGATACAGTTTAATGGAACAAAATATGGAACACGGTCCCCCTAGAGATTAAAACGGCACGTAATTTCAGCATGGCATGTAAATCACTTTTTCTGTGGAGTCAAGGCATGTAAGCATGTGTGTGTTTGATTCGATTTTCATTGTATTTTTTTAAGTGCCTATGTATAGAAACTAGCTGCAAGCTAATAAGTATGCATATCTGCAGGAAAAAATGTATTACTGCGCTATCTGTATCATATGATTGTTTTTTTGTTTTTTTTTGATGTCGTTACCTCAGAGCTGTCCTGTACACTTTTTTATGTTGCACATTGTATTGGACCGTCCACTAGCCACTTTAGGCTATCGGTCCAAATAATCCCTGTAATTGCATATATCTATTCATGAAAATAAAGTTTCATTGATTGATTGATTGATTGATATCTAAAACAAATCACTAGTCAGTCGTGAGCACATCTTTTTGCCTAATGAGTTTGGCGTTTCTTCATGATAAATGGTCTTTAGTTATTTTATATCAGTACTTTCACCTTAAGAATTGCTGAACAACATATTTCATTTTCTTGTACGATTTCATTGCGGTTGTCTTTTACCGTATGCTCTTATTTCAGCTTTGTAAAGGCGTTGCCTATAAAAATGACATGAAAAACCATCTGAAGCGCCCAACATGTTGATTACTCAGAGGAACGCGGTGTCTGACTTCAGTGTTAATGCTGCAGGGGTGTCGTCAAAAGACCTACACGATGTTAATACATACCTGAAACGTAAGCATACGTGGATGCTATTTAGCTAGAAATTCTACGAAGGATATGTACCTTCTTCGAAAAGCGGACTACCGCCGCGTTTCATGTCAGCCAACAAAGAGAGCTTTCCTTGGGGGCTGCCGTGGCCAATCTCCACAATAGCTCTGTAAAACGAGAGAACACCAGCAGCTATTGTTTTTTTATTTTGCAGCTATTCACATTTAGTGCAGTTCGTTTACATAAAATTAAGAAGAAGGTTCATGAAACTTGAGAATAAAAAGTATCAAGCTTTGTAATATCACCCTTCACTACGCAGTGTTTTAGCGAAACTTATGCTCAGTAAATCAAGTATATGCGGCATCCAACAACCGCTCTTTGAAAGAGCAATGCGTAAGGTAACTCTGGTGCCAGCGTTGAGGACGTTCAGGTGAAGCTACGCAAATGCATGTAATTTGAAAGAATAATTAGAGTTAAGTTGACTAGAAGATGCTAACGAGCGTATACGATTCATTGATTTGCTGACTGTTTGATTGCTCGACATGACATGTTTAAAACGCACACTGTGAAACGACATCTAAGGTGTATAATATTCCGTGGTTAGCACGTTTTACACCTATACTTATACTCGGAATTCTCAACGGCACTACAGTCACCGAAAAATTTTGATCAGCTGTAGAGAGAGCTCAACGCACAACCACAAGGCATCGTCAGGAAAGCTCAGATTGTTGCGACATGAAATCATTTTTATCAATCAGGCAAACATACAAAATGTTTCCATATATTGGTGTAAGTTCGGCAGCTAATACTAATTCGTTCATGTAGGTCTCTCAATACAACAAACTATTTGTCTGCGTAATTCGCTTCGAGAAAAATTAACCATTGGAGAAACAGGTTACGAGTTGAGAATGTTTCAGCAAATTTTCGCGTTATAATATCTGAGTGCGCCGTGATGCAGCTGTTGTACGAAGAACAGACTCGATGACGAATTTGCTTAGCAAAAGCATTTTACTCACTTTTCACGCTCATCAAGACGTGGTTTTGTGTTCGCTGAAAGAAAAGAAAAATAAACGAGCCTTATTCTGGTTGTTCCTGCAATGCGCTATAGTCTATAGTCATTGCACGCCAATATCTTTATCGTGAGCAACAACCATTCCCTCTTTTATGCTAGCATAATATCCCGTTCTATTAAAATGTATCTGGGCACGCAAAAACACCAGAACATGCGGGCGCACATGCTCGTAAATACATGTTCACTCCTGGGGTCGTTGTGTTCATCTATAAGGGTCATTCTACTTGACTTATTTTGCGTTACCGCTGTAGTAGTCACAGACGTAAATACTTTGTGACCACTGATGCAACAAACCTTATAGTGGTGTCTGACAAACATTTTTTTTTTGGCCAACGAAGGTTGTGCTACACTTACAAAGTTATGAATTCTATAATGCCCCTTGAACCTTTGGCATGTTCGATTGCCACTTGTGTTCTTAAGGCACTCATTTCTATTATGATAAAAAAAAACATCAGTTCTAGCTATCACATCTATTTTAAGCAAACCTATACTGAGCTTACCTGATTTTAGGACAATACCAGCCGCCCTTTGTTGCCCTCCCTACAACACTCCGGTGTTAACATAACGATAGGCTTAGTACACTTTTTTCACACATTCGCTTGGTGATTATACATATACGTTCCTGTCAGACTTGTTTTCTAATAATTGACTTTTATTTCTGGTTGTTGTTAGAAGTAAATTGTACCGGAGTGTTGTCGTTTTTTTATTGAGCTTCTCTGCCAATCATTGTAATTTTAACAGCTTGAACACATGAAAGCATAAAGTTAGCAACCGCTTGCATAGAGTTCAACCTGCCCTGCCCTTCAACACTTTTTATAAAAACTTTTCGTGTACAAGTGAATATGCACACATATAAGCGCATGCACGCACATATACAAACGATGGTTGTAACTGCCCTTTTTTCAGGAAGAATTGTTGTCCATGCCACTGTGAGCAATGTTATAGCTATAGTGACTCTTTATTTGAAAGCCGTTTCATCGGTCTATTTTTTTGTGCTTTTTGAACTAATCATTCAGCTGTGATATCTCTAGGTATTTACGACAACATTTATATTTGTTTTTCCTACGTCGTGACAATTATGTGTACACTTTACTACTTCCGTATCAACTAGATTGAACGCCGTCACATAATATACTTGTGGCGGCCTCATGGATGCCTTCTAATGACTTCATTATAGTCACTGTGCTTGGAGACTTCCATGATGAAAGCTCAGACTTTCACGTGCTTCTGATAGTACTCTCATACAATACCATACATCATCTTGGTATTTTATTGAAACAGTGAGCAAGTTTAAGTAGAAAAATTATCAGCTTGCTTATTATTTCCCATGTTCAGAAAAGCCCAAACGGCACAAAAGAAGAATACAGAAAGATGTATTGACACACTACTACGTCTGTTCTGTATCTGTGCTTATTTCAGTGCGCTCGGTTCTTTTTTTGCGTTGTTCTATCCTTGTCTTATCTTTCAAAGTGTGGACAAGCTCGACCAAGCATCCGTTTTAGCTAAATTATTATGCACCGTCAGGGAACGCACGCATTATGTTTAGGTCCCCGAAAGGCTTCAAATTATCGCGATTATGATATTCGTGCGAACTTCCATAAAATGCTACAGCATCGCCATTACGTCTTCAAAACGACCCTACCCCATCTTACTTTTAGAAAAGGAAAGTCGTTCCTTCTATAACAATCACTCGCGAGCACGTAAGGTCCCCGAGAAAATTGTACTCCACAGAACTCTTCCGAGAAGCACGGGACGTTTAAACGTTTCTTATATTTCTCTTCGCTAATAGACCTCACATAAGACGGGAAACGATTTCGAAAATGGGTCATACCAGAGTTGCGAGCATCGCTGCTAGAATATTCAATGCAAGAGTCATTAAAACGGTTGTTCCCGGTCTCAAAAAAATCAAAACGGGCGCGTTGAGGGAAATCACCGCGACACGCGCGTCAGATGAAAGAGCGTGGCTCATATCGCGAATAAAGAAAAGTGACGCCAGGAAAAGCGACAGAATGCAAGTCCGTATGACGGAACGGGCAGTTATGGGGCGCACACACTTGTAATACGTATGTACCCACTTACACTGAATGCGCTTTCGGATAACAACGATGCTAATAATAACGATGAGTAGAACGATGATGATGACCACGCCACCGGCGATGCCCGCCATGATGATGAGGTTCTCCTCTTTCAGCAGAAGCTGTGCCCAGCCAGCCGGACCTGCGAAAAGGGCACGGTTTATTATTTTTTTTAATGACAGCGGGTCATCACGTCTGCAGCGTCACGTTTCGTCGTTTCGCGGGAGAGGCCTAAGGGTAAATAGGAATCCGCTTGACGACAGCGAGATCCGTCGCTCCCGAAGCGCTCAGCGACTAGGCCTGTTTACTACTGTTAAGCGTAGAGCTGGCAGTATAAGTGCAGTTCACAAACTTTTGTTTGTTGAACACAATTGCTAAACTGACGAGATCTTGTCGGTAAAGTGTTCTTAGTGGGCTCCTAGATAGCGGTATATGAGAACGAGGTGACTTCTGTGTTCATGAATATATTACCTTCTTCAGCTTCATTTTTTTACCTCTTAATATCAATGAACATGTCAGCTACCACGTTATCTGTTCAGTAGACGCTCTTTTTCTCTTAGCTGCCAAAACCTACTGTTCGGCAATAAGAAAAATAGAATAAAAAGTAGGCCTGTGATAAGCCTTTTTTGCTTTTTCATATATTTTTTTATCAATGGCATTTATGATAATATAAAGAATGTATTATTTTTTTAACTGCTTCGCTCTAGAATAATACCGTTAGAGTGTAGTCATTGTACTTAAAAAAGTTTAAATAATAATAGCTTCTAAACTCTCTGCTCTATTCAAATGGAGTTACTCTTACTATTTTGGAAAGTTTCGTCGTATCAGCTGCGTTTTCTACGACAACAACCCCAAATAATGATACACCACATCTGCAAGACTCTTAAAATTCTAATACCGACTGCTGGCTTGGCTTGCTTTGTTAGGTAACGTAATGTTACGTTGATTTTCTACATACGCTGTTAAAAAGACAAAGAAAATCCTTGTGTGGGGTTTAAACCTCAAATTATATACGTACAGCACGTTACCTACCACTTTTATAGACACAATGATAGCATTTTAATTTTTACATCACGCCGCCAACGTACAGCCTTTTAAATAGCAACTACTATGGGGCAGTGAATAACACGGTGCTTTATCGAGAAGTTATTTGACTTTTTTTTTTGTTTAGTACAAAATGGTGTGCTTGGTTCATCTTTCTTAAATGCCACTACCTCTAAAAAAGTATGACCAGCTATGTTTTGGATGAAACACACGTGAACTTTGCTGCCTATACATCACCCAAGGCAAGTTTTTCTTTAAAACATGTTCTATATTACCCCGAGGGCCATTCTACATCGACACCAAAAAGCACTCATAACGTATAATCAAATCGATTTGTTTTCTCCCAGAATTTAAACATTTGTATTTCTTAGCGACCACGGGTAACAGATTATTTGTGAGGTGGTTGATCAAGATGTTTGCATGCATAATATAGCTCGTCACGTGCATTGTTTCCAATGTGACTAATATTCTTTGAAGTGTGACTCCTATGAATATTCAAACAATGTGCTGTTTCAATGTTCTTCAATGTTAGTCTTGGCAATTCGAGATTACAAGTAACGCTTTTTTCTTCTCAGAATATGAAAATGTTGCGTGCCTCTGAACCATATTTGCATTTCTCAGGTGAAACCGCAAGCTAAAAACGAAAAAAAAAGCCTGTCATTGTGAACTCGAGTGCGGAAAACAATAAATTAAAAATTGAATATTCAAACGACCAGAGTAAATTTTAAATTAGCTTTTTTTTTGTCCATACTTGTACTGAATTCGTTTATATCTTTGATTATTGTTTTTTTCCCTTTGTAGCTGAAAGCAAGGTTTTTTAGATGACTTGTACTAGTTTTTTCCGGCGTTAATGTGCAGCATTGCTTTTGACAGACATGAATAATGCGACACATAGGTTGCCTTTCGGAATAACTTAGTACTGTTCACATCCGCTCTTACTGCTTTTGCTGGCTGCAATGATTTCCTGATGAATGTCCGAGGTTAGTTTCGCGACAGTAGCAGCTGCGTTGAATTTAGGGAAAAAATTCGAGGAAGGAGGTAATGGCACGGCGTAATTAATTTTTTAATGTTGTGCACTTATAAACAAGATGATGGATAAAATAAAACATTCACCAAGATGTCTTCCGCGGTTGTGTAGCTATGGATTGATAAGCTCGACCGGTGACTCAATCAATTGGTGCTTTTCCAACTTATATGCTATAGCGTCCACAGTAAAGCAGACGTGAAGAGGTAGTGTACGAAGTTCCAAAGATCACTTTCTTTGGGTAGATAACTGTACGACGAACTTTCGATGACATGCATAAGTTCGTTGTTGGTGTGATCACTTCCTTCGCCACGTCAGTCACTCGCAGTATGAAAAGCTTGCTCTCGGACTCTCGATTGACGTTAGTGAGTCATCTTGACACACCCATCATTAGGCATCCGATATTAAGTTAGTGAACGACACTCTGAGATATAGATGCACCTATTTGGAAGCCTATAAGACGAGTAAAGAGAAGAGATACTAGCCCAGTTTTGACGCCTTAGAACTGAAAATGAGGCATCCTTGTTCAGCACGTAGATATACGACAGACGACAAAAACTGTGAACTTTCAAAACCAATTGCGCAAAATAATTGATTGTGTATATTTTGTAAAATATGTACATTGTCAATGCATTATAGAAATAAGTAAGGATTTTTTTTTTCGGATATATCAATAAGACTCATTTTCGTTCATTTTTCGTGATGCTTTATTCACTGACAGATTTATCTCGCTGCATTTTAAGTCAAGTTTTCGTACTCTCCGAATGCCCAAGAACGCGTCTTCGTTCGCGTATGTACCCTGATCTGCTTCGCGTGCGTATACGTACGTCAATGGACGATTGCTCAGCGACGCAAGCGGTCGCCTCCGTAAGGAAGTGACGCTGGCAGTGAAGCAGCTGCTGCACGTCTCGCTTCTTATCTCACCAGCGCGAACGATTGAGCGTCGGCAGCGTGGAATGAGGAAAGCGCAGGATGGGTACAGGGTGGATTCCTTATCTCGACGAGTACCCAGAAACACCTAATGAAGCGCACGACGCCTTCTTCTCGTTCCTACGAACAAGGCAGGAGGCGGGCGGAGAAGGATTATACGGAGTCGTCGATAAGCGGCCATCCATATTGTCTTGGGCCTCTTTTTCGTCGATTACATTGACTACCGCTAAAGCAACTGCAAACTAAGAGTTCGCCGGACAGCTTAGCCCGACAAGGTGAACGCTCGCACGGTCGTTACACTGCAGCAGTGACCGTTCTTCCATCGTGTACGGTACTCGAGCAGCTATGGACATTGACATCCTCGCTACGTCGTCGTAGGGCAGAACGTTTAGTCTCTTATTTTTCGAAGAAGTCTTCACGGCCTTCCTTAAGGCGCTCTCTTCGATCGCTCGTTAGCATAGTGACCCGTCAATCCTGTGAGCATCTTGGATGATGAAGATAAAAGAGCCTAGCGTCTGACGTTGCTTTCAGTAATGGACGTAATACCCACGGCAGTTGGTACCATGAAAGTTTCTTCTTTTTTGTCGACTAAAAGACCTTTACGCTAAGATACTGCTTATGTAACATACGTTCAAGTGACTAGCAGGACACAATGTGTAACATTCAAACATATTCTTAAGTTTGCAAACTTTCACGTTGTTTTTTTTTGTTTCCGTTTGATATAAAAGCGTAAGTGGACTCTCTCTTGGAAAAGCAGTTCAACGTTAACTTTTTATTTGTTCATATGGCACTTTTGTATACAAGTAGTTCTTAACAACATAACTTTTTTATACATAATGTCAAAAAAGTACGTGAACCTCCAGTATGGCATGCGTTAGACCTGCTTTACAGAACGAGAAATCAGTGTTGTCAATAAAGCTTTCGTCTAGCTTACTTAAATCTAATTTGTTTGATTATTCGGTATAAACAATACAAATGAAACAGTTTTCAGTTAAAACTGGTCTCTTGTTTTACACGCAAACTACTTTTTATACCAGGAAACTGTACAGTAAAGGGGGTAACTTACGTTAGTCTCACTTACATAATATGCAAGAATGCTTCATTGGTAATTATTAAACCTCTTATAAAAGTTCAGGATGCCTCAGTCAGTAAACAAGGGGCAAATAATGCATCGGGTAATACGTAAGAAGCAGATGGCAAAAAAAAATAATGAATACAGCTCCGCCGCAAGGTCAAATCAATAAATAGAAAAAAGCAACAAATCAAAATGTTATACAAAGTAAGGCTAGCAGCTAACTCTCTTGAATGCAGTTTCGCGTAACTCTACAAAACGTTGGTTAAAGTGAACGCTGCCGCTCCAAGCCGCGCGGAGGTTTTCACAGTTTGATGTCTCATCACCATGTAAGTGATGATAGTCCACCACGTACTTACATGAACCATCTAGTGGTGTGTATTAGGATAGTTTTCTTTCTATCAAAATTACCACTTGCTGCTCATGCGCCACAGCCTTCCTCCCCCCCTTCAGCGGCACCCTTCACGCTCAGACGGGACGTATCATGTTTGCATGTCGAGCCATCAACGGTAGGCTTTGCACGCAAGGCAACGTTATCGCACGTGCCCTTCATGCGAGGGTGACGGCCACTATATTAAATATCTGCTTAAGCCGCACTCTTTCTTACAACTCACACGCCTTTACTAGTGCATAAAACATATCAAGCACGAAGTGGGGTCCCCAATTCGGACATTGTGTGAAGAAGGCTAGAGCTGGCGATGGCGAAAACCCGCTGAGAGTGTCCGTGCAATTAGTAACACATGAACCACTTTTCTTCCATACTCAAGCCCACTCATTCGCATCAGCATTATTTTTGTGATAACGGTACTATAATGTAGATTCGGCCAAAGAGGGACATAATTTTTAAGAGCACTTGTGTTTTCAATGCATACAACATACAAGACATCCATATTTAATAGTTCCTTTGTGAATTTCTTTTGTCTTTTCTCTAACGCTGGCCCTGTGCAATCTTTATTTTTCCTTCTGCAGTTTTGCATGTTTCTAGATACTTCGAAAGTTACGCGAATAAATTGAGGTATGCTATTACGCAAGATTTGACACTCACTGGGGAGCTTAGTGAGTTTCAGCTGGCAGGGCCCGGAGTGTCCGACAGCGTTGCTGGCTACGCAGGAGTAGGCGCCGAATGAGGTTCGGTCGGGCACCACTAAGGTACTGCGTGGTCCCCGGTCTTCCTGCACGGTGCGATTGTTCCGCAGCCAGATAAACGCGACAACGGGAGGCACCGCTTGGGCATCGCAGCGAAGCACCACGTTGCCTGATGAGTCGTGTTCCTTCACCACGGCACAATTCGGGCGGTCTGCATTGGTTAAGGAGCGTAGAACACTGACTGAAGAGTGCGCAACCATCGATTCATGGCGTTAGGTGTAAAGTGTGTGTTTGAATAAACTTTAGATGCTGGTGAGTTCAGAAGGAAAAATAGATATGATCAATGGTGAAGGAAAACAAAGAGAAGCTAACAAGAAGGAAAACCTGCTATGCCACCGATACCCAAAGGAACGCCTCTTCTATGTGCCAGGAACGCCACTTTTTCCCATAAAAAGCACCCGCCGAAGACGATCGCAGAGGCCACGCCTCTTGGCGCGTGTTCCGATCAGGCGCCGTGAAAGCGCTCGCCACCGTACGACTTATTTCTATGGCATAAAGCTAACAGCTTGTCGGAAACAGTTATGATAGTGGTTTGTTTTTACAAGGAAACGCTGTTAGAGGCACTAGTCACTGTATCAAAAGGGGAGGGAGCAGAGACAGGAAGGGCAGTGCATTCGCTGCTCGCGTTGCAGGCCTTGTGTTATAGGAGGCGCTGTTCTAGGAAATAGGGTAAAGAAGGGAGAGAAAGGGAGTGCCGACACAGCACTAGTAAGTCCCTCCTGCGCTGATTGTCTACGCAATATTATTTTCCAGCGCAAAATGTACCAGGCCATGCTACAGCTTGTTCTGCAGTGTAGGTATTCTGTTAGCCCCACAAAAAGGACAGTCTATTTCTACATGTGCTGAGTAAGATCTCCGGAACTCGAGAGCTGGCGCACTGACGTCAACATTCGAAGTAACCATCCAAGTGTATTCAGAATATTCAGCAAGTACTGAAACAGTCTTTCCTAGATGGGTGCTGACTTGCGTCACACTGTCACGAGCCTGCGGGCGCTTATTACCAAAGGCGCCTTTTATTAAACACGTGGTTACCAGCCGGAAGGAAAGAGCTGCTGGTGGTGATGCTACTACAGGTGGTTCGTGTCGCTATTTAACTTACTAGTTGCGAATCTCGCTTCAAAACTTTCTAGCCTAGAGTAGCGTCATTGCCTGTGGCCTAGTGGTACAAATAATGTAGTGAAGCCATACCAATCCACGTCATGATTGGTGGCGCTATGGACACTTTGGCAAATTATACACGTAAAAAAAGACACATGGTCTTCTTTGTTTCTCTATCTCAAACTACTATATATTTAGCAGAAAGAAGCACTATTTTCTTTCAGTACTGTTACAGAAACGGTGGCAAAAGCTATATTCACCAAGACTGGACACATGCTCTTCTTCCGTTCACATATTTTGCTGTAGTGAACAGGTTATGCACGTGATGAAAGGATGTGGAACCTTATCAACTTCGAAGATGCTAAAACACAATAACACTAATATCAAATGCTATGCAGCGAGAACATATAGGTGAAAAAGTTAAACGCAATGTGGTACTCAAGTTACAAGCGCACATACACTAAATGTAATCACATCAATTCCCTGTTAAATTTTTAACTGTATTGAATCATCGGAAGATAAGGTTTTGTTGTTACAGCTACTGTTTTTCTAAGGCTTCATACCCTAGCGGTCCTTAAGAGCATATCGTATGCAAAACAAGGCGTAGACGCATCAGCATCTGCTTTTAATGAGAAAGGGTAGAATTATTTTTTAATCGAAATATGTTTTTACTTGTCTGAAATAATAGAGCATTCTGTATCAAAAAGCAGTGTACCCCACACATTTCTGCCTTTTTGATTGACTAAAAAGAACCAAGCTTTCGAGACGAACTGACGAGCAGCCAACACCCCCCCCCCCTCCTTTTTTTTTTAACCGTGCCAATCTGAGCTTTCTGCCTTGAATAAACTTTTGAAAAATTTATACTGGTAGTTTCTGTGAGCATTGACTATTTGAAAAAAAAAAAAGGTACTTGTGCTAGTGAAAGGCACATAGTGCATTTTTTTTTTAACCCGCGTGGCACTTCCAGGGGCCACTTTCCTTCTACGTGCTAGACACGCATGGGGATTGGGTTCTGTGCATTCATTTTGGGTTTAGTTGCTGGCTTTTTTGCGGGAGCAAAAAAATATTCTCGTGTTGACAAACCAGCGACCCTGTTTAGGAAGCGTGGTATGATGAGAAATAGACACGCTTCAGCTATAACAGAAACGAGACAGGGAACGCTTGTGCGATCGCTTCAGCGAGTGAGTTTCGTCATTCCATGTCGCCGCAAACACAAACTGTTGTCTGTAATAACTATGGATACGCTTTCAATTATATGTATCGACTACAAACCGTGATTACGCGTAGCTGTCTTCGCACAGAATGTGGAGGAACCAGGACACTCGTAGGGAACACAATGAATCATGTTCCTTAGAAAGGAAACCCTCAGAACTGCCACCTTGGAAACTGTTCCACCTTTCGAAAAGGCATACATGGACAGAGCAAACTTTCTGAACATCGTTTGGAATTTATTCAAGGCAAAATACTGCAATGTTTTTGGATAAAATCAATTCAAATTTACAGTATTTGGCTAGTACAGACAAACAAGATATAATCGAACAAGCCAGGAAAGCAAGAAACAAAGCGAAAAGCTGACTGGTGCGATAATTATATGGCATGTTGCTAATATATAAATTGTTCAGCACATCTTTATCCTGAATAAAACATGAAATAAAGTCCATTTTTTCTCTTGGACTTAGAATATCTCGAAATCACCATGTTTGGTACAGTTGCCCGGTTATCATGTAAAAGCAAAAGGTTGACTTTTAACTGCAAAGGACCAAACATGAATCTAACGCTACTGAACTATGAAATAGTCTACTTATACGGAACATTTTCTTTTGCATTTTTATTTCAAAACAGTGGATAAATCTTTCTGTTTTGCTAAAAAATACGAAGGTGCCATGATTGAAAATACATTTGTAGTTATTGTCCATTTGCAAGAAAAGACGCCGAGGAATAAAACGAAGCAAACCTGAACCCTTTGCATAGTGTAGTTCTTAAGAAAATAGGTCCTAAAGAAGCCTTAAAATACACGAAAGGTATTTGACCTACCTTGTGCACTTAACATGGCATAAATATTGTCATTACTATGGAAGTAGTTACCTCTTTTCGCACCTCACACTACCAAAGATATAGAACATAAAATTTCAGAATCTTCGTGTTACTCTTTTGTAGCAAACCCGCTCAAATTAAATTCTGCGCTTTTTGTAATATGCATCTCGTCATTCTCAACAAGATTAGGGTGCTTAAAACGCTAGAAAAATAAAAAAAGACAGTGCAGAGACTCGTTGGGCACCCTAGCTGTGAACTGACGCGCTTGAAAACTTTCGATACACGGTAAAAACAAAGCACCGCATCAAGTGGGGGATTTAACCGCGTGGCTGCAGCGATGCACCTGTAACGAGGGCCGACGTTGGGGCTCATTACCGAACCATTAGCGAAGCGAAGCAGGACCAAGGCTGAGCTTCCACCCGCAGTGATAAGCTGCCGTGGAAAGGAGGGCGATGCTAAGGGGAAGGTGCTGAGAAGAAATCGATGAACATGACATGCCCGCCGCTTTGCCCCTAGAACTGCTTGGATCTTTCTTACCACAGTGCTTTAATCATTGTCAGCAGGAATAACAACTTCTTGTTCCGGATTCATTTAGTTATCGTAAATTTATATATTGCCACGAGGAATTGCTAAGGCGCAGTACAACGCAGACGTTGTTAAAAGAGGAACGCTGACGGCATCGCTACGACTCATGAAGCCCGCCGGAAGGCACGAGCCGGCCCAGCCTGTGCACGAGCTGCTACCGAGCAGCGGAAAAGAAAAGAGGAGAAGAAGAGGACGACGAGCGTTCGCTGCTTTCTCCCAGCTACTGTGTAGTTCTTTTGGCTTTGGGCACAAGTTCGCCCTTATTAAACCTTGTAAATAGGACGTCCCGGTTGTGAGGTTGTTATATCCGTTACATTTTCTGGTGGAGGAGCCTGGGTACATGATTCCGAGCCCCACGCAAGAGCGAAGTCCAAGCACTGACCAGCCGCAACCAGTGGAGCTTACACCGGTGCACCAACGAGTCAGCCGCCGTATCCGAGGAGAGTTGCCAGAATTTGGGCCACTCCCTTCTGTATCAAGGGCATCGGTGACGGAGACAAGCGCCGCCACCACCATGACGAGCCAAGTTACGCCGGCACAACTCATCGTAAGCCAACCGGTCATTCCAAAGGTGTTTCATGGTGACCCATACGAGGACGCCGAAGACTGGTTAGAGCATTTCGAGAGAGTGGGAAATCTAAATCAGTGGAACGAGGAAGGCAAGCTGCGTAACGTCTACATTGCGTTGGAAGACTCTGCACGAGTGTGGTACGAAAACCACGAGGCATCTCTGACGTCGTGGCAAGAGTTTCGGCGGCAGCTACTGAGTACGTTCGCCAACAGTGATCGCCGGGAAAGGGCGGAAGCAGCTCTCCGCACACGGATTCAACGAACGAACGAAACTGTCGCGATGTACATCGAAGACATGTCCCGCCTTTTCAAGCGAGCTGATCCTGGCATGACGGAAGACAAGAAGGTGCGCCACCTCATGCACGGGGTAAAGCAAGAATTGTTCGCGGGACTCATCCGCAATCCGCCCCGTACTGTTGCTGAGTTTCGGTCGGAAGCAACAACCATCGAAACGACGCTTCAGCAGAGAGCCCGACAGTACAACCGCGACGTAGCCGGTGCATCCGCAGGAGTCTACTCAGCAGGCGTCGTGGATAATCTTGACACATTGCGCGAGCTCGTCCGGTCTGTTGTCAGGGAAGAATTAAGGAAACTGCAGTCACCTGATGTCACCCCCGAGCTGTCTCTTGCTGAAGTTGTCCGAGATGAAATTCGACAGGCCATGCGGGAGCCGCGGAGTGATGTGCCAGCGACACGACGGGCGGTAACGTACTCCGAGGTGCTCAGGCGACCTACTCCGCACTGTTCGCCGATCGAGACACCAAGTACTTATGTGCAGACAATGCGCAGCCCGCCTGAAATCGTAGAGGCAACACGCACTCCACCTCGTGCGAGAGAGATGATGCCACGGAAGAGCGATGTGTGGCGAGATGCCACACGTAGGCCCTTGTGTTTCCACTGTGGAGAGGCTGGCCACCTGTACCGATTCTGCCGATATCGTCAAGCTGGTCTTAGGGGATTCGCCATCAATGCACCGTGTCCGCGAAACGGCGAAAGACCTTCCGAGATTGAAGAATACCTATGCTCACGTCGGGAATTTGACCCGCCTCGTCGTCATCAACCACGCTCACCATCCCCTATGCGCTACCGCTCGTCTAGCCCACGTCCCTTCCCAAGCACGTCTAGGCAGCGTTCGCCTAGCCCAAATCCGGGAAACTGAAGAGGGCGACCTGTGGAGGCGAGGCCGCTGGCGACTTGGGATATGAAGATCCTCCACTGCGGTACGAGCCTGATAACGACGACTGTTTCCAGGTAAAGGAGTGCAGTACAGAGAAAATTACTTCAGACTTGCCGTTGGTGATTGACGGACTAGAGCTCAATGCTTTGATCGATACTGGTGCGGATTATTCTGTGATAAGTTACGAATTAGCGAAGCGACTCAAGAAAGTTCTGACCGAATGGGGTGGACCTCAAGTACGTACTGCAGGTGGTCACCTCATAACCCCTTCCGGCCGATGTACCGCAAGGGTCATGATACGGGGCTTCACTTACGTCGGTGACTTTGTCGTCCTACCTGTGTGCTCGAGGGAAGTGATACTGGGAATGGATTTCCTACAAGCTAATGGTGCGATTATCAATTTACAGAGGTCGAGCGTGTCCTTTTCGACGGAGCAAGCTTTAAAGGTAGCACGATCAGATGAACGATGTACCACTCCACTGCGCGTCGTCGACGATGATGTGACTGTACCGCCACGGAGCAGTATAATGGTTCTCGTGCATAATGATGCATTCAGCGACTACGAGGGTGTGGCGGAGAGCAACGTGGATGTTTTCTTGAAAAGAGGCGTTTGTGTGGCACGAGGGATTATCCAGCTGCGAAACGGGTGCACAGACATCCTCTTGACGAATTTCGGTAACGAATTCCAGCACATCGCAAAAGGGACGGCAATAGCGTTTCTTCATGAGTTCTGTGAAGTGACAGAAATATGCAGTCTTGAAACGACGTCACCGAATGTGAAACTTCCATCTGATGCCTGCGACACAATATACGTAAATCCTAATCTTTCAGAGATTCAACGTCAACAGCTATACGACCTCGTGCGGGAATTTGGCAGCTGTTTCTCCAACAGTTCAAAGGTACGGCGCACGAGCATTACAAAACACAGGATCATAACGGACGAGACAACCAGGCCGGTATGCCGGCACCCGTATCGTGTTTCCCCTAAGGAAAGGGAAGTCATCAAGAAGCAGGTACGAGAAATGCTTGAAGATGATGTTATCCAGCCTTCTAACAGCCCGTGGTCATCTCCCGTGGTGCTTGTCAAGAAGAAGGATAACACGCTACGGTTTTGTGTCGACTACAGGAAACTGAATGCTGTGACTAAACGGGATGTATATCCCCTTCCACGCATCGACGACACGTTAGATCGACTTCGGTGTGCCAAGTTCTTCTCATCACTAGATCTGAAAAGTGGATACTGGCAAATCGAGGTTGATGAACGTGATCGCGAAAAGACTGCTTTTGTTACCCCGGACGGACTTTACGAATTTAAGGCTCTCCCGTTTGGTCTCTGTTGTGCGCCGGCAACGTTCCAACGCATGATGGACACTGTGCTTTCCGGATTGAAGTGGCAGTGTTGCCTAGTGTACCTAGACGACGTGGTCATCTTCGCGGCTACATTTGAGGAGCACATCAAGCGCCTTCGGTCAGTGTTAGAGGCAATCCGTTCGGCAGATTTGACAATCAAGCCAGAGAAGTGCCGATTAGGTTTCGAAGAGCTTCGTTTTCTTGGGCATGTCGTCAGCGCCCAAGGTGTTCGCCCTGATCCTGATAAGACGACCGCCGTCGCAAGGTTTCCGGTGCCAACAGACAAAAAGTCAGTACGGAGATTTCTAGGTCTATGTGCGTACTATAGACGATTTGTGAGAAATTTTTCAAAGATCGCAGAACCCTTAACGAGACTTACGAAAGAAGATGTGCCTTTCCAGTGGCAAAACGAGCAACAAAGCGCCTTCAACGAATTGAGAAAGAGGTTAGAAAACCCCCCGATTCTTTCTCACTTTGATGAGACAGCCGACACGGAAATACACACAGATGCCAGTAACATCGGCCTTGGATGCGTTCTAATACAGTGGCAGAAAGGTGAAGAAAAAGTGATAGCTTATGCCAGTCGGACTCTAACAAAAGCAGAGACAAACTATTCGGCCACGGAAAAAGAATGCCTTGCCGTCATCTGGGCCATCAGTAAATTTCGGCCGTACCTATATGGTAGACCATTCAAGGCAGTCAGCGATCACCATGCGCTTTGCTGGCTGGCGAACATAAAGGAACCATCCGGACGACTAGCAAGGTGGAGCCTCAGACTGCAAGAATACGATATAACCGTGGTATACCGATCTGGCAAAAAACATACCGATGCCGACTGTTTGTCACGGGCTCCTACAGACACACCACCATCAGAAGAAGACGACTTTCCGTTCGTAGGAATTGTCGAGACCACTCAAATAGCCGAACTCCAACGTACAGACAAAGAATTACTCCCGCTTATCGAACACCTGCAAGGAATTGACGTACAAGTACCCCGTATATTTTCTCGAAGCCTCGCATCGTTCTGCCTCCGAGGAAACGTTCTCTACAAGAGAAACTTCAAGCCCAACCGCGAAAAGTTCCTGCTTGTCGTTCCAGCAACTATGCGACAAGAAATACTTCGAGCGTGTCACGATGAGCCCACATCTGGACATTTGGGTGTGACGCGAACGCTTGCAAGGATCAGTCTCCATTATTATTGGCCCAAGCTACTAGCTTCAGTGCAACACTACGTCAAAACATGCCGCGAGTGCCAAAGACGAAAAACACCAAGTTCTAAACCAGCGGGCCTTCTACAACCTATAGATCCACCGAAAGCGCCTTTCCGCCAAGTTGGAATGGACCTCCTTGGACCCTTCCCGACATCTTTACTCGGCAAGAAATGGATCGTTGTGGCCACTGATTATTTAACTAGATACGCCGAAACAGACTCTTTGGAACGAGGAACGGCAGCAGAAGTGGCCCAATTCTTCGTACACAAAATAGTCCTGCGACATGGCGCTCCAACGGTTGTAATCACCGATCGCGGAACGGCTTTCACGGCGCAACTTTTGAAGTGCCTGCTCAACATGACTCACACTGTTCATAGGAAAACCACTGCATATCATCCTCAATGCAATGGCCTGACCGAACGCCTTAACAGAACTCTAGCGGACATGATATCCATGTATGTGGATGTCGAGCACAAAAAGTGGGACGAAATTTTACCATACGTCACTTTCGCCTACAATACGGCTGTGCAAGAGACCACCAAAATCACCCCATTTGAACTAGTTTACGGTCGTGCTGTTACCACAACACTGGATGCTATGTTACCAATAGACCAAGATGACTACCCCCCCGATCTTGACGACTTTCTACAAAGAGCGGAAGAAGCCCGCCAGTTAGCAAGATACCGAATACGCCACCAACACCGCATCGATGCCGACCGCTACAACCGAGGAAGACTTGACACGCGATATGACGTTGGCGACAAAGTGTGGATATGGACTCCAGTACGACGACGAGGCCTCTCCGAAAAACTCATTTCCCGGTATTTTGGCCCCTACGAGATCGTACAGCGACACAATGACCTCGTCTACGAAGTCAAGCCTGCAGGCCACCTGCATCCGAGGCGACGCAATCCCACGGAGCGTGTACACATTGTACGGATGAAACCGTACTACGACCGATTCCAAACCTAGCCACCCCAATCCCTTGACGTACTGCAACCTCATTTTTACAAACTTGTACACACAAAAAAAAAAAAAAAAAGTACTGAACAGCCTCATCGCAAGCATCGGGGCGATGCCGCTTGAGAGGGGGGATAATGCCACGAGGAATTGCTAAGGCGCAGTACAACGCAGACGTTGTTAAAAGAGGAACGCTGACGGCATCGCTACGACTCATGAAGCCCGCCGGAAGGCACGAGCCGGCCCAGCCTGTGCACGAGCTGCTACCGAGCAGCGGAAAAGAAAAGAGGAGAAGAAGAGGACGACGAGCGTTCGCTGCTTTCTCCCAGCTACTGTGTAGTTCTTTTGGCTTTGGGCACAAGTTCGCCCTTATTAAACCTTGTAAATAGGACGTCCCGGTTGTGAGGTTGTTATATCCGTTACAATATATTCCTAAATAGTGACAACAAAAAATGGATGACATCTGAGCGTCCCCTGCAGGATAAGAACGTGATAGCTTGTAAAAGGACCTCGTTCACAAAGCCCCTCAGTCACTAGCCTGACTTCAGGTCTCGGTGAGACCTCTCAGCCCTGCCGCAAGGAAAAGATGGTCTGCGTGCGTAAAAGTGGTCCCTTTAATCTACCCTACAATGACTAGCGCATGCCTAGTTTCGGATTGTCCACTACACCATAATAATTACATACTATGTGATCCTGTTCCCAGTGCCCAGAACCCAGAGCCCAGATCCCAGTACCCAGGTTCTAGTACACATTCCTATGATGACACGCGCACCTGTGTAACTTTAACCTTTGTTGATGCAGTTGTTGACGGTGATAATTACCTATTTCATTGCAATTTGGTATAGCCACACCTTTAAACAAGCTGCCCGTTCAGCCCATACAGAAGACAACGACCAGTCAATACCTCTCTCAAGGACGGACGCTGCTAGGAGGCTCCGCATGCTTGCTCGCCAACGCTCCATGGCTCTTTGGAATGAGCCTCTCTTTACGCATGCAAGATTACGATCCCTTGATCCAACGTTAAGCATGCAGCTTCCAACAAAAATTTGACGAGGCGATGCTACTGCTCTGTGCAGATTATGGTTGGGAGTCGCGTTTACCCGTGCGTACGCGTTCCGCATAGGTATGGCCGACACCGCCGACTGTGCACACTGCGGAGATGAGGAACAATTCGACATATTCTGTGTGACTGCCCGAAATACAACCTGGAAAGACAACACCTTTCTAATAAACTAAACATGTTAGATGACCAGCCGCTGTCAGAAGAAAGTATACTGCGCCATCGTCATGACTGATCGTCGCAGAAGAAAGCCGTGCAAGCGCTACTGGGCTTCTTATGAACTACTGGCCTGTCGGAACGCCTCTGAGTGGACTGATTTTGTGTGTGTGTGTGTGTGTGCGTCGGTGTTTTTCTCTTATTTATTTTTTTAACTCTCCCTTTCTCTTTCAACCCCCTATTCCCCACCCCAGTGTAGAATAGAATACCGGATACTAGCATCTGGTTAACCTCCCTGCCTTCCTTTTTTCTCGTTTCTCTCTCTCTTTAAACCAGCATTCGTTGCGTAAATCACATTTTGACGCATAGCACGATCCTACGCTGCCGACAAGAAAAATATTGCATTCGTTATTCGTTGCGCTACATGATATTGGTCGAGGTTTTTTTTCTGAAACTGTTCAAAGCATGGGCGTGGCACTGAGGTATAACAGTTGCTTGGCATGGAGAACTCCCGGGTTTCACAGCAGAAATTCTAGCCACCCGTGCCTACGTTGAGCGGTGTTACCGTTGGTGTTCTTGGCGTCAGGGTAACCGTTAGAACGAACAAAGACAAAAAATTGGCTGTGTAAATTCATGCTTCACTGCAAAAAAATGCCAAAAAACTATAGTGTTGTAGCCTCCTTGTCTGGAGGCACTTCATGAGATATGGCAGTAATGTGAAGAAACGTTTTTTTTTTGAACGCAAAGCCACGGGTAGGTTGTGTGCACTGGGTGGTTTTAGTTGAAGCCGCTGAAATATTTAGTGAAGCGTAGAAAACACCCATTATTTCGTTCATAGCGTGGCATTGTCAGCGCAGCGTAATAAACACTTTGGTCTTTAAAACTGCGTAACTACGCATTTTCTAATCTAAAAGATACTTTGCCCAACATCTCCGTACTGATGTTGTGCCTCAAATATACATATTTGTTTTTAATGGAAAATTTTCACACGTATAAACGCAGCCATCAGATTAAGATATGTGAGCGTTGAGCAAAGGATTAAAATTAATAGTTCAATTAACGGACAGGCCATAATTTCTGCGTTGAGTTCTTTATCTGTGATTGTATTGCAGTGCTGTAAAGTACATTGTGCCTATGCTCTGTTGTATGTACGTCCCACTGAAGCCATTCTGTTACACGGTGCAGCTGTAGTCACACAAAGTGCGGTCACCAGTATGTAATAAACTTTCCTGTTTGAAGTATCACTAGAGAGATTGTTTTCTTTAAAAGAGCGAACACGGAGTCTGTCCATATCACGAGCCACTGGCCTCTAACTTCTCTTTTTCCCCCCATTACACCCGCCAGCCCATCAGTTGGAGCTCGCGCGTATGCAAGGCTGTCACGTGCTCTGCGGCTCGCTTTGATCAATTATTGTATGAGCTCTATGTTCATAATGGTTCTGTAGGTGTGTCGCTTTGTTCACGAAGCCTGCAGTGCGAAGAGTGGTGTACGTAGCACTGGAACGCTGACAGCTTTTGTGGCAATATGTAACCAGTGTTACATCGCCATAACTGTGGCGCAAGACGAAGTTGCACTTGAAATTCTCGTTAGGATAATGCTAATCAGTATATTTTTGAGTAAATTGTTTACATGCACTTATCTCGAATTTTCGCTCACGAATAATGCTTTTTTTCACTGACAACTGACGACCCGAACAACGACGCCAACCTCAACGTTTCTACATTTCTTATATCAGCATTTGTACTAGTGAGTGAAGACGCAGAGAGTGAAGTGGCTCCGCCGAGACTCTGTACTCAAAGCGTAATTTTATAATTATATATTCCTTAAACGACCAACTATTTCAATTTTCTTTACCTAAATTCTATTTGTAGTAATGCAGCAAATAACCGCTATATTGCCATCTGTTTAAATAGCCAATCCCGCGCAGTGGGTACGAGCCACATATAAAGGGTCAAGCAAGCAAGCTACTACACTCAAGTGTTCTTGAAATGCAATAAAGGAACCTAATAGCACTGGGGGCGCGAAAACGAGACCACATGAAGCCAAAGTACCTTGAACATGATGAGAAAAGGCAAAATACCAGAATTTATGCCCAGTACTGACTGGTCATCAAGACGCTCCTACAAAAACGCTGAGGGCCCTGGTGATCTCACAGAAGCCTTCCAAGGTGAACTTGGTGGACATAATCAAGCTACTAACCGAGCACTTGAGCTCCAGAACTTTTGATTTAATTGTCTTTTATTGTTTGCAAAAACGAGACCACCTCCATAATAAATCCATCAAAAGACTATGTGACAGCTCTGCAAACTTTGGCAACGTAGACTCCATGACGGCGGGACGGGAGGCGTCCCGCTATCTATCTATCTATCTATCTATCTATCTATCTATCTATCTATCTATCTATCTATCTATCTATCTATCTATCTATCTATCTATCTATCTATCTATCTATCTATCTATCTATCTATCTATCTATCTATCTATCTATCTATCTATCTATCTATCTATCTATCTATCTATCTATCTATCTATCTATCTATCTATCTATCTATCTATCTATCTATCTATCTATCTATCTATCTATCTATCTATCTATCTATCTATCTATCTATCTATCTATCTATCTATCTATCTATCTATTTATCTATTTATCTATCTATCTATCTATCTGTCTGTCTGTCTGTCTGTCTGTCTGTCTGTCTGTGTCTCTGTGTGTCTGTCTGTCTGTGTCTGCCTGTGTCTGTCTGTATGTGTCTGTCTGCCTGTGTCTGCCTGTGTCTGTCTGTATGTGTCTGTCTGTCTGTCTGTCTGTCTGTCTGTCTGTCTGTCTGTGTCTGTCTGTCTGTCTGTGTCTGTCTGTCTGTCTGTCTGTCTGTGCCTGTCTGTCTGTCTGTCTGTCTGTCTGTCTGTCTGTCTGTCTGTCTGTCTGTCTGTCTGTCTGTCTGTCTCTCTGTGTCTGTCTGCCCAGCCACCTTCGTCAGGGTGATCTCGGGAGCATCCCTTTAACTTTGGGTAAACCAAAATTAGTATAAAAGAGTGAGATAGATGGCTTGAAGAATATGACTTGCTGGTCATGACATTAATAATGTCACAATCTTTTCGTGCTCGTCGTCAAACACTTTCCGCCGGACAGTGTCACTAACACAAGGGCGGCTTTGTGCGTATGTGCCACAGGTAATTGACACTTTATATCTACCCAGAAATGGCGGGAACACACTTAGGTAATTCTAACGTGTGGGTGTAAAAAAAGAAGCTGAAATCGGCATGATTTACACCGACGAATTCAAAAAATAAACGTAAGGGTCCCATAAGAAACCAAACTCCAGCAGTCTGCGTGACAATGAAATATTCAAGCGCAGAGCCACGCTCTGTCTCGCAACCACTTTTCAGGTAGACCTTATTGTTCATGAAACGACAATTGTGATTGCAGTGCTGGCTATACAGTTTCATTAACGTTACATATGTCCTCCTATCATACAGCTGTCATGTCAGTTTAACGTCAGTTGTAGGAATGTGCCACCGCTGAGGTTGATTTATGCTGCAGTGTCCAGGACTACAATCCTCGCGAGCACCAGCGTTTCATATCAGATTACGGTTTCTGGTGTTGCTAATACTTATGTTGCTGTTTACATCATTATTGAAACTGTAAACAACTGGATATATAAAACATGAGCGCCTATTTAACTTTTGTTTCTGAATGCAATTGTACATATTTTTACGCACTTTGTATCGTTTCGCTCAATAAGAAAATTACAACACAGTCACCTACCACGCGCATCATTCGCATGACATTGATTCCCAAGGTACGTGTGATCGGCTGAATTTTCACATGTGTTCTTCTTCTTACTCTGCTTTTCAAATTTTATTTGACTGTATTTTTTTTGTAAAGAACAGCTCAGCTGTCTTGAATTTTTCCTTATATCTTAAGCATAACTAGCAGAAAGTTCTTACCTTTCATTATCATTCATTTTTGTTATCCTGGCTCCTCTCGTACAGAAAATATGAAAAATGCTATCGCTACAATTCTGCATGTTAAGAGAACGTACATTGTTCCAGCATGTAGATGTCATTACTTCCGATTTCGCTCAGTTTACTTCACATTCTGTCAAGACGCGCAACCACTTTTACTCGTCGCCTCTTTTTCGCATTGGTGGAAGCTTCATTTCGATCAGGCCGGCCTCGCCTTTATCAGATGAATACAGTCTATACCGGCCTGAAAAACCAATGGTACATCAAATTTTTTCTCGCTTCGTATTCTGTATGCATGCCACGCAGCGCAGCATTCAGGTGGCGAATTCTATTCTGCTTCGTTTGAAATGTGGCCGACCAATAATACAACCACTCTAACGTGGCACGCCGCTTCAAAAGTAAGCATACAAACTCTTGGGATGAAAACTAATGCATCTGTTGGAACGGAGACAGCAAAGCAGAAAGAAAATTTGACTAAAAGAGCAATCTGCCGTGGCGAATCCATCTTTGCTGCAGATGAAAAAGAAAAACACTACGGTGCACATCAACAACCACCTTTTCGATTCTTACGTTTAACGAAATGGAAGAAGGAACAGTGCGAGACACAAAACCCGACGCCGCGCTCGAAAAATTGAAGCTGCCGAGGGAAGCGAAAGCCATTTTGCGGCAACCAACTTCCTGGCCATGCGAACGCTGCCGGCTTGAATTCCACTTCAAGCGGTCGCGGGTGCTGGCGGAGGAGCAAGAGGCCACGACGTATGGAAAAAGAGAATAACGTTTATTGCAAACAAACAAATGAAGAAAGAGAAGTGGCAGGAACAATCGTAAGTTACGGAAACACAACGTTGACGTATTCCCCAGCTTTGGCAGAGACAGGTATCACGCCCGCCAACTCACCCCTACACGTCCCGCCCGAAGAAATATGCATTCCTCTTTGCCGACCAAAAAAGTATTGCCGCAACCCAGTATCTGCGTTGATCGCTTCTTTTTAGACGCCTCTATGGTTCTTTCGGTCGAGTTTTGTGATTTTTTTTCTTAGGGCTTCAAAGGAGCCTCCGCCTTGCAATACGCCACTCGTTCACTCTCGACTTTTGTTTTCTTGCAAAGGTTGTTGCGGTACACAAGAGCAACCAAAATCCCCATGTGGCATCCGGCTTTTCCAAGGCAAAGAGCAATCGTCGGGAGCCATTGCGGCCGAACCAAGAAGATGCAGCGCGGCTCTCCGGGCCTCAAACCACTGCTGTAGGCTGTCACGAAGTAAAGAAAAATCAAATATAACCGAGCGAGGGGCACAGTACGTGGCTTCACAGTGCACAGCAGCTTGCCCAAAGCGGGCAGACACACACATCCGCACAAACGCGGGCACAGATACCAGCATATGAGAGTATATATTGCGTCCGTCAGAAACAAGGGAAAAAAAAGGGACTAGAAGAAAAAAAAAGAGCATTTCGCTGGTTTCCAGAGAGCTTTGGAAAAGAACCCTAAAGATAAAATAGAAAAAAAAGTGAAACAAAACTCATAACCCGTTGACCGCATACGTGCTTCGGGGACCCTCCGCTTGCGAGCTAGCTTGGGGCTGCGACCTGTTTCAAAACTCGGCCCCCAGCCACGGCGTGCTTGGATCTCGACGCTGCGTTATTGCTTGGCTGACCACAAACGCCGGAGGCCCATTTGGAGGCACCGACGCCGCTGCCACCTTCTGGGCATCCGCCGCAGCCAACCTCGAAGGCGACTTTTCTTGTGCGAGGGGATTCCCGTCGACCCTTCCTTCCCCTGCACTCCTCCAAATTTTTCTAGCAATTTTTCTATTTCCTTGCCTCTCCAGCACGCATTCAGGTCTTCCTTTGGTAAGCTTCTTGCTTCCTTTTGTGCCTGTGGGGTTTACTGATCTCCACATTTTCTCTATTCTCGTCTCGAATCGCAATTCGGCCGTGCTTGCTAAAGAAACAGTGCTCCCTGAGCCCCCTGTCTTCCTTCAAAAGAAAGCGGTGGAGCGTTTTTGGGTTAATATTTTTTTTGACACTGAAAAGTGGCGAACTCGGTGTGCCACTGTGCTCATTCTGAGTGCTTCGATTGATGAAAAAGTAAGGATGTAAAAACGGAACACAAAGAGGAGGCCGACCACGCTGAAATGACGTTCATGTTCGCTGTTGGTGCATCTCTGCTCTGTTTCTTGTGAATTCTTTTATTTTCCTTCAGATATATTTCCTGTCACATGTTTCTCTGTCTTGTGTGACTGCATTTACCTTTTAGAACGTTTGCTCGACCATTATTTCATATTACGCAAATATTTTTTTTGCCGCTGTCACGCAACACATGGCTTTATATGTATTTTTTGTTATTTCTTTCGATAGAATTTGCGAGGAGACTTTGAGCTTGACTAGAGGCGAGTACAAAAGAGAGAGAGAGAAGTGAGAACGACGTCACAAGCACCAGTAAGCGTCCCTCTACCTCTGTCCAAATCCGGAGATTTCCACAGCTCGACAAGAGAGATTCAAAGAATTAGGTTTCGCAAGAGAAAAGGACAATACGTGAAAACAAACAGAAAATGAATTCGCCGTCAGCGGCTAGTAGCGGCAAAGAAAAGTTGACCAGCCAACGGCAGTGCGGGTCTGTGATCCAGCGCGACTGTCACGCCGTCAGCCAAAGGCAGGCACCGATGTCAGTGAGCTCTAGCGTACAGCACCAACACATACAACAAAGAGCACAAGTTAAAATTGGCTACTCCAGTCGATAAGCTTCAAAGGAACGACAAGAGAGGCAGCGGGCCGTGAAAAGCGTTCGTGTGATAAAGAAAGCGATTAAGCCCGGAATTGAACTCAAAAGGCGGATCTCACCGATGGTTTCCAGCAATGAAAAGATTGCGAGAGCCTGAGAGATTGGAAAGTGAAGAATAGGTAAAAAAGAAGGAAGACAGTCAGTGGAGGATTCTACTTCTTTTCTTTTGTGGTGAAGTCTTCATTTCTGCCTTTGACACCGGGAATAGAGAAACGGGGAATACTTCCATTTAAAAGTAAGTGCGAGATCCTCGGGCACTGTTTCGTTTATTCGCTTTTTCGCGATGACAGCGCGCTCTCTGGATCCAGTGACTGCTTTTTATGGGCGGTAATCTGTCGCCTAGGCGATTATAACTGCTTCTTCCTTCGGGGTATTGACATTCACTAAAATGACAATGTACCGGTCTGATAACTTGCTTAGCCACGACCAATGAGTGGGGATTGTATCGCCCAATGTTTCTACACTGTTAAAAAGAATATTTGTCATCTGCCACACAGGGCCACGAATTATAAATAGAAATGACTCAGTCTCTGCTTACTGCTGTTTCCGGCCACTTCGAAGCAAATTTGTGTCGAAATTCTTGCACAAAATTATTGTGCTAACAAATATTTCCCGGACATCCTTCCTTTATTTGTATATTTTTTCCTCGCATGTTATGCTTATTATGATCCATGATATCCTTCAAATTCTGAGGGATATATAAATCACATGACGATGGCGTAATATAAAGCATTTAGCAGGTTATAGAGCACTCCTCTCGTGGCCACTCATATTAATGATGTGTTGCACGCTCCCTTAGAGTCACAGCGACTTGATCATACACATCTCTGCACAAAGCCCATATTACACGCCATTTGATTGGAAAGTTGCCCCAACGCATGAACTGTGACAACCCTTCAAGCCAAAGGTGTTTTCACACTCTTTAAGAGACGATGTTATCTTGGCACTCCTTAAGGGATGAGAGGTCCACATGTACAGCACAATTTATATAGGCAGTTCTAGGCACTCTCAGCATGAGAATGAAACCTGCACTGCTACAACACACATTTATGTGGTGTCTTAGTGTCTAAATTTGTTTTTTATCACTGACTTCGCCAACTTCACCGACTAGTCCTTCAATAAGTATGTGTAAAGATAGAACATTCCCTTTGTTTTGAAAGTCCTAGAATATTACTGAGCCCCACCTTCAGTTTTCTTTAAAATCGGTTAATTGGTGCTCAGTGTACTTGTGTTCTTCTGTTTGCGTCCATTATTATAGCGCCGGAAAGTCGTGTTTAACAAACTGAAAACACTGATGCCAGAAGAAGTGTTATTAAGAAGTACATGAGCTTACATAACCGAACTTGTCTACAGGTTGCCACTGTTTTCCTGATTTTCTCAGCCTAAGGGCTGCGCAAGAGACATGTACTAACTAGAAAGGGTATCTGCGCAAAATAACTGCACTAATTACATAGTTTAAGTGCCAAGCAAAGGCAAGACGCTCTTTCTGGTTATCCACTCACGCCTGACGGTGACGAGTGTGGCGGCCATGGCTCGTCCGTGGCGGTTGCTGACAACGCAGGTGTAGTTTCCGGCCATCTCCCTCGAAGCGGTCGCGTTGAACAGCAGCGTGGGGCCGCGCGAGACGGTGAGCGCGCCCAGCCGCCACTGGTACTCGGCGGTTGGGTGTGCCGACGCCGAGCAGCTCACCTCGCGTGGCGGTACTTCGCCTTCCGAGAGGTCGAGCTGCACCACCGACACCTGCAGCTTCTCCGGAGGATCTGCGGATCGACGCGAACGCCGTGCTGCGATGAGTGCGACGCTACCACATATTAACAACTTGGGCGCACAGAAATAGCCCTATACAGCACCGTACGACACGCGCTGCTGTGTCTTGTGCCTATTTCATAGCGCACAGCGACGTTCAGCCATATTAAAGGTTGTGCTTCCTTGCAACCTGCCCCGCCGCGGTCGTCTAGTGGCTAAGGTACTCGGCTGCTGATTCACAGGTCGCGGGTTCGAATTCCGGTTGCGGCGGCTGCATTTTCGATTGAGGCGGAAATGCTCTAGGTTCGTGTGCTCAGATTTGGGCGCACGTTAGAAAACCTCAGGTGGTCAAAATTTCCGGAGCCCTCCACTAAGGGGTCTCTCACAATCATATGGTGCTTTTGGGACGTTAAACCTCACACATCAATTCCTTGCAACCTTGCTCCGGCGGTTATAGCATGGCCTCGATGTGGGTTGCTAAAAACACAAAAAGGGTTCTCTTGACATAATTTCAAAGCACATTACCTACATATGCCTGCACCTCAGGTGCAGGCATGTGTAGGCATGTTCTATGATAGCAAAAAAATATTTATATGACAGGTTAAATGCAATTGCATTATGCTTGCCGCAAGCGTTTATTGTCTGCGATTTCTTATCACTCTCAATCTGGTGATTAGTATATTTCTTTCTTAGAAACTGGAAACAACGACGAAATATGGGTATAAATGTCCACAAATGCTAATTACGAGTGAGGTGATCTTGTGACAAAGCTTCCGTTTCAGTGCGATTAAACGCCCAAACATTACTTCGCGTGTATTGCTCGTACATCTTCATGGGCAGCAAACCAAAGTAATGGTGTCACCAAGTGTCCTCTTAACATATACAAGGGCACAAATTTTCAAAATCACGTGCCTGTAAGATCAAAGCGTCTTTCCGCGGATGCTCTAGCTTTCGTTGCCTTTTCTGCCTCCTTCCTGTTCTTTGTTTCTCCTTTTTAAATCTTGTTTCAACCATATGCTACCATCAACATGCTCAGAAAGCTAGGATACCATGTCACCTGATAAGTACTTCAATCTGCATCGCGTACAAAAAAAAAAAAACAAGAAGAATACGACAAAACTATGCTTTCAAAGTACCACATTATAACATACAGCATCATGAGAAGCTTGGTGAAATTCCGTGTCAAACAGAGTAGTATTTTTTCTTCCTCTTCCTATGCACATCTTACTGCAATTCATTTTCCTGGGTTTATAGGTCGATAGAAAGGACTGCCTCGGTGCGACAACTGGCATTTCATTGCACATATGGCTGCTCGAATGCTGCCGCAATTCGACAAGTTCCCGTTGCCCACCCTCACTTTCGATGATCGAAAAAGCATAAACTAAGTTTTCACTCCTATACTTCCCCTTTGCCCCCAATTTTTTCGCGCCACCGTGGACCTCCGACAGTTGCTTTTTCAGTTGCTGTCAACTGCGCTTTCGCGAGACATTTTCCCTGCACACGGCATTTTATTGCCACTATTCTCCTGGCTGCCGGCGACTCTGTTCCCTTCAATTATTTCGTTCTCCTCCGCAATATATACATGGTGTTCAAGCTTTTATTTCCCCAACTTCAAAACACGCCCTCCAACCTTCTTTCGATAGGTTAGAATTTTTATGTGAAGTCGACACAACAGGAGGTAGTGGTTCTCGTTTTATGTATACGCAATAATACTCACACTCAAATCGTGTCGGCTTTAGGCGGAATCGAGTGCAGACTTCAGCCTTCAAGCAAGTGAGTGCGCAAGGGCTGATACAGCACGACGAAACGTTTTCGTGATTGGTAAAAAAATTCTTGTTAGTTAGTCAATGAAGATAACGTACAGTACTGAGTATAGGCTTTTCGCTCCTAGAAAAACTAATTTTCATACTTGTGCAAAGTCAGTGGGCACTGTTCTGAAAGCTGAAAGCCCATGATGAATGGTCTCACATTGCGTTTGACGCTAGGTCATCAGTAAAGTGTTCTGAGCAAAATTTGAATACAAAGGAATTATTTACAAAACAGACTGAAAGAGAGATATATAAATAAAGGAAGAAAGAGGAGAAGGATCACGGATAACTACCGGCATGACTGATCAGGAGTGTCACAGTTTAAAAAAGGGATGATAGTAGGTGTGGTAGAAATTCGTACACTCATTGTTCCCTGCCTCTACACAATAAAGATATGCTTGTGTATAGATGTAGGAGTGTGCGAACATTCACTGGTTGGTGCATTATTAGGTCGCCAGCAAACAGTCTTTGAGGCGGGAAGTTAAGAGTATAAGGCAGAACAAATGAGCGCATCATAGGCGCCATGTCACTTACACTCAAGGGATGTTTTTCCCGTCCCAATAGCGTAAAATAGTGTACAGATGTGCTCATGGCTCTTTACAGAGCTGCTTACTTCAACACACCTGGAAACTAGGATTTCATTGTGCAAAGGGAACTTTAAAGCTAAAGCGTCTGGCGCACAAAAATTATGGGTTGACAATGCACGTGAATTCCCTGCATGCGAGTGAGAATCCGAGTACTTTACGTAGCTTTCTAGCGTCTGGCAACTTGTGCCCATTCATTTATTGTGTATCAACTGCAATGGCGTTGTTTTTTGCTGTTGTAAAAAGAAATGTGTAAAGCTGTAGCTAGAAGCACAAGAACGATCTAAAACGTGCAGGCACACTTTGTGTACAGCCCTGCTTATCCCATCTTGGGTTTTATAGCCGGCCATAATGTCTTTGTCTATACGTAAATAGCTTTATCATTACTCGGTTCGCACAACATTCTCCACATTTCATGCATCTCAATGTCGCTCTAACGCGAGAAATAGCTTTCAATGCGCTGCACCGCATTACCACCGCGGCTGCAGTGGCAGTCTGCGCCTGCAGTATATGGTCGCGACATTTCCGCAAATGTATTGCTATCATGGCGCGTAGGGGGAAGGGAACGGAGGTTGGGGAAGCGAGACTTTCGGTAGGGGCGCCCGCTCGACCCCTATCGCGAACTACATGTCAAAGAGCAGCTAGAGATCAGAACATAGAGACGACCGCTGCGTTGTCGCGAAAAACAAAAAGAGTGAGGAACTACTGGCACTGGCAAAAAAAAAAAAAAACATGGATGGAGGTGGTCGTTCTTGAACTCGCTTTTTGCAGGACTCTCCATGTCGAGCGTAAATGACGAGCCTCGGGGTTCGCGTTTCTTATTCCTTTTTTATACGGGCAAGGTTCTCTCAAAGAACCGAGAGCGAAGCGAATAAAACGCCGTCGCGCTCTGTGCGCCGTTGTTCTGACAGCGTCTCGCGGTGGCCTCATAAAAACCGCGCTGTCGCCGTGGAGCGCCAAGTGTGTGAACGTAGCTAGTAGCGCAGTAAAAAAATGGGAGATAGAAAGAGAGACAACTTCAGAAGAGAGGTGAGTTCCTTTATCGCTTCCTGCTCCCTGTTTGCCCTTTTTTCCCCTCCGCGTTCCATTTGGTATGTCGCGTACTGGTGCCAAATTAGGGACGGCACTGTTTGACTTTATATGGCGACCCGCAGAGGAACCTCGTCTCTCACGATCCGCCGCAGATCAAACGAAAAAGACTTGTCTCGCTTTCTTTCATTTTCATTTTACACACCTCTCTTCTCTGCAAGATGTCGTATAGCAGTCGGAGATGTCTCGTGACTGCTGCTGCTAGCGGTGTGTAGTTTGATGACGCTGGGTCATTGCGCCTTTTTCTGTACTAGCTGGCGAGCGACACGGATAAGTCTGGCGATTTATATGTGCGCGTATATTATACTGACACTGCGTGGGGCGTTGGGGAGGTGGGGAGGATGTGGCTGTATGAGTTTATGACAGTGTGCGTGAGAATTACTGCACTGACAGCCTTCTCTCTTTTCTTGCGATATACTTTTCTGCTTTGAACTATCGTTTTTACCAGGAAATGATAACCAAATAGAATAACACTTTCGAACTGTCCTTACTTGTATACTTCTCTTTTGGTCATCACAAAGCATAGAAAGAAGAACATATTCGTAACATTGAACTGGAGTTTGGAAGTGATAGGTGTACGTTTGTATGGATATTAGATGTGCGTTTGACAGTCGCTGCGCTGAGTAAGTGTCTGCCATATTAGGTTAGAACTGTATGGGCGTAAAAATACACTGCGCCACTGATAACCCTACCTAAGTGCCATAGTAGCTACAGCGGGGCTTGAATTTCGTTATTCCTCTGTGTGACCAAATCCATGCAGAGAAACCACAGAAAGTGTAAGGCAATATAGTGGCTATTTTAAGTGAAATATGAAAAATTCGTACTTAAGACCGAGACGTCAAGCTTTGACAGTGATAGCAATCTAAGAGAAAAGTACAGGATTTGAAGTTCAAGTTTTCATAGAGACGCAAGCAAACTTGAATGGTATTCGATCAATTATGGCTATTTATCATTCTCAGCACGCTGACAATATGAACTAAGAAGTCAGCGGTGACGAAACGCTTCAGGTTAGTTGTCTTATGGTCAAGAGTGTGACTGAATTCCATCTTGTCGGGGACAAACATAGTAGGAAAACAAAACTGTAGACTAAAGTAAAATGCACAAAAAAGTTGTTATTGAATTGCATCCATTTGACAATGGTCAGCGTTTTTTTTGTTTTTTTTACCACGTTAGCTTTTGCTTCGACGAGCTTCTGATAACATTACCTTAACACTTTCCATTGCTTTCACGCCTCCATTTGGTTTGTATATGTGCGTACATAAGTACGAATGTTAAATTGAAGTTAGTGATGAGGAGAGGGACGTGGTGCTTCGAACTTTGTTTGCTCTCTCTCTCTCTTTCTCTCTTTAACTGTCTACGCCAGTGGCGCACATAAATATTCCGCTCCCGGACTTCTACTCTCCAATTTCATATTGTTTAAGCAATGTGTGCTCAACCACGCTCATAGCTATAGCGCCAGATTAGCTAGAAGGAGGAACACACGCTCACATACCAGCAATAATGATCCTTGCCTCTTTCAAAGGCTATGTTCACCAGAGCAGTCTAGGCAGCAGCAGCATCGAGCAGTACATAATCACTTCCTTTGCTTCGTGCAGCACCCCGAATAGCAACGGCGAATCCACGGCGGTACCCGCTCGTCATATTGCCGGGGACATCCAACTTCGCTGCCACTTGACTACACGTGCCGAAACTGTAAAGTGCGCCCCTCACCTGGTCATCGAAAGTTACGCCCCCCGCTTGAACTACTGACGTCACCATAACGCTATAAAACCGCTGCCCACAGCAGACGGCTCATCATTCCAGATCAGTCTAGGCAGCAGCAGCATCGAGCAGTACATAATCACTTCCTTTGCTTCGTGCAGGTACGGGCTCTGGCCTTGGCCACTTTGAATATTTAAGATTAGGTTCCTAGACTTTTCTGAAGAAGTGTGATCACTTTGAACATGTCCGAAAAACAGCCTTCGACTGTGAAGGAACTGGCAAGGGCTCTTGCTGATTTAAGTGTTAGAATTAGTGACAACCATGACGATCTAAAGAAGGACCTGAAGAAAATAATTGAGCAGGAAATTGAACCAGTCAAGGAGGAAATGGATTTTATAAATAAGAGGTTCGAGGTATTCAACACCGAGCTACTAACAGTGAAGAAGGAACTTACCACTGTGAGGGCCGAGAATACTGCGATAAAAAAGATAATGACCGCCTCTCAAAGGAGTTAAACGAGGTGAAAAAGGAACTGACTACGTTAGAACAGTACAGTCGAAGTAATAACCTTGAAATCAAGGGAATCCCGATGACCTCATCGGAAAACCTAGTTTAAACAATGAAAACAATATGTAGGTGTGTAAAAGTAGACGTAAAAAAATCGGACATTGATGTCATTCACCGCGTACCTTCAAGACGTGAGCAGACACAGAATATTGTAGTGAAATTTGCTACAAAGACTGTAAGGAAGATTGTCTTGAAGGCGGCAAGAAAATTGAGACTTAACACTTCAGTGTTGAGCTTTGAAGGCGAAAATAGCCCAGTTTACATCAATGAGCACCTAAGCCCTGCAAACAATGTACTTCTAGGATACGCCCTGAAGACTAAACGTTAAAAAAAGTGGAAGACACTTGGGTGTCACAGGGAAAAGTTTCGATGCGGAAGACAGGGAACTCGCGCGTAATCCATATCACGTGCGCTAATGACCTTGCTCAAGTTATCTAAAATATTGTTGAGTGACCTCAACCACGCACTACCTAATTATTTACAATGGCTCTGACTATCTCCCAAGTTGAAAAGGCGTGGCAAGAGCAAGATAATTTCTCAATTTTGCATTGCAAACTTCGTAGCATAAGAAAGAACGTGGATAACCTACTAGTATATTTGACCCAACACAAATTCACATACGATATAATTGCCGTAACAGAAACATGGTTGAAAGAAGGCGAGACTGCTACTTTACGGGGTTACACTGTGGCATCTATGCCTCGCCCGATTTCATACCGTGGCGGAGGCGTTGCGCTGTTTATTAAAAATGAAATTGATTTTGACATTTCTTCCTAAAAACTTTGTATCGACTCCCTCAGCCGAAACAATATTTGTTCAGATTAAGCGTGGAATCACAGTGGGCGTCGTCTATCGCCCACCTTCTTCAGCAGTCAATGAATTTATCTGCGCTATGGAATATCTTATGACATCTCTGATAGCCTCTCAAGTTCCAGTTGTTGCATGCGGAGACTTCATTATTAACTTGCTGAAAGATTGATCTGATTATTTATTTTCACTCGAGTCACTTAACCTTAAAAATGTCATTTCAACTGCGACTCGTGTCACTGACCAATCTGAATCCATTATTGATATCACATGTTATGGCACGCCGAATGGGACGTGAGTGCCGGGATTTATGACGTAGGCGTTACCGATCATAACCGAACATTTCTGTTTATTCCATGTAAATATCTATCGAAGGTTGGTGCATCACGATTGCAGCGTTCGGCATATCTGGATTATGTTCAAATGAACCGATTGCTTCAGGATGTTGACTTTGAGAGCATATATGATGATGGCATGCATAGAAAAGGAATGTGCAAACTTTCTGGATTCGATAAGCAATTTGATTAGGCGGTCGACACGTGAACGTACGCGTCGTAACTACAATCACGCCATTTGTCCATGGATGACTAACGACCTCTTAGAAATATTGAAATTAAAGGATTCATATTATAATAGGGGAAAAAACAATAGAAGCAACACATATAATCGCGAAAGCTTCAAGTTCTATAGGAATAAATCTGATACTATGAAACGTAAATTGAAAAGGGAGTATTATACGAACAGTATTACACGGAACGGGAGCAATGAAAAAAAAGGTGTGGCAAGTAGTCAGAGATGTTACAGGCATAGGCCAGACAAAACGCATTCTTCCAGATAACATCTCCTCAAAGGTTGCAGAAGATTTCAATGCATATTTCACTAGTATTGGCACTAACCTTGCTTCAGTTTTGTTCGTCGACATCTGCTCCTTCTCTCCCCAAATTAATTGATAATGATTTCAACCTTGCAGCTATCAAAACAGATGAAATCAAATCTGTCGTAGCTAAGATGCTGGTCAATAAAGCCACTGGTGATGATTGGATACCAGTTAAAGTTATTAAAGATAACATTAACCTTCTTTGCATTCCGATATGTCATATTTTTCACACGCATTTACCTGTCGTATATATCCATATAGCTTAAAAACCGCCAAAGTAGTTCCTGTATACAAATCAGGGGACTCAAACAACCCTGAAAACTACAGACCGATCTCGGTTCTAAGCTGTCTTAATACACTTTTCAAGAAGATAATTGTCCTTCAATTAAAACGCTTTCTAGTTGACAACGACATCATATGCCCACAACAGCACGGATTCGTTCCCGCTAGGTCTACTGCATCAGCCATTCTAACCCTCTCGCACAATATAATCACCGCGCTCCACAACGGTTAGATCGCAATAGCAGTCTTCCTAGATATTAAAAAGGCATTCGATACAGTTCCCCACGACATACTATTACAAAAACTTGAAATTTATGGCCTCAGTGACAGTTCACTCCAGTTCTTCTCAAGCTACTTGTCCTCGCGCAAAAAAAAAAGTGGTGATTAACGATAACGAATCTGCATACAGCACAATAGTGTGTGGAGTGCCTCAGGGATCCGTATTAGGCCCGGTACTTTTTTCTCTGTACACAAATGATTTCCCCAAAGCACAAGTGTACTCTAAAGCATTAATGTACGCGGGCGATACCGCCATAGTATTCACAGGAGATAGTCTCTGAACACTGAAAGCCAACATAATGTCTGAATTGACACACGTAAGCAACTGGTTTATACAGAAGAAATTGACACTACATTCGGGGAAAACAAAGTATGTTGTTTTTCGATCAAAGCGAAAGGATATTGACACGGCGTCTATGCAACTTTACCTGAACAACAGTCCTATCAAACAAGTGGTTTCTTTTAAATATTTAGGAGTATTTTTTGACCAGCACCTTCACTGGGAAGAACAAATTCATAGTGTTTGTAGAAAGGTGGCTTATGGTTGTTACGCCTTAATCAAAGCACGCGAATGCTTTCCCCTCAGCGTGCTTCGAACATTGTATTTTTCCTTCTGTCATTCCCATATTAGCTACTGTATTGAATCGTGGGGTGTAACATATACGACATACCTAGAGCCATTAATACGACTACAAAAGAGAGGCCTAAGCATAATAGGTGGAAACCATGGAAATTCATGTAAAACTACATTTAAGAAACAACAAATCTTATCAGTTTGGGCACTTCGCGATTATAAGGTTGCCCTTCTTGTTCAGAAAATTATAGGCACTAGCTTTCCCCTCTCCTCCACTCTATTTACAATACCATCGCGAAACACTACACACGCATCGAATGGCAATTTTAACTTACCTACACGCTATAACTTATAAGGAAAACGCTTATTGGAATTTCATGGGACTAAAATTTGGAACCGACTACCCTTAGAAGTTAAAGTAGCAAGAAATTTTAAGCACAGTGTGATATCAATTTGCTTGCAGCATCAAGACATATAAATAGGTTTTTTTCTCCTGCGCTAATTAGTGCTTTTACTTCTGTCACTTATTATATATGACGATGATGATGAAAAAACTATATATGGGTATGTTGTGAAAATGCATATATGTTCACGCGCTTATGTATGTAGTATGTATGTGCATATGCGAATAGTTATATGTATAAATAATTGTGTATATATGTGTTTACTGCTAAATATGCTCTGCTAAGCTGCTTTTATGTACTCCGATATGGACCGATCACTAGCCAATGTAGGCTAACGGTCCAGATATCTTGTAATCTTTTCTTTGGTTTGTCAATAAAAATCAGATTGATTGATTGATAAATTTGTAATAGCTAAAACTAAACTGCGAGAAATTACATATGTCCACTTTTCCATTCATCCGTGCGTCCGTTCATTGATCTGTCACTCTTTCATACTAGTCAGCGACTTCAAAGTAGACATTAGCACTGATCTTAGCACTGATACCTTCATCCACTTGTTGCCATTCGCTTCGTGCGCACTGCGAAGATGCTCTGGTATCTCCTACCGTTGTCAAATTATTATTACAAATGTCTGTTCCCACCATTCATTGATTGATATAAACTGTCAATAACCTTCAGTGCATTGCGCTTAACTACGTTTGATCATATCCAGACGTGACGGCCGTATCGTAAGAGTACAAATGTAATGTTTTTAAAACTTGATAGCCATCATTGTATCATCAATAGTCGATCCATGAACTTTACAGTATGCTCCAAGAGCAGAAGCGAGACCTGACATGGCTCTGTGGTAGATACATGGTTGCCACGCAGAATGCTGGGATTTTATTCCTGCTGGGACCCTGACATTCTTTCTTTACATTTGATGGCTCAATGCAGTGGATGTCACCGTTTTATTCACGTTCGCACGTTTAAGATACTCATGTGTGTTCTAGCTGTTCCTGGGTTGATATTAAATGTCAACAACCTGTGGCACATACCCGCATATCAGTCGAACTCACCCACCCATGGGTATGTGCCACTGTCTGGCGGAAAGTGTTTGACGACTTACACGACGGGATTGTGGCACCATTCATCTAATGACCAGCGAGTCGTAATCGTTAAAGCACCTTACCTTCCCAGACTCATTTTGGTTTACCTTAAGTTAATATCACGAGAGCACACAGATGTAGGTGACTAGATAGATAGATAGAATGGTTGTACAATTTATTCATTGATTCATTGATTGATATGTAGATATACGCCAAAAGTGCTTGCAGTACGCAAAGAAATGCTTCGAATTGAAAAAAAAAAACATGTTCGTGTTACAAAACAGGCCGTAGAGGTAGACTCGAGATTAATTTCGGCCAAAGACCTTATATGCGTTGCATACAAAATGTTCCTGTGTTTTGATGTTGACCTTCACTGCGTAACAGACGGACGTTGATTGCGGTGAAACTTGCACAACCTATCGTAATCGAAGGACTTCCGCCGTGCGGTGAAGGATACTGGAACTGCTGATCGGGTAATTCTGCAGGATTAGCACGCTTTGTGTCATTACATATGTGCCCACGCACCAACTGATCACACAGAACAATATCTAGGTTTTTACGTGCTAAAACGACAATACGATTATGCGGAATGCTGTAGCGGATGACAGTAGAAATTTCGATAATCTGCGCTTTGTTTGCTCGCTCAGAACACGGAGCTCTGGCCTTTCTTGTACTTTTAAATGATACTGCCGTGGCACATATTCAGCTGAGCTTTCAATACAAGCACCGAGATTAATATTAGGTGTAGTTTCAGGGTTTTATAGCCATTTTTGACGTGACTTGTTAATCATATTTTCTAGCTGTATTTCTTTTTGTACACCTTAGGCGCACTGTGCACGAAACGGTAACAAGAAACTAAACAACCTACTCTCTTTCTAAGCCATCGGTGTCCATAAGTGATTCTGAATAATGTGACAAAAATTATATTATTATTAGTAATAAAAATAACACGTGAAGAAGAGATTACCCCCCTCCTGTCCGCATGCCATATATTGTCGCAGTACGACTAGCGTACGAGTAGCGTACATAAAAGAATTGACACCTGTTTATGAATAAATGAAACAAGACGCACTATTTAAATATCAGGAGTGGTACCTAAATGAAGGACAATACAATATATATAATATGTCGACTTGTAAAAACTCTTAACTAATTCGACTAGTTTCACAGCTCCTTCAAGACTTCTTAGCGTAGAAACAACTTTACTATATATATATATATATATATATATATATATATATATATATATATATATATATATATATATATATATATATATATATATATATATATATATATATATATATATGATGTCTGAAACTCACACTAGTGTAACGCTATATCATTATATAAGCCTTACGCGGTACTCACATTCTACGCGAAAGAGCATGGTGCTAGAGACTCCGGGTCCGACGTCGTTCTCACTACTTTGGCAGGTGAAGGTGTTGTAGTCGAACGAGGAAGGCGGCAGCTGGCTCATGTTCCACGAGAGAATCGAGGCGACCGAGTGGAAGTGTCCGCCGCCTTCGGGTCTCACGGCCTGGCTGGCGTGGAAGAAGGGCGACTCGTCCAGGGTCTCGTTGTTGCGCAGCCACCGCACGTCGCACACCGGATCGCACTCGACCACGCACTCGAGCGATACGCCGGTCGCGTTGCGAAGGCTGCCTCCCGTGGCCGGCAAAGAGCGTAGGAACGATGGGGGAGCTGCGTGTAAAAAAGGACAGGGAACGTGACTATGCGGAGACATGCTGCATCTGAACGTGACAGTGTGGTGCAGTTCACCCCACTGGGATGCTCTATGATGCAGTGTATGAAAATACGATGGTCTACAGAACCCGCTTTAGGCACCCTATAATTTAGATTCGAAATATATACATCCGACCTACTTCTTGTGCTTTTATTTATGTTTCAAATCTTAGTTAGCTTCATGAATTATCACAGCAGTTATGTTTTTTGAGTCTGAACATCGCCTTTAAAAACATTTGGGCACCTTCGTTGGAAGGAAAGATGGCTAACATTGTGGCATCCCAACTTCTGCATTAACTGGTATTGACAACTATAGCTCCTGGGCTTCAACTTTAGTTTATGACAAGTGTCCCAAGGTATAGAGTGAAGGTGCTTTGTTTCAAAACCTTTCTATTTTTACCATTGTTACCTTCTATCATATCCCCCCAACCTCCTATGTTGAGTGTGAAACTACATACATATTCTAGTTGCCCCATCTCACTACCTTTCTTATTTTTTCTCTGTGTGTCTTTCTATTCCTTGGTTGCCCACACTGAGCACAAAAGCCTACTTAATCGATGCTTTATTTGAACAGATTCTTCAATTTACTTTTAAACTTTACCTTTTTGTACAGCAAAACCATTCCATAGTGCTTGTTTTGATGTACCGCACTTGAGTGACGACGGCATTGTGCTTTGAGCTCGCTATTTTACAAACGCATAACCGCCGGTTGGCTGTTGAAACAAATAATAGCAATAATGGCGCGGACGACAACAGCGACTATTCTCGGTAAACAAGGTAGTGGCGGCGGTATATGCAACTTGTGCAAGAAAGCATTAGCGCTTCACCTCGAAAATAAGCTATAGCACTGTGATCTCAGTCGCGTAGTGCTTGTGGAGAGACGAACTCGTTCGCGAACGAACCCAAATGCGCGCATGTTCTAAAACATAACCGTAAACCTCATCTCTCACCGATACATTTGTAACGAGGTCAGTGGCGGCACGAGGCAATAGCGATAAATAAAAAGGCAGTGCAATAAACGGACATGCAAACCCTCTCCGCCTCTCCCTTGCGCCCACAGCGGTGTCGTGTTAACCCGTCTTTTTCCTGCTCTCTCTCATTGTTGTCATCTCTCACTGCATAATCAAGGAATGGAACAACCACTGGTGTAACGCTATGTCTGACCATAGCCTCCTTTTAGGCTATGGTCTGACGCCAGCGCTTTTATTGCACGAGGAAAGAATGGCGGCTGGTTCGCATGTCTCACTGATGACGTGGTCGGTGAACTTGACGTGCAATCGTCCCTCGAGCATGGCTCGAATGCTAGGCTTTTACGAATAGCATAGAGCGTTTGTTTGCGGGACATTTTCCCCCCGCGTACTTCTAAGCTTATGTGAAAACCGCTTTCAATTCTGTGATGACTGTGAGTGTGACAGAAAATGTGGGAGGAGGTTGAGAAGCATCATTTTCACGTTAAAGTAACTCGTTCGTAAGACCTATAATATTTGTCTAAGTACAACACGGTGCTCCGATGTGAAGTTTCAGTTCCTAAACTTTGACCCTCTGCGTAGCCAGCGTAAAGTCTAATTATGCAGAGACAAAGCTTAAGTGCCACTTGATCAGAAAAACACATTCATTGAAGGTGGGGAAAGAAGACACGTGTGCTCTAGTTACAGTCCATGTTGTGCACGTGATGTAGTATAGAGTGCGTTATTTTATAAAGTGTGGAACGAGCAGCTGCAGATTTTTTGGGGTTATTCTTTTTTTGTGTGTGAATACGTGTTGCTGCGACACGGATATATATACTATTGGGCTTTGTTGCTGTGGCTGAAAGGTTATAAAAAAGTGAACACGAGGAATGATGCTTAGTAGAGGCGACACTAAAACATCGCCGATGGAATGTGGCAAGGGATGTTCCCTCACCTATCACCCACAGGTCACTGCTCATGCAGCGCTTCCAATTAAGCAATGCTCAGTCACTTCTGAAACGTCGCTTCTAACCACATTATTACGACATAATGAGCAACAGAAATGAACTAGGAATGGCAGGGACAATAGCTAAAACTTATGAAGCACTTTGATACTTCGAAAGAATGAAGTTAAAATGACAATGACGACAAAAAATGACCCCTTGGCAAAGAGAATTTCTAGGATATAGTTGGTATATCGGTACGATGCAGCATCAAAGGGAAGAGAAAAAGCATAAGAAGAAGCAGAAGAAGTTTATTATTGTTATACTCTACCTTCGCTTTTGCTACATTCATTATTGACTTTTATACACAGTGTTTCAATAAAATATAATGTGCTCCAAAATCAATAAAATAGGGAAATGGAACACTTCTTTTCGGTTTCATCAATTACTTTTCCTGTGACGGCAGACATCTTCAAACGGCTAGAAACATACCCTAAAGCAAAATACAGAAACATGTATATAATTATTTACTTAGTGAAGACAGGTGGTCGCTACAAGTGGAAAAACTGAAATCCTCCATGCGTCCATGGTTTCTTCGAAATTGCGAAAAAGCAGTGGCTCCTAAAAATGTATCAGAGTGATGAAATTTGAGCGATCGCGTCGGTGGAACCTAAACCGATACACGGAAGAGCGGCACCACTGTTATTACGAGACGCTCAGAGTGAGCGAGCATCCTCTTATAAACCATCGATCGACTTCGCTTCGCGTGTGTATGAGCAGCGCTTGGCATAGCACGTGTGGCGCGTGTACATTAACGAATGTAAAACAATAACACCACTGCAATCGTTTTCGTAAACAGTGACGTCATTATGGTCAACTGGTAGTTGCACTCAAATGCGCTTCGGTTTCACTTTCACCGTTGAATTTTCCGAATTTCATTACCCTTTATTATTTATCCCAACTAGCCCACATTCCTTTTTTTCTTCAAATCTTGAAGCAGCTATGATCTTTATGCAGGAGGAACATCAGTTCTCCAGTTTGACGAGCGTGGCTACGCGGGCTTTCTCCACTTAATTAAAAGTTCGTTCAAATTTTCCTATTTATTACCGCGATTGATGTTTATGGCAATCTAAAGAAGTCTGCAGTGACAAAAAGGAGGCATTTATAAAAGCAGCGAGCAATTCTTTTCTTCAACTTCCAGGTTTTTCTAGCCTTTTCTTCAAACACCTTGCATATGTTGAAACAAATCTGAAAACAAGCTGGTGAATCACGCTGCGTTCATACCTTCGGTCTGTATTTGTCTAAGTGTTTCTCTCAAAGATTGAACGTTTCAACAATGACCGCAAAACGTCATTCAATTTTCAGGTGATGATAACAATAGCGATAAAAAATTTGATTTACTTTTGTTCAGTTCCGTAAAACTGTCTTTAAAATGTTTTCTATGTTTTCAATTACACGACACTGAATGAACTCAAGAGAACAGAGAACAAAAAGATACTGACACATAATCACGCTTTTCATGGTGCATCTTTTGGTAGATACGTTAAGTGTTTACGACCTAATCGCTGCGTAGTTCATGCGAATTACGTCAGAAGGTCAGTCCCGAACGGAGAAGCGAGACAACGTGGGCGGAGTTGCTGTTTTGTGACTATAGGAGCCGTCACGAATTATACGGCGATCGCATGCGGGGAGAATGTGGTAGCGGACGCGAATGACGACGCTACCACATTGGTCAACTGTGCAAAATTGACCAATAAATCACGGCTATCACCAAGTTATAGCAGTCGGCCCGTGTGGAAGCCACGAAAAACGCGGTCACCGCGGAGCCGAGGCCATGCGCGATTTGCAAAGCTTTACCGCCGTCGGTGACGGAAGACAAGCGGAGTCTAATCTGAAATATTGCACTGGTTGCAGAAGGACCGACGGAAGGGATCCAGCCAGAGGCGAGGACGCGTTATCGGCACGAGAAAGCCGATTTGGTCGAAAGTGGTAACGGAATTCGACGGGCTGGACTACGCACCCGCTTGTCACCGAGATATGTATACAAACTTGCGTGCCCTACGCGCCATACAATTCCTCCGCTGTCAGACGCAATGTAGTGGCGCCTCGCATTGCCGAAACCACGTTTCTACCTCCCCGCTTCTTTGAATAACGCTTCGAAGCGTTCCGGAAGTGTCGATAAGCGGTTCGTTTCGACGTGTGGTCGTGGGAACTGCGACACGAGTCCGCGTAGGGTTTGGTTGCCAAGCTATATACAAGTCACCTAATCTGCTTTGATCTCGTCGCGTTCGGTTCACGCATCGCTGTGTTTAAGCCGCGAACGCCAGTAAGTCGCACGTCATCGCTCGGACTGTATGCGGAAGGAAACGTCAACCGTGATGTGGTGGCCACCAGCGTTTGCCCAGTTAACGGCTGAGAAGAGCTTGCAACCGACAAATGGCTCCCACGCTAGTTAGAGGGAGTCCTTCGAAGATAACGCGGGTGCCCTTTGACTAACACACTGTAAGCTCCGCAAAAAGTATACACTTTTCTTTATTACCATCATCGTCGATAAAAGAAGAAATTTGAAAAATTATGTGAACATATCGGAATTATATGAGCGACCTTCTAAAAAAAGCTGTTCAAGCTAGCCGTAAGTTGTATGCCGTATAAGGATTCATGAACGGTTATATGCCTCGGAAATTGAGTAAGTCCAACTATACTCCCCACTGGGACACTATAGATATGAACAAGGCGACAGTTGGCCCAAATATGGCTGCTAAGCGATGGCGGCGAGCCCAAGTCTAGCTGCTCGCCCAACGAAAGAATACTAGGGAATGGAAGAGGCAGCGGTGGAGCTAAGAAGACACCGAAAGCACGGAAAGCATGCGCCGATGACGACGTGTCCGTATCCATGAGAGGCAGGACCGCTTGTTGTCAGAGCGAGGATCTGTCTATGAAGTTTGAAACCACATATCGTGTCTGTGACTTTCTGTCGTTCAACTCAAGACCTCTATTCACTGAGAATCAACGTCGAAACATCACCTTGCTAAAGCCTAGAAACAGCCTAGAAGCAAACGAATTAGTCTTCAGAATAGCACATTTTTGCTATTTCAAGCCTTGCATTAGCTTCAACCCCCCCCCCCCTTTCCCCCAGCCCTTTGTTTTTTTTCTCCTTTTTTTTAGCGCGAAAGCGTGCTTACACTTCTTTGAAAAAGAAGGCGTATATAGAGTCCCACAACTTGATTGTACCCTCAGTTTAAATTCATTGAAGTGAGTTGAAAATAATTTTATATAGTCCGGCAGAACGATTTTTTTAGCTTGGGCTACGTCACTCTTACAAAACAAAAATACTCTGTCATACCAATAACGCACATCCTACTCGACGCTTTCAAACAAAGGACGAATGGCGATAATGCAAGGAAAACACGCAAGATAGGTGGCGATTATTAGAGTACAAGTTCATAGTCCTTTAGTCGCGCATTATTGTTATCCGTAGGTCACCAGCGCTGATGCGTTGAAATTTCGATTTGCTGCATTCTTCTTCAACAATCAAACATAATTTTAGAACTTGTAAATAAGGTATACATATATAGCGACTTTAAAACTTAGGAAACTAAGAATAAAAACAACTATTGACGTTTAAAATTCTAAAACCATGATATGATCATGAAAGAAGCCATAGCGGAGGGCTGCGAAAATTTCGACCACCTAGGGTTCTTTAACGCGTACCTTCATTTATGTACACAGGCCTCAGGCATTTTTGCCTCCCTCGCAAATGCGGCCGCTACAACCGGGACTTGATTCCGTGACTTGACAGACAAATGATGCTCATCTTGAATTGATGCAAGAAGAAATTCCTTTTTATTCTTCTGTAACCAAAGACGCGAGTTATTTCCTCGTAACTATTATTTCTCGTGTACCGGTAAACACCGCAGTTTCGCAAAGATTTTTTCCTGTCTGAGGGATATTTTTCAATGAGAACGCCGGTATAACTTTAATTCCTTCTTGTAAATGTTTTATTTGTGTACGCACATAGTTTTCATTTGTCAATAAGCTCACTACATTCCTTCCGTAGTACTTTAATGGCTCCGCTCCAGGCTTTAGAAAAACGATATAGATATAGAATAGATATAAAATAACATCCTTGTTAACTCAGAGTACTTGAAGGACTGCTCATAAACCCCCATCGAAAACGGCTCATGCATGACCCGACCTGCTTAACGTATCCGTCGTTTTCTTGATAGATGTGATGCGCTTAACATCTCTAATTGGGTGCATTGTGATAAAAGCTGGAGGTCGTGCAGCAGCAAATATCAGTAGCGATGAACATACTCGATGACGCAATTACGCTGCAGTCTCGCACGAAAATGTGTTCTTCTTCCGCTGACTATAAACGGAAAAACCCTTACTTCAGTTTCTTTTCTCGAGTACCATGTACGCCTGACCTGCTTGTTAAAGCACGCGATTTCGTAAAAGCGAAGTATATAGCGTAAAATATGCAAGCTTAGAGCAAAGCAAGTTTGCGTATTATGTCTCATCGCACATCACAAGCATTATAGTAACTTTTGCGTAGAGTTGATTTCGTGTTTTCATTTATAGACATAACTACCTGCCTTTCAACTTCAATAGTTTGAAAGTTCTCTCTGTAAACTAGTGAGAAACCAGTGGCATCTCCATGACGTACTAAATATACGCGACCTGTTCACGTTCGCACAGCTTTCGCATCACTGCATGAAACTAATGAGCAGACGGTGCGTAGTCCATAATCGGGCGAGAGCGGCCCCAAGAGCTGATGGTGACGTGCTTGGTAATGAATGATTTGATTCCGTCCCTAAGCTCCGCTAATTGCTGATCGAGACCACGCTTGTCCAGAGCCCGCTGAATGGGCCTCCTGCAGGATACGATAAGCGATTACCGGTTCGCTCGTCCTGCTCCGGCGTTTAAGCTCCCAAACAAATCGCTTTTCGCGCGCCAACCGGAAATTTGAACGTGTTAGCATTGGGGATTACTTGGCGTGATAATAGTTAATAAGCGTTATCTTCTCGACGCATCAGGCATAGTGTACATACGCTCTTGTAAGTACCGTGAGCAGAATCTCTCTCGCTCTCTTCCTCTCATCATTTTTTTCTTTTGTGGCAGTGAGTTCGTGACCTGGCTGAGTGAGAATGAAAATACACAGCAAAAGAGCGTGGCGGAAATAATAATAATAATAATAATAATAATAATAATAATAATAATAATAATAATAATAATAATAATAATAATAATAATAATAATAATAATAATAATAATAATAATAATAATAATAATAGTTCTGATGTTTGTTTTTTTTTCACTACGCTTAAGACATAAACGCGAAAGCCAAGAGCATTAAAGACTAAGGCATCGCATTAGATTTAGGTTAGCTTTTGCGACACTCTCCTAGCGGCCTGCGGCGCTGCGCAAAAGATTTGCATGACGTCTGCTGCTGCTGATAATGAAGATGATGGCCTATATATGTATGTCTTGGAAGATTGTCTTATTCATCAAGAAAAAAAAAACTAAGTCAGCATGCACCTTGATTGCCCACTTCATTTTTAAAATCGTTTTTTGTACAATTTTGGGTTGGCGGCGTTTTTTTTTTTGTCCAAGGTAAGCTTCGCATGAGACTCACTGCGACCTATAGTACATTTTGCTGTTTTTGAATAACTTTCTAGTACCTAGTAGGGTATTGGCAGCACAGTTGCTTATAATATTTCTAATATTATGGAGCCTTATAGTTTTTCTCTTTCCTCGATACTATTTAAAAAAATATTGTGACGGTGAAGGGGCATATAGTGCTAGAACTGTGAGTGAAAATTGCAACTCGTTGTGACATATGACTTACGCATTCATATGTAATCTCTACAGTGCTGGAGCATATTCGACAAGTGCACAACTGTATTTACGGGTAGCGTGCTAGGGTGTCAGACATGCATGTCATGAATACTGTGTATAGAAGAGCATCGTGTGTGGCGATTACTTGATACCATGATAGTTCCGCGCACACTAGTGCCATTAAGAATAAAGCAATGAAATTGAGCAAAATTATAACAACCTCAATAACTATTAAGCGAACCATGAAAATCATTCTATGCGAATTTCCTGCAATTCGGGAGCGATACTACAAGTATTCACTATAGCGCAGCTGCTAAGAACCTTTTGGTGTATGCGTTAAAGCGAATGCTATAGTGCACAGCGCAGTGAATAAATGATCAAAGCAGGGGTGCGGCACAGTTTAGGCTTGAAATATGCAACATGGCGCGAGCAGCTCGTCACAGTTAGAGCCTTTTTTACGACCGACTACATGGCTCGTGAAACCTCCCGTATTTTAGTGGATTGATGTGAACGAGAGCGCTCATGTATTACGAGTAATGTGCGTACACAGGCATTTCGGAATACGTTATGCAGTTAACCCCTGTAGAAGGCGTCCATTCACCTCCAGCCATATCTTAGCATCAAGTTATCAAGTTACTCGTAAAAATAATCATGACGCCCACCTAGTAGGTATAATAGTAGTACTTCAGGGTATTTATTTTACAGAGAAAGCACACTCTCCCATATAGGTAGCTTGTATTCACTCCAGCACGAATCACAACTCGAAGATGTCGCCGACAAAAAAAAAAAGATATTGTTGGACGTTTCGTACTTTCATGCACAAAGAGAAGCGGTGATCTTACACCGAGAATAGAGAAGGCGTTGACCGCGAACAACAACTTGGAAACAGCAGCAACAAAATATATAAAAAATAAAGCAGGATTACTTGGGAACACGGTTACCGCACTGCAAGTGACGTGCGCGCATGTGCGACCACGAGTGCGTGCTCATGTGGAATCATTTTTTTTTTTTTGCCTCATGATAATTTTTGTTACTTCCCGCCCCTCACTGCTCGCGTCCACTTTGGAGCAGCTCGACCAAACACGCCCCTTTCTTTGTGAAAAAAAAAAGAAAAAAAAAAGCTTGGCCACGCTGTTCAATCTCCCAAAGTGAAGCACCAAGGACGGCGCGTCATGTCGACAACGCCTAAACAAGAGTCTTTATTTTTGTTTTCCCTCCTCTCTACGGCCTCTAAATAAGTCGAGCTCGTACAGGGAGTGTATATATATAAAGCGGGCATGCGTGAAGCACGACGCTGTTCTATGTCGTAGCTGCGCAGCATGTAATTTCGGTAGCCAAGAGGCGCCGTCGCGCGTTGCTTCACCTTCAGCCTCGTGGGCTCGTCACTCCGGGATTCTTTATGAAGCGACAGGAGACACGCGCTGGGACTCTCATGTCGAGTAATTAATTTATAATTACGCGTGTTACCAGGGAGATACTGATTGAAGCGAGATGCTCTGGCCTGCGGTACGTTTTGCTTGCCGCGCCTGCGGTTGCCGCCTTCTGTGTACGCTCGTCATGGTAACCTGTACAACGATGCGCGCGACTTAGTAGTCAAGAATGGTTCTACTTGGAGTAAAGATATCATAACTGTTGTCGTAAAAGATCTCATTTATATTGCGCCGGAACTTTAGTTATTATTGCTAGTAATGTAATTTGAGTCTATAGATCTACGTTGAGACGCACTTCTTTAAGCACCAGTTCATCTATTTTTTTCCTTTCCTCCAACCTTATTTTCATCTTTTGTTCCCATTCCTATCTCTGCCTAATTAATCCTCACGGATTAATTAGGGTGAGCTGTTTGGAGTCGAACTTGAGCCGTCTGCATGTCTGTCCGCTGTCCAGCAGGTCACTTGACGAGATGGTGCACGTAGAAGGGAAAAGCGTAGTATTAGGAGGTGGTGATGCTCTAGATGGTTATAATGGTTATTACTATACTAAAGCTCTAACTTAGACTAAGCTGTCAGGCTGCACTCGCATACAGTTGCGTGCGTGCCGCTTCGAGGAATTCAACGGCTGAACACCTTTTTTTCTCTCCCCATCGATACTAACAACTAATTTAGAACATGTTTGTTGTCATTTCACATTTGTTGTAATCTATATACTGAAGCATGCATTATAATATTGTCGAAGTCTGCCCTGAAGCATTATAATTTTTTTAAATATACACATGTAAATTGGCTTCGTGTATAAAAGAAAGTAATGCGCTGCGGCGAGGCCCACAAATCCCGAGGTCAAGATCAGGTGGACGACTAGGTCCAAATTTGTGCTTTTTCGCCTCTCAATATGATGCGTTATCACACTTCCCACAGTAACTGCTGCGTTCATGTGTTAATAGTGCTATCAGCCTTAGGCGGCGTAAAGAAAGGCTTAGATGTGATAATACATGTATATATAACTTGATACATGCTAAAACAGTGGAATAGTACCACTGAACCATCTTATTTCTCAGGTAATGTATTAGCGTCCTGAGACACGTTGAACGACCATGACGGCGAGAGTTACTTCAGCGATGAAACTTTATCCCAGCTTAGAATAGTTTCATAAGCTCACTCTCACGTAGCACAATTGTTCTTCAGTAGGGTTTAGAAATATATATTCTTTCAGATGAAATATAAAATATGAATAAATGTATTGCTTAATGCGTTAATATTGCCACTTTGTTTAGGAGCACATCGTTTGTCTTGATTTGGGTGATAACTTTGTCTGTTTTGACAGACCCTAAACGTTAGAGAAAAAGAAGTTGGGCCAGGTTATTACGATTAGTGGGCTGCAGTTGTTCTAATTTTAGGTTCATGGCGTTTAAGAGAAAAAGAGGGTGCAGAAAAGAAAGAAAATGTCATGGCCAGTGAACATCAAACTTCCTGGGGTGAAGCATGATGCACATCATCACGTGTCTGCATACTCAGCGTCACGTACTACGCGACATGCAACAGAAAAAAAGAAATTGCCTGCTCCAGCAGCAAGAACTCTTCGAGGCTCATGAAAAACCACGCCTCAAACCCTATGTCAAAGCTCAGCTTGCGGCAATGACAAATGGCTCACCGCTGAAGTCATTTGCGAAAAATGAGAAAATAACAAAAAAAAAAAGAAGCTACGATAGCTCCCAGCACGCACCTTGGGCGTCGAGTATCCAGAAAGCCAGCGCGCCTACGCCGACCTGGTTGACCGCGGCGCACGAGTAGTTTCCCTGCGTGGCAGTGGTCACGGGTTCGGTGACCAGCGTCGCTCCGGTCACGTTCAGCGGCACGCCCCCGTGTTCCCAACGAAATGCCACGCTGGGCGGCAATCCCGTGTCGTTGACGTGGCAGCGCATCGTCACGCGCTGCCCTTTCAGCGGCGGCAGGGCACCGCTCTCAGGAACCAAGACCGCAGGGCCCGGGGGATCTGACGTGTCCATCGACGCATGCGTGCATGGAGAGCGAAATGAAATGCAGAAGAATGATTGTTTCGTAGAAAGGTACCTTCATGAACACATACATCAGTCACACTCACAGAGTGAAGGTATTTACGCACGACAAGTGTACACGAGCTCAAGTTGAGTGCTTTGTATCTTTCCGGCAAAAAAAAAAAAAAACATGCTCTGACCCGAGATTATGTGGCACGCTGCTGTGCGGTCCTTCGTTCAGGCGTTCTCAAAACGCTTTATCAGTCCGCACTTCTAACTTCTACTCGAAGTCACTGAGTAGAACGAATGTCTTTCGAGGCATGCCTCATATTAGGAATGCGCAATGTGCACAACATGGCGTGGCATGCTTGACTTGATGGATGCCGAAAAATTCAGCTCGTGGTTAGTGACAAATTATTCCTCGAACGAAATACACACGTACCGTTTGATGCACGAACCAATGAGTTCGCACAAAATAGTGCAACACACGCCCAGATATGCGAAGGTGTTAAAACAAATGCAAGTATTGAACAAAGTTTAGATTGAGAAACATATGGACTCATAGCAAGCATCTAAATGTACTATCAACAGCAAGCGTTAGCGGAACGTTGGATCCACAACAAGTAAACATTTCTGCTATATCAGTGCTTAACGCTTGTAATTCAGTAGGGGACTGTATAGGTCGGCATGACAAGTGCAGTATCGAACATTTATTTTTAAGTTACATTCCCATACAAGCGGGAATTCAGCTTTACTGAACATTTCGCGTCCCGCAAACTTTATCTGTTGATAAAACATTGAACGTAAGCACTTGTCTGACATATATACTTTGCCCGCGCAAATGTTCCAAGCACTGCCCTTGTGGTGACTATTCTTTTAATTAGTTATATTATATCTTGGTACTTGACATTGTGTTTCAAGTAATTAAAAAGATACGTGGTCGATACATTAGTCATAGAAATCGTTGTAACTCGAACGTTAAACGTTTCCTTATAGAAGTAGTTGAGTGTTTCCTCTATACGTTGATATAAAAAGGCTTTCACAATGCCTATTGGGACTTAGCAGCTATAGCGCCGTTTACCCCATTTGACGCTTCATGGTACACATTTATCACGACGGCTAACATCCAAGGTCAATGATTAAACGCACCTCTGTGGTATAAACGAACATTTGTGGTAGCTGTGTAAACACATAAAGAACGGTGAGAGTGTAATCACAGAAAGCCGTGTTACAGCCAGAAGGACGGCGCTGATGAGACGCAGATCTTGGGCTAAGGTCAGTATCCCACGGAATGTTGAAGAGTGATTTAAGACCACGGCCAGGCTATAAAAAAACATAGTGCGCGTAGTGTCCCCTCTCGCGCCCGACCACGATTTTTCTATTGAGTAAGCGGGTAAGGCGGTTTCACAGCCAGGCAAGGCAGGCACACGTCGCGAGCAGTTTTAGGCATGAATGGATGCTATGACAGGGACCGAGGCTTGGACTTGAGGTGTGTTACGCCACCTCGAAGTGTGTTTAGGCGTTGACAAGCTTCCACTGAACGGGGCAGACGCGTAGCAACGACGTGTTATAGACGCGTGTTGTGGCGCGTGTCACTGGACGTCTGAGAATGGTAAGAACGAAAACCTGACCGGAATCCTTCAGTTGTGCTACAATATTTGGATATTCCTTCTCCCGTAAGAACACACATCCTTTAAAAGCAACAGAGTGCTCATTAAACATAAATAACTATATCGAGTGTCTTCTCTAACGCAAATGCATGGTTACGTTCAGACTGTAGAAAACAAGATGGAACTTGCATGTCGAAATCAAACTGTACCTCACTAAAACTCCTTTTGCGTCACTTAGACATGCGAAAAACACATAAACGCTGCAGTAGTAAGACATAGAAAACAATGTCACTGTTTGCCTAACGGTAAAATTGAATCAAGAACGCGGGAGTAACATCTATTGGTGAAAAAACCAGAGGCAGTGAATCGGTGGGGAGATAAGGCCCGTGAATCGCTGAACACCGAGCGCCACCGGGGGGTCACTTAGACCACTCGCGCAAGTTCTGTGCCCGAGTGGCGTGGCGACAGCATGTGACAGCCAACGACGACCAAGGGGAAACGGCGAGTGAACAAACTTTGTTGAGGAATGTCTGAAATTCGCCGGTCGACGCACGCAAACGAGTGCTCAATTGTCGGTCCAGCGGGGATGCAACTTCCTTTCCTCTTCCTCCCTGTCGGGACCTCCACTGCGGGTGCAGGAGGGGAAATAAAACGGAGAGGAAGAGCTGGAGACCGAAAGAACGCAGGCGTCAACCAAGCGTGCGAGCTCGCCAGTGAAGCGGTTCAGCCTCGGCTTCGGCGGCTGTGACGGCTGCCGCAGTCGATAAAGCACACATCGATGTCTCCGCTGGCGGACACGCGTGTTCGCGCTCCGTCGAGCTCCGATCGATGTCCAACCTCTCTCTCCCGACCACCCTCTCCCCTTTACAAGCTCGCTGCCTCCACCCCTTTTTACATAGCTGCCCCCTTCCCGGCAGCCGGCCTCTAAAAACCGCCCCGATGTTCAACGCTCCGAAATTCCTTCCTTTCCCGGATCTTCCTGCACTCTTCCGCCCTGTTGCCTATTACTCCGTTGGCCGCTTACATTTTCATACACATTGTCACACAGCCATTGCGAGCCTTGCTTCCTGCTGTGCGTGCGTTTATCTTTCCTTTCCTCTTGGCTCACTGGTTCTACGCTAGAAGTAGTAGCTCGCCGGAGCCTAAAGCGTGTGAGTTAAATTTTCTCGCTCGAGTTTCTCCTGGTTTTGCCCGGGCCTCGCATACTTTGCTTCTTTTCCTCAGCTGACTTAAACTCACAAATTCTAAGCGCCGAAGCTGACGTAGCACCCGCTTACGGGCATGCATCTGTGTGCGGAGGTTTTCGTTTCCCTCACAGGGCACGAGATTGGCCTGAGCAAATGGAGCAAAGGGTTGGTGCCCCCTCAGTGTTAATGTCTAGACGTCTCTCGACGGGAGCTTTAGACGAGCCTTTCAATAATAGTTGCCTTTTATGGCATAAACTTCACATTTTTCTGCTGGAAATCACTTCCTTTGTTAAAAAAAATCAATACTATAAAATTGAATGCATCCGCACTTTCACTTTTCGCATTATAGTTTAAATACGCTGCATGCAATCCGAAACAGCGAATGTGCACGAAAGGTTCTGTGAATGTCTGTGTCAGCAATGTCCGTATATTCTGTGACGTCTAGGCTCCTTTGAAGAACGATGCTTCAGCTCTTCAAGCACACGAATGTAATCAATTCCAGAAGCATAGACAAGTGGTGTAAGAACACGCTGGCGTTGGTGCAAACGCCTGACGAGTAGTTGTTGAAAGTTTACGCGTACGCTTCCGTGCCTTGGTAGTGTGAATGTAAATTTCCCTGATTTTGCCGTGCGTAGCCGGTGGGAACCTGGGGGGGGGGGGGGGCTATGCGGTAGCTGTTACGACGCCTAGCTTGTGTGCACGTAATGTAATGTGCTGAAAAATATGGAGGAACTGCATAGTTTCTAAGTAGCTACGGGTTTTGTTCTTAATATCCTTATGAATGTTTCACTTCTGAAACATCAGTAACGGTTCGTATAACAGGCCCTGAACAGAGCAAGGTGCGCATACTAGTCCGAACCACACCTAAACAATTACGAACAGTGTCCGAGTAAGTTCTTTTGAGGCTTGCATCGTTATAGCCATGGCAGGTGTCGTATACATGAGTTACAATTTCATTTTGTATTTCCTTGTTAATCGAGCACATACTCTCTCGGGAATGTTAACTTCAATTGCCAATGGTCTGATAACGCTTCCTATATAATACATTAATGGTTTTTATTATAGCAAACAACGTTATGCTACACAGACATTTTTGTCCTGTGTAACCAGCTTCTTTAGAGCTGCTTAAAATGTTAAACCTCAATGGCACCTAAAGATAATTGTTTCGCCCTTGTGTTATTCTGAACGTCACAGGAGACCAGACTAAAGAGATAAGCATGTAGTCGTTTCAAAGGCTACAAAACTTGACGCGCCAAAGCTACAAGGACAAAATGCATGCCTATGCCATTCTCAGTTTTCCGCCTCAAGAGCAGGCTGCTTTTACGCAACGACCCAACGCCAACTATACGAAACAAAACAAGCTGCTAATGCGAAAGACCTATCAGGCTTAAGCGCTTTAAGGGAAGATCCAAAGCGTAGAGATAGAGGGAGGTTAGCAAGGCATCAAATCATTGCTTGGTGTTGCAAGCATTCTTTAAGAGCGAGGACTCGGCGTTTAAACACGTCTACGTTACTTTTACTAATTTACACGAAGGGCTTACGACAGGCGCCGCACCAGCGATCATTTAACTATAACCAAAAGGCAATATTCTCTTTGAATTTGACGCGCCTTTCATTACACAGAACTCCGAGCAGGGCTTGCAAAAGCGGCTTGTCGATGAAAGAGAAATCGCAGCCAATTAGTGAAGTGCTCCCCAGTTTTCAAGATGTTGCATCACCATGGCCGCGTCACTGTCCGTATACCGTAAAGCTTATCCCAGTAAGTGTCCAGTGAAGCGGCCCGTGCATACAACAGCGCCCCTGGTTTTCTTGATAGTTATGCTCATTAACCTTACCCTAATTTCAGAGCTTGTTTGCCTTTCAAAAAATTGTTACACCACCTCGTGTATATAGCGCTACTGCAGCCACGTCGACATTCTGCTCTCTCCTACATTCTTTCAAAACCCTGTTTCTGGCGATCTCTTTTTGTTCCGTCCAAACCTACATTGTACACACGCAAGCACGCATCGGATTGGCTCGACAAGGGAGTTGTCTTTTTGCGTGAACACGTTACGGCCAATGAAACAAGACTCGGCTGGGTGAGTCCGGGGGGTATTCAGTGGCGTCCTGCATAAATGTCACAAACCGCTACATGCCCAGCGTATTTTACAGCCGCGCACAAACATCGCCGACGAATAGCACAAAACAAAAACGGGTTGCTCCTCGAGGCGCAAACTCTGGACAGAAGCTGACACTGCGACCGCCGCCCGGGTGAGCGCAATAACGTGTAGCTTATCGCAAACGGCACCCGTGGCGCGACTTTCGCGGACTCAATGTGCGGGAACAAGTAGCGGCTTTGGACCGCCTGGGAATCGGACACGAAATAAAGGCCCGGCCACCGGTGACCGTGGAACTTGTGTAGCCTGACCGGAGAATCCAAGAAGGCACTTATATGACACCATCTCGCTCTCTCCCACTGTTAACTCAGTGCGCCATGCAGAACACCGCCATTGGCTAACACCCAACGCGGTGAAGTTTCTGCCTGGTTAGTCCTCCCCCCCACCCCCGAAAAAAAAATCCAGTCATAACACGAGAAAAAAAAACAGATAAACTGGGCTCTTGACCTCCAAAAAGAGAAGACAAAGAATGGTGGACAGTGTCGTCTGCCGCCGAGTGGGGCTGATTTCGTGGAATGAAAACTACAGATACAAAAACGGTTTCGCGAGCGCTAAAATGACGAGTGATGTCGACATCACTATTCGCCTGACGGGAAATGGTCAGTATTGCGGGTTTCTCTGCTTGACGCCCCCGGGTGGTGAGGCACGTCCAGCGACCAGTCAGTTCAGTTGCCTAACGCGAGCTGTAATCAATAGTTTGGCCCTTTTCTTATATGCATAGTCTTCGCGTCTATCTAATGTTTTTTTTCTATATATATGTATATTGTTCGGTCGTATACATATTACACATCTTCCTTGGCAAGATATCTGCGTTGCTGAATTCCTTGGGCGATTTTGTTTCAACATATTCAGACTTGTTGAATTTTTTTCATTCGTCCTTTAGGTATCCAACCAGAAAGAAATGAGAGAAGAAAAAGGAAGAGGAAACAATATTAAGAAAGAAATAAATGAATGCAGGCAGTTTGGTCGGGCCCTCAGTCCAGGACTCCGTTTTCACGAGCGGCTCGCTGTGCTTGACCAGGAAAAAAAAAAGCGAACTAGCATTAGTTCACTGTTCGGTTTGCCTCATTGTCTTTGTACATTTCATAACGGTGTACCGAGTCGCTTGGAACCGCTGTTGCAATACGTGCTGCAGGCGTGTATGAACTGCTTTGCTGCGTGTCCTTATAGGATCAATACAGCCACTGATATAAACAGTCCCGCGACTATAAATACAATATTCACATTGCTACTTCTGTAAATGGGAAATCGAATATTGCCATGAATACTGCCATGAGAACGCTGTTCAGGGCGATGTCAACTCTGTCAGCGCGTTTATTTCTGGGCCCGATAATAATGGCCACCTAATGAAATTGCTTTCTATATTTCGCAAGGGTTCTCTCCTTTCAACGTGATGCATATATATCTCTAGATATTCACTGAGCTGTTTCTACGTGGTATTGGACGTACGGTGGCTTTAACATAAGCAGTGTTTTTCTCACCCCAAATTTTTCACTGTCTAAATGTAATTGTTGATGCTAGTAAGCGCCCTTCAGCTAGACGCCAAAGTGACTGCATGAAAGAATACAAATTCAATAAAGAAAATTCACGAAACCTCCAGTTGGTGGCGCCGTTGTGCAAGATAACCATTGAGTACATCACTACATGCGGCATGATCGACGCAATGGTTATCTTTTGGAATGGCTCTTGGATGTCGTACGTCAGACCAACGCACTGCATGCAAGCCTGCTTGCGTTCACATATGACGACCTCTAACGCGGTGATAGCGTGCGTTCGAACTATCCGAGAGGGCATGTAATTGGCGCATCGATCACCCGCGATCAGCAGCCACTGGCATCGATATCCGTATTGGCCATATGGTGGACTGGCATGCACATACATACATACATACATAGGTACGTACGTACGTACGTACGTAATACATACATACATACATACATACATACATACATACATACATACATACATACATACATACATACATACATACATACATACATACATACATACATACGCACACACGCCTTCAGGTTATAGCACTCACACATGACGACGAGAGACTTGTGAGGAGACATGGGGCTCCATCCGGCATCATTCTTTGCCTCGCAGCTGTAGTTGCCTGTGGCAGATCGCCGCAGTTCCTCGAGCAGCAGGTCAGGCTCTTTGGTCTCGTTGACTAGCTTGCCGTTGCGGTACCAGCGTACCCGACGCAGCTGCTGCGGGTTACCGGACTCGGCCTCACAGCGAAGCAGCACGGGGCCCTCGCCAAGCGCCACCACCGACGGATTCACCCAGACACTCACCAACGGGGTATCTGCAGGGCCAATTTAGAGTGACGGAAAATGTCTCGCATATTTTTCAAGTGCTTCGTAGGTCATCGAGCTACAGACGACTTCACGGGCCAAATATCAATTAATGGCATTGTGTTGGTGTGCATTGTCACAAAGAAATGATCCCTTCTTCAACAGCTCTCAATGGAGACGTCCTTGATAGAGCCATTGCTGTTATGAAAATACACTTGAACGCGCTTTAGCCATCTTTTAGAACTGCGTTCGTCAAAATATCTTCCTGCTAACATTCAAAGTGGTTAAGCATATTGATTATATTCGTATCATTTTCTTCCTCGTCCTTCATTATTATTATAGGGTCATTCTGGTTTTCTAGTGACTTCCCTCACGCATAATTTCGCCAAATATATGTTCAGAAAGTTCTCGACTTGCCTCGAAACATATTAAAAGGTGTGTTGATTGCCGAACTTATTTTATTGGCCCCTTCTTCAAAAACATATTTCTGCCTTGTTGCAGTTCATGAGAGATTTAAATAAATGTCCTTTCGGCGTCACTGGCAACAGGAAAAAAACAAGTCTTTAATGTGGTCAGACAGCATGTCAAGATTGCAGCGAAGAGTTTTCTCTCTTTATTCAATCAGCCATTCAGCGAGGCATCGAGAAACACGCATGAGTACGTGTCCATTGTCCGTTTTATCAGAAGAAAAGCAACTCAGCGTTTTTTGCACTTTTAGTTACTGCCTTGAAACAAGTGGGATTGGCAGTGTTCACAATAGCGCGCAGCTTTCTTTTCCCGCATGAAAATGCTGTAGTACAATTTCAGTGCTGCGCTATCATTATTACTCATTAAACTCGCTAATTATACTTACAGAAAACGTCCAGGTATACGGAGTTTGAGGCATTTCCTCGTCCGAACGCGTTCTTCACGTGGCAACTGTATACACCGGCGTCCTTGCGCGTCGCGTTCCGTATTAGCAGCACTGTCTTGGGCAGCAGCCGGTGTCCCCTGGTTCTGGGCGGGAGCGGCTCTCCGTTCTTGTACCACGCCACCTCGGTCGCGTTGGGAGGGTTCGCGTCGTAGTGGCAAGTAAGGTTGCACGCGTGCCACTCAGTCACGTTCACGCCCTCTGCCGGCAACACGCGCACAGCAGGTGGGTCTGCGTCGACAAAAAAAAAAAAATCTCGCCATAGCCAGGGAATAAATGATAATTGTGCGAAGCTCGAGAGGGGGACATCATCGGTAAACCGCAACTCTCCCGTGCAAAGTTAGCCCATTGCATCCTTACAAAGACGTAAGACTGCTCGTGTGTTATACAAATCGACTTTTATTTTGTTCTTGTTTCTTTATTGCTTAGTTTCTTCATTTGTTCTTTTCATATCTTTGTTGTGAGGTTGGCTGAATTGCAAGGTCCATTCATTATTATGGCATTATAGTGCGTGAAATAAAGCGAGAGAGGTTCTTGTACTGGCTGCAGTAGGAAGTTTGCCAACACTGTCAGTGCACGTCCCTCGTACCATAATAGGTTGCATATGGATACATCTGAGCTCGTATTTGGAAAGCATGTGCTGCACGATGCAGTTATTCGCAATGAGGTCCAACCGTCTGTTCATTCGACCATCTGTACGTCCATCCATCCACATGCCTCTCTGTGTGACTGTCTATCTGTCACTTATAATAGCACCACCTGCTCAATGACTCATTCAACCAGGTGGTTATGATCCGGTCACAAAATATATGCATGGACAGGCCCACGACTTTGGGAGCTTCACCTATAAGCGCGATTGTTTCCAAAATAGCGCATAGACATTGCGCATAACTACCGAGGTCGCTCTCCCAGGATACAAGAAGTCATTACTATTATAACACTGTCTCAGAAGTTGCGAGAACTACTGAAATGAGAACCCCATGCCAGCAAGAGCCGGAGCGAGCATGCTGATTGATTGATATGTGATGTTTAGCGTCCCAAGACCTCCGTATGATAATGACAGACGTTGTAGTGGAGGACACGGAAATTTCGACAACCAGGGGTTTTTTAGCGAGCATGCTGGTCGCACTACCTTAAGTCTTCGGCAATGCCTCAAAGTATTCTACCAACAAGAAAGAAAAAACCAAGTGAGCGAAAGTTTTTTTATTCTGTTGTGTTTCAGCGCTCAACTGAAAGCACATTGCAAGTACCTCCGCAAGCAGAAGAGATACGCGTGCCACATCCCACCAGGCGCTTCTAATTATTCTCTCGCTAAAAAGGCAGCCGACCCACTACCAAGCAGCAAAGAGAAACAAAGCTAAGCGCATGAAGCGAAGTAATAACTAATGTTGGTACTACCAACGTGAGTTCGATATCCGCTGCAGCTCTCAAGAGGTATTCCAGTTATAGCCAGTTACTAAGCGTCAAACCGAGTAGATCACGCATAGTGTATAGAGTCGTGGACACTTTAGCATGTTCGCACAACTTGTTCCTCGATTTTCTCCACAGCTGAACATCCGGTAATATAGTTTCCTATTACGCTTTCGTGCGCTTAGCCACTCTTACTGTTTCCAAGGGGCCCTTACTTGACCGGTATTACGTGTGCAGAAGCAAAGCTGTCGCAAGAGGTTTAACGTTTTGTTCAGTCACTCTTTCTCTTCGTGCTCGAGTTCCGCTGTCATGCACACAAGCCGTCTAATTAGCTTTCTCTCTTATTCTGTCTTTTGTTATGCAGTCGCTCCTCCAGCATGCACTTTAATAAAGTAAAAGTCTGTAATTTTATGAATACATATTGCACTCTAGAAGTGATATACGAATATTGTGGTTGAGGGAGGTTCTTAGCCAGGAGACTGAGTAAGACTTTCGAAAAAAGGAAACACCCTTATGTTGCTCTAGTATTAGGAGGATTAGAAGCTGAGGATTACTTCAATTTTTCTTAGTGAACCTCTACCTTTATACATTGCTTTATTTACAAATGAGTGCTTCCATTACGCGTCAGTAGACCAGTCCGGATGCGATTAGGGAAGATGAAAATTTGTTGTTATTGTTGTAATTAGGTATACTACATTTTTATCAGCATTAGGTATTTCTAAGCGCTTCACACTCACACGGTACTTCCGCTCCCAGCAAGGGAGTTGTAGTCTGATCCTCATTGTTATTAATTTTTAAGTAGAAAAAGTTAATAACAGGTCTCTTGACCATCGTATAAAAGCAGACTTTAATCGAAGAAAATGACGAGAATTCATAATGGTAAATAAAGTTCGATTAATGCGAAAACGGCCTTCCACATAGGTCGCTGGATCGTGCCACAGCCTGTAGAAAGCGCGATGAAAACAAATGTGTCATGCATATAATGGGTCAGTGTTAAAGTTTCACAAAAGCCCACTTACCACTGTGCCCCAAATGTCAGACTGGCTAATTGTGAAAATGAGATTACATATGTAACTCGATACTGCACAGGAATGCGAGAGTTCTATTGCGCCTTTTGAAGCCTACCGGAAACATAGTGTACACTTGTAGCAGCTCCTTCAAATCTTTCATCGTTTTATGCTTTGTTTTCACTTTCTCAATTAAACATAGCTATATTAATTCTTCCACCAACCTAAACCTTTTGTCTTTATCCTTCGTCTTTCTCATGACAGAGTGACTAAGCCTTGTACAATGAAAAAGAAACGTGTTGCGAGGGAAGTGAGGCGTTAACTGCTGGCTTCGTTGGATGAAATATACAAAGATATTCATTAGATATTTCAGAAGCACCTTGTTGCTTAGAATATCTTTTTTCCAAACTTACTGCTGCAGAAAGTATGTCTAACAATATTTCACGCCGGAACGTTCGAGTGATCTTACAATAGACACAATAGTATTTCCTAAAATAGTTAAGCCTGGATGGCAGCCGAATCACCTTGTGTCTTTATTGCAATGTTGAAGATATCGAGTTAGACGCGAAAAAAAAGCGATAGTGCGTAGTTTAAAAGAGAGCTGTTTATCATCCCCGAGATTTCTATCATCTTTTTTCTTCGAACGCCTGCAGTAATAAGGAAAAGAGTCGACGAATGACTAGGTTGTTTTATCCTAAATACGGGCCTTACAAGGGCTCTCTTAGACGCCCCACATGTAGATGTATGACAGCATCAGGTGGGACAATTGCTGGCTCTTTACGCCAGGTCAACACTACCTGCTGCATCACCACGACCAGCATTACCCCCCGCATCATAAACAGAAGAGCGCGGTGATCAACTCACATAGAACTTCTAGTCGGACGGCCTGAAGAAATGGTGCTTCCGTTCTGTTTTTGAGCACCTGATTGGTTCCCTTGCAGAAGAACTCTGCTTGGTGGTCGTAAAGGCTGGCCACAAACACCAGTGTGCTTGCCGTGCGGTACGTTCCGTCACTCATGAGGTCCTCTGCAGCCGGTGGCTGTGGGCGCACCAGTTCAGACCGGTTGTACCACGTTATGTTTGCTGCCGGCCTGGCACCCTCCACGATGCACGTGAGTGACACCATCTCGCCAGCCACGACCGGGTGATTGGGACCACGTAGCCGTAGGGCAAGGGGCCGTACTGCATTCAGCCGAGTAAGAAGGGCATTGTTCAGAACAAACGCTTCTTTTCCTGGTGCTGATGAAACACCATTTAAGTGTTCAGTGTGCGCGTTGACCCAAATAATAAACCAATAGAAAGTGTAATCCAGGAACTACTGGTCCCTCTGCATGCACAATTGTTTTTTGTTATTGAATGTTTGACCATTTTGTTGGGCGTTTCGTGAATAAATGGCAGCAGAATAAAAGAACGAGTCACTAACGAAATAGCTGGTATTAAAGGTTCAACTAGTGCGCCTGCAATTAAGCCTGCAACTGGCATCACGAAAAGTGAATATAGTGAATAAGGATACATGGGTAGTAACACCGGTCTGCTATGTTCATAAAAGGAAAGATTGAATAAATATGCTTGGCTGTCGTTTACAACAGAGAGAGTATGTAACGCTTCTCTGGTTTTCATAACTTCTAGAAGTTTGATTTAGCACACGAGACGAACGCCGCGATACCGCAATTCTCTTCATGAGCATTACAACTACATTACAAAGGGAAACAATACAATACTACAATTCAATACTTCATTCCAAATAGAAACAATACAAGTTTGTTACAGTAGGACCAATAAATGCTGCTCAAACAGGCATTGCGCGTCCACATCTAATTCTTTCGCGTGAGCTTGTAAAATACGCGCTGCCTACCGTGCACGTCTAGCTGGACCCATTTGACGACCGGAGCGGGCGTGGCCTTGGTGATCACGACACACTCTAACCGGGCGCCCAGGTCCCAGCGTGAAAGCACGAAACGTGCCGTTGACGTGACATCGTCAATTCCGCGCAAATGGGGCGTTACGGACGTCTTTACGGGCAGCTGGGCGGATGCGTTGCGCCACAGCACCTGTGGCGCTGGTCGCCCTCCTGACGAGAAACAGTCGAGCACCACAGTGGTACCCTCCAAGTAGGGTCCTAACAAAGAGCCATTGGTCAGTCGGCGGCCGTCCATCTTGATCACTGGCTCTTTAGGCGTGACTGCGTAGTGAGGAAGATAACGCGTGGAGAAACAAGTTATAAGACAGTATAGTTCTATCCGCAAAGCAGGAAATGAAGACGTGTTAAGATTAAGGCAGGAATGTCGACCAGGTTGAGCCCTCCTTCCTGCCTTGCACTAGGATGTAGAGGAGGCAGTAGGAAAGGCACAAAGTTGGTAAATGAGCTGATGTTGGGCATCAGGTTGATGAGAGTGATAAAGGAAAGGCAGGGAAGTTAGCAAGACTGAGCTCCGTTGAGCACCCAGTACTAGGAGAAGAGAGAAAGCGTACCAAAATATGAGCAGAAGGAGGTAGATAAGCTCGTGTTTAGCTTCGAGTTCCTCACAATACACAGACACGCGAAATGTTGTTTTAACGTCTATATTTCTGCCTTCATTAAGGTAAAACCTAGCCACATAAAACTGGTTTTATTTAGAAGTGACAAGGACGAGTAGAATTCTTTTCGTATTTGAGAACTTTTTGAAACCAGTATCATATATCAGCAAACAGCAATGCTTTAAAACTTTGTCCACTGCCTGAATCTCCTGTAAGCTGTTCTCTCTTATATTTTTCGCACAGCACTACACAGTTGAAGTATCTCACGCTTTAAATACCACTTCACCTTTCTTGTCCACCTTAAGGCGACAGAAAGCGATAAATAGTTAGGCAATATGTAGTGAAATCCAGAGAGTTTGTTCAAAGATGAGCCAAGTCTCAAGGGCAATATGCCTGAACAGATCATGCAACGCATCTCAACGCAGCCGTTTGTTCAATCAAAAAAACAAAAAAACTCCTCGTGTCGTGCACCGTGGATCTTTCTTTTCTTCTTAAAACGCATGCTCCGTTCACTTCTCTTAACAAATATAGAAGGTTTCAAGGTCACAAGCGTTGAACCCCAAAAAAAAAACTTCCTGTTAGCTCATTTACCAGCTCCTAACGTCGAAACTGCAAGCACGTTTTCAATATTGTTTTTTTTAAGGTAAAAGGAAAGTCTTTTATCAGTTTTTCACAGGAAGGAACGCGCGTTAAATTCAATGAAATTTCTTATAGTTTTTATGTAAATCAAAAGAACATCTATTTGAATATATTTTGCCAAACATGAAAAAAAAGTGTAGAAAATCAGCAGGCTATTTTTAAGGCTTTTCTTTCCCACCGATGCTATCTGGGAACGTGGCGAAAAAAACTAGATGTCATCAAGGGCGTGTTTAGTACTTATGTGCAGTTCATTGTCCTAAATATGCAAGAACAAAACTGGCACTGAATGTACGATAAAAAAAAATGTGAGAAGTGGTGTGGACTTCAATGAACGACAGAAGGCCACGTAATTTAGAAGACAAAAGTAGATCAACAAAAAAGTATGAATTTGAGAAGTTATTTTATAATTTTATAAAATGTTCTTAGAAGAGAAAAGGCTGTTTGGAAATTTCTTTTATAGCTTTCCTTTACTTTGCTTCGAATTATTGATTGATTATGTCTTGTATTGCCGACTAGAATCCTCTTGGTTAGCGCAATCAATACACCTACCACATCAAAATGGTGATGGTCTAGAGTTTGCACCCACACAAAGGCGAATTTTTTTTTCGACAAGACGCATTTCTTCCGTAGAGATCTGCATGTATTCTCTTGTACCAGCGCTCTTGTACAAACTAAGAGTGGGCTCTGTGCTCGTGTGTGAACGATTACACCGTCAAGGTCGTGTGGACAGCCCGTTGTGCGCAGCTTGTGGCTCCTGCGAAACACTTGAGCAAGTCGTAGTCCACTGTCCCACATTTTCTACGCAGCGGTCTTTACTGATTAAGGAATATAAATTCCTAGGACTCAAGTGTGCGACCCTAGACGACTACCTCTTTCCGAGTGGTACTGCTTCCCGACGCGACCAGGCCCACCGAGCTCTCCTTACATTTAGTAACCAAACGGACCTGGCCATCCATTTATAGACGGTCTTTTTTATTATTATTATTCTTTTCTTCTATTTTATTACTTTTCTTCTTTTTTATTATTTTAATTTATTTTTTCACTCATACTTCTCGAATTCTACGTCATTTTTTCTCTCTTCGTCATCTTCTTTCCCCTCTCTCCCATCTAATCTTTGTTTCTTCCCTTCTCCCGAAAGAGTGAGCAGGCGTTGTGCCCCTCCAGGTGGCAGTTGCCAGCTTGCTCTCTCCCTCTTTCCTCTGGGTCCTTGTTAATCTGTGTATGCAAATGAAATAATAATAATAATTCGTGCTACAAGCAGGTGAACGTCAATGTATCCTTTTATACGCTTCCTTCCGCGTGCCATATCACTCAGGACTGATTTGCGATAGTTAATAACCTACTTTCACATCTAAAACATCAACTCCGAGGAAAAGTGCAACACTTTTCTAGGTCTTTGTATGTTCCACAAGTGTATGCATATAGCGTCAGCAAGCAACAGGAACAGGCAAAACACTAAAAACGTAATGAAGCTTCGCAATAAATCATCTCAATGCACTATCTTACGAAATTTTCAAAAAGTGCCACGTGTCAGTTTTTGCTGCTTGGATCTAGATAAGACGAGTTATTTGAAAACATAACTAGTTTTTCATAATGAATCAAACGTCGCGAATTTTGTTTACTAAAATTTCGGCCGCAATAATGTATCTCTGGCAGCGACGCAATGATGGGTATTGTGGGTTTTTTATATGCCCATCAGATTGTTACGTAACGATAGAACAGCAGGTATTTCTTTAGTGTTATCTTCCAAGTAGAGTCTTGTGTCGCAATAAACTGAAGACAAGATTATTAACAGTGTGTAGGAGGAGGAGATGCTCATGTACTAACCGTTTTGTGTAGTTAGGAGTGACCCTACAATCGTCATTGTGTTTATACGACCTACAACAGGGTCAACATTGTTCGAGAACCGTAACACCTGCTTACACTTGCATGCTCATGGGACTTTGCAGTCGAAAAGCTTGTTTTGTTAATCCCCAGCTTGATGCTTTTTCTGTTCAAGAAGACTTTGGCGAAGAGATAGCTTGGAGAGTAACTCCTTTCACAACTTCTCTCTCCCTCTATTTTTTACTGATCTTGCAAGACATTTCTACGTGAGCGCAATTTTCTCTCAGATTAAGTTTCTTCAAGTTTGAGTGTTTCAGATAACCTTACACGGCGCAGCAACGCCGAAGTGAAAAGAGCTCGGCCAACTAAACGTTTGCGAGTGCAATCCGGGGCCCCGATACCGTCTCCTTGATTAAACGCAGCCTTGCGTGAACGTTTCAAGTTTTACCCAAGCGTTTCTGCAATCTTAAACTGAGGAGGCCTTTCGCACTACCGACAGCCACTGAAAAAATAAGGTTTTTTATAGTTTCTTTAACGACATGTTATCATTTTTTGAGGCGTCTGATGAAGAAGAGTCTTTGGGCCGCGTTGCACACCACTGAACAACAAAAGTAGCAGGTAGAAAGTTTTCAAACTTGCAGATTTACCTCCTGTCTGACGCTGCTGCAATCATATGATCTAGTTTTACATGCTTATTCTTTTCTCTCGGGCATGTGTAAAGGCTTTATTTGTGTCTAAAAACCTAGCTTCAAGATTGGGACATGCACAAACTGAATCGAAACAACTTCCAACCAAATTCGCAGAAAAAAAAAAAACGATTCTACTGCTTCTCTAAGAGTTTGTTTGCGATGCGAGCTTCAAATTGGAGCCAATGATGCAAAAAGGCTCGATGTTCAGGCTTTGGAACGTTTTTTGGGTACTCTGCATGTTTTCAGAGAAGTTGCATGAGTTAGTTTGAGGAGAATATTGTACAAAATAGGCGATAACTACTGAACTATGTCGTTACCACCTAACACATTTCTTGTAGCGAGAAAACTGAAACGGTGAAAGAAGTATTTTTATCTTAATTTAGATCTGTCACCTCACTTTTGAGAACTCTGGGCTGGTGTTCTGAGTCGTGCATTTTCGAACGGGCAAGAACACTGCTTTCTTTTTGCATTATGCTCCTAAACAGGGTTCTTGGGAAACTTACGTGAGCTTCTTATGTGATGGTCTAACGATGTGATTTCACGTTCTTTTCAAAGCAGTTACATAATGCTACTTCATTTTTACTATCCATTCTTATTTCATTCAGACACCAAAGTTTTACTGTTTTTTTTCAAGAAAAATATCCGATTGCGAAAACAAAATTAAGTGCACGGAATTTATAGCCTCGTATTCGAAATAAAAATATTAGGGTGCCTCAATGTGCTCGGAGGCACGGGCCTATCGAGGCACCCTAAAAAGTACTGAAACAGCGCGACATCTGTTGTTCTCTCGGGCATTCAATTTCAATCATTAACAATTGCTTCACGTAATGTTCTCTGAAAAAGCCACTCTGCGAATGAACATCATCATAAGCCAACAAATTTCAACACAACCTAAAAGACGGCGTAGTCAACTAAAAAAAAAAAAAACATACTCCCACGATATGTACCACTGGCTTAGTGACTTTGATCTTCTTTATGGCGAAACACACGCTCGTCACTCTGGCAAATGAAAGCTCCAGTGTATCTCAAAGGCACACCAGTGATATCGTTGTAGAGTCTATATTTGTAATGAAGACACTGTTTTGTTTCCTAAAACATGCAGTTTCATTCTTCCTAACTATGATCACAAATACAGCGTGTTAGGTTTACGTACGCAAAGAAGACTCAGCTTGATAGTAAATTGGGCTTCCGGCTTTTCCTTCTTGAACAAAGAGACATTATCGTTATCGCAAGGCCACTTTTGTTTAACCTGCTGAGATATCACTGTCGTTTTTTTTTGTAGTGTGTTTTGACGTCGTCTGCCGGCTTTTTAAAGCCGAATCTAAAGCAAAGAAAAATATCGCTATCCAAGCAGACAGGTCAACTCACTTCTTAAACGTATACGTATTGAAGGCGGGTGCTGCAAAATCAAATGCGTCCATAAAATAGATGGGTCAAACTAACACACGAACCCACTTTTCTATCATTGTCGTCTTCAGTAATCCAAGTCAAGTTTTCAAAATTAAATTCGCCAATAGTAGAAGCATCCAATGCGGTGAAGATTAAGCTTGGGGCAACATCAAGTTATGCCATAAAAATAGCGAAGCTCTGCAGACAGTACGTTGTTCGAGAAAAGTATCCAGCAGAATAAAGTCAGCTCGAAGATTTCGGACTAGGAATGGTTACAAGGCAGAGAAGGGAAACAATTGAAGTTGGTCTTAATGTTCGGTTTAATTTTCCTCTTTATGTTAGTGTTGGCCCTGCTGTTAGCCATGGCAGACGAGTGGTCCTGCTCGGTTTTGTTTTTTTTAAATAAAATGTATATAACGACAAGTTGGTGCCAACGCGTGGCGCCGGCTACTCCTGTTCTCTTGCACACAGTCGACATCGCCAATCAGATAACAAAGGTACATAGCACAGCTCTTGCGCACTGAGTCTAAATGTTTCAATACTTAAATCTGTTCACACCACACAAAATTTGGCCAAAAAAAAAATGACCACGCAATAGAAATGTCTACACAAAATATGAAAGTTTCCTACAATGTGTAAGGTGATCATGTCTTTCGGGAGCACTATTTTAAGTTCTTATTATCCGCACAGAATGGATCAAAAGTTTTGATATTCCAGCAGAGTACTGCAGAATTAGTGGAACTGATCATAAATATGGCTTTAAGTATAGGAGGCAGGTCTTTCTTTTTATTTGTTTACTGTCACCTAATATGGGTCTTCTTTAACCTTCTTTCAATTCAAAAACAAAGTACGACAATTCCTTCTTATTCTCTGACCCAGTTTTAGATGGCAAGGCAACGAGACATTGATAAACGTGCTCAAAAGCACACAATTTAAACAAATGCTTCTTTTTTTTTTGCTAAACTAAGCTCATCAATCGAGTATTTACCGTAAATGCGCCCATTGGCTCGTTTATCAAATGCAGCGGAATATCAGGATGCTTTAGACCGTTAATTATGTTCTCAAAATTTTGAAAATTTACGCCGATTAATTCCGCAAAAAGTTTTTGTTTGTGAGCGGGTTGCCCGTTTCACAAAGGCCGAAATTATAGCTTCGATTGTCTCGTTTTTCTACTGAGTCCCAAACACAAAGAACGATGTTGCGGCATCGCTTGTAGTAAAGATTGTTATTTATTTGTGAATATGCATTTCAAGGAAGGAAGCCAACGTCAACACACCATAAAGACATTTGTGCAAACGCATAACGTCAGTTTGTTAGCAGCGTCAAGGCATCTTACGAGCTCACGTCGATCCTAAAAATCAACAAATGGCACTTACAACATAAAAATACATATTTATGCACGTGAGCACTGTATCTGTGGAACGCATGAGAAGTGAATTGAGAAATGACACACAAAGTGTCCAGGTGTGGCTCTGTGCACACCTTATAATATCGAATGTAGGTGTTCCGGATCCCGGATGAAAGTCGTAAAGCGCAAATTTAGTTGGGCCATAAAACCGCATGCCTCGGCTTAGTCATGCAGTGTTCTGAAGCTCATTTTAATTCTTCTCGCTCCCTCCATACTTGGCGACCGCGGTTTTATATCAACGGAACTTCTACTATGCCTATCACTAGAGATAGGAAAGGCAGTATATTTTAAGCGCAACTGGTCCGCTTCTTTATTGGGGCGAAAAATTTACGACTGCACTAAAAGAAGAACGGGCCCACCAATGATACCCTTGCAGAAGAATGAGTCGAGTTAGTTCAGCGTAAGGAAAAGAAAATACGGGGAGAAAATAAAATACTTTATATACACGCGTCCGTATATCACTGCTCTTAAATTGGTGTGGGTTATTTCAAGGCGGAAGTGCTTAACTTCCGAAACCTAAAATTTATATATATAGTATGGCGAACACTAGAGTCAATAGTTTTCCAAATTATTATTACAAGCTTATTACAAACTTATTAGAAACCCACGAGGAAAAATTCATGATGTTTTTTTTTGTTTGAGGGTGCATTTTAACTGTCAAACAGCTTCACTAATGATAGATAGTGCATCAAGATTTTAAGAAGACTTGCAAATTTCTGTTGAGAAGAATGTTTTGTTAGAAACCAGGAATCTTCTCAGGTGCATAAGTAAGTCATTGGCATTGTATTTCTTGCGACAAAAAGAGCAAAGAGTCTCTTGATAGTGTATAATAAGTGGATGTAATTCGTCAGGCAAGTTGTTCCTTGTGTGAAATGCGTGTTTTTCTTTATTTCGTGCTGCCCTTGGAATGTCACTTGTGACCAGCTGAAGTTTTGTTAACACTCTCGCAACATGACTACCGAGTGCTGCATTGATGCATGACAATATGTTCAAGGCTAATAACATATCCTTGTTCTGTTCAATTTTAACTTGTTTGCTGGGGAGTGGTTGAAGCTTATGTGAACATATATCTTACTCCCTTTTTAAACCTTGTGCAGTGAAAATAACAGATTAGCAAGTCGGTGAAACAACGTATAGTGCGCAAAAAAAGGAAAATTTAACATGGTGGTGTACAGTTTGTTTTCAGGAGATTGCATTGCCACAGAACGTTCATACGCACACATTTCTATCCAAGCTCTGCCTATAGCATATACGGGCTGACTTATTTCATATATACTAACCCATAGCTATCAATCACAAGCACTTCTCTAGTGTATTGTGCACTAAAAAGTCTTCTAGTAACATGTCCTTTTCGGAGTCACCAAATGTTATACAAATGATCTCTTGCGTATGTTTACAGTCTCAAAACAAGTTTTCCTTTGTGAAGGGTGGACCGCACATGTTTGTCTACTGTTGGCTTTGAGCCGTGCTAGAGGTACCATGAATTTGAGACACTCACCGAGCGTTTGTAGCCTGGTGAAGGACAAGGAGGGGCACTTTCCTTGGACGTAGGTGACGTCACACTTGTACGTGCCTTCGTCCTCGACGCTGAGTGGCTGGATGCGCAAGTGGGCGGACGCGTTGCCCGGCTGAAAAGTGGCGCGGTGTGGCTCGCTCAACGGGCCCATCACGCGGTTCACCGTCTCGGAGAACAGGTACACTCGCTGCCAGTCCTGGGACACGTTCTTGGTCCAGGTGATGAAGTAGACTCGGCCGCAGCTCGCCTCGTCCACCTCGCACGGTAGCACGGCCGAGCCGCCCACGAAGCCGGTCACGTTGTGCTCACGTCCTGCGCAGCATAGTTGAAGGATTGAGATCTAGCGTTGTGTAGGCAAGTGAATGCAGACAGCGAGAAATGCAAGTTAAGGAAAACCAGAGATCTTAACCGCCACCCAAAACATCTTCTTACTGCCGTACACGAGCGGAAAGGGAAAGATCGGAAAGATGAGAGAAGAGAACAAGCAGGCTTGCAACGCTAAAACAGGGGCCAGTTGGTGTGACTTCATAACCAATGCACTGCGAACGTAAATGTATAGCTTAACTAGCGTTCCGTCCGGTCGACCAGACTTTGGTTCAGCAGACGAAACCAGCAGACGCAATGTTAGGGAAAATATACAGTGCCGAGCCAATGAAAGTTTTAAAGTCTTTATTTCATATTTGTTGTTCGGTCGGGCTCCGCGCGCGTTATTTTTTTCTCCCACTATATATATATATATATATATATATATATATATATATATATATATATATATATATATATATATATATATATATATATATATATATATATATATAGAGAGAGAGAGAGAGAGAGAGAGTAAATAAGTAACACAGGACACGGACGTAAAACTTCAAACTATTATATCAAGCAAGTAGGAAAAATCGTTTCGAAAAAGTGCTTTCCGGAATGACTTTTCCCCATTTTTTTTTATTAAATGTATGTAAGGAGAGGTGGTTCGTATACTTTTAAAACTATATATATATATATATATATATATATATATATATATATATATATATATATATATATATATATATATATATATATATATATATGTATAATGTGCGTGTGCATACAAGGAACGGAGAAGGAGAGACAGAAAAAACTGGGTTGGTAACCTATTTACAAGTAATACCAGTATGCTACGCTACACTGGGGGAAAACAGTGGGGAGTTCGAAAGCTGGAAGAGTAAGCCCTGAACAAATACAATAGAAGGAACGGCTGTGAAAGACAATCTAAAATACGATAATCTCCCTGTACGGTTTGGTGTGCCATTTCACTTAGTATTTTGTGAAAACTTCGCACGTTTTGTTAGGCTATTCATTGCGTTCATTTTGACTGTCTTAATAAGTTTAACTTTTTAAGATTAGAGTGTCTATTGTAAACTTATACCAAGTAGCCTTATGTCGACTGAAATACACACTTCAATCCACATATATTTTTTCTTATATTGTCACATTAGGGCCATATAATAATAATAATAATAATAATAATAATAATAATAATAATAATAATAATAATAATAATAATAATAATAATAATAATAATAATAATAATAATAATAATAATAATAATAATAATAATAGTAATAATAATAATAATAATAGTAATAATAGTAATAATAGTAATAATAGTAATAATAGTAATAATAGTAATAATAGTAATAATAATAATAATAATAATAATAATAATAATAATAATAATAATAATAATAATAATAATAATAATAATAATTCCAGCATCCCAGTTAGGAGACAGAAAGAATTATCGAGAGATATCGCCATACGATTTTATGTACGCTAGACATATCTCTTAATGCGATTCAGCTGGCTATGAAAGACTGAAATCAACAATATTCATATGCGGCTCACACAACTCACTTGCAACTGCTTCTCTCGATTTCCACGAATATGAAAAGAGGGGCAGAATACGAGCAAAAAATACAAGGAAAAATGTCACGGGATGAAAAAGCCAGCTGGGAGATGACGGAGGAAGTTTAAGACAGATTAATCCTAAGCATCTACATCGAATCTTTACATAACAAAGATGAAGGTACGGGCAAGACGATTCTTGCAGAAAAGTTTTTTTTCTCGCTGATATGAGAATCACACGGTTACGTTTGCTGTACATTTGGCAAACTTCGTGTAATAAAGAAAACCGAACAAGGTCATAAAGCAACGCCGCCTGTGTTCCCCTTGAGGCTGCAGATAAGGCCGCAAACGCCTTCACCGAATGCTATACCGTGGTCTCACTCAAAATATCTTTCCTTGTCGACTCTGATCAATAATTCATTCGTCCATTTCGTGTGGCGCATGAGAGAAATAACGTATACCTCTCGAATAAAAAAAAAAGTGTACGTCCAGGAAGACAGCGAAATAACAGCAGGCAACCCAATATACACACGCCTCGTCCGACTTCGCATATCCGGCTCGCTCTAATTAGGACGTTCAAAGTTTTGAATAAATTGTGCTCTCACGGCAAAACGTTTCCTGGCTCCAACTGACATGATTTATATGAAATTCTCCGGCCGTCTCTTTTTCTTCACACTTTTGTCGCGTGTGATCCGTTTTATTTTTTTCATGCCCGCCTGCTGAATGTATGGATAAGCGCGAAACTGAAATAGCCTCGCTTTCAAGATTTCGAGCTCTCCCCCTATTGATTCTTTCTTCATTTTCATATTTCAATTTAAGTTTCTTCCTCTTAAGTTCTCGAAAGCGACATTGTACGCGTATACGTGCTACACTGAGAGATTTCGCTTTCTCATGTCACAATACTTTGTGGCTTGCGCGGAAGCTAATTCGGCCTAAAATGAAATTGCTTCTTCTGGTTCCACGAATTCACTGTAAGCTGCTTCTGACAGCGCCAGAATTGGCAAAATAAAATCACTTATTGTTGCATCTTCTTTTTTCCAGTACGTCGCTTCCCATTTCATTCTCATCCATATAAAGTGGACTTCCTATAACCTTTGTAGATAACAAAACTTTGCAGTATTTCATCACGCTAGGCTATGTTTATCCGCGCATTGCTGCACGCTGGAGGCCACTCATATAGAGTTGTGCTTGTATGTGCGTGTACAGCTGCGTTTTGTGACATCCGGCATGTACTCAGGGCCAGAATGATAAATTACTTTGGACTGCACATGATGACAGCTCTCTCCTGTTGAATAGAAAGCGAACAACGTCAGTAAATCACTTCTATTCCACGTCACTACGGCAAGCACTACCGACTTAAGAAGAGTGGCCGCTCGCACGAAGACAATTCTTGCATGTGCGTTCATTACCTTAAACATATTTGGGCTCTTGTCTGGACTGTGTCCTGTTTATACGTCTAGATAAATTTTTATTATACACACCACACGCGATACTTAGAAGGATGCACGAATAAGGTCAGTCATGAGCCTGCGCTTTGTTTCACTGTTTACTTGTAACAGTGCAGGAGGATGCATTCCGAAGGTCATAAAGAGCAACTCTCTATAGTCATCGCTGCAACCGATACTTTTTTGTGGAACTAGTGCTTACCACGATGTGTATACTTTCACAGCTAAGACTTGCGCTTTCAGTACTCTTTCAGTACTCGTTATACTTTCAGTTCGTGGTACCAGAAATCTTCGCTAAGTCACCGGGCTCCTATAGGACGAAACGGAGGGAGCCTCCTCTGTATCCCGAGCCACTCGTTCATACTAAGTCTCTCCCCCATATCCTCTCTGGGCTCTCCGTGCACTCAAACCCTTGCATGGGTACGAGGCTCGGCGCCTCACCGCGCTTGCGGCAGCGCGAAACCGGCGTCTAATCTCATTATGCGCGCTTCGTCTTACGCCGAGAGCGCCGCATATATCGCGGGCCTTCGCTCCGCGGATTGGACGCTGGCGATTTCTCGTTTTATCAATACTACTTCGCTTTTCTCTCGCGCACGAGTGTTTGTCGAGAACCGACGGTGAAACTTCGCAATAATACTGAGGCCTTGGATGCGTCAGCCACGTGGCCCTTTCCCCCCAAAGGTTTTGTTTATCCTGCGCCCTCGGGTAAGGAGCTCGCTTATTCTTCGGCGTTCTTCTGCCTCCCCTCCTCCCGCACCTCGAGCCACACGATGGCCCACTCTTGTCGTATTTGCTTTCTCGCCGCTCGTGAGACTCCCCACGCCGCAATAAGATTATTCGCGATAACGAGTAACGAGGAGGAAGATAGATCCTCACGAGAAATGAATGCTTCTGCGTGTGCGGCTTACATATACACGTAGCGCAGAGGTGCCGTCTCTTGTATTCCCGGAAGCCTCTCTACGGTGTGGGCTCAGATTACGGGTTATTACTCTGCCTGCTTCATATATTTACCTTTAGTTTTTTTTTTCCTTCTTTCGCGTGTATGTGCTCGCTAGTATTCTGTTCCGCGTGTGCGAATTGGTAAGCTCTCTTTGCACGCGACTACTCGCATTTGCGTGCGTCCGTTTGTCGAGACGACGGAAGTGACCTCCTTGTCAGGCCAATTTGGCTTGCTCCGCGCAGTGCTGTTTTTATTCGGGCCGTTTGTTGTTCTTTCCGAGTCTCGCTGTCAGAGTGATTGAGAGACAAAACAGGGTAAACGTCATGTTTACAGACAAAACATACGCTTGGGAGTGGTTTTTGCCTCAAATAAACTGTATGCGTCTTATACCGCGGGTTTGTTTTGTTTTGGGCAGCCGCATAATAACTATACATTGAATCTAAAGATGCCTCGTGCGAGCACTTGAATGTCAGCAATGAGCATTATTCTTGAACTCTACGTATAAATATAGTTCCACCCGATTAAAGGTCGGCGAGATCTTTTAGGCATATCTAACGGAGATAGACATAAAATTGACGTTAATGTTCGCTAAATGTTCCACGTACACAAGTCACATGGTCCAGTATGCGTTTTATGAGACGATTAAAAGGTGAAAACGCACGCTACTTTACTTTTCAGTCGACATTATTGATTTCTACCCCTCCCCCTCCCTTTCCTCGAAAGTATTTTTTTACGCAATACGATTCTGCACTGCGTACGGGATCGGAATGCTAGAAACCACTTGTGCAACCTTGAGAGTACTATGCGTGTTCATAACTAACACCCTTCGATAAGATTCTTTAACAAAACAACACGCCCATGTCATGGGTGTTTTGGTCATTCAAAGCACCCTTATCCTAGAGTATTAGTTATAGACACACACTGTACCCTTAGAAGCTCAAACTGATTTACAGTGAGCATTGGAAGCTTTTTACAACATACATAGTTCGGCAGTGCCTATAAAATAGACCTTTATTTGAAAAAGTCATAGTGCCATGTGACGGCACGTTACGTGTCATCATAGCGACGTCATAATCACTTGGAAGTGTGGCAGCTTGGGCTAGTTGGTATGGCATGACGATAGTTATAGCGCGAGAACAATATGACGACACAGAGACAAGAAGGACACAAGAGACACGGTCGTGTCTTTCGTGTCTTTCGTGTCCTTCTTGTCTCTATGTCGTCGTATTTTTCTCACGCTATAACTATCGTCATGTCATAATGACGTCACAAAATTTGGCAACTATTCACCTAATCATGACGTTATGAGGTTACGTGATCACAGGGCGATGTTTCCCTGAGCCGCACGTGCTGACGCCAACGACTACGGTTACGTTTCGTGTTTGATTAAGTATCTAAGGCATCGGCTTAAAATGGAATTTTTCAAGGAGCGTGTTCTTTTATATTTCCTAGGCATGCGTGGAAAATTCCGGCTAGCAGGAGTGATCGTCATACAGACAAAACAATGCATCAAGCGCCAGTGTGCAGCAAGCCCTTTTAAAATATTTTAATTAAGCCCAGTAAGCATGCATATACCGTAAATTTCAGAACTTCTATCGCTTTCATGCTTATAGCAAAAAATAGGCAGAAAAAAAAACTAGGACGAAGGATGATAGACCCACTGTATCATCACACTGAGCAACAGCCTTCCGGCGTGGTGTGTGATATGGGAAACTCTGTTTATACCCGGGCCTCGCCTTTTTTCCAGTACTCGCGGGATGACTGGAAAGTATTATTCTCTTTTTATTTCATTTTCTGCCTTTTGTTTGGGGCTTCGCGATTCAAGAAAGGAATCGGCAGCCGGTGCGCGCGTGTGCCAGGGTCGCCACCTTACCGACTTTCTTTTCCTCGAGCGCCACTGGAAAAGAAAACGCAAGCCGTCTCTTCCGCGCGGGCATCCATTTGTCCAAAACTCGTCGGCGTTGCCAAAGACGTCAGGTGGCGTGTATTGCTCAAATGCCTTCTCGCCGCCACCCCTTGCGTTCCCCGCTTTGGGTGCCGCATTCGGGGCACGCCTGGGCACCGTGCCGTGGCAACAGCGGCAGCCAGCCTGCAGCATACGGTGGCCCTTGTTGCGTTTTCTCGCAACGTTCGATTCTTTGTGTCTTCTGGCGTTCGTTGACTTTATTTTTCGCAAGTCCGGGATTTGTTCATGGGCCCACTAGCAGGAGCCGCTCGCTGCTGTCATCCGAGTCAATGGTGATACTGGGTCGTTAATCACGAACTGGCAGCGGCGTACATTTTGGCACCTCCCCCCTCCCACCCTCCGCCACCGCCCGCTCGCTGTCGAGCATCGCGCTTTGGACGCTGGGGGATTACAGTGGCCCAGCGGCTCGCTCTTTCTCGTTAGCTTCTGTGAACGTATGGCTTATGCCTCGAGCTTATCCCCCCTGTCGTTTTCTTGCGCGTATACCTGTTTTGTTTGTTTGTTTGAATTCATCGCATAACCAAAGGCTGAACAGCGCCTTTTTTTTCAGCAATATGGGATTTTCTCGGATGTGCGTGTTCTCATCATACACGACTCTTGATGTCATGTTTGCTTAGCGAGACCGATGATTCTTGCTATGTCGCCTCTCTTAACCCATTCGTCTTGCTGTCCTGTTACGGGTACCGATGTTCTCTCTCTTTTTTATATTTTTATTGCTATTTTTGTTTCTACGAAGTCTTCGTTCGTGACGCACTCTTTTTCTCTTTGGAGCCAACAGTTCGGTAGCGTACCTAATTGGCTAGGTAATGTTCAGTGAAAATCAATGCAAATTTTGAGTGTTGTTCTTGTTTTTTATTCGGTATACAAGCGTGAGGAAATGTGCAGGGTCACAGAGGAAGCAGCGAAGAATTAGGCCGACAACTGTTACTGAGAAAAAAAAAACAGCCACTGTCTATTCATTTATAATTTATTTTATTTTTGTAATTTGCTATTGCCTATATTTTGCCGACACTGTTTTGCGCATCTTTCAGTTCTCGCCTTTGCTTCTTTAGCTGACGGATGGCGCCCAAGCGAAGGACCACCGACGACCCCTACGACTTGTGTTGCTTTCTTCAGCCGCAAGTAAAGAACGAACGAAACAATACTGGCGTGTGTTCTGGAGCTTCTCTGCATGCCGCTGGGCTATACGGGCTCTGTTGGTCGTGTCCGGTGGCCGCCGCAGTGTCCGGACTAATGGCAAGATGGATGATTACGTAAGTGGACCGGCGCGTCCAGCAGCGTGAAGCACATCGTCGTCGTTCACACTCTCTTCCTCCTCGCGCACTCCACAACCCGATCCTTTCTTCCCGGCCTTTCTCCTAGCCTGTTCGTTTCGAAAGAAGAATAGACTGGAGAACCACAGCAGGCAAGCCGGAATACATTCCGGTGATGAAGTTTCTCTCGCTGCTATGGCCTCTCTAGAATGAAGACTGCGTGCATTTTCCTCGTTTTTTTACGTCCCCTTAGCTAGCTTCAGCTTCCTTAGGGTTCCTAACCGCACGAATGCTGCTGCGCGCAAAACCCTCTTCGTTGTCCGCTCGCTGGATGCGCCATTAATCTTGTTCGTCCCGGGGTCTCTCGAACCTGAAGAAGCCGAGCGGCACACTTTTCCCGCGACGCGAAAGAAGGGCCCTAGCGCCAACTCCGCGGAAGCTTTGGAGAACGCCAACGTTCGAGCACCGAGCGCGTTCCTCTTCCGCTTCCGGCGCTCTGGCACGTTGCATCCGCGAATGGCTCCCAGGAGCCGCTCATTCACGTGGAGCAGACGTAGGGCCCACTGCACAAATCATTACAATGGTAAGGGCTCGTTAGAGACCGCTAACACGTTCAGAAGCCGGCTTAGCGGAAATTTGAGGTCAAGGACAGTGCTGCAGTGCATCGTGTCTTTGGTTTCTTTTTTTTCCTTTTTTTTTGTATTTGGACCATTGTTCATCATAGGGCGTTTTCAAAACCTGCTTTGCGACTATAGCCATACAGAACTATTTAGCGCAATGCATGTTTTATACTAGTGTCGCATTCGCCAGTGCGATATGGAAAAGAAGGTGTATTAATCCACTAACAATTTACAACGCTTAGCAATGTTCATTCGGATAAAGATATTTTACAAAGAATTGGCAATAAGAAATATAAATATGGAACAGAAATCACACTGAACAAAACCGTAGAGACTCCAAGAAGGTAATAAAGAACTTTATGAAGAAAGACGAACGAAGGAAAGTCACACAAGGATGCTAACCGGAGTCGTGGCTACGCTGCCCTTGGAGAAAAACCGGGAGATGAAAACGAAAAACAAAATTAGGTATAATGTAGAAGTTAAAATTGGGAGCACTAAAGTAGCATTCAGTGACGAACACTAGAGGAGCTGAATAGCAGTTACCTTCAATGCGAAATTTGAACCGAGAAAGCATCATATATGTTTAGGCTTTCTTCTTTAGCTCACGAGGCCATCGTATCGAAAAAGCACTTGTCTCTCCGACGCGAATCGTTGTTGCCACTTGGTGCTGTTTGACACGCTGCGGCAAATTCAATGTCTCAGTCCCTATGTTCCTCTTTTATGTTCCCATTTCCTTCCTTCTCTCTTTCTCAATTTTTCTATTACCCTTTCCTAACATCCCCCAGTAGGGTAGCCTGCCGAAAGATTTTGTGGTTTACATCTCTGCCTTCTTTCTTTGTGTTTGTGGCCTTCTTTCATTAACTCATCGTCACGGATGTTGTCGCTGACACCAAAATGTGCAGACCGCATGAAAACGTGTGCAAGAGGTGCGCGAAGAAGACATTTACACCATTTGTTTGGAAGTGCCATAGTGAGAGGGCGGCTCCGTGTAGCCGAACAGCTCCTTACGGCTAAAACATTCCTCGCCGAGCTCTATCTAATGGGTTAACCTTGTCGGCAAGTATGAGAAGCCGAAGAAGTCGACGGCTGAACCGTCTATGCTCGTCTCATCCACGTGGGAGATTTAGCCCAACTGGTGGTTGTAGAGCTTAAACTAAAAACGAGCAAGAAACCCCACTTTGTTCTGGTAACATACCCGAACAACCCATTTGTGAAAAAACTTTGGAAACTTCGCGCGGCTTGTATTGGATGTCTAAAAACAACAATAGCGAAGCACGCACGATTCTTACGCAGTTCCCAAAGCTCACATTGTTCGCTTCCAATTACGATTTTCAAATAAACACCAATTACGCTGGGTGCAGAGCCAGACGCCTTATTCAGCAAACTTGTGCATAGAAAAACGAAGAGCACTCGAAGTACAATGGCGAAGTACAATGGCGAAGTACAATGGCGTGGCGGGAACTGTTTAAGCTTATCAAGTTTTTATCTCACGAGAGCTTGCCTTGCACCGGAGGACAGTTGAAAACCACGATATTTAGCTGAAAAGCCAAGAAACCAACGGTTGCACGATGACAACAATTTGGTCCATGGTCCCTTCTGATTGCATTTCTATTGTGAACGTCTTCCCATGCATTTTCAAGCAATGAACACAATGAAGACGAACCAACTAGCCTAACTTCCAGCCACTCTACATGGCACTCGTCCTATTCTTTCTATACCGGCATGTACATTGTATACTTGCGCGCAAACAACTCGCGATGTCATTACAGTCACGTTAAGATTCTTTCTATTTGACGTTTACATTACCTTGTTCTATACGCAGTCATTTCGAAAGTCATAGTGTAAACTTGCACTAACGTGTCATCGCCTTACTGCTCGTGGCCAGTTGGGGCAATGAGTATTTAACCAGCGCAGTGTAGGTGTCTGACCTGAAATGGCGCTCTCTGTTTTGTGAGGTAGTCTCAATCATTCAAGAAGCATCACGAATGTATGGTCATAAGCGTGTAAATTAGGTAATCTTGGTAATATATTAACAAGTCTCTCTGTTATGTATCTTGTCATTGGTATTAGGAAAAGTAAATGAGATAAGTGAAAAACGACATCCGACATCGCCCTCCCGTCCGTAAAAAAGTGAATGTCACATAAATTTCTTTTCTTCAGGAAGAAAATGAGGACGAAAACCAAACCTCCAAATTAAATTTCTCGTCTATTCGTTTCGGTCACATAACTCTTCAAAAAAGGAGCGCCCTATATAGCCTTTTCTATCATGGTAGCATTATTTCTCCTCTAGGTGTGGTAACCATAGGCACTGCCGTACCGTTATGTTGGCGTACCTACCTGACCTCGATGCTCGTTGCTATGGTATAGCCCTATATAAAATTAAGATATCATTGCAGTTTCTGTTGCTGCCTCGTATAGCTTCTATGGGTTATTCGGGGACTACTTAGCATTTAAATACGTGCTTTGCGTCATTGTTCCGGGTCTTTTTTTTCCTGAAAATCTGCTATCTTTTCTGGGTCCTTGTATATGTGGCCTGGGTTCTGTTATTTGGTTAGCGGGGTCTGAATAGATGTTGCTAGTAGACTTTATTGTCCCAGGCTCCTATCCCTAATGACCGCAATGTTCTGGCCGTTTCTTATGTGTCTGAATCAGCATTGTTTAAACTTTAGAGTGGAATTACTTCATGCTATGCGTCACCTTTTTTTTTTGCAAGGTTTTTTCTTATGACTGTCCGCTAGTTTGTTCACTAATGTTTTGAACACTTCTTATATTTGAACATGTCTCTTGGGCCTATTTGGGTGGTGCTTGCTCTCTCATGAGCTTGTGGCACGATTCTTTTTTGGCCAATGCCATTGATGACTTCTGGTCTAGCGAAGGCCTTGTTTTTTAGTGCATATTTCGTACCAGCAGTGAAAAAAAAAAAACTCCTTGCGATAGGCTGACAAACAAACTCCTCACACAGAAATAAAATGGGTACGCTGCTAAATGCTCTTCCCGGTACTCTATTATACTCAGTGCAATTTTTTATGTGCCTAAAGCTCAATTGCTACCGGAATTGAAATGTGGGTACCGAGGAGGTTCAAAGAAAAGGGAAAGGACAAAAAAAAACAAAGTAGGTTCTTTGTTTTTACTACGTTCCGAATTCCCTTTATACGCTCAACAACAACAACAAAAAACACGGCTGACATTTTAAACAACCTCGACGGCTATTATTTTATTTAATGCCATGGGCACTCCTAAAATGCTTAAATCTTATTGAATTTACCGACTTAGCCAAAGAAAGCAAAGTTTTCGCGGAAAGCACATCAGGGTACGCAAGTGCTGGAAGCTCGCGGAAACAATTTGTTTTGAGGAAACAAGACTTTAAAGCAACCAAGAGAAAAACCTGCGTCAGCGAGTGCCGTGTTCCATGCCATAGATGGGAAAGCAAACAAACTTGTAGTGTTTTTTTTTCCACTTCCTTCCTTTATTCCCGTTTGACATGGGTGGGCAAACACAACTAAGCTTCTTTTCCGGCAAAAAAACGTACTTCCTAATGCCGGAAGGGTTAACGATGCAAGGCCAAGCAAATGGCGAGCCGACGCGAAGTCAAGCGTACAGCTCGTGTGTGTTTGTGGCACTCTTCGAGAAGCGTTTTCCTTTTTACCTCCTACGCTTTACTGTTCGGAAGAAACAACAAATGACCACGTGCGCAAGGTGGTTGTCGGCATAGAAGCAGCAGGGCTGCGGAGGAACAAACTCTTGCCACGAGCCACAGGCTGAATGTTGTTATCGCTCGCCAGGGCAACAGGCCGGGCGTGTGAGCAAGTCTGCAAGAAAAAAAACCGCGTTGTGCCTGCTCTCTGGGGAGTCGTGAAGCGAAATACTCCCGCGACTCAGTCTTCTTCCCCCTTGTCTGCTCGGAGCAAACTATATAGGGTCCATCGTTTATTTCGTCTCCATTTGTGTTTATTTTTCTTCTTGCGGCCTCTCAACTCCTGTAGCACGCACCACGCAAGTGTGGCTCCTGTCTCCGCGAACTCCCTTCACGTAATAGTTCATGTGTCGTAAATTTGGCTGTTATTGCGAACTATACATCCGCAGCACAGCTCCGCCAATTGCTGTCAATCGCGGAAACGTGCAGCTTGGTCTTGCGTTTTTTTGTTACAGTTATTATACTGTTTTCCGCTTTTTTTTTCTTGTGTTTTGTATGCGCGAATCGATATTGCGTCATGTTTTACTTTCAGAAGAGTGCGTGTGTGTTCTTCGCTGTTTTACGGGACTCTGCGTTTCTTTGAGCAGACTGATGCGGCCGTGCCACTTCATGGTACCTACGCATGCGCTTGCTTCTGCTCTGTTGCTTCCTGCCAAGAAATGTTTAGCTATGGCATTTGGTGCTTTATATTGTAAACACTAGCAGAAAGAGCGATAACCCCCTCTCCCAATGTCACGTCTCCTTTATTATATGACTACAAAAAGACTCATTTTGTAGTAAATATCTACAGGAATGCCTTTGGAAGGTAGATTCTAATAACATCGTGCCAGCGCTAATTCAAGTTCAAATAATTGCAGACTCTTTTCAAGAAAAATAAAATGTGATGAATCATTGTTCGAAATTTTCTTCGAACATAATAGACGCTTGCTTGTGCTGTGGGCGTAAGTAAACAAAAGCTACTGCAGTGGAGAGTCAGAGGAAAAACACATAACATGTGATACTATGTATTTTATGTCCTAAACATCGCAACCTCGATCCCAGCTGCGGTAGTCGCATTTCGACAAAGGCAGAATAGCAGAGGTCCGAGTATACTCTGTGATGTCAGAGTACGTTAAAAGAAAACGAATGGACGATATTTCCTCAGCCCTCTACTATACGGCATCTCTCATAACCATATCGTGGTTTTCGGTCGTAAACCACAGATAATATTGATTGTCTCCTAGCAGCAGTGCCAAGCTCCTGGTCTACGCGACTGCGCTGCGTTTTTATTACTATGAAAAAGAAAATGCCGTGCTGCATTTACACGTCGTATATTTGCGTGTGAATTTCATTGCAAGATGATGGTGTAAGGCACTTTTTCCAATTTTTCCTTGCGTTGTCACACAGCCACCTAATCCTAAAATATTATGCGTTCAATTATGCATATTTCTTCAACTCTCAATGTACCCTTCTGATGTGTTCTTGATTTTTTTGTCTACTCCTCATTTTTTTTATTCTAGAAAGGTGGGTGTTCACACTCTGAAAATCTTGTGGCACGGCTATATAATGCAGTAATTTTGCACGCAGAAAAAATGAAAAGGTGACTACGAAAAACTTTTATATTCATTACACTTAGGTGAAATGCGGATGAATGCGTCTGAATATAGGCCGAAAGACAGAAGAAATTTTGAAAAGAAGAAAAAATCAATAAAATACTGGAGCGCCCTGCAGTGACATCCTGCCCGCGCCTGGGGCAAAGATGAACACATTACTCTCGCAAAATTCCAGAGCGATAAGACATTGCTGGAGTTCTAAAGGAGCGGCCTAGGGAGAAAAACGACCCGGCGAGAGGTTTCCCAAGGTGAAATGAAAAATGGTGCCTGCATGTCATGGACGTTCCTTCTCTACACCGGATTCCTTGCATTGGAGCACGCGGAACATTCTTTGTTGTTGTCTACCTCTTCGCTTTCTTCGTCCTGGAATGGAAGCTTGTTCTGCAAAATGTTGTACCCGAGTTTGTTGAACTCGTCCTCGCTATCATTGCCTGTTTCTGTCACTCTCTTCTTTAATCTCGCCGAATGATAGCCTCCCAAAAAAACTTTCGGTTTATTTTCCGGCATTACGAACAACCACTCGTGCCTTCAGCCATACTTGACGACAAACAAAACTTGTATCTGCGCTCGCGCATAAGTTCAGTTTACGAAACTGCAATCACGTTTATTTTGTTAAAGAACAGAAATCATACGAGAAAAAAATTGGATAAATTTCTCAAGTATTACGAGTCTAGATTCAAACCAATTACTGTCTGTATGGATATTTTCATTATTAAGATCTACGACTCCAAGCCCTAAGCACTTAAAGCACGCTTTGAAATGTCGGGTAAAGAAGGTAGGATATTCAACTGCGCTTTCCAGGTTAAGATAAACGGCCACTCCGGGTGATCGTGAGAAGTCTCGAGCCTAGTAGGAGGATGAGTGAAAAGAAGAGACAGTGTAGGTAATATGGTTCACGAAATCACACCGAACAATGCTCCTCGTGAGGGTTAACAAATACCAGCGCAAGGAAATATTGGTGGTGAGGAAAAAACAGAAGGCGCCTGGAGGGCAGGAAGGTCTCACCCTTACATTTCTGATAAAAACCCAATTTCCGTTATCCATAGCACTACCCACAGTATTCAGTGCTGCTTCAATGTTTACGCTGTTTGCCTGAAGTGTTATTGAGCGCGAAGGCTTCTAAGGGTGACCTCGTTTCGAGGTTGAGCTCATCACTGCAACTGACGTGTCTTTCGCTACAAGCTTCATTTCCAAGCTAATTGAAGAATATAAAGATGGTGGGAGATGTATACGAGCAGTTGACATATTTATCACCCCCTCCCCCTCAAATTGTTTCCCCCTGAGGCTCTCTTTAGGCAGGCTGTCTCATAGTGCCGCTCTGGCAAAACAGGTTTCATTTGAAGGCCGGCTTCGAAGCATCGTCGTGAATTCCTGCGAAATGGGACGGAGACGTCCCATTTAGGCCGGAATGGGAATAACCATAAACTACCGCGATGTTCGAGAACGGCGCTGACGCGCCTCGACTCTATTGAGAGCGCATACTTCATTCTTTCTTTCCTTTCTCATTTTTGTATCAACTTACTCTTGTTTCGCTCGTATCTCGTTAGAAAAAACTCGGTCCAAATTCCGCGTCTTGAGACCGAGAACAGATACGAGAATGCGTGGCCCGCGATGCGGAAGCGGCATCTCGCAATGTTCCATTTCGCATCTTCCTGCCTCGCAAGCCCCGGATCTTCGCTTTTCCAGAGAACTGTTCTCCAAATTGGGTGTATACGTATGAAGAAAGGAAGAACTTAGTCTAGGTGACATCTTTGCCGCATACCTCATCTCGAGCCATGGCTTGGCGATGGCTTTCTCGACGCCTTGCTCCACTTTCCCTTTTTTTTATATATTTCACTCAGCAAGCTTCTCGTGACATCGAGACTTCTTCGCGCTGTTCGTACCATTGCACGAAAACCGACGATTCCCTTCCTTCTTCTCCCCCTCTGCCTTTTTCTTATCTACCTTGGTACGGGAGTCTCGTACGGAAGTCTCGGTAGAGCCGCCCAGCGCCCGTGCGCAGAAAGGAAGTCATTCCGCATAAGCACACACCGCACGTGTCGGCGTTCGAAATGCGAACGGTGCCGTTGGCGGCAAAGTCGGAGCGTGCGTCGTAGTGCCGCGCGGAGGAAATCCCACGCATCGTCTGTCAGCTCCGCCGGGTCTGAATGCATGCGGGTAACTTTGTAAGTTTTGCACACCATGCGGCGATCAAGTTAAAAGAAAAAAAAAAGCAGAAGTTGCCAGGGCAAGGATTCGTGGGATGGTGGCATATGAAGGAACGAGATGGCAAAACCTGAAAACTTTGACAAAAAATAATGGACTAGCGGGGCACGGTTGGCATGATAACTTTTCGAGTCGCTCGTATATTTACGTGGCCTTGCAGTTTTCGCACGAACAATTTTTTTCCTTTACTGATCATTATTTCTTTGCTTACTTCTATCGCAGATCTCGAGGATTTGCATTCCTGCATCTTATCCGACATTTCTTCCCGTATATTTCAAACATAAGCTCTCTCTTCACGCAGTGGAAGACGGAAAAAGCACGGCCTCATCACAAATGTCGCATACAGGTTTTCCGTCACTTCCTTTAGCGAAACAAGTTTTCTTTTATTTGCAATGGCAAGAAGTGAAAGTTTTGTCTTTCCCATTCTTTCGGGGACACTGCGCTTCCTCTCTTATTTATTTTTATTTATAAAGGCTCACTGACGCTAGCATTTTGTTGGCCCTGTTTTCCCTTATGCTCTATATACCCTTGGATTACGTATGCGTGAGCACACCATCCGGAATACAAACGGAATTACTACTTCAGCATTGGTCTGCAAGCAAATCCTGCAAACAAAAGAACTGCGTATTTCAGAGCGATACGAAAAGAAACGCAAACAATGCAACAGGGAAAAGCGCCCGAGTTTCATAACAAAGCGACGGAGCACAGACTGAGGAAATAGCGTGAGCTACGACATAAAGAAAGTAAAAACGGCAGAAGAGACGTCTCGCATCCAGCACCTTCCAGCGGGCGCCTGTAGCGCCTGCAAACGCCGCAGCAAGCGTGCTCCATTAGTATGCGAGTCACCGGTCGCGCTTTAGAATGCACCGGTCCTTTGATTTTTCAACTGCGCGCTAGGCCGCTAGAGGTCGTTTTAAACCGAGACCTGAAAAACACGCGCCAAAGGAAAAAAGAGGGAGAAAGAAAGATGAAAGCGGGGAGTTGCTAGAGCGCGAAATAACCAGAGACGTGTCGTTTTCGGCACTGCGCCGTCGGGTTGTCGGGAAGGGGAAATGGGAGCAAAGGGTGCACTGGAAAAATAGAATGAAGGACACCGTTACAGCAGAAGCTGAACGCTATGGTCCTACATGGCGTGCCAGAAATCTGCGAACTAGGCAGCACTGAAGGCTTGGGACAATTACGGTCGTCAGCTGGTGCCCCCTGCACTGACACCCCCTCCTCCACCCCCTCCTCCCCTTTTTTTTTCTCTGTATCTCTCGCCCTATAAATGTGGTTGCGAACGGGCTGCCACTCTGCGCGAAGATTCGGCGCTGAGCTTGGAACCATGTTTCCCGCACGGATAATTTTGAACGCCGCTGGGGAGGCCGAACTCTAGAACGCAGATCCGTGTTGCGAATACGTGACCTAGTTGAAAGGGCTGCGCTGAAGTTAGTCGCGAATTCGCACCCCTCGTTACGAGGCCGCAGAGTTGGCCGTGGGAGTTCTATGAGTGGCGCGTCCTTTTGTATAGGTCTCCGTAAAATTGTTTCTCTCTTGCTCTCTCTGCAGGTGCAGCCGCGAACCGGCTTCGCGAAGGGCGCGCTTATTAACGAACGGTTGCAGCCTACAATACGCGTACTTTCTGTGGCTCGGGACAACTAATCTTGAGGGCTAATTGCCTTCGTTTAACACTGCACAATGAATTGAAGATTAAGCGCAAAGCCAGGAGAAAAATTTGGGTATGAAATAGAAAGTTGAATTGCTTTCGAAAGCTTTAATTGCAGCATAACCCCCATGCTAACAAGCTTCGCAGCTGTTATGGGCAATGAGGGTGTTCAAAAGGCTTAATAAACAAGACCGATGTTTTAAAGCTTGTTCATTGCCCCGCCGCGGTGGGCTAGTGGCTAAGGTACTCGGCTGCTGACCCGCAGGTCGCGGGTTCGATTCCCGGCTGCGGCGGCTGCATTTCCGATGGAGGCGGAAATGTTGTAGGCCCGTGTACTCAGATTTGGGTGCACGTTAAAGAACCCCAGGTGGTCAAAATTTCCGGAGCCCTCCACTACGGCGTCTCTCATAATCAAATGGTGGTTTTGGGACGTTAAACCCCACAAATCAATCAATCAATCAATCAATCAATCAATCAATCAAAGCTTGTTCATTCGAGCCGAGTTTTTATTTTTCAGTAGTCATAGTATAGGACTCCGGTTTGTAATATTTTCTGAATCGCAAGCTCGATAAATACGCTGCCTGGCTGATTCATGCTGATTAGTTGGTTTCACAGCCAAGTGGCGCTTTTTTATTCTTTTTATATATCAGAAGGCGTAACATGTTTCTTTAGTTTGCGAGAGGCGCAAGTGAGAAGCGTTCGCTAAGCGAGTAATTTGGTCAACATTTTACAAGCACTCGGATAGTAAAATCGCCTTTTTCTTTATTTTATATATAGCGTAGAAACTCTATGAGGTCCGTGCACCAACCCACGCACAGAGCGAGAGACAGACAGGAAGTATTCCCGTGATGCGGTACCATGTCCAACTGCTCGAGCAAGCAATAGGACTCTCATAATCGCCACCAGCGGCAGAAGACAAGCACATCCCAGGTAACCTCAACACCCTGCCTGTCCGAACCATCCGAACAGCCGTCCACTATCAAGGCCGCCATTTGCGGCCAGCGCTACCGCAGAAACAGGAGAGGACAACATGAAAAAGAACAAAGAAAGAAGGGGCGGGTACCAAAGCGCCGCATCCCGGCCACGTAGTAAGTAACAGGCCGCTTGGGACACGGTGATGAAAAGGAAGGGAACAGAGCATCCGCCGGGCACGGCACGTGATCAGCGCTCGCTTGGCGGGGGTCTCAATTCCATGCGATCACCACTCACGACTGGTCTCAACGCCCACCTTTCCCTATATGGCACAGCGAGGCCTGTAACAGCATCCCCTCTTTTTTTTCTTTCTATGAAAGAAAAGAGGGGTCGCAGTATAGACCAACTACCGCTGACACTCTCGCATCTGCCTCGCTTTAGACGCGCTACCCCCCCCCCCCCCCATCCCCTCCCACTAACCTCCACCACCCACTGACATCATATACCGCGGGGTGCTGTCAGCGACTGCCTCATCTCGCGTGCGGGGCACGAACACCTAGCAGGAAATGAAACGAGTCAGAAACAGAAGAGAACAGAACAATAGCGGTTATCCGATAGCTCCGCGTACTGAATCTGTTTCTTCATATATATATATATATATATATATATATATATATATATATATATATATATATATATATATATATATATATATATATATATATATATATATATATATATATATATATATATATATATATATAAAATAAACGCATGTGTGTGTGTGGAGTGTGTGCGTACGCTCACTCGCAGAACAGGTACTGTCATATAGCCCCACTTATACTGGCTTGATGTTCGTTTTATTGTGCTGGGTGTATTTGTTTGTTTTTATACATTCTAACCCCAAATAATGAGGTCATCATTCCCGTTATTAAATGCCACAGGTCATTAACTGCCAAAAATTTCTTACCCCGGTCTCATAAAGAAGAGAAAGAAAAACAAATTGAAGGACATGAGGGGTTGGGTTGCCTGTCTTGCGGCTTAACAGTTTAGATTCAGTCGCATCACTCCAAATCGAATGCAGGGCTGTGGATATGGAGTAATTTGTAGAGCTTTGCCGCTGAGTTCAATTTCATTGAGTCTGGGGTCTCAATTGGTTAAGGCCCTCTGCACAAGTGTTATTAACGTAAATTGCAGTGTGTACAAAAAGCGCGGCATTTTGATTGATTTTCTTTCAACGAGCCCTCTTAAACGCACTGCGTAGCCGATATATTTAGAGCCGTCATAGTCTCACGAAAATGTCATATTTTGCCTAGTCAGGAATGACAAGGCTTGTAATATGCTTGGTTGCTACAGCACATAGGAGACGAGGACGAGGAACTGTGAAGCACAGGACAGGTGCCTGAAGTATTTAAGTATTTTTCTTTCACAGTTCATTCAATTCCTGTTTATAAACATGACAAAACAGCCTCCGAATGGGCTTAGCGATGACAGCGGGGCTCTTCATACGTACTTGATACGCCAGCCCCTAAGTAGCCGTATCTCATATATTTTGAAACGTATGTTTTTTTACCGAAGGTGTTATATTATTCATTTTTTCACTGACGACTGAGCCTCAAGGGGCCCTCCACTACGGCGTCTCTCATAACCATATGGTGATTTTCGGACGTTAAACCCACATATCAATCAATCAATAAATAAATGAGCCTCGAGTAAGTGACGTCTATAGTCTGTTCTTCTTATGCATCTTTATTTCTATGAACGAACTGAACGACCTCTTAACAGGCTTAGCGATAGCTGTGGTAAAAAACGTGCGTTCGAGTTCACGCAAAAGATAATCAGAACTAGTCTTTTTCCTCTGTACCAAATATGAAGTACATTTACTACAGCACATGCACAAAACAACATTTTTTAGGCTCTGTTTTGAAGGGTATCGTTGTTTTATCTCTCACGAAGAAAGTTCTCTACCGCGTTACTTCGAAGATTACTATTACTTTTAACAGTTTCCAACCAACCACAGTTCAGTGATAACGTTCGGCTTCTTCCTCATGACATCGTACCCCATCTGGCGCCAAAGTTGCTTACGACAAGAAAGTGTCTGCGAAGAGCTTCGCTAGTCAACGAGCCAGTAAAGAGCGGAGAGAAAATCAAGAGTGGTGACGCTGAGCGAAGTTTGATAGCTCCCAGGTGGCGATCGGTGCCTCACGTTAGATGCGCTGTCTTTCGCAGCCGAACGTTCTCCGCGATCATCTCGGTCGCGACTAGCCCTTCCTCCCAACCCTCCCATCTTTATCGGGCGCGCGTCTCGAGATGAAGACAAAAAGATATGCGAGCAGTTCTGGACAGAGAGCTCTCCGAATCCGCATGCGCGTACAAGGCGCGAACATTCTGGGCCTCTCGTTAATTCTAACACGGAGTGGCATTAATTGCGCGTTAATTTTCTTTTGACAGCACTCCCTAAGTGGTCTTCTGATGACTACGAGGAGACAGGCTACCCTGTATTTTAGGTTTTTTGCCTCTTATTCTTTTTCTTTCTGTCTTTAGAGCACATGCCACCGGGTGTGCGGCTCGTTTGTTTCAGTCAGAAAATCGAGACAAGCTGTCAGTAAGAGAATTAGGAAGAATTGAGGTTGGCGGAGTCGCCAGCTGAAATGTTCAACGTATAGTCTTCAAGCTCGCTCTGTCCTGAATAAAAAAAGAAGAAAAAGACTATCTCGTTTTATTGTGCCCACTTATGGGGACGGTGCTTTGAGAATGAAATTGCAGCCGATGACTTGAGATTCACGTAGACTTGATGTCGTCTTAGACACCTTAGAATTGTGTCACCAGTGAGATTGAACACAGCCTAATTAACTTTCTCGCCTTGAATATGTGTCACCTAAACAATGACGCAGCCATTGTAAATTGCGTATTAGGTGATTTCAGTTGTATGCGGGTCACCCCAGAGAGATGGCACGAGAACTTCGCAACTAGATAATTTCATCTCTTCCTAGTTTATACGTGTCGAAGTTCATGTTTTTCAACTCTGGACAGCGCAGATTCAACGCACTAGAGAGAGATAGAGAGAAAGAGAGAAAGGAAGGCCGGGAGGTTAATCAGATATTGGCATCTGGTTTGCTACCCAGCACTGGGGGTGGGTAAATAGGGGAAAAGAAGAGGGCGTAGATAGAGAGGAAAAAGAAACAAACGCACGTGCACTCATGAGAAACGAAAACGCACACAGGAAGGGCATTCTGGCTACAGCCGTTCCGAAAGGCCGGTCGATCGCAAAAAGGGCCGTAGCACTCTCAGGGCCTTTTTCTGTGATGTTGAATCTTGTCAATGTTGTAAAAGTCTTTCCTCCGACAGACGTTGATTATCTAGTTGGCCGAGTTCCTTGCGAAGGCATAGTGATTGTCTACTATACTCTACAGGCTAGAGAAAAATCACATAAATACACAGGACTAGCACTGAGGTTCGTGATCTTTCTATTAGGTGCAGCTACGTCCTACCGCGTAACATAAAGAATAACGTAAAAAGGATTCTTTTATCTATGCCCATTTTCTGAAACCAAAACTACTGCACTGGTCTTGATCACAATTATACAGCAATTCCGCTGCTTTAAGCTCCAAAACTCGCAATGACATCACCGACAATCTTCGTTACTTTTCCATTCGCGCCTTTATCACGAAGAACTGCGCCCGCAAACGTATAGCCCACTGATTTAACGCTTTATTGAGAGGTCTACTTGTACTTTCCCTGATCGAAGCCAGCGTCGGCTGCCTCGTATCAATAACATTGTTCCCCTTCTTATACGTCCTGCTTGATTCTCCATTTTTACGATGCTGTTTCATTTTGACTCTACGGGTGCCGCCGGCCTGCGACTCGGTTCTCTCGGCAAAGCGGGACATTTTTCACGTGGTCAGTGTTTGCTGCCTTCACCCTTTTATCGCTCACCAACGTCTCCTCCTTATTTTCTTTCTTCCACGTAGCAGTTCCAACGGGTGCGTCCGCTTGGTGTGTCGGTGACGAATAGCGCACGGTTGAAGCACGAGCGATCTTGGTGGGCGGCCTGTGATGAATCGAATGACATGGCCTCCGTTCGCGCCGCACAACTCCACTTTTTAGTACTTGTCCTCTGCACACGTTTCCTTTTCTTGTACAAGCCTTTCTTTCTCACGTCTTTGACTACGTCCTTCATTCCCTTACTCCCCAAACTCCCAGTGATTTTCCATGTGCTATTCTTTTTTTTTCCTTTTTTCATGTTGCTTCATTGCCTTGGGCGAAATTAAAGTGGGTCGCCAGCGACCTGCACGGGGTGAGGCTATACTTCACGGACCTTTTATCGCTGCCACTGGCTTTCAGCGTTCTTCAAGAAGAAAGAGAAATCAAAATAAAAGAAGTGTGAAGGATGAAGAGAAGAAAATCTTCCGAGGAGCCAGATAACCGAACTTCCTTTTAAGAGGCGGGAGTGTCAACCCTACGCCTGATGAAGTTATCCTGGTGTGTTTACTTCTAATGCTGCGTTGTGTGGTCGAAAGTCGCTTGTAACACGGAAGTCATAACTTCAAAGTGCCCTCTGTAGAGAAAATTTGCAGAACAGGCTTGTAAGTTTCTTTCGTCATTCATACGAGGTGCCTCAATTACGCTTAGATATGACTGCTACAAAGAAAATACTAAGTGCTAGAGGGCCATGCATTAAAGTAAGAACAGCATTGTTAAGCCAATTTTAAACAAGTATGCAGACAAGTTGCTTTCCAGAGAGAGAAAGAGAAGGCACAAGAAAGGAAAGTTAGCTATCTAACCCATGTGCAGTGTAGAAAAATTTTGATTGTCAAGACAAGACTCGACTTATTGTTCATTGACTTCTTGTAGTAACTGTCAGTTTAGTTTGTTGGTTTTTTTAACTGGACCTCTAAACTAGTGGTTATCGTACATAATATGCTGCTTAAAATTTTTTATGTTCATTGCGATTAAAAAACATCTAGGCGCCGGAGTTAAACAATGGTTATGTGCTTAACGTGCTGCTCAAAAATTCCCAACAGATAAAAGTATGCCTGTATCTCCCAGTAACTTATGCCTTTAATGGAAATCTTGCCTCTGCAAGTAAATGACGTCAGATCGAAGGGCGTATTTAATTATTGACTTCTCTTTTTTATACAGCTGTCAGTGCTTCTAAAAACAAAGGAAATAATTATTTTGTTTATGTAGTTTTTTATACCAGCACTTTCTGCTTTGGAAAAAAATGGTTGGTTAGCTTTAGTTTTTCAAGAAAAAATAGAGCAAACAGTGGAGGTGTAATTAGAAATGCGCACTTGAGAGGTTCTCTCATAGCAAAACAATGGTTGACATATCCTAGCCGTCTATGTAACATAAGCTATGCTTACACAAAGTAAGCCTCCTTGTCCGTCATTTTCTTCTCGTACATCCAGTCCTCATCTGCCTACCAAACACGGCCTGAAACCCCTTTCTTTTTATTATTTGTATTTTGAATTCTGGGAGAACGTCTTTTTTCATCCGCGAAGCACTTCGTGTTGGCGCTCTATACTCGTACACATAAGATCTCGTTTTGCAACGTTATGCAAAGTCGTCATCGGGCAAGAACGCCATTTTTGTGAAAAAATGGCGGGAAAAAAATGCCGAAGTGTTTTTGAAAGAACCTGCAAAAAGTTGTCTAGCGAAAAAGAATAGTGAGACTCTTGTTTTCTTTTTCGTAGGCCACTGGTGCTCGTCAAGATAGAAATAAAAAGTGCCAGGAAAGAAGAAAGTGACTAAATAGAAAGGAATAAGCTAAGTTTGTAAAGTGGGTGCGGACAAAGTAGGCGAGATGGCGCGAGAAAGCAGCAAACGAGAGAAGAGTGAACGATGAGGGGCTGAAAGGTGAAGCGAAGGAAATGACAGGAAAAAAATGTGCCGGGGACAGAAAACAAATCAGTGCTCGGCCAATGGGAGCCCTTGGGATGAAGAAAAAAGAGGCCCGGGCCGCTCGTTTATCTGGCCGCCGAGATGGCCCGAGAAGGCATCAATCTCGGGGACCCTCGTGTGGCTCGCGGCGCCTCGGCCTCACTCGGTGAGCGAGGCCTCCGGTTCGTCCCAGGGTTGAGAGGCCGTGGGTGAGGAGGAGACGTAGAGTACGGGAGCTATACGGAGGCTCATCCTTACTGTAGTCTAGGCAACTTCTTTCTTGCTTTCCCACTGCCATGCACAACCTTTGGCCGCCATATTCCTTATACGGTAAGCATGGAAGGAGGAGGGTGAATGCAGGATGAAGGCTCGCGCCACGCACGACGCAACCAGGCTCGGCCGTGGATGCACCCGTTGGGCTCATGAGGCATCGCGGAGAGTGATATGCTACGGCGTCGCTTCACCGACTGGACGAGCCGTGTGCACGTTTGATTTTATTTGCGCCCAATGACCCGATGGCATTTCAAAACTTTATTTTTTTCAATTTCAGGGTGGTGTCTCGCTGTTCTGCGCGAATATCTCCACGCTGGTCGGTTTTAAATGAGACACCCAGCGTCTCCGAAAGTAAAGGACGATAAATATTTATGTAGTACGATAACTCCTCGCGTACCAAGCAAGCGTCATGACGCGCGCAGCGAAGGCGGAGGGCAGAAAAGTATGAAAAATGAAGTTGTATTTTTTGTAATTTGGAAGGATTTCTTTTCGCTGTGCGCGTGTTAATAAAAAAAGATATCTCCACAGAATATTTCCACCGCATGAATAACTTCATTTTTTTCTCTCGAAAGTCCCGTTTCATCGTTATTATTCTCTAATTCTTTAGTGACATCACTATTCACTACTTTTTTTTTTAATTTCTTGCTTTGCCGACAGCTAGTGTGTGGCGTAAGTCTCATACAGAGCTAACATGAGAGCTCTGCTATGAAATCGCGATGAGTAGAATGTCGATAGCCCAGCTACCGAGCAAGCAGACAACGCAATCAGACCTGCTATAGTATCTTTTGAACAGCGCTCTCTTTCCTGAAAGTTTGCTTGGCCTTCATATTTACTTTTAGGGATGACAATAGGCCAGCAAGGATTTACATTTATAGCGCACGGTGCACAAGCGCTGGCCTGCAAGTGACAGTAGTATAACACTGCCCACCCCTTTGTAGTGCGTAATCACGTGAAACACTATCAATTCGAAAAATTGGCTCCGTATTTGCATGCTTCACTGCAAATGTCGTCGAAAGGCGATAGTCTTGCGTGTGGACAGAGTGAACAGAACGTTTATTTAATGTTCTTCGCGAGAAAATTGGTGAATTGTATTCTGGAAGTGCTGCGTTAGAGTTTCTCGATCCGTGCAGCGAAGGCGAACGAGCACATCGAGGCACGTTAGACACGAGCGCTATCTGGCAGTCATCTTCGAAAACAAATGAAGGCGTGAACACTCACGGGGAACGATGCGCGCCTGTCTCAGAAAAGCGATAAGGAGTAGAACGCAAAGCGACGGGCAGGTGCCACCTCCGTGTCGTCTTAGCTGGAGTTACTGTATATGCTACCTTTAGGTAGCTATCTAAAGGTAGCATATACAGTAACTCTAGTCTTAGCAAAGAGTTGGAAACACTTTCCTTCTTGAGCATCGCATTGCACTGTCAGCGCAGCGTGATAAACGCTACAGTCCTTAAAATTACTTGTGTGTGCCTTCTCTAGTATAAAGGCACTCATAAAAAAACATCGACGTGTAGTTATGGTGCCTCAGATATGCGCAATAATTGCTCTTAATTAACGATCGCACAAGTATGATCGCAGACACTTGAGCAATATTGGTGGGCACTGCAAATGGGGTTGGCCATTTGAGGTTTCGTTTGGTGCCTTTAGAGGAACCGTTACCACGGACTAACAGACAAATGTAGGCATACATACTGAAAGACATACAGAGGGGTTTAAATTCTGGCGTTGAAGGTCCCCAAGAAAGACTATCGTCTTAAAGAAAGTTATCGAAAAAATTTTGGAATCGATACTTAAGCTTCGCCTTCAAGAGTTAAACGCTATAGCGATATGCTGTCTCTAATGTGTGCTTGAACCACTCAGTGCATGTTTTTTTATTATTTGCTGTTGCTGGAGAAGTTGAAATTGCTGATTAATACAGTGTAATCAAGAAAGTGAAAAGTGACTCTTATTTGAAACTTGTATGCACCAATGGCCATGAAACACCTGAAGGCACAACACAAAAATCAGTGCATCGTTGAGGGCAATATATCGCGAGAAAAGACAACCAGCTATAGCTGCCATGTTTAACTTCTTTGCAACATTATAGTTCCGCTATTAAAACTGCCGCTGAGAAAAGAAATGGCACGACTCAACATATTTTACAACTATGTTTGCATTTTTTCTATAAAGAATACCTGTGACTGAAGAAAAAATAGTGCTATTAAAATACTTTATATGAATAAAACATATTTTATAAACTGCTTCGGTGAAAAAACGCTTCGCTACAATGTGTACTGTTAGTAGGCAGTCAGTTAAACTGCTTCATTTGGTGTATCTCCTTTTCAACGCCTTCACAAATGTCTTCCAATACATGAGACTCCACGCTTTTGTAAGAACGCGTTTCTCCATTCGATCACTTAGTACCTCCTCTATGCTGTTACGTCTCGTTTGTCAGTATTTCCTTTGTTTCCTTAACGCTATGCCATTGTGGCTAATCTAGCTTTTCTTGGGCCCCACACATCTGTCGGTTCACTTCGCACACGCTTCCCTACACTTCCGTCTCCCCTTCTCCCCATTCCTCTCCTCCGCTTCTTTCTCACCACTCTTTTCTTTCTTTAGTCTGCCAGCTTGGCCGCGTTCTCCTTGATTGAGATGGAAATGCCGGTGCTGACCAGCGGCGGCGTGCTGGAGTGTACGAGGCGTGCTCGCGTTCCCGGGAGCCAAGCCGTGGTCTGGTTTGCGTTGAAAGCCAAGTCAGATCGGCGTGTCTTATGCGATTCGCTCACACGGCGAAGAAGATGGATGTCTTCCCGCGCAATACTTGGCAAACAATGGCTCTTTTCCTTCCTGCAAGAATACGATGCCCCGTGGCTGTGGTGGGGAAAGAATTCCTGCTGATTTATTTTTTGTGTGTGTGCATGCCTTTATTTTTCACTTTGTTCGGGCTCATTTTATGTCAAAAAAGACAATGTGTTCTTCTGTTTCCGGCAAGCTTTCAAGGCGATGCTGAGTCTTTGACCCGCCATTTTCGCAGAGTGCATTCCCGTTGATTTTTTTTTTCTTTTGCAGGTTTGAGTGAGAGAGCGAATTGCGGAAGTAGGTATTATTATTTTTAATAGGGCTTTATTGGGGGATCATCATGCTTTTTACGATGGTGTGGGTAGGATTTTGGCTTTAAACTGTGGATACTTTTCCCGCAGATTAAGGATACTGTGTGTGCATGGGCCATCACAAGCTGGACAGTCTAATGACATTTTTAGAGACCTGGATGTGTTTTTTCTCGGCGGTCGTAATGTCATTCTGATTGGTGACTTCAACTGCCTTATAAATACGCGAACCGATGTACAAGGTCCTGGCTCCGGTCTGTCTCCTTGGAATTCACGCAAGCTGCGACGCCTTGTCCACCACTTTTCATTACCGGACGCGCACAATATAGTGCACGGAAATACCTTTGTTTGGACATGGTGACGTGGACGATCTTCAAGCAGACTCGACCGGATTATATCCCACATGCGTAAGAGGCGTTTGTCTGCGATTTATGCGTTCCGTCCTTCCCACCTTCTCCTGTGTATGTATCTGATCATCGGCATATGGTCTTGAAGCTCGAAGTTCCTTTTTCTTTTTCGGAAAAGCCATGGCGTCTTGATGTTCGTGTCCTGCAGGACGCGCGCTCAAGATCACATTTGTCACGCGCAATACGTGTGTCGCTCACGGCGTCTGGTCCTGAAGATTGGGATCTTGCACTGCTCAGTAGAGGGGCGTTTGCTTCGTCGACACGTTTCTGAAGAGCTTGCAGATACTTCAATGAAGTTACGCATTGCTTTGCGCGCCGAAATGCCTTCTCCTCTGATGCGAGCTTGTAAGCGTGAACGCTTTCAGCGTTTGACTGCTGCTTCGTCCCTGGCGGCAGCGTGGCACTGTAGACACAACCGATCTGCAAAATCCTGAGGTGCTGCGATACGCGAGACAGTCGTTTTCTGGGCAATCACAGCCATCTGTCTCTGTGGCAGCACAAACAACACCTGCGCAGCCGCTTCCTACGCGTGGTTGATCTGTTTTTTTTTCTTTTTGGCGCATTTGGAAACAATGTCGTGTTTGGCCATGCGGACAAACTGTGATGAAACACCGCCAATGCTTAGAAGTTTGCCCCGTATTCATCGAGAAGCTACGGATTGCCTGCGCGATTCTCCGTTGGTAAGAGGTAAAGGCGGTACTGAAATCTATGAAACGTGGAATGGTCTCTGGGCCAGACGGTTTTCTTGTTGAGTTTTACTTGACATTTTGTAAAGAGATTGGTGCTGCCTTTAACACGGTTATCCGGCGATGTTACGAGGACGGTGTCTTTCCATCAAGTTTTCGAGATGAACGCATTGTGCGTATTCCAAAAGGTGATGCTACCTCTGTTAATCTTGAAGATTGGAGACCTATCACGCTCCTGAACGTTGACTATAAGATATTCGCGATGGTAATTGTTCAACATTTGTCTGTTCAACGCCCTGGTAAGTCACCACCAGGCTTCATCAGTGCATGAACGAGAAATACACAGCTTGTCATTTACCACACGGGATATGATAGCCTATATTCTGTCGCGATCTGCGCGTGGTATCTTTGTGTCTTTGGGCCAGGAAAAAGCGTTTTACCGACTTGAGCACGCGTATATCCTTAATGTGCTCACGGCCTTTGGCTTTTCTCACTCGTTTGTGGAAATGATTAAAAATACATACACTGGTCTGAAAGGTATAGTTCTGGATGGCTAGGAAAGTGCTGCATTTTACATAACACGTCGGGTCCGTCAGGGTTGTCCATTTTCTCTCCTGTGCTGTTTGTCCTCAGCCTTGAGCAATATTTGCGTGCACTTCAAGCGGATTCACGCGTCCGGGGTCTTGCACTTCCTGGTAGCAATGTCGTGAAAGTCACAGCTTTCGCTGAAGACGTAACCTTGTACCTTTCAGGTGAAGATAACCTTTCACGCAGCCTGCGTATATTTTTTCAGTATGGCGACATTTCGGGTGCAGCGTTGAAAATCTCCAAATTCTGTATTTCTTCATTGGCTCTCCAAGCTCCAGGCTAAGCGTCGTTTTTACTATTCAGTCGGCCACGTCTCTTCATATTTTAGGTATTTTATAAAACCACTAATGCATTTGCGAATCCGTTTGTTTAAACGCTCTCAAAGAAGTAAGACTTAGGCCCAAACAACGAAACGTTCCTTTCCTTTGACCGCGTCCTCTCCTTACGTGAGGCTTCCTTACAACCAAGTACCGACGGAGGAAGCAAGCGTACTCTGAAAGCTCCCTTAACCCGTCCTCGCGGGAGGAATGGTTGCCGCGCTCCTGCGTTCGAGATTATCGAATATAAGCTTTGCTCACAAGCGTTTCTTCTGTAAAAAAAAGTTGGGTCACCACATCACTTCCAAATTGAAGTGTTAATATAGAGACGCATGTACGCTTTCTTCCAACTACGATTACTGAATGTGAAAAGCCACCGTAGTCGAGCGCAAAACGTGGTGCATTCTAGCAACACTGCGCGCCGTCGTGCCTGGCGCTAGAGTGCCTAGAATATTCTCCTAGTGTCATGAACAGGCGCCTTCCCCATCGGCGACTCTACTGGCACCGTGCACGCACGCTCGCCGCTCGTGTCGCCCCGCAGAGGTGGGGTGGGAGGGTTGCCTCGAAAACATCACGTGGGCTAGCTGTGAGGCGAAGCGCTCGTTCAGGGCAAAAAGCGGACCTAACAGAGCACGAAGGTAGCCCCAAAGCAACCTTAAGCTGAGGAAGCGCCAAGGAAGCCTTCACCGAGGGCTCCTCAGTGAGGAAGCTTTCAGAGTGACATAAGGCGGCCTCACAAAAATGAAGGCTTCCTCACTGAGGAAAGGAACGTTTCGTTATTTGGCCCTTAAAACTCAGGAAGCACGGGATTCAGACCTTCTGCTTCTTGAGCAAAGGTACCTTGCGCAGACTGTATTTTGCGGTCGCATTCGGTACCTTTCTCACGTTGCGCAACCGCCTTTACGTATCGTGCTATCACTGCCGTCGGCTTTGTGTTTTTTTTTTTCTGTCAGGTGGCACTGTGTTGTCTCTCGTGCGGCACTGTGACAGCACCGTTCTCAGGGAGGCTTTGCTTTCCCTTCTGTGTCCATACGCTGTTGGTTGCTGGCACTGCGCTTTCATTTGTACCTAGTGCAAGGGGAGGAATCTCCCGCACAAACACTTGCATCCTACTTTTTGGGTACTCACATTCGGCATTTGACGCCTAATGTGCACCTAATAGGAGGTGAAAATAACACTTCCTTCGTTTTATTGAACAACTGTTGCATTTTTTCGCGATGTTCAGTCGACCTGTCCTGGCGTAGATGGGTTGAACAACCACACAGTTGAAACGACTGCTGCTTTGTTGCTTTCGTTGGTGCCCCCAGCCCGCCGTGCTCGCTCTAGACTGGTGTCTTGGAGCACCTTAAAAGCTTCTTTTCTGCCTGGACATTTCCGGGACTTCACGTGGCGCCTGGGATGGCGTGTGCTTCTCATTCTTTCGAAAGGTGGAGAGTGGTTCAGTCAGCAACATTCCCGAACTGCTCCCTTCGCGAAATCAGCATTTTCTGAGGCATTGTGTCATTGATCGCGTTTTTCGGAGAGCCGTATATGCCGTATTTCACTGCCTCAGAGAAAATCGCTTCGTTCATTCTGGGCGTTCTTCGCGAGGCCACTTCGCTTGTCTTCTCATTGTTGCCGACTCTTTCTGCCTCTGGCGCAACCACTGCGAGGCGGTTGCAGTGGGCCGCCGCCACCGCGCGCTCTTCCCGATCCTAGAGCGAATGCACTCGGAGCTGATGTCTGTTTGGTCGGAGGAGCTCTTCTTCCTTGGGGAAGAAGAATCCTTTCGCCATTGGTCTTGCCTTTTTGTGTCGGTCTGTGACAAACGAGTAAAACTTGACTTTCGGCCAGCCTGGTATTGGTAGGCTGATATGCTGATGCGCCGGGAGAAATGGCGTGCCAACATGTAACTATGCAAAGTGTACATATTCATGTTTTATTTGTGTCTCTTGTTTACCTTGCAATATTCATGTGTGTGCATGTCTTTTTGTGACACATTTTTGTACAGATGTGTTTGTGTGAACCATTGAGTGTACATGCTCTTTCAACGTCGTCTCATACGCAGGTTCATCTAAATGACGTCTGTTTTGTCATGATCGTTATTGTATGTCTAAGAGGGAAATGTTTTGGTAAACGTTATTGACGTCTGTGACAATAAAGTATTCTAAACAGACTATCGTCTCTAAAAAAACTAGGCTCCGGCCCACTGCCCCTCTGAGCAGTCACTGCCATGGGCAACGCGTTGCGAGAAAAGTAAGAAAATAACGCGATATCAATGAAGTGATTGATGGTGAAGCAGCTTTTTTCAGAGGTTAAATCTGGTAAACCATAAATCCTCCTACATCTACTCGACCATCATCAAAGACGTGCCTTATCACAGGCAGTGGAGGTTTTGAGACTTAAACGCCAACCATTATTATTATTATTATTATTATTATTATTATTATTATTATTATTATTATTAATAATAATAATATTATTATTACTATTATTATTATATGTTGCTGTTGTTGTCGTTGCAAAAATAAAGGAACAAAAACGAGTTGTTCATGTTATTGTTCAAGCATGTGTCCTATCTTCACTGCCTGTTTTTGAGGCCTTAAGTGCACGTGCGGGGCAGTCACATTGAACAGTGCAAGCACAACCGTTTTCGGAACAGCCTCGCCACAACTCAGTAATGCGCCGGCTATTAAAAGCACTAAAAATAAAGAAACAAGCCGGAACAGGGAATTATTATGATACCACGTGGTGGCCCCAATCTTAGGCAGTGAATACTTCTGTATCAAAACGGCCCATTTTCATTACGCCGCTGTTCTGAAAAAAGAAAACAAGAAGAATGAGGGTGTGACGAGGGTCTCGCGGGTGGCTTTTCAAGAAACGAGCGACTGGCTGCAAGCACTGTCAAGAAAATGAACCAACATTGAAGAAGCAGCGCAGAGAACGTTTCCGTTTCCAATTGGAGTATGGGAGAATGAAAGAGAGGGGCTGCAATCGCAAATAGGAGGGCTCGCCATCAGGCAGTCGTATATATGCCACTATGAAAGCCGGGCACGCATTCGCAAGAGCGGCTGATCGCATGTACGTGAATGGAGAAGATGTCAGTAAAGAAAAGGGTAAAGAAAGAGAGAGGAAGACAGAAGATGAGAAACAAATCCATGTCCTTCAACCGATGCATTGCGAGCGACGTGATGGTTCACAGTGAGGTTTAGAAAGAAGCGCTAGAAAGAGGTAAAAAAAGAGGCTTATACATACATACGTGCGGGCTCAAAATAGCGACTCTAACGACTTTACGGATCATTAGAGAACAGGGTCCTAGATGCGCCCCGTGCATGCTAATGTCTTCGAAACGGACTCCTTCTACGGACACCGGTCGAAGTCCCGCTCTTTGTTTTTTTCTTTCATGTTGCCTGGTTACGTAGTTGTCTCATTTCGTGTTCGCCCCGATTTGCTCTCTCTATCGCAAGGTTGGAAATTGTTCATCAAGCTGTCGTATACAGGATGAGAAGAAGGTGTCTTTTCCGCATCTAGGTTATGTTTGTTGTGCTAGCCGTCGCAACTCGCTCATTTGTCGATCGCCAGTTTTTCACAACCTATTCCAAATGACGAGATTTTCGTTTTTGTGCTTGTGTGTGTGCGTGTGTTCTTGCATATGCCTGTGTTTCGATTCCCGCGGTGGATCTAGATACGCAAATACAGGAATGACAAGAATTGATGAGCATGGCTAGATAAGAGACGTGTTTCACATTTTGAAATTGCGCGCTATTTTTGTACTCCGTCAACATCAGGGCGTGTGTCCTGTCTAATCAGCTTTCAAGCACGAGGTCTTTGGTATGAACTGGTAAGATTTTTTTATTGATTTTGGTGCAGCACTTAAGGGACCCCCCCCCCCCCCCCCTTTTTTTTTCGGCCAGAGTGATACATATTTTTGCCGATAAGAACCGGCGTGGCAGTTCAGCACGTTCGATAGCACCACTCAAAGTTTGCTCATCTCAAAACGAGTCTATATGGCTTTTTCAATAAGCATTGTTTCATTGTATCATTTAGAACTTACACTTCGCTATTCCTGGAGTGCTTTTCACTTCCAAGTTTTCAAGCGTGTTCGTGTAAAGCAATGATGTCTGCAGAGCGTTGGATGAGCATGTAGATATAGGTGCAGCGAAATCACATGTTAATTTAAATGGACTTTAAAATATGCTGTACTCGACACATAAGCAATATGAATAATCATTTCTGTGAAGGTGAAGTTCATTTTACCAGTAAACGCTTGCAGACTAATTTGTCTTTATTATAGTACACCCACTATTGCAAAATTGGATTCATAATCAAGTAGTATTCTGCATAAAAGGTAGTGATGAAATAAAAGAATGATGTATAGAAACGTGAAGTAAAGAAACGTTGAATTTTAGCGAAATCAAAATCAGTCTACGACAGCACCACCAGAATCAGACTTCTGGTATTATAAGTTTCGTAGTATATTAAAAATACTTAGTACACCGAAAATGAAGTCTGATAGCAAAAGACAGCTTCGAAACAAAAACATGATATGGAGCAGCGTGTTTACAAAAAGTGGGATTCACGAAAGAGTTCGGGACATCACTATGGGACATATTGGCCTCTTTATAAAAATAAGAAATTAAAGAATAAACAGCGTCATCTCTTTGGCAATATAATGGTTACAGCTCAATGAGCTTTCTTTACAGCAATGGGAGATAATATTTAGAACAACGTTCTCTACTGTAATAGCGGTAAATTGTTCCTGAAAAGGAAAAAAATGAGAAGAATGTGGAGAAGTGCAATAATATACAGATCGATGTCAAATATATCTTCCTTCTTTGTTTGCCTTTTTGACGGGTTTACCTTCAACCGCTCATAAAGGCGCGTTGGGTTCGCCGTTTACTGAAAACTTTTGCCATTCGCGGCAAGGCAAAGGGTTGAAAATGTCTTCCCTTCTTAAAGGGAAAAAACAAAACACTGCTTTCGAGTCGTCTTATTAATTAGTCCCCTTGATCAGTGACCTAGTAGCAAACGTCATGTGATCATTTTTACCTTTAATAGTCTCCTTCGCACTTTACGGCCAAAGTTTTGTAAAACTTAAAGGCACGCGGGAAACCAGTAGCAGTGTTACGCGAGAAAAAGAAACCACATCCTTCCACGCTCCTACTCAATCATACCGATCGGGATAACGAGGAGCAAAGTCGTTCGGTAACAAATTTGAGACTGAAAAAAAGAAAGCGGGCCTGTATCACCACGCTCAGGTGTCGCGATAAACACGCATGGCCAGCTTGTTTTCGCTATCACGTTTTGCGCAGCCGGATTTTTTTCTTTTTTTTCTATCAAAGACGAGCCTCCCTGAACGAAACCGATAAGCCCCACCGCGGGGCCCCGTAGATCAAACGCCTTCGACGCCGGGGAGAAACGCGTTCCCGTCATCACACGAGCGCACGACGACAATCCCCTGCCTAGAGAGTGAGGAATGAAGCGAGCGAAAAAAGAAAAGTAATGAGAAGTTCACCCCGATGTGGGCACCAACGCTTTTTTACGGATAGAGCAACGGCCCTTCCTCATATTGTTCGCTCACGGGCGCCTCCTTGTTGCCTCAACCGATCATGACCTCCCGCTCCCCAACCAGCTTCCCCGCCTCTCACCACAGAGGCATGCTCCGTATTTTTTCCTTACTTTTTTTCCCCTCCGGGCTTGGCCTAGAGCACCTTTCGTCGGAGCGCCGACTCAATAATCGAACTCGTCACGCCACGACAACGTAGGCTGTTCGGAAGGGAAGAAAAGGGCCTCGGCAATAAAGATGCCACGTTTACGTGGGCTACTATTCTCGTCTTCGCCAAAGTCGCCCGCCCCGTGTGGTGCGTTCTCAGTGATCGATAATAAAAAAGAGGGGCGTGCCTTTTTTTTTTTTGGCATACGATGCGGCAGTGCGAGAACAACACCGCGACATCGCAGTGAATGCTTGAGTGTCATTTGCGTCGCGTTAGGTGCGGAGATGAAAACCTCGATCTATAAGGGTGTGTCCGTGTTCCTGGGCGGCAGCTCCTATAGCTAAAAAATTCGCAACATCGCTTGCGTTCATCACGTTTTGATTTGCTTACTTCACTGCATCTCTTTTCTCTCAGCCCTGCAAGCGCTTTAAAAGCTGGAAACACATTGAATATACATTAACCAACTCGCCGACATGGCCGTTCTTATCTGGCGAACATTTGCTTCCGTATCTCAGTGGAATTCAGCCGCATAAGTGTCGCACGGACATTCCTTTTATTTAGATAGGTTTTCTAGTTTTTTATGCTCCTTTTCCACTTGAGCGATGTTTGAATAAATATTTTTCAAAGTTGTTTTGAATACTGGGTATAGTAAAATAAAATTCTGGTGTAGGATGTCCTAATTATGAAAGTAAGGTTACAAGGTGGATTAACACTGCCATTCTAGAGTCAAGTCTATTGAGCTTGGCGCTTCAGCTTGAATGTAGCTTGTCACCCACAATTTTAAGCAAGCAATAGCCAGTACACGGGACTCTTCATAACCGCACTATTGGCGGAGCAAAGAATAGGGTTTAAGGGGTTTAACAATCTATCCTCCTGCCCCGTCGTGGTAGTCTAGTGGCTAAAGCACTCGGCTGCTGACCCGAAAGTCGTGGGATCGAATCCCGGCTGTGGCGGCTGCATTTTCGATGGAGGCGAAAACTGTGTAGGGCCATGTGGTCATATTTGGGTGCGCGTTAAAAAACCCCAGGTGGTCGAAATTGCAGGAGTCCTCCACTACAACGTCTCTCATAATCATATGGCGGCTTTGGGAAGTTAAACTTCACATATCAGTCAACGAATCAGCAATTCATCCCCCCTCCCCCTACTAAAGTTTTAAATTTCATATTTACATATGTACACCGCTACAGACATACACGCGAGCATGCATATAGAGAAGACCAACCTCCTTCTCTCTCTTGCCACGAAAAAAATTCTGGCTACGCCCCTGTTGTTTTGCCAGTAGTTTTACAACAGTAGATTGCTGAAGGTCAAGGCACAGCCACTGGATCAAGACATGCTAAGGACAAATAGGCGTTAAAGATGCATTAGTCGACACAAAAAAGAAAAAAATGAACATTGCTCAGGCACGTATAGAACGTATGAAGGACAACCGCTGGTCTTTAAGAGAATTGACTGGATTCCCAGAGAAGGCAAATGCTCGAACGGGAGACAGAAAGTTAGGTGAGCAGATGAGAATAAGAAGTTCGCGGGAATATTGTGGCAACAAAAAGCACATAAGCGGGTTGATTGACGGATTATGAGAAATGTCTTTGGCCTGCAGTGCACGAAGTGAGGCTGATTGTGATGACCATGTACATTGTCAAATAACCAGTTGTGTCTCTAGGCCAAGAAATGTGGCAAAGAACTTAGTGCCAAAGCTTTAATATATATATTTTGAGCAGAAGAGAAGCAGAGCCGTAGTTTCTTTGACCTCACTCGGGCACATACTTATGCAATATAAAACATGATATTACTGTATAAGACACATTCTGTTTTTTTAGTTTATTATAAGTTTTGGGCATTTTTATTGCATTTTGAAAGCTACGTGCATGGCTTCAGAAGGTCCTCGGTATAAAAAAAAAAAACTAAACGAAAATGGCTAAGTCCTCTTTACATCTGTAAGTTTTCTACTCTTACGAATCGCCTTTTGTAAGCGGCCTTGACTGATTTCACGTGCAGGTGGTACTTCCCGCTTTTCTGAGTGCAGAGCTTTATGCGAACACTCATTGATCGCGTCCGTCCACTTCCTTTTGCATATTGAGCCTGAAAATTGTCTCGAAAGCCTGCCTCTAAAATAATATTGTCACCAAAGATTTTCTTCCCTCCCTTACATTAAAGCACACAAACATGTACTTCAACGCTTGCATTGAAGATACGCTGGGATGCTATCGCCCGGTCACAGATCCGGTATACCTTTTTATGCCGAAGTTCCTCGAAACGCGGGCTGCTCTTTTCGTGTCCCGGGAAAGAGCTAAACCGGCCTCCTTGGTTCGTGACAGCAACGCAAATATTGATTCTCTTCGCTGAAACTTGACGAAAAGGAGAATCAAGTAAGAACTAAGAACCGAAAAATCGTAGGAACCACACACACACACACACACAAAAAAAAGAGTTCGAATACCTTGAAGGAAAGAAAAAAAAAACTGTACACACCAGCTTTTACCCGTTGAGTGAGGTGGAAGCGGCTCCTTTGGCGCCTCTGTCTCGGGAGCATAAGCAGCAGGATCCGTGTACATATCGATCTCACACAACGTGGAACAGCGGGAGGGGGAGGAACATCCTAAACGCTTCACATTTAAAGTCGCTCGACTAGCCGGTTGCAGAAGCTCGCCCTTGCCCTCGCTTACTTCCAGAACCTAGCTCTTCCCCTTGTTCTCTTTTTTTTCTTCCCCAAAGCGGGCACAGATGGCTCAAGTCAATTTATGGAGAGGCGTTCCGGCTCGTTGTTTGTTTGTCAGCATCCTTTGTACATAAGACTTTGTTTTCGGCACACCTGCTAGACTCGGAGTGATCCCGTCTGCTGCTTTTTTTTCAATTTTCCTACCTCCTCGTACGGCGTCCCGGTCTTTTGTTTAGACACCATGTGTACACTGCTGCCGTTCTTGCTATACATGCTCCGAAGCGAACATTTATGCTCAAGCTTACCTTCGCTTTTTTAATGTTTTCCATTTCTGTTTACCGTTCTTTTCGAACCTGTACGAGGTAAATGGCATGCCTGCTTTGTTCTATAACGTTCCCCTAGAACTCTGCTCGTATTGTTTTGAATAGTGCACCCTCTAAATGAAGTTCTGAATGTAAGTACTTCTTGGCTACTTCTTTGATCGAGTCGAAGTAAGCCGGAAAAAACAAAAAAGAAAACTCGAACGTTTGTGTACACCTGTAACAAAAAGAATCTTCCCTTGTGCGCAAGCGAACGTGCACTTTCAAGCTTCTTGGTATGATTATGTATCGTGCGTTTTATTCCGCAAGATATCAGTTCGCTTCTTAATCATTAGTACACTAAATTTTGTTATACTCATTGCTGAAATTCAGTGTTCTCAGAAATTATTGCAGTGAGACGTCTGATTATATGGAAACGTATTAAAATTTTTCTTGAGTGATGAGGCCATCTTTCATTGGCATTTCACCGAGATTTCATAACTTCGAACGAAGTATGGAGGAACAGCACGCTCTTTGGATAAATGCACTTTATTTTTTTTATTTAAAGTTTAATTCTATATGTACTTCCTTGGACAAGATTGTGTATACATCAGATCACGCACTAAAGGCGATATTTTCTGCCAAATATATACGACACTTGTTGCTGAACACTGGAGCCTATACTTGACACTTCAAACTATTCAGTACGCTACAAGGAATTAGGGTATACGTACCTTGAGAACTAGAAACCAGCTTAATTTTCTTTTCAGTGAGTATATAGTTGATGTATATCTGCTCCCATTTGTTCATTCAACAGAAAGCCATTACATTCAGACACTGTTTCGTGGAGAACTAAGACAACATGCTGCACACGCGAATGCTTGCTCGCAAATTCATACGGTTCCTGAAGCAGTCAGCGCTTATAACGTAAGAAAGGGAGCATTCAATAGCAGTCTTTAGACACTAAATTTTGGGCAACCAACCAACGTCCGTAGGTTTAATTTTGACGAGTGTATCTATAGTAAGCAACACGCAGATGTGTCAAAAACGCTTACTGGAAGAAGTGGGAAGGATCTTCGTATGCTTTGTTCGTATCCTTTCTCACAATATTTTTGCGATCTTTCAACGTCTAGCCGCCCAAGTCCTCCTTGTGTCCTTTAGTTTTTTATGGGTTTCACTGATATTACAGGTTGGAGTCTACGTTCCATGACGGCAAATAGAGGAACTAGTGTAAACACTCACGACAACCCAAATTTACCTTTTAGCCATCTATGTCTGAACCAACATTGACTGCCACTATAGTTATAAGCGCGAAGTGGAACTGTGGCATGCATATTATCTTCTTCCCTCTGGCCTCGCGCCATCGCTACAACGTTGTACGTCCTCTTTGGTTATCTTTATTTTCGCTTCCTGACCTTCTCTTCCTTTTTTTCCACTGCGCCAACCCCGCGGGAAACTTGTGCAAGTTCACAGAGGCGAGGTGCTGCGCCGGCTCGGAGGAATAAACGCGCGCTGGCTATTGTTAAGGAAGGGAGGAGAAATATCGACCACAAGAACGATGCCCGCGGGCCGCGGCAGCGCGGGAACGAGAGCAGAGCTTAAAAATAACGGACCCAATTCTATTCAGAAATGGCAGGGCGATCGACCCCGCTGAATCAATTTGTCGATGAAAAAAGGAGGAGCGCTGCTCGGCGGTTGCTGCGACGCATAAATTGCGTGGAGAGCCAAGATAACCAATAAAGGCGGTTGGGGAAATATACTGGGCATACCGGCCATCTTCAAGTTAGTGGTGAGCTTGAAAGACGACTCTAATGATTCGCGAAAAATGCGTGCTCGTAACTGGCATGCACTTAAAGAAGTTACGTTTTTCAATTGATTGATTTGTGGGGTTTAACGTCCCAAAACCACTATATGGTTATGAGAGACGCCGTAGTGGAGGGCTCCGGAAATTTCGACCACCTGGGGTTCTTTAACGTGCGCCCAAATCTGAGCACACGGGCCTACAACATTTCCGCCTTCATCGGAAATGCAGCCGCCGCAGCCGGGAATCGAACCCGCGACCTGCGGGTTAGCAGCCGAGTACCTTAGCCACTAGACCACCGCGGCGGGGCACGTTTTTCAATTAGCACCGGATAGAGTTTGTATAGTTTGTAATGATCATTCAGATAATATCCCCGAAACTAACCTTAGCTACGTGCATAGAAGTTAAATTTAAGCAAGTTTGGTTGTCTGTATTGACTGTGGGGTTCTATTTACACTCGGAAGAAAATTACGTTCTAGTTGGTTGATCGATATCAGATATTTCCTAGCTTTTTAACGGCACTCATCATATTTGACTCAAGAAATCGATATGAATGCAAGAAAGACTTATCAGAGAGGGAGAGAGAGAGAGAGAGAGAGAGAGAGAGAGAGAGAGAGAGAGAGAGAGAGAGAGAGAGAGAGAGAGAGAGAATTTTTTAGAATGCACAGAGGTCGGCCTGAGTTAGCTCGCTCTAGACTGCTACTCTACACAAGGGATAAAGGAAGGATGAAGGAAAGAGAGATGAAGGATGCTGATGAGGACAAGAAGATGTGATGCGTACGTGCAGTAGTCACTTAGCACTGCCCATCCCAATTCCAAAAGGCAACGAAAGCGCTGTTGCGTTTTCTCAATGACACCGGCCTGTTTCATCATTTCTGATGTGAAACAGTTACGCGTCGGCCCATTCAGTGACCTTTTTTCTCCTCCTCTATAACTTTCCTTCCTCCTCTCCCCTTCCCCAGTGCAGTGTGGCCTACTGGGGCTCAGCCCTGGTTAACCTCTCTGCCTTTCTCCTTATGTTCTCTCTCTCTCAACCTACAGTCTAGTATCTAGTTGAGCGCTTTTTACAAAGTCTGTCTAAAACAGCCTTTGTAGCAGTTTTTGACACTGTTTGGTCATTTATTGCTGACAACATGTGGCTTTCACTGAATGGCGTTCGTCCAATGCTTGCCAATATTGAAGCTAGCATTTTTTTTGCGCCACGCTTATTGGGCAGTCACAAAATATGCGAGCTAAAGTTTCTCTCATTTGGCAGCGCTCACAATTCGGGCTGTCCGCACGGCCGATTAGGTGGGTGTAGTGACGAGTGAAGGCGACACCCCGGCGAATCCATTTCAGTATATTAGCGTTTCTTCGGCTGATTTCAGCTGGAATACGAAAAGTCATATCGGGGTCTGTTTCCCGCAGACGCTTGTTCCGATGATCTGGTAGCGACCAGTAAGTGGCGGCGCGTTAGCGCATGAGTGATCCCAACAACGTGTTGACATCACTTCGCGAACAAAGTACTTTGACGTACATAGGAGCGTTGTATACTTCCACTCTTGCTTCAATATCGGCTATTTCGTTACCAACGAGGCCACAGTGCCTCGAAATTCATTGTAGTGTAATTAAGTGACCGCTCATGTGTTAGGACGAATGCTTAGATGAATCCTAACGCTAACGCGTAAAACTGGCCTCTTCTTGAGCAAAAATGGATGGCTTAAAGAGCTGATTTTGCATCAGATAGAACAGTCACCTCATGCGGTGCTTGGCCATTCACAAGTTTTATGGCTTCCTGTATAGCAACAAGTTCTGCAGCTGTCGAAGATGATCTGTGATCTAATTTGTACTGTCGGAAAATACCAAGTTGAGTGATCGCGAAAGCTGCAGCTGAGGCGGACAAAGTTACGGATTCATCGGTGTAGATGTGCACAGAGTCGCTCTATTGGTCATCCAAATTTGCCAAGGTGAGTTGCTTGAGGGCAATATAAGAAACATGTGAAGCATACGAAATTCCGCGTATGTGAAGGCACACCAGCGGTTTAGTCGGGGATTATGCCAGGTTCAAAGCCTGAAGGAATTATGTGCCTATGTGTATCAAGGCATCGTGAATAGGTACAGCCTGGTTGGTCCACTGGGAGTGAAGACAACGGGTGCTGTGCATGTCGGGTTAGCAGACGACGGTGCACTCGAGGAAGCTCACAGGACGTGAAAACCAGTATAGGGTATACATGCGAGACTCCTGAATAGTGTCAGAGGTTGACGTACACCGTGGTAGGTCTAGGCATGTTCTCAGTGATCATGCCTGAAGACTCACCAAAGTACAAAGGCACGTTGCACGCAAACCAGAAAGTACAGGTTAGCTGTACCATATACAGCCCATAAACAGTCGACTTATGAGACATAAGGTGTGCATGCCTAACGCATAAATGACATCAACCTTCAAGTTGCTTATTTCTGTAGTGCCTATAACACAACACTGAGCAGCAATAGAAGTGCACTGTTAAGTGTGCAAATAAGTGTCTAAGATGGTTGCTTCAATAGATTATACTGATATCGGCCACTTTTACCACTTTACTGGTGCGCGTGCCCGTGCCCGTGCGCGTGCACATGTGTGTGTGTGTGCGTGCGTGCGAAGGACATATGGCAGGGTATAGATCATCATCATTATCATCATCATAATCATCATCATCATCATCATTATTATCATCATCATCATCATCATCATCAGCCTGACTACGTCCAGTGCAAGGCCTCTCCCATGTTGCGCCAGTCAACTCGGTCCTGTGCTTGCTGCTGCCAATTTATACCCACAAACTTCTTAATCCTATTTGCCCACCTAACCTTTCGTGTCCCCCTAACTAGCTTGCCTTCTCTGAGAATCCAGTTAGTTACCCTTAGTGACCAGCGGTTATCCTGTCCACGTGCTACATGCCAAATTCATGTTCATTTCCTCTTCTTGATTTCAACTATGATATCTTTAACACCGGTTGGTTCCCCAATTCACTGCGCTCTCATGTTGTGTCTTAAGGCTACACCTACCATTTTCCATTCCATTGCTCGTTACGTCGTTCTCAATTTAAGCTGAACCCTCTTTGTAAATCTCTAGGTTTCTGCTCCGTAGCTAAGTACCGGCAAGATACAGCTGTTTTATACCTTCCTCTTGAAGGATAGTGCCAATCTACCTGTCATGATTTGAGAGTGCTAGCCGAATGTGCTCTACCCCATTCTTATTCTTCTAGTTACTTCGGTCTCGTGGTTCGGCTCCGCGGTTATTACCTGTCCTAAGTAGACATAGTCTTTTACAAATTCAAGTGCATAATTATCTATCTCGCAGCGCTGTTCTCGAGATGATGTTACTTAAAAATGCCAGCAACATCACCAGGCACGACAAAGAAGGTTTACGCACACGACGCTGGAACAAAGTGTTCCATGGTTTTACAAGGATTACTTTGGAAAAGTCGTGTCAAACGAGTGTCCTGGAGCGCAGTCGTTAGTTACCACATTGTGTGTGCTATCGTGATTATTTCTCTTGTGATTAGGATTAAGATTAGGATGTTGGGGGTAGCCAGCGGATCTAACCTCGCAGAATTTCCAGGCGATTGCCCCACCCAGTTTCCTCTTTTAAAATGTATATAATGTCTTTTCGTTTGTTTGTGTTTCAACTAATCATGAGCAGGCTGTTAAAAAAATCGTACATAGCGCGAGGTAAGCCTGCATTAGCTGATGGCCTCGGTTCTATCCCACATGCAGTATTGTGTCGGTACTCGCTGCACCATGCCCCAAACATAATTGTCACTTATCACCAGTCACATGCGAGGTCTGTAGCATTAGAAAATCCAAAAAATAAGTCGCGACACCTGTTTCCTGAAGATGGGTGAACACGCGAGAACCCAATATCAGTCATGCTGTCCCATGACGAGCCTAAACATTACACTTCTTAAATAAACTTTGCCGTTTCTTCTTCAAGCAACATGACTGGCTCAGATATCGGCTGTTCTAAATGCTGGCGCTAGGCGCTTCACTGCTTCATGTCGCTAGCTTAAAACCCAAAACCTGCGTCTCACAAACCAACAAGTTACATGTGAAACAATTACACCACAGCTAAACATCGATTGAGCGTGAATTTAACGACTCCTTGGGTTCTTTATCACTATACTTCTAGTTTCTCATTCCGGCTTCCCACTACATAGCCGTATTTTATAGCTACGTATGAAAAAGTTGGGTCGCATGAATATCTACCCGCGTAAACATATTGCAGGCCAGAAAAATTAGTGACAGCGTTATCAAGTATAGGTGTCTTTGCAAGTACTCTAATCCTACACAGCCGTTGTGGAGTATGGCAGAAGGCACCTGTAATTGATCGCTGATTGCGTCCATAGCTTCTTGCGCATTGTGGCAACGGTGCATTAATATTTTGTTAGTTCGTCCACACGAGGCTCAATTATTTATACGCGCGTTCTAGTCAAAATCGTGTGCTGTACAACGAATAGAGTAACTGAGGCTAACAGCACGGAATGGCTGCAACAGAGAATAGCCCAGTACCACTCCGCTGCGTTGACCACTGCTGCTAAGGACGCAAGAACAACGATTAATGTTGTTTCGGTGCCTTTACGTTTTTTCATCTTGTTTCTCGCATCTGCACACGACGGTTTCCTTGGCCTCAACCCCAGTCATTAACCTAATGAAGCTGGAGGCCGCCGTATCGGTCGATGTTCCCCGCACGGCACACAGTCGCCAACGCAACATTCGCGCCATCATTGGGTCCGTATGTATGACTCGGTGCGGTAGCGTTCTGCAGGTCACCGGCATTGTTTACGCTACTGACAATCTCTTCGGGAGTGCTACAGCTCGTCCCACTCTACTCTTGTTTTCTTAGAATGGCCTTCAGCATGCGATCGGTGTCTGGTATCATTCGAACAAGCGAGGCGTGCTTTGTTTGATGTTCAGTGCCCTGCCAAGCCAGCGCAGTTTGCCTTCTTGGGCCTGTTTATGCGCCCCGTAGTTCCGGCTGATGGGCCTACTGCAGTGCACTGGTAAATGAAATTTTTGGAGGCTTCTTGTTGTAGTGTTACCATTGTTAGTTTTTTTGATAGAGTGACAGTATAAAATTTACCTGCTTGACAAACTGTAAATTTTACAAGCAGAGCTCTATAGGAAACAGTGACGAAAATGACGACAAAAATAACAAAATATCACGTTTTAAACGTCCTACATTCAAACGTCAATATAACATCTCATTTGGGGTTGGTACGTTGAGTGAATATGTCAAGTTTACTAAACTGATTTAAGGCGATAAAGGCAGGTTTAGTTCTGACTACCAGTTTGATTCGTTTAAAAGAATTGTTTAGAGCAGCATTTGTCAAGACAGCGGTAGTTATGATAAATGGATGTGTTTAAAAGCAGCGAATGTCAACTGCGTCTCATAACACGACCCTTACTTTGATGTTAAAATATTTATGAGTTGCTCCATGCATATCTCCTTATTTGTTTTCGTGTTATATACATCAACATATTTGTTTTTGTAACAAGAGTGCAATTTGTGTTCCCGCGGCTTGGCTGCGCAATTGCCAATTGGAAAGCCTCTTAGCATTAGAGAGAGAGAGAAAGAGAGAGAGAGAGAGAGCACGGCTCAAGCAGGTGAAGTAGAATAGTCTCGGTTGTTCTCCGCCCTGCACACACTACAGTGTCCGCGCTATGAAACGCACAGTGGCAAAAAAAAGAGAGAAAAACAATGAGAAAGCCAGTTAAATAGGAAAGCATTCGATGTGTTGTTCGCGGGCTCAGCGTTTCTCATTGTCCGCGCTTTACTTATTCTTTCTGTCGCTATCCGGCTATATCTGCTGAGTCGCTTTCGGCCGCTCCATTCGCATTGGCGATCTATCCACCAGGCCACACCAGCGATTTTGCGAAAACGCATGAGCACCTCTTTCTCGTGCCTACGCTTTCAAGAAGCCATCAATTTCGGGTGCGGAAGAAAGAGCGGGCCGGGTCGCTAACAGTGCAGAAGCCCCTTTAGGGCGAGAAAAGAACAATCGATTTGTTCCCCATTTCTTTCCGGTGCGTTACGCCACTACAACTTACTCCCCCGTATTTTCTGGTTGCGTCGCGATTTGTTGTCCCGGTTGTGTTCTTTCTCGACTCATCTATGCTTTTTTTTTTTCATTGGAACTCGCAGCTGGCACTGGATAGCGCTCCTAGTACTCCTTTTCGTGGATTCGCTGTGTTCTCTGGTATCTTCGACCGTTAGCACAGTCGATTTGAGCCTGCTTTCCAACACATTAGCTTGGCGCCACCTTTTTCGACAACACTGCCTCTCCAAAAACTGCCCACTTGTTTTTGTATCTGCGCAAAGAAATTGCAACTGACGGATGAAGAATACAATAATGATGGGCTCAGCTTGAAGATAAGGGCCACTTCAGCTGATCTCTTGCCAAAGACCGAGCCCTCTACGAACGCGCAACGCGTAAAGACTGTTGTGACCGAGCCGCAACGTAGCAGTTCTATCAGTGCTCTGTTCCTTTTTAAGACCAGCTCGGTTTTTTTATTCCTTTTTCTTGTTGTGCTGTACCAGTCTGCCGAAGCAGTACGAATGCTTCTACGATTTATGAAACGCAATGCTAACACGCTAGCAATACTCAAGTGATCCGAACGATAATAAGCTCTGTCCGCCACCGTAGATGCATGGCTATAGTGCTCAGATGCTCACCTGAAGCTTGTGGGTTTGGTCTCACCCGTGGTGGTTGAATATTGATGAAGTCAAAATACCAGAGGCGCATCTTCTGTGCGATGTCAGTTGACGTTAAAGAAAAAAAAACGAAATGGAGCAAACTTTTGAAGCCCTTCCCCACGACATCTCTCATAACCATGTCCTGTGGGGTGTTAGGCCGTAGCACTTGAGATATTATTATTATTATTATTATTATTATTATTATTATTATTATTATTATTATTATATGTCCCTACTGTTTTTAATGACATCTCCGACAGTGTTTTTTGGCAACGACTAAACGCAGTCTAGGAAACAGCCTAAAGTCTCTTTAATGCTGCATCAGATATCGCATTATGGGTAAAATCTGTTTGAAATGTTTCATTACTTATCATCACATTTCTGCTGTTTAGGTAGTATTGCTTCCGCTAATTTGATTCTTGATTGTTATTGTGTTTAAATGTAGCGTAAAGGAGCTACATGTATTCTTTCTCTGATTGTTTACATGAAAAGCTTTTCAATATGTATGTCATCTCTCGTTTGCCGATGTGCCGGGCCAAGTCCTCCAAGCAACCGTCTGGCTTTGACAGACCTATTATTTGTTTTGAACAACTCAAGATGACAATAAAGGTTATTATTATTATTATTGTTATTATTAAGCCTTGATTTCATTGCGCTCCTCTAGAGCTCTGAATATGACTGCACCCACCCTGAACTCTTGCAAGATTCTTGTGGGACAGGTGAGCCAATGAAAATATGTGAACCTTTTGGATTACAAGTGTTGACTGCTTGTCGAGCTGGTGTTTGGACATCAATGCTGTTGTAAGTGGCGCAACAAAACAGCGCAAAGAAAGGAATAGACAAATGCGGGCGTAGATGTGTCCATCTATCGCTTTTGGTTGTGCTGTTTAGTTGCGCTACTAACGGTTAAAGTAAGATGTCTTGCTTAGAGCATTCTCAAGACTTTCCTCACTCCGTCCACTCTGTCTGTCACAAGCTTCCTTGTCGTGCAGTCGGACTTGTAGGGGGGCTCTACAATCTTTGCAAATGTCATTTCACTTTCCTAGCTAGCTTCTTTCTCTTTTCTCACTCTACCTACCTTAGTATGTTCTACTCTACCTAAGTATCAGATTTGATATGCGAAAGATGTGAATTTGGAAGCTCTTTTTCTGTTTTTTTCTTTACTACTGGGCTGTTTTAAACACATGTTACGTACGATCTTCGGAGACAGTTTGTTTTCATCATTGGCATTTGCTTCGAATAATTACTGGCTGCATTCTCAAGTACACTAATCCCGTGCGGCCGTTTTTTACTTTCGTGCAGTCATTCGCTTGTGCAAAATATCCAAACGAAGCATATTTTTTTAAATATTTTACTTCCATATCTTTGTATGTTCATACTTCTACATCTCTGTCCAATAGTTAATTTTCATCCCATACTTAATAAAGCGAGATAGTGGGAGCATCCATGACGGCGGCCCTACAATAACTTGTGTTTCATTATGTAACGACACTATTGCAGATCTAATCTGGGTATATTGAGAAAGCAGTAAGACTAAAAATAAATGTACGACAATTGCGTAAAAAACTTGGTACTGCTTAAGTAAAATGAATTTCTAATCTGGTGAAACAGTCGCTTCTTATGTACCTTTACGCGGCAACGAGCATATTGCATAGATTGCTGAACTCGTCCGAAAAACATTTACACCATCATGGCCTAGGCCACGTGGCAACAAGTTTCACAGCACTGTTGTACTGCCTTGAAGCAGATTGAAATTAGTTTGTATAAACATTTTTTCTAAACAAAATGAATTCTAATATCGTGTTTGTACCAGTACGGCACGCATCGCAAAGTCGTGAGCAAGTTCTGCTTTAATAAATCAGGCTTGCCTGGTGTTTCGAAATTCTCGTTCTCGTATTGGACATTTTTTTTTTGCGTCCTCGCACTGCGCATTTTAATGAAGTCAGCATTCTGCTGCTTTCACTTCCACCCCACCTTTCCTGTTTTTTTACGCTGGGCGAAACTTATGCGGCATTATTGAATCCAGTAATATTATTTTTTTATTTATATGTGAAAAACTATGAAAACGAAAGAAAAAAAACTTTCATACCCCTCACCGATAAACTGGCCATGCTTACTCCCTTTCATAAATGTAGAACGTTCTCGCGTAATATGTTTATTAATTTTAAAAAATGAGGGCCTCGCGCTCGCCTATTTGTATCGCTTAAACCAGAAAATCGTTCGACACTACCTCCTCTTTTAATTGCTCAAGATAAAAGTCCCGTTGTTATGGCTTATTCACCCATGGATATGAGAAGAAATTGCTATAATTTAAATCAATAAGGCAGCTAAGTGCTAATAAAAGATTAGCATGCTACGATTCCCACTTGCGTGATTTGTGAGAAAGAGGATTATACTGAACAGGATTCCCCGTGAGTAACGATAACGGCATCGGCGCCAGCTTCCGTAGGGAAAAGCTCTAGCTCACAGATGACATATGTCCTATCCGACAAAGAAGGAGAGAAAAAGAGGACAAAGTTTTGTGCCAAGATTTCGGCTGCTAAGCAGAAAAAATGACACTAGCCATAACACTACGAAGGGCCGTCATTTGGTGCTGTTTTCACATTCGCTAAATAATTTGACCAAATCCCGATTCGCAAATGTAATTAATTATACGTGCTGGCTTCATTCGTATCTGGTAGATTACGCTGATACACTATATTTGGTGAATACTGACATGGTAGAAGGCGTTCATATAGGAGATGAAGCGTGGTTTTAGGAAAATGAAACTTTTGGGCCAAAAACCAACTGATCGCGATTTAGTAAACGGCCTAGCCGAATGAGATTCATAGTTATATCAGCTCTTTATATTAAATTTAGTGAGAAAGACGAGAGAGGAGAGAAGACGTGATGGTGGCCTACGTGGCCATGACGTTGTCTCGCCACTTAATTCTTCAAGGTCGAAGAAGTGTGGCGGCTGCGGCGTGAAGACCACAGAAATTCCTAAATTTAACTAGAGGGAACTCTGTCGCTGCGACCGTTCAGCGACCATGGGAATGATGGGTAGTGGACACATTTGCCTAGTGTTCGTACTTGCGGCTTCGTTTATTGCTCTCTTTCGGTTTTGTTTCAAAGGAAAGAACGAATCGTTTTGAACTCGTGAACATTTGCTGATCTTTGTTTCCTGAGAAAACAGCTTCAAGTCACACGAATACACACTGAGCCGAAAGCAGGCCAGAAGTGCGAATATTAGACAAATGTGTGTGCTATACCATTATTGCCATGTTTGCTGAAGCACCGTGTGTTGCAGCTCCCATAGACACTAGCGTAAGAGTTCCCTCTAGTGTATATTAGGAAACGGTATGGTCCAGACCACCAAGTGCCCTAGTGCGCCAAATCTGGCTCGCACCTCGAGCTCTCTGCATGAGCTGCACGAGAGGCATGTAGTGGTGACTAGAAATGATGATGATGATGATGACGACGAAAAGAGATGACGTTGACGCTACATTCTAGTTATTGAACAAGTTCGTGAGCGTGATGTCATGAACGAGTAGGCATAAACGAACATGTCTCATTTGACGGACACATCAGCCTGATTAGCAGCGCGAGCGGCAATGCATTGCCTCGGTTGTCACTTCTTTGAGATAACGGGAGTCACAGCATAGCGCGCGTATCGAGAGCGAGCAGGAAATGACCAGCAATGCGACTCGCTCAGCCTTTAGAATCGGCGCAGACTACTTTGAAGATTGGAGGAGCGCAATCCATGACATGACACTGCACCCTCGTACGCAGAGCGGGATAGGTCTCTCCACTCCATGCGGTGCTTAGAGGTGGCGCTGCACGCTCCATCTGCTATAAAGCCCCTATACTTCGTAAAAGTACCGCCATCTCCTCTCCCCCTCACAGCCTCCTCTCAGGCGCGTTGCTTCTTTTTTCCTTTTGCTTGCGACAATGGCGGCCCCTGTAACGCTCCACGATCTTGGTCCGGCGGGGAGAGGAGGAAGCGATGCAGATAAAAAAAAAAGCGCTGTACTTTTTCTTCGCAAAAGTACCGCGATCTGCTCCCCCCTCGCCGCCTCCTCTCCAATGCGTCGCTTTTTAAAGGCTTCTTGGGGACCTTCGACGCAAAAACTTTGGTTTGTCTGTACATTTGTCCGTTCGTCCAGATGGCGATCTGCCAGATGGCGATCATGTCTTACGTGTGACGTGACTTGATGCGCTCGTTTGCCTCCGCTGCACGCTCGAGGCACTCTAACGCAGTGCCTCCACAATACGATTCACCGAGTTTTTTGTTTTTGCGCATAACATCAAATAAATGATTTGTTCACTCTCCCCACACGCAAGACTATCGCCTGTCGACGACATTTGCAGATTAACATGCAGATACGGGGCCATTTTTTTTTCTTTCGCTAGCGACACCTTCCGTAACGCGCCACGAGCTTGCTCCGGCGGGGAAAGCAGCGCAGATCAAAAGAAGGCTGTACTTTTCCGAAGGTATAGGGGCTTTACATCTGCAACAGATACTCGCTCCCCTGCGCTTGGCCCTGACAACGTCCCTAATAAGATGCCCTGGCTCCCGTACTTATGAGGGCGGTGCTCTCAATCGTATGCGTTTTCTCGATTTCACAGCGTACCGAGCCAGGGGTGGTATGATGTTATCCCGTTTCGATTTTGCGCAGAGCACCATGATAACGCCGAAGGCTAAGTATAGCTCGTAGTGTCTTTATAATTGAATGCAGTAAAAGTAACTACACTCATAAAACCTAAGATGAAGACCGTGCCGAACAGCCCCAAAAAGAGACCTTTCAACGCTCAAGATGAATCGTTCCCGCCTCACATGTGCGGTATCACAATATCTACTTTGTTACATTTGGCACTGGCTGGCGCTTCAAATAAAACTCGCGGCGACCACAAATCGAGCAGCTAAAATAAAATAAAAATGAAAGGGATGCCATTGCATGCAGGAATGGGCTCAAATAAAAATAAGGCCCTCCACAATAATTCACTTAGGAGGGAAACCGGCGAAACGGAGAAGCCTCAATGTCACAAACACAAAGGCACGTTCTGCGGCAGTTGCTTTCTGTCGTGGTCATATATGAAGCGGACAATTCGCGTCTGCCACTGTATATATGCACCACCCAGTGAAAAGACCAGCAATGTCGCAACGCCCACCTCAGTTCCTGCTGTTAGGCGCGTCATGTATGGGGAGGCAAAAAAAAAAAAACGAATACTCAGTCAGAAAGCTTAAAAGACAAAACGAGAGATGGTTGCAGATAGACAAACAGATATAATAGTGTCGCAAGCAACAATGGGACTCGGTTGGAACGGAAGCTCCTCAGCAAGACAAATAGCCCCAAGGTGCGTTGGAAACGTGACCGGTGCCTCTTGCGGTGTGTCGGCGGCACGTTGCATTCGGCGCGTGCCGCACGGGTGAATGCCGCACCGCGCATGCAGGATATGCTATATGGCAGCGACCATGACGAGAGTGCTAGCGGCAGAAGCATGTTCGGCCAGTGAGACAGGGTGGGCCTTGCCAGTGATCGGGCGTGCCCCGTTGCCCACGTTTTCCAGCTTCTCAGTGTATTATTATTTTTCTTTCTTCCGGTGTTCTCTTCTATATAGCAATTCAGTGACACTTCACAAAACGCCCAGAGGGCTGCCACTTTATATCGACCGCTTGTGCGAAACATTTAACGTACTGTCCCGAAACAATGGTTATAGCGGGAAGAGTTGACGATGTCGACCACAAAAAATAGTTACGATATTGCATCTCTGTGTCATCGCTGATTGCGCAAAGGCGTGATACGAGCTCAACAATGACAAATGAAGTGCAGTGATAATTGTTATGGATGAAGTTATGTAGTTTCCACTGATTTGTAACAGTTGGAAAAAGTGAGAGCGTAAAAGTACGTGATGGCCATGTGATAGCTTCACTTCTTAATATAGTTTTAAACAGGATTGCTTTTCGCTAACTCACTGACGATTTAGTTAATTTGCTGTTAATTTCGCCACCATGTGAAAGAGCTTGCAAGAGGGGGGAAGGGAAATAACTAGGTGAGTTCCTAAGTAATATCCCTATGCTCTAACACTTACGTCAGTTCACATTAAAGAACACCAGATATTCAAATTTCCGGAACCCTCCACTATGACATCCCTCATGATCATGTGTTTCGGATGTAAACCTCCTGATATTGTATTATTATTATTATTATAATTATTATTATTATTATTATTATTATTATTATTATTTAAGACACACTTTGCTTAGCTATACTACACAACCAATCATCAAGCCTTAGCCTTCGCGGATTCCCCAAAAGAAATTTGTGACGTAGGCCGCGCAAAGATAAAAGCGTTAGACTCAAGTCTCCATGCGATAGTGGTGTGAAATTGAACAATGCTTACATGATCGATGTTCTGAAAAAAATGCATGCAACACGTATAGATAGGAAGCCCTTCGTTAGCCTATTTCCAGGCATTACGCCCACGGCGTATCCTGCCACGTGAGTTTGAACTATGTGCTATTTCTTGGGGAAACAGCCATATGTGAATAGCATCGAGTACAATCCCTATGTCGCTTTCAATATAAAGTTTCACCTAGTTCAACATGTACCTAGAATAACCTAACCATGTTACAGAGCAGCTGCTTTGAAATTTCAGGTCAACGTTATGCATGCGTGCTGTAAAATAAAAACCTTGTGTATGTTATGAAACCATCTTGCTATGTTTAGTATACTCTTAAAAACTAGAATAAAACCTGTATGCGAAAAACTACGATCACGTAAAAATATTAAACATAGACTGTGTGAGCTGTTATCTATTGAGACGCGTACTCGATGCGTTTCAATAGATAGTCGGTTGTCATCGTACTTCTCAGTGTCTCTAATCGTGGTACTTTTCAATGAAATCAAAGCGCTGGCAAGGGAAATATACAAGCGGTAAAACTTTGCAAGAAAGCGTTTGCAACTACTTTTTGCTAAGGCTCCTCGAAAACTCTTGGTCAGTCATATGAATGTTATGGGTCGATTGCTTGAGGACTGTATAATGAGTCAACCGGAGGTTGGTATAATCAGTCGACCGGAGGTTTGGCCGCAGGTACCCGAGGAAAACTTTGTAATTTGTCACATTTATGCTAATATTGATCTGCCAAGATAATCTGGTTTCTGTAGGCTAATGAGTCGGTACGTCTGTAAAAGAACAATAATTCAGATAAGAAAGAACAAGCCAAGTGGTACTTTGGTACATATGTAAAAAAAATATTACCACGTGTTCATATCAAGTGAGCTGATTTGACCCCGGTGGTGGCTGTCGCATTTTGGTGGGGACAGAATGGTGGAGGCTCGTGGGCTGTGTGTGTCGGGGCACGTTAAAGAACACCAGGTGGCAAAAATTTCCGGAGCCCTCCACTATGGCAGCTCTGATAAATGTACCACGGTTTCGGGACGTAAACATGCAGATAATAGCATGAATAATACTATATAAAGTGAGCTAAGCACCGACTGGGTTCACAAGAGCTAAATATCCAAATATTTTGTTTTAGGTGGCGGCATGACAAGCCCCATTGCTCTTGCAGTCAAGCTCGTCCCTGTTAACAGACCTTGATATTTTTTCTTCGTGCTTTCACAGATGCAATCTGTCCGTGTTATTTTTTGTGGAATATCGTTGTACTTCTTTTTTTCTTTATATTACAATAGCTATCGCTGTTCATTTGGCTGCTTGGGCATCAAAATTGAAGGTAGACATGAAAGTAATTGCGCTCCCACAAGCAGGATTGCTTTGAAACAAATGTGGTCAGGCATTTCACCTCTGCAGTATCTTGCTCTTTGCAATAAGTCACAAGTCGATCAATGCGCCATCTTGTGAAAGTCTGAGTGCGCATGCCTACAGTTTTTTGCGCACTATTCGTAGCTATTCTGAATCTATTAAACCTAGCTGTTCTGAACTAGACAATTTTCCCATGGAGATGTGGAAAATGAAGGGGCAGGCAAGCATCTGTGATCAACTGTACGTAGTACCCCGGGTACATATGAGGTGGTTGCTATGGGAACAAGTCAAGGTGACGGCATATTCTCGACGAAATGACGAGGGAGCAGAGATCTTCTTACGACTTTTATTCGTACTAAATACCTTGTTGGTCTAGACGTCTGAGCACGAGGCCGGTAAGAAGACATCACCACTTTGTATGTAGTTCTGCCGTAGTTGATAGTGGCATATTGTAGGCAGTTTGCTACTTATTTAACTCATCCTTCAAAAGCCTATGGGCAGCAGCTATGTCTAAGTGATATCAGATTACGCAATCTCGTACGCGAGAGAGTCGCACGCAAGCCTAATATGCACCGAACGATCTTGTGCAAGCTAAAGAAGAGATTACTGTCACTCACCCAGTTGTCGAGGTTAAACGCGAATACTTCACCGCAGAGAAAACCTCTACTGATCCAACAATCTACGTAATGCCAGTTATGGGGGTCGAAGCTATAGAATACCCGCCAGTGTTGCGAAAGTGGTTCATTACCGAACACGTTTTTTTTTATTCAATTGGCCAAGTAGATACGCCCTTCAAGATTGCATCCGCATACCACGTCGAGGCTCCAAGAGTCTGCGCACCGCTCCTCCTGCCGACATTAGAGCTACACTTTCTCAGCGACACGCGAATAACGAGGAGAATCCAGTGAGAATCGATGGGGAATCCCCGTACCCTGGAAACACAAGAAGAGCACAGACAAAGGAAGCACAAGAGAGCCACACATTGTCTTGAGACGCGGACAGCCGGGCCGACCACGCTTTCGTGCTTGATTTGTTGAACCTATCAAGATGGAGTAGAGAGGGCACCATGAGGCTTGGGGGGAGGGAGAAAAGGGAGAGAGATGACCAACTTGCCCGTCGACGTATTACCACGCGTCTTGCTCGCGGCTTGTTTTCCCCTTCATTTACCGCCCAAATGATGAACTGCGAGGACATGCCCTCTTCCTCATTCTAGCCCCCTTCCCTACAACCCGTCGTTCGAGGATAAGGAACCTCCCACTGTTTTTTTATCTGTTTTTTTCTGGCTTTCCCTCAAGTGGGTGCTTTTTTTTCAGCTTAGCTGGTTTTCTACGTTGGTGCATTTTTATCGCCCAGTATGGTTTTCCTTCGCTCACCAGCTTCATCCGCCTTGCCCCCTTCTTCTTCCTCACTGTCTTCCTGTCGACGCTGCTACTCTCCGGGGTTCCTGATTATTTACAGCCACCCGAACATGTTGCCACTTGGTTCTTTGCTTTCTACGCCTCGTTTGTCGTCTTCTCTTCATCCAACCATTATTTCCCTCCCCTATTGCTCCTTACGTTCTAGGAACCACCCCGGGCTATACTGGGACGCTACACGTAAAGAAGCAGGCGTACAACCACGCGCATGCGTTCTGCGCCCTTGTTAGCACCGAATGTTTTCGTGGTCTTATTTTCAATTGTCACATTTTCTATTACTTGACACCGTTCGCAATGATGTATTGCTTTTCTTTGGCGGCGTAGGGTGGAGGCGTACTAGCCAAAGCGCTGTTGTTGTTTTTTTCTCCATGTTTTTCAGGCGTTATTTTTGTGGCGTGGAAATCATTGAGCATCAAAGCCACATATGCAATTTCTTGGTATTTGCCAAATTAAAAACGCGAAACGTGATGAAGCAGCCAAATTATGTAATGGAAATGGTCGTTTCGCGATAGGAGGTACATGCTTTTTGCTGTGCTAACATTATGTGAAAGTTGGCAGGCAGCTGCTTCACCATTTATTATTTGTCATTTGTGTGACTGTTTTTTCTTTTATATCAAACGATCATAAACATTTTACATTGTACCTGATGGTGCACTGCCACGCGGACGTTAATGCAGCTTTTAGCTACGTGAATTACAAGGTATACGAGAAACTGTCGTGTTGGTTTGCTTTGCATCGATTTAGGGCAACTTATTAACACTACGAATCTTCATGCGAACGACGTGAACACAGATAGACGAAGTCACAACAGGCCTTTTGTTGTCAGCATTTGAAGCACACCAGCACATTTCGTATCGTCATATCCCATGAATCCCAAATTGCACATAACCGTTTACTAACGTGTAAAAAATACGGGAGGAAAGAACGCTATGAGACCTCGTTGACTACGCACGCATTCTAAATAATACCTAATCTGCTCAGGCAAAGAAGTTGCTCCTGAAAATTGATTCAAGCACAAGTGACGCATCGCTTATCGCGAACGCTGCGTCCGATTGCATCTGTCGTCAAACACTCCTCAGTTAGTAGTGCTTCCAAGCGTCATTACGCCATTGTTTGACGAGAGCTTACTCCTGTCCCATTTCTCACGCACATGCTAAAGCACGCTAGGTGTTCAAGGTAAGATATAACCTTTTACGTCATGTGTGCAAACGTGCTCATCAATACCGCACTATCCCGGTCATAACTACCTTGCACCGCTGCCTTAATTAGGCTTGTTAATCAGAGCGCATGGGATAAATCAACTTGTATGATTGCGAGTGGTTGCCGGGCCAGCCCGTAATGAGAATACAAAACAAAGAGAAGCAGCCATAATTTATTACTATAACAGAGGCTCTTCATTAACAGGGAGACGCACTTCTTCTTTCCTAATTAGCGAACTTCCCGATGGCTGTATTCTTTCGTCTGTCTTAATCAATATTCTGTCAGCTTTAATTGCGAATCTTTTATTGTGAGCCACTCAGCAGTCTAAAAAAGAAGAAGAAACTGTGTTTTAAAAGAAAAACATCCTTTATCACGAGCCTAAGACAGAGAGCCATGTACAGTGGAACGCTCCTCGCAACCGGATGAAGTGTTTAAAATGCCCTGAGGGATTCATTCGACAAAAGGCACAGGTTATGATTAGCACGTGTGAGTTCGTGCATAGTCTCTTAAATTAAGTGCGCGGGTTTGATTTCGGCTCCAAATGCTCTGCGAGAACACACTTTTGAGACAGCGTCAGAGACATCAATTTAAAGAAAGATGAAAAATGCTCCTCTGCGGCGCGGATGAAAAGCATAGTATCATTCGCCTCAAGGCTTCACGGAGAAGCGGGGCATTCGAATTTGACTCATTATCCAGCTGATGGTGCTTATTTCTCAAGACGCGCCATATAGCGCATTTCAGCGTATGAGGAACAGATTGCTCAAGTGTGATGTTGCCAAAGTCCTTCTTAAAGCTCTACCTGGAACATAATGAAGGAATTGTTATTCGTTCTACACACATTCTTTCCATTTAAAAATAATGGTAATTAAAAAGGGAGCGGTATCATTTCTTGAAGTAGATATGCGCGAAACGATTCATGCTATGACTTTATGAACAATATCAATAGGTGTAGTTAGAATTTAATTTTGGATAGAAATTTGTCTTTGTTTTCTTATTGCACCCTTAGCTATTAGTTATTGCGATGGTAAGTTCGACAATCGGCATTGCAAAACTTCAGACATCTAGCTTGTGATGCCTACTATCGGAGTGCTAACCCCAATATTAGCTCATCTATTCAATGTGCATTGCTTTGTATAAAATTGAAGATGTCTTTAGATTATTTTGGTTGATTTTGGCTAGTATTTACAGTAATTTTTCTCTTGATTTTACAGTGAGAATATGATCATTGGTACTGAACTACTAATGAAAGAACTTTGTTCATTTCTCTTGTTCCCGGCAATAAGAACCATACAGTAACAACGTATTTCTCTTTAAAGTGCTCATGCACAAAAGCTCTTCATATGTTAGCTACATGAGGTACACTAAAACATAACTAACTTTTGTGAGCTTCTGTAAAAAATCTTATTCTTTTGTTACTGATATGACATTAGGAGATGCTGGTGCACAAGAAGGCTTCGATGACAAAAAGGCTTTAATTTAGTACTTGGAATATGCAGAACATAAGCTTCTAACTACCGCATGACGAATAACACTTTGAAAATATCGTCATTAAAAGCTGATGTATGCTGAAAAAACACTGCCCCTCCCCCCCGCCTTTATTTTTCTCTTTTGTCAGCGTCTCATTTGTTTCAAATAATGTGACACGGAAGCTTTCCAACTAATACAAGAAATAAATTATGATAGTTATTGCACTATTACATCACCGAAGAGACTTGAGTTTGAATTAAGGCAGCCCCGTTGTCTTGAAAAAAGAAAGTTTCGGCTTCTGCACGGGAGCCTTGTTCTTCTCGGGGTAGTTTGAACTGTAAAAATGGAAGAAAGTAGAAGTAGACTACTATAGCTGCCTGAGCGGCTGGCATTTAGCGAAATGAAGGGTTTATTGTTGTCTTTTAAAAATTTCTCTTTGACTTCAATTGCAATAATGGGAGAAAAGAACTCACAGGTTCTCTTAGTTATTCGCCCAAGACGAGTCGAAGTCAAGCGCAATCTTCTTTTTTTCCGTCGACGTATTCATCCTGCCCCCACCTATTCAAAACTTCCTATACCTATCATGAGTTCCAACTGCCTCTAAGGCATTTTGGCACCGCCTGCGGTCTCGGAGGCAGTACGGCCACGGATGTGCGTGTTTCGTTTAGTTTCTTTTTCTTCTAAGCCTCAACAACAAATAGAGGCGGAACGTTTAGCGATTGTTGGAGCACGTTTATGTGTAGTTCAAACCAAGGTTATCTGCACCTACGACACGATCGCTGGCCTCATTACTTTTAAGTTTGCTGCCTCTTAGTACCGGGTAGTTTAACTGTGAAGTACGCTTTACAGGCAAAAAGCCAAAAGTCCGCTTGGAAATGTAGCGTTGCGTGTAATGGTGAGCTCGTAATAATGTTATGAAGTTGCGTGCACCTCCAAATATGAAGCGAAACATAACAAGCATAGTTAGTCATATTTTCTTCAGTGTCAGAACCTTGAGGCTTAATAGCGTATCTCACCCCTCAGCAACATTGGTCCCAGTTACGGCAACTTTGAAATCCTAGGATCACCTGAACCCATATTTCTCGTGTGTCCAGCGCCCACGTGAATCTTTGGTTTTCTTTATGTTTGTCTTCCTGTTTTTATGAGTTTATAGTCTGTGTTTTTTCTATTTTTTACTTTCTTTTTCTCTTTTTAACTTTTTCTTCTCTTCTCTTTTTATTTCTTTCTGTGTATATTTATTTCTGTCTCTTTCTATCTTCCCTTCACGGTCCATCTTTTTTTTCTCTTTTCATCTCAAAAATACTTTATTTGTCCTTCTTTCTATGCGATACCTAACTTTCACATTTTAAAGTTTAATTATTTTTATCCCCAACTCTTTCCTCCACGCCCTCATATCTTTTTTCCTGCCGCCTTGCTATGCCTACTCTACAAGGCAATGCTATGCTCTGCTAGCTTGCCTGGATAGTCCAGTGGTTACCACCGTCAACTTCGAATCATGGGTACCAAGGTTCGAGTCCAGCTTGAAACTTTTTTTACCAACAATGTTCTTCCTCCTTTTTTTTATAATTTTTCTACCTTTCCTTTCTTTTGCTATCTCTACTTCATACCTCATCTATCAGAGCTATTGCATCTCATGCCAGAAAAATCGGGCAACGTGTTCGGGGTGTGAAGCGGAAAATAAAAAAAAGAATAAAGAGAAAGAAACAGATAGCAGAAAATAAAAAAATGAATGATGAAACTGAAGCAGATGATCATAGCACGTGTCGGTTATTATTGGTGATAATGTCATGTTCACATATAACACCAAATAACTCGCACAGAAAACTCGGCTGTTAAAATACGCCTGTTGGGGTGAGGTAGTAGTCTAACCAGGATTTATTGGTTGATCACTTCCACGACCACATTAGTACAAAATTTTTATCGACTCGCGACAAATGGGAGGAGAATAAAACCAACTATTCCGAACCCTTTATGCGCCAACAACACATTAATTTATTTTGAGGCAAGATATGGTTGCTTGTATAATCAACCACCAAATTTGAAGCTTTCTTCTACTTATATTGGTCATGAAGCAAAAGTTGAGGCATAAAAAATTAGGGACCTTAAACCATCAGCTTTTAGAGTTAAACGCGATGGCGATGTCATCTTCTTTGTGCGTACTTCAAACAGTTAGTTCATGAAACCTTCTCCAACTTGCTATGCACCCACCACGTCACCTTAAGGGAACAAGTGCAGTAGCTTGTGTGCCTCTTATAGTTAGTGACCAGCTTTAAACTACGAAATCATTATGATAATCACATATTCAGATGCCTACTGGCAATGGGCGCTTGTACCACGCATTATTGCTGCAATATTCTTTGTTGTGTCGCCAAGAACGTGTAGCTCCGCGGCTGATGCGCAACAGAAGATGAGAGCCGCGTGGCTCGTTAGGCGCGAGCCACGTGGTGATCAGAACGCCCCGACTCTTGTCTCCGCTGAACATGTCAGTCGCAACTGCTTTTGCCTTCCTCTCCGCCCACGTCCCAACAAAAAGCTGCGACCACGACATGGCCTTATCCACCACCAAGACTTGTCTCGTTCTTCTACAAATGGCGACCTCGGACGCAAAAACCAGTGACCAGCGCTGCACCACTGCTACCCAGTTCCATGAGCATGCACCAGCCAGCCAGCAGTTGGAGGCCGAAATTTGACCCGCCAATGCCACCGTGTGCTCAGATTTGGGTGTATGTTAAAGAAACCTAGGTGGTGAAAATTTCAGGAGCCTTCCACTACGGCATCCCTCATCAGACAGTTATTGTTTAAGGTTAACGTGATAGCGGAGGTTAAGGGAATGGCGTTACCGTGCAGCCAATGTTTGTTGTGGACAGCGTCTTATAGTTTAGCGGGAAAGCGTTTACGTGGTTTGCATGCCCTAGCTGAGACGCTGGCGCCACCTATCGAATGGTTAAGAAAAGACAGTGAAAAGGAAAATAAAACAAGAATGTTTGCCTATGCCACCGCGCGAAGCATTATGACAACTTTATTTTACTAATAATAAAAGCAAATAAATATGAACGACGCACCAAACGTGAAAAAAATATGTTGTCGATTTGTTTACATTGATTTTGTAGTTAGGCCTCGACGCGTTTAAAATGGGAAGTTATCTAAAAAATTACGCCAACTTATCCGTAATACTCAATCATCGAAGTTAACTGAAGGCAAGCAAAGTCACTTTAAACAGTCGTTTGCTTCGAACAAGGTGAATTTATCAAAACTACGCCAAAATCACTTCGAAGCGGGCGTCCGAGAGTGCCGCCATATTTACGTTCACTACGTGCACTTACGCTACATTGGTAACTTTCAATCTGAAAAATACCGCACGTACGGTACTCGGCACGGGTAACGTACGTATCTGCGCATGCGCACTTCGATACCGGTATCACGGTACGCCCGGTATCCCGGTAAGCCCAGTATACTATAACTGTCTATTGTCTATTGTCTATTGGTTTTGCGACGTTAAAACGTACATATGAGACCCTCCAATGCAACCGTTCTGTGCTGCTTTTCCCGTCATTCGAGAGACCTGCAGCCGCGCAGCCCATGGCTCTTGCATCGAAATGCCGGTTTCGCGCCCTGTCTCAATTAGGGATTCTACGCCGGCCCTACCCTGTGCACCGCAGAATTTGCTGCAGTAACCTGCTCCGCTGAACCCTCTGCCCTAAGCAATGTGATAACCCCAGCCAAGCCACCTCGTTTGCCTGAATAGTGCACGCCTGCACTAACAGCTTTGGAAGGCCACGACACCACAAAGCAGCGCCCCCCCACAGGATCGCAACCCCACGATACGTAGCTCAGCCTCACGGCGCCCCTCCAGCGCATACCATACTACGCCCGGTCAGCATAATGAGGAAGCCCTACTTCATAAATTGAGCGACCAGCCGACAAAGAAGCGTGCTACTCCAGAGTCCACGCTGGCCATCCATGCGTGTTTCCACTCAACGATGACAAATGGCAGTTGTGGCACTGCAGACTTTATGGTGGCTGCAATTCTGCGTGCCGTGAAATTTCCTGCGGACTACCGACTCAGCCACCAATTCCGTAAATATCACCATCCATTCAACCAGACTATCCACCACATGTATACGGGTTGCAATTCCCAGGTTCGGGATCTTCCACCGGCCGTCAAGACACCGAGGATGTTTCCCCTGACAAGAAACTTCTCCGCCGACCTTCCGGCGAAATCAAGACGCTCGGCAAGGCGGCATGGTGTCCTTCTTATCACCCCCTGACTTCTCAACCTATAGACTTGCTGCATGACTCCTCAGAGGACATCAGCGCCAATTGTTGGCTCCCTTTGCACGAGGCAGACGCAGCGCCTGGATTGTCTCGAACGGGCTAAGACGCTGGTCTCAATGAACGCCTTCCTAAGTCGCCTATCAGTATGCTCTTGTCCACGGCCCGACCAGGACATCTGCGTTCGACAACAGCAGTCAAAGAAAGCAGTAGTACCGGCTTCTCCGTGCCAGCGTCGGGAGATTTCCGGCGACCTCTTCAGCATTGTCATCTGCGCCGTCAGAGTCCACGGCACTTTCCCTCGATATGCTACAGGCTTGAGTCAGAGCACACCGCAACTGAACCCTCTTGCAGAGTTCAGCAGCGCTGGGTACGTGAACGCAGGCACCACGAGGCGTCGTCTTCAGCGCTGTGGCCGACGTCTCCCGTCTGCAAGGTGGTGTTCCCAGCAGTATATTTCCCGTCCTCACGTTGGAAGCGCGTGTCTGACTGTGAGGTTTTACACTGTGTACAGGTTTTGCCTTCTTATTCGCGAGCCTGTCCTGAGGCACGCCGAGCTCCTCGTTCAACGACACTCTCAGCCTCGACCCCTGGAGCATTCCACTTGCCCGTTTATCTGACCACGGACTCTCTCTGGACCTCTCACCGGACATTACACGGACTGCCTTACATGTATATAACATGTGTTGCTTTAGTTTCTCTCATGCATGTATATTTTCCTTTCATTCGTGCAACGTGCTAGGACGGGGGCCCTATGTAGCTCCACCGCTGATGCGAAAAAGAAGATGAGAGCCACGTGGCTCGTTGTTGCTCTGGGCTTCACTAGACATGTCCGTCGCCACTGCTTTAGTCTTCCTCTTCGCCCGCGTCCCAATAAAAAGCTGCGACCAAGACATAGCCTCGTCCGCCACCGTCTCTTCTCGTTCCTCTACAAACGTATACAGTATGCGTGTGTTTCTAAAGCGTGAAAGTTACTTTCCCTGCATTTCCGAACAGAGGAAGTTATTTTCACTGTACACACAAGCAGACGCTGGCCGGGTGGTAGAAATTTTGCTTGTCACGCAAATGATCCGAGTTCGATCTCCACTTGGACTCAATCGACCCCAGTTTGATCTCCACTCAGCCCCAGGATTTTCGTCTCATTTAATTCATTTGAATCGTTCTCGACTTTTTTTCTAACGCAAAAGGTAATGGTTTTTCGCTCAAAACTAACGATGCCGACACTGACGCAGAAGTTTCATCAAAACGAGCTCTTTAACCCTCTCGCGGTAATAAAGGCGAGTCCATTCACCGCAACTGCCGAGACGTCAGCGATCACGCTCACCCCAACTCGATTTACTTCAAGCGTTGAAGACGGTGATGGCGCAAAAGTCCGATATTGATGACTGAAGAATCAACAAATATAAATCAATATACCAGGAAGTGCAGAAAACAATAAACAACAAGAAAACAAAGAAAATTGATAGCGCAAAGAAAGAAGAAAAAAGTCGTATTTTCTGCCGCCCTGGCGTCACTAACTTTCCCCGAGGGAGTTTCCCGAGCCGGCCACGTAAAATTCGATTGCACTCGGATCCACTATCCCTTCTTTTGCGTCGCTTGTGCCAAGCGAGGAGATTCGCTACTGTGCACGCGACGTCCGGGGCTGGGAATGTGAAGGAAGAAAGGACGCCGGGAGTGACCCATGGGCCCTGTATGTATAGGACGATGCGCGACGCTTGGTAAAACGGCTGGCGACCCGTTTACCGCTTCTTTACCTGTTTTTACCGCACGTGAGAGGCTCAAAGACACCGAACTTCACTAGCCTTGTGTCCACACGAGTGGTAAAATAAGAAAAAACGGGCGAGAAAAGGAAGAATACATTATAACAAAACGTGAGATAAGGAAGAGTAGAAAGTGCTCAGTGGCCTCCCTTCCTTACGGAATGGCAGAGATGGCATGTGCTTCTGCGCCCGTGAACAAAGGAGAAACCAACAAACGCTTGGGCAGTGGATGCCTGTGCTCCTCGCTTGGAAGCGTTCTTGTGTATATCCTTCCGGAATGGAATACGTGAGGTCCCGGATAATCACGTGAAAGTAAAAGACTCGCGCTTCGATGAAGCTTCGCAGATTTGGGAGGACGTGTTGGACCACTCCTGGTGAAGGTCTGCTTCTAAGTTGTGTTTTTTATTACTGCTTGCATTTTTTATCTTCGCCTATTGTTTGTATATATTGGTATTTTTTCGTTGCCTTGGTGCTGGCTTTTCATTCTCACTGAGGAAGTATCAAGAAATAGAATACTGGAGTGCACTTTGACGAGTCACTTGCTATGGTTCGTTCTGTTTTGGTATTTTATACTTGGAACACCTTCGTTCCAAAGCTTAGCCGTTGCCTTTATTGATACGCCTAACCAGACTTTTTCTTGTATTCAGCTTGGGTGGCGTCAAGTAGCAGTGGCATTCCAACTGTTTTCTGCAAATGCATTAGCACTCTTGTCGCAACTATGATATGTAGCTTTAGGTATCCAAAAACTTCCAAGATTGTCAAGAGACATTCGGTGATACAGAAACTTGACGACGAAAGTTTTTCTTGAGTCACCTCAGGCGTGTGCATCGAAGCCGAGGTGCCTCAACCTGACTATCTGAAACATATGTGGGTTACTCAAACCATCCTGTGTGATCGATAAGCTTTCGTGCTTGAAAATGGTATGCGCTGTTCTTTTTCTCCAGAACACAAGACACCTGTCTATTGTACACTTTCAGCAAAGTTGCGTTACAATCTTTCTGTTTTCTTGTGCATCTGATTGATCATACTTCCTACTTGCAGTGTGAATTGTAAGTTCCTAGCAGATTAATGAAATGCAAACAACAACCTTACTGAATACCTACTGTACAAAAACCAGTGTACGAACTAATTACTACACGTGGAGACAACTACCTTCGTTCTGAAACAAAAGGCGCTATAAACAGTATCACTTCGTCAAGCAGCACAAGACTACTGTTGTACGCTTAATTGCTGCTCTTTTTAAAATGATGCCACATTTAATTGCATGCTTTCACCCACGTGAGCGTCAAACTGCACATGCAGTTTTGGTTCCCTGTAGTTGTTTAGAAAAGCGAAACGACTTGTGGCTTATTTTACCCTGATTGCAAACAGCCTTCAAGAGGGCAAGCGTTTTTCAACGAAGACATACCTTCTGAGAAAAATGAGTGGTGGAGTGCGGCACGCTCAATAAAATTGATGGGGTTATGCATGAATAATTGTTACCATAAAAGCAGAATTCTTGAGTAAAAAAGTTGATGAATAAATGAGCATTAGGAAAACAAAATATGATGTAAAAACATAAAACGTAGGTAGGGCGCCACTTTAGGGCAGTCTATATTCTTGCGCATTTACATTTCCGGATGAATATTTTTATTCCTGTATTTCAGCTTTAAGTAGCATATAATTGGACCTACTTTTCCTCTTCAGCCAATTTTACTTTGCAGTACTTTAACCTAACGCACAGAAAATACGACTATAAAATTTCAATATTCCTTGCTTTAATCGCAGCAGTTACTCTATGAGCACACAGGCTGCTACCTACAGAACGTAGCATATCTTTCCAAGACAGAAAAATATATTTCTATTTTGTCACAATTACCGATGACTGTTATAACCTTACATGCTAAATATAACGTCACTCTTCATTTGAATGAGAGTTCTTACTGCAGGTTCAAAAAGATGTTCCTAGCACATGGAGTATGAGAAGTTTCCACAATGCGTGTAGCAAAAAGATTAAAAAATAAAGGAAGACACGCATGTTGCTGGTAAACCTAAAGCTTCGAAGTGTTCCGTCGCTACATACATACACAAAGACAAATAAAACAAACAAAAAGCCACATTAGGCCGTTCAATGCTTCGCTAGCCGCATAATCCCTTAACACTCGGGCTTACAGCACTTTCAACCAAGTGACTTTTACCTCTGGAAAATAATCGAGCAACTAGTAGACGAATGTGCGATGAATAGCTGAGTAGAGCTTAGAGTGTGCAGAAACTCAATTCACGATGTTTTTCGTTCTCGGGATGATTGCATTGTGTAGCTTAATTGGCTACCACTTAAGAAAAAAATTATTTTCCTTACCAAAGAGATGACAATGGCTACCTTTGTAATTTTCACATGAAGTTTCAAAATAGGCGCTTATGTTGTGAGCCAGCAGCACTGCCTCAGCAAAAGCTGGAGGAGCGCACTTTATAGAGAATTTTTAAAACACTCTTGAGACAACTAATAAATAAACAAATTTGAGTAACCATTGATGACTGTGCAGTTGCGTATTGCATTGAGCCACTGTGACTTGCGCAAACAAGCAGACATTCATGAAAGATGGTAGCTTCAAAGAAAACGAAATCACGAATATGGAGTATCGCTAAAGCGAACGTTCCAAGAGGTTAAAGACAAGTTCGCTTGTTGGAACGTCGGATTTTGCGGCACCCCATATTCACAAAATTTTTTGTTTCTGACATGCAACTTGAGTAGCTTCTGCACAGCCTTTAAACTGTTCGGCTACACCTGCTCTACATAAGTGCGTCATGCGACGCAATAGAAAAATAAAAAAAATTGATAGTATCACCAAGTAGAGTTGCGAATACATAAGCAACCCGTTACTGCTGACAAGCATTCGCTTTCCAAATACCTACAAAATATGTAAGTGCTCACGTTTAGTGCATGCGTTCGCGTGCGCACGAGTTAAATTACGCGGAGAAACGCGTTCTGCATACGCTTGACATCAAATCACCACGACTACTTTTTATGAAAGCGAGGCTTTATTTTTCGCCCTGCCCTACTCTTGGCTTGTAATGACTAGCGTTTGAAGGAAACTGGATCAATCTGGTCGATAACGTCGTCAAGGGTATAGATTTACAGAGTATGCCTATTTAATAGAGCATGATCTCGTCTTGCGTATACTCTGCTCTAATACGTTACTGTTTTTCGTGTTTCATGATTAAATAACGTTAGAAAATTGGATAGAAGAAAGCCCATCTTACATTTTTGAGGCTCTAGCCCCGGGGCCACAGCTTCGCATTAGGTTATGTAAAGCATTGGGAATCCTGTAGTGACACATTAGAGGGTTCATGTACGCCAAAAAGTTTGCATATGCGTCTGCCTATTTACGAGTGATTACTCACAATAAATTTTTTGTTTTGACTTGTGACTATAATTTACCCTGTGAGAAGACGTTACGGAAATTACTTTAACTGTTCTTCGACAGAGACTGTCACTGCAGCAAACACCTCGTAAGTGGCCGTCTTGAAGTGATCAACTCAAATGAAATCAAACCAAGTTTTTTTTTAATTTGGTCTTACAGAAAGACCAAACTTCGAAAAAACGCTTTGTTTAAAACAACTCGACTACCTCAAAGCTCCATAAAAAAGCACAAGAACTGCTTCAAGCCATCAATTTTCCCCCGTACTTCTGCCTTGTTTAGATTCTCACAGATATAGTGGTGCTATAAAGACGAAGACATCAAACTGAGTTTAGCCAATGAGCGTTAAACCAGCTATGGCTAAGCTCTAAAAATTGAAGTGTTAGAGGGACAGTGCAACGGCTTAATAGTAAGAGTGAAATTTCAAACACTAATTCTCTCAAACGATAGTTTTACCCTTAAAAATGCGTTGTTCTTTAAAAAGAAATTGGCACTTTTTATGGGACAGGAGGTATTGTATTACTGCCACGCACGAAAATTGGTTCGAATTATAAACGTAGCAAGAAAGTCAGCAGTTTCTTTCTATTGCGGGCAGTTGCTCTCATAGGACACCTAGCAAAAAGAAAATAGCGAAAGCCTATTTACGCACAGCAGGACAAAGCCTGAACTCATATGCGTCTCCCTTTTTTCGACACCGTCCCTTCGATTACACATGGAATGAAACGAAGTTGGAAGGCTAACGTTGAGCTACTGGGGCGAAGGAGTCCATGTGTCAGGGCGACACATTCCACTGACCGCTCGAGTTAACAACCCTTAACCGAGCCGGACTCACAGCTGTGCTCGCTTCGCGGGCCGCGGACCATCGCTCGTAGCGCGGCCCGCGGAGCGCGTAATGGAGGCTTACAGCTCCAGTCCAGCTGCTGCCCCAACGATGCTGGCCGGCAGAAGATACTGTTACCCTCTCTCCCTCGTGCTTCGCGCTCGTCTCGCGCTTAAGCCGTCGTAATTTGAGGCTCTCGTCTGTGTCTCCCACTGGTGCCGATTCAGTGCTAGCAATTCGGTGCAGTGCGGGTCCGCCGCGAAGAATCCCGCCCGACGCGGAAGTGGGCTTTATGACACCAACCGCTGTTACGGATAGCGCCTACGTCGGGGTGTAACGAGGGTAGTGGGTGCTGCTTCCGGAGGCATTTGCTGGCCAAAGTGTTGCCTCTGTGATCGCTAGTCGCGAGCACCTGTGCGCACTCTAAAAACAGTCAAACTTATCGTTCCCGCGTATCAGGATTTGCGGTGTTTATCGCGTAACAATATCTCGCCGTATTGTTCCGCCTCTAATACTTTCAGGTGCAGAATAACATACACGCTATCATAGTGACATTGCATTCTTCATAAGAAAATAGTTAAGTATTTTTCAGAATGGAGATGCAAGCAAACCAAATTAGAATCAGCGTGGATTAATAGAAGCACGCTTCGAAGGGAGTGGCTGTCCTTAACGTAACGACAGGTATCTTTTACTTGTTAGAAAACGAATAGATATCGGGTAGGTTGCTCCAGCTTGCGGCTAGGAAAAGGGATACGGTCTATTATAAATTCTTTAAAGACGACTCAAAGGCACAATCAAAATTCTTCTTTCTCTTGTTCTCAGCAGTGGGATGTTGTTGTTCTTTTTTTGACCCTTCAATGGTGTCGTAACGTTAGAGAACTGCACACAATGCCTAGTCAGTGAGAGACAAAAACAAAATGCCAGTGATATTTTCGGAGACCTCCACTACGGTACACTTCAGAACTATATCCTTCTCTTGACACGAACATAGCCAAATATTACTATTACTATTTACCCAAGTGAATTCGTTTCGTCGGCCTAGAATGAAAGAAGTGATTAGCGTTACTGCTATTGAAATAATTAGTGTTGTTACAAGTACTGTGACTACAAATAATAATAATAATAATAATAATAATAATAATAATAATAATAATAATAATAATAATAATAATAATAATTATAATAATAATAATAATAATAATAATAATAATAATAATAATAATAATAATAATAATAATAATAATAATAATAATAATAATAATAATAATAATAATAATAATAATAATAATAATAATAATAATAATAATAATAACAAAAATAATAATAATAATAATAATAATAATAATAATAATAATAATAATAATAATAATAATAATAATTAAACAACGAACGCAGGCTGCACTTACCTAAAATATACATTATGACGCAAAATTTCCATACAGACATTAATATAAGGTACCACTACACAGTTCTTGACTTGTCCCTCATTGCATTTACGAGCCACATCAGCTATGACCCGCCCTCGAACATCAGCTGTAGCTGATGACCAGGCAAAAAAGACTAGAAGCCGCATATGGATTCTGGTGAAATGAAAACCACTTTCATACGTCGCGTACTTTCAAAGGCCCAATTACTCAAGCTTTTCATTTATTCACTTCTCATACGGAGATTATGATCGTCAACATTGTCATTGTCATGAACAAAGCTGTCAGCTACCTCGAAATGTCTTCCTCCGACACGAAGCAATTAATAAGAAGCTCAGATAATGGCGTTTTGCTTAACTCTAATTGGCCCACACTGAATTCACCGTGGTGTACGCAACTGGAGCAGAATGTACGTGGCATTGTGCTCACCTCGGCCGGCACCGCTGGTTCCAGTTAGAAGAGGCCAGCAGCCGGTTCAACTTTATAGCGTGCGGAAATTGGGGGATTTGGGAAACGAGCAGTGTGAAATTGGAAGAATCTCTATATGCCTTCTCGGTGCGTCCGCTCGTGTCCGGAGACAACTGGTTAAGGTTCTATCTGTATTTCCAATGTTTTATATCTTTCGTTATTTTTGCTTCTTTTAGATTTGCTAACATCACTTCTTGCAGCTCTTTCAACTGCGATTTCGAAACGCACGCCCTTTTTACGGGAACATTAGGAACACGACTCGCGCCTCATCTCTTGCTGAGCACGAGCTGGGAGTCATTTCAGTTTCGCAATCCGAAGCAAGTGAGAGGAAAGTGGCTGTTTTTACAACAATCAATAAACCTTGAGGATGTAGGCTTTGTTTCGTCGGAAGTGTTAGCATATATTATATAATGATACGACCGGTGCAGACTAGTGGACAGCATATATGACCATTTGGATAGAATATCTTGATACGAGATTCGTTATTGAATGAATGAATGAATGAATGAATGAATGAATGAATGAATGAATGAATGAATGAACCCGTCTCAAAAGGAAATCGAAAAGAAAGGCAAGAAAGGGATGTTGGAAGCTTGCAACGAGAAATTCCTAAACAGGAGGTGAGTGCTACAGCGGACGTTTAAACAAACGGGCTTGTCTTTTTCAAGGCTAAAAAGACAGGCACACTTGTCCAAATGTCGGCTCCTGCACCCACCTCCTGTCGACAAAATTCTCACTTATAAGGAAGGTCGGTTATAAAACTATGGTATAACTTAAAGCTATGGTAAACTCAAAGGAGCCCTTCAACATTTTTCAGCATAGCAAGAAAACGCTGTCGAACGGTAGTCGATGCTCTAGAGAAAATGTGAGCCAAGCATTATAGTGTGGCACGTGGCCAAAATTTTTAAATCTTCAAAGTCAGCTAGAAATCGCGCTCACTCTTCTCTTGACGAATGATCCCACAAAACCGAACGAATGTGCCATAAATACACATTGTAAGGTCATTGACTTAACTCAGCATCCCGAGCTACGTAGTTTCCGCAGCCGCCGCAGGATGCCGCCTCGTGTGCTCTCGCTTGCCTTGCGTGTACACTTCAAAGTAAGCCACTAGTTCGCAAAGCGAAAACAATACAAGGAATAAAACAACAGAGTGCTGAAAGACGTGACGCACACTGACGAGCGAGCTTCTTGCCCTCTTGTACCACTCTCACCCCTTGCGTGGCTATGAGCGCGCTCAATGGTACAAAAGAAGAAAGAAAGAACGTGTATTGTTAAACCCTAAAATGAAATTGGTCAAGAGTCACCAAAAATTTTGGTAAGAAATTTGCTTTCTAAAAAAAGAAAATCTGGGGCTACAGATAAACATTAGAAATAACGAGGATCTTGCTCAGAAGACTGTAGCCCCAGACAACACAGCTATTTCGTTTGAGCGTTGACACCAACTACACTATCAGCAATACCAGTTCAATAGTTTCTCATCATGAGTGTCTGTCCGCCCCCGTCGTTCACGGCGCACATAAACCGTTTATATTTTGGCGATCACAATGTGCTCTAATCCTATGCGGTCATAGTTTACTTCTTAAACTCCATGCCACAGCGCCCAAGGGCCCATACGGCTCCGCATGACGTGACTTAGAGAGACGAAAGCTCCCACCGTCACTATTGTTTAATAACAGTACTCAGAATTTTCGCAAGGAGCCACGCCAGATATTTTTTTCTGAACCTAAAAGCTTTGGCCTGAAACTCTGCGACTTCCAGTGCACGAAAGCGCGGGATGTCATTTCCTTTCTGTAAAGGCATTTCACTCTTTTTCTGTTCGAATAGCTTTTCGAAAGAAACACTTTGCGTTCAGCTCCCTACATCGTGAAGAACAGGAAGACGCCCGAAGCGGAAGGGGGCGCTTTGTGATTGCGGTATCGGAGCTGTGGAGAAAGAAGGCCAAGGATAAACGCGCAGGCGGAAGAAGGGATGGAGAAGAAGGAAGCAGAGAAAGACCTCCCCTGCGTCCAGTGCGGGTCAGGAAATGTACTTGGCGCTTCCTTTTTTTCGCTGGCCTGATGAACGGCGTCCCAAATGAGCGATGGGAAGGATCGGCCAGAAGCGGAAATGGAAGTGCCGCTGGGCACGCTCAAGTTGGGGCGCCTTCCAGATTTGTGACTTCCGGTCGTCGCCGCGACCGTCGGTGGTGACGGAGCGAGAGACCAAAATAGATTCACACGAACGCATATTTCGCGAGTGACAGTCTCGAAAGTCACGAAAAGAAAGTTTGTGATTTGCTCTTGGGAAATGAACGTTTGGGCGCAGAAGAAAATGAAATGACTGCCCTGCATTGTCTCGGCATTCAAATGGAATGCTCTCTTGATCGAATCCTGTGGAATCTCGCTTTGGTGTTGTGGGCAGCAAGGTGTCTGGCAAGAGTTCTAGGGTGAAGTTGAATATCGGTAGGAGATGGGAAAATGGGGCGGCAGATGAAAAAACAGATGATATAATGAAGAAGCAATGCCAGCATATGCTACCTCGAAGGGTCCTCGCGCTTACACAAATTATTCTTCAGAGTTTCTTCAAGTAAGAACAATATCCACCGCAGATGAAGTGCTACCTACGAAATTATTAAGTCCCTTTTAAAACTTTTAAGCTAACGCCATCAAATGCCAAGTTTGAACCACGAATCTCTCAAGTGCGGTCATAAAGAAATAAAAACATGGAAGACGCCTTTATATATCGCAGTTCGTTCGAGTAACTTAAAGCTAGGTTCAACTAATTAGTCTCGAATGCTGCAAATGAACGCTCCTGTTCTGTTATGTTTGGGAGCAGCGTTAACAAAAGCTCCGGTTTCCTGCCATTTGACACCATCAAGAGCAACTGTGCAGGTGAGTAAGTGTAACACACTCAACCACAGCGCAATAGCTACGAAAGATGAGGAAAACAGAAGAAGCACCACAAGTTAAACAGGATACAGATGTTAGATTTGAAAGCGAAAATCCTTAGGCAATGGACGCTGGCGCAAAGCATTCTTCGTGCTCCAGTGAAGCTCTTGCGGTGCACAACCCGGAATATTCGTTTATAGTTATATGCATCGTCTTCATTTCATGCCACATTCATCCATTATACGCTCTTCACTCTTTCCGTGCTAAGCTCTCTCCCTGTCTTCAAATTGTTTTCTTCAACTCTGTTCAACGTAGTGTTTGCATTCTCATCCTTACTGCAAGCTATAGTTTTATTAACTCTTCGTGGCCTTATAGTTGAAACTGCTTGTCTCGTATATAATTGCCTTCGAGTGTTAAATGCTCTTGAAGTAGTACAGGACAGCTCCAAACCGCTTTCATAACGACCCATAAAGCACACATAAAATATGTGCTATATATGAAGTTCCTAATTAAAACTAGCTCAGATAGGCGGGGATGAAGGGGCGTCGCCGATGTGATGTAGCGGTTACGATGCACTCTGGGTGACGCGAAGGCGATGGGCTCGATCCCGGACGTGGTAGCCGATGCAAGCCATTCGCTATAGCGGTCCGTGTACTGTCCAGTGTCTTCTTAAATACCACGAGATGGTTGAAAGTTTCACTAGCTTCCACTATACGAAGTGCCTCATATTCTTACCGTGGTTTTTTTTATTCTTTATTCTTTATTCAAAGGTTACCCTGCATTGTCTAAAGGCGTTACAGCAGGGGGGTTACAGAAACGACATAAACGATTTTCATTCTTACAGCACACTTGCATGGCAGACAATCCATTTCACTCTTTAACAGTTCTAACAAAAAATGAATTCGCGAAGAGGGGGTTACAGAAACGACACAAACAATTCTTCGTTGCATGGCAGTGTGCATGGTTTTAGTACGTACAACATCAGATATTAAAAAAAAGCCCTTGCTTTTCAATTTGGATTTTATTTTCACTGGTATAGGCGTCGTCACCCGGTACTAAACATGTCCCTTCCTCGAGCCACTTTTAAAGAAATAAAAAAGCCCACGCCTCGCAACGACAAGCGGATAAGGCGCGCTCAAGGAACCGCCTAGAGCGATCGATCTTGGCGCATTTGAGTGCGCCCGTCTCATTTCTTTTCCAAAGATGAAAATGCGGAACGCACCATAGCACAATGGCGCCGACCGTCTCACCCGAGGTCCACGAGCTGTCCCCTCAAGTGGAGCCCCCACCCAGCTCAATCCGCTGTGGGCGCCTCGGGACCACTTGCGTGCTCTTCGAGCGTAGGGACGTAAAAACATAGCACTGGTGCATTTCCGAGAATAAATGCTGCAAGGCACGTGCCACAGGCATTCGCTGCACATTGACACTATGCAAGCCTTTAGAGGCGAATCCCGCAAGCGAGCACAAAAGAACACTGCAGTCTTCCGCTCCAGATAAAGTTGTACAAAAGGACGCGGCCCTAGAACGATGGTGTACGAACGTACAAAGTTCAACGTCTTTAGCCTGCGAGCAGCTGGTAAGAATAAAATAACGAAAAAGAGAAGACCTAAACGCAAAGATAGCACTATATAAATGAGAAGAGACGTATGAAAGAACAAAAGCAAGTGTACATGAAAGGACACGCTCGAAGCGGGCTTGGCAGTCTCACCAAGCGAGCGGTATGGGGATGCCGGCAAGCACGTCGTCCCTTCTTACTCTATACCCATGCAGGCTTCACGCACCCCAAGAAGCGATAGCACCTAGAAGAAAAAAGAACGAAGTGGGACAAGGCACTGGCCGGCTGTTTTTCGGAACGAAGCGAGAGAGAGAGAGGGTGTGCGTGTGTGTGTGGTGGTGAGACGGGTGCCCGTTTTTGCGTCACCACCTCAGATCTTTCGATCGGATGACCAATTTCATTGTAGAGTGCCAGCCCCTCGCATCCCCTACCTTTTTCTCCTTTCCACCTCCTTAGCGTTGTCACGAAGGTTGCCAGCCGCCGCGGGTCCTGTGGCCACTCGCGTGCTCCTTAAAGGGAGATAGCCGTGAAACAAAAAAAAAAAAAAACATCGGGCAGCAGTTTTCGCTTCACAAAGAACCGCGTTCGTTCATGTTTGAGGCACCACAGCGCCGCAAGCCCGAGGCTGCAAGTCATGCGGAGTAGGACGAAGCTAGCCGAAAGAAGAAACACGGATAAGAAAACGGTTCCGAGTCTTGCTGTTCTGTCTATCTGCCTGAAGTCCCTTTATTTATCTCCCGTTCTATCCTTTTCGGCAGTTTCGCTTCGCGTACGTGCCCGTGCCTGTGGGGTTGCCATTCCTGTCTTCAGTGTCTTCACTGTTTTTTGCCTTTTTGTGTATTTGATACCTTATACCAGGAGAGCGTATCTGCTGCTCTTGCTCCCCGCATATCGGGCACCTCGGCCCCGCCGTGTTATCGTGGGTCCCAGTTCGTCGCACGGCCACTGCAATCCCAGACTTCTGCACTTTATTTACCACCGTTTCTTTGCTTCTTAGTGTTCGTGCGAGCAGGCATGGAATGTCTGCAGCAGCCTCTTCGTTTGCTATGCCCGTTTGCCTTCGGTATTTGCCAAGTGCACGCGCCAACGCTCGATTCGTGTCGCTGTTTGTATTCTAGCCGTGCGCCAGTCGGAGGCCCGGTCCTGTTTAGGGTCGGCTACTTCTTCGAAAGGTGCTAAGAGCGAAGCGCTTGTATTGGGAGCTTGAAGGCTGTGACAGCTCTGGAGACGAGGCAAATGACCGCTGTCTCCCTTGGAGTTCACTTTTGCCGTTCTTACTGTATAGACCCACTTTTTATTATTGGACTACTCTTTCTTCTAGCAGGAGAGAGTTCTGTGCTATTTCTACGTAGGATTGACGCGTGTACTTCTGCCACGAAACTGACGGGAATGAAGGGGCAACCGGGTAGCTAAGTCCCTCATTCAAAAGAAAAGAACTTTCGCTTGGTTATCTAGTTGAAGACTCAAACCACTGTCTCCGCTACTTTAGGATTCAGTAGCTGGACGCCCTCATCCCAACGCAACAAACGCAACCATTAGTGTTATTTTGCCTCGAATTGGGTTTAGTGTGGAAAGAAGTTGGACACGTTTTACTGATGTAAAATTGAGAGTTTAGTAGTCTGCCAGGTCGGTCACAAAACACGTTATAAATGGCCGTAAACTTTTAGAGCGCCGAACATTCTTTCAAACTAATAAAACTCTTTCATCCCCGCGCCTAGTAAGAACATTATAGACATTATGAAGAACAAAAAATATCATGTTATTCAGGGGCGGAAGTCAAGTTTTCTACACCTAGTGATAGGGAAAAAATAAATGGTCAGAAAAAGTCTATACACTACCAGGAAAATAATACTATTGACCAATCGTTAGTCTGCAGGCACCTTCCAACATTCTTAGTCGGTAGAAAAGCAGTTATCGGTGTATTTGCTGTTGTCAGCGATTCCCAGCTGTATTTAAGCAATAAGTCTTTAAGAAACAGATTTTTTTGCTAGCCCTTATTTGACTTTTTTTTTCCTGCCCGCTCTATTCTGGATTCTTTCTGATGTATCTATGATTTATTCCGTAACACACAAACGCTTTATATGCGTTTTTTCGGCTATACTTTTTCGCACTGTGAGAACGTTTGACATGTCTACCATTGATACGGAAACAAAACAAATCGTCATCTTCAACTTCGCTCACCCTATCCTGCGAATAAGAGGTGACAGAACTCGCCGAAACGCACTGCACAGAATCGTCCCAAGTACGGGCACTCATCCAAGTTGATACGGACACCGAGAAGTGGGCAGCAAGATTTTCCTCTGCTTCGTCCTATCCGGAAACAATTCTCAGGCGCGTAATTTTCCTTCGTTCGTACAAGGGGGCCTTCTGCGCTTCTTCTACGATTACCGGATATTCTGGTTTGGACAGGAAGGCGTGGCGTCGAGAAAATGCCAAGACCCTAGATCTTCTATCGTGCCATCCTTGCTTCACAGCTCCCATACGAAGAGCGAGACGAAGATGGACTAGACGCCTAGCCGAGCTAACACAAGCGTTCTGTTAAGGCAATTTCTCGGAGCCTTCTTAAAGCCTTCTTTTCCTGTTCTAAGCAATGCTTTTCTAGTTTTACCCTATATGAACAGAGTGACGTAAGTTCTAAGGAAGCAAGCAAACAAGACATATGTCTTGCTCCTCCAAAGAAGAGTCTGCTATCGGAAATGTCGCTAGTCATAACCGAAGCTCCAGAGAGAGAGAAAGAGAAAGAGAAAGATGCAAAGAAAGACAGGGAGGTTAACCAGACGCACATCCGGTTTGCTACCCTGCACTGGGGAAGTGATGAAGGGGAGAAAAGAGGTTACGGAGAGATGAGAAGGTACACACAATCACGAGCACACTCGGGGAGCACACACAGTCTACAGGCAGTCGCTCAAGTTTGTTGACTTTAAGTAAAGTAACAGTGCTTTAGCCACTTTCTGCGCAACTGAGGCAGATGCCCAAGGTCCTAGTATCTTCTGCACACAAAATGGTCCGGGGTCAAGTTGATTCAAAACCATCCGGAGCTGGCATCGCTGTGTGTCGTAGCAAGCGCAGCTGCACAGGACGTGCTCGATGGTCTCTTCAGCTCCGCAGTAGTCGCATGTGGGAGTGTCCACCATACCAATGCGAAAGGAGTACACCTTTGTAAATGCAACACCCAACCAAAGGCGGCATAACAGTGTCGCATCGGAGCGGGAAAGTTGTGATGGTAGCTTTAGCTTGAGCGAAGGATCCAGTTCATAAAATTGACACCTTTGGAAGCTGGTAGAAGACGAAGAAGTGTGTTTTGAATAGGAGCTACTTCTGCTAACTCCGGCGTATTTCAGTTGTAATTTAAGTCTGTTGATCAGTTTCCGCTGCTCCCTTGACAGGGATGGAAGTAGACCACCCCGGGCGCCTGCCGGCACCAGCGGCGTCAGCGGCGACCGCCTCCAGGAAGCGGAGGGGACGAGCGAGCGACAGTGACAGTGAAGATACTCATGCTTACTATCTCAGCAGTGAGGACTTCTCAGATGACGGTTTCCAACCTGTGCTGAGCCGCAAGGCGAAGAGAAGGAACATGAGGACATCTTCATCCTCAACTATGCAAACTGTAAGTGAAGCGCCAAAATCGAACACTTATACCATCCTGTTTCTTCCTGCACTTCCTACCGTCATCATGCCTTAACAGACAGTCTGTGTCGAGGTCTCTGGAAACGCTCGTGCCAAATGAGATCACGGACATAAGAGTGAACGCCAGAAAGAATATAATGGCTGTGGACGTTTTGCACGCAAGTGCGTTGGGCGTTCTGCGCAGTGTAACTGACTTGGACGGCAACCAGGTGCGCTCTCATGTTCCCTTGGGATGTGATGTAGTAACTGGCGTGATCTACGACATTGATGTGGCTATTTCCAATAAGGACTTACAACGTCTTGTCAAGTAAACAACTGATACTCCAATTGTTGATGTCACCCGGCTAGGCAAGTCTCGCTGTGTGAAGATTGCGTTTAAGAGCACATCACTCCCCTCTCATGTGAAGGTGGGGTACTTCAGACGACATGCTGTGCGGCCTTTCATTCCGAAGCCTCTCCAGTGCCGTAAATGCATGAAACTTGAACATGTGAGCAGCGTCTGCGAGAATTCGGTGGTATGCCACCGCTGCGCCGAGCACCATGAAGCGGATACGTGCGTCGCAACTGTCAAGAAATGCTCTAATTGCAATGGATCCCATGAAGCCACATCGAAGGACTGCCCGCGGATTCAGAAAAAAATTGCCATCTTGAAGGAGATGGTGCGCGATCACTCATCTCATCGAGAAGCCGCAGCTAAAGTCAGAAGACGTCGTTCACGTCGACGTCGGTCTTCGAGGACGCCCGCTACCTCCTCGACACGTTTGCGTGATCCCTCATCAGTACCACCTCCTTTGCCTCCCAGACCACATGCCGTGGGAAAGGCTGTAAAGGACAAAGCCAGTGAGCATACCCTAACTGCGACAGAGTGGCCTGCACTTCAAAGGGAAGCAGCATCAAGTGAACCGAAGGAGCTTCATGACGGCCAGTCCGCGCTCCCGGTTCGAGATCTTTCCAACCAAGACAGGCAAGTGGCTGCAATCGTGCAATCATTAATTGCCACGATTCGCACGCTACTGAGCAGCATACAATCTCCGTCTGCTAAGAGTGCACTGCAAATACTGGATGCACTGAATCCAGTTCTTGCTAACTTCGTATAAGCACAATGGCTCAACAAAATCTCATCTTCCGCACTGAAGTTAAAAGTGCGTCGATTTTTCAGTGGAATGCCAGAGGCATGAAGTCCCGTATCTCGGACTTTCGACAATTTGTTCGGGCCAATCAATTCCCTATACTTGTCATAAGCGAACCAAACGTATCAACACCTTATAGATTGTCCGGTTATGAAGCTTTTTGTTCTGCCGCTTGCGAAGAACGAAGCAAAGTAATTGTTTCCATTCGCACAGACTTGACTTATCTTTCGCAACCAATAAGTTCGAATGACGACAATCAGTACGTGTGTCTTCGTGTGAAGAAGAATGCAGTTTCGTTCACGCTTATTGGTGGATATATATCTCCGTCATCGCGATTTGACTGCGACAGAATCAAAGACATCCTAATGAGAACCGATGGGCCTTGGATCATCACCGGTGACTTCAACGCCCATCACATGTTTGGGGGAGCACTAGGATGAATGCCAGGGGCCGGAACATTGTTACATTCGCTTCCGATTACGACCTTGCCATCATGAACGATGGTACCCCCACATATCTGCGGGGTCTCACGTATGGCAGTTGCCTTGACCTGACATTGGTGTCACGGTGCTTCTCTCACAAAGTTAAGTGGTTTTGCGATATTGAGACTCATGGGAGTGATCACATACCCACCTACGTGACGATCGATGGTATCATAAAAAATGTCTCTTCCGGTGTTGCAATTGGCACTGACTGGTCGATGTTTGCATCGTGTGTTGAGAACGCTTGCCAAGAAGGCCTCGCCTGCAGCCTGGAAAATACCATAGTAGAAGCTATGCAAGCGTCCAAATGTAAATTACCATTTTCGTCTAAAGTAACACAGTTTGACATCGAACTGGAAAAATTACGAACTATACGAAGGCGTGCTGAACGACGATACAGACGCACAAGATCAATTTACGATCTGAGGGAAGCAAGGCGGCTCCAGAAAAAGATTCAACGACGCATTTACAAACTTGGGAGCAAACGCTGGAAAGCATTCTGCGAATCTCTAGACCCTCATAAACCGCTGTCATATATCTGGAGAACAGTTCGTGGTCTTCGCTCCTCTCCACAACAACGGCACCCTTTTAAAGCTTTGGCACTCCATCATGGAAAAACAGAACTCGAGGTGGCTGAAGAATTTTGCACGAGAGTTGCCGGGAATATTATGAACGAGAGCATCGACGCCGTGATCGTTCCTGAGACGCGATTACCAGAAATGGACACTCCGTTCACCATGGAAGAACTGGAAGGTGCGTTAGTCGCTTCTAAGCGCATGTCGTCGCCAGGTCCTGATGGTATTACTTATAGTGCGTTGGGACACCTTGGACAAAAAGCTAGAAAAGAACTTTTAACATGCTTCAACAACTCCTGGCTCAGCGGCAGTGTTCCCTGAGAATGGAAAATTAGTCGATTAATACCTCTTTTGAAATCGGGAAAATCACCATTGGACTTGACAGCCTATCGCCCTATTGCCCTCGCAAGCTGCCTCGGAAAAGTGATGAAAAGAATGGTTCTATTTCGTCTCGAGTGGTACTTGGAACGATACACCAAATACCCTTCTTGCATGGCAGGCTTTCGTCGGGGTCGCTCCTCCATTGACTGTGTCCTTGATTTATCGACATTTGTTCAACAAGAAAAAAGTCGCAAGCGCATATCAGTGGCACACGTGAAGGGTGCATATGATAATGTAGCTTACGATGCCATCCTCACTTCTCTCGCAGCAATGGGCATTGGTGGACGAATGTTTCAATGGACAAAAGATTATATAACTGGCAGGGGTTTCTTTGTACAAACATGTGAGGGTACAACTGCCCAACATTACACCTACTGCGGAGTACCTCAGAGAGGTGTTTTAAGCCCCACATTGTTCAATGTGGCCCTCATTGGTCTGGTGAAGGTTCTGCCAAAGTCGGTGTGCCTATCCATACACGCCGATGATATTTGCCTCTGGAGTGCTGCAGTTACTCGCCCTCAGGTGCGTGCACGAATACAGCGGGCAGCAACCCTCACAACAGCCTACCTTCAGAAACAAGACCTAAATATATCAACAGTGAAGTGTGCGTTGATGGCGTTTACACGCAAACCAATGACGCCATACCCTGTTTACATCAATGGACAGAGTGTCAAATATGCACAGACGCATCGTTTCCTGGGCATAATAATCGACAGAAGTCTTTCGTGGAGCCCACATTGTGCGTACTTGAAGAAGAGACTGCTATCTATTGTGCATATCATGAAATTCTTGTGCGGTAAAGCATGGGAAACTTCTGTGGCCTCCATGCTACAGCTGTACAGGGCCCTATTTCTGGGTCTATTGCGCTACAGCTTGCCGGTACTGACTAACACTTGCAAATTGAATACTCAATCATTGGAGAGTTTGCAGGGTCAGGCACCGCGTATCTGCCTAGGACTGCCCCGATGCGCTTCTACTTATGCCACAATCATGCTTGCCAAAGACCATCCGGTCAGAACATATATAGTTGTGGATTGCCTCAGAGCGCACATTCGACATGCTAGCCGTGTCCCCGACCACCACTTGGCCCTTCTACCTTCCGGAAGACCACGTGCTACGTTTTCGGACGTCATAGCCAAGCACCTAAACAGCATTCCATCAGGATATACGCCAGCTGCGAGAACGGCATGCCCTTTGTGGTGCCTCGACCAGCCGCAAGTACGTCTAGAAATTCCGGGAATGAAAAAGGAAAGCAGTCGCTCCAGAGTAGCATTGAAGCAAGCAACACTGCTATTATTACATGAGTTATACTTAGACCGAACGCAGATATACACTGATGGGTCCGTCTCATCCAGAAGCTCATCAGGTGCCGCTGTAATTCCGGCTGCAGAAATGACAATCAAGTTTAAGTTGTCGCATATGACTACATCTACGGCATCAGAGCTTGCTGCTATAAGGGCTGCTTTACAATATCTCGTTCAAGAACGTCCAGGAAAATGGGTCATATTCTGTGATTCGAAGGCAGCGCTTCAGAGTTTGCAGTCTGCCATGCGTAGGAGGAGCCACGACCAACTGGTACAAGAAATAAGACATTGCCATCATGAAGCTCTAGCACGAGGGCATGATATTATATATCAATGGTTGCCTGGACATATCGGTATAACCGGAAATCAATTAGCCGATGATGCAGCCCGCTCAGCCCATGAAGAAACCCGTGTAGTCCCGATTCCTCTATCAAAGAATGATGCAGCAAGACAACTTTACCTGCTGGCTCGAGATCTCACACGCACGTTCTGGTCGTCTACCAGCTTCCAAAGGTGTCAATTTTATGAACTGGATCCTTCGCTCAAGCTAAAGCTACCATCACAACTTTCCCGCTCCGATGCGAGACTGTTATGCCGCCTTTGGTTGGGTGTTGCATTCACAAAGGCGTACTCCTTTCGCATTGGTATGGCAGACACTTGCATTGGTATGGCACACTTCTACATGTGACTACTGCGGAGATGAAGAGACTATCGAACACGTCCTGTGAAGCTGCGCTTGCTACGACACACAGCGATTTCAGCTACGGATGGTTTTGAATCGACTTGACCCTGGACCATTTTGTGTGCAGAAGATACTAGGACCTTGGGCATCTGTCTCAGTTGCGCAGAAAGCAACTAAAGCACTGCTACTTTACCTTAAGTCAACAAACCTGAGCGACCGCCTGTAAACTGTGTGTGCTCCCCGAGTGTGCTCATGATTGTGTGTACCTTCTCATCTTTCTGCAACCTCTTTTCTCCCCTTTATCCCTTCCCCAGTGCAGGGTAGCAAACCGGATGTGCGTCTGGTTAACCTCCCTGCCTTTCCTTGCATCTTTATCTCTCTCTCTCTCTCTCTTGGAAGCTGGTAGATGACCAGAACGTGCGTGTGAGATATCGAGCCAGCAGGTAAAGTTGTCTTGCTGCATCATTCCTTGATTGAAGAATCGGGACTACACGGGTTCCTTCATGGGCTAAGCGGGCTGCATCATCGGCTAATTGATTTCCGGTAATACCGATATGTCCAGGCAGCCATTGTTATATAATATCATGCCCTCGTGCAAGAGCTTCATGATGGCAATGTCTTATTTCTTGTACCAATTGTTCATGACTCCTCCTACGCATGGCAGACTGCAAACTCTGAAGCGCTGCCTTCGTATCACAGAATATGACCCATTTTCCTGGACGTTCTTGAACGAGATATTGTAAAGCAGCCCTTATAGCAGCAAGCTCTGATGCCGTAGATGTAGTCATATGCGACAACTTAAACTTGATTGTCATTTCTGCAGCCGGAATTACAGCGGCACCTGATGAGCTGCTGGACGAGACGGACCCATCAGTGTATATCTGCGTTTGGTCTAAGTACAGCTCATGTAATAATAGCAGTGTGTAGCAGCTCTTCGTACGATGTGCTTTGTTCACGCGTTCGTCGAAGTGGGTAGGCATATTTTTTGCAGTTGGCGTGGTGGCGTATTTCAAACAAACAAGAAGGGGATGCCATTTATGCCGAAGCAAGACATGCTAGACTGTTTCGCTTTGTGATCCGACGATAGCTGTGGTTACGTTTGCGTAAAAAGACGCTTTGAGATTTTCAGATTCCAAGGCTCGTAAAAACATGCGACCTAAAGTAACACTGATGCTTGCTAAAAATCAATCAATCATTCGATAAATCTGCCAGAGCTGAAGTATTCGTCTAAAAAGTTTTGTTCAAAAATAAAGTATGCTTCATAATTTTGGTACCTGTTGAATGAGTCACTTAAGAGTAGAGCTTGGTGTTTATTATACTGAAGAACTGTTTCGGAAATTACGCCCCTAAAATATTAAAAGTTTCAAAGTAGAAAAAACAAAAATACCAAACTGCATCTCTTCCATTCAACCAATAGCTCACCAAGTGAGATAAATATCTGTTTTTTTGGCCAGGATGTTCAACACACGTAAATTGCCTTGCCATGGTGGTCTAGTGGCTAATGTGCTCGGCTGTTGACCCGCAGGTCGTGGTATCGAATACCGGCAGCATGGCTGCGTTTTCGATGGAGGCGGAAATGCTGTAGGCCCAAGTGCTAAAATTTAGGCGCACGGTAAAGAATCCCAGGTGGTCGAAATTTCCGGAGCCCTCCACTATGGCATATTTCATAATCATATGGTAGTTTTGGGACGTTCCACCCTACATATAAATTAACACATGCAAATCATTCAATGACTCCTCGTGAAAACGACAGCAACACGTGAGAGCAGCCGCTTCCACAACCACATAACGCGTAAGCATGGTACTGCAATAAAGAAAGAAATGAACATATTAATTCATTTTTTTCTTCTCTATATGCTGTACATTTATCTCTTTATGATGCGAGTTATCATCACTTGCAATTTTCCAACGTTGAAATGTTGTTATAATTTTGTAATGTCAAGAGCACTTAAAATTACAGGGCCTCAGGTAAGGAATGTGATTTTACTTCAGTTTATTTCCGGTGCACTCCACAAAGAACGCCTATCCATTAATAAGCTGTTACAAATGAGCGGCATTGTCTAATAAATATTTAATTCCAAGCCTGTATATTCCCCTAAAATACCCATACAAAACTAAAGGGCTGGAGAAAGAGAATACTTTCAGCATTAGAAAAATTGTACTGCTGAAAAAGGCCTATAGAAACGTATTGATTACTTCAACTTTCTTCATATTTCTTGCTGGCGTACGACATGACCGGTACACATTAATTCAAAGAGCGTCGCTGCCATTATACGATACGCCGGACACTCCGAACGTTTCGTTCCTCAATCATTTCAGAGAACTCAGATTTTTCATCTCCTCAGAACAGCATTTGTTAACAAAACTCTTCGATCCACGATGTGATATCGCCGTAATAAAACTTCCAAGTATGTCTGCACACTTCAAATCAATGAGTGGTTGATACGCTAAACACAGCCTGTAGACAAACTACGCACGCGATATTCCGTGCATGTTTGCTGTCCAATATTGCCCACTTTGAGAAAAATAGTGCCTCCTCACGAAGTATCCTCCTCACATCGGTGACGTTATTAAGGCTCTCAAATTTGAGAGTGAAAAAAATTTCCCCCACAAACCGCCAACCACGCACCACGGCTAGAGGAGAAAGACATTCGTTTATTCGATCTGCGCGAAGCACGCAATGGCTCCGGAGTTTTCTGAGCAGCCGTCGGTCCGCACACAAAGCGTACGCTGCGGATTGATGAGCGCCGTCGACGACGTTGATACGGCTTTACCACGTGACCCAAAAGGAAGGCGGCCGTTCAAAGGAAGTCCAATATATGGATAGGGATCCGCACTTTCGCAGCGCCGAAGATTGATTGCAAACGCCATTCTCGGTCGAGTGAGCGGACGAGGGGGGAGGCATTCGACGGCGGTGTTTTAAGCGCACGTTGCGCTCGCACAATATGAAGGAGCCGCCGGCACGTGCCGCGCGAGCTATGGAGATTAATAACTATACACCGCACGCAGAATGGGAAATACTTAGTCACCGTTATATAGCTTGCCATCCCACGAACGCAGTCGGTTTCCTCTCTGACGTCCCGCCAGTGCGGAGTGATGGAATTCCTCTATACCGCCGCGGTCTCCGCAGCTAGGCCCATGGTGCGTCAACACTATTGAAGTGATGAGGTTTAGAGAAAGACTTATTGGCCGGATGTGCAGGCTCGCGAGGTACGGTTTGGCGAGCGTGCTGTCGGGCCTGATCCACATGTCCCCCACTCCTTGTTGTCTGGCGTAGTTAGAGTTACGGTTTCATGCGTTCGGCTTCCGTGATAAATGGTGGTCTTTTAGTAAGGCTGCCACTGCGGGCACAACGTACGCGTTCACTTGTTGCATGCGCAAAACGCTGCCGCACAAAGGTTTCGTCCACTGAATGGACGAAACCTGGGCACCACAGTATAGTTTGAGGCGTTTCATGAAATTGGGTGTTCCAGTGTCCTAAAGAACAAAATGCTTGGGTACTGGCATACCCAGCCGTAACTATAGCGTCAATACAGTTTTCTGGAGAAACCAGACTGAGTGTAAAATTGGTACCGTTCAATGAAAAAGTTGATGGGCAGTACTTGGACAGGGCTATTGTTTTAAACTTGTAGTTTCATCACAAACTCTCTTTCATACTGTCCCAACCCACCAACCCTTCAAATAAACATGGTGGCCAGCCGGCTATTTCAACTTCCCTTTCCTTTACATTTCTCTCTCTCCTCCCAGTTCAGGGTACTCAACCAGTAATATTCTTTAATTTCCCCGCCTTCTTACTTGTTTACTTTCTTCCTTCCTTCTTTCTGACTCTCTTCAGAAGAGCTGCTGCAGAGTCTTCAGAGATAGATGCATTACCGTGTGTTGCGACATTGTTCTTAATGAGTAAAAAATATGCGCAGAAATACCGCTCTTATAGCGTACCTGCATGCGCCCCATAACACACCACAATGCGTGCCGAGACGACAAAACATTCTACAGCGCTGCTTATCTTCTGCTCGTGTAACGCAGAATGTTGTTCATCTCCTTCAAAATGTACGAAAATACTGTGAGGAAGAAGTTTATCCCTTGCACGCACACGGTGCACTTGCTATCCCCACTGGGCTTACTATATTTGTCTTTCTTTTATTAGAAGGAGTAACCTTCTGCGTCTCTACAACAGAGAGGCAATCTCTACACGGAAACAACATTTGCGATTTGCAGAGATGCAAAGCTATCACCAGCTTATTCGCTTCTTTTCATATTTATACGAGCGTGGGATATACGGAAGTGTAATCCCATGTTTTCAACGGGTCGTTAATGTCTTTCTTAACATTGTGCACAAAAGATATCGCTCATGTACAGGCCACCATAGTTGTACATTCGTGTCACGTGTAAAGGACGTGCGTTACTACCGTCTCTAGTTCAATACCCGTGTATGCTAACATCTTTCTCAACATAACGTGTACCTCAACGCATCCAGCATGCTCGTGATGCTTTGTACTTTCTTTCAAAAGGAAGAGAAAAGTGTTGTTAGAGCTAATGCAAGCAGTATACATGAAGGCGACCACGAAAGAAGCTGGAAAGCGGCGCAACAAGATACGCCCATCGTGCCAGCGGCTACGCGGAAGTGCAGCAGTCCGACACTTCCGCTCTTCTCGGCATCGCGTGTCGTGTTTCGTTGTTCACATCTCTCACGAGCCGCAGACGGATTGAATGTCCGCGCAGACCGGGTTGGGTGGGTTGAGGCGTACTGCGCGCCCATATCTCCGCCGCCGAAGCTTTCGCCACAGCAAAGCTCACGACGCACGCTACATATCATCGGACGCTGGATTCGAACACGCTTTGCTTAGTATGGGGCAACAACAACAACAAAAAAAAGTGGGGGTTTGAGACAGCACGCCAGTCGCCGCTTGTTATTAATTTTTTTTCCTTTACTGGGTGGAGTGAGATGGTGCCGCGCACTACGTTCGTGGAGAATAGATTACATTAGGGGAAGCTGTCAGATTCCTAATGGATTATGTGCCCCCGCACTGAGGCGAAGAGGCCGGAAAGAGAGGCGGCCGCAGCACCACAAGCCTGTCCACTGGAGAGGTCTAAAGCAAATAAAATCTACTGACGGAAAGGGAACGGGAAGTTCGGCAGTTCCGGATACGATGAGGAAGATACATAGATGTATAAACGAAGGGAAAAATAAGGCCGTGCGGAGCGATCTGCCACGGAAAATTGAAATGGCGGCTGAGCGGCGAGAAGATCCTCCCCCCTCTGTGGTTAGCATGCAAGCATAAGAGCGTAGTGATGAGCGCTCTAAATGTATTCGTTTGACTTAGATGGTCGTCCCATCGTATAGATTGGAGAAACGCGATGGCATAGGGGTGCCGCTGGTAACGACTGATACGCTAACACGAAGCGTAAGAAAGTATGGCGGCGATGAATAAGAAGTCACGTGACAATTCGTCATTTTTTTTCGCTTTGATCGTAAGTTTAGCGTTTAAGCAACAATTGCGCTACTGTTTGCACTCTCGGTTTCATTTGTAACAAGCGCTGTGTCGTATCCCCTTTTTTTGTTGTTCTTTTATGTGGTTGCGCGTGTGTGTGTTGTGGCATGGATGACAAAACAAGCGTTGTCTGGTATCCCTTGTTTTTGTTGTTGTTGTGTATCGTGGCATGGATGACGGTTTGCTTAGGAACAAACCACGAGATTGACAGAATAGTTTCACTTTTTTCTGTATTGGAAAATTTTTTGTATTACTTCAACTCCCAGCCCTTGCACTCCTACTCGCACGTTTATCTTTACAATTTCGTTGCGACTATCTCTCTGTCATTCGGTATCAAAAAATATTCTCAGCTCCATCTGACAACGCCACTTCAGCACAATACGAAAAAAAAAATCGGAAATGGTACAAATCCTTGTCTCCTTTCACCTCTTCTTTGAGGGTATACTGTTTCCCACGCTTCTCCGTTTGCCCATTTTCCTGTTTAAGATTCTTGTTTCTTCTTTTTAATTCCTGGAGTAGTTTCCAAATATGAGTTTTCGAGACTCTCCCCCCAACGAACATCTCGGAGAGGAAAAAAACACACATGAAAACTTGCTGCTTCCACGATTATTTTAGCTCGAACCAAAAAGAAACACAGATTCACTTTCTTTGGTGTTGGCAGAACTCGAAAGGGGATGAAGATAAGCTTTTGAGTGATACGCTTCTCAGGGAAGGGCTTACGATGTTACTGGCGGAACGCAATCCTTTCGGAAGAAGACATGCATCAACTTCAATTTTCCTCCGCAGTTCCCCCGTCTATTTCATCTTTCTCCGAGACACCCAACTACTACCCGTTCTCGTTTAGCTTAGCATTCAAAGTTTTTGTGGTGTTTATTTTTTGTTTCTGCGCTCACTGCCGTAAGTACCAGGATCTCCCACCTACCATTACTTCCACTGAAATACTTTGTCAGTAAAAATGCTGTGGAGTTTTTTTTTAAGGACTAAGTCTGAGGCTGTCATGTGGCCACCATGAATGGTTAGTGGCCTGTCTTGCAAAGTCGTCTTTGAAATCACAGACTCATTAATAAAAAAATTTTTTTAGTCGCTTTCCTGCCAGCTCTTGTGATTTTGTATTCCGTGCAATATTTTTCGAGCATCTCTCTGTTCGTTCATTTAGTGGACCGATGTCACCATACGCATAGCCTAAAAAGTTCTTCCCCCTGAATTTACCAAAAGAACTCCTACAACTCGAGAACAAAGTGTCACTGAGCGTAATCTTCAAAATGAGTTTTGTGTTTTGGCATACATTGATTACTGATTTTACACCCTGGTACATAGCTCTTTTTATTTTAACTACGCACTGGCTATATTTATGTACAACATATATTGTTTTGCGTGCACTTTACGAGCAGCCCTTCGAAAAGCATATTTTCAAAACAATATGTTGTCAAGTATAATTTCGTTTCTATATTACGACGCGCCTTGTAATCGTATGGTGGGGGCCCATAAAACCGCGATTTTGTTTCATGGTTCGCATAGTTGAAACATTTAGCTTTTGGCTGTCGTAAACACATGGTACCACCATGTTTACTTATGATGCTCATTTGGATTCTAATAAACCTGAAGTGTTTATGAGCAACAAAGGAAATTTTCTTAACGTCAAAACAAAGGAAGATGCAATCACATCCAAGACATCGGTTGTATTTGCATGGTAGTGCATGAACATATGGTTCCGGAAGACAGTGACTTGAACACATAGTTCACCTCGCCAGTGTCGCAGTGCGTTGGAACGTGCAATGAAGCAGGAGGGGTAGGCGTCACAAATTGACACCACTGGTGGGAAAACTGCGTCTGTCATTTGCCGACGTCGCGTCTAGATGAGCCAGTGAGCGAGTGAGCTGGTAATTCGTCTTCCCCCAACGTATACGACACACGCCTCGCGATCAAACACGGGGCTCAGTCGTAAACGAACTTAATAAGGCCACGGCTAGTTAGTACTCAGGCGGCGCACACGTGTGTGTGAGCAAGGGACGATGCAAGTACACGCACTAACATACAAGAGCAAGAACATCGTATGTGCACGTTGAGACGCGTTGGCGACGGAGTGTGCAAACATGCGGGCACATACGCACAAGTGTGCACGCGCGCACGCACGGACGGGCATAGACTGAAGAGCAGAAGTGCCAACGTTGGCCTACTAACGAACACATCGCAAGCGCTGGCCACCCGCCTCCGCTTCTGGCAGTTGAGATGGAAAACACGTATGCTGCATGCGACTACATAAGGCGAGCACGGGGAACGTCACTGGCATTGCGAGGTTTGCGATGGACTGCGTGGTTGGTGTTCGCGTCTCTCGACACCCAATGCTGGACGGGCGGGATGACTCTGTGCGGGATGCCGGCACCAGGCGACACGTCGCGGGGGGACGGGACGGCGTAATAAAACGGCTCGCTGCATGCATATTTGACGACTCGGCAAGGCGCGTGACATCTCCTTCCGGCCTCCCAGTTCCTTTTTACGCATCGGCTCTTGCCTCTCTTCCCTTCCCCAGACTCCCCTCTCTTCTGTACCACCGCGCGGCTCCTCCCTGCCGCCAGTGTCATCGAGGTGTGTTTCCTTTTTTATGCTTTCCCATTTATTTTCTTTCAGCGCTTGCATTTTAGATCTCTTTGTGCTCAGTCGTTCTCGCATTTATTTTCTCTTATGGCTGTCGAATCTGTGCTGTCTTTCGTACGAAACGGGAAATGGAGCACTTAATCTGTGGTTACGTCATTTTTTTATTCTCATTATAAGTCTTTCTTTTTCTTTCACTAGCTTTACCGGTAAGAAAAGAACCACGTAAGTTGAAGAAAATGTGTTACAAGGTATTCATTTTTCAAAAAAAAAAAAACGAAGAGAGGAACATATTACGCTTTTTGCTAGTGCCGAGAGTACATTGTGCAACTCTCACTCACTGTGCAGTTTGCATTTTTGTATGGAGGCCTTGTTTGTTTTAGTTTTTTTGTTATGAAATCATTTGTTCGCGCGAACTTAATGCATTCAAGCACATTCAAAATGAAGTTTATGCATGTGGTTGTGCAGACTATGGTGTAACAGGTAGGGGAAATATAAGGGGATGGAAATCGTATAGCTTGACAGAAACAACTTTTCTAGCAAAATGACTAAGTTCATAAGGGGATGTAGTTGAGGGATTGAATAAAGTATTCGAGGTTCGTTGGGGTCTTTTTGCCTGATTAACCACGATTTATCTCCAAGCGTTCGTTCCTATTCTCAATTGACGACGTAGCTTCGGCAGGCTTCGTATACTAAAAGAAGGACAAGCATTATCAGCCAAGTGCAAACACTTCACAAGTAACTTACGTGCTTTTCAATGAAGGCTGCTGATAAAACACGCGGATGCGAAATGTAGATAAAGTTAGAAAGAGGTTTGCTAGTTTCTATCGTTTATTCAAATACAAGTCAGTGATAGAGTCGCAGTTGGTTGTCACAGACGCTTACTTGTTATCACCAGAATGACTGGCGTAATATTGCAGCTACTAAAAGTGCAATGTTTTTAGTTTTTTTGTATTCACCTTATGTGTTCGCAATGCGTCTAGCGATATGGCCAGCAACACATACTCACTTTTGATCCTTGTTCTTGCATTTAGTTTATACCAATCTTTCTTTCTCAGTTCATAAGTCTGATAAGCTGATGTGTCATTACAGTAACCGTACTCGGCTTTTTATCGAATGCACTGGCATAGTAATGGCGTGAACTGCATTTGCAATAATTTAGGTTGTATAACTATTCGAAAAGAACAATATCTAGGAGCATATTCACCTATAAACTATATATATATTTTTAAATGCGAAGCATTTCTTGGCGAACTTCAGCGACATTGATCGTATCTATCTATCTATCTATCTATCTATCTATCTATCTATCTATCTATCTATCTATCTATCTATCTATCTATCTATCTATCTATCTATCTATCTATCTATCTATCTATCTATCTATCTATCTATCTATCTATCTATCTATCTATCTATCTATCTATCTGTCTGTCTGTCTGTCTGTCTGTCTGTCTGTCTGTCTGTCTGTCTGTCTGTCTGTCTGTCTGTCTGTCTGTCTAGCCGCCTATGATTTTCATCTCTCCTGGCTGTTTCGATGATGGTATCGATACCAAACTTGGAATGACATAACACGACTGTATAAAGAACATATTTAACTAGTCATAATATGAAAATCATGATATGTATGTCATGAATGTCATGATTTACATTTCATAGTCCTGCAGCTCTTGAGGTGGTTTCGTTCACATGTCATGTTGCAAAACAGGTATGGTATGACATGATTGCATGGCGAACACAAGCGACAGATCCTAACATTAAAATTATGAATTGCGTGGCATGTGTCAACATGACTACATGCCACGCTCATGATGCGCTGACGGTCGTTTCACTACCTTCACTCATACAAAATTTGGTATTACAGGACTGAATGGATGACGAAGGTATGATACTGGTGCGAACATGATAAACATGAGATGCGTGTCATGTAACAACATGATTACATGTTATGCTCATGATGCGTTCGCGACCGTTTCGCTAGCTTCACATGTACCAAACTCGGTATTACGTAACGCGAACGGAAGACATATGTAAATGACACACCCAAACATGATAAGCACGACATGCGTGTGATGTAGCAACATGACTAATGCCACACTCATGATACGCTCGCGGCCGTTTCGCTAGCTTCACATATGTCAAATTTGGGATTTACGTGACGCCAAATAAGGACAACGGTATGCCACTGGTGCGAACATGATAATCATGAGATGCGTGTTATATTAGAACATGACTACATGCCACAGTCAAGGTGTGAATACATTTCGACGTGACGTGATGCGCGTGCTCGCCGGCATTCATTTCGTTGCCGGTACTCGAAGGCGCGCGCTGCGCGGCGTTGCTTTGACGCATGCGCGTTTCGGCGCGTCCGGCGTCCCTCCGTCACGAAAAAGGGGAGACGCAGTTTTGTGGGTAACGCGTTGGTGCGAAATGCAGCATGTCGCATTTCGCGCCGGTTGCCGTCGGGCCGCGTTGACGGACGCTGGTCGCGCCGGTCGCGCCTGGCGTCCGACTATAGAGTGCTTGCGTTTTGTTAACGTAGCGTCGCTGTGCCCAGCGTGCGCACGCGTCAACGCTACATTGGAGTATATTGGGCCCTTCATGATGCGTTCGCTGCTGTTTTGCTAACTCCAGATATACTAAATTCCGTGAATAGATGACGAAGGTAAGCGACACATTCAAACATGATAATCATGATACGAAAGTTATGTACGGCATCGTTTACCTCCACGTCGTAACATTCGGCTGATTTTAAAGTGAAATATTCACCATTCTCATTCGTGCTACGCATATCATCAATTCCCACTGTACACGGGATCTGCAAATTTTTATTGCAGTGGTGTACATTGATTATCCATTATCACACAGTGTATTGACCCATGAACCAGCTAGAATATCTCATTCTAATGGCGTGGTTGTTTTATGGCCTGGGTGAATGAACAAAACAATCCTATAAAAGTCCAGCTCTAAGTTTCTTTCCGCCACTCTCAAGCATTCTTTTCCAACTCACCGTGCTCCTAAGAACTTCTCGCGCTGCGCTTCATGATTGGGGCCACAGTAGCACACCTAATGACGCTTGACAACTTGGAAGGCGTGGTAACACGTACCACGGCCGGACTCGACTCCTTCTCCGGCGCTCCCCTTAAGGAGCGTGCGGAAGGAGCGTCGAGTCCGGCCGTGCACGTACCATAACCTGACTGCAGGCGGGCAAACTCCCTCATGAGACTATTATCATGGCGCTATCTGGCCAAGCATGGCCCTTGCTCCAATAAAGCCGACATACCATCATCATCATTATCATTCTATGTGCCGACTCACTGAGAATCGCCCCAACTTAGATCAGGCTTTAAGTCGGAGTTTAGTTCAGCAATATTTTTGTGAGTTTGCGTCCTACTGAGTTCACTGAAAAAAGCACTGGTGAATCTGAGTTCGAGTGACTTCTAGACGCGACATGTATTTCTTGCATGAGTCTGAATGATCTCCATCTGGTAATGATTCTGCCTACTTGTTTTCAGCGTAAATCAGCTTTACGTTTGCACTCAACTCAGTTCACACCAATCTCGAGGCAGTAACGCTTAGGAACCGCCTAAATATTTATTAACCAATCACTTAAACTAGCGAGGACGTAGGGTTGGCATAACCTGCCCCCCGCAAAGTCTTTCGCGAGACGTTCTTGATACAAATATTTTGTGGTAGTCATGTATTTGATAAAAATGTCTTTACTGGAATTAAACTACTGGTAACTCGTACATGGCGGTACTTCATCAAAAAGGATATCGTAGGGCACCATTACAGGACATACTAGCTTTAAAGAGCGTTCAGAGTACGATCGAAAAAGTACATTCTACGCTAACGGACTCAAGAGTCAACTCACCTGGACTCACTCAGACAGCGGTCAAGCCGTGAGTCATAGCTTGAGTGAATGTGGCGGAGTTATGAGTAGCTGAGCTTGAGTCCGAGTGATATCGCTCGAAACAAAGTTTAGTGAGTAACTGAGTCAGTCCGGTTGAGGAAAATTTGGATGAAAGTCACTTGTTCTGTTGATTGGGAGGCGATCGCCGGGATGATTACAAGAGCTGACATATCGTCCCCCGGAACGCCCCACAAGAGCGCGGAAAATTTAGTGTTGGTTCCTTAGGTGCGCCAGCAATCGCCGATTTCCGTTAAAAGATGTAGACAGAGGCAAGAGTTGATAACAGGACAAAATATATTCTCAGATAAAGGAGAACAAATCACACGTAAACATGAACACGTTGTAGTTGCCATATACAATACAGTACAACTTACAAGGTATTTTTTCTGATACATTAAAAACAACGGGTACAAATAACAACTCATTCCACACTGCAACCTTATGCATTAACTACCCGAGAACACTTGAAGACTGGAATGTTTATCAAAAGCATTAAAGTCAAAGTTCCTGGAACTGATCTAGAATGCTTCTCTTCTAAGAAACACTCGCACTACATCCAGCGCCAAATGTCATCTGGCCCGCGGCGTCTGAGGTTTTTCTTTCAGGAAATGCTTTTCGAAACTCACCTGATATCAAGTCGCCATACCTTGATTCTTCAGATCGACTTACTGCACTTCAAGTACCAGGATCTCCCACCTACCATTACTTCCACTGAAATACTTTGTCAGTAAAAATGCTGTGGAGTTTTTTTTTAAGGACTAAGTCTGAGGCTGTCATGTGGCCACCATGAATGGTTAGTGGCCTGTCTTGCAAAGTCGTCTTTGAAATCACAGACTCATTAATAAAAAAATTTTTTTAGTCGCTTTCCTGCCAGCTCTTGTGATTTTGTATTCCGTGCAATATTTTTCGAGCATCTCTCTGTTCGTTCATTTAGTGGACCGATGTCACCATACGCATAGCCTAAAAAGTTCTTCCCCCTGAATTTACCAAAAGAACTCCTACAACTCGAGAACAAAGTGTCACTGAGCGTAATCTTCAAAATGAGTTTTGTGTTTTGGCATACATTGATTACTGATTTTACACCCTGGTACATAGCTCTTTTTATTTTAACTACGCACTGGCTATATTTATGTACAACATATATTGTTTTGCGTGCACTTTACGAGCAGCCCTTCGAAAAGCATATTTTCAAAACAATATGTTGTCAAGTATAATTTCGTTTCTATATTACGACGCGCCTTGTAATCGTATGGTGGGGGCCCATAAAACCGCGATTTTGTTTCATGGTTCGCATAGTTGAAACATTTAGCTTTTGGCTGTCGTAAACACATGGTACCACCATGTTTACTTATGATGCTCATTTGGATTCTAATAAACCTGAAGTGTTTATGAGCAACAAAGGAAATTTTCTTAACGTCAAAACAAAGGAAGATGCAATCACATCCAAGACATCGGTTGTATTTGCATGGTAGTGCATGAACATATGGTTCCGGAAGACAGTGACTTGAACACATAGTTCACCTCGCCAGTGTCGCAGTGCGTTGGAACGTGCAATGAAGCAGGAGGGGTAGGCGTCACAAATTGACACCACTGGTGGGAAAACTGCGTCTGTCATTTGCCGACGTCGCGTCTAGATGAGCCAGTGAGCGAGTGAGCTGGTAATTCGTCTTCCCCCAACGTATACGACACACGCCTCGCGATCAAACACGGGGCTCAGTCGTAAACGAACTTAATAAGGCCACGGCTAGTTAGTACTCAGGCGGCGCACACGTGTGTGTGAGCAAGGGACGATGCAAGTACACGCACTAACATACAAGAGCAAGAACATCGTATGTGCACGTTGAGACGCGTTGGCGACGGAGTGTGCAAACATGCGGGCACATACGCACAAGTGTGCACGCGCGCACGCACGGACGGGCATAGACTGAAGAGCAGAAGTGCCAACGTTGGCCTACTAACGAACACATCGCAAGCGCTGGCCACCCGCCTCCGCTTCTGGCAGTTGAGATGGAAAACACGTATGCTGCATGCGACTACATAAGGCGAGCACGGGGAACGTCACTGGCATTGCGAGGTTTGCGATGGACTGCGTGGTTGGTGTTCGCGTCTCTCGACACCCAATGCTGGACGGGCGGGATGACTCTGTGCGGGATGCCGGCACCAGGCGACACGTCGCGGGGGGACGGGACGGCGTAATAAAACGGCTCGCTGCATGCATATTTGACGACTCGGCAAGGCGCGTGACATCTCCTTCCGGCCTCCCAGTTCCTTTTTACGCATCGGCTCTTGCCTCTCTTCCCTTCCCCAGACTCCCCTCTCTTCTGTACCACCGCGCGGCTCCTCCCTGCCGCCAGTGTCATCGAGGTGTGTTTCCTTTTTTATGCTTTCCCATTTATTTTCTTTCAGCGCTTGCATTTTAGATCTCTTTGTGCTCAGTCGTTCTCGCATTTATTTTCTCTTATGGCTGTCGAATCTGTGCTGTCTTTCGTACGAAACGGGAAATGGAGCACTTAATCTGTGGTTACGTCATTTTTTTATTCTCATTATAAGTCTTTCTTTTTCTTTCACTAGCTTTACCGGTAAGAAAAGAACCACGTAAGTTGAAGAAAATGTGTTACAAGGTATTCATTTTTCAAAAAAAAAAAAAAACGAAGAGAGGAACATATTACGCTTTTTGCTAGTGCCGAGAGTACATTGTGCAACTCTCACTCACTGTGCAGTTTGCATTTTTGTATGGAGGCCTTGTTTGTTTTAGTTTTTTTGTTATGAAATCATTTGTTCGCGCGAACTTAATGCATTCAAGCACATTCAAAATGAAGTTTATGCATGTGGTTGTGCAGACTATGGTGTAACAGGTAGGGGAAATATAAGGGGATGGAAATCGTATAGCTTGACAGAAACAACTTTTCTAGCAAAATGACTAAGTTCATAAGGGGATGTAGTTGAGGGATTGAATAAAGTATTCGAGGTTCGTTGGGGTCTTTTTGCCTGATTAACCACGATTTATCTCCAAGCGTTCGTTCCTATTCTCAATTGACGACGTAGCTTCGGCAGGCTTCGTATACTAAAAGAAGGACAAGCATTATCAGCCAAGTGCAAACACTTCACAAGTAACTTACGTGCTTTTCAATGAAGGCTGCTGATAAAACACGCGGATGCGAAATGTAGATAAAGTTAGAAAGAGGTTTGCTAGTTTCTATCGTTTATTCAAATACAAGTCAGTGATAGAGTCGCAGTTGGTTGTCACAGACGCTTACTTGTTATCACCAGAATGACTGGCGTAATATTGCAGCTACTAAAAGTGCAATGTTTTTAGTTTTTTTGTATTCACCTTATGTGTTCGCAATGCGTCTAGCGATATGGCCAGCAACACATACTCACTTTTGATCCTTGTTCTTGCATTTAGTTTATACCAATCTTTCTTTCTCAGTTCATAAGTCTGATAAGCTGATGTGTCATTACAGTAACCGTACTCGGCTTTTTATCGAATGCACTGGCATAGTAATGGCGTGAACTGCATTTGCAATAATTTAGGTTGTATAACTATTCGAAAAGAACAATATCTAGGAGCATATTCACCTATAAACTATATATATATTTTTAAATGCGAAGCATTTCTTGGCGAACTTCAGCGACATTGATCGTATCTATCTATCTATCTATCTATCTATCTATCTATCTATCTATCTATCTATCTATCTATCTATCTATCTATCTATCTATCTATCTATCTATCTATCTATCTATCTATCTATCTATCTATCTATCTATCTATCTATCTATCTATCTGTCTGTCTGTCTGTCTGTCTGTCTGTCTGTCTGTCTGTCTGTCTGTCTGTCTGTCTGTCTGTCTGTCTGTCTGTCTGTCTAGCCGCCTATGATTTTCATCTCTCCTGGCTGTTTCGATGATGGTATCGATACCAAACTTGGAATGACATAACACGACTGTATAAAGAACATATTTAACTAGTCATAATATGAAAATCATGATATGTATGTCATGAATGTCATGATTTACATTTCATAGTCCTGCAGCTCTTGAGGTGGTTTCGTTCACATGTCATGTTGCAAAACAGGTATGGTATGACATGATTGCATGGCGAACACAAGCGACAGATCCTAACATTAAAATTATGAATTGCGTGGCATGTGTCAACATGACTACATGCCACGCTCATGATGCGCTGACGGTCGTTTCACTACCTTCACTCATACAAAATTTGGTATTACAGGACTGAATGGATGACGAAGGTATGATACTGGTGCGAACATGATAAACATGAGATGCGTGTCATGTAACAACATGATTACATGTTATGCTCATGATGCGTTCGCGACCGTTTCGCTAGCTTCACATGTACCAAACTCGGTATTACGTAACGCGAACGGAAGACATATGTAAATGACACACCCAAACATGATAAGCACGACATGCGTGTGATGTAGCAACATGACTAATGCCACACTCATGATACGCTCGCGGCCGTTTCGCTAGCTTCACATATGTCAAATTTGGGATTTACGTGACGCCAAATAAGGACAACGGTATGCCACTGGTGCGAACATGATAATCATGAGATGCGTGTTATATTAGAACATGACTACATGCCACAGTCAAGGTGTGAATACATTTCGACGTGACGTGATGCGCGTGCTCGCCGGCATTCATTTCGTTGCCGGTACTCGAAGGCGCGCGCTGCGCGGCGTTGCTTTGACGCATGCGCGTTTCGGCGCGTCCGGCGTCCCTCCGTCACGAAAAAGGGGAGACGCAGTTTTGTGGGTAACGCGTTGGTGCGAAATGCAGCATGTCGCATTTCGCGCCGGTTGCCGTCGGGCCGCGTTGACGGACGCTGGTCGCGCCGGTCGCGCCTGGCGTCCGACTATAGAGTGCTTGCGTTTTGTTAACGTAGCGTCGCTGTGCCCAGCGTGCGCACGCGTCAACGCTACATTGGAGTATATTGGGCCCTTCATGATGCGTTCGCTGCTGTTTTGCTAACTCCAGATATACTAAATTCCGTGAATAGATGACGAAGGTAAGCGACACATTCAAACATGATAATCATGATACGAAAGTTATGTACGGCATCGTTTACCTCCACGTCGTAACATTCGGCTGATTTTAAAGTGAAATATTCACCATTCTCATTCGTGCTACGCATATCATCAATTCCCACTGTACACGGGATCTGCAAATTTTTATTGCAGTGGTGTACATTGATTATCCATTATCACACAGTGTATTGACCCATGAACCAGCTAGAATATCTCATTCTAATGGCGTGGTTGTTTTATGGCCTGGGTGAATGAACAAAACAATCCTATAAAAGTCCAGCTCTAAGTTTCTTTCCGCCACTCTCAAGCATTCTTTTCCAACTCACCGTGCTCCTAAGAACTTCTCGCGCTGCGCTTCATGATTGGGGCCACAGTAGCACACCTAATGACGCTTGACAACTTGGAAGGCGTGGTAACACGTACCACGGCCGGACTCGACTCCTTCTCCGGCGCTCCCCTTAAGGAGCGTGCGGAAGGAGCGTCGAGTCCGGCCGTGCACGTACCATAACCTGACTGCAGGCGGGCAAACTCCCTCATGAGACTATTATCATGGCGCTATCTGGCCAAGCATGGCCCTTGCTCCAATAAAGCCGACATACCATCATCATCATTATCATTCTATGTGCCGACTCACTGAGAATCGCCCCAACTTAGATCAGGCTTTAAGTCGGAGTTTAGTTCAGCAATATTTTTGTGAGTTTGCGTCCTACTGAGTTCACTGAAAAAAGCACTGGTGAATCTGAGTTCGAGTGACTTCTAGACGCGACATGTATTTCTTGCATGAGTCTGAATGATCTCCATCTGGTAATGATTCTGCCTACTTGTTTTCAGCGTAAATCAGCTTTACGTTTGCACTCAACTCAGTTCACACCAATCTCGAGGCAGTAACGCTTAGGAACCGCCTAAATATTTATTAACCAATCACTTAAACTAGCGAGGACGTAGGGTTGGCATAACCTGCCCCCCGCAAAGTCTTTCGCGAGACGTTCTTGATACAAATATTTTGTGGTAGTCATGTATTTGATAAAAATGTCTTTACTGGAATTAAACTACTGGTAACTCGTACATGGCGGTACTTCATCAAAAAGGATATCGTAGGGCACCATTACAGGACATACTAGCTTTAAAGAGCGTTCAGAGTACGATCGAAAAAGTACATTCTACGCTAACGGACTCAAGAGTCAACTCACCTGGACTCACTCAGACAGCGGTCAAGCCGTGAGTCATAGCTTGAGTGAATGTGGCGGAGTTATGAGTAGCTGAGCTTGAGTCCGAGTGATATCGCTCGAAACAAAGTTTAGTGAGTAACTGAGTCAGTCCGGTTGAGGAAAATTTGGATGAAAGTCACTTGTTCTGTTGATTGGGAGGCGATCGCCGGGATGATTACAAGAGCTGACATATCGTCCCCCGGAACGCCCCACAAGAGCGCGGAAAATTTAGTGTTGGTTCCTTAGGTGCGCCAGCAATCGCCGATTTCCGTTAAAAGATGTAGACAGAGGCAAGAGTTGATAACAGGACAAAATATATTCTCAGATAAAGGAGAACAAATCACACGTAAACATGAACACGTTGTAGTTGCCATATACAATACAGTACAACTTACAAGGTATTTTTTCTGATACATTAAAAACAACGGGTACAAATAACAACTCATTCCACACTGCAACCTTATGCATTAACTACCCGAGAACACTTGAAGACTGGAATGTTTATCAAAAGCATTAAAGTCAAAGTTCCTGGAACTGATCTAGAATGCTTCTCTTCTAAGAAACACTCGCACTACATCCAGCGCCAAATGTCATCTGGCCCGCGGCGTCTGAGGTTTTTCTTTCAGGAAATGCTTTTCGAAACTCACCTGATATCAAGTCGCCATACCTTGATTCTTCAGATCGACTTACTGCACTTCAAAAACAAAACTTCTTCGCCGGCTACGCCAACAGGCACTTACGCACTGCCACTGCAGGACAGGCCTTTGTCCGCTAGCGCAATCACACAGTGAATTCACTGGCCTCATTTTCCACCTCCGCTCTCTTAAATACGTTCGCACTGGCTTCTAGAAGCTTCCATTCATTGCATTGTCGCGCAGCACCACTACTGCTGGCGAAAGGGCGAGACCTTTCTCGTACTTTCTGCGTCCCATGACGTAACGCTGCAGTGCGTACCCCCTTCCTTCCAGAAAGTTCTAGAATTCACTCTGTGTTTGATCCGAGGTGGTTGTCGAAGGGGAGAGGTCTTGTGCGACTTCTTATGATGCTTGTTTGTTTGTTTGTTGTTTTTTTTGCTGTTGCGCGCGCTTCATCGCAGATGATCAGCGCTCGGAATTGTTTCAGCTATTAGAAATCAGAGACGTGTGCTTTCATGAGCACTCGTTCGTGACAGTCAGTCTAAGTACGAGTGAGACCTCCGAGCAAAGTATATTTCTGAAGTGAGCCTGAGTGTGCTACAATTTTTTTTTCCGACCTATGAATCTGACTAGGAAATACTTACGGTAATGCAACATTTGGTAACTGCAGATTTCTTGTCACGTTAAGTCACCGAAGCTGGTCTAAAGTTTGAGTGGCTTTCCGGATGAACTGTGACATCTCAATGCATCAAACATGTTGATGACGTCAGACAAAAAACACGAGAGAAGGACAATACAAAACCACTTCAGGCTGTTTATGTCCCAAAACTGCGATATGATTACGAAGCATTCAGTTGTGCAGGGCTACGGAAGTCTCGATCTTTAGGCGTTCCTTAACGTGCGCTGGCGTCTGACAGTATTCAAGTGTCTCACGTTTTGTGCTCGGAATCAAGCCTTAGAATTTCGGGTCAGCTTCCGAACATCGTAACAGTTGCACCAGTGCAGCGGGTGGTTTAAATAAAAGTACACTGTTGGCTAGTCGTGTTACCGTACGAGAGCAATCTCCGAATTCCAGTAAACAAAAGTATATTATTAATATAAAGATGCCCCGAAGTATTTTTTCAGTTACGAGTTTACGTTAGGAACAATTTTGAAAGCTTCCTGATGCTGTTTCTTTCTCTTCGTTCCGATAGCGGGTTGAATAATAACGACCGAAAGAGGCGGAGGGCGAAAATGAGCGTAAGTAAATGCGGAACCAGAGCGGATACGCGGAAGTGAGATAGGGAGCGGTCGAGCTCGACCAGCGATGGGTAGTTTTTTTTTTTTTTTTGGAGAAAAATGCCATACCAGAAAACGCTCGCGTGGCGTTGGGGGACAACCGTTTTCGTAGTTTCCCCAAATTACGTCGCGCACTCCCGAACCACCTCCCCCCTTTTTTTCCTGGACCCTCCTCGGTCGGCCGAAGGGGGGAACCCAGCGATCCACCCCGTTTGCGACTCTGGGCCAACGTCTTGGCGGCCTCAGATCGATGGGCGAGGTGGCGGCGCGCGCTGCCCCGAGGCGTTTCTCCCAACTCGCCCTGTTGCCGGTTGTCGCGCCGCTCGGCCCATCAAATATTAAAACCCCCGGGGCTGAGCGCAGCTACGCCTATCCGGCGCTGACCCCTGGGCGTTTAAACTGAGAGACCCCGGCCTTTTTTTTCATAATTTTTCACATTTGTTCTCGTTATTTTGCGGCTCACACCAGGCAGCGCGAGTTCCGTCACGCTCCCAGAGCACGCTCTGTTGCTATCCCCGGGCGATGCTCTGAATCAGCCATGTTATTTTTTTAAATTAAAGAACCAAGAAACAATACAAGCGGGAGGATTAGTCACTTTGTATACAGTAGCAATGAATTCGCGCTTCTCGTTCTTTATTAGTGTAGGATTACGAACGAAAGACAACAAAACAAGAACACGTGTTATCAAAAATTAAATTCTGAGACTGAATGCATCAAAGCTGCATGAGCGAATCCGCAGTGAGGAGTTCAGGATTAATTCTAACCGCACGGATTGCCCCAAGGCCCGGGAAACACGAGCGTTATTGCATTCCAGTTTTATTAGATTGAGGGAGTCGTCAAGGTAGCAACCATAGTTGTATGATAGGAGCACCGCATTCGTTCGATACATTCTAAACGTCCTAGAGGTATGTAGTAAGCCTTTTTACATCCTCAATGCATTTATACATACAAATTACTTTATTACATTTTCAACAAATCCCTCCCCCCCTTTTTTAAGCTACTTTGGTTTTGCCCCGTTATGCTACAACGTTATTTCAATTTTGACATGCTCGAAATAGAAAATATGGTGCCTAATCTTGTGGCTAAATGAGATTTCAGATGAATAATAAGCGCACATGTTTTTTTCAATGTCCGCGAAGATTATCCTTCAACAAATCTTATTTTTTCAAAAAATACAAGAAGTATACCGAAGTAACGGCTGACATTTCCCATTCGGAACTTCGGGAACGAGATGTGTCTGATATATTTTCTGATGGTCAACGGAGGCCGTAATTATGTTCACCACAAGTTATTGTCTATTTCAAATAGCGGTGATCAACTTTGACGACATATTTTTAATTTTATTGCTATGAAAGGAAGTTGTGAATCTATGGAATGAATAATAATCAACTCCAAATATCTCGTTGCTTTAGTACATTCAAGTAGGGTCGCAGTTACCACTACTTTGTGTTTTGCTATTAAAGTTTTACGTTCGTTCAATGAGTTTTAGTTAGTTACAATCTAATAAGAGTGGCCGAAACTCGCTAATAACAACTCAGCACTAGTCAGTGTTTATTTAGATGACAATCAACACTTGCAGAAATTAGCCTTCATTCTGCCATAGTTCATAAGTAATAATTAGTATTTACAAACATTAGCCATCATCGAACGTTATTTATACAAGGTTAACAGACTGCAGAATACATTATCGACCATTGAGTTATACAGGGGGAAGGAGGAACAAACAGCAATGATAATGAGATTAACAAAACACGTTCATCCTTCAATCTAGCAGCACACAGCGGAGAAAACGACACACGGGCTCACTATGCAAGCACTGACCCGAAACTGAACGCTTTAATGCAAACTGCTCGTAGACATACGTAACATGCAGGTGCACGTGATGAAAATTGTCGCCACCATCTTGCGTAAGATTGTATGGCGCTCCTACATGAAAATATGAACTGATACCAACTCACAAAAATTGCCACTCTAAAGCACCAAACACGTGTTTGGTTGGCTACGATACACGTGGGCAGAACGAAGGACAGCCATCACGACTGATTTCTCTTCGGTAACTGTAAAATGGGGATAGCTATTAGAGGGGGGTGTATCCTAACGCATAAAAAAATTACTTTTAAGGCACGTGTCCTTGCCATCGTTCTCTTGCCTCAACACCTTCAACCGCAATTTTTTTTTCTGAATTCGGTGCATTGCGAACATAAGGGTAAAGTTCCGTGTGCTCAGATTTGGGTGCACGTTAAAGAACCCCAGGTGGTCTAAATTTCCGGAGTCCTCCACTACGGCGTCTCTCATAATCATATAGTGGTTTTGGGACGTTAAACCCCACATATCAATCATAAGGGTAAAGTTGAAGTACCTCGCTCTGTTAGCGAAAATTGTGAAATACATCTTCCTCTTGTTGTCGTATTGTTATATTTCATGGCTGTCAAGTCTTTGCACGCCTGCGATGGACGTCGTCAAGCATATAATAATTTATTCAAATCACAGGGTACGGTGCATTATGCTTTTTTTACGCATACAAAAATACAGAGTGTGGTTAAGTAATAGTGAAAGGAACAGAGGTGATAAATGCACTTTAGGAAGTGGCTATGAAGATTTTACGTCAAGTCTTCACTATCACTGAATGTTAAGGCATAGACTGCCAAAGTGTTATTTTGTAGAACGTTATCCACTCTTTCTCTCCAGTTCTTTCAATTTAAAAATTACTTTAAGAGGTAGCCATCAGGTATTTACCGTCAAATGCCCCACTAACACTGAAAGCTTAGCCATAGACTAGCAAAGCGTTATCTTGTAAAACGTTATTTGCTCGTTCTCTTTTCTTCTTTCTATTTATTTGGTCACGTCATTGTATGCTTGAATCTATCATTTTTGCTAGCACTTTAAGTTAATAACATGGTGAACTTACTTTGTACAGCAACGAAACGAAAATGGCTTTAGACATTTCTTCTTCATTTTCTCATTATCAATCTCTGAACAATACGCAGTTATTTCTTGCTTGTAACAATTTTGTGCCTCTGAGCAATTGCCTCTGCTACTGATATGGTCAATAGCAGAATGGATACAATTGGGGCTAAGTGGGTGCTTGGGCGTGTTGATGAAGTTTGAGCTTATGATTGGCTCTAGTCGGTGAGCTTTTCGCTTATACCTCATTTAAACGATTACACAGCTTTTCATTAATACCTAAAATTGAGTTAAACATACTGAAATATGGCGTTTGTGCTCTTTGAAGTTTGCATAACTTATAACCCCATACCGTTTTCTCGCAAGACGAAATTGTGTGACTGTATTGTCTACTATAGCGTGGTCTACGACTCGCCGAAACAGGTATATCGTTCAAGTACCATTACGGCCAGCTTGTTTTCTTGCCTGTTTCTCAAGTGGAAATGACCCTTATGCACAAGATGATGCATTGCCTAATAGTAAGAGTTTGTAAAGAAGTGTTTTTTTTATTTCAGAGATATGAAATATGTGCAAAAGAGCCTCAGCAATGAAAATGAAAAACGCCCATACAATGTAGTTCCACCAACTAAACTAAAACTACGTTGAAGCTATTATAACCTACCCAATGTTGAAGCAAGCCTTGCTGTGAGATCAACCTAGTGAGGAACCTACAGGAAAATAGTATCATAAAAGACTCGCTTCAGTTCGTGCAGTCGTTAGCTTTAAGATATTTTGTGCATATGCGAACCACTACGACGGAGAACACATACGTATCGTCATATAATTCCTGCCTAGTTGGCACTAGCAAGTAGAAGCAATACGAGTCATGTCTTGTTTATTATCGCCCCCCCCCCAACCAGTTCATCTTTATGGAAAGACAGCCGCAGTGCTGCCAGACATTCTTTTTTTATAGAGAGAGGGTTCTAACATACTGTATAAACATGTTCGTGCGTGTATTTGTACGTATGCGTGTATAAGTACACACGCACGATTTCAAAAATTCAGAGAAAGGCTTAAACGCCTCTCCTCGTCACCGGCTACGCCACTTGTACCAGTGAAGATGAAACGTGCGGCTCCCCTGTTTATATTGACCCGGGATATTTCCAAGTATCTTGCGTTGTATATCTTGGTTTCACTGTCACTACATTTAGGAAATGTTTGCTTCAAACGTTTCGTTTGGATACGCCAGCCGACGAAATCATAATAGCGCCTAGATGATTTCATGGGTGGTGATTTATGCGGCAATAGCTATCATTCCTAGCCATAAATGGTGGAAAATCCTGAGGACGAGCTAGTGCAAATGAGGAGACACTTAGAGGTAGGGCGTGCTGGCTTGTTTCTTCATTACAGTTTCTACACACTCAGAGACACACGAATCACCTCACTTTCAATCTCTTAGTGATATACATACTCAATCTAAACATTAAAGTTAAAAAAGCGATGGGTCATCGTAATTGCGTAAAACCTACCTCACTTTCTCAATTTTGAAAACTTTCAGTGCCATGAGAATAGAAAGTGTCGTTGCTTCGTAAAATTAGTCATACGTTGGTTTAAAGAGAAGTATATTACGTGTCGCAGATGTCCCCAAGGAAGTATTATTCATCATTCATCTGCTGTTAGCGCAACCACTGATTTCATACGGGTGGGCAAGCTCTGTTGAGACGTGTCCCTGCCCCGCCGCGGTGGTCTAGTGGCTAAGGTACTCGGCTTCTGACCCGCAGGTCGCGGGTTCGAATCCCGGCTGCGGCGGCTGCATTTCCGATGGAGGCGGAAATGTTGTAGGCCCGTGTGCTCAGATTTGGGTGCACGTTAAAGAACCCCAGGTGGTCTAAATTGCCGGAGCCCTCCACTACGGCGTCTCTCATAATCATATAGTGGTTTTTGGACGTTAAACCCCACATATAAATCAATCAATGAGACGTGTCCTTACGAATCTACAGCAAATCTGTCATCGGTCGACAGCCTGTGTCTCACATCTTGTGGCGCGCAAAGGAGAATCGTTCGTATAGGATTGCGCAAGCGATGGCTTCTTCCTTGGAAAAAGTCATGTCATACAGAATAATGTAAGAATATGGCGCTGCGAAAAGGCGTGGTCGAGAATTCTGTCATCACCACATTTTTTTGTTAGTTATATACAATGACATTTCTACAACACGCGTTGCATGTCTTCTGTGCCTAAATGAAATTGGAAGTGCACTCGTTTGAAATGCACTCTTATAATGTTCATTTTTAGATGCAGTGGATAGAAATTTTTTTTAGATTGGGTCTCAAAAGTCCAAATGCATGTCGATGACAGGAAAAAAAATTACGTTTTGCGGAACACCATTCCTCAAAATAGATGTTTATTTTATTATCCCAATGCAAAATAGTTGTAAGTTATCAGGGGCTGAATTCACAGAAGATTTTTCGTTAGTTCGTTTTGCTATTGTTTAAATGGCTTCGCTAATGATATGTCCAGCGTTGTGAATGATGAAGGTATTTTTATACGAACTGAGTGTAACACATTTTTATTACTATTATTACGTGCCCTGGTTAACGTCTACCTGACATGTGTTACACAAAAAGCCTTTCGTAAGCGTTAATATGTGTCTCGGCAGAGCTGTCTGACATTCTTAAAAATATTGTATTTTTTAGCATTTTCGTTAAGCCACTATATTGAAGACACGCTCTAGTCGGAATAATCGTTAAGTAATAAACCACTCATCCGTTCAGCCTTGCTATTTACTTTCTTTCCGTTGAATCCCCTCGGAAGAGCAATGAGCTGCAAGAGGAAAGAATAATATTACAATCTTCCACTAGCAGGGATCTGCGTTTTTTGCCCGACTTCCGAACCGTCACCTCACCCGCTCGTGAGATAAAGTAAGAAATTATTTAGCCGCTTCACGGGCCGCCATGTTCTCACGAGACACTGTTCACTACAGCGGGCATGAATGAAGAACATGAATGGCTTCCCCAGAACACCTCGTTCTCGGAAGCACCGAAGTGGATCGTAATCGATTCCTTCGATTCAAGAACTGCGCAACCGTTATCCCTGCGTGCCCAGCGAAGCGGTTGTAATTTTTGCCGTCTTCGCGCCAGACAGGTCAAAAGGAGCACTCGAAACACCTAGACGTTCATGGCAAGGTATTTTCCCGGTGAGCAAGTAGAAGAGATAGAAAGAGAGAGAGAGAGAACTAAAAGGATTGATTTTCGGGTTGCGGCATGCCGCAATAAAACAATGCTCTTACAGTGTCGGAAGACGAAACTGTTTTCTTACCATGAAGTAAACAAGATACAGACTTATTACGTCGCGCCCATGTTGCAACGCTTGCTGTATATTGACTTGCGATGTGTCCATCTCTCGGGTGAATCGTTCACATTGCCGTTCCTCCGGGAACCTTTTCATCTCGAGCGAGGCGCCGGTTTTTATTCACTGCAAGGAGCCATATGGCAGGTCATATGGCAGTCTGTTTTGTTTCTCACTGGGCTTTGTTTTTCTATTACGAGCCAAAATAGTTTATTTTCCATCATTTTATTGGCCCGTAGCCATGAATAATAGTGCTGGCACTATCAATACTAACAAAGCAATGATAGTTGCTTCTTTTATAAACCATTTAATTTCGTTGATAGCGAATAAAGGTAGCAACGTTTTTGGCGCTTTCTACGCAAAGCCTTATTAGCTGTTTCTTTTTTTTATTTACGCGAAAAAGGTAAAAAATATATCTGTTAAAATTATACAGCAAACAAAAATGTATGGCAACGTGTTTTCAGGCTTTGACGCTCTGGTTTTCTTTTCTTCGTATTTCAGGAACATTATACATTGTTGTGTGGAGCCGCCTAGTCTCTAGATGGCGATCCCTTCGTGTCTTCAAATGTTCCCTTATCGTTGAAAACAAAACAAGGTACCTCCAACGTTTACGAAAACAATTTCAAGATAAAAACACGTTAGCGTGTGACAGAAGTTATGTTTCTGAAAGAATATTACGCGCAGGTCAAAAGGAAATCGATGGCGCGGCCACTGTTTTCCACCGAGAGACGTGAAGTCGAGTGCTTCCGAAAAGGGCGTCCGACCTAACCAACAGGAGGAAATTAAAGAAACAACTGAAAACATGCATAGCTGGTGCTGTTCAATAATCCAGAAATACGTCCCTGTATACTCCGGAGACGTTCATTTTTCGTGCGCGCCCGCACCACTGCCAGCATTCCATAAACACCGTGTGGCGGAGGGCCACGTACAAAATTCTTGTTGCCTAAGTGACGTCTTTCTATATCGTTGTTTCGATGAATGTGGCCATCCGGGTAACGCTCAATAAATGAAAAGACAATGCCTCGAGCGGCTCAATTACGAGAGCCATGCTGTGACATGCACGCTGAAGCTCCTAAAAAAAAAAAAACAATCGAAGCAGCTAGCACCAAGTTCTCCGGCTCTGCATGCGCGAGCCAACAGTGGCGCCTGTTTTTATACCCCCGCCACGGGGGCACACGTCGCTTCGCAGCGCCTCTTTCCCGCCTAGCATTTGTTTTTGTTTTTTTCGTTGCTCGTAACTCAGAGCTGACACGCCCAGTACGAAGCACACGCCCTTCGAGTTCGCGTTGTAATGCCCATGCGCGGCGGCCACAGCGGGCGAGTCATCTTCCCCGAGGAATCGCAACGATGAAAAATGCTTCAATCAAGCGACAGTCTGACCAGCTCCGCACCGCCTAAACGCCGTTTGTTACGAATCGACACCACCCGCGTAGCGTTCATTGTTTCGTGGCGTCCTCAAGAGCACTTGGTGGAATGCCCTCGCCCGAGATCCTCCTTGACGACTTCCAGCATATCCGTAAAAAGTGAAACGATCCGATAATAATTATAATGCCAGCCTTTGAAAGCGAGACAACCAACCACGGAGATTTCCTTGCGCGCTTGCTCTTCGTGCGTTAATGCACCCGGGCTACCACCGAGGGAACAATTAACGTTAGTGCGCAGTACAACGGAAGTAGCACGTTAGCAGTGCGAGTTATTCGCTTCGTATGCGGTATAAGCGTTCACAAATCCATGTGCAGTGTTCCTAAGTGGAAGATTCCGTGCAAAGATGGGGGAACAGGGTATAAAGGGAGCCTATATGTGTTTGCTTTCAGGTCTGCAGACGTGGTTCTTAATTTGCATGAGCATGTCCCCCTTCCTGACCTTTCTCGGGCACTACACGTGCCCAGCCATAGCCAAAAAAGATTTGTGTTTGTATAGCTGCTTGAAAAACATTAAGGAAACAAGAAGAAACAAGATCACTCACATGTAGATATGACTGCTAAGCACCGCGTATAGCATGTCATCTAGCTCTTCTCACTCCATGGTTGTACTGATGCAAAGCAAATATGATGTTTGTGGAACTTAACGCCGAATCTAGTGTCGTTTGTGTATATATATATATATATATATATATATATATATATATATATATATATATATATATATATATATACATATATATATATATATATATATATATATATATATATATATATATATATAAATATATATATATATATATATATATATATATATATATATATATATATATTGTAGGCATTCATTAAGTACATCTACTATCTTTACACATATTCATCATCATTAGTGGTCGTCATCTTCATCTGCTGTGGGGACTTGGCTTGTCTGAGTTCTGTGCCTTGGGCTTGGTCGCTTCATCGTGTCTTCTGGGCCTAATAAAGATTGCGTTCACCGTTACATCACAAGATATATATATATATATATATATATATATATATATATATATATATATATATATATATATATATATATATATATATATATATATATATATATATATATATATATATATATATATATCAAAAACAAAAGTGATGCTGGGTCCGGCAAAGATTATTCGTATAGGGAAGAAGACGCACGTACGAAGTGATTTTATCTACGTTTCGGCCGTGGGTCCGGCCTTGATATTCAGGCCGGCCTTCTGATGAAGCTCGGACCCATGGCCGAAACGTAAATAATGTCACTTCGTACGTGCGTCTTCTTCCCTATACGAATATATATATATATATATATATATATATATATATATATATATATATATATATATATATATATATATATATATATATATATATATATAAACCAACGAGGCTAAATTCTACGTCTAGTTCCACAAACATCATATTTACATCAGTATCAGTACACCCAATCAGGCTATTAATTGTAAACTGGTTGCTCCAGTCAGTCTAATATTTTTATTAGGCCACGTTTTCAGTTGGAAAGCTATGGAATACAGAAGTATCCTGACTCAAACACGAACAACAAATCCCAAATTCTCTACTTCAGCTAAAAGCCTAGCGGCACCTTATCTTTTTAGCACATAAGAAGTTAAACAACACTAGGGCAAATGGGGTGCACGCCGGGAACAGTGTTGTCTAAGTAGTGTCGACAACGCGTTAACCATTGTTGGCACTCTGCACCTCGGTCACAGTTAACTATGCTGCGCCTGGGCAGTGAACAATGTTACCATCCATGATATCTCATTTCTCCTCACTCCTACCCATCGCCCTACCTCACAATCCGGCCTTTCTTTTTTATTGGTTGCTCAACGTCACCTTGGAAGGAACGTAGGGAGCCCTGGCTTGCGCGGTATCTTCTCACTACCGCGTAATGAAGAAATTTTTATCGACCGTTTTTGTCGCCCACCTTCCTAACTTCCCACGGCGAAACTCGTAAACTTGCAGGCTGCTCACCGCGTGTTTGCGGCGGGATTTGCTTCAACTCCACGCGACTGTTATGATATCGCGAAAGAATGAAATTTTTTAACTACCGCGAGCCTCCGTGGCCTTAGGGCGAGCAAGGGTGGCGTTGATCCACTTGTTTGTTTTCTGCCTCCCTCGGGTCTCCTGGGAAACAGGAGAGCGCGGGGGTTTATTAACTTTCACTCTGGAGATGTTGGGGGCTCTGATGCCTCGCTCCCGCCGGCTTCCCCAAAACTGAGAGCATGTGCACAAGCGTAAAGGATCGGTGATACCAAAGAATTAAACAAGAATTAATTAAGAGATGATGTTCGTGGAAACTTAGTTACTTCAACTCAGTAAGAGTCATGTTAGCGTGTACTCGCAGCTGAATATAACTCATGCGTTACTACTGTAATGTTGCGAGTAGCTTTATAACGCTATGCTGCTTGATGTGCTGAAAACGCTTTAGAACTAAAAACCCTCGCTAATGATTGCCATAAATAATCTTGCTTCAATGGGCCTAAGCACATTGGTGTCTCTTTAACTGACTTCTCAATGTTTTATGTATCGCTTTCAGCGTATAGCTATAGCTAGCAGCTGCGTTAAAAAAATAATACGGTCCCTTAAAATGCCTTAAACTGACTTAGAAGGCTGAAGCAACCTTCTTTCACTTTTCAGTTGACATTTTACTCCAGCCTTCCCTCTCTGAAATCTTTATGCATCTAAGGTGTTTTCGTACTGCCTCCAAGATCCGAGGCACCCTAATCAGGTTTCGCACTTGCTTCCACGATCCGGTCACCTTTGCCCAAGTTATGATATACGTGTTTACGTTTTAATGCGACGTTACGTCCCGTGATATCGAAGTGGCATTGTGATGATGTGATGATGACGTCATAATAACGTCAGAAGTGCTTTATATTTGTGACGTCATCGTCCCGTCATATGGCGATTTCATTGCGCCATGATAATGTTTTGCATCACTATATAGGCCCGACGCCATCGCACGCCAACACCTATGGTCGATCTTGGCGTTTGGTGAAGCATATACAAGACCTTTGCCTTGAAATAGCACCGATTTTGTATTGTGTCTTTTGTGGTGGCTGTAATAGTTATGCGCAGTCACTGTCACATAATAAGACTTAGTAACTTTTCCTGCTCATACTTAAACACAAAAAACTGCACATTCGTTCAAGTAAACCGTTTTGTGAACAAACCTAGAAAAGCTTGTAAGTGCTTCATTTTGTCTGGATGCTGGTCTTTCAGCTCACGGGAAACGTGCGATAGCCGTTTTTTTTTTTTGCAACAAGAGAATTATTGATTTATTGATTGATTGATTGACTCATAGAGTAAGTGGGTGACCATCACTTTTATAGGTAAGTTAATTACATAAATATTGAGCTCATAGCCGACTTCTTCGAAAAAAATGCTAATAACTAACGTGTACAATGACACGACACTAAACATTTACCAGCCATAAAACTCCTGCCCTCAGTTTTTATAAACAGCCTATAATAAAAACAATATAAGCAATGCGAAGGGCACATATTTCGAAGAACACGTTTTTTGATAAATCATATCAACTGTAGTTCAATTGAAAAGTTATGAGTTCAAAATATATAGTATAGAAAGTTAAGACAGATGCGTTAATAAATTGCTATTTTTGACAGATTACCAAGAGTAGCCGGGGTGGACGTGAACTCTCATACTACAGAATGCACTGTTGTGTGTATTTTACTTGTGACTGATGACACAAAAATAGTGGTGCGAGTTCAAATAAGATATCATCTATCCTAACTTGAAAGAGACTAAGAATATAAGGATAGATATGTGCTATCTTCAAGTTTCATCGACATCCGTTCTGAGCATGATTCACAATGTCATTTGGTAATTGTGACACGAAAAACTTCATAGAGACAGGAGACCCTTGGATACACTCAAGAAAAACGACCGCAGTGTTACAGACGTTTTACGTTATTAGTTGCTGTTTGATTACCAGTCACAAGACATATCGTACTTCTGAAAACAAATTACTGTATTATCAGCTTAGTTAATCGACCATAGCCGTGGCGTTACTTCTCGCGCACATTTTTTTTTTGTGAAAGCCAGTGGTAAAAAGAGTAAACAGGCCTATTCACACATAATTTTAACACCGTGTCGAGGTGATTTAATTAGCCGACTCGCTAAAAAAGCAAGAATCAAACGTTACTGCTCTAGTTTTGTCTGTTTAATGAGTGCCTGGCTATGATGATGCCAATTTGTGACTGAGAGGCAGCCCAAAACACGCGGAAACTTACGTTACACTCGAATAAAAATTGATTCGTCATTTCACTTCCACTGCTTTAATAAAAAAACAAAGAAGCAAGTCAGAAGCAAGAAAGAAAAGAAAAAAAATGAGAGATCTTGTGCTCCGCATATTCGAGTCAGCTCGCACCGCAATTTGCTAATGGAGGCCTCGCCATACTCTCTGCGGCTTAGCGGAGGCAAAATAGATGGGCCCAGAAACAACTCTAGCGGATCGTAGAAAAACCCAGGATGGGAGTGAAAAGGGCTTCATCGCTGTTAGTGTGTGAGGGGAAAGCGTAGGCTGCGGATTTTCTAAAACATGACTACTCGAGCTCCTGTGGGGCCAGTGTGACGAAGCAAAAAAAAAGAAACTAAAAATAAAAGATTAAGAAACACCAAAGCGCTGTAAACCACAAAAGGAGAGAAAAGAGTGGATTATCATGAGCTTCAGCTCGCCGCCATTTGTCTGGAGCACGCGTGTGGAACGCCCGCTTTAACATCACGGCCCTCCGAACTCACACGGGTTTGCTCGCTCAGCACGCCCTTGCGGTTACGGTAGGGAGCTCAAGAGCTATACACTGTGCCCGAGCTTCGGTGCGTGAGCCCGTTCATGCGCGGTGCTCGAGAAGCGCCAAATAGTTAGAGCTGCGCGGTGGTTTCAATTTTTCGACCGGCAGCCTAAAAGCGTGGCTCAGAGAGCGAGAATTTGATAAAAAGTAAAGGGTTAATCTGGTAGAAGAACCGGCCTACTTTTTACCGAACCTTCCAGTATGCGTTATAAAAACGGTAATTTTAGTTCTAACTTCGGAAAGCGTAGTATATATATAGGTTCGGTACGATGTTGAAATTTTATGATGATGTGCAGAGTCGGAAAGCGGACAGAGGGTTCAGGAGCGGTTGAAGAAAGGAGCCCCTGTGAACTGCAATTTATTTATTTAGCATATATATATCAGTACGTCCGTGGGATTACAAACAGGTGTTGCGGACCCTGATTTGTACGCTTGAAACTTGGCTACATCATGCTATGATTATTGTGACTGTTTTTTTTTTTTTTGACATCTCTCCTTTCACTGCCTGTTGCATGTTTTCTATTGATATGAAATTTTCTTGTGAGTGAATGACGAGTTCTAATGTAAAATTTTATCCTTTATGAATAAACATTATTGTCCATCTTCGTGTCTTGCACACAGTATTCGCTAAACTATTTCTCTTGTGCTTGAAAATATTTCATTATCTGCAAGTGTGTCGTCACCTGTGTCGTTTAAATCATTAAGCTTTCTTTCGACTACTTTTGCGTTTATGCAAGGGTAGTTGCCGAGCAACCTTTCATCACTTGTATGTGCTCACGCTCTCGCATGTCTGAAGATACTATATCTGGCGTTCTTCGCTCACAAACTTGTATTCAATCTGCATACTGGAAATCATATAAAAAAGTGTAAGACGCTACTTTAGACAACAGACATTTTCGAAATGCTTGACGTTCGTGTAGTGTCCTATTATACTCAACGCGTGCGCAAACTCACGTGTCCCCAATGCCCACTTCTGTCCTCATCACAAAGAGTCTTTGCCGGGGCCTGGCGCTGCGTGTACTCAGGTAACTTGTTCGCAGACGAGGACCGAGAAAAGGTTTGCGATGAGCGCTGATACCACCACGACGCGCACCTATTGTCTTACGTACATCCTCGCAGTGACACGCGGCCATTGTTTAGCACGTCGGCGCCTTCCACCCTTTCAGAGATTTCTAAGACTTCGCTGCTTCTACGAAGAGCGAAGGAGCTGTCGGAACCAGCTCTCCACCGTACTTGATCCTAACCTTAACCTCTTTATACTAGAACTTGTTGCTTAATACAGTGTCGAAGCAGCGACAAAAGTTTTCGCGCGTCCCAGACATCTTAGAAGCACTGTGAAAGCACGTGGATGTTGTTGAGATGCGAAGTTCTTGTTTACGACCCGTATATTTCAGCTGCACTTCCTCGCCTGCCATTTTGTCGTAGTATTTGCAAGAGAATGTTCTACTTCAAAGGCGCCTTAGCGTAGAAAGCATATGCAGCGAAGAAGCTAAGCCTTGCGGTCTACTTAACGTATTTATTCACTAGCCTTTCAATCAGTTATGAAAGTACCTAGTGAAGAGCCGCTTGATGTGTGCACTAACTATTGAGTAATTAAGTGTCGTGCAACTATAACGCTAAGTTGATGAATATTAACCCGAAGGTTTGTCTCAAACTACCTTGAAGCTTATTAGTGGTGCTATTCTCAACGTTCAGATTTCTGCCGTGCTTAAAGGCGTCTATTTATACACAGCTGGTAGGTCGTGTTCATGTGTTCGCAATTCTCTCTGAAGGACATCAAGTAGGAGTTACAGTATATATGATGCTGCTAGGAAGCATGTCAAATCGCGCATACCTTCACGATGTGTACACTGCGAGGAATTACTTCGTCAGCATATTTAGTGGCTTCATGATGCCAGCTCTTCATCTAAGGTTGAACAATATATAAGTCTTTGTTCTGCATAATTTTTTTTTCTGAATTGAAACACAACGCGCTTCACATCCGGATTTATGTAGAAGCTCACGGAAGGAGGCCTTGTTTGATGAGAAATAATAAAGATGTTCCTATGTAACAGATATTACTTAATAAATTCAAGCACTAATAGTAAATTTGTTCCCAAACATTGGGGCGTTGGTAGTGGTGGAAGACTTGGCTGCAGAGTACCGTGCTCGTAACAAGCGTCGAACGTTTTGTTCGGCATGTCCACCCGTTTTCCTGAAATGATAAAGAGCAAGCCACGGTTTTCCCGTGTTTCTTTCTGCCCTCGAAACGGAGAAGCCATCAGTGTGAGCGCGGAACGTAAAGCATCTCGGGAGGCGCAAATGAAGGCGCCGTTGGCTTGCGGCCCAGCAGCCGGGTCCTCGGGTCCATCGCCTGGAGAGGCGCGGGTGGGGGGCTGTCGTCTGCGAAAGAAGCCGATCAGAGTATGAGCGCCTTACTCTTTATTTTATTTTCTCCTCTATTGATGCGAAGGCTGTGACGACGACGACGACGGCTAAGGGGGGGGGGGGGGGGGACTGAAGCCTCTCTTTTCGGCGCGTGCCCGCGTGCATTAGCGCGGCCAATCGATCTATTGAAGCGGACTCGGCTCTCTTATACGCCACTATACCATCCCAGCTTTCCTGCCCCCCTCCTGCCTTGCCACACATTATTTCATCGGACTAGCCGTAAGGGGAGGGGGGGGGGGGCATCGCACGCGGCGATAGCTTCTTCCAGACACCCTTCTTCCCGTCTGCAGCGCGACATCTTCGCAGTACTCCCATTCTCGTGAGCATGATGATGGTCCTATTTATGTCCCCGCCCCACACCACTTGCCCTTTCTTCGATGGACCGCGAAACGGAGATGCCGTGAGGAGAAGTGGACAAAGAAGGGGAAAAGGAAAACCCCAATCGTTCTAACAACCTTTCTATATACACTCTGCGCATTCACATTCCTGGTGCCGGAGAGTGGATGGGAGCACGGCGCTAGACACCTGAGTAGAGGCTGCAGTTGTCGACTGTCTCTCAGGCTACCCACTTCATGACATGAATATTTGTTCTTGTAGTTTTTATGCGCGAACATAAAAAAAACTTCCTCGATAGTATCTCTTCTAGTTTGCACACGCAAACGAAAAAGCCTCTTCGATAAGCCTTGTTTTCATCAAGCATTTGGTTGCATATATATATATATATATATAAAGACAAAGAGAGAGAAAGAGCACGTGTAACGTGTATGCGCTACAAACTCAGTTCTGAACACCGGTAGTCATGCACTTTGAAACCGCACACCTACTCAAGAAACGCACTTCCTAGACAAGCATGCTTACGAGTCGAATTCCTGTCGACGAGAAGAATTTTATTATTAGTTTGTGTTGAGGTCTTTTCAAGTGCAACCACGTTTGAATATACGCTCGTCTTCCATACAATATACCATACAAACGATGGCGTGGTTCAGCCCTCAAAACGAACTGGATCACGTCTCCTCGAATAGATCATGTTCCGCAAGAGTTGCGGCTGTCATTATGTCATGAGTTTTCTCGTCCTTCAAGTGTGCCTTAGTTTACTTACAAATTTAAATGTTGATTGTTTGTGGTTCAAATGCGATAAGCATTTTATGCAAGATTTGAAGTGCATATCGAGTCACTCTATGTGTCTTTATTTTGCTGCAAGATACGTTATTGCTACGATAACACTCTTATCGCCAATCAGTACGTTAGGCCTTTCATCTTTATTACTTGTCCACGATTCGAATTCCTTGTGTGAATAATTCCATTTCTAAATAAGGTCCTGTGGCGGAACTATTTCCGAGTATGTCAGGGAAGAATACTAAATAATGGGTGCGTAATACCTTAATTGCAACATTATTTTCTCCAATCAATCAATCAATCAATCAATCAATCAATCAATCAATCAATCAATCAATCAATCAATCAATCAATAAAAGAAAGTAACTGAATAGAAAGGAAACACAAAACTGACGGAAGTGAAGATAAAACTTCTAGGAAGAGTTCCTGCTATTGCATGCATATAAATGTAGAACAGTTTATTATATATGTTTATTCGGTAAATAATAGAAAATAATAATAATATTAATACTTATAATAATAATATTATATAATATACTTTTATTCATATATAATAGTATCATATTAAGTATAATAATTACACTTCACATCAATGGGATGCCGCGAATCATGTACTTTTTTTACCGGAGAGCCATTTCGCGAAAAGTTATTCCTAAAGCGCAACTCAATTTTACAGAGAACTATAGCGACATGCTTTTTGAAATATGCTGCCAATTTATTCTGAATATATATATATATATATATATATATATATATATAACTCATCCCCTGATGAAGGGAGGACCTCTGCCGAAACTGTTGGGAAATAAATTAATTTATCCTTGTTGACAACGCTCCCGTTGTGCCATATCTCATACCTTCACGAAGAGTAACTGGCCCATTGAATTAGTACTCCCACTATATATATATATATATATATATATATATATATATATATATATATATAACAGCGCTCAGGCAAAAAGAAAGCTTCGAAGGGAAACGCAACACGGGATGCCTTAAAACCTTTGCAACAGCTTTGAGCCTGCAGGCGCAGCCAATGTGTCACCGTTATTGTTCCTTCTGAACGCACTTTGGGCATAGAATTCTCTTGTATATCGTGTTAGTACGATGCGAGCAGGAGCAACAGCAAAGAAGCCTCTTTCGATGCCGACAAAAAATAAAAAACGAATCTTCGTGAAAGACAACAGAAATTGGCAGTACCCGTATACCAAGGAAAGGCCTATGCTCCGGTTTTTCTGCGCACAATAGAAGCTATTACCCTTCCGTTTTCTTCCAGCCTGTCACACGTGTCAGGACCAGCCCTCTACGAAGACCCTGTATTTTCTTTAATTTCCTATCGGTCGCCTCCCTCCTTTCATATATTGCTGTTTGCATGTCTCTCCTTGCCATTGCGGTTCAACCTTTGCCGCAGCTGCTCTCCTGTCTCAAGAATTCCTTTATCTCTGGGCGAATATTGAATTTTAGACTCGCAGAGCGCACGTGTGTTTACCCGATGCTCTCGTGGCTAGATCCTTCTCGTGCCGTTAACACGGCGAAGTAAACGTCTTCGCTGTACGTCGTGAGGTGATAGACAGATGAACGCCGCGTTTGAGATGTATACTCGAAGGCATCGTTACCAAAGAGGACAAGACCCTACGAGAGGCTTTCAAAATGAGCCGGCGTCTTCAAGAGCTGAGCACACAACGGCGGTGCACCATGGAACTTTGCTCGTACAAATCATATTCGTCCGCGCTTACAGTACTAAGCTCCAATGCATGGTATATGTCGCCGCTCTGGTTCACATCCAGTTCCAAAGTTTGATGTGTTGCGTAGTCACTGTGAAATTTTTGTAGCTTGTATTTGAAGCGTGTGCCGTTGCAAGTTTGAGATGTGGGCACTCAGTTGTGCTTCAGCCTCTATGGGAGCTTTGTGCGCTAATCGTATGTGAATATGTGATCCACACTCGAGGCACTCCCTCAACTGGGATGTGCACAACAAATGTAACACACCGTAGTAGACATCATGGCCTAAGATCAAACATGCTATATTTATTCTTCCCTTTAGTTCTATGCTTCATTATGTTGTTTTATAATATGTGTGTTAAGCCATAAACCTTATCTTTACCTATCTAGAGATACAGCCACGTAATGAATTGTGTCATATCCACACTCGCAAGGTAGCGTCATCACCTACAAACTAATGCCGTCTTCAAAAAATTTTTTTATCTTTGTTAACAACAAGTGTTAACATACGTGTTATCAAATCTTTTAATTTGTGTTAGCATGTGTTAGCATATGTGTACATTTCTTAACGTTTGAAAAGGTAGCACGTATTACCCGGCAACTTACATTTTACATTTGAAAGACCCACATTGGGGTGCCCTAGCGTCCATGAGAAATTCGCGATGCAGGTACTCCCCCGTGTTTCCGATTGCAGCACGGGCACGATTGTAACGCGAGGGTGCACGAACTTTGGGTAGCAAATATCTGAAAATGCATTCGCGTTACGTTAGTCCAAATACAATCTTAGTTCACACTATCAACAGACAGCATGATGACTGAACAGACGTCAACGACTTTTTCTACCTGGATGCAGAAATATATAGGCAGGTAATGAAGTTCCCATGGCGTAGCGTATACTTAACGCAGCAATAGATGAATAGAAGGAGAAGAAAAAAATATCAGAAAGATAGGAAGGTTAACTAGACTATGAAAGGAGGAGAGGAAACAGTGATTGAAGTGGTCAGCTTTCATTCATGTGACAGACTGAATGAACGTCAAGCGGGTGGCCTGTATAGTCGGTTTCGAATAGGGAAGAAAAGAACGTTCTTCAGTTATTCTAAGACAGTGTTCTTTAACCCATGGAAACAGGTAGTGGTAAGGATACGGCCAGCCCCTTCCTCCTCTCCTCTTCCTGCGTGCAGAAAATCAGTCCTGTCTGGTACTGTTTGTGGAAAATAGTGTTTCAACCAGAAGAGAAAACTCCGAGTACGAAAGAAACGACAAGGCCGCACAATAATAACCCACTGCTCCCTTTTGGAAGCACGCGTCATCGGTAACACACGCTGGGAGTGAATGCAAGAAAGGCGGGCGCGAAGATGGGAAGCCTGGGAGTGCCTAGCCTCGGGTAAAACAATGCCACCTCTCGTAACGAAAAGTACGTAGAGATATTTCTTCTTACGCTACTCCATGCCCGTACAAAAGAATGGCATTTTCCTGCTTCCTTAGAATCTAGTTGCGGCTCTTTTGTTTCGGTGACTATCCTTTCTTTTTTTGTTCTTTAAGAAACTGATTTCGTTTAAAATTAAGAGTATGGGGCTTGTCCCTGGAGGAAAATAAAACAATGTAAATGTCGTAAAGATGGATCAAAATCATGCCATACGCTGCTTCACTTAAACGAAAGCCCTAATAAAAACAGATTAGATAGACAAAAACAAGATTGAAATGCGAGCAAAAGCGGAAAAAGCCTGAATTCAATGTCTGCTGCCTCCATTCTTTTTCTTCTTCCTCTTCAGGCTAAACCCATTTCTCCGTGCCTGATGAAACAAGAAGACTCACTCGTCTGCTCTCTTCCACTCGTCTCCTTTTGCCCTCTTTCCAAGCTTCGCCTTTGTTTTGTTTTCTTCTTCTTTTTCTCATCGGGGCGTGGATTCAGCTTGCTGCTTCACTTCACCTCTGCACGCCTTATCTCGCTGGCGTCCTCTTCCCCTCGTTTAGAAGAACGAATAAAGCAAATGTAATGAACGTAAGCGACAGCTACAGCAAGCAGCAAGAATCCCCGCCCCGAAAACGAAGCGGCCCAGTGTTATGCGGCCCCGAAAAAGATTGCCGCGGGCGAGTCCTGATGCAAGGGCCGTCCGAGCTGTAGTTTCTTGGAGGCCTTTTCTTAACGTCCACACGCGTCCGGCTGTGTTTGCCCCGCGCAGACGCGGCACCGTTGGCGGTGTTCTTGGTGGCTGAATGGGAGGCCTGATAAAAATGTATCCTCTGGCGTCCTGTACGCCACGCAAGTCAGAGACGTCTTTCTAGAGCCCTGAAATGAGGACTCGTTGTTTTCATATTGGCACTAAAAGTGACCCATAGAGGAGGCCTAGTGACTAAGGCACTGGGATGCTGACTCGCAGGTCACATGATCGGATCCCGGCCATGGCAGCCGCGTTATCGATAGACGTGGAAATACTTGAGGCCCATGTGATTAGATTTAGGTGCACGTTAAGTAACCCCAGGTGGTCGAAATTTCCGCAGCCCTCCAGTACAGCTCTCTCATATTCAAATGGAGGGTTTTGGAACATTATAACCTAACAGCAGCAACAACAAAAGAAAATGCGGAAAACAAAATGCGGTGAATTTCAGGAAGGAGCGAGAGAAATATCTGGGGTAAACGTGAAACGCGCACAATCTAGATAATCCAGAAAATATCTGGGGCGAAATGGCGTGTGAAATTCTTTGCCTTCCTGAAAACTGTATACAATATCAAATTAAGTTATGTTCTAGTACTGTTTTTTTTTACTGCCATTCACTTCTTTAGAAACAAATATGACGTGTTGAATCACGTTCTGAAATAGCTGAACGCGTTTTTAGCGCGCAATGTAATTTTGTTGATTTTGTAGAAATTAGTGAATAAGGAATGTCAAATCAAGCAAATTGTTTTACACCATAAAGCTGTCCTTAATTTATTCGTTTAAGGCATGCGACACCTGAAGACTATTTAACAAATTCATTCCTTCGTAAAATGAGCTTGTGGCTGGCAGGACAGACGCTTTATCACTGTAAAAAAAAAGGCTGAATATCATGATTGTACGCTAAGTCATCTCGTTATGCCTACTCGGGGGGTTAAAAAGAAGCACTATCTTGCGTGTGGGTTTTGCTTATTAAACAGCGTTTTTCTATCCTTCGTTCCGTTCACGACAGCACATTTTACGTGCATTTCTTACTGTAACCAACGCCAACTTAAGTCTACTGTCGTCACGCATGGTAATACTTTGGATTTTTGTTTTCTTCCTTCATCAAGGCTACGTGGAATAAAATAAAGCTGCCGAAAAAAATAAACATGTTTCAAGCCATTTGTTCCATGCAGTAAGGCGAACTTACAAGGGTTAGGTTAATGATACTATCTTTACCATTCTTTCTTTTTATTTGCAGCTTGGCTCACTTGCTGTGGAACTTCGCTTTACAGTGCACCTTGTTGCATCACCTATCTGTCGGTTACTGCTACGTTTGAGACTGCACCAAGGAAATTTTGTTCTGTGGTAATATTCCAGTGCATTACGAAACGCCACTGCTTCTCGAAGCACGATGCCTCGCCGCCAAGTGAGACCGCCCACTAATTAACGAAGCTCACCAAATATTCGCGATAGTTAAAAAAAGGTGAGCAGCGGTCCCATTATCTCCACTCTCGTTATTAAAGCTTCCCTGTTTTCGTAACACTTCACAATACTTTTTGTCTTGTTTGTTAACTTCATTAACATATTAAATTTAGTTATGCCACTTAGTGCAGTTGCTTATAGCCGAAGATGCGTAAGGACAAAAGATAAACCAGTTTGCTATTTGAAAGGTGCCATGGTGTACTACAGCATTTGGTGTGCGTATTATAGCTGTTATGTTTAATTGTAAAACTTCCACGTCTCCTTTTTTATTCCCAATTTTATGGCTCTATCCGGTCAAGACACAATTTAGTTCATGATGAATACACGTTTTACAATTTTTGCCATTATTTGACTATGTCGTACTTACCATAAATAACTTAAAAAGTTTTATGCATGCTTTCTAAACCTCGCCATGATTTTGTGAATTACAAAGGTAATGAAAGTTGAAAGTTAAAAAATTTTCTCTTGACACTTTGTTTGAGGTCTCTTTACCTGGATGCCGAGAATACTAAACTTTGTTAACCTAAAGATAAGAATTGAACACAAAAGAAGAAATTGCGTTGTTCGCCTTAGATGCAGGTACACATAAACCAGCTGAATTCAAGGAGGGTCAGACTTTGAGCGCAGAGCTGGAAAATGGGTCGAAAGCACTACGGTGCCTCAGGTGTTCGCGATTGTTTAGGCTAACGTCATTGCACGCTTCGAAGCCCTGAAAGAACTGCGCTGGTGAAGCTTCACATACCGGCAACAATGAAATTATTGAAAGAAACTAGAGACTTGGAAGGGAGTTGAAGAAAAGTTTTGGCGTCTAGACTTAAACGCACGCACTTTCTTTCTCTCGTTCTTTTAGCCTCCCATTGCCTTAACAACGCCTAAGTTAGAAAAGGTAGACATAATGTACCTAAACTCCTTGCGTGTATTTGATATCTTGCTCTTCTCTCTCTCTTTCTATCTCTCGTTAGAAATGGCTGGTGTCATGACTTCAGTCATAATGGGATCATAATCAGAGTGTATAAGCCTTATATGACTTTGCATATTATTTTGCATCAGCGAATAAGAAGGAGACCTTACTTTTTATTCTTAGCTTCATTAATTATTCATGTATATGGAGCTTATGTATACTATTGTCTTGGCAACCGAATTCATTAATAACTGGTGGTTTAGGGACGTTAAACCCCACATATCAATCAATCAATCGAATTCATTAAACTGCATTGCGCGCATGCGTGTGCGTGCATGAGTGTGTTTATTTCATTTGCCGTCATTTCTTTCCCTACAAACTCCCGCAAAACGGGTACAAGAAAAGTGGAAAGCAACTAATGCAGTGTGTCATGCAATTGAAACACGCTGTTTAAACGGTACTCAAGGAGAGAACGGAGTGCATTGAAGCGCACACTTTTTTCACCTTAAGTATGTATACCGAGCAACCGCGGTGAAAACTGTCCATGTTCGCGGTCCTCATTTTTGACCCGCCTGCCGCAAAACGCCGTAGCCACAGAGTAGCAGCGGCGACCAGCCATCCGGCAAACCGAAAGCGCAAACACGAAACCCGTGGCAGTGTACGGAGGTGCGGACCAACTGCGGAGGCCGGTATAGACTCGGCTCGCAAATGGACGCGTCGCGAGCGAATTGGCAGCGGGCTCGTCGGCGTCCGTGCGTGGGGCACCGAGCGGAGCCCGGTAGAGCGGATTGTTTGCTGTCGGAAGCGCGCAGTCACGTTAAAGAGCTGAGACACGATGCAGTCGACGACGCTGACAGATGGCCCGCCAAAAACGTGCCCCGCGTGACCGGCACGTAGGCCTCGTTGGCCGGCGTTAATGCTCACTCGACGGCCGCATCGCCGGTGATTTCCTCTTTTTTTCGGTCGCTTTCAGCCACCCACGGCCTCTGCTTGCTCTTTTGGGCCGCCTTCTCGGCGCATTCGCCCGGGATGCGCACACCGCCAGACACGTAGAGCAAGTAGCGGATAGCCAGCCATGAATGCTGTCCTCTTTCTTTATTTTCCTCCTCACCCGCCTCTTTCGAGCAGCCACTTATTCCTTCTCTGCGTGCACCGTCGTACTTCCCCTATTCACTCCCCCCCCCCTCCCCTCGATCACATCGAGAAGGCCCCGGACGGAAATTGCTTCAGCCTTTCATTAGAGGCGGTCGCCCATTAAGCACCGGAACGATGCCCGAGTCAGACACCCCGTCCCGAAAATCCTGTGGCAGTCCTTCTTGCAGTCCATCTAACTGCTCGTCCCTTCGGCTCTCTCGCAGACATCTATATCTCACTTTTACCCTAACTACCTTTCAATTTCCCCTTTTTTGAATTCTATTCCTTCCTCCCAACGCGTAGTTTTCTATGCGGCTCACTGAACGATGCCTCGCCCTTGCTTGTTCTCGGTTCCCGTTGAAATAGTTATTTGACTATGTCCGTTTACAGCAGGTGATCGATGGCGCGACCGTGCTAGTTTTTGAAAGCTTTTGATTTATTTGCAAGCATTTGACATGCTGTGATAAACACTTTTGTTGCGAGTGCAGCACCGTATACGTCCCAGGGCAGTATCCTTTCGAAATGTGTGCTGCTTTTCTTTTTAATGCTCGTCTTCACGCACCTAATACGAAAACATCGGGCAACCGAGTGTGCTACGTCGTGAGAAAAACAAAATAAATGCCCATGTTTGACGGCCGCTTTCTTTTTCACTGTATGGACGCCTCAGCAAAGCACATGGTTTCACGAGTGATTCACAAATGTAAAGGTAAAAAGGTGTCTGAGAAATAAAAGAAAAAAGAGAGTAAAGATAAACACTTGGAGCTGACGGCATCTGCCTGCGTGTTTTAGTGAAATCGAAGTTTTTTTTTTCTTTCTGAAACTTCGTGGTGTATGTTTGCACAACGCGTCCAGAATTTAATAAAACCGTTGATGGTGCCAAATGCGTGGCGCATGAAATACAATTTGTTTACCGGGAATTGCTTCCTGACGCCCAGAAAGTGTCATGCAGATTCCACGTAGAAAGTGTGCTATAAGTCAAAGCGTAAACACTGCTAATTAGACTTCAGAACGGCAAGGCACGCATGGGTACAGTTTCATTTTAGAGAGAGAGAGAGAGAGTAATAAAAACGATAGAAAGTTTGTGTGTCAAGGTGGAGTTACTTTGCCCTTCACAATTTCTGCCGCGCAAAGGAAACAAACACGTCCTCGCTTATTACTCGACGTCTGGCTGAGCGCCTAATTACCCGGGTACAGCTGCGGGCCTTTTGCAGTATTTTGTAAGCTACGATTCGCAGCTATACTGTTTCTCGAGCTAAGCAGACGCTTCCGGCACTTAGTTCGAAACTTGAAAGTTGCGTTCTTCTGGCTCTGGATTCAGCGAAGAACAAGTAAAAAAATAAATAATATGTATCTAACAAAGTAGCGGGCAATAACTGTGGGCTAAATAAATACACGAAGAAGAGTCATGTTCTCGTAAAACAGGGACGGACTCGTTCATGTGTTGTGTGAAAGAGAGAGAGAAAAATAATTAAAAGGAAGAGACAGGGAAGTTAGCCTAGAACAACTGGTTTGCTACCCTAAAAGGGGTGGCGAAAATGGTCGGAAAGAGGATAGAGATAGAGAGATATAAAATAAATTAGAAAAAAATCACACCATGCCTTGTAAAAGCACACAGCTACACACGTGATCAACCGAATGAAGTATGTGTTTCTCTAAAAAGGGAGGACAAAGCAGCCCAACCACCATTCCGAACACTTCGCCGTGCTCTCAAGGCAGATTTTATTAACAAAATGATGCAAAATGCAGCTTTTTATGACAAAAATAAATAAGTACTACGATGTACTTTCCGCTTCAGAGTACAGAGCGGGTGCATAAAGCGTGCGTGTGAATAACCTAATAATGGTTGCGCTTTACGCGACGAGACACAAAGAAATTCCGGCGGCTCACACCCTTTACTCTTTTGTTTTCCCTTTTTTTTGCCTTTAACAATTCTATCTACGTCTTCTTTTTTATCTTTCATTCGCTGGGCTCTCGTGTTGTACTACAGGCCGGAAGACAATGCGAAGAACAAAAGAACAAGACATCACCGTTTCATCTTCGCTTTCTTTCATCTTTCGGCCCATTAAAACACAAGTCGAAAAGAAGATTACGAGACAATAAGAAAAAAGAGGGAGAAGATGAAGGTGAACGCAAGCGTGAACTTCTCCGCATCTAGCGGGGCCCCCTTTTATTAGACAGCGCCTCCATGTAACGAAGGCAGTCCCATTTCCAGCTTTCCGCTCACAGAGGCTGCATGCAGTGTTACAAACAGACGATAAGGCACTACGGCCCACGTTCAGTGAGGGGCGTATATATCTATAGCGTTGTACGTCCCTGTCGCGTGGGGGTGGCGCGGCGTACAACGCAAAGACGGAAATAACATCCGCACGGTATAGCGGCATGGGCGGCGGGCTGTCTTCGGCCTCCTCCGCCCATGTCGCAGCGTGAGCCACCACAACGTATGTTCTTTTTCTCTCTCGTCCTCCTTTATGTGAGTGTCCTCGCGAGTCTGTGTTTGCGTACGTTTTCTGCCTCTTACAATGTTTCGCACGCTTTCAGAGGGTGCCATACGAAAAGGAGAAATAGGTCTGTCGGATGGCGGGAAGCGTGTCTGAAAATGTATAGAAGAATCCATTAGGAAGGACGAAACTAAATAACAGGAACAGCAAGCGCTACAAATAGTGTTATGTGCACTGGTTGATGCGAACCGAAAAAGAAATAATACCAGAGGGGGAGCGAATCGAAAAAGTCCACTGGAGCAAAATATTTTCTTGTCTGTCCCTATTCCCTTCGTACCCGAAACGTTTGAACCAGAGGCATCCGGGAAACTGGTATATAGGCGGCCGAGATGGTGGGACCGTAGAGGCAAACGGGCCGACGAGTGGGGGCGAAACCTCCGCTATGTATGAGCTTTTTTTTTGTTTAGCAATAGGTGTTGTGCGGTCTTTTGTCTGCTCTTTATCGTCACTATTGTTTATTTGCCTGTTACCCCATTCTCTTATTTGTTCCGTATCTCGCCTGTATATAAGACACACGCCGCGCGAAACCAGTTTTTCCATCTTCTCCCTTTCGACTCCGTAGGAGATGGTTTCGGCACATTTGCTTTCCCGCCCTTCAACTCGATTCCACCTCTAGTTCTTCCCGTGACGTTTTCGGTTACCCTCCATTCTCCTTTTCTTGGCATTTCGACATGATCGGCTGTGGCACGCGATGCTGCAAAACAGAGGCACCCCTTCACCTCCCTTCTCGTCTCTATTCTCGTTCTTCACGAGCGGGTTGACGCGGGGGCGTTGCTCGGCAGCGTACCCGTTTGTTCGTCGTTGTCGGCCGCCCTTGGCCCTGTGAGACGGTGCCCCTTGCCTATACAACCAGCTCCCTTTCTTTCATTGTTCTTGCCTCCGTGGCGGCGCCCATCAGGGATCCGCGCGCTCGCTTCACTCTTGTCGAGGGGAAATATATATCGCTGGCGATATTTCAGCCAGCGCAGCCGGGGCACGTCAGACGATCGTCGGCACCACCCCCTCGTCGACTGGGACCATCTTTCTTTACTGTGCATTTCTTCTCGCTTATTCTTTACATCTCGACTTTTTATTGTTTTTCTCCGCCTCCATTTCACTATCGTCTCTCTGGCTGCTATTCTGCTGGAATATGTATAGGATTGCGTTTTCTTCTTTACATCCTTCGCGGTTTGTAACGAGTGCGCTTAGAAATGACTTGCTCTATGTCATGTCAGAGCCTGGTATGCGTAATTAGGTTGACACCATCTATGATCAGTCGTCTGAAAAAAAAAGTGATTTTCTGACGCATCGTTTCATAAATTAGCCTTGCGCTGAAATAAACAAGACTTCTACTTGACATAATTTTGCCTTAAAATCAATTTTGGTTGACAGCGCTGCGTCAGGCCTCCCGTCACTTCACTACACTCTGATAAATGCGTGACTAAAGCGTCAGGGTCGAATCTACTGACTTTTATTTTGGACTGCTTGTAATGAAAGAGAGAGATAAAGCCTGAACGCTTCTTTCAGCCAATGGTATTTTGGGAATAAATAATGAAAATCAACAAAAGTTCTTCACGTTATTACATTTTCTGATTAAAAAAAATTATCCTGACGCGAAATTTGAAAGCAAAAAGAATGCACACATATCTTCATGTGAGAATATAGACACCTAAATAATTTATCGATATGTGGGGTTTACCGTCCGGAAAACACCATATGATGCAGCTAAATAGTAAATACGTACGTAAAAATGCAGAGAACAATCGCGAGAAAACCACTTTGGAAGTGGTGGAACCTTTTCCCTCTCCATTCTTTAATAAACACACTCTGTTACGTCGTAGCGTTCACCGCCGATGGACATTGAGTCAATATATGATTATCGATCGAACTTGTACAGTATTTAGTTCACTCTGTCACACAATGTGCGAAAGCACCACGTGATTATACATCGTCAACGGTTTCCTACTTTTTCTTCTATTTCGGTGCCTTTTATACCTTTCGCTTCACATTGTGTATTTTACAGGGGTCAGAAAACAGTTTATACAGTTTGCAGAGCTCAAAAAAATGTAGCCTCTGGTTATATTTGCTTTCCTTTCGTTAAGATTCGTCTGTCTCTCTGGCCTTACGTTTGAGAAAAAAAAAAGATTACGATAGCCACGCCTGTGGAGAGTGGTTTAATCACAGGGGTCGCCGCTGCATCTCAATGGATAAAAATCAAATACAAACAGCCATCCACCTGGATGTAATGTATAGTAAAAGACCTCACCATGTAAACATTTACGCAATGTTCGCCAGCCCACTACGGCGCACGTAATGATTCCACCTTGGTTACAGCACGTAAAAACCGAGGGTTTAATTTTACAGCTAAGTCGTAAAGAAAGAGTTCCAGGGTTGCTTTCGTGCACCTTTAAAGGCATGGTGTGCGGCAGTGTGGTTTATATGCAACAGAATGTCTTCCAGAGTAAAGAGTTTGTGAAACGTTATGGGGACTGGTCACAGCATGAAACTTACGTTAGGCGCCTCTTACTTTAATAGGCAGATTATTAAAAGAATATTACCTCATTGTTCGTTGTTCTCGCATCACGAACGAAGTGTTTCGGCTGCTTCAGTTGAAATAAAGAATAATTGTTCTCAGCAGTATAGATTGTGATTCTGTTCATGCTTTTTGTGTGTATGTGTATTTTTGTTGAGAGAACGTTAATGTGGCGATTATTATGAATGACAAAAGTGACCAAAAAAGGAACTTATAGTACTTCTAAATGGTTTTAGAACCGGCACACAACAACTTCGCTTTCACTGACATATCAGTTACTTACTCATACTGACAAGCACCAATGGAATATTTTGTTTTAGTAATTATTTATATTTGGTCCCGACGCAGCAAACTTTTCCAGTATATAGACTTCGTAAACGGGCCTTTTTGAGCTGATAGCTCAAATGCATCGAGATGTGACATAGCGCTGGCAGACAAGGGCGAGGACGAAACGATGGGGCTCGCACCACTGTGTCGTTCTCGTCCGTGTCTGCTATAGCGCGATGTCACCCGTCGATGTTTCTGAGTAAATTGTGGCGTTGTGAACTACAGAAGTTTACCGACAGACGCAGCCGCAGTGCAGTTACCGTATAGATGGCAGCTATCTGCCGCATAAGCTGTAAAATATGTTTACGTGGCTTCCAACTTTATGGCTCTTGGACAAGCGCCAGTTTTCTACGAACGTGGTAAAGGGAAAGGGGGAGGATGGCGCCTGGGTGAGAATGCGCGGTACGAGTACCAGGGAACAGGATATCATCGATATTCTATAGCGCGTTAAAGACGCCGGCTTCATCGATTACTTCAGGCTGCAGCGAGACGACGTTGTTTTGTTGTGTTTGCCTACCGTTCATCTTCCTGCTTCCACGTGCACTTATTGATATGGCTTCTTCTGGGCAAATATGTAAAAAACAAAACGAAAAAATTGCTTGGGCGTGTACGCTTCGGAGGCGTTTCTTTTTTTTTTATTTCCTGTCACCCCAACTCTCGTTGTTTGTGTTTCATAACACAAGCGTTTAAAACGCGCTTTTTGCTTCGACGTGTAAGATTCGCTTCGCACGTGGAAGTGATCTCCGATAACATCGTCGCAGTACTTGAAATTTTTGTTATCATTTCGTAGCGGCAAACAAACAAAAACAGTTTCTGCCTTCTTTGCATAAATCGAAGGTGTCTGCACGAGCACTTTGTAAACATAGCCACTTGCTCATTTTTTATTCAGCTCTTATGGAACAGATCCTGTCGCGTAAATATGCTTGCGATGTACACGTTCTTCCATTTACTTTCACAACATATTAAGTAGGCCCACCTGCCAGCCCGTAAATTATCTGCCAAACGAAATCCGACCATGCTCACTGATCAAGTTGGCAGGCTCACCTGAGAAGTCAATATGTAACGACTCGACATGCCAACGATTTGACGAATAACAATGAAGTACTTACACACGAGCTTCGTTGTTACACGTGATTTGGTCACAGAGTGCTTTTATTCTGTGTTTTGTTTCGTTAAGTGAGAGATGTATCCAAATAGGCGTTTAATTAAATCGACCGCACTTCGTCAAACTCACCGGAGCACTTCACGTGATAGCTGATCTCACATAGCACAACTGACAAAAAGGTTGTGGTAAACAAAGGCAATTACAAAATGTCATTTATCCGAAGTCACGTATTTTGATTGTGTTGTGCCAAATTTATGCGCACTTCTTTAAATATAAGTCTTTCATTCATTATTCGCGATGATTTTGCATTGAACTGTCAGCAAAGAGTCGTTGAAAGTCGGCGCAAATGTGACAAGATTTACAACGGAAAATAAGGTACAATAGTTGAAGAGCGGAGAAAAATATCAGGATCCAAAAAGTATGACAAAATGGTTGAAAAAGATGATATATATATATATATATATATATATATATATATATATATATATATATATATATATATATATATATATATATATATATATATATATATATATATATATATATATATATATATATATATATATATATATATATATCTTAGTTGATTTCATCAGTTACTCATTTATTTATTGATGCGTTTGTGTGTGTAGGAGTGCGCACATTGAGCCAGTATGCCTCCACATCAGCTTATCTGTAGGAAGAAACATTATTGACTCATTTTCTATGGCTCCTATTCTAAACAAAAGGCGCTTCCTTTAACTATGTCTTGCTTTTGGGAGTTAGCACTGCGTATTTCTGCCCAAGTACAAAAATAGTAGATGCATGGTTGTTGGGGCAAGCGTAGAAAATTGGTTTAAAGAACGACCACTCACATACAAAAAACAAAAAAAAAATGAATATAGCGAAAAGAAATTGCACGAACAATCACCTGATTAGTACAGACTAATCTGGCCATGAATATTAGATACGGTGTTATATTAGGTGGTAAAGTAAACAAGGAATAAGAAAGATGGAAGTGCGGAAGCATTTTCTATGGCAAGCGTTTGTTCTCCGGAGATTATTTATTGTTGCCACGAGAGATGTCCTACTTTTGTTACCTACGCTTTCGTTTTATAGCTTTTGTGTGTGTGTGTGTGTGTGTGTGTGTGTGTGTGTGTGTGTGTGTGTGTGTGTGTGTGTGTGTGTGGTGTATGTGTGTCTTTCACAGCCGCAACAGAGGATTTCTTCTATATTTGCCAGTGAGCTTTTTTTTTGTTATAATCTTTCGGTTTTGAATTGCATTTTGCTTCTACGTTTTCATCTTGCACCACTTGCGGATCATATCCGTTGTGCGTGGCCTGTCCGAAAATCGGCGCATTAATAAAGAGGTGCTTCCAAGGCTCATTAAGCTTCAGCAGGCTTAATTGCAAATTGGTGCAGCGGTTCTATGAAATTAGTGGTTTTCTGTAACCTGAGAAGGTTTATGAAGCGATCCGCCCAGCTAAAAAACAACCGTATATTAGGGGGAAAGACAAAAACAACACCAATAAGTCACTCGTTAGCTTTTCTTTCCTTTGGTTTATATAACCTAATGAAGCTACAATATACGTTTTTTTTTCGTGCAAGTAATATATTTACGCGTACGGAAAACAATGTATAGCGTTTTTATGTTAGAGTATTTATTTAACAGCACAGTACAAGTTTATTGAGCTAAATTCTCCTCGCACTATAACGCGAAATACTCATACCATCCAAACCATTTTGCTCTACCGCACTCCCATTTTTCTCAACATGCGCAGAATAAAAAAAATGAGGTAATATATATTGCACACGCTGTTTCCATGTGTTTATCTAATCTTGGTTTGCTATCACCCTTGATACTGACGTGCAATAATGTGGTTTCTTTCCGGTAAGGCTTTTGGACAGTTTCTTTCTTTTACTGCCTTGTTCCCCTCTCCCCACGTGTAGGGTCACAAAATGAACTTATTCTACTCAACCCCCCCTCTCCCACGTGTTTCTTATAATCTTTTCTCTCTTTCTTGCTAGCAACGTAGTATAATTCTTGAGAAAGCGTGTTAAGTTGAAGTTGTATTATATGGGGTTCAAATTTTGATATTGATGTGGTGGATTTGGGACGTTACACCCCACATTAAAATCAATCAATCGACTTTTAACATCACTTTGTTCAGGCTGCTCATGTATTATGTAAGAGGCATTGCGTTCACTCGAAATATAAGGTCATTGACTTCCCTGATAATGAATAGTATTTATTACCTCTTTCCTTGGCACTACAGATGAATGATACAACCCATAATACATGTTTTAAAGAAGGGCGGATGTACGAAAACGCGCAATTGTGTTGTTGTTTATATGCGCCCATAGTTTCGTTAAGCTTAATTCAGACTGCTGTTCTCAATGTCTAAGGCATTTATAAAAGACGCGAGAAAAATTCGTTGGCTAATTTGCTGCACTTTCGTCTCGGCGTTGCACATGTAAACTAAAACAATTCTTTAAACATTACTGAAGAAAATTGTGAAAATCTAATAATTATAAGTAACTAACCATAGCCTATCTGTGTGCTGCGTAGAGAGCTCCCCGAATTATGTTCAAGAACTTTAAATGGATCGCTGCAATAAGCGTAATGGAGGATGCTTCACAAAAAAAGGCATCGTTTCTCTCAAAGAATACGGAAAAAAAAACGATTCTTTTTTTTTCTCAGCGTGCCAAAGGGATGTTCCACAGATAACGTTCCGCTCATTCGACTCTGCCCACGCAATGCACACAGCGGCCACTGCAGTGCATTCTGAGTTTTCCGGCCATTCAATTTCGTGAGCGGACTATTTGAAGCTCTTATTCAAGATTGCAGTAAAGATAGTCATTCGCTAGAAGAACAGTGCGCTCGTAATCCAACGCCTGTGGGTGCGCCACTAACTACCCTGAATTATAGTAGCATTCTGGAATAACATTTACAACACTCTGTCAAGATAAGAACTGAATGGTTGGTGCTCTTTCTATTCGCTGAAATGGTGGCGCAGTTGTCTTTGTTAGCTGTTGCATCAATTAGTTCTGGATGTCCGACTAAGAAAATAAGCTGCAGCAACGGCTCTTTCGTGTAATGAAATGCTAACCGAAATACGGTGTTAATCGTTATTACAGACACTTGCGCTGAACACCGAATTGATAAGTTCATCGCGCACCCACCATGAAAGGGGCATTTGCAGCGGCTTTCTCACGAAATCTCTGCGCATAGTGTTCGTTATGCAGTTATCTATTGACTTTTTCTTAGAATCCCGAAGGGTTCGAGAAAACGCATATGATCATCAGCCTAGGTTCTTTAATATTGGTGTAGGCTTCGTAAAACTTTTATGTTAAGCTAAATCAAGAACCATGCTTAGGCTTGGAAGTTTTTTTATGTCATGCCATCATTGTTTACTTGACAATCGCCAAATATGAGGGGCTACTGACAGAATATTTGTCAACGTCTGCAATATGGTGAAGGAAAACTAAAACAAAAATTAGTTTATCTCATCTAGTGAGTCATATTCGAATAGGATATAAGCACGCTTCGTAATAGTGATCTAATATGAACATTTGTAATGTATGTATGTATGTATGTATGTATGTATGTATGTATGTATGTATGTATGTATGTATGTATGTATGTATGTATGTATGTATGTATGTATGTATGTATGTATGTATGTATGTATGTATGTATGTATGTATGTATGTATGTATGTATGTATGTATGTATGTATGTATGTATGTATGTATGTATGTATGTATGTATGTATGTATGTATGTATGTATGTATGTATGTATGTATGTATGTACGTATGCATGTATGTTTTTGTGTACGTATGTATTCCCTTGTCTGCCCAAGTCTGAAAATGCCTTCATTGAGCTCTTATTTGTCTGCCCAAGTCTGAAAATGCCTTCTTTGAGCTCCTGAGGAGTCTGTATATTTTAAAAGTTAAGCGCAAAAGAACACGAGCAGGTGAAAGAAGACCCGAGAACATAGCGCTGTGCCTTGTCCTGGTCTCTCTTCTCTCGCATTCTAGTGACAGAGCTCACGATTCAGTTTTATTGGATGTTGCTCTTCAGCTGCTGACGTTCAGAGTGTCAATTCATAGTCAAGCAGAAGCCACTCGAAAGCAGTCGGAAGCAAGAAGCATCCATAACAGCGTAAATGTAGCATCGGTTACAAAGAATCTCTAAGGGGGGGGGGGGCATATTTATCAACGTTCATCACTCTCATATATGTTCGGGAAAACTTGTAATGTCCACTAGGAAGTCAGTGGGAACTCTTGCAAGATCAACGTTTGGACAATTTTGTTACAAGACTCTCGTAAGGATAATCTACGCTTTCTTGTCCTTGTATCTTTTAAATGTGCCATCGAGAAGCAAGAAAAAAAGGCCTTACGTGGGACATACGTGCCGCAAGTCTCTGAATAATCTGCAGTGTAATGCATGCCACCGTTGCACGTGAGATGAACACCTTGTAAACCTAATGTTCAGCTAGGTTTAACAAAAGGCTGCAAATGACACAAATTTCCAGTTCCACTTTTTTTAACGAAATTTATTCTAGAAATAGTAATTATTTGGCTGCTACGTGTGGTGATTTTGTTTGAAAAGATTTCTCTAGAGAATTATTGTTAAGGTTATTGTTTTTTTAAATAGTATAAGGAAGAACACATAAATATGTCATCAGTAAAGTCAAGCATACCTATAAAACTTGGGCTTATAGTAAATATACCCATATTGTGTGTCTACCCCTTCTACCACGTTAATCTCCCTGTCTCTACGTTTTACTTATTTCTCTCTCTTAAAAGAATTTTTGTAAAGCACCGCATTGTTTTATGTCATATGTGGCTGCTTTCAATGATGACGCAAAATTGTAGTAATTGTAATTCAACATTACCTCTAGTTTTGGTAATTAGCTGAATTGCAAACCTCATAGCTGGCAAACATTGCAAATTGGCGTAGCAATGGTAAGTGGTAATTCATTCAGCGAATGGTAATCTGCGACTTTCTATACTACTAAAAATATTTGTGGAGGTTATTGATTTTTTAATTATTATGAGGTAGAACACATAAATATCTCGTCAGTATTATCAAACATAGCTAATATACTTTGACTTCTTCTAAGTATGCAATACGATCCTTAAAATCCTACATGTGTAATTGATTGCACTTTTTTGTTTACCTGAAATTCTATTGATTCCGGAGAACTTCCAAATAGGATACAGAACCTAAGCTTCTTGACGCAATTGCTAAAATGCTACGTCTCTGAATGTCTCCTTCCGAAGCTGAAAACTCATCCTGATGTATTTAACATGTGACTCAGTTATTTACCATAGCGACTCCACCTAGTATATTCCGAGCCTATGATTGTGGGTGCATGCCTGTCATTCGCAGTGTAAAAACTAAACGATTTCAGTGTCTCACCAATGATGCCTTCGCTGGACGCGGCCGATACGTGAACGTGAAAGAGAAGTCGCATTGCTGCTCCCGCCGCCAGCACTGTCCACGAGCAGAGAAAAGACGTCGACATATCCTGCCGATGAAGTGCGGTTGACACACGATGAAGTGCGCTAGTTGACACACTAGCGCCTGACGTGTTTCGTAAGTGAAGACGCGGTGGCCGTCGACGACATTGACGGCAGTAGTCCTGTAAGTACTCTCTGGCCACTCATAATCACGTTCATGTAATGTCAATCGCGATCGTATGCTTTTTCACGGTCCTCGACCCGTCCCCATGCCACTTGAGAACGCGTGATCACGCACAGTATTATCGGTCACTGCAGTGCTACAAGCCTCTTCCGAGATGATATCTGTGTTCTGGGTGTACCATTCGCCGCACGGAAAAACACACAATAAAGTAGTGACAATCCTAGAGGTCGTTGATTTCGGGGATCCACGAAGGACCGACCAGCGTCGGCGCGCCGCACCACTCAACACGTATTCCAAGCAAGTCACACAACTGTGCACAAAAAGAGAACGGGGCGCCTCCAAGCAGCTTTAATTCCCGGGCCGCCTTTGCTGGGACGTACAGAGGGTTCTTTGCAAACAAACAAGTGCAACTCCTGAAGTATCAGCACAACAAGCGCCCAAACGCAGGCCGCACACTTCAAAGTTTGCGACTGTACAATGAAGAGCGCGCGGAGGGAACGCGGCTTGCACCGGGATGGGGAGGGTGCGGAGCGAGCGGCAAGATCAGCTGCGACACACTCGTCCAAAGAGGCGGCGGCGTTCAAAGAGAACCGCGACGATGCGACGCGAAGCCAACTTTGCGGAGCGAGGGGCACATCGCAAATCGGCGTGGCGGCGGCAAAGGCGTCCTCCCTCCCTCAGGCGCCACGGGTTCCCTGGACAAGTTGGACTCCGGCTGGAGCCTTTTAGCGTGCGCTCGCTCAAATGTTTGCGCCACCAGCCGTGGCTGGCTCTAGGGCCTCGCTGAGCGCAGCGCCGCCCCAATAACCCGCGGTGGGAGCCGAAACTCGACGCGAGCTCGCAGTGCAAGCGAGGTTCACAGGGCGGCGGGGTGGTTGCGCAGTGCTCTTCCGAACGACGTGGTTGGTCTCAGGTGTGGTGTTTGCGCCGGCGTGTCTTCATTTGCTGACTTGGTGCGCATGTAGTGAGCTTCGTAAAATTGGATGCGCGCGGCGCACCGCAGGAAGCGTGGCCGGCGTGATTTGCGTCCCGTGCGTTGCTCGACTTCCCTGGCGGTTCGCGGATCGACATTTCAACACTCGCGATTGCTATGTGCTTGTTTGGTATGCCGAATGCAGTTGAATGTACGCGTTTTCTAGCAGATACGAGAGTGTAGAATTGTATTACATATAATGAGTTGTTGTCTTTTCCGAAAAGCAATGACAAAAGAGTGGATGCAGTGTGGTTATTAACAACTAGTAAGCGGTACTGCGGAAGGAAAAGAAAATTAATAAAGTTTATATTCCAAATAGTGAATATCGCCACAAATCTTTTAAAAGTGGCCTTCTGACTAATTTGAGTGCGCACAATATTACGGGCAATAATTTGAAATGCCTTTCACTGGGCTGTTTATGCATCACCAAAATATGTATGAGCAAAACCTGTCGAACGGGGAATGTCACTGGAGTCGACATTTTGAGAAGGCGACTTGTTTTGTTCAGGGCTGATATTGTTCAAAGCAGGTCTTGCTGTCGAGACGTTGGTTCAAGCAGCATTGCCTGTTCGATGTTTCTCATCCCTGAGCCCCCCATGTCACCCGGACTTTCGTCATGTGTGCCGTCCTTGTAAATTCAGTGTGTGCTTTGAGAAACATGAAATGTATATTTGAAAATTCAGCTTTCCAAATTGTGCGAAAAAAATATCTCACTTTGCCATAACGCAATCTTTGTCAGTCCGCAACTAGATCTTTCAAGATAAAATAGACGAGAAAAGTTTCGAGATAGCTTTTGCATATTTTACTAAAACATCCTTTAAATGTTTTGGGACTGTCGTTTTTCTTTTGTTAGGCTTTGCATATGTAAGGAAGTTATCTCACACTGTTTGATTTCCATGAAAGGGTTCCAGAACGAGTCAGACCTTTAATCAAACTTTAACTTGCCAATGATTCGGTAGGTAAAGTGAGAAATTATACAAATTTTTGTAATTTTTTTTGTTATGAACAATTAGGTGTATGATGGCTTACGGAGGTAACAAAAGGCGTTGAAGAAAGTTTGGGGCATTGGTAATTGCATATAAATGAAGCAAGCTTTCTAATTGATAGACTAAATTTCTTTCCCCTCTAATGCATAACCGGTTGACTTCGTCAACCAAACAAAGGTACCCTATGCGTGGAGGTTCATGAGAGAAATTCGCTACCTCGTGCAAATGCCCAACATGTTCTTTCAAAAAGGCTATCCCTTTGAACCTTCGTCGCTGGCAGTGGCCATCGACACCGTCGTTGATGTAGCCTACACCGTATCCTCCCGGATTTTCGCGTTCATGCTGCAGTAAAGGGACAATGTCGTAACTGATTCAACTATCACATAAGACCACATGAAACGAGTATCACTATTGTGTGATTGCGTTTTTTTTTTGCGCCTTAAAATCAGGTATGATCGAACACCGACTCGCCCAACAAGAAGTTCTCCTAAAAGGCAACCTATTCAAGGCCGCACAAGAAGCACGTTCAAATAAGTGTGAATATTAAGCGGGTCTCCACTCTGAGGGTAACCTAGATCACTTTAAATCAACATTACATGGTCGTAAGAAGGATAGACTAAGAAAATCTGCTAATGTTACAAAGTTCAAGCCAACACAGAGAGTCGCCTCAAAATTTCCTTGAATAAAAGCTAATGTTACGTGCTGCAGATATCACATGACGTGCAGCACTTGTTTTATGACGGTGACATGAATTGTAAAACAACAATGAGAACACAGTTCCGAAATTTGAAAAATCACCGAGAAATAGCATCTTAGTGAATTGAGATCTTTCTCTGCACCCACAGGTTTAAGAACCACGTCTTGAGCAATAACAATACCCGTATCATGAAGATTTCTCATTGGTGTCTCTCATAATCATATGGTGGTTTTGGAACGTTAAACCCTACGTATCAATCACTGAAGATTTCCTATTATCTCGGCCGCTTCTGTTTACGACTAGGCATCGGTGCCTCGCATCAGCTCACGTTTACCATTCATGGTGCGCCACTCCCACGCTGGCATCTTTGTTTCCCTCGAGCCTGTCGGCGTGACGATGTGAAAGTATATATACGAGTGATTCACAACGTAACCCTTTCCTGTATTGGTTCGTTTGCTTTGTTCTCCCACTGTTGCAATGCGCCTATTGATGCTGCCACAGTTTTTTTTTCTTTCTTACCTTTCCCAGGCTGCGAGTGTATAAGTCATCCCGCAGCTGTTTGTTTCTTTTCGCGACCCGACTTTTCCAATCTGAGTCAACACGTTCCTCTGCACATTGAAGACAGAAGTAAGCTATATTTGCCTTTCCTGTTGGCAACAGAAGTTGGTCTGAGCGTGGTTTTGCTTTCTTTTACTAGCATATAATACTAGGCTCGATGGTGATGGCCCATTTTCTACACTCACTCATTGACTTGTAATGCGGCGGTATGATTTCATCAGAGCTGTTGAACCACTATAGAGCGCAAGTCACATAAGCGAAGCAATAGTTGCAGAGCAGTGCGTCGATGTGCCACCCAAAATTTTACCCCAGCAACACTGCACGAATGGTATAGTCGCGTGAAATTCACACCAAGTCTATGTCTGCATTTCAATTCACTTCATTGAGTGCTTCCTACACTAGTTTTTCTTCGTGGCAACAACGTGTCGTGGTTGGAGGGACTTGTGATGGGCTGCAGCATTACTGAAGCGTTCCTTATTTCTTCCGTATTTATACGTCCTCTTCTTGGCCTCTAAGACAAGAAGGGCTGGTGTACGTGGTTTGAATAAGAACTTTGCATGGTGCGGTTTGCTTCGTTCACTACTGGTCGAAAGCATGGACTAGCAATCTTGTCTTTCGCAGCTAAAAAAACAAAGAAAGAAAGAAATGAAGAAAAAAATGAGAAGGAAAGAAATAAAGAAATAGAGAAATAAGAAAGAGAGAAAGAGAAAGAGAAAGAAAGGAGGAACTAAATAAATAAATAAATAGAAATAAATAAATAAAAAAGAAAGAAAAATAGTAAGAGCGAAAGAAGGAAAGAATCATTCATCTTGATTATTGTCATACTCCAATCGTACAAGTTTTAAAATTGCTAGCTTAGTGCAGAGTGGCACAAATCTTCGCATCTATTCTAAGGAAAAACTATTTATCTTAGAGAACTGAGTAAGCGAAGGCTTATCGTTCCTTCGTTAGATGACGCAAGTTCTCTGACTTGGGGCTCCGAAATAACATACTTGGAGGCAGCCATGCCAAAGGGCAATTTAGAGAATCTTCTACAATGCATATCACTAGAGAACGGAAAAGGAGTGCTACTCAAACCGCAAAAGCAGTCGTCTCTGCCGATTGCTGTTGACATCACTGTCGCGAGACACTTTGTCAAAGGACATCGCTCAAATTGAAACTCTTCGCACGTATGAACAAAACGCGTTTTGTTCACAATAACAATATTCTTACGAAAGATGCTTGTCCCTTAAAACTTGAGCTCGCATACTTCATACAATTGAAACGCTTTGAATAGAAAAATATAAAGAAAAATAAAACAGAAGCTTATGCCTGAGGCTGCATTCAGTTGGTCTGGCGGGTTTCGCAATTTAGCATCGAATACGTGCCACTGCAGCATTGGATGTCAGTGATATCGGCACACCATGGTATATAGCTGACTGGTAGATCACTCATCACGTGCCTCGCGCCCCTCTACTTATTAAACGTTTTTGCGAGCCTTGCGCAATGAGTCGACATGACAGGAGTCTATCTATGCGCATGCCAGATATATGAAGGTAGAAACACCGAATAACCCGAGCAGCACGCGCCACACCTGGCTTTGAAGTCACATACACACACACGTAGAGCTAGCGTAAAGCGATGCGCTCGTTCTTTAGATCCATCAACATTTTCACTGCCTTGCATCCACTAGCGTGAAAAAAGCGCGGCCTTCCACTCCAGTTGTCTTCGTGCAATGATTCAGGATTTACGGTCGGTGAATTCACTCATTTCTCTTACAAACGTTTCTCCAAAATGGTGTCTTACCGCTTCACGTCGCTGCTTGTGTCTCGCGAACAGTCTGACGAAGTAAGGTTGCGTAAATAGGAATGCTTTCAAGCGCGCCCTCCAGTGACAGTTCTTTCGCAACTATTAGAAAACAGCGTAGACGGGCGGAACATTGAGTGATGAAGGACGAAGAACATAGTGTGGAAGGCTCCATGCATTCATTAAAAAAGCTTGTTACAGCGGCAATGTTTTCATTTCTGTTTTCTCTACAACACTAACAATGGCAGATTTGGAAGTGAAAGTTGGAGTTAGTTTCTCAGTCTAATGAGCGTTGCATGAGCTTGGTTTTAGGAACCCTAAGACAGTTTGCGTCATGATCGAAGCTTGGTGAGCAAAGTTAATTGTTTGCGAAACCTAGCTGACATGGCATAGAGGAGCCACCTCAACACACTTTCCTCATCGAATTCCTAAGCTTTGTCAAAAAAGCCTGTTACCTGGTGTACATAAGGCATCTTTTTTTCTTCGATGGTAGGAATTTTATGAAGTAAAAAAGTTATTCATCATGTTTTTTTTTTCTTTTCTGAAAGCACAGTGTCTCAAATACTTTTCACAATACGAAAAATAAAGGAAGGATATGTCAAAACAGGACGTGAGCATTAGACAGGTTAGATTTCGCTTGAACAAAAATAGGTCTTATTAAAATGAATTTTAAAGTGCAAATATTTCAAGGCTAATTTGTACAGGTGATACAGTGACTCTGTTTATTATTTCTATATATTGCGAAGTCATACGTGTAAAAAATTCTAACTATAAAGTCCTGCCAATAAAACAACCCACATAGAACTTAGTCTTATTGTCGTAGTTGTTCAAAACCGCGTGTATATATATATATATATATATATATATATATATATATATATATATATATATATATATATATATATATATATATATATATATATATATACATATATATATATATATATTGTAATTTATTGGTCGAGCGTAAATAAAGAACACTTTTGGAGGCTGAGCGTTGTGTCACAGCATATGAATTAAGATTAGAATTGGAATTGGAAATAAATCCGGCAGTAATTTTATCGTTTGGCAGCATTAAAGTAGGGTATAGTCAGAGAGACGTCTGCTCTGCGGTATTCGACTACGTAATTGAAACAAAGCGATTGCCATGTTAGTGTACTAAATATATATATATATATATATATATATATATATATATATATATATATATATATATATATATATATATATATATATATATATATATATATATATATATATATATATATATATATATATATATTCAAGTTTTTGTATACTTGTTGCTCTAAGTTTGACTTAGACTAACATCCTGCACATTACTGGATTTTTGTACTGGTGTGCGGTATTTTATTTCGAGTTACAGTACCACGATAATTGGTAGTGGTCGCAGTCAACTATGTCGTGACAGCGATCACTCCATTACTCCACACTTCAGCTCTTCTTTACCTAATATATATTAGTTAGTTTCTCCGTATACCCTATTCTATTTAGTTACTTTCTCCGTATCCCCTTTCCAGCAAAGAACGTTACATGTTTCCGCCATATTAATCCACTACCACACTACCTTGTAACACAATGTTGTTTATTTTATTATCATGCGAGGCTTCACGTCCCGAAATCGCCATATGATTATGAGAGGCGCTGTAGTGGAGGGCACCGGAAATTTTGGCCACCCGGGGTTCTTTAAAGCTATTAAGTTGACATTGATTTTAGAAATAGCAGCCCAGAACCTTCTTAGTGTTATTTTTGTCCCAAGGAAGTGCCTATCCTGAAATAAAACTACGTTTTAGTGGTCCGCATCAGATTGGCGCACTCCAAATACCCGCCTCAAGAAGCGGACCAACTGGACCTATTCACGTCACTGTTGTCGTGCACATTGTTGCCCGGCTTTGCTGCGCTAGTAGCAGCAGAACGAAAGCAGCGGGAGCGACAGCAGCAACAGCAGCCGTTGATCAATTTCCTGTCATTAGTTTCGAGATTGCAGACGTGTTTTGTTTAACTTGCATCCCGCTAGATGGCACCACCTGTCCCTTGTAACTAAGCAAAAATTGAATTTTTAACCACTTGTGCCATTCCCCATAGTAACGTCCGGCGGTTATTTTTTCAATGAATCAAGCACAAACGAACAAGCAGTATTTTATTGCGTCTGTTGATGTATAGATGGTTCTTTATTTTGTGTAGCTAGATCAATTACTTGTGAATAATTGTAGGCGGTCTTTCTGATGTCATCAGGATCATTATAAAAATGTCCCACTTATGGCGCTTCTGTTATTGTGCATTTAATTTAATTTCTCGGTAAGTATGGTACCATTGTTGATAATTTAGCCGTTTTTGATGTTGTCATACATTGAGCTTTCATTCTGACGTAAATTCTTATTTATATTTAGTGTCCCTTTAACGCACACCCGAATCTGAGCACACGTGCCTACAGCATTTTCGCCTCCATCGGAAATGCAGAAGCCGAAGCCGGGATTTCATCCCGCAACCTGCGTGTCAGCAGCCGAGTACCTTAGCCACTATACCACCACAACGGGGCTAAAGTTTGGTTCAGATTGAAATAATGCGTAAAATATAAATCAGTCAAAAAAGACTAACAATGTCGAAAAAAGTGGCATGCTCAACGGCTCAAGTTGGACTTTCTTGTTTTCACAAGATGTGAAGCTGTCGGTGAACGAATGGTGTTTGGCAATACATTAAAGTGAAAACGTTTTTTTTGTGTGTGTGTGTGACCCAATTTTGTTCCGTACGCATCTGCCCACTTACATTCTCTGTTTTCTTGCGGCAACGGAACTTAACGTAACTTAACCGAAGTAATCGCTTCGTACTAGTCACTCTGCCACTGAATGCACTTGTGTATTCCCAGCCTTTACATTAATCGCCTACATGGTCATTTAGCGTTCGGTTAAACTGCCGATTCGAAGATTCGCTGAGTCACTAAATATATGGAATAAACATTGAATAAATAAAACATTGCTGCTTGAAAAGCTGCACTGCGCCGATATGCTGGAGAACTCGCTCGGCCACTTACGAAGTGGGAACATGAGTGGGATTTAAAAAAGGAAAAAAAAAAAAACTGCAACTTCGGCCGCGTACATTTTCTTTCAGGCCTGTCTGCCGGAAGACACTGAGTGTTCCCTTCTGTATTGCTTCGGCTGTTGGTTTTCACGGAAAACTAGCGAAACAGACCGTTTCCACGCTTTGTACGGCTGTTACTGCGGCGATTCAGCGAGGTCTGCGTATTCATCATCCCAGCAACACGCGCCACTGCCGTCATGGACCATTTAAAACAGGCCGTGTTCATCTCTGCAAACTGCCGAAGCCATGCATGAAACTCTGTTTAGTTTGTTTGATCTTTCTCGCTACTTGCGGCGCTTGGGAAAGGCTGAATGACGAACATTAGCTTCAAGTCGTATGTCTTTAAGTGCATTCTTCAACTTGAAACTAGGGGAACTTGCAATGCGTATTTTCTGAAGGGCCATGGCCTAAGAAGGTCTGTTCTTGCGCTATTCTGACCAGCAGCGGAAACAGGCACGTTCCTAGTTCAAAACGTTGAAAGAAGGGCGATGTTATTGCTGTTTTTTTTCTGTCTCTCCACCCCTCCCCCCATCTTTTTTCAGCTTGCCCGTTACACAGATACGGCGTTGATGCACAGGCCTATCTAAGTGTGTTGACGCGGAACCAGACAACAAAGCGCGCCTTTTTGCTTCTAGGACGCTGGTCTGCTTTATATAAGGGACGCTTTTTTGTTTTGCTGTTTGTTCGTTTGTTGCTTCATATACGTTTTTAGCCAGTGATTGCGCTCTAACGAGGTGACGAGAACCAGATATTTTGCCTCGTTGGCGGCGTTACGAAGAGTTAGGAGCGTAATTAGAGAATGCGGGTCAGGGTGAAGCAGTGTCGGCTGTGTCGGCATCACATGCGTGTCCGCAGTTGATTGCCAGGTCGTTGACACGAGCGCTGGCAAGCAGTTATCTGCTCTACATGTGACGCAGCTCCAGTCTTGTGTCGTTGCAGTGGTTCTCTTCGTCACCCTCCGCGTTAGAAGTGATTGTTACTTTTGGGAATTTTGTACTTTATTACGTGACTGCTGATTGATTTAGACTAACCTGAAAATTTTATGAAAAACTGTTGTGTTTTAGTTATTCAGGCCAACTTTTTCAGCTACATTGTGTTTCATACGCTGCAAGGATTTTGCGGTTCTCATCCAGTGGCTTGTGTTCCCCGCTAACCACGATTTGACACGGACACCCACACATAAACACATTATAATATTTCATCATGCTTAACATAATTAAACGCAATGAAAGGTTTAAACGCCACTCTTAAACTTAGGCTATGCCGGAAAAATAGATTGAGAAATCAGGGGACCCTTAAGATTCGTCTCTGCGTGTTGAATGCGATAGAGATTCCCTGTCGCATACCTCAACCTTTTAGTGCATACCTTTTATTGTATGATTTTGATCGGAAAGCTTAATTTTTTTATTCCAACATTGTGATCAATAAAGTCAAAAGTTGCGATGTCAGGGAAGCTTTCGCATATGGCTGCATTCTGTCCATTGAGTAGCATCCGTTAAACCATGAGCAGTTATGCTCGTCAAAGGTTTAAAAATTTCCTATGAACCCACTACCTAGTCCTAATAAAATACCAGCAGCAGCATCTACATTATTGAAATTGTGTGACCGGCTTTAAACCATGAAATTATGATAAGCAGATGTTCTGACATTCGGTGACAATGTACGCTTGTACCACGTATTAATACAGCGATATTACAAGTTCTATTATGAATCTTAGGTAGAGGACGCGGGTGTTTATAAAGCATGCAAGTTATTTTCACTGCATTTCCAAGCAAACGAAGCCATTTCAACTGTATTTCCAAGCAGAGGCTCGGCCGTGCTGTAGAACACCTACTTGCCATGTAAACAGGGCGGGCTCAATCCTCACTCGGACTAGGTAATTTTATTGTTTACTTTATTTGCACCTCTCTCAATTTTTCCGTCACGGACAAGATTATGAGTTTTCGCTCACAGCCAACGACGTTCACGCCGATGCCGACACCGACGCCCACGCCGAAATTTCTGCGAACTCTTCGACACTCTCGCATTATAAACTAAGCCTCTAGGTTTAACGTAATAACAAGGTCAAGACACCAGGATGATCATACGCAGTGCATGCACGTGAAAAATTAATGAATTGACAGCATATTCACTGATCAGGTTGAATTGGTAGATTTAGAAATATCAAAACTGTTATTTCCAGGACGTAGGTCGAGCTTACCAGCTTACAGAGTGCGTCCGCTAAGGGAATACATTGTGCTGCAGCAATATTTTCATTGTTTGAACTATAACAAGTGTTTTTGTCTACGTTCTCACAAATTATATTGTCCCTTGGCATGTCTTTGATATTTTCTTCAGGACGGCAATATCACTTACAGCCAACTTGCAGGGTTTGCCACAGCGTGGACGTGCTTTCTTCTCGTTCACGTCGTATAGATCATAGCGTGCCCAAGTAGTTTGGAATTACATTCTTCTAAACGGCACAAAAAAAAACGGGAAGAAAACTGGAATATTGTAAATAAGGGGCTCAGTCAATGATGCCCAACAGCGGGTCCTCCCTTTTCTTGTAAAAGTCGGCCAGCGCACTCGATCTCTCATAAAGTACGATTGCGTAGCTTCCTTGTAAATCGCGGTGTCGAACACACATCGGCATACAGCGGAGCAACTTACGCGGCTAACTGCTTCGCTTTGGGGCGCGGGACAAAAAGGAATCGCGTTTGTAAAACTACACAACATCGTGAAGACACAAGGAAAAAGACAATAGGAAGTAGGATGTGGCGTGACGTAGAATCGAGAGTGAAAAGGAACGCATAAAAAGCTACGAGTTTTCATGTCATAGCCGTAGAAAAGGGACAACGAAAACTTGTGTTTTAAGGAGTTCTGACACACTAAAATGTGCATTCGACTCTGATACTCGGAAACAACAAGAACCACACGAACTGCGCTTATACAGTTCGGAAACATCTTTATGAGCTTTAATAAAATAATAAAATAAAGTGAGAACTTCATCAAAGACGATTTAAATTTCAGAAATAAAAAAACGCTGTGGCAATTTTGTATAACATTTTGACTATTTTCAAGGAACAGGGACTTTCTGACCTGACTGAATCAGTTTTTTTTTCATAATCAACTTGCGAATAAAGAAATGCCACGTCGCCTCTTAATTCTGGGGAATAACTGCTATACTATATTCAAGTCTGCCAAGAGTCTTCAATTTTAAACAACCGCAGAATGTGGATCATCAGGAATCCCATTAGCACAGACCAGCGACAGGTTTTTTCTTGCGTCAGGGTCTCTTGCATCTTCGAATCAGAGCGAGACAAATGTAGCGCGGCTCTGGCATCTGGCGCCACCCCTCGGCAGGAAGTGCATCTGATCCAAACGTCACAATTGTTTCATGCTGGCTAAGGGCCAACAAAAGCAATCTTTTAAACAGCGACATTGAGCTGCTGCTGGCACCTTCGAAGACTGAGGACGCAGTTATGGATGGGGACAGGATATATTCTAAACAACGGTAACTTCGAAATGTACTTGTAAATTGGATGCACGACTAGAAAAGTTGGAAAGCCATTCATATGAGGGCTTGCTGCTCATTAAATGCATGTTTCCGCAAAGCTTCAGGCGTGGATTAGGGTAGATGTATCGTGCAAAGGGGGTGAATGTCATTTTTTCTCTAAGTGGCTCTGTAATAGCTTCACACCCCCTCAATACATGGCGATGTGGATTACACAGGTTGCACATTATAGTTCTACAGTGAGTACCACTTTCTGTGATAATCGCGTCAGGTTTTTAGGAAAAAATTCTAAAAAGAAAACGTTTGTCAGCTTGAACCTTATTTCTATTTAATTCCGTTAGCGTGTTCCCTATGGCTAGTTATCAGTTCTTAGCAGTTATTTCTATTTTTTTTTGTTCATGAACTTAACGCTGGACCATCCTTGCTACGCACTGTCAGCTTAATTCATTGAAATCGGCGTGTATCACTCATAACACAAACCCCCTCTTGCACACGTTCAGCGTAAGCAAAAACAAGGTAATGGAAAAAGTACAAAACAAAACTGATATATACGCGCAGTACCCGTTGCTTGTAGCTGGGCTAGCTGATTCGTATACAGTCAATTTCCCACCACTCTTTCTGTGGGGGGCCTCGTGACCAAGAAAACTAAATAAGGTTGTTCGATTTGTTTTGCTCTCTATTTATTTTCTTTAACTTTCGGTTTAGGCTATAGTGGATTATAACTTGTCCATCATACCGCTTTTTCAACGGTGTTTAAGTTGAACAGAAAATCAATAAAGGCCATATAAGCATCAGATTTTCATTGTGAGACTGATGTATGAGTGCGGTATCACGTCTGAGCTTCCACCTTATTGTACCATCAAACACCCGTGTGCGTGTGAGGTCTTTTGATACTTCCTCGGTCACCCATTTCTGTGAAGTGCCGTCAGTAGATAAATTGAGCGAACCCACCTATTTCAGGTCAGTGGAATGCGACGTCAAGTGTGGTGGTCTTAGCAGTAGGACTGTCCCAATTCTGACTTTCCTCGACCAATGCGTCAATCTTCAATTCACCAACGTCGGAACAAGCTCATTTTAAAGGAGCAATTACATTGAACTTGACGCGTGTCGCGTTGTTTTGCGTCAGCGCATAATTATTGATTCCCTAGTAACGATTGAGTGCTAACAATGCAACAGAAACAAGAACTACTATATGTAGTGTCAGCTAGTATCACCTGTATTGAACTCACTTGGAAACGGGTGCAAATCCCGCCAATTTTCTGCACTGCCAGAGCTGCCAAGCGGTCACCTCCCGCGGTGCCACCCCATGTGATCACGTGGTCACACTAAATGGTGACGCGAGTTTCTGCTCGGTGCGTACGTGTAAAGGCATGTCTTCCACACAACCATTGTCGTCGCCGACTTCATCAGCGTCTAGAAGCGACGATGAAAACACTGAGTAATTTTTTAGGGGACGTAGAACCATACAACTTATTCAACTGTAAATTTTTCGGCGTGTTTTGACGACCCATTACCAGCTGTCACTCTATTTCCGACACTGGAAGATGAACTTCAGTTTGATTACAGTGTTGTTGCAGTAACAAACATGGACATGAAAGGTGGAATGAAAATTTCATTGCCGTATGGCATAACACAGAGCACTCACACTAAAACGTATAGTAGACAGTAGAGCTGGTGGTATTCACAATTTGATGCATAGAATTAGCACTTCGTTTATATACAAGTGAGACACACTGCAATAAAAATATAACTCCACCGATGACCCATATGTCAGTATCTACCCCAGTTCTCGCGTCATGCAAGCAGTTCAAGTACAATCGTAACAAATATTTTTGAAGGTTTTTATAGATATGGAGGGGGTGCTTTTGTCGTGCATATGCATGAGTTGTAGATGGTTAAATCCGCTTTGTGAGAAATAAAATCGAGAACGTGTCTCATAATTAACTTACTAATTATTCTTTCCTGGTTTTTCGGATCCCTTTGACGCAGTATATGCGCAGAGTTTCCGCAACTCGAAAAAGTACGCCAACGGTCTTTTTAAACGCTAGCGCCAACCAATGGATCGTGCAATTGAATCACGTACTGGGAAATGGATATATGAATTGATAACAAGTCCGTGTAGTCCAATTTAGATACACTAAAGATCCCAGGTATTTTAAATTGTCGGAGCCGTGTAATTCTGCGTGCTTCAAATTTATACCGTTTCTTTTGGAACGTAAACCCCCTCCCTCAAATTATTAGTAGTGGCTTTCATATATAAGAGTGAAACAGCACCAGTGCTCTTCTTTTCAATTGTCTCGCCACTTTGCGCCCATGCCAGCTCAATCACATCATCCACGGCGTGCGGCGTTTCTCACGTCCGCGTCACTGCAGCTGCACCGAAGAACCCGCGGCTGCCATGGGCTGATTGAGTGACTCGGAAGCGATTTGTTTCCGCACGCACCGCGCACCCCTCTTCGGATGGCGGCGGCACGCACTTCATTGTTCGGCGCGACAACCACTGCGCCGCCATTGAACTCACGCGAATGTTCCTTGTAATTTTTTCCCTCCTTTTTTTGTTCGAGTGCCATCTCAATCACTTTTCGCGGAGCCCCCTTTAGTTTGACTCTCCCTTCCCTCGCGTACGCGCTGTGTATCCACGGCTTCCCCGACCCCGTGCGTTGTAATTCTATAGACGCGAATAATGAGAGGCTTCGAAGAGTTGGGCTTTGAGGGTACGTTAAGTGTACGCATTCTAGTTTGCCCTTTATTTTTTTAAGAGTTCCGCTAAATCGAAAAGCACACAGACGCGTCGCGCTTAGTTGATATAGACGCGTGAGAATGTAGCTAGACTACACAAGCCGACACTTTATGCAATAAGGCAACCGTACTTGAACGGCAACAGTTTTAGATGCGGAGCATCTAATACTCGAGGCTTGTAGTGCGGCGCCGTCCGCAAGCTTCCTCCTCCTTCTTCCACCATCTGTGCATCCCTTCCTCCTCTACACACCGCGCGCGCTTCACTCCTCCACCATCTGTGCACCCTTCCTCCTCTACACACCGCGTGCGCTTCTCCTCTTCACGAACATTCGCTAGCTGTATAATGTAGCGCGCATGCGCCGTCACGCTTCGAGAACATCGGCAGCTGACGCGCGCGCATGCGCCGTCGCGCTTCGAGAACATCGGCAGCTGACGCGCGCGCATGCGCCGTTGCGCTTCTCCCCCTTCTCGAACATTCGACAGCTGACAGTGCATGCGCCGTCGCGCTGTATATATACTCAAGGTCGGTGCTCGCTCGCTCAGTTGCCGCTCGTCGGTTGGTTTGTACGGCGCGTCGACGTCCGAGGTCGCAATGATCGACGTCCCTTCGACCAGCGCCGGCCAAAGTGTTGGCGGAACCGCAACCAAGTCGTCGTCCGAAGACAAGGCAGCGCGGAGAAGAGCTCGCGACGCCGAACGTAAACGTCGGCGTCGAGCGGAAGATGCTAAACTTAGAGAACGTGAAGCCGCTGAGAGACGTCAGCGTCGAGCAGCAGCACCGGATTCGGCCGCTTTGAAACGTAAGCGTCGACAAGAGGACCCGGACTTTCGAAAACGGGATACGTGTCGTACGTGTTCCCTCATTTAACACCCCTCCTACAACCACGTTAACCAATTTAGCCAGCGACCCAAGTAAGTCGCAATTTAACACCCCATTTCACAACCACGTTAACCAATTTAGCCATCGACCCAAGTAAGTCGCACTTTAACACCCCGTTAACCAATTATATGCTCCGCATCCTCCTCAGTGTTCCCCCGAGGGAAGCTGCGGGCAATTTTTTTTCCTTTGTTCTTTTGTGCGCCTTCGAAAGCATAAAAAAACAACCCAACTGAGAAACAACTTTTGTCAACATAGCCCAAAAATAAAGGAGACGAAAAAAAAAATAAGGACGGTATAAGAATCAGCGCCACTTACTAAGCTACACTGAAAAAATACAAGACAAGGGCTGCAACATGAAGAACATGGATGTTCGTATTTGTATCAATGAATGTACACATTAAAATCTTCAGCGTAAACTTCGATAAAAGAGCCAGACGTGCTTTGTAGCTTGTCCGCTCGAAAGCGTATACAAAGCAACACGCGCTTTATCTATAGAAAATCATGAAAAATAATATGTAGAATTGAAATGTAGAAAGAGTGTATTGTATGGAAGCGGATGTACGAGGAAAAGTAATTTGTCGAGGATGGTTACATTGTTTTTATATAACTGTGCTGCATTTATATGACATTCAAATAAGCCTCGTCGAAAACATTCTGGCGATTGCAACACACGCATCGCTGCGTTTCACGTGGGTCTAGTGGCATGTGTATGGGCTGATTCAGTTAGCGCGAATAACTTCTGTAGCTCGCGAAAAATCTTTTTGCGAGGACACTTTTTAGCTGTAGCCAGCTGAGGAATCAGCGTAGTATTGATAAATTGTGAGAATAATCTTGACTTAAAGAGCACTGTGGGTTAATTTGTTTAGCAGGTTATGTTTCGGAAAGAATGGAAAGAAAATGGAAAGCTACGACGCCAATTTTGGCGGAAATGGTTGGTGTCGTAAAGAGGCAACGAAACAATCTTGTGTATTACAAGCAACAAAAATAACCCTATAGGAAGAGCTTTAGGCATTAATGCCTTTGAGCGGAGAACAAGGGTACTTTAGTTCTTGAAGTTTGAACGTTTTCAATTGGTGAACAAAAACACATTGACTTGCTCAAAACAAAGGCAGTGGTTTAGAAATGATGCTCGAAATTCTCAAAATGAGTGGAAACAAACGAAAATGTTGACCTGAGGTTAAATATTAAAGGAGTTTTTTTTGTTTTTATTATGCTTCATGATTTAAAACCCAAAGAGAATGGGTTTGCGAACGATATATTCGACAAGTAATTCATCCCCTTAGCCCCATCTAGCACCACTTCGGGATGAACTGTCAAAGGCCAAACAATAGGTGGCTGAGCAATAGAAACAGCACTTCGGTGTTCTCTGGATGTAGCAGACGAAGTCTCGATTGCTCTTGTAATTTATTCACCTGGTGGTGCTTTTTGTGCACCACCATCTTTCCTTATTTAGAGCTTGCTGAGCATCATACTGGCCAAACTACTTTCATGACAGAACTCAAGACATCCGCAATTTTTATCGGACACTAAAATTGTAAGTCTACCAGTTTTCCATCCGAAGGATCAGAAAGCTTTGGAATCCTGTCAATTAGCTTAGAAGTATAAACTACAGAGAAGATAAAACTTCAGTGATGAATTCCGTAACAACAGCCCCAGAGAAGTTTTTTTTTAATTCTGAGCACAAGCCTATTTGACCTCGATTAGGTAAGTGAAACATTTCTTCAGCACCTAGCGAGATGCAGAAAAGTCAGAATAAAGAAGTATCTCTACAAAATATGAGAAGAAACTCTCGAGAAATGGGGCTAGTAAGGAATCTCGATTTAAAGAAAGAGGTGAGATGTTCAAAAGGAGATTACAGGGAATGAAACAGACAGTAAGGACAGAAAATGAGTGTTGCAAACTTTGAAGCTTGGGGAAAATGTGAAATAAGGAGGACAATGTGGGATGTTTTATCTTCAATGAAAAAGTGTACAGTGTAGTTTAAAGTTCTCCGCTCATAATGAACTAAGTACTAAGCGGCATAGTGCAACTATGTTAATATGCAAACTATCAGGAGTTAAGGAACAGAGAAATCTATCGAGAAACTTAGAGCGCAGGAAGTGAAAGAGCTAGTGGCAAGTGTTTAATCTCCTGCACTTTCCCCAGATGTTATTAATATGAAGGGGTTAAGTACAATGCTCCTAAGGAAGGTATACTATAGGTAGGTTATTCGTTCACCCAGTGTGGATGTTAAGAAAGTAGCGATGACTTGGTGTTTTATCTAGATTCTTTGGAGTTCCATCGCCACCTGTCTGTCTCTCGTGTTCATGTTGGCACCAGTCGGCAACGTTTCTTTCTTCTGTTCTCATTGAAGTTGAATCAAATCATTGCTACCTTCTGTGTTGCCTCATGGTCCTTGCTACGTGATTTGTTCAGCTTTACCCAGTGTTATAGGAAGGATACACATACCATAGGATTACACAGAGAACACAGACCACTACTGGTGTTTTAAAGGATCAATTTTGGCTATTACTGGAATGTTGCTGTGCTCGAGGTTTGCCGTGTGTCGCTGATAGAAAATTATCAGGATCATGAACGGTGCTTGCTTCCTCAATCCTTTTCTTTATCTTCGATATCTCCTGTTTAGCTCCCCGAACACATGCACCAAATATCTCGGTGTGCATTGCACTAACTATTATGAGTGAAAGAACAAGAACAACGAGATGACTAAAGAAAGAAATAGAAAGAAAAAGAATGAAAGTCTTAGTGAAGTTAGATTGAAACATGTGTACTCTTCATGTCAGCGGCGTAACCACCAGACTATTCAGGGACGCTAGAAAAGCATAACATGCTCTTGTATAGTAAACCATAGCAAGATGTAGGCAAAGTGCACTTACGTCAAGAAAGAGAGATGAGTGGTTTAGGAGGAAAAATAAAGACGAGGAGAGAGTAATGCGTAGCACAAGAAGAAAAGCTGTGATGTGGAGTATTTGGTACAAATGCTTGGCTTATTCGAGCTGCCAGGACTCATAGGCGCATACAACTTAAGCATAATTGAAAATCTTGTTGAAGTGCACTAAAAAAACGGACGAACAGAAGAGGCTGACAAGGACAGTGTTTGCTCTTACAACTAAAGGTTAATTAATTAGAAAAGGTATGTAAAGCGGATACATGGTCTTTCACGCAAGTGAATCAGAACAGGGTGCAACAGAAACCACTATTGTCAGGATTACAAAAATTGTACACATTATGTATCATTTGTTATATTTTACAAGTACTAGGTGTCAAGATACGCGTACTCTTTATCATGCCGCAAAATTGTAGCTTGGCTAACAGAGTCATGTCTCCTCTTTCGGATGTGGTAAGATTCCACTATCTCACGTGTTAGTTGATCCTTGTGTTGAAATAATATTTCTGTTTCTTTAAACACAGGATAACATATGCAGTTTCTACAGTGATCTGCAAGATGACTGTTGCCCGATGCATTAACAGATGCGCGATGTTTTCTAAGCCCAACTTTCCCAACTTTCCATCATGCCACAACTTAAGCAGTTTGTAGAGGCCCTGCGCAGATGACCGAAGTGTTGATGCCGATGACATCTGTGACTTTAGGAATTGTCCCGTTGATGTAGTCGTCAATGATCCCCGAAGGCAGCGTCACTGGCCGTCCGGCTTATGACATCAGCCTGTAGTGCGCGCTCGTTGGTGAAGGCATTGTGTGCCTCCGCATTTGAGGACGAAATACCGTGGACTTCTGAAGTGTTATACGGCTATCGATGAAGCGGCAAAAAAAGTCCGCATAGCGTGATGCGCGTGCATGAGCATGCCTCACGCTGCGTGTAAATTTTTGTGGTCACTTCTTCTACTTTCTGGCAGCGTGAGTAAGCCATAAAGTATAGGAAGAACTGTAGAAAAATAGAAAGAGGAAGAATGAAAGGGAGACAAACAAATAGAGAGGTCATAGAAAGAAAGAGGAAGCTAAAGATAGATTGAGGGACATAGACATAGAAATACAGATACGTGCACAGACAAAAGAAGAGAGCAACAAAATCTACGTATAGGATAGTGCTGCAAGTGATAGGGTTAAAACTTGGCCAAGCCAGGACCAACTAGGAGCCCACCAGCTCTTTTGAGACTAGGAGTTGTGAGAGTTAGCGCAAGCTGCGCTAAAATCTTACTCACACTTCATTTTGTTATACATTGTGAGCCATATTTTTGTGACTAATTGAGAAACAGCAAGCACATATGACCACCACCCGTACCAGTCGGATTGAAAGAAAGCACTAACGTCTAGGTCGTAAATGTAATGCTTTTTAATTCACGCTAGTCTACTCAATATGGCGTACAGTCATGAGCTTCCAGTATTGCAAACACTAAGGCGCATGAACGAAGTTTGTGTTATTGAGATGCTGTTTGCATTGAGGCGCTTGCAGAGTCCACTTGTTTACCTACACATCTGTCATTTCCTAAAAAAACTTCAAAGTTGCTGAAGAATTAATACTCTGAGGCATATTGGGCACGGTGGACCCGGCAATGCCATGACGCTAAGCAGGAAACTGCTTTTCGTACTGCAGGTTAGTTCTCAGTACTAAACGTTTCGAAGTGACTGTCCTGGCTTAGTGGTCCAGCCGTGACGGTGCTATAGCATTGCTTATGAATGCGTGTTTATGCTGAAGTTGCTGTTGTGCGGTGACGTGGAAGTGAACCCTGTACCTACGCAAAAAGAAATTTTTGAAGAGCTGCTTCAGGGCCAGAAGGCCTTGCAATGTGGCTTAAATGAATTAAAGACAGAAATAGCGGGCATGAAAAACACGATAGAAAGACTTACCGATGAAGTGTTCGAAAGTAGCCCTGAACCCTTCCTTCCTTCAGGACAAGCTGATTAAGTACAGGCAGTGCTACAGTCAGTGGAGCATTTAATAAACTTTCAAGCCAAAAAACTTACAGATCTCGAGGACCGAAGCAAACAATCTAATTTGATAGCTCATGGAATGCCCGAATCATCCGATGAAACCGAAACGTCGCTTAAGGATAAGGTTGTGAAAGACGTGTACGAAGTTAAACTTGACGTGCAATGTAGATCCATTGGTCGCATTCATCGACTTGGACATCACAAAGGCAAGCGCCCAATGATCATATACCTCCAAGATTTCAACGAAAGACAGGAAATCTTTGCTAATGTAAAAAAGCTAAAAGGCAGCTCAATATTTGTCCAGAATGACTACTCCGCATAACATTAAAAAGACGAAAACTACTGTGGGAAAGTGCTAAAACTGAAAAGCAACTCTGGAAGAAGGTCTCGCTTATTCACGACAGACTAAGAATAGATAAAAAATACTTTTATTAGGACGAAACACTGAACAAACATATTAAAGCAACAAAAACCGCACAGTCCACGCACTAAAATGTCAGCGCGATAATACATCGACATTATCTTGCGACTGACATGATGCCTTTAAAAGCCCTAAACAAGTCCGAATATTGAATGTAAACGCCCGCAGTGCGAAAAACAAAACTGAATCCTTAGAAATTTTCTTGCTACAGTATGATCCTCATGTAGATGTCTTAACAGAAACCTGGCTGAATGAGGAGATATGTGACAATGACATATTCTCCCCTTCTTACACAGTATTTCGTAAAGATCGGCAGGCTAGCGGTGGAGGCGCGGCTATCTTAGTTAAAGATAGTGTTCAGGCGGTTTTATTAGATGACATAGTGGGTATCGAAAGCTTGCGTGTTAAAATCTCTATCTGTGGTCAGAGTTTCATGCTGTACGCACTTTATAGACCTCCAGATGCCACAATGGATGTATTAGAGACGCTCAATAATAAAATGTCAATGCACGAAACTAAGAAAATTGTTCCTCTCGGAGATTTTAGCCTGCCGGGAGTAGATTGGCAAGGTATTGCTGCCAGTAGCTCATATAGTAAACACGTTAGCATTATGTTCGATATTATGTTAAGGTATAATTTATTACAGGTAGTCTATGAACCAACTCGTGTACAGAATTCATCTAGCTCTGTGTTAGACCGGGCGTTCATCAGTCGTTATTTTTCTGATTGCACTGTAGAAGTGGAGCCAAAGCTCTCTGATCACCATCTCGTAAGCATATTATTACCACTTCAACCACTTAAAAAGTATAAACACGTCCCTGCACGTTCTTTCAAGGACTTTTCTCATGCCAATGATTCAAGCATTATCGATTACTTGCAAAACTGTTTGATTGATTTCGAGGGCAACAACGCTCAATTACTTTGGAACAAGTTCAAAAATTTGTGTCACTATTGCCTGCATAATTTCGTCCCTAATAAACTGAAGAAAGTTAAAAAGGAATAGCCTTGGATGAATCGGAAAATCATTCAACTAAAACGCAGCATAAAGAGATAGAAAAATGAACATGTGCAGAATGACACAATAGGGCAGATGCAAGATGACCTCTCTCGTGCACTTCGCGCAGCAAAAGATTATTATTTCGAAATATTGCTTCCTAACTTCATAAAAAATGAGCCTGACAAGTTTTGGCACTACATAAAAGATAGCAAGAAACCAGTTACTCAAATATCAATTGATGGGAACCCGGTGACAGATAAGCGTGAGATTGCTCAACACTTCAACAACTATTTTCAAAGTGTATTCTCTAGCGCAACTGTATGCGCGTGTGACGCCACATTCTCCAAACAATTAGACGCGAGTTTTGTATCGTATGCTGGGGTATTTAATACGCTTCTTAACTTGAAAACTAAGAGTTCTTCTGGTCCCGACGAAATCCCTAACTTATTTCTCAAGCGATATGCCGAGCTTCTTGCAAACTTTCTTGTAATTTTGTTTCGTGTCTCAGTCATCACATCACACATGTTTATTGACTGGAAGACAGCCCGGGTTGTTCCTGTGTTCAAGAAAGGTGACAGGACACTTATACAAAGTTATCGTCCTATTTCACTGACATCCCAATGCTTCAAACTTGTGGAACATATTATAGCCAACTGTGTTCGTGAACTTCTAGAAAATAATGCTGCACTAACAGAACATCAGCATGGCTTTCAAAAAGCGTATTCAACAATAACCCAACTAATAACAATAGTTTACTCGTTCGCTTCATCTCTTGATTCTAATGGCCAAGTAGTTGTAAGATTTCTTGATTTTAGCAAAGCTTTTGACAAAGTTCCGCACAATAAACTAATCATAAAGCAAAGAACTCTTGGCGTCCCTGAACACTTTATCAGATGGATTTCCGCTTACCTTACTAACAGGAAGCAATATATTGACATTGGAGGTGAACGTTCTGAAAGTTTGGCAGTCACTTCAGGGGCGCCACAAGGCAGTGTCCTAGGCCTCCTGCTTTTCTTGGTTTATAATAATGATATTGTTAGCGTAGTAAGCCCTGGTGTTCAAATTTCATTATTTGCAGACGACTGCGTATTATTCAAAGAAATTTTTCTTCTTGATGATCGGGCTGAGTCAAATAGCAATTTAAATAACGTATTGCAGTGGTGCGAAAAATGGGGCATGCATGGTTTTGAACGCCGATAAAACCGTACTGCTCCCTATAACGCGTAAAAAAGCACCTTTGTCTTTTACTTACCAGCTTGGTTCTTCGCCACTTAGGCAAGTCGATAGCTATAAATACTTAGGTGTTACAATCGTGGAATAACTATGTTACAATCGTGGAATAACTCGTTACAATTGTTACAATCGTGGAACAACTACCTTATCGTGGAATAAACATATAAATATTATTTCCTCCTCTGCATTCAGAAAACTTTGCTTTCTAGCCAAAGAAAAATAAATAAGGGGGGGGGGGCGAACAAACCAGTCAACACAAACATAGTGCATAGATGAAAACAAACAGAATGATGCATTCCTCTATAGTGCATTAAACAGTGAGCGGACGGTCGTGCTGATTGCGGCTGTGCCTGTTCGAAGCTGTTTCTTATTGATTCTTCCGAGGGGGGCACTCAAAGGATTGCCTACGGGTCTACTTTGCAACTAGCGGGATTATCGACCCAGAGGTCCCACCGAGAGCTTCCAGGCGTTTACCCAGAGCATGCTGGTGTAGACGTCTTCCTCGTTACAGAGAAACTGTGTGCAACAAACAGCTCCTCAGACAAACAAGCATCAGTGTGAGAAGGCCATGCATCCTTAACTGTGTCTCATGCTCAAGTGAAAAGAGATGAACAGAAGAGAGCACCAAGGGATTTCCGGTGAATCAGGCGTCGTAGATGAGAGACAAAAACATTGACCAAGACCCTACAACTGTCTTTGCAGAGGCTGTCACTCGCCCTTCGCATTAGTAGGAGCTTCAAGAGCACATTCGTCCGTTTGCTTGGAGCTTTCTACGTCGCCGTTGCTTCCGGCTTGCACATCCTCGTCGAAATTAGTCGGAGTAAGCGACAGCGAGGGAAAGGAAGAGACGGCGTCGACTCGCGCTTTGCTGTCCTCCTGGGAAACCGTGGCGTGCGAACGTCGGTGCCTGCTTTGGCGACCCTTGTTTCTAGGGATTAGGCGTTAGTTGACACAAGGTAAGGTGGCGGGTAGAACGTGTCGTCGCTTGGGAAGGGATTCAAAGCGGTAGCGGGTTTCGGGCCCTGGGCGAGTTGTATTGTGTGTATTCGTGTACTTGCTGCTTTCGTTCCCACTTCTGAAAGTGTTAGGCTTCGGTACAACGTAAGAGGCTCTGGAACTTCAAGTCCCCCTTTTTGATGGCCTCGAGCATAGCAGGGCAAGTAGTTTCATAAGCGAATCAATGGTAAACCTAAGTACCGGCGTGTAGTATTTAGTGTCAAGGTTTCTCTCAAGACTTCGCTGTCCAACCTTTACAACTACCGCGGTGTTTGTAAGTAGCGATGCGTCGCTACTTATGTTTGTCAAAGCAATGTTTTGAATTAAGGCATATGGGCATGGACTGTAATGGATAAGTTATATATGGACTCGACGTCTGTCTGTGCAGTAGGATATGAAGCACCATGAACTTGTGGATTGTTCAACTATTCACAAAGGCATCCATGACCTTAATGTTATTTTTATTGAAGGTTTTCAAAGAACAAGGGCAGTGAAAATCAGGCCTTAATCACAATGCCTTATTTCATAAAATTAAGTGAAGTAGATTTCTTGAAAAAAAAAACACTACTTTGACAAATATAAAACAGTACGAGGGCGCATAAGATTTTATAACATAGAGTAAGTACCACAATGAACCTCCCTAATGACAGCGGTGAACAAAGTGAACAAGGCGAAATGACTTCGTAAGCATATTAAAGTCTGGATGATACCACACGTTTTGGGAATCGATTTAATGCAAAAGAACTAGCAGATGCCTGTATACATCGCCTTGTTTGCTTTGAAGCTGATGCAGGTATTCTTGTCATGATATTTATTTCAATATGTAGCGGATGTTTCTCATGGACACATGCGTGTACAATCTGGCATATACATTGTTAATGAAACGTGTACCGTGGTATATAGAATGTATGATCGATCATTTACGTTTGTAACGGATTCATGACAAGTAATGTAAGTTTTGCTATATACAGAAAACGCTACAACCGCAAGAACGCCATAAACATGAAATGTAAGGAGTTCTCATGCTTTATATGACATTCATGCGATTATATTCTTGTTAACACCTGTAAACTACAAATACACCACCACCGTTTTTACTACAAATGCCCCACGCAATACCAGTATTGGTGTAATCAAGCTAGTAAGACGACCACAAGCTTAATATGGCCATGGCATGTATATCATGTCCTATATGACATACATGTCATTATTTCAATGTTGCCACTTGAATTTGCATTCATCATGCAGCCATGTCGTGCAACGATTCTATTGTATATCTCACGGTAACACACAATGAGCCCAGCGTGTGAATCATGCTATGTATGACATAATGTAATTATTTTCGTGGTGATCCCTTTCCCTTATGTTTGTCATAAAGACATGTGATGCAATACCAATTTTTGTAAACGGGTGTTAACATGGAAATGTGTATATACATGTTGCTACATAATCTAGTTGTCACACTCATGGTGCGCTCGCGCACAGATTGCTGTTCGATATACAATATTTCTGTATATCTACCAGCGACCCACGCACGAGCGCATCATGAGTGCGGTATGTAAATCACGTTGCAATATGCCAATCCAGATTTTCACGCAACATCTGTAATTTAGATTCGATATACACTCATGTCATAAAGCAAATCTTTTCATCTCTCGACCTCCAATCTGGTTACTAGCAAATTGCTGTAGATGACATGGACCGAGAAAAGACCGCCTTCGTTACCCCTGACGGTCTTTATTAATCTAAGGTCATGCCCTTCGGTATCTGCAACGATCTAGCGACCTTCGAGAGAATGATGGACACGATCCTACAAGGATTTAAATGGTCGACATGTTAGTGTTACCTGGACGATGTGATCATTTTCTCGTCTACCTTCGCAACCCATATTGAACGCCTTTCGACCATTCTATCCATATTTCGACGGGCCAGCCTGCAGCTCAATTCCTCCAAGTGCCACTTCGGTCTTCGTCAGATTAGCGTGTTGTGTCACCTGCTGTGTCACAACCAGACCCGGCGAAAGTACGCGCTGTAACAAACCTCCCAGTCCCACGCTCTGTCCATGATGTTCGCAATTTTGTGGGTCTCTGCTCCTACTTTCGCCGGTTCTTGAAAAACTTTGTGGCACTCGCACCGCCACTCACCGTCCTTCTCAAACAAGACGTCCCATTTTGTTGGGGCCCTCTTCAAGCGGACGCCTTCTCCCAGCTAATCACCGCTCTAACGACACCTCCTATTCTTGCACATTTCGACCCCGATGCTCCCACAGAAGTGCGAACAGACGCGAGTGGTCACGGAATTGGTGCAGTTTTGGCGCAAATTCAGCGGGGCAACGACCGTGTAATTGCGCATGCAAGCCGTCTGCCTTCAAAGTCTGAACGCAATAACTCTATAACAGAACGGGAATGTCTCGCCCTTGTCTAAGTGGTTTCGAAATTACGTCCCTACTTGTATGGCCGCTCTTTCCGTGTTATCACAGATCATCACGCGCTGCGTTAGCTTTCTTCTCTGAAGGACAGCACACACCACCGACAGACCGCTTCCTCGTTGTCGTCTTCTGACCGCGGATATGTCAGCCACGTAGCAATATCAACAAAAAGCACAAGCAGGTGGTAGGAGAAAAGTGAAGAGAGTAACGCGCAGCTGTTGGAGAGAGGGCAGGAGCATGTGCATGCGTTGCGTAGGGTGAGTGTGGACGCCTACACCAATGCCGTAGGACATACACCCGAACAAGAGATGATTCGCATCTACTAGATAGTTTTTCTGACACCACTACGTAATTGAAAGCAACTGCAACCTGTATATGTTTCGCCTTTGTCCAGCTGAGTTCTGTGCGATGCGAGAACGAACTACAAATAAAGGCGCAGGAAAATCTTATACGACTGACTGTGCCACTGTTCTGGAATGATTTTTTTCTGTTACCGAAGAAGCGACGTGATTAATTGTAGAAACACATTACGCTAAATGAATTTTTCATGTTTCCGCGAAGCATTAAGAGTAGCTGCAGGGCAATATTCATAAGCCATGAGCGATTAATCAATGTCCTTCTTTCCGTACTGCTTCGGGTTGACGAGGCCCGTGGGGTTTCTTTGGCGGCTGCCCATCGATATGCCTTAATGCGGCAAATCCACGCACGAGCACGCATTATTCATTTTTAGTATGGATTAATCAGCCTAAGCTTAATTAGACGTTCGGCTAGTTAACTCGCGGCTACATTCGTTCGGTCATCTCATCGGAACACGAGAAATACGTCCGTTTTGGAAAATACTCAAAATCATTCAGGCGGCTAGAACATGAGAAGAAAAATAAAGCATTGCGTCCTTTGCCAAGAGTGTCACCATCGCGCTTTGTTGTGAAATCTACCAATCCAGCTATAAGCTTACGTAAAGTAGCAGTTAAAAAGAGTTATGTATTTTTTAACACAAAAGTGTTTTATGGCGGGGTCCCCCCAAAACTTCAGCGATGTGTTGCCTCACGAAAATATCGTCGTAAAACGTGCGCACGATAAGAAAGCAAAGATATAGTATAAAAATTACTCATACAAAATATTTAGGTGTTGTTATGGTGCCTCAGATATGCGCAATATTTGTTTTTTAATTGACAATCGGACAAGTATGAACGCTGAAACTTGAGCATTATTGATGGGTGCTGCGTTTGGGGTTGGCCGTTTGAGGTATTGTGACGTGCAAAGTGAAGTTTGGTAACGTTACTGTAACTGTAGTTATTGCTTACGTGCACCCTCAAGCAAACGTTTCATACGCAGAGTTGGCTGCAGTGTGTAGATCTGACCATGATCCCATAATTATGCGTAGTGATTTTAACGCGCACCATGAATTGTGGGGTAGTGAGCGTTGTAGTGTAAGGGGATCTGCTATAGTAAATATATGCGAAGATTATGGTTAGACTATACTAAATGATGCTTCTCCGACGTTTCTACGGGGGCATAACTACTGCAACGTACTAGACATTACTGTGTGCTCCTCTGAATTAGCGGCTGGAGCAGACTGGACTGCAGACGCTGACACAAGAGGAAGTGATCACTTGCCAGTATTCATATATCACCCAAAGTTGAAGAAAACAAGAAATAACCGCACAACAAGAATTACAAATTGGGCAATCTTTCGAGAACTACATAGACAAAATCTTAAACCCTGTTCTGACGCAGAAACTTATGCATCGAAGATAAAAAATTTTCTAACAAAAGCAACTCGTGCAGTACCCATTCCAGATGGGTGTTCGGGTGTTCACGCTGAGTATGAGAGGCTTCGGGCAATACGACGCCGATCTGAAAGAAGATATCGCAGGTCGGGTAATTTAGAAGATTTCAAGGTTGCACAGAAAGTACATTCTGCAATGCGTAACCAACTGCAGAAGCTTTCAACCAAAAGGTGGCAAGATTTATGTGCCTCACTTTCTCCATTTACCTCGGCGCCTCAACTGTGGAACATGGTACGCGCCCTCCGACAGCCAGTAGTCCACTCGAGACCACTACAGGCTCTAGCGCTGTCTCGAGGAGTTAGCGAACGTGTGATTGCCGAAGAATTTTGCGATTTTATACTGAGAAATGGAGAGACCGCCCTAGCTAGCGAATATAAATCCTCAGCTGAATCAGCTTCGGCGGTTGTAACAAAGTTTTCTGCGATGAGTTCATCAGATCTGGATGATAGCTTCACACCAGAGGAGCTCCAATATGAGCTGTCTTCAGTAGAACGAACAAGTTCACCAGGAACAGATGAAGTTACATACGCTGCTCTTGCTAATTTGTGCAAAAAAGGAAAATTACACCTGTTGGACATCAATAATAGAAGTTGGCAAGAAGAAAAAGTTCCGGAAAGTTGGAAGATATCAAAAGTAGTACCATCGCTAAAGCCAGGGAAGTGCCCTATGCAGTTGGGCTCGTTTAGGCCGGTTAGTTTGACAAGTTGTTTTTCAAAAGTGATGAAAAAAATGATCAATGAACGAATTTTATGGTGGCAAGAGATAAAAAAACTACTACCAGAAAGCATAGCCGGCTTCAGAAGAGGTAGATGCACATTGGACTGCATTCTGGATTTAGTCACAGATGTGGAAAACCAACGAACGCAAGGAAACATCACTGTCGCTGTATTCCTTGATGTCCACCGAGCATACGACACAGTGAGTCACGTTCACGTTCTGGAAGGCCTGGCGTTACAGAGGTTCAAGGCCAAGATACTGCGTTGGATCGCTGACTTCCTGAAGCACCGGAAAATTTTTGTAGTTACGCAGGAGGGCCCAACGTCAGAGCATGTCGTCAACCAAGGAGTACCACAGGGCAGCGTACTAAGCCCTACTCTCTTTAATGCAGTCATGGTGCAGCTCCCGTATAATCTTCCACCTAACATCAGATGTTCAGTATATGCTGATCATATAAGTATATGGACGTCTGGTCCATCGTTTTTGGATGTACAACAAACTCTAAAAGAAGGATTGGATTATGTAGAACATTTTCTAAAAAAAAGAGGTATGGCACTGAGTCTGGCTAAAACAGCCATACTTCCGTTTACATTAAAAAGACCTGGAAATTTCCAGATTATTCTGCAAAATCAGCCGATCAAATGGTTAAAACTCATAAATTCTTGGGAGTAATTTTAGACCGGCGACTAACATGGTCGCCTCATGTCCAGTCCCTGGAATAAAAAGTGAATCAGGCCATTCGAATCCTCCGGCATCTCTGCGGGGCCAAATGGGGTGGTACTACAGAGTAGTTATCAGCCCTACATGTTGCCTGGATACGCCCCATCGTAACTTACTGACTGCCTCTGCTGCACGGACTCCCAGCCTCCACCGAAAAGAGACTTCACTTGTTATTGGCAAGGAGCTTGAGGGTATGTCTGGGTTTACCACGGTCAACTTCCAGTGCTTTAGTGAATGCGGAGGCTCGAGAGCCACCTTTGGCAGTACTCCGAACTAAAGAAACATCTCGAAATTTATTTAGAATTTTCACGCAACATGAAAGTCATTTTTTATCTGGTGCACAAGCACAAAGAACGGCAACGAGACTACAGGATACTATATCATCGTTTCAAGCAGTAGTACCAGAATTTAAACAATGGAAACCTTCAAAACCACCTTGGACGCTACCACTTCTCAATGTTATCCGTGAAATAGACGGCATAGAGAAGAAAGCAGACATGGCATCTCTAGTAGCGGCACAGTTGGTACTTCATCAACTTCATGTAATGCATAGTGAAAAAACGAAGATATATACAGACGGATCATGCACAGAAGAAGCGTCAGCCTGTGCGGTCCTTATACCCGAAATTCAGAAAAAGAAGATGTACAAATTATCGCACAAATCTTCATCGACGACAGCAGAATTGGTGGCTATCTTTGAAGCAGTGAAGCTTATCTGCGAGAATCCCGAGCCACGAAAATGGGTGATATGCACTGATAGCAAACCTGCTCTTTAGCTTATCAGAAATGTGGGATCACCTTACAAAAATGGTGAAATAGCACAATGTATCGCGGAAACAGTGGAATATGCCTCATCGCAGGGTCACAACATCGTATTCCAATGGATACCCAGCCACATTGGAATAAAGGGAAATGAAGATGCTGATAGTCTCGCGAAGAAAGCATTGAAGGAAGGACGGGATTGCACAATCCCTATGTCTGGGGCGGATATTCGACATTTTATATCGCAAGGAGCTAACCATTGTTCGATAGAGAAGTGGTTTGAGAGCTCTAAATCAAAGGAAACGGTACTTTATGAAGTTGATCCACACAGAAAATTTTCCATAGCGACAGACCTCCCACGACACCTAGAGACATTGATCCACCGACTTAGATTAGAAGTAGCATACACAAACAGCTTCCTGCACAAGATACATCTATTCAACTCACCAGAATTACATTGTGGTCATCCAGAAGAAAATGTTCGCCATATTCTTTTGGAGTGCGTTAAATACGCGAAGGAAAGAGAAAAATTTAAGAACAAATTAGCAAGTTTGGACAGATGGCCCCTCACAATAAAGAAACTACTTGGACCATGGCCTGAGATGCATCTCCAGAAAAAGGCAATAATCTTCCTGACAGACTTTTTAGTGGAGACCGGACTGGACAAGCGCCTATGACTGACAGCCAGATACGGGTGTTATGTAAAATGTGGTCATGTATATACTGGCATTAGATTAGTAAGGTGTGCGTGTAAGTAGTTTATGACTGTGTGAACTGCGTGAAGGAAACTGTGTATTGGCATGTTATTTGAACTGGTTTCAGTGTGCTATTAGGTGTTTTTTTTTCGTATTGTTAATTTTTGGGTATCCGTTCGGTATTATTATTTTATTTTTCGCTGCAGAACTTTGCGATATGGAGTAGCCGAGGCAATAGGCACCTCAACCTCTCCACAGCAAAACAGTTAAAACAGAACAGAACAGAACAGAACAAGTAACATAATGATGGACAAACAGACAAATATACAGACAGACAGGCAGGCAGACAGACAGACAGGCAGACAGGCAGACAGACAGGCAGGCAAACTAACTGACTGACGGACGGACTGACCGACCGACCGACCGACCGACCGACCGACCGACCGACCGACCGACCGACCGACCGACCGACCGACCGACCGACCGACCGACCGACCGACCGACCGACTGACCGATCAAAAGTTTTGCGTTGAATTACCCCAAGAAAGACTATCGTGCTTAAAAACTGACGTAGACGGGAGTGGAACCTAGGACCTTTTGGTCTGCGAAATCAGAGGGTGAGCCCATTACCCATCACGCCACGGCCACATGATGTCGAAGATTTACAAACGCACCTTTCATATCCAACACTGTTCTTCTATAGTGCTCTTGGTAAAGCGAAGCAATGCATGATGGTCATGGCAACCACGATAAGTTTTCAACGCATCGTTTCTACGCGTCCGTACTATTCAGCGCATAAACACAAGGCCAGCTGGAGACATTACACTATAGAGTCAGCCTCTCTCACAGCATCCATTCATACAAAAAATTTGGGGATGCTCAAAGGGACACTAAAGGAAAATATCTAGTCGTTGTTGGTTGCTAAAATAGCGTTCAAGAAACCCCTTAGCTTTTTTGCGAATGAAGAGTTTGAACCACTCGCGCCAATCCCCATAGTATCATTCGGTGGTTTTTTTTTATGAATCAAGCAGAACATGCGCGGAAAGTTTTTTTATTGCAGCTAGTAGGATATAAGTTTTTAATTGTGGGCGGTAACTCTGACGCAATAGGGATCATTTTGGAAACATCAAACTCGTGGCGCATGTGCTCTCATGCATTAAGCTTAATTAAGTAGGGCACTGCTGTTGATAATATTCTCATTTGAGACGTCGTTACACAATACGCTGTCACTCGAACCTAAATTGAGATTTGCTTTTAGTGTCCATTAAGCTTCACATTTAAGAGCTGAACGCGACAGCGATACCCTGACCCTAGAGCCTACTTCAACCACCTATTGCATACTTTTTAGACGCGAAGCATCATTTTCTTGGTCTATGTCTCATGGCGTCGGCGTCCGCTTTTGCACTACGCATGCTCAACTCTCTCCCTACCCTCTCTCTAAGCAGAAACGTGATGGTGTTACAATACACAACAAACATGACAGAACAAGCGCTATCAAGGCCGCCAAGCACTGCTATTTTGTCACGTTTTTTTTGTTTATTGTAATATATTTTTCTTGTCCCCTGGTGCGTGACATTCAAGCGGAAATAAACGGAAATAATGCATGACTGTGTGACCACACAGTCATGCATCATAATATTCGATTATTCATTTTATTTGAATTTTTCTCAATTTTCCGGCGACGCACAATATGATTTTTCGCTCACAACCAACGACACCGACACCAAAATTTCTGCAAAGCGAACTTTTTAACGCTGTCGTGTTAATAGTTTTACGTCAACTGGCTTTAACTTTGCGTTTTCCACATACGCCTGCCACGCGATAAATTGCGGCTAGCCAACAGCATATAGACCCTTTTTATGTTTGTAAAGAAATCGCGCGCGCGTCCTATTGGTGTTCCCGCAACGCTTCGGGTAAACAACTTCCGCCCACCTGCGAAGCGAGGGCTCCTGTACAAGCGCGCATCGTGTACCACATCGCTAATGTTTCGTCGTAGTATGCGTTATCATTCGCACGTCAGCTCTGTTTCACAACCATGACAAGTGCGTAATGTAAGGGCCTCGACACGACCGCACAGGATCGGTACCGAGACAAATTGTCATGGTGCCTCAGATATGCACAATAATTGCTTTTTAATTGACAATCACACAAGTATGAGCGCTGAATCTTGAGCAATATTGGTGGGCGCTGCGGATGGAGTCGGCCGTTTGAAGTATCGTTTAGCTACTTTGGTGCCGTTTAGGATATCGTTAAGGGTTGACAAACACACGAATGTACAGACAGGCAGACAGACACACAGACAGACCAAAATTTCGATGGTCCCCAAGAAGGACTATTGTGCTTAAAAACAGGCAGCGGGCAAGGCTGCCGGAAGTTTCTTGGGGGCGCTTCCATGTTTGTGGCATGCTGGCGCGTTCTGGCGGCGGGCCTTCGTGAGAAGGACCTATACACTAAGGGCGTTGCATTTCAGTGGCGTTGAACTCTGCAACACGCGCCAAGTAGGCAAACTTAGCCCAAGTTCGGCGTGCATTCAGTGAGGCTGCCTTCACCGTCACATTCCTTTCTCTGATTCCGCTCTCCCCGTTAACTACTACAACTACCACAAGCATCTATGAACATAAGGATTTGTTTATATTTCATCATGAATGGGAATGTATCACTAAACGTCAACCTGGTAGTGTTCTTGTACGCAATATGCAAGCTCTCATATATCAATGCACATCAAACGTTCAATCACTTTTGTAAGTACATGTCTCAGTTTCATATTATACCGATTCATATCACCAAGAGATCAATCACTTTTTTATTTGAATGAAAAATGCAAGGCTGTAAAGGGAACATGCGAAGCTGAAACAAAAATCATCACAAAATACTACTAGTACCAAAACATTATACGCTTGCATAATATGATCGAATCAATGAACGGCTCTAGCGTTTCTTTAGGGAGTCCAAACACTTCTAAGTAACTTTTCCTAAATGCAGTCCAACTGGCGAAGTGGTACTCGTAAATATGGCATCAAGTGCTTTCAGATGTAACAGGACATACTGGACGTCTTACTTCCTGTGTGCCGTCACCGTTTTCAGTGACGGCCGCCAATCCTTTACTGTCGTGGTCGTCAGTTTTCTTGAAGAGAATGAGATCGACGTGGCGCAGCTCAGGACGCCATGGACGAGGGAGATTACGCACTATGTTTAAGTCCTCTTACTTGGCGATCCTTACTTTCTGGTATTTTATTGTAAGACATTTTCACGGGTAAGTCTAGGTTTGGCTTCACAGTTTGGGATTAAAAAACCCTGTGCAGTACCTCTAATCTTGGACCAAGCTCCATCAGGTTTGAAATCGCCCGTCGCGGGATTGAATCCCGACCACGGCGGCCGCATTTTCGATGGATGCAAAAGTTCTTGAGAATCATGTTAGGCTTATCATTATCATCATCATCATCAGCAGCCTGACTACGTCCACTGCAGGACAAAGGCCTCTCCCATGTTCCGCCAGTTAACCCGGTCCGGTGCTTGCTGCTGCTAATTTATACCCGCAAACTTCTTAATCTCATCTGCCCACCTAACCTTCTGTCTCCCCCTAACCCGCTTTCCGTCTCTGGGAATCCAGTTAGTTGCCCTTAACGACCAGCAGTTATCCTGTCTACGCACTACATGCTCGGCCCATGTCCATTTCTTCTTCTTGATTTCAGCTATGATATCCTTAACCCCCGTTTGTCCCTAATCCACTCTGCTCTCTTGTTGTCTTTTAAGGTTACACCTACCACTTTTCTTTCCATAGCTCGCTGCGTCGTCCTCAATTTAAGCTGAACCCTCTTTGTTAGTCTCCAGGTTTCTGCTCCGTAGCTAAGTACCGGCAAGATACAGCTGTTATATACCTTTCTCTTGAGGGATAGTGGCAATTTACCTGCCATAATTTGAGAGTGCTTGCCAAATGTGCTCCACCCCATTCTTATTCTTCTAGTTACTTGAATCTCGTGGTTCGGCTCCGCGGTTATTACCTGCCCTAAGTAGACATAGTCTTTTACAACTTGAAGTGCACTATTACCTATCTCGAAGCGCTCGTCTTTTTCGAGGTTGTTGTACATTACCTTGCAGATTCATTTTAAGACTTTTTTTTCTGCTCTCCTTGTCTAACTCCGTAATCATGAGTTGCAATTTGTCCCCTGAGTTACTCAGCAATGCAATCTCATCGGCGAAGCGCAGGTTACTAACGTACTCTCCATTAACTCTTATCCCTAACTATTCCCATTCTAGGCTTCTGAAAACCTCCTGTAAGCACGCGGTAAATAGCATTGGGAAGATTGTGTCCCCCTGCCTTACACCCTTTTTGATTGGTATTCTGTTGCTTTCTTTATGAAGCACTATGGTAGCAGTTATTCCCCTGTAGATTTCTTCCAGGATGTTTATATATACTTCATCGACGCCCTGATTCCATATTGTCTGCATGACGGCTGATATTTCTACTGAATCAAACGCCTTCTCGTAATCTATGAAGGCTATGTATAGTGGTTGGTTATATTCTGAGCATTTGTCTATTACCTGATTGATAGTATAAATGTGGTCGATTGTTGAGCAGCCTGTTCGAAATCCTGCTTGTTCCTTTGGTTGATTGAATTCTAATGTTTCCTTTATTCTGTTAGCAATTACTTTTGTAAATAGATTGTATACTACAGAGAGCAAGCTAATTGGCCTGTAATTCTTAAAGTCCTTGTCATCTCCTTTCTTATGTATTAAGATAATGTTAGCGTTCTTCCAAGACTCTGGTACTCTTCCCGTCAAGAGACACCTCGTAAACAGGGTGGTTAGTTTTTCTAACACAATCTGTCCTCCATCTTTCAGCAGATCTGATGTTACCTGATCCTCACCAGCAGCTTTGCTTCTTTGCATGCTCCCCAAAGCTTTTCTGACTTCTTCTATTATTACTGGTTGGGTGTCATCTGGGTTACTGCTATTTCTTATAGTATTAAAGTCGTAGTGGTCCCGGTTACTGTACAGATCTCTGTAAATCTCCTCCGCTATTTTGACTATCCTATCCATATCGGTAGTTATTTTGCTTTCTTTATCCCTTAGTGCATACATCCGATTTTTGCCTATCCGAAGTTTCCTCTTCACTGCTTTGACGCTTCCTCCATTTTTCAGAGCGTGTTCGATTATACCTTCTTACGTCGGATACCTTACGCCTATTATTCCACTTCGAAAGCTCTGCCAGTTCTATTTTGTCTGTTGTACTTGAGACTTTCATGATTTGACGCTTCTTAATGAGATTCTTCGTTTTCTGGGAAAGCTTGCCGGTGTCCTGTCTAACTACACTTCCTCCAACTTCCACTGCACACTCCGTAATGATACTCGTCAGATTATCATTCATTGTATCTATGCTAAGGTTGGTTTCCTCACTAAGAGCCGAGTACCTGTTCAGAAGCGAGACTCTGAACTCCTCTACTTTCCCTCTCAGTGCTAGCTCATTGATTGGCTTCTTGCATATCAGTATCTGTCGTTCTTTTCTCAAGTCTAGGCGAATTCGAGACCGTACCATTCTATGGTCACTACGTCGTACCTTGCCAACCACTTCCTCATCCTGCACGATGCCTGGGTGTGCACTCATTACAAAGTCTATTTCGTTCTTATTTTCGCCATTAGGGCTCCTCCATGTCCACTTGCGCTTACCTCGTTTTTGGTAGAAGGTATTCAAAATCTGTAAATTATTGCCTTCTCCAAATTCTACTAGTAGCTCTCCTCTGGCATTTGTAGTACCGGTGCCATAATCTCCTACTGCCTGGTCTCCAGCCTGTTTCTTGCCTACCTTTGCATTTAAGTCTCCGCCGTCTTCATAGAAGCTTTCAACTGAAGTGTCATCGTGGTTGGATGTAGGCGCGTAAGCCTGTACTACCTTCATCTTCTATCTTTTATTCAGTTTAATTACAATACCTACCATCCTTTCATTAATGCTATAGTATTGCTCTATGTTGCCAGCTATGTTTCTTTGAATTAGGAACCCCACTCCCAGTTCTCTTCTGTCTGCCAAGCCCCGATAGCAAAGGACGTGCCCATTCTGTAGCACCGTATAGGCCTCATCTGTCCTCCTAACCTCACTGAGCCCTATTATATCCCATTTAACACCCTCTAGCTCCTCGAATAGTAAAGCTAGACTTCCCTCACTAGATAAGGTTCTAGCGTTATGCGTTGCCAATTTCAGGTTCTAATGGCGGCCTGTCCAGATCCAGAGATTCTTAGCACCCTCTGCTGCGTTGCAGATCTGACCACCGCCATGGTCAGTTGCTTCGCAGCTGCTGGGGACTGAGGGCCGTGAGTTATTTGACGTATGCATGTGGGAGGTAGTGGCCAGATACTGCACCAGGGTGGCCAATCCTTCTCTGATGAACGAGTGCGTTCCCGGCGGTGGTCACCGGTGAGGCCGCACCCCAGGCCTCGCAATGCAGTTCCATCACCATGTGAATTTTTTTTTCATCCGGATGGGAACTGCGCGGCACCGGGATTTGAACCACGGACCTTTGGCATGCGAGGCGGATGCTCTAACCACTACGCCATCGCTGCTATGTTAGGCTTAGGTGGACGTTGAATAATCGGGGTGGCCTATATTTCTATAATCCTTCACTACGGCGTCTTTCGAAATCATTAGATGGTTTAGGGCGCTAATCATGCTCCCCCTATAACAAAATTTGGAACCGCATTTAATTCATTAGGAGAACGCGTATCTGCGCAGCATCTTATTTCTTGGTGAGAATTCGTCATTGAGCTCTTTTTCTGCGCTGATAACATATTCGCCTCGGTAGCTCAATGACTAGAGTACTCGGCTGCTGAACCGAAAGTCACGGGTTCGATGCTGGCCGGGGTGGTCGCGTTTCGATGGAGGCGAAATGATGAAGGCTTGTGTACTGTGCGATATCAATCCACGTTAAAGGAGTACAGACAGTCCGAGTTTCTGGAACCCTCCACTACGGCGTCTCTGATAATATGTTTGTTCTGGCACGTGAGAACACACATATTGCTAATATTGCACTGATAACATTTGCCTCGTCGGTAATCACATCTCACAAACTTAAAAAAATCTATCATTTCTATATAATGTGTTCTGAAGCTATAGCGATCTGACGGGATGCTTGAGTGACAAGTGGGCGCAACTCACCCGTCATCTTTTTTTCTCGATTCCTACAAAGTAGGTAGGTCGCATGCATTAGTTATATAAAGCAGGCTTCACTCGGCGATGTCCGAACAGTGCGATAGGCGCCGTCCACGCTGTTCTCAGAGGTCGGCTCGTCAGCGGCTGAACAATAGCGCTTATTTGGCAGGACTCATTCAGAAACGAGCGAGCGAATCGGAGGCACTCGATGGGTGCGACGTAGCCGCCGTGAAAGACGCCAGGCAGGAACCTGAAAAGGCCCGTTTGACACGAGAGTGATGCTTCGGTGCCGTCTCTTGGGTGGCCGCTCATGGAGAGATGCATCAAAGGGGCTCGCGACGGACGGACAGGACCATTGCGTGGGGCAAAGCTGGGCTGCTCTCTCACCCTCCTTTAGCATCCCTTTCATAGAAAGAACGTCACGCACACAGCAACTCTCGATCACTGGCCTGAGCTAAGATAAACGCCGCCGATATCCGGCTGCAGTGCATAACCCGGCGACCGCCCTTCTGCTTTCTTGCGTTAGGCCACTTGTTCTATGATTCATGGTCCCTCCTGGATGCCCCGCCTTGGCCACTCGCCCATTTCCTTTGCGTCTTTGCCTTCACTGCACCCCGTCTCTCCCCGAACTCATTGCTTTCCGTTTACTCGTTGAGTGCAGCTGACATATCGAGGGTTTCCTTCATGATATCGCTTTCCGACGTAGAGGGCAAGAAAGAATCGAATAGACGGAAGAGTAAGAGTACCCCGCTTGGCATCCTTCACGAGGTGAAAGATACGACTGTCATCCTCATCATACGCCCTCGGCCGGTCGTGTTTTGGTGGGTGTTGTTCAGCCCTTCTGTTGGGGCGCGGACGCTGTCAGCGAGTGTTTGACAGGGCGTGGCTGTGAGCGTCAGATGCAGAATTAGCGATGTGTATCTCTTTAAGTATTGATTTTTTATACTGTTGCTGCTGGGCTAACACAATTACTGGATCACTTGTGAGTCAAAGGCGTGTATCAGAACGTTGGACAGACTGGCTGTCAATCACACATCAGTAGGCCTTTCCTTCTCTTCAGAATGATCAATGCCTGAGCAATGTTACATATAAAGAATACATCCGCCTGATATTTTTGCAACAGCACAATGCGTGAACACATCATTGGGACGTTGTGTTCCAAACGTTGTCACCTGCCAAATACCCCTTATTAGTCCCATTAGTATATTGGTAGATGTACACTTTATAGTTGCACCATCAATTTTCTCTAAAACTCCCGAAGCAGGAAGCGTGCCGCACTGCTGAGGGTTAATTAGCAGTCATGTGAACTCATTTTGACCGCAAGAAATATAGAACTTCCGTTTAGAAAAATTTCTACTTTTTTAAGAGCCTGCCCATTGGCAGGTAATAAACAAACAAAAAGACATAAGATACAATTAGCAAAAAAGAAACCGGGTGAGGCCATTGCCTGCAAATTACGCAAGGCTATGATCAACCTACAACATCCTAATCCTAATCCTACTTTTCAATATTTCTCAAAAGTAAGATTCTCACGTCGCGGTTGGCATTGTCAGTTATGGCTACTCATATAGGTTTTCTTCTGTAGTAGTCATTATCACACACAGAATAATGAAGTGCTTTTATTAGAACCTTTTATCTATATGACAGTTTGTGCTTGAGTAGGACGTCATGGTATCTAAATGACCACAATGAGTCTAGCTGCAAATTTGGACGCATCTTACTTGATTTGCAGTGAGTGGGAGTGGGCGTTTGCGATGGATTGTGATGCCAGAGCACTTTTTTACTGGTATTTCGTGTACTGAGATATCGTCACACATTGTAGAGCGCTACGTGGATTATTATCAAAATACTCTATTTTACTGCAGCCCCATACAAACTATAGCAGTAGCATTTGGCTTTTAACATTTTTCAAGCCTCTTAATTTGTCTTGTTTTTATTTTACCCAATTAAAACCATTTTTGGCTGGCACGAGTACACAGTGGGTAAATATGAGCTGTGGATCATGAGTTAAACTTGGTCAACTCGATGCCTACAGACCTGAATAAACCAAAGCTGAAGTTATTAATGAAGAATAACTTAGCTCACTTCAAGCTGCTGCTTTGTTAGATTTACGTATGTTGAAAAGCACTTTGACTTTGAAAACATGCAACTTATTAAGCAGTATTGTGATCAGTACTCGTACTGTAAAAACATGCTACATATGTGGCACTGATTGCACTTCTTTACTGCAACGAGGTCAACAGGCTAATCGTTAGCGGTCTTGTGGCAAGGTATAGCGACGAGCGCTGTCCGCGTGGCGTGGTGTACTTTTGTGTGCTCTTGTAGAAGCACGCAGAACTACATATAGAGGTATCTGAGTGGTCTATTTTCACTGCCAGCACAAAGTTTAGGAGTATGCTAAAGAAGTACATGAAACAGCAAGCTTGCATACTTTGTCTTCCCTCAAAAGAAAAAAAAAACATATGCGCCTACATGTAGCAGAACTTGAAAGTAGCCAAGTGTGTGCGAAAAAGTTCTTGAAGACGTTAACTTTAGCAAGGGCTACCTTTAACATCATCTGTCTGTGAGAATGGGGGCGCAGCCCTTTACATATAGAGTTCGCAAAATTGCAGGTTTGTTTCGAGGAAAGTATTTGTGGTTATGATACATATAAGCAAAGAGTTATATCTTTTTCGTTCTGCCATGAATCCCTTGCACCCCAGCTGCTTGTAGAGCTTCCGCTTCCACCCATTTCACGTGGAGTGTGTCAAACAGCCTTCTCATTTCACAGAAGCGTTATGGATTCACTAACCTGGACGGTGGTCGGCTTGATGAATGAGGGAGAAGGCAGGAAGTGCCAGGCGATGCAAAGAACCACGCTGGGGCAATAGAAAGAGCCAGGCCGCAGCAGAGGCTGCTGCCGCGTCATTATTTCCAGCTTAGGCAGAGGTAAGCTCCCTACGGTGAGGATATGGAAGAGCCTAGGGTCGGACGGGAGACGAAAAACAAGAAAAACAAAGGGTGATGGGAGTGGCAGGAAAGAGGAACAAAAGGATGCAAATGAGAACAGCTCACAGCGACCGGATGACCGGAGTGCAGTGCTCCGTGCCGGATGGGGAAAAGCAGTCGGCGGGTCGGGTCACTTTTAGGGGGCGAAACTAAACCTCACAATGGACGACCCAACGTGCCTTGTGAGTCACCGGGTCGGCCGCTCTCCGGGGCCCTGCCTTCCACTAAAACCCCCACTTGGCGCTTCCAACTGCGCGACGAACGGCCCACATCACCCTGCAGGTGACGATGGCGGCAGGCAGCACACACGCCACGCGCTCAACGAACCGGAGAAGATGCCTCTTTGTGATGCCGCTACTGCGTTGACAACAGCAGCCGTGTGGAGGAGCCAACGGATCCTGTAGTCAGGAGTTGGAATGAATCCTATCATTCGTGGCTCACTAGTCATGTGCAGCCGTTTGGGGAAGTACGGGAAAGTGTTGCTTCACGGAAACAAAAAGAAAAGGGGTATTTTTATGTGTGGTGGGTGTGAAAGCTCGGCTCTTTTCTGCCGAGGCTGTAGGCGCGCACGCGTTTCGAAAGTAGTGGTTGTGGTGGGACTTGAGAACTTGAGTGGGAAAGTTACAAAATTTCGGAGCGACTCGGCAGATATCTTTGCAACCTTACTCTGTGAGCGTTGAATGAGCTGCCTTATTGTCATGCGAGCGTTGCCAGAACAATATTCTTTGTTTACACCACATTTATTGGCGCGTAAAGACGACCCGTGAAAGACAAAGTAAAGAACTTAAAGCATTCTCACAAAACTTTGTGAGAATGCATTCTCACAAAGTTTGTGAAAATGCATTCTTTGAGTTGCGATACTATTTTATCGGTGAGAATGTGAAAGCGATGTTGCAGTGACCATTGTCTTTTGTACAAAGTGAAACTACAATTGGCATTACAGGCATGTTTCGCGCAAGGAAGCTTGCTCGGAACACTGCCTCTAAATTATATATTTCAATACAGAAAAAAGTGAAACTTGCTCGACACGCTTGGATAAAAACTCCTTCCAAATAAATACCTTTAATGTCTTAAGAGTACAAGGGCTGTGTCGTAAGATATTCATCTTCGAATGCAGGGGCAGAAATAAATGTGACTGTTCATTATTTTCTTTTTTTCTTCTTTCTTTCTTTCTCATTACGCAATGATTCCTCCTACCGTAAGAGCTCACTTTTCTTATAGAAAGCAGCCACGCCCATGACGCTATTTTTTCCCGGATTCGCAGGGCGTCTTTCGTGTTCTTTGTAGCTTAGTCGGCTTTTAGGACGGCCCAACAAAATAACCATCACGAGATTAAGGAAATCAGAGCTATAAATTTATTTTCTTGAAGTGGGCAGTAGTTATGGTGCTCATCTGCTGACCCAATGGTTGCGGGTCGGATTCTGGCCCCAGTGGCCACCCTTTAATGAAGGCAAAGGTTTTGTAGTTTATGTATGGTGTGACGTCAGTGCATGTTATGAACACCAGATGGCCAAAGTTGGTGAATCCCGTCATTATCAAAGCTTCTCTCATAATCATGTCTTGGTTTTGTGGCGTAAAACTCCAGATTATAATAATAATTTTTCTGAAGGCTGCGCTTTCTAATAATGCCTCACGCGTTGTCTAGCTGATCTCTTTTGATCTTCCAGCAAAGATTACTTTAATGAAGTTCCGATAAAGATATATTGCTTCCTTTTTTTCTTATCTAGTGATAACAGCTGCTACTATACCAACACCTCCAAAACATCAGGCTTTAAACAAGATTTCCGCGTCCTTTCCAGCTTATGCCAGTGTGCTCAATAGAAATAATTGAAGACTTGAATGTAGTATGATGGTTGGAACTGACAATTACAACCACAATGCGAAGGTGATGGCCGCATCACGTGAACAGATGCATGACAAAAATACTTCAGTTGTAATCTAAAACATTAATAGGCCACATTGGGAACAACGTCGGCTACCAAAGCTTCGGTGCTTGCAAGGGCAAGTAAAACGCGTTATTTGTCGACATATGTTATGAGTTATTGCGCATGAAACTTTCGATATTTGCGGAAGACCCGCAAAAATGCCGTTACGGTTCGGCTTCTTTTTATTCGCTGTAGGATAAGCTATTTAAAATGAAAAATAAAAACTAATTATTTCGTAAGCGTTTTCGTAAATCTTAGACCTGTGTGCATAGGAAGAATATTGTGGACACGCGTCACTGAATTTGACAGAGTACTTTTGAAACATGAGATCTTGTTGAGAAAGTCCGGTATGCTTAACAACATATTACTTTACGTATTGCTTCTCACTTCAGAATAACCAATTGAACACCATAGAGCACTGAATCTAGCTGGAAAAAAAATGCTGCCTTTCATAAGCCAAACTAATGAGAACTGCTTTACCGCTGATGCTTGTTACTTTGCTCCAATGCCTTTTTTTTTTGACGTACTTCCTTACACACAGCTTTCAAGTAACAAAGAAAAGGATGAAAAACTCTGCAGGGGACTTGGAACGAAAAAAAAAAAAAACGAGAAACTGACAGCGAGTGGTCGCACAGAACCTTTAATTAGGTGCAGCCGCATCGACCACCCACTCTTGATCAATTAGGATTGCCTTAGCGAGGAAGATAAGAGCGCTCTGTTGAATTAAGCACTTCTTTGCATCAATTGCAGCAGACATGTTCGAGAGGAAGAAGGTGCCTGCCTTGAGCTTCGGCAGTGACCGGTGCTTCCAAAAAAAGCAGTAATTCACCGGAAACCACAAAATAGAGTTCATCGTCTTGTCTCCTTAAATCAGCATGGTGCGAACTGATTTGAGCGTTCAATAAAAAAGAGCTGCCTGGGCAAGATGTGGACGCAGTTTACTCACCTTCCTACTTTTTGTGTGGAAACGTTCCCACACGCAGTTTTATGTATCAGTATTTATCGCAAGGCATATGTAAATCAAACAAAGAAAAAGAATCCCAAGTATGAACCGATGTAGACTTGAAAGTAAACAAGAAAGCAAGAAGAAGTAAGAAATGAGGGCGATGTTCTGTGCGAGGAGGAGGAAGCTAGCTCATAGTGCTAATCAAGATAATTTATACTTAAAAATAATACACACCGCTTTTGTTTGCTGCACGAGTTATTCCTGCACTGGTGTACATTTTGGAATAAGAACCGGCATTTCATAAAGTACGTAGTAGCGCAAACCAGTGCACACTTAAATGCGGAGAGGAATCATAGCCTAACTGCATGCACTTCATTGGCAAACCAATGCGTTGCTGTTGCATTGAGATATTCATATATTGAACTGCACTCTTACTGTTATATTTTAGCCTAAATTTGTAATGGTACTAGTGAAATTTAGGTGATTGTCGATACAGGCGGTTAGGAAATACATATGCATTTCATTTATGTTACGTACAAATATGTGGACCTGTTCTACATGTTTACTTGTGTGCTTTTTTTTGCATATGCACATATGCTACTCTGCCCAGAAAAAAGCAGAAAAAGAAAGGTATCGCATGGGCGAACTGACAGGAGGTGGTTTTTTGTGGAAAATATTCAACAAAATCAGCCGCGAAGGCAGCCAGGAGGCGAACTGTCACTCACGAAAATAATAACAGCGGGCCAAGCACAGCGGCTCCCGAATGTTGAAAGTGAGGGCTCAGCACAGGGTGTGAAGTTTCTCACACAGCCTACGGTTCTTAAGCGATCATGCACATGACGAATGCTGTCAATAATAAGCACTAACAGAACCCTACTCAAGCTATATTTGACTCAAGCTAACCATTCCCTCACCGTTGTTTTTCTGCTAATTTTTGTTATACAGAAGATGCGTTGAAAATGCGAAAGAAGTGATACCTTTCAACATTTAAATGTGAAAAAAAAACCAATGAGCGCTCTTGCTCGTTTCCTTCACGTTTCGGCGTGGTTGATTCATGGAGAAGCGAAGACAAGAAGTGGTGCATAAATCATTCACTCAGAATGTAGAGAGCCTCTGATGTCACGTGACCTACTCACGTGGCGGAATAAAGTTCGGCATGTGTGCCTGTTTAAACCTAAGTCGATCTGGAATATCGAGTGTGTTGGTGCGGGAAGTGACCATACAAAGGGTGTGGTAGCTGCGTTATGAAAATGAGCAAAAACTAGCTGCAACACTAGATCAAAATAAGATAGCAGGGAGCCGGAGGCTTTAGTGGGGATGGGAGGGAGGAAACAACGTGACAGTGCTCTGAACAAAAAATAGACTGCAAGTGCATAAAAAAAGTGTGAACTATCCCAGCGGTGCACCCCGGTCTCCTCTATTGAACAATGAAGCTCAGCCGACCTCGATTGAGAGGCTGGGGTCGGGGTGAAAACATATTATTCCAGAGGCGCTCAATCTAACAAAACCAGACTTTTTTATTTTAATGGAAGGGGACATAGAGTAAAGAGATGCCCCCCTAAGGTGTGTAGAAAAAAGAGGAGTGTGAATGAGGAGTGTAATAAAAAAAATATTTTGGCACGCCAGACAAACCGGAGGAATGATCAGCAGCCATTAAATTTTATACAATTTAAAATGTGTCTAAAAGGATAAACAGGAACGAGAGAAATTATATATGTTGAAAGAACAGAGCAATGTACAAATACAGATGCTTTTTTTTTGTGGTCTTGCTTCAGGCACTGCGCAGCACTACGCTGTCTCATAGTGATGTTGAAGGTCAGGACAGTCCTTATTTCCGTGTTCATAATCCTAGAGTACAGTTGTCCTTCAAATGCCAAAAAAAGCTCACATCATATTCATTTTTGGGCTCACAATCTTAAAAGCATCATTGTGTGGGAGGGGGGGGGGGCGGGAGTGGCTGTGATTTTGGTAGTCGTGTAACAAGCTCTAGTTTTCACAGAAAACAAATACGTCGTGAAGGCTGGTCAAAAAACAAATAATTATAATTTGCACAGGCAAGATCATCCTACGGAATTGTAGTAACATCATCAAAACAGGAGGAATGGGCGGGTAGCATATAAGCGGCTCGGGTAGACACTCTGAGCCTGGTGTAAATGCCCTGAAGAGAATCCTTTGCCTTCCAGTGACACAGTGAAAAGAACTCAGATCTGCTGATTATACTATCATGTCCCCTTGTCTTCCCACCTTGAAAGATTCTCCAGCTATGCACTGGTATCGGTAGCCTTCAAACATTTGATAAATAATTATTTCATTAAATATTTGGAGATTTCACTGTCTCCATAGTCGGTACATAGCTTCCTTTTACAGTCATGCTGGTGCTTGGGGCATGCTGGCAAACATGCCTTATGTAGGCTTTGATGTCGGGAAAGCATTCGCTTTAATGCTACTTATCAAGCGTTTTAAAACAGCTCAAAAACAAGCAGTCGTCGCACAATGCAAATAGCGTAACAAGTGGGTCACCCAATGCTCCAACCCTTTACAAAAGCTCGTTTTTGTTCAGCTATTAACTGTGGCGCATACCCTCTTCAGCCATAATTTGTCATTGTTGTCAGCCATTGCATGAAAAATTGGCACGAAATTCCTCGCAATAGCTTAGCGGATACTACGCTTCTCAGAAGAATGATGAAAAATAGCATAGCAAATACCGGCCTACTGCCCTAAAATTTTTATTATTAATGCCATAGTGTGCATCAAGCAAGTGTGCTTGCAACAGTTACCCAATAAGTGCTTAGAAAATGCTCTGAAAGGCCGCTCTTCCAGATTTCGCTTTGACTGTGTCGCGCCTTCTGCTCAGGCCTGGCGTTTTTTTTTTTTTTTTGGTTTGGGATTACAGATAATGATACGACTAAACTAGGTTACAGCAACATGAGAGCGGTACTGAAGAGGGTGACTTGAGGGCAGATTAAAACGCCTGAGCCCCTAAGCGAGTCTCGTGGATGCTGTCTCGGTTACAGGAGGGAAGAGACACCCATTCCACCTTGTTCAGAAGAACAGTTGCCCTTTTCTCGCCATCTACATAGTCGCAGCTTAGTAATGATTATCATCATCAGGAGCAGTAGCCTGACTACCCTCCGTGGAGAGCAAATATACCTTACGTAGTTGTTCAGCTAACCCGGTCATGTACTTGCTACGGCTACGTCAGCCTCGCAAACTACTCATCCCAATTTGTCATCCTATCTGCGGCTCACTGTGGTGTTTGCCTTTCCTTGGATACTCGTTTATTACCTCCCACGCGTACTTTGCCCACGGAGAGAAGACGCTCACGCGTGCGTTCGCTTATCTAACGGTGGGGACAATCGTACGCCTTGGCCTTTCACCGAAACAATTCAGTTGTAGTTATCAGGTGCACAATGATCACTGCACTGGTTAAACAGTCTAAGTTTGCAAAAAGGGGCGCGCTTTTCAGACACAGTGAAGTAACAACTGAGACGCTTATTCGCGTTCATCTGTACCTGCGAGTACGTTTAGCGCGTCAGTGGTGCGTGAGAAACGCGGGTCACGTTTCAATCTGCTTGCCATTTTTCACGTGACCTTCCAATTTGTTGCTCTCACATTCATCGCTTCGCCTTTGCGGCAAAACTGTTACTTTTTTTTACAACGCTAATAACAGTTCATTTATGTGTAGGCTGCATAGAAAGCCACCACTGCAAGTAAAGAGTTGAAATGCCTCCTTCTGAAACAAAGGCTTTGCTGAATAGCTTTATTCAGAATAGTGAGGCATGCTTGAAAGTGAGAACTTTGAAGGTTTTAGACCATGCTACTTTTAGGAGACCACCAATTTTTATGCACGAAAAGCTTCTCCTGGGACCAGAGCTGAGTTCACTAGACGTGTAACTGCAGGCATAGCTTCTTTCTATGGAGAGCAATCAAGCACATTTCCTGATAGGCGCTCCTCGACCAGTTAATAAAGAGTGAATGAGACACGCAGCTCTTCCATTTCTCGAGATTGAAGTGAAAACAGCCGTTTCATTACCTTCCATTTTGGAACCATCCCTTAGGTTTGGGCAAATGGGTCTTGCATTAGCCTTGATTGAAAAATATGGTGTCCACGAGAATAGCATCGATCAAGACTCTGAAGCAGGGAACGAGATTTTTCACACACACAGACACACACTATATATATATATATATATATATATATATATATATATATATATATATATATATATATATATATATATATATATATATATATATGTGTGTGTGTGTGTGTGTGTGTGTGTGCACGCGCTTGTAAGTCATCATATCACTTGTACTTAAATGCTTTTTTTCATGTAATACAAGTTTTATCTAATCACCAGCTTTTTTGTAATTCTATTCTACTTAAAAACCATGCAAAAACAGAGCGATGACATAAAAAATAATTATGGAATTAGCTAATCATTCTCACAATGGAACGTGCGGAACGAAATTCTCCCTACTTATTGTTGAGTATGGATGTCAGCATCCGTATGATGTTGAGCAAAGGACGAAGTGCGCACTAATTTAGCAATAATGCTGTATTAATCAGCAAAAACAGCACAATAGTGTTCATGTTTCTTGTAGATTCCAACGTATCTCAGAAAAAAAATTCTATGTTACACTGTTGTAGGGCTATGGTTTCAGTATGCGAGAACATTGTACTATTGCATCAGAGGTACGGGGCTGAGACGCAGCTGGTAAAGGTTTAGAAAGATTATAAACAAACAATGTGAATGAAAGCTTGACTTTCATGTGAGAATTTAAACTTATTAGGATTAGCATACGCAGAAAGCGTTTTCATCCATCGAGTTAAGAGCTATCAGAAGACCCTGTGTTGGTGGCGTCCCTATGCTGGCATGAAAGCATATAAGAACGATGTTGAATTTTCAGCAGTGTTTAACTTCACAATTGATAATATGGAAGAGCAGCCCCAATTAAGGCACTAGCTCGTAGGTTAACCGAGAAAAGCGAACGGCGTGATCTAATTGCATCTTCTGTAAAAATGAATTCATAGTGACGTCAACCTTTCACGCCTTACAACATTATTATTCGTGACTCCAAGTGAGCACTCGCCACCTATCGGCAGCGCTGGGAAACGGTGCTAACAGTGTCAACCTTGAAAGAAGATACGGTATGCTCTCACGTGGCACGCATTGAGAAGCGGCCGCATAGTTCCTTTATTTTCGTCGTGCCGCACACACGCGCCAGAAAAAGAAGAAAACGATGTTCATAGTACACTGCAGAGTGCCGAATCGCATGACATCGCGGTGGAAAGATGGCACTTACTATATCTTTCTATCACTTCTCGAAGGATGCAGACGACGCGCGACAGAGAACGGCGCACATCAGAAACTTACTCATCCGAACAAGGGTGACGGACACTACGGTAGTTTGGTTCAATCAATTCGCTCGCGACGACCCAATTACCCTCATGTGTACACTATGTTACCCTCGTGTGTACATTACCCTCGTGTGTAATTACCCTCGTGTGTACACTTTGTTTATATAACCAAACGTTTCAGGAAATTTGATGCGTTACGTGTGTGACTGTAATTTTCGCATATACTTGCTTTCTGCGCAAGTCGTATAGTGATACCCATTCTCAAGTTAAGCTGCTCTGATCCTTCCTCCCGAACATTTCTGATTTCGCATATGTGTGTATATGCACGCACTCACACGCACGCGTGAAGGTCGCGTGTGCATGTATGTATGTTCGTGCTTTTATTTACACGTCGGCGGACTCGTAGTGAGCGTAGTGTGTGTGCATATATTTGACTTGAATGTCAGCTACTGTCACCACGAACAAACAAGCGTTCGGAGGCAGACGACCTTATTCATTAGAAACCTACTACGATGGATCCGTGAACGAAAAGAAAGGAACACTCCTATTTCAGTCGAAACTACGAATTGCCTAATCTAAAGACGCACTGACCTACGCCTAGATCCCCTATGTATTAAAGGGAACGCATACGTATTCAGCTTTTTACGAAACAACGCAACTCAATAGGATTCATGCCATCGGCAGCACGAGTAGCAGCGCATAGTCACTTCGAAAACTGGTAAGGTCATGCCTCTAGGATTACAGAAACGCAACTCAAAAGTGGTAGCACCACTCGGGGAGGCCCGCTAGTCAAGAGCAGTTGCCTTCTTCATCCTTCGGCTCGGTTCCTTCATCCTTCTTCATCCTTCGGCAGGTTCTTCAAATTGAAGTAAATATGATGCGGTTCGGCGAATATACTCGATGTTTGCACACATAGCGCAACAATTTCCGCTGTTTCGCCAGCGAAACTCTTGCTTCCGAAGAAAAGCGGTCCATGGCCAGCGACATTTTGTCTTTGACGAAGCAGCGCATTCTGACGTCACAATCAGGAAACTTCAGCACAGCGCCAGGTGAAAGTGCCGAGTTGACCCTGTTAGGCGCACCCATCTTTGTTTTTTTATCACTGTTGCCAGCACACGGAGCATTTTCTGGAATTGCGAATAGCTAATGCAAGCATATTAGGCAGCAACTAACAACGTTACTTTGAGATAAGTCATCCTAATCATGCAATATAAAATTATTTAGAGAGCGCAAATTTTTAGTAATGCAAATATGGTGTTTACGGAGTGCTAAGCTAAGTGAGATTTAAATAAACCAATGGTTTATATCACCAGTAAAAAAATTTTGGCTGAAGCATTGGTCTCTGATTCTTTGAACTTACTTTATGAACATCGGGACTGCGTGAAATAAGTGCACAAAAAACAAATCCTGATTTGATTGAATTGAACCATTTGATTCGTCACAGTACAGTGTAACAGGAGGTGGAGGGAAAAGCCGTAATGATGCCTTGAGGGATCCTTGGCCCCCTTTAAGAACAATGGCAGCAGCTGAAGGGCATCACAACACTCACACCATATCATACACCTCGTACAGGACATCATAATATGATATACTTTTCCTCCTAAAACTGTCACATTGTTTTGCGTAAGGTCATGTCGTAAAAAATAAAACTGAAAAACGTGTTTTATACATAGCTTACACAAAAAGCAACCTGAAGCGATCTTCTGCACCTATAAATATCTACATGGTTTACACATAAAAAAGAGCCGCTAATTATGTGGCACCTAAATGAGACAGATCGATACCTTTGCTAATATAGTTATTTAGTATTCTTGAAAGAGTACATCGAAGCATCTGAAATCCATAATTAGTACGGAAGTAAGGAACGTTCCATATTTCTGTGTTCCTTGTTTCGTACGCTTTTTTCTTTAAGCATAACTTCGCCATCTCCGTAAACGAAGAAATCGTCTATGTGATTTCCACGCCTCAGTTAAATTGATTTTTAGAGAAAGAAGCGTAGTGGAGTAACCATTGACGCTTAGCGGGAGGTTTGTCTTGTGTAAAAGGTAAAAAGTAGTGGTTTTTCACATAGTATTAAACCTCCTTGCCTCAACGCAAACGTATGAAAAAAACCTACAGTAAGCCTTTAGGATAACTAAGAGAATGGCTACAAACCTCAATTTTTATTTACAATTATCCATTTCTAGCAAAGAAAACAAATATATTTTCTAGGCACTCAGTAAAGCCTTCTTAATTTCAGTTTATGGCACGAATCATGGTTTTTAGGACATGTTGCTGTATAGTAAGGCACGCAACAACAACTTCATATTAAGACCTCATTGAGACATGATGTTGTGTAAAGCTTCTCAACACAAGCTTTGCTTAGTGTTAAACATTTACAGGTTCTTCGGTTAATGATGATAGATACTCGCTTCCGTGCTAAAGAAGGACAAGGTCGACTGAAAACATCCTTCCACTATGTTCATTCGGGCACAAAAGCAGAATATATGCTCCAGTAAACACAACAAAAAATAGCTAAAACTTGAATAACGTTCACAATAGAGACAAAAATACAAAGAAAAAAATTTATGTTGATTTGTAAAGTGTATCATTTGCTATTTCAGACAATAAAAGCTTTCATGCACTCCAACCAACAGGAGATTGAGTGGAGATAAGAATCAATTTAACGAAGCAATGCCCCTAACTTGTTTCTTGGTGGCGTTGAACTGAAGGTGTGAAAGGGCAAGTTACGATATCGAAATGTGACATTCATGATCAAAAGCAAAAAAAAAAAATTTCACATATTTATGAGGTAAATATTCTCATAAGAGCATTTTTGTTCCTTTTCCGTCTGTTTCTTTTGAAACCTTATAGCGGAGACGCCAGCAAATATAACTAAACGCAACTTGCTCTGGCGAAGCAGTTGCGGTAAAGGCGATCGCCAGCTGAACTCCAGCACATTGGCCTAAACTAGCTTCTACGTTAAAAAACATGCACGCAACTGGAATCGCGATAGCGCGAGCACCTATGCATGGCAGAATAATTAGACGCAGCTTAGAGAATAGCGTCGCATATTAGCTGTTTCATTGTTAATGTTCTCGTTTGCTCTGGCACTTGCCTCCGCGAAAGTAAGGAACACGCAACTAGAAAAGCCAGTAATAGGCTTCATCACTAGCGCAAAGCTATTTTTTACGAACTCACCCCTCTTTTATGCGCTACAGCAGCGCCATCTTATCACCCTTATTCTTTATCAGCGTCTTCACTCCTTTACTCTCCAGCGCCTAAAGGGGTATAGTTTGATGTTTTCATTTAACGCGGAAGAAAAAGAAAACTGCGCAGATAGAACAGCTGACTATTGTTCACTATTGCTCTTGCAGTGTTTACCCACGCTTTGATATGGATAGATATCTGCGGTTTACCATCTCAAAAGCGTCATAATAGTGCGCCAACATCTCCTTATATATCATATCAATAAAAAAAAAAACATCCCAAAACCACCATATGATTATGAGAGACGCCGAAGTGGACGGCTCCGAAAATTTGAACTACCTGGGGTTCTTTAACGTGAGCCCGAATCTGAGCACATGGGCCTACAACATTTCCGCCTCCATCGGAAATGCATCAGCAGCAGCCGGGATTCGATCCCGCAACCTGCGGGTCAGCAGCCGAGAACCTTAGTCACTAGACCACCACGGCGGGGCACGCTTTGATATCAGTGTACCTTTACGGCCATTACCCCTTCGAGAACTCTCTTTGACTTGATAGGAATGATAGGGTAAACTAAATCTGGAGTATGTCTCTTCAATTCAGTACTGAACGAACATGATACTGTTTGTCGGCCCTGCCGAGAACAAAAACTGCCTGTTCAGCTCGCAGTTAGTAAAACATTCCTTGTATGTCCATATTAAATTAAATTCTCGATGCAGCAGGTCTCCAATTTACCCGTAAGCCCTCGCGGTATTTATTGCGTTGTGAAAATGTGTTTTACCGCAGGCTCAGATTTTTGCAAGCTCCCTAGCTTTAAACGCAGTATGAATATACTGCGTGGTCTGAGCGTCTTGCTTGAAACAGAGATCGCAACACTAAGATTTGTGGAAATTTCGCATAGTTTCACATGCGCACATACCATGTTACGTTAAAAATTTGACTAGCCTATCAAATGCCCTTTTACCGAACCACTCGTGACACGGCATCGCTTTCACTTTTTGCAGCGGTGATTCACATCATCGCTTGCCACAATTGCTGTGACAACAAAAGTAGAGACCACGTTCACTATGAGTTGTTTGCTTTACTAGCAAACAGTTATAAAGTGACGAAGCAAGCGTGTGTAACGGCATAGTAAGATAGTCAGTAAAAAGTTGCTAAAATGTCGTACATGGCTATAGAGTTGACTAAGCGTAAGCAATAATGACGACAATACCTTAAACTTATTGCTAGGTTGCTACATAGCAGAGCCTCTATCAGACTGCGGCTGAACAGTTTCGGCACCTTTATTTTGAAAGGGAGTGACAGATCTATTAGGCCTGAAGCAATCGTAAAAAAAAATCATTCAGTATCGTAGGTTCTACTTGTTATGTTTGCCGTTTTCTGGCACATTTCTTGACAGCTCTGAGGCCACTCATATTATGTGTAGCTAAATCCGCCAACGCTTTTGTCACTTGAAACTAAGTCACTCATCTCTTGAAGCCTACACAAAAGTTAGGAAACAACTTGACAGGTTTCTTTATCGACGCTTAACAAGAGGCTTGGCACGCAGGCAATGTGGTACTTGTGCGCCAGTGTAGTGGTCCAGCAGTCATAAAATTCTTGTTCCTTCGTTTTCCTTGGGGTGCAAGTGCCCATTAAAGAAGCGTGATTGAGACGCCAAGTTCCTACTAAATAATAGCCTTGTAAAATAAGGGCTTGTTTTAAGTGTTATATACAAAAATATTAAAAAATAAGAGAGTGTCTGTTAATTCTCATTATTACTAGACAGACTTGAAGACGAGATTATACGGTGAATTAGCTCATAGTTGTCTCAAAACCATAATATGAGTATGAGAGACGCCGTAGAGGATGGGTCCGAAAATATTGACCATCTGGTTTTGTTTAACTTGCACAGGCATTGCAGACAACACCGGCCTGTGCCATTTGGCCTCCACCCGAAGTGCGACAGCCGCGGCCGCGATCCAACCCCCGACTTTTCAGTCCGTAGCCGAGCACCATATAGCCACTTACCTACTCAAGGAGGTTCTATAGAACCTCTGGAGTGGCAGTCCCGGCCACCGCCAACGGGAGCAAGCGGAGCCGCCGGCGGCCATATTACTGAAGGAAAAACGGGGCGGAACCGCCATAGACCGAAATGGAATACGAACGTTGCGCGCGTTGGTTTGCAGTTTTATGATTAAAAAAAAAAGAGATGCAAAGCACTTTTAACGAATAAATGCCTCTTCTTGTTTATGAAACAAATTACTTCATGCACCCATTGTCAGGTGCACGCTTTCACACAATCTGTTGTCGAGGGATGCTTCTCATATTGAGCTTGCTGCAGCACGATTGGAGTAGAAAATGGTCAAATTATATGTTGGGTATTTTAAGAAATGTGCCTGGAGATACTCAAGATCTGTGGGAACGCGACATTTTGCTTGCCTGTTTTATATATGTGCTTGTGTGTGTGAGCAGATTGTTGGAAAATATATGGAGGAAGTTGAAATATTTAAAGCTAAAGTTAAAAAAGAGAGGTAATTATGTAAACTCGGAGTCACCAGTAATTTTTCTAGAGTTATCAAATTCTACCCAATTTACAGGTGGAACCAAAAGAGAAGCACCGATGTCGCGTGCAACTGACAAACTCCTGGAGATGTACTCCAGAAGATGTACCCAAAATGAACCGTCTATAAGAACGATTGCAGTGGCGTTAGTTCTGCATAATAATTATCAACCTCCGTTGGTGAAGTGTGTTTTCATGGCAAGCGCACCCCTCAGAGCCTAGAAAGAAGGAAGCTCGATGTTAGATATAAAGCCATTGCCTCCTTTTGGCAACTTCGTCTATCGGTGTTTTGGTTTCGGTTTCTTCGGCAAGATAGAATGAATTTTAAATGTGTCTCATCTTGTTTTAGGAGCAATTGCTTATTTTCGTGACTACATTCTATTGAAGCTACGTCAAGGAGGTATAGAAACAAACAGGTTTTTGCAGATGCGCTTTGAAATCAGGAAAAATTAAAGGTGCACTGCTGCCCCATACTGTCGAAGCAGTATTCTTCGAAGTAAATGGAACAGGGGTGGTTACCATCCGTAGCCTTCCAACTATTTCTTCGAACAGCACCTTCACAGGCAGAACGCAGCGCACTCTCTTTCGGAAACCTGTAACACGGATAATCACACCATGGAATATTCTCTACATTTGCAAATTGCTCAATAAAAAATCACCAAATTCAATATTAACTCACCGAAAAATTATGCATGCACGCCGTCAGTCTTGCCTTGTAAGAAACCAGAAAACTTAGAATTCAAACAGCACTCAGACGTCCTACTTGTTCCAATGTTTGTTACGTGCAGCCATAGACCACAAGTGCTTCGTCCATAAACTTAAAACTCATGAACGACGTCGTGTCAGTGAGCATTTAAAGCTTCAAGTTATCTTTCCAATGGAGGCGGAAATGTTGTAGGCCCGTGTGCTCAGATTTGGGTGCACGTTAAAGAACCCCAGGTGGTCGAAATTTCCGGAGCCCTCCACTACGGCGTCTCTCATATTCATATGGCGGTTTTGGGACGTTATACCCCACAAATCAATCAATCAATCAAGTTACCTTCCATACAGCTATACGCATTTATTACACCCATGCGCGCCTTTCATATTTTTTCTAACTTAACAAAACACTCGAAAAAACAGGCGATTGTCAGTGAACGAAGCGAGAATACTTACCCGTGAAAAGTGATCCCATCTTCTTGATGCGATTTTTGCATCCATAAGCGACGCACGAAGTCACCATGGCCTTGTAGAATCGTTAACTGCTTTAAAAAAGCATATCACAGTCTCCAAAGGCCACTGCGAGGGCGGAGCTATGAAGCTCACTTTGTCGTCTGCTTCCGAGTCTTTCCTTTTTCAATATGGCGGCGACCGGGGTCACTTATTGGGGTGCACCTCAACTCCAGAAGGCATAGTACAGAGCATCCTTGAATCTACTACAGTAGACAGATGGAATAACCTTAAAAACGGTGTTGGTAAACTTATTTTTGAAGTAAGACTGTACACCCTGTCCGCACAAATTTTCGTCAAGCCGATTTGAGTATATAGCTCAAGTTAAGTGCACTGCGACATAACTCAACTTTTCTAAGGCTCCTGCCTAACCAAAAGAAACGTACGTATTCGAAGTCGCCGATTAGCAGGCCGTGTTCAAGTTGAGCTTGGCTGTGAGCCCACTGAGTTATTCGCTTCTGGTTTTAGTTATTAAAAAATTATTTCACATAACGCTGTTACATCGGCTGAATGAGAATAGCATGCTTATAGCAGTACTTATATTGATCAAATTTATTTACGTTTCTAAGTATTGTGCAACGATTTTGCTATGTAATTTAATAGATTTCAATCACTTGTTAATGTATACGAAATATATTACGAAATAACGCATCAGCTGAAAGCACGAACATCCGCGAAATTCCCGTATACCAAAACTTCAACCACGATTTCTTTTTTTTTCTAACTCTACCCTTGCTTAGTTTTTTACGGCTGTTTCTTAGCCATGTTATGTTTTGTAAAGATAACAGTTATGGAGGTAGTCTGAATCAACCAATTTTTGTTATTTTATCATGGCGAAGTACTGTCCCCTGCGAAGTCCTCTTTTCTACAGGCTTGCAAATGCACGTTAAGGAACACCAGACGGTTGAAATTTTCGGAACCCTGCACTACGGCGTTTGTTAAAAGCATATCGCCGTTTTGTGACGTTAAACCCTACATATTATTGGATTGTTTTCTATAAGATTCGGCGCAGAACAAAAATGTACCTGAGAAGTTACGGCGTTGCATTTGAAGTCCTCTGCCATTCGGAACTCCCAATACAAACATCGATCACGACTATAGATTGGCGCGAGGAATATGCGGTGTCCTAAAATCATTCGGCGCGCAGAAAGCTTGCATGAACGATGTAACGAAAATGAGTATACCGATAACAGTAACAATCGTTGGAGTTTACTACCGCAATCGTAGAGGAAAAATATGCGCAACAGCTACTGAAGCCTGATAGTGCGACTCCATGGAATCACAAAATGCACTTCAGAGAAATGAAAACACACAGAAAAAAAGGAATAAAGTGCAGACACGTTAACCGCATTAGCAATCTGGTTAAATACTTTGTAGAGGAGCATGGAGTAAGGACAGAGTGAATAAGCAGAATAAAAAATGTGTGAGAAAGCATTATTACTACCTGATATTGCTCATAAGAGTTTACGAACTTATAGAGAAACATATTGTTACGTAAAATTTTGACAGCCGTCCTGGCCGACACTAATTGGAAGCAGCGTCCAGGCACTTCGGTTATTGCGATGGTTCTTGCGTCCAGCCTACCAAGCATACCTCTGGAGGAATATTCCTTTGCGCTGACGCTACGACCATTGCAAAGAAAATGAGTAAAGAAACACTAGATAGATGTAGTCTGGAAACATAACGTCATTTTGACACTAATCGCAAAATATTTCGAGAACGTGCAGAACATTCAGCTGTCATAAAAACTCTGTATGGTACCGCAAACGGTCGGGCACAATAAGTACAACAGCGTAATGCAAAGCCTTATCGTATTACCGTGCAGTTTGTTTTCTATTCGTGATAATGCAAAATGTGTATCACTTTTATGGGAAATGGTGAGATGTTTCTGTCATTTGAATTATCTGTAGTCAGAAATGTTGTAAATACGAAATTCCTCTTGATTGGTTAAACGTTGGTAGGCACGTCACTTTTTCGCACGCCGAAAAACTAAAAGAAGCCCTGAGATGGGCTTTTCTTGTCAACAAATGAAATCCAAAGTTTTGGTTTCTTCGTAATTTATAGGTCAAGTCAGTTTTGAAACGAACGTTATTTATTAAAACTTTATGGTAATAAACGAGTGGTTTTTAAGAAACACCATCTTAACCTGTTTTTTTAACTTTTTTCTGCACCGCATACTGTTTATTATAATCGTTTCTTTCCCGTGAGCTGAAGAATTCCCAGCGGCTTTCAATAAAGGGGCAAGACTATACAGGGAGCGAGTTCTTGTCGCACGCAGCTGAATGAAAAGAGCCGAGCGATGCTGCGATGAGAAAGGAATTGCGACTCCGAAAAGATAACGGCCACAAAGAAAAGTTTTGGTAGCGATATCTCGCGAATAATACGCACGACCCTGTATTTTTCGGCCAGCAGACACCTCTTACATTTCTCTTGTGTGCGGCTTGCATTCCACTCCTTAAATTCTCTGGCTTCCACAGTAGCAAGGACAAGAAGCAAAGGAAGAGTGATTTTTTCTTCTGAACTGATCCATAGCTTTGCTCTTGCTTCTATGCTGGCGTGTTCTCATTGATTTATTGCTGAATCCTGTAACGAAAAAAAAAGGTGTTGAAAGGGCGATGGCGCCACAATTTAATCTCCTTTCTAGAACAACCACAGAACGCATTCATAAGGGGTGCAACAGTTTCGCACTTGCAATGAATGTTTGAGCCTTTTTATCGCACAACTTTCTAACTTTTTGTAAAGAAACACTTTTTTGTTGTTTTTTTCTGCCGGTGTTCTTCTTTTTTCATCGTGCAAGGTTAAATAGAGAAAACGATGCAAAATCATTCACGGCCAACTCCACTGATGAGAAAACTCTAAAGCGGTTTAGAACGATCTGACTAAACCGTGACTTAGTATTGATAAATTTCAAGCCTTGCTCATTTTATTGGGTACTGGTAACATGTAACAGGTGCTGCATGGTATGCATGTATATTATGCTTGTCTTAGATATAAATGCCCACTTCAAATCCCGCTCCGTGTGACTATGGTAAAGGAAAGAAAGAATATACAAAGTGTGGAAGGAAAAACAAACTTGGAAAGAGTGATTCAAATGCGTGTGTGCTTTCGATACACCCCTGTTACTCGGCATCAGGTATAATAAGCTGACGGAACATCTATCGCGCTTCTGTTTTCTCACACGTACTGCGTAATAACGTCTACTATAGCGCTAAGAAACAATATCGGATGTACATAGCTTTCATGCTTGTCTGAAAAGCGATCCATAGGAATACTGCTGCCTTTTATGAAGAGATACTCAACTCTTCAATTAATATTTCTAAACTACCCCGCACACGAAGCATGAACTTTTCAATAAGCCATTTTTGATTTCTAATATCTGTTTTATTCCCATGCTCTTACCTACTGCACCTTATAGAAGGGAAGTTGATAAAATGGTCTGAGCTGAGAAAATGGTTTTGTGTGGACGTGGTTAAGCAGGCTACGAACGTAAGAACTAAAATTATATAAACAGCTTGGTTTAGAGGTCCGTTGTATTGGGGAAATACCAAGAAACGTGTTATTTGCGCAAATTGCGAACTAAGACATTACAAGCACTGGTGGAACAGTGCAACATGTTTAACAAGTGGATCAAGACAAACGTTAGTGCGATAATTTTGAAAGTGCTTTCGGAGGACAACACAATGACACGAAAGCGAGCGTGAAAGACGCAAAAGCGATGTCATGACTGCATACTGTTCTGCCTTATTTCTTTTTTTATCTTAGAATTCCTTTCATTTCTTTTGTTTTCTAATTACGTTCTCCAATCCACTTTCTTGGTCTCTCCCAGTTTGTTCCATGTTTCCTATTCTTTCTTTCTTCAGCAAGTCCTCGTTCCCTCCTTTCATTTTTCTTATAAAAAATTTGCCCATTCATTTTGCCGCAGCCACAGGCGGCTAGTCAGCAGTGCAACGGTGAGCTGTGACTACCCTGAGTGTCATAGCCTGAGCATTTATTGGAATGTGATCCACTGCCTCATCGGAATTCGAAAGATGTTCTCGAGCCCGGTGAAGTGGTAAGTACGATTTTTTGCAGGCTTCTGTTTCTCCATGCGCTTCGCGTTTGCTCTTAATAGAGTGACTACACGGGCGAGTACAGAAAGTACTTTGCTAATTTCACCTTAGCAGGAAGAACGCGCGGCCGACATATCAAATTCTTTACGATGTAATCATGAGCTAGAAGATCAAGAAGTTTCTTTTCTTTGTTTTTTTTTTGTAATACGTTTAGTCACCAGCTCAATCGTTTCATTCGTATAGGTCTGGTTTCATCTCCCTGTATTTATACTTACTCAATAAGGTCGTTTTGCTAAATAAATACATTTTCACACCGTGTAGCCGCTTAAGCCGGCCTCAAGTCCGTGCAGAGTGAATAGCGAACTGTTATCATCATAAACCAGTACACGCGCTTTTCATCCTATTCGACTTTTTCTTCATCTTCTGTTTCGCTCTCAGAGCACGTGCACCGATTTTAAAGGCGTGGGATGCAATACCACTGATGGGCGAAAGAACAAGCATGGAAGAGAGTGAAATAAAGAGATGTAAATAAACACGAGGAGAAATATACAGAGAAATAAGTGAAGGAAAAACAGGCAAACAATGAAATATAGAGGGAATGATAAAGAAAGAAAGAGACACAAAAACCAGAGTAAAAAGCGAGGAGTAAAACAAACAGAAAAGGCGAAGAAATGGAGAAATATGGAGCGGCTGAAGGAATAAGGAAGCTAGAAATAAACAGAAAGAAAGAAAGAAAGCGAGGAAAAAGGAAAGAGGTAAGAAGACAAAGAAAATAACAAAAATGAGCAAACACAAAAGTGAGGTAGAAGAAAGAGAGAAAAAGAGAGGAGAAAGGGAGACACGAAGAAAGGGAAAAAGAGAAGGAAGGCGGGCTCCTCAGCTTCGCCCGTCAATCAATCAATCAATCAATCAATCAATCAATCAATCAATCAATCAATCAATCAATCAATCAATCAATCAATGATTTAATCAATCGATTATCTGATCAATCCATCAATCAATTAGTCACCGATCAACCAATCAATCCGGATTTATTTTCAGCTACAAAGACAGTCAACGGAGCTCAGTTGGGGCACACAAAATAAAGCCCTAGATCAGGTTTGACAGGGTCTGTATACCCCCGGGCTTGGCAAACATGTCATACAGGGTATACATAAAGGCATAACGGGCTCATGGCAGTTCTCTTCATTAGATACACATAAATAAGCTAGTCAAACGGAAAAATCTACACACTAAAAAGAAAAAAAAAGGTATTGTGACAGCAGATTGAAACGCAATCAATCAAAAAGAAAATGGGGAGGGGGAGTGATTCACGCATATTTTTATCTTCATACAGATGCGAATTCACTGCGTGGAAGTGTTACGTATGTTGCTCGAGAATATTAGGTAGTAGTGGTAACAGGTACTTTAGCATAAGAGTTCTGTAATGTGTTCGCGTTCTGGGTAACCTTCAGACTTCACGTTAACCATCACAGTCCCCAATTTTCAGCTTGACTTAGCCATGACAATCCTGAGAAAAATGTGGTCTAATTTTTGTAGCCATCGTGTAGCGTTTGTTTAGGATGCCTCCAGCTTCGGCACCACTCTTATGCGAAGCTGTCTTAATTTCTTCTTTGAATAAGTTGTTTGTGTCTTTTAGATAATTATAATACTGGGATTTAAAACGCAATCCTTAGTTGGTTTTAGTGATTACGCTAAGTAAAGGGTAGTTTTAGGATGATGCGGTCTGGTTTGACACTCGCTATTGCGATGAGTTATAGTTATTTCATGCGACTTCAATAGCAAGTACCGATTGCATCCCGCAGATACGCTGGGAGAATTTTTTCACGCTTTTCGTTCGAAATGTGCTGTACTGGGATTTACTCTAGTGCACGCGCGCAATTTCGCAGCAATATGAAGTGCCTGAAATCAAAGATATTAAATTTTTTGTTAAGGTACTATAATAATAATGACATCAAGGCACGCTTGGTTTGGCTCTTATCCGACATCTTATACGAGACTAAGTGCAGCACGCGAAATATATTCGAGGGAGAAGGTGAAGAGGGAGACGCAGTGAATTTCACGGAGTCTTGAACGTGGACGTGCAAGTTGTACAAATTTTGGCACGCTGCATCGTGACCTATGAAATCACGGGACCGCTAGCCTAAGCAAAAAACAAGATTAGGGAGCCTTATTGCCAACTTCTTTTTTTTTTCATTCGGTATCTTTGTTGTGCAGTTCAAATGGATTGACTTTGGAGACTAGCATCGCTAATATATAAAAAAGAAAAAGCAGATATGAATAGTCGGTAGACCGTACCTCAACCATCAAGAGGTAGCTTTATGGTTAAATGGCCAGACGAGGGAAGGCATTCGAGCATACCAAAAGGAGGCCCATTAATGACACAAAAAGAAAGGGCAGCGCTAACATGACTGATAAAACGTAGTGTAAGAAAACTTATAAAGCAAACAGCTAAAAGAGTCTGTCCGTCTCCCGACCCCATCCTACAGAAACATCTGCTGTTGCATTTCTCTGCTCCTTTTCATGTCTAGGGAGCGTGGAGAGGGCTGAAAGGCCATTTTGAGCTGGGTCGATATGCGTTTTTGCGGCTCAGCGAAGAGGCCATGCCGAGGGTTGGCGTCCTCGGGATGTATCTGACAGCATCCCGGTCGTGTTTTATTACCCGGGCCATCGAATTTTGAATGACATCTGCTCCCCGCCACGAAGGCCGTAATGACTCCCGTCGGCCTCCGTAGCCTGTCTTTGTGTGTGCGGTTATTCCCGTTTTATCAGTTTATGCGTGTTTCTTTGCGCGTTACTGTCAAGATTTTCCTAATAATTTGGTTTAAATAGAAATCCCCACCCCACCCCCAACCCTTGGTGGGGATACTTGCAATGCGCGTGCGGAGTGGAACCAGCCCACACCTGATGCTCTGCTTTTAGACATATGAGTGCAATAATACGACACATGAGGGGCTCAGCGCGAATAAAACGTTAAAAATAGTAGATCAAAAAATCAAGGGTACCTTGGAGCGGCGTGTGGAAGAAGCATACAGGAGTAAAATGTGCGTCAGTGGTAGTGTGTCCATGAAATACATGAAGTGGCTTACCCTTGCAGGTATGAAAATTGAATAGAAACTTGGCCTTTCTTCTGTGACCATGGTAACCTGCAAATTAGACGAAAAGGAATAAGGGATTGCGCTATTCAGCAGTGCATTGCAAGTTTCACTATATACATATTGAAACTGCTGTACTTCATATCGTTCATGCCCAACAAATATAGGGCAATGTATATTAGGTAGTTCGGAGATCTTTGGACAAAATAACAATGGAGATGTGAGGGTGTGGTTTTGCAGTAGAGTTGACAAACTCTGTGGAATATGAGTGGGGTGGCAGGGAAATCGCGTAGACCACAGCGTTGCTGGCATGCGCAAGCGAAATATCCAACTAATCTTCCACACTGTTTCTTCCACATAGGCACCGCAAGCCAGATAAAAAAAAAGCTGTATTTCATAGGCAAGAAAGTTCTTTCAGTTCAGTCACGAAAGTGAATATTTTTAATTTACACGCATCGCAAGTCCTCCACTAAAGCTACACGTATTTGCGAAATCTTTCTAAGTAAAAGAATTCTGGCATATTTGGCGTTGCCATGTCAATCTGCAAGACGCAACCTTGACAGCCGTTGCACTAGTTTTCCCCACTACAGACTAGTTGTCCTCTACTAAAGGACATGCTTAATGCTGTGTTGCGTTTTGCATGCGGGTGTGAAATATGGTCGACCTACACACGAAATTTAGCCTGCATTTCTCTGGAAAATAAATACGCACAAACCTACTTTCTCGAACTGTTGGAGTAGCACCTAGGTTACTTGTATAACTGGAAGAGGCGCAACGTGTTTCAGGAAAACAAATTGTAATATTCAAGAGAGAACTACTATAGAGTAGTCACGTTCTAGTAAAAAGTATTTGAGCTGAGAGCCAGTGCGACTAGTGTACAAACCACACTAGAATATTTTCTGGCATGTCAGTGTAGTTGGTGCTGCACAAGCAATAATACTGTGTATCGGGCAATAGTGTATAATATCGTGTATCTGGCTGTATCATGGCAGTAATACCATTCTGCTACGAACTGTACCTTGCATCGGCCCACGGTGACGTGCTTGCACAAGGCCATTAAAGCACTGCTGAGCTACTTCAAGGCGACCGGACTTCACGAGTGTCCATGTATTAACAGCGCGAGTTTGTGGTGTGTGTTCTGATTTCTAATTTTCTTTTTCATTTATCGTGTTCTTTTTCAATGTCTGATCTATTATTCGTACTGCGTAGCCAACCGAGCCAAGCTTGTTTACCTTGCTTGCTTCTTTTCTCATTCTGTTCCCACTATATCTAAGGGCAACATATGAAATGTTGCCCCTAAAAAAGGAGTAATTGCATATATATATATATATATATATATATATATATATATATATATACATATATATATATATATATATATATATATATATATATATATATATATATATATATATATATATTTATTTATATGTATAAAGACACCCGGCAATGCAGTTTACGAGATCTGATGGTAGCGCCAGGACACACAGCCTAGCGAGTAGGCGCAGCAAAAACCGAGTTTTCAAGGCGTAGCCTGGCGAGTAGTCGCAGCAAAACTGAACTTGCACGTGCATATTATTTTCGTTTTTAGGTTTGGGCAAGGGGGTCACGGCTGATTATGTAAGCGCCCAGGAAGCGTTCTTTGAAAACGTGCCAAAAAGGGCATTGACACTTCATCGTGTCACTGTGTTCAGTGAGCGTTCACCCTGGCGGTCGGTACCAACAATGCTGCGGCGGCCCAAAGAGCTTCGTCGCGCCCTCTGATACGCTGTCGAAAGCATATATATATATATATATATATATATATATATATATATATATATATATATATATATATATATATATATATATATATATATATATATATATATATATATATATATATATATATATATATATATATATATATATATATATATATATATGTGTGTGTGTGTGTGTGTGTGTGTGGGACACTATCATGACTGGGAGACGTGGCCTGGCTCATACGCCATATTCATTCCAAAGCACAAAGCACTTCTTCCTTCTCTGCTTCTACTAACCATCCCTGCTTTCTTAAGTCACAGGATTCCCCCTATCCCCGAAAGAAGTAGCGTCAGACGAACAGCAACGAAAACTGAGCATGCACGGCTTAGAAGTGAACAATTTAAAAAAAAAGGCGTAAAGTTCTATGTCCCAACAAAGTTCCGTAAACACACTACAGCTTCACAGGAGAGGGCAGCAGTCCGGTGAATGCTAAAGTTCGGGTGGGCGAGGCTGACTGTTGCGTACTGGAAAACACAAGAACACCTTGAACGCGAAAACATCAGGTGATAAAACTGCTTGTATTCTTGCGAGGAATGAACGTGGTGTGAAGTCTTTGGAGTACCAGCAGCACGATTTGCGCAGGCGTCTGACCTTGATAGGTACATATGAGGTACCACCAGTTGTCCATTATGAGATGCCACCCGTTGTTGTCCAATATGAGGGGCCACCCGTTGTTGACCAAGGCTGTTGCGGCAATTTCCACGTTCTTTTGGAATACGAAGTGTGGTTTTGCACCTTTTTCATCTTTCTATGTCATGTTGTCTCAGTCTTGATCTCTGCTGAAGAAAACTTACCCGATGTCCCGTGAGAAATATCCTAGATTCGATACATTTTTTGTCTCGAGCAAGACATCTTGAATATGCCATCGCTTTCATTGACTCGTGTGCAAACTTCTTTTTTTAAGCCGTGTGTGTTCTTCCGACGACTGTAGTTATCCGTGTCGAATAACATGGCGCTTAACCTGGTCGATTTCATTGCGCTGGTCTTGCTGATGTTGCGAAAAGTGTTGAGGTAGGAGCCCTTTTGGAATAGGACATTGTTTTCTTGGCAACTTGACGTATAGTGTCCAGTTGGCAGCTGTTGCAACGCTTTTCAGGCAGCGAAGTTGGTAGGACAGATTTGACTGGAGGAACATCAGAGGCGCCTGCGACTGCATTCATTACGTAGGCATCCGGCACCTGCCAACCTGTCAGAGTTGATGCGTACCAGCCTTCGGTGTTTGAACTTTCAGGTCGCTGCACTCTGAATGGTGAGACCACAAACGGCGTGGTTTGGTGAGATTTCGGTTCTGAGTGGCCATCTTTCTGTGCAACTAACGAGCTGAGCTGTTCTGACCCATGCATCTAGATAGAAGCTGCAGAGCATGGCTGAGTATCTTCTGAGTTTCACAGCTCTATACCAACCGTAGCAAGCGTGTGAGGCGTGAGGTTGGCGTTGTGAGTAACTAAAGAGCCATGTGACGGAAAACCAGGTGGTAGGCCAAGTGCATGAGGTGGGGCGTACAGTGCGCTGGGTGGTTCGGTAACACGAGTCCTATGGTGCAGTAATGATGTAAAGGTCGATTTTCATGCCGCAGCAAAACACGGTGGAAGATTAGCTTGAAGACTGCTGGTGGTTGTGACCTCTGAGACTGATTGACTTTGGTGGTTGTGACCTCTGAGACTGATTGACTTCAGATCGTGGGTTGTACGAGAATGTTTATTGTAATCTTTAAATCTAATGATCAATTCTTCTTTGATTTTTTGCCACGATTTGTCATTTTAAAATATGTGAGTGTGGTAAAATTTGGATGCCTCACCAGTCACGTAGTCACTGAAGTTTGTAACCATCTCCCGTTCCGACCATGATGCAGCGGTAGCGTGGAGCACGAACAGGTCCAACCAGTCCTGTACAGGTCCATCGTCCGCTGCTCCGGTGTACTTGGCGATGGGAAGGTCAGTCGATGGTTCTGTTATGATGCCGGTAAATGTATTCACCTGAGATCACCTCTTCTGTGGTCGATATTCAGTTTAGGCGTATTGCCGGTGGCTTCGTGAATGATGTGAGGCTGATGTGCAGTGGCCAGGTCTTCATCCTGTCGACTCATGTGACGCTAACATGACTTCATGACTGAGAGACGTGGCCTGGCTCTTACGCCATATTTTATTCCAAGCACTTCTTCCTTCTCTGCTTATACTAATCATCCCTGCCTTCTTACACCATATATATATATATATATATATATATATATATATATATATATATATATATATATATATATATATATATATATATATATATATATATATATATATATATATATATATATATATATATATATATATATAAAGGAACCCCTAAAAACCGCGAGACAACCGTTTTAACAAATGCATGCGTGACTATTGCTCTTGGTCTTGTTCAGCCGAGATGCTTGCTGAAGATGTTGAATATGAAGGAAAGAGAAGCTACAAGATTCCATCACAGGTAGTTGTAAGCAACAAGTAACATGCACATCATCAAGTTTCCGAAAGCATACTAGGTTAATTAAGCAGAGTGGAAGCTAGAGAATCACCTTCGAAAACCAAGACAAAATTGTCGAGACGTTTCCTGGAAACAACGTTCTTTCGTTTGCATTAGCAGCAACCATAAGTACTTGTTCGCCTTCTTACGCTTCCATACGATTCTGCTTCAGCACGTGCGACACCTTTACTGCGTAGGTTCTTGAGACAAGTGGCCGCGATGACAGAGAGAAGTATGTAGTTCACACACTCAGCTGCTCTCCGGGGAAGCCCCGCACTACACGACCGCATCTCTTTTAGTGCCTGCCATTGTTTCCAAGGATTAGGCGTCAGTTGACAGGAGATCCGCCTATAAGGCGACACTGTCTCCGCGAAAGTTTGTGTAAGAGTAAAGTGCCCATCCTTGATGCGTTATTTTTGTCTATTGGCTGAAATTGTGTTGTTTCATGCATCGAATGCAATGAATATTTAGGCGCACTTGTTTCTTTATTTACCTTTATGTTTATATAGCAATAAATGCCAGTCTCACAAGGAGGTAACTTCAAAGAGGACTTACATTATGATTTGGTCCAGTTTGTTTGCGCTGTCAAGTTCTTGCAATCGGGCTGCTTTGACATACTTTCAACATGAAATACCTTCGAGCGTGAGACCCACTTGATAGAAGGCATTGTACGAAGTAAGTAATTTATTTTTATAATGTGGGTCGATATTTCTACTGTGAATAAGTCCATTGCTATGCGAAGAATTTGCGCGACAAAGAGACAATGTTGTTGCCTTCACGTTCGAGAAACAATTACAGCCATTGCCACCTCACCAGTTCGAAACTTTTTATAGCACTCCTATGCACAAACCTGACGCAGTATAAAGTCATATTTAGGAAAGATTTCTATCATTTGCGAGGCTGTTGTCCACAAATACTTGTAAGCATTGAAAAATTACTGAGGAGCACGGAAACATTGGGCGAGTTTGTATGACATTACGGAATAAATTTACAGCTCCGAAGAAAGTTGATGTTTTCGGTGCTGTGAATTTAATCGGTTATGATAAACATTTCCTTCGCTAAGTTTCGTAATGTGTTGTTCTCATATGTTTATCAAAACTTACTTAAAGTTCTCGGTAACCTGTTACTATTTAAAAGTGCTACATGTACTTGCAAAATGATGGCATATTCTATATATGCGGAAGAGATTGAAATGGCATGCACATGAAGACTGTCTTTTTATTTGAACAAAGTAATATTTGCGCCAACTTAAAGTATTAAAATTACATCAGGCAGACAAAAGAACGTGCGTTGCAAGATCTTGGTGGAAGGCCGAATAAGTTGCTCGAATTCACGAGCAGGGACGCCGAAGTCTGTGTTATTGTCTCAAAGCCACATAAACCAGCAGTTTGCTTTTCGGGAGACTTACATATGGTCGACTACTTACTGTTGCATCCGTAGTCGGCGGTAAATTACCAGGAAAGTGAAGCCCCGACTAGCCAAAGTAAGACAAAAGATCAACGTGAATTCAAGTGAAGCCATTCATTTTCTGCAGTGCAAAAAATATATGTCCCGACAGGCCATTTGGTCGCGCGCATACCTGCTTCAGGACATGTTTTGGTTTTAAGAGGCCAAGCTCCTTAGTGTGTGGGCCATTACCTCCTCTGTAGTAGTAGTAGTAGTAGTCGTCGTCGTCGTAGTAGTAGTAGTATGAAGCCACTTCTAGTTTATCAATCGCTCAATAGATGGCGTTGTATGTATTTGTATTTGGAAATATTATCAATGTATAAGGTCAGTGGCTACCGTATATTGTTGATTTTGTGTAGTGCACGGATGGACGGATGGATGGACGTACGTTTCGCCCCACTCATCGTCATTCACTCCGTGGATATGCTGTGATTTTTTTTTTTTTGTTAGAGATGAGTTGGTGTATACCCCCTGTGTATTTCCATACCAAAAAAAGCATGCGAATGCTGGATATATTGTCACGGTGTCGGGACGTGGACGAAGGGAAGAGACCGGATGTTAAGAATAAACTGTTTATGGGAGCGAACTTGTTGCCACGTACAAGGAAAGTCAGATTAGAGCAAGACACTGACACTGATGTAGTTAACAGAGCGTGAGCCGTCGATCAACTGACAAGCGGCGAAGCGCGTCGGCATGCATACATGTGCCGTGGAATATTCCAGCCTTATCACTGATCGTGGCGCAAGCTCTGGTATAATTTCGAGTGTTCCCGTTTTGAGCGCAATCTTAACAGAGTGATGTGCAATAACCGCGAACCTTCTCGAACAATGGGGGGCAGTTTTCACTGAGAATTTCCTGACTGTCTTTGAGGGCGAAAGCTGAATGAAACAAAATAGAGAATGAGAAACGCGCGTAGCAATATTTATACACAAGGCAGCTTCTAACACGTCTTCAATATGTACAGACTTTGGCAGCATTGCCAAAAAGTTGGAACATTCATAAAATACTTGGGCATTAACTGAATAGTAATAAATGCAATGCATGATCCTATTCAAAGTCAAAATATTATGTTCGGGTGAATTGGGACTTTCGCATATATAGTGGTAGGTGTCTTTAGGCTTATTACCGCTTATATCACAGATGCCCCTAGCGTCTTTTGTTTCCAGTACATAACATCAAGGCTCCGCCACCATCATCTAGTGGCTAAGGTACTCGGCTGCTGATCCGCTGGTCGCGGGATTGAATCCCGAGTGCGGCGGCTGCATTTTTGATGGAGGCGGGAATGCCGTAGGCCCGTGTTCTCAGATTTGGGTGGACGTTAAAGACCTCCATGTGGTCGATATTCCTGGAGCCCTTCACTATACGGCGTCTCTCATAATGAGGTGGTGGTTTTGGGACGTTAACCACACATATAAATCAATCAATCAATCAATCAATCAATCAACCAATCAATCAATCAATCAATCAATCAATAAATCAATCAATCAATGAAATTCATGACATTATGAGAGAGCGTTGACTGGGGCTATTCAAAAAACATAGAATCCAAATCTTTTATTCTATGTGGCTTTCGCAAGGTACGTGGAATAGCCACAAAAACAAGGCACCATAGCGTCGTGAATACACACTTTTTAATTCTCTCTTGTGACTCTAATCCTCCAAGTTTTTGTAAAGAAAAAAAATGCCAAAAGAAGAGCTTTTTTTTTGGTCTTTCATCCAGATCTCGGTGATAGGAAAGTTAGGGGGTCAAGAAATAAACCATATGCTATTCTAAAATTTAAACCACTTTGACATTTTTATTAAGAACAAAATTTTCTATTTATTTTTTATTTAAAAAACACGCACACTCAGGCGTCTTTGTGGTCCATATGTATGGAGAAATAGCTAAAATAACGAAGAGAGAAAAATATAGGCATGAATAATTGGACCATGTACTTTTCTGCGCATTTTAAGCATAATGTTCAGCTTGGCGAAACGAGAAATGGGATGCAATCATTACAAGAGATAGCGCCCTTGAATACGACGATTAAGAAAGAGCTTCATTTTTGCACGAGTGAAGGAGCACGTGGTGCACAGCTGAATTGCGCGGTATCGTTTTTATCCCTTGAAAGGCTTGCTGAAAAATAATCAAAGCAAACAAAAGTATGCAGTGCTGAAATGTATGCGTACATGTGTTGTGATGAATGAACAAAAATGTTATTGCGCTCATACTCTGTTTCATTCTCAGTGGAGAAACTGACACCTCGTTCTCATGAATTGCCTCGAGATGCTGAAGGACAGAATAACAGCACAACGAAAGGATCCATAGCCCCTTGCGAAAACGTTGTAGTGCAAAAAACGTTCACTAACAAAAGTACTAAAAAGAAATATAGAAATTTTAAAATATCCCTTGCACTGTCCTCTTCCTCGTTTTTCTTATCTACCTGCTTCCACAAAGGAGTACATCACGCAATGTTCGTATTGATCGAATTGAAACATTTACACTGTAAACATAGACAGTTCTGTTTCTCTAATAAACAACCTTTCGCCGTAAGCATACTTAAACTAGAGCTAGTTATAATTTTCAGTGCATAAGATATCTTCAATTTATATCGATAGAGAATAAATGGTAGATAAGAAAAGGTAGGGAGGTCACCCAGCCCAGGACAACCGGTTTGCTTCTCACACGTGGATGGTGCAGAATGAAAGAGGGAGAGGAAAGAGAAAGAAATATAGCACATCAGAGTGCACGTGCACAAGAACATAGTCAATAACAGTACATCAATATGGCGTGGAACGCGACCTCACTGTCACAACTGCTTTTCCAGGTGCGTTTTAGGGGCGAAGCTCCTTATAGCGGCACCCGTTCGTCTCCCGTAGTATGTATTAAGTATAACATTTTGACCTCCAAGGTGGTGCCGGTGAGAGACTTCTTCTGTGCGTTGTTGAACAATCAAAAATAGTGCTCAATGTACATGTCAATGGCTGCTAATGGGGAATGAGAGACAGGAGCATTCGGCTTTTAGTTAACGCGCAGGCTGCGATTACCATTAGCAACCATTGGCATGTATATTGAGCACTATCTGACAAGAAAGGAATGCTACGTTATACTCGCTGGGCGTAACCTCCTTAGCTTTAGAAAGGTTTAGCGAGCGTTGAGCTGCAGTGCCATGAATACAATGAACTTGTATATACGATGAATGAACTCGAGGTGGTTAAAAATGGGAAGTAGATACGAAGCGCAAGCCGTAAGAAAGTAAAAGCCGAATTCTCCGCCTCTCATTTCCCATTAGCAGCCATTGGCATGTACATTGAGCACTATCTGACTGAAAAAGTTTGCCACGTCATACTCGCTGGGCGTAACCTCCTTGGTTTTCGAAAAGTTTAGCGAGCGTTCGGCCGCAGTGCCATGAATACAGTGAACTAGTATATACCATGAACTCGAGGTGGTTAAAAGTGGGAAGTGGACCCGAAGCGCAAGCCGTAGGAAAGTGTGCGTGTGCCACCTCTCGTTTAGTCCTTGGAATGTCCGCTGGATGGCGATGCTTCTATATGGGAAATATATGATGAAAAGATGCGAGATGGTGGTACTTGGAGTGTTTAATAGATGGACGAACGGACACATAGACAGATGCATGGATGGACGCATGAACGGACGCAGGGGCGGCTGCATGGCCGAACGCAGGGACGGACGCACGAACAGACGCACGCACGGACGGGCTGATGGTCGCATGGACGGTCACACTGACGGACGCATGGATGGACGGATTCAAGAACGAATGGACGGACGAATTCTTCGCCCCACTCTCCATCATTCACTCCGTGGATATGCTGCCATTTTTTTTCTGAAGGACCTCCGCATTTCCTTTGTCGCCTTCAGATGCGATGTTCTCTGTCGACGACATGCAAGAACAGATTCAATGGAGGTTTTTTTATTGTCAAGGTGCACTATAACAGACCCCAGTGACTGTTCATGAACATTATAGACCGCACAGTTACACAGGATATGGCGCAGCGTCTCCACGCAACGACAGGCATTGCAGAGAACGTTGTTGGCCATTCTGGTGCGGAAGAAATGACATTTTGTGATTTCCACACCTAACCGCCACTGATACAGCGGTATGGCCTCTCTTCAGCGGAGTCGTGTCGGAACTTTTGATAAAAATCTGCTTTATTGTCCAGGGCTTGATTGGGGTTTATTATTATTCAGGTTATTCCTTGCTTGTCTCGAATTGTAACCTCTTACGGAGCAGCTTCAAGTGAACAGCAGAAAATACATGCATAGACATTTGAAACATTTATTCTACCATCCCAGCAGATACTCGCATATTGAGTGAGTGAATTGGTCCGGGTGTTTTTACACCTATAACTGCGTAAAAACTTATTTCCGTAATAAACGGACCGATGTGAATGTACGTTTGTTACGTCAATTCATTTTTTCGCTAGCACACCCGAAGAAACTTTGCAAAAAGGAAAACCTTTTTTGTAATGGCTTGGTTCAACGCTCTAACCTTTGGACAAACATCATATCAATGATATTTATTAGAAGGCTGTCTGATGAAAGTAAAACACAAAGATTGATTTAAGACATTCCTCAGATGGCTGGTACAGGCCTACACATACATTACCATTACCACGTGAAGCCCATCTAAGCTTGGACATAAAGTCTAAAACATCATGTCGTTGGGATGAAAGCTTACACAGGTTGATACGCTCCAGTCGTTCATGTCATAATAAAAACAAATAGCTTTCATGGTCACATGGGGGATCGTTCTTTTTTAGTTTTCTTCGAAACATGACAAAGTAGCCTAGTGAAGTAGCGAAGAAAACTTTGCGCCAATTTGCGATTCGACTTGTTTTCTCGGCCAAGTTTTCTCGGCGTGAAAGGTTGCGTTGGCATACATTTAACTCGAGCATTAGACTACGGGCATTATTGAGCATATCTCCGGGCAAGTTGCGCCTTTGTTGAGCCGAGGAACGCCACATAACAGTTCCGCACAGACCCCTCTATATATTTAACGGTCGCCAACAAGTGGTGTCTTCCGCACCAGCGCTCCCAATTTCATTTCAGTGTGGGGCTTATTCCATGGCGGGTGAGCGCTCGGTATGTATGACTCAATTAACCACACACTCAAGTTCTGTGCAGCACAGTTTGCTGAAAACTGCCCCTTCTTAGTTTTTTGTTGCTTTAAATTCTATTAAATTCTATCAACAATCTTAGATAAACTCTGCTTGATACTGCCCCGTCTTTTCCTCTCCCTTCATCACCAGAAGAACTTCGACCCGAATGAGATTTGTTTTCCTCGCCATCTCGGCTTGCAGTTTCCTTCACCTTCTCTTGGTCTTCCTTCCCAAGTTCAACACGTTGCAGGCATCACGGTGCGTTTTTTCTCCTTGCTGCCGCTCCCATCAAGCCTACCTAATTTTAGCGAAGCATTGTTTGTCATGTGGTATTAAAGTCGGAATACTGAAAAGAATAAGGAGGAAATAAATGGCATACCCGTTCACGCGGTTTTTTGCCAACAATTCATCATTATTACTAAGCATCGCCACGACGAAATAAAAAGCAAACGAGCACAATCAACTCAGTGGTTCTGTTAATATAATTAAAAAACAAAACGTGAAGAAGGAAAGTGAGAGAAAAGGGCGACAGAGCCCAAATTACGTTACTAGATATTTCCCCAGCAACCTACAAAGCGGAAAAAGTTGCGAAGAATCAATACTGCACAGACAAGAAGACAACTACAAACATTTGTCGAACCCACCCACTCCTCTGCTGCCATTCGTTATACAGCGCAATGATTATTAATCTAGTGTGAACTGAGGCACGCTCTCCTTATTGTGACTTTTCGAAGTATCGTCGTTGTTTTTCCCCTCCAGCGCATGCAATTCCTCCCTCGTTCCAAGCGAGGTCGTTCTTTGCATATGTCCCTTTATTTAGTATTCCTACTTCGCAGCTCAGTAGGGCATAGAGCATGTTGCCGAAGCAACATTGATGCTCGAAATGTTAGAACAACCGGGGAGGCCTTATCCGACGTATGCAAATAGGCAGACTTACAAATGAATCGGCTCCCCCGGCTCTGCACGCATCGTCCAGTTACTGTGCACCGCCTCTCTCACATTCTCTAGTGGCCTCGTCTTTGGGAGATATTGATGGCGTGCATTTTATTCCACGATGATTCCCTCTCCTCTTCTCTATCTGCCGTTAAGTCACGTGTGTGTAGTGCGCTTTTTTTCGGGGTACATTACGCAGCGAAATGAAAAGAAGAACTTCGAACAAAACAACGACAAAAAAGTTATATGCTAATTACTTTGGTCCCCTCTCATTCATGCATGAACTTGGCGGTATGTACGATTTCCTACGTCGGTGTAGTTATCGTGACATGCGCAATAATGACGAACGGGGTGGGATCTCCACCGCATTTACGAAACCCAGTCACTCGACATCAAACAGAGATTGCTCTGTTTCCCTTTTCGGGTTTGTCGATGCGCCTTTTTTGAGCGTGCGTTGTTCCGACTTATCCACCCTTTCGGAAGAAAGATATGCAAAGCCGCAGTCGCCCGTATAATACTTATCGTTCGTACTACTTGTACGCTAAATTCTCATACTTTATTATACTCGGTTCACCATGACAAAACAAGCGGTGCTTTCTTTTCTATTTGAAAAAAGAAAAGCTCTCACATGAAACATCTTTATGCATTCGAGTCCTCTGTTACTGCAAGACTTTACTAGATTGTTCTCCTTTTCACTGATTGTGTTGTTCGTAACGCAAATAGTGAAATTCTTGCGAGCCATTTTTGAAGGCGAACCGCCTAATCGCAGCCCATAAAAACGTCATAATAATCGTTATTTACAGTGAACTGCTTGCACTGTATTAGCTTCCTAAACATTTGTCAACTGCAAGTTGTGATAATAGTTATATTCCTGAGGACAGTTATATTCCTGAGGACTTCTGAGTGAACTATATAGAAACTTAGATACGCAACCAAAACTGTTTGTCTTCATTTACATCAAGCTGGGTTAATTCGAAGAAGAACGGCTATTTGGGCTAGTTGGTTAAAGTCCATTATAGTAAGGGTTCCCCGCTGCGGTGGTCTAGTGGCTAAGGTACTCGGCTGCTGACCCGCAGGACGCGGGATTGAATCCCGGCTGGGACGGCTGCATTTTCAATGGAGGCGAAAATGCTGTAGGCCGTTGTGCTCAGATTAGGGTGCACAATAAAGAACTCCGGGTGGTCGAAATTTTCGAAGCCCTCCACTACGGCGTCTCTCATAATAATATGGTGGTTTAGGGATTTTAAACCCCACATATCAATCAATACAATTTCCTTTCTCAATAAATTATGTAAGTTATATAAAATGCAATACCTTGACAGTTGATCAGCTGGAAGTGACAAGTCTTTTTTTTAAGTTCACGCCTCTTACCTAAATTTGATTCCTTTTTATCTGAATCTTATAGGGAACAACTGATCACTAAACAGCCGTACGGAAAAGAAATGAATCTTTTTGAGTTACGTAAAAAATTACGTAAGCTAGAATTGAGTTTATTCTTTGTTTCTTAATATGCCACACTTATCATTGTCCATACATAAAAAAAGCGAACTGTTATGATATCTGTGGTGTATACGTTCTTGAGTGGTTGATGAGAAGTAGATGCCAACCTGTTTAAATGACATTGACATTACAATAAATATTTATTTGGAGTTAAAAAACACATAGTAAGGTGTGACTTGTTGTCTATAGAATAGTAATATGGAGTTCGTCGTAGTATGATTGCCTAAAATTTGTGCTGGGACGAGAAATCGGCCAGGGCAACTCTTCGAAGGCTCCGCTTTAGCGTTTCATTCAAAAATATCTTAAGTTGTACGAGAAAATATGTTGAGCAGTGACTACGAAAATATCTTATTAGGTGTTTAAGAACATACCTCAAGCAGCGGTAAAAAATATCTTACGGTGGGTTTTTTTTTCTTCTAGCAGAAGGGTGGGCTAGCAAGGAAGATAAATGTGCATGTATTGGTCAACCTACTTCTGCCACTGACAGTTAGTTAAGGGATAAGTACAAATAATGCATGTGGCACAGCAAGCACACTGTGCTTATTTGCCCGTACATGAAGTCGACTCCTCAGGCAAAACTTAGCCCCCATCGATTCGCATGTGAGGGGGTTTATGCGACTCTAGACTAATGGACAGATAGCAAGACTAACGTCTTTCTCGTACGTGCTCCACATAAATGGAATATAAAGGATATAACGTGATGCGAATAAATATAGGTGTAGTGGTCAGCTTGTACTCGCACGAAAATACATCGGGCTGGTCGATTTATCAGACATGCAGACGCTGTGATGAAACCGAGGAGATATGTGAAAACAGCGACAGATGGCCAGAACAAGCAGACAGGCTTTCACTCTGGCACTCGATGGAAGATTCATAGCTCAGTAATGTTATATTAGTTTAACGCACGCGTGTCAGCACAGCTGAACCCCTACGAAGGAATCCTGGTAAGATAAACAAAACGGCTGTTCCCAGAGTGGCAGTTTGGGCTAGTTGGTATGACATGACAATAGTTACAGCGCGAGAACAGAACAACGACGAAAAGAGCGCTGGTGTCCTTCTTGTCTCTTTGTCATCATTCTGTTAACGTGCTATAACTATCGTCAGGGGTTTTCCAAGAACGATGGAAATAAAGACGCTCGATGCTTCTATCCAAATTAGGATAGAAATATAGATGACACATTTTGAATGTCCGGACAACTCCCTCATATATTTAGCGATTATTTTGTTGGTATTGGTTAGAAAAAAAAAGAAAATCACGATGTCCTAATATTGTTGGGAACGTCATTTCTATCGTACATTATGAAAGCGCAAGACTTACAGCGTGTAACGAGATTAACAAAAGCTTATTTAGACGAAATCCAGACAAACGCACGCTAATGAACAAGAGGCGTAAAATCGGCGTATCTCCGTAGTAGAAGATGCGTATTTTTAATTTCTGTACTACGATTATTGGTTTGTCTTTCGTTTTTGTATCTTCCTATAATACCCCACAGAGAGTTTCGTTGTTCTTTCTATAAGCCCTAGAAGTTCTTACTAACAGACCCTTACTCCAAGTAAGGTCTATGGTATCAGACCTTTCATTTTGGTGGGTCTTTCTGGCTACCAGCATTATACAAAGGTATATAAATGAGCGTGAACGAACAACCAAGCAAGGCAGCGCTAATTTCAGGAATTTTTCACATATTTGACCATTTGTTAACTCTTTATTTATCTTTCGTTTTTTCATGCTTCACTCGACTTGTCAGCTTTAGTATTATCTCCACAATAGCAGCTCCCTTCATAGAGTCCATTGCTTTTAAGTTTTCTTTTGCCGGACCCACCTCCTAAGCCATAAAAACACTGCTTCTGAGGAGTTATTGCACTGATCTCATCCTAAACTTGATTTTGTCCTCCTCTTTTTAAACATCTTGTTCACGTCTCCCAATTTCACTGGTTTTCTTGTGATAGAAGTCACCTGTAATTTCCTCTCCTGCATTCCCACCTGACGCACTCGTTGCGCGTACCGCCTTCGAGTGCTTCGTGTGGAAGCAAAGCGTCCTATTTTGTTTCATGAGCACGTTTCCAGTTTGCAATAGCACAAATACAAGTAAAGTTAAAATTAAAAAAAAAAGACGTCATTCCTTCTGCAGCCTTCTCCCCTTCCCCTTGACTGCAGTCGTGAAAACGGCAGTTAAAAGCTACGCGTAAGCACACGAGAGGATTTAGAGGGATTTCAATTGCCAGGGCCCCTCCTCGCGTATTGGCTTCCCACCCATAGTCGCTTTCCCGCACTTTGCAATTCACGCGTGGGAGGGGAGGGAGAAGCGAAACGCCAGTTTGGAATGCACTCCCGCAAGAAGGGACATTAATGGCAAGGCGCTCCCCCCTACCGAGCATACGCGGTGAAACATCGACATGCAGGCCTCGATCAGGTCGTCAGCCAAACCAGAGCGCACGTGCGTACATCGGATGGTCGTCCTCGCAGGCATGAACACGCTTGGAAGTGCGTTTTGTATTAGAATGCTAGACCTGTCGGTTTAGGCGTGTGTAGAGAGCATAATGGGTGAAAGGAAGGGTGTGTAAGAGGCTCAGAGAAGGAATGGTCGGAAAATGCTTGAAATGCGACAAATTGCAGTTCTGTTGCATTCGTGCTCAAAACTGTAGGCGTGCGGCTGCGTTTTGTATAATCTTTCCTGATACCAAAACTTTGCCTTCTTTTAGGGATTTGAAGGGCAGATTTCAGCGTAGCTTTAACGTCATAGTCTGAGTTTCGACAGCGCAGTGAAGAACTAGCTCAAAGTATATATTTTGGGCTTTTCGAAGTAGCCATTTGTGGAGTGGTGGCCTTTTCAGAAAGTTGTATTCGCCAATGGCCACACACGCAGCTTCCCAAGAGCAGGTCTCTACGTGAAGCCATTTTGTATGCTTTAAAATATAATCTTTCAGCTTGATCCAGATGCTGCATTTAAATGCATTCTAGGTTTTCACGCGCCGCAATCCCTATTTGTGGCATGCTGTAATGAAGACACAAAGATAAAATTTAAACAACACCTATGCATATTTCAGGATGCGAGCACAGCTGCTGAGACAGTGCTAATTGCTTCTTGCTTGAACATATATACCGTAGAGATATACGAAGTGCAATACGATTGCGGGTACAATGCACCTCCGCTTCATATGAACCAGCGGATAAGTCCTAATGATGAACGTCCAAGTTGTCACTTCATTTAGAAGCCAAAGCACTTGCATACTCCCACGCTGCTTGTGGGCGACTATTGAAATGCTGATCGGCCACTTCTCCAGAACACATTGATACTTACGTGCAATACTGCAGCTGTTGTGGGCCTTGCTTTTAACGTGGAATATATTTCTACACGTGGGATGCGAACACATATGTTACTATTTATTTTGCCCACCCACTTTCTGCTGTAGAGGGTGAAAATGGGCATTCTGCAGCTGGCGGCAAGTAGAGCGGGAAGCTGTGGAAACCGTCTCTTCAGAGAACATGCACAAGGTGCAACCAGGCTACGCAAGGTTTCCACGCGTCATCTGATTTTGTAATCGATCAAATGAATGACTGGTTTGGACTCTCTTGCGTGGAACTAGTGCTGGCGCAAGTAAAAACAATAGCCTCAATTCAGCCGATTGAGACACCACTCTCAAAACTAAGGAACTGATTAACTTCGCTCGCTTGTGTAGGTTCACGTACGGTGTCGTTTATCCCGGGTGAGTTCATTGTAATGGTCGGAGTACAGCAGCCACCTAAGTAAAACCAAGGAGAACTAAGACGATATATACTATAACACGTATGACATAGAATCTCTGCTCTGCTGTCTAGAATAACTATATTTTCAAAACAGATAAGATAAAGAGAAAATACTTATGACACAACGATGCCTATTACTTGGCCTGTGTAAGGTTTTATGCTGTATTTTCGCGAGTCATAGCTTCCATTGTTTTCTTCCAAGATGCGACTTTCAAGCCCAAAAAAGCTCTTAGCGTATTTTAGGTAGATCATCACGTGATTATACTGCTACAAGAATCTTCCACTGTTTCTTCACTGTCAGTAAATAAACATAGCATATCAAGCTGCATGGAAAGAATACTTCTCGCTGATTGATTGATATGTGGGGTTTAACGTCCCAAAACCACCATATGATTATGAGAGACGCCGAAATACTTCTTGCTAACGGCTTGAACCTCCCCCCCCCCCCCCCCGCCTTGTCCTCTTTTTTTCATATCAAAAGCCATTTACAATAAATAATAAAGCAAACGGCATAGATACCACTGCACAGAATAATAAGTGACTTCCATCAATAGATGAATGTAGGCTGAATATTTACGCAAGAGATAATTTTTGAGCCTTTTGTGCAATTTTCGGCTATTAGTTTAATGAACCTAATTTTTTGGCCTTCGAAGAGGCTTAACGAACTCACATTCTCGCAAGCCGACTGCTGTATAAGTAACTATTGTAGGTTTTATCTGTTCCAACCTAATACTGCCTGCATTCATTTAACGTTTCAAGTGATGTATTCCGTACACCACTATGAACCGGTTGAATAATGAGCTTTAGAAAGCTTACAGAGGAACCTGCGGTGGGGACTAAAAGCCACAACATTCGGATTACCCGCAATCAGAAGTTGTAGGTTCAGCCTTCAGCGGCGGTGAGTTGAGGCTCACTCCCTTCAATTCTTCTGGATTTTTGTGGTAATTGCTGCACTACAGTAAAAAACAAGTGATACACCTTATAGGTTAATTGCATGTAGATTTCCATTAGGTTGTGTCTAACTAAAAAGGAATAGCCCTCAATGAAACACCCACTTTTGTTTACGATGGAGCTGTGTCACCACGGCATGTTTCATAAGAACAATGTCGCGGCTCGTGTTCTTTCCCCCCAAAAAACAATGAAGCTTACAAGAACAGTAGTTCATGATATGATATGTTAGCCTGAGCGTGTACTATGGGTTCAAACTGAAAGATAACGATGTGCACAGTGCGATAAATTTCGCTTTCTTACATAGGAACAGTGGCTTAGATTTTCCCTAAGACTGCTGGTGGGTGACAGTTCTGCCCCAATTTTAAAGACTAGCGGCGTGAATGAACATTGTTCCACTTGCTGTTAGAAGGTCAGCAATACTGATGGTGTTCATTCGAGTGTTCTCTTTAACAAAGTTACGTAGTGTAGTTGGTTTGGCGCAGCCTGCAGAATAATTCCTAAGAGCAGTATCAAACCATATTTCTGTCAATTCAGTTGAAGCGCTCTAACCAAAGGAAAAGAATAGTTCTCGAGATTGTTTTGCCTTGGGGGTTTGGGGGTGAATGTAAAGCACTGTGAAAAAGGGAAAGAAGACAACTACCCATATGTAGCACAAAGTCACAAGGAAGCCACATGGAAACCTCTATGGCTTCGAGCTACATATGGGTGGTTGTCTTCTTTCCTTTCCTTAACTGTTATGACACCTTGCAAGAGAGAATAAAATTAGAAAAAGGCAGAGAAGTTAACCAGCAAGTGGAGCATCTGGTTTGCTACCCTGCACTAAGGAAAGGGAGAATGGGGAAGAAAGACGGGAAAGAAGGCGAAGAGCGAAATATATGCGCAAAGAAGAAAAAAATTGTGAGCTGGGGTTCTATAGCCTATACAATGGGCCACTACCACGCAAAAGGTTCAATAAGGTCTTCACTGATTTTCTTTGCGAAGACAGATCATGTCACCTTTCAAGCACTCACAGCTCTGACAAAGGTCTGTCGTCAAGGCGAGCTAACGCAGCAGCTAACTGACATCTTCGCACGCTGTAACGAGGGCAGTGACAGAGAACGTGCTCGATAGTTTCATTTCTGCCGCAATGACCGCAAGCAGCACTGTCTTCCATGCCGATTCGGAAGGCGAAAGCTTTGGTGAAGGTGACACCAAGCCATAGTCGAAAAAGCACCGTTGTCTCGAGTCGAGAGAGTCCAGACGGAGGCTGGAGTTGACGAGACGTGTCCAGTCTATGCAGTCGCGTCTGCCGTAAGCACTCGGCGTTCCACGGGGATTTTAATTCTGCATTAGCGATTTTTCGGATTGTCATTGCAGCATCAGCCCTTGAAAATGGTATAGATTTTTCTTCACCATCTTCGTGTGTTGGTCGAGCAGCTGCATCGGCATGTTCGCAGCCGAATACGCCGCAGTGACTTGAAAGCCACTGAAACGTGATTTCGTGTCCTTCGTCAAAGAGGTGGGGAAGCAGCTCTCTAACTTCCAGCACTAGTTGTTCATGAAGTTCCCGGCGTAAGGCAAATACCAAACACCGTAGTGCTGCCTTGGAGTCCGTGAACACGCTCCACTTCTTGGCTTCTTGGTGTTTAATGACGTCAACTACGCTACGTAGAGCAGAAAGTTCCACAACTGTCAAAGACGCCTGGTGGAATAACTGAATCTTTGTTGTTGTCGCTGTTGCAGGAAAGATCACCGACCCTTCAGACCCATTCACTTTAGTTGAAGCATCAGTATATAGATGGGTATGCTCACTGTACTTCTCATACAAGAGAAGAGAAAGCTTTTTTACCGCTGGAGACAAGAGCCAGGCTTTTGACCGTATGCCTGGAACCGTGAGTTTAACATGTAGATAGTCATACACCATGGGAAAGTTGCAATTCTGGAAGGAGTTGTATAACCCATGGGTATGCGTGTGCGATATTACAAGACTGACGGGCAAAATGAGGCTCGAAGCCCGTCTTCTAGCGTTGAGGCTAGATGATGGGAAGGCACGAGTAACATGCTTCGCGTGTGCTCTGAACACTTCCATTACAATATGCGTCTTGAGCGGGTAGTCATTTGTGATCGCAATTGTCTCAGCTGTTGACGAGCATCGTCGTAACCGCAGACAAACTCGCAAAGCCATAGCCTGGATGCTTTCGAGAATGCGAATGCTGGTTGGGTAGGTATTGGTCAACACGGGCAAGCTGTATCGCAAATAGCCGAGAAAAAGCGTCTTGCACAATTGCATCACTGCATGTACTGAAGTACCCCAGGGTTTTCCTCCAAGATACTTGAATAAGTTAGCAATGAATGTCAGCCTCTTCCTCAAGTGGGCCACTTGTGGGCACTAGCAGATGTCTCTATCAATGAGTACGCCTAGAAATCTGTGCGTCTCGACATACGGTATGTCTTGGCCGACAATAGACATAGCGTATCATGTCATTGGCTTTCGACTAAAAGCAATCAATGCGCATTTTGCTGGCGAGATCTTCAGACCCAGTTCATTGAAGTACAATGATACCAACGTCGCAGCTTTCTGAAGTCTTGCGCGTACCTGAGGTCTTGTTACGCCAGAAGCCCAGACGCAGATGTCGTCAGTGTACATAGATAGCTTGACCATTCTCGGCAGTCGTTCCACAAGAGCAATGAGAACTATGTTGACGAGGGTTGGACTTAAGCCGCTACCTTGCGGAACTCCACGATTAGTAGGGTGTTGAGAGGTTGGACCATCTGCAGTGTTCACGAACAAGGTCCGCCTTTGTAAATAACTGCGTGTCGAACAATACAGTTGTCCGCCTAGGCCTACTGTTATGGGTCGGAAGGAGGAAGTTGAATGATACGAAAACAAAACAGGTTTATGACACTAATTACACTTATTTACACCAAAGAAAGGTCAGTGGTTTCACAAACCACGAGCGTGGTGATTGAACCGTTACATGGTCCAGAGCGACGTCCAGTACTCTGCGGCGTCGTTCTAAGCCCTGTTGGGCTCCTCCTTTCCGAGTGGAACACCAATCACACACACACAACAAGTGAGGGGGACGAGCATGCACGGTCCACGTGAAAGTCCAATATTGAGTTGTGAACACTGCACTGCAAGGTGGCGCCAGCAGGGCTCTTCCTCGTTGTGTGTGTGCCGCTAGTCGAGAGCTCCCAAGATCCTGACAGCTTACATCAAAGGGTCCACCAATTTGTTCGCTTGATTAGCAGGGCGATTTGCGGCGGCCGCCATGGTCTATTCCAAGAAAGATGCTGTCTTTGTTGTCCTCTCTGGAGCTGTTTACAATGTCGTGGCGACACGACGTCTCATCCTCCGGCCAGCAGGGACAATGCCTGGCGGGCATAGGCAGTCGGCCGGTCGGCCACTTGATTGAGGATTAAAAGAGCGCCGCTCCCCCGCCAGCTCTGGCGCCGGTCACGCCAGCTTCCCCGTCGCCCGATGAGTCGCCGAGGGCATCAGTCACCGCTTCTGCTCGAAGAGACGACAAAAGGGTCCGTAGTTGAAAGTCAGGAACTCGCTTTCGCTTGTCACATGGTCTGGGTAATTACTCAACACCCTCTAGACTAGTCTAGAGGGTGTTGAATTACTCAAATTTTCGATAGCGTCTGGCAGACTGGGTGCCGAAGGGATTGAGAGCCTCTCCAGTGGACCGACTTACGCATCATGGCGTCTGCCCAGATGAATTTCCAGGCCAAACTTAACAGCTCCTCTGCCGCCCGGAAAATCTCGGCTGACCAGCGCTCCCAACCGCTGGGCACGAAGAGAATGGCTGGGGACGAGGACGATGGCCTGGCTTTGACCCTCCAGCTGCGAACTCGTAACCAACTCCCAAACCAGCTCACAATGATCGACAACAGCAAGGCTAACCACACAACACAATACCATGCTGAAGTCAAGCACAATGGACCCACTTAAAACCCTCCAGGCTTCTCAAGAAACAGAAACAAAAGAGAATCCTGTACGCTAAAATTTTGAGACAATTTTGTGCCACGAAAGTTACAACAATCCTGGACGTGGAGATGCCTAGCAAAGATAGAACAAATTGCCGTGCGAGAAAAGCACACAAAGGCAAATACAATTTGGCCCCATATATCCGTAATCCCAATTTTACAAAACTAGCTTTTTGCTACCACCCGCACTACTAAGTTGTAACTGACATTTAATTTCATGACTAATTTCATGAAACACAACCAAATACAAAGGTTTCACATAAATGCTGCCTGAACCTATACAAGGTAACTGGGCGCATTCTCTATTCTCTCATGATATCGAACTGTGTATATCCTTTACACGCTTCCCTAATCTCAACGTTCGGTATAACATAACGCTCAGCTAAAGAATTCACCTGATCCCTGAGCACATACTAAAATAATAAAGGGCAATGCAATTCGTGTACTAACACACTCATTTGCTGAATGTAGTTTCATGTCAGCCGATGTTTTTAAAGAACGCCCAAGACTTTGCTGTGCGCCCTAGCACGACATCATACTCTCCTCCAAAGAGCGTTAGCACACCAATCGCACATTAAACCATAGGCCATTTCCCAGTAACTCAATTAAAACACTTACAATGATTTTAAAAAATCTAGAAGGGAAAAAACTGCTGCTACACGAATTAGCCGGGGAGATTACAAAGGGATATTACTTCAAAACCCAAAAAATAAGCAAACAAAGATGCTTCCCCGTAAATTCCTGTGTCACCCTCTCAAGCTTACAGCTGTCCCTCCGTCTTCAATCGTACACGTGGCGGTCGCGGTCTTGGTGGATTTCGGGAACGCCCGAGCACGTGCTTCCAGCTGAACAGCAGCGTTACGCCTCATTCGCGATTTCGGTGGGCTTCGGTCAGCCCGGAGGAGGGGATTCGAGCAACGCGTGGGAAAGAGTGGCGATGTCCTCTTTGGGCTCACTCCCGTGCGGGGTTTAGCTACTGTGGCTTTTGTTGTAGGACCCCTTCGATACCCCCTGTCCACTGAAACCCTTAAACCTCTTCCGCGAATTCTGTCGCGAGGATGCGCGCTGTGGCCTACCCCTTCGCCGCTGGCGTTTTGCTGCACGACACAAAGGCCTCCCCGGCGAACTGGCCGATAACCCACTCTTCCGTCGTTCACCCGGCTGATTGCTACCTCCTTCATCCCTTTGCCTTGTCACTTGCCTACGCTTCTTCCTTTTACGGCGGCGTTTGCGACCGACCTTTCCTTCAATGGTTCGAAATTGGTCGCGGGTTAAGTCATCAACAGTATTATAGTTCAAAGGCAACCCATAACACTTGCTCTTTCCACGTTATTGCAGTCCCGCTTTCTTTTTACTTTGCGTCCGGCGGCTCGGACGCCTGAAAACCGACTTTGAAGGCAGTACTGAACTCATTGGCTCGCTAGCTAGGCTCAAAGGTTTTGCCCCTTCTTTTACCCGCGTAGTGCCTTCTGTCCCTCTCGCGGCCTTCCGACGTCTCTTGCGTCTGCACCGCTTCTTGCGACTCTTCTCTGAGCCAACCACTCGCAGCTCAAGGTCGCTAACATTCTCACTGCACTCATCAGCTGTCGACACCGCGCCGTCTAAATGATTTTCGAAAAAATGACCTATTTCCCACTCTAGACTGGCGGACAGCTTGACGCTTTTAAGAACAGTGCAGCTGCTTCCCTTCCAAAAATCTCGCTCGCCTTGCTGGGAGCTGCCTACAACCACACTGTTCTTCTCACTCTCTGCTTTCGCTGCTTTTCCTGAGCTTTCTCCGGTGTCCTTGACTACTTCCACATTGTTTGCAAGTTCCACCGTCGCGACAACCTCAATTTAGGCCTGTACCAGCCTGTCTACAGATATCCTAGCTGTTTCGCTAGCATCTAACTGGCATGGCACCTCGTCGGACACGCTCTGGCCTTTGTCGGCCTCTCTACTCAGAGCAGCACCTTTCGCAGCTCTCACATTTGGTTCGTCTTCGAACCTGCTGCGCTCTTCACACGTGCTAGCCTTCTCTATAGATCTGGACTGCACCTCACTCGTTTGAACATCGTACTTCTCTTGAGCTACACTTACGGAAGGCTGAATTTTCCGTCTCATTGCCTCGTTTTTCTGTTCCAATTGTTCGAGCACCAAGGCACGTGCTCGATCACGCTCTTTTCTATCTCTTATTTCCTTTTCTTCTCTATCTCGTTTCCGTGCCTCTCTTTCGCGTTCCTCTCGTTTCCGTTCCTCTCGCTCCCATTCTTCTCTTTTCCGTTCTCTCTCTCGCTCCTGCTTTCGTTCCTCCAACCTTTTTAAAGCTTTTAACGCGTATCCAATATCCTCCTCACTGTCGCTTTTCAATATTAGCTCTAAAACTTCTGACCTGCCCATTCCTTTCTTAATATTAATACCAAGGTCTCCACAAATGTACAAAAGACCATCTTTTAGCAGTGTCTTCACCTCCATGATTGCCGTTGTACTTTAGTCCTGCATCTCACACAAATGTAGGAGATCCCTCGAACGAACAAATAGGTGATCTCCCTAACTCACACACAATCCAGCTTCTAATCAACGCACACTCAAGAAATGAAGCCTGGAAAGTTATAGCAAAGACCAAGACTCACCATAGCACAGCACCATGTCGTGAAGTCCATCCCACCGCTGCCAACCACTTGTTAAGGCTCAGAAGAAAGGTCACTGCTGATGGCATCCCACCGCTGCCAGCAGTTGTTAAGGGTCGAAGGAGAATCGCTGGAGGATACAAAAAAAAAAACAGGTTTATTGCACTATTTACACATATTTACAGCAAAAAAGGTTAGGGGTTTCAAAAACCACGAGCGTGATGGTTGAACCGTTACATGGTTCAGAGCGACGTCCAGCACTCTGCGGCGTCGTTTTAAGCTCTGTCGGGCTCCTCCTCTCCGAGTGGAATACCAATCACACACACACAAAAGGTGAGGGGGACGAGTATGCACGGTCCACGTGAACGCCCAATATTGAGTTGTGAACACTGCACTGCAAGGTGGCGCCAGCAGGGCTCTTCCTCGTCGTGTGTGTGCCGCTAGTCGAGAGTTCCCACGAGCCTGACAGCATACATCAAAGGGTCTGCCGATTTGTTCGCTTAATTAGCGGGGCGATTTGCGGCGGCCGCCATGGTCTCTTCCAAGGAAGATGCTCTCTTTGTTGTCCTCTCTGGAACTGTTTACGATGTCGTGGCGACACGACGTCTCATCCTCCGGCGAGCAGGAACAATGCCTGGCGGGCATAGGCAGTCGGCCGGTCGGCTACTTGATTGAGGATTAAAAGAGCGCCGCTCCCCCGCCAGCTCTGGCGCCGGTCACGCCAGCTTCCCCGTCGCCCGATGAGTCGCCGAGGGCATCAGTCACCACTTCTGCTCGAAGAGACGACAAAAGGGTCCGTAGTTGAAAGTCAGGAACTCGTTTTCGCTTGTCACATGGTCTGGGTAATTACTCAACACCCTCTAGACTAATCTAGAGGGTGTTGAATTACTCAAATATTCGACAGCGTCTGGCAGACTGGGTGCCGAAGGGATGGAGAGCCTCTCCAGTGGACCGGCTTACGCACCATGGCGTCGGCCCAGATGAACTTCCAGGCCAAACTTAACATTGCTGACTCAATGGCTTCGAGGATGGCGTCAGGAAGGACGTTGTAGTATGCTCCTTTTATATCAAAGAATATGGCCAGAGATAATTGCTGACATGCCTTTTGATGCTAAGGATACGTCACAAGATCTATAACATCGTCGACGGAACAATAGTGACGGCGAAAACCAGCCATGGTGTTCGGATATATCTCGTAGTATTCAAAGTACCATTCAAGTATGGCCAAGATCATTCTTTCCATAACTTTTCCAACACAACTTTAAAGTGCGATCGGTTGGTAAAAGGTATTGTCCAGGTGAGCTTTGCCAGGCTTACGAAGCGATACCAAGCGGCTAATCTTCCAATCTTGCGGAATGACGCCACCTTGCTACGATCTGTTTAAGATGTTAAGGAGCGCTTCTCGTGCCCGTTCACCAAGGTAGCACAGCATCCAGTAAGAAATGTTATCCAGGCCAGTCGACGACGACCGAATACATAGAAGGAGCGCCGCATCAAGTTCCTGTGATGTAAACAGTAGATCCATGCACGGGTCCCGTGAGTTAGAAGAACAATATTTCATTTTTTAATGAAATTGCTTACAAACATTTGTGCAATAACATCCCGATCCAGAGCCAACATGTCTAGTTAAGGATCCGTTATAGACAAGTCATTTGTTTAATTAGCGAGTAAAGCCTTTACACAGAAAATTCAATCACAGATTACAAAATATTATGTGGACATCTAGGGAAAAACAGAAATAATGCGACATGTACATATATTTCCACAATATTGGCATGACAACTGGTAACTCTCTGATAGGAATATGGTTCATTGTATGTAGGCTTTCCTCCGTGCTTTGGGTGTCTAAGTTGTCAAGGCGTTGTTGTATCTTTTGGATGCGCGGGGCTCTTCGTAGATTGTCTGTTAATTTGGTGCGTCGGCATCTTCTTCGGAGAGCAAATTATTGTGCGCATAGCCGCATGTGCAGCTTTCTTAATAGCTTGCTGAAGACCATGGGAGAGCCCGCAAAGGCCTTCCTCACAAGCATCGCCAAGTTGAGTTTTGAACATAGTCCAATCTATTCTTCGTGTCGTGGTAGATGGGTACGTGTTCGAAATACCTTTGATCTTCAGGTAAGTGGGGATGTGGTCACTTCCGTGTGTTTCAATGTCCAAAAGCCACTTTACCCGGGTAGCGAATCGGTGTGAAACAAAAAACAAATCAAGGCAGCCGCTATATGTGGTGCCTCAAAAAAACGTAGGACTTGCGTCATTCAGAAGGATGAGACCATGACTGGGAACGAAAGATGCTAGACGTCGTTCAGTTGAATCAACCCTTGAGCTTCCCAGGATGGGATTATGTGCACTGAAGTAGCCGGTCATAACCGATGGACACGGATGTGCCCTCAATATGCCCTCCAGTTTATTGACGTCGAATCAACTTGATGGGGATATATATACACCCAGGAGTGCCAATGTCACCTTTCTATTTTTAAAAGTCAAGCCCACATACTGATTGTCGTCATAAGGTTGCACTGGCTGGATGACGTAAGTAAACTCCCGGTGAATATATACAACAACCTTGCTACTTTCAATGTCAGTTGATGAAAAAAATGATTCGTTGCCGGATAGTCTCATTGGGTGCGACAATTTCGGTTCACATATAACCATGATAGGAAATTGATATAGACGAAGGAACTGACGGAAATCGGAGATGAGAGGTCTAAGAACTCTTGCGTTGCACTAAAAAATTGACGATTCTGTGTCCTCTTGTCGAAACTAGTTGTGATTGTTGGCCATAACTTTACTGGAGGTTTGCAGGGACCGGGCTCAACACGTCGAGCGCTTGTAAGCCGCTCCTAGCAGTTGGCGTATCAATGCTTGTCAGAAGACCTCTGGTGACATCCACATTAGATCGCAGCTTAGAAATGATTTGACGATCTGCTGTCGGAGCCTCGTCAACCGCAGCATTGGCCTTCACTGGAAGCATAGAGCGAGAAAAAATGTGGAACACTTCACGATTTTGTGTGTCATTCTTGCGCAGGGACCATGCTAATCTTCTCTGTATCGTTCAGATTTTAGTATATGTACTTATTTGCAATAAACCGCTGTACCTATTTTAGTCGACACTAAGCCACACGGCTATGGAAATGGAAATACAAATGAGAATCGTGATCGAAGGAAAGAGACCTTTTCTGTCTGTTTTTTGTTTATCGTTCATCGTTTTAGAGTCCCGAACCCTACAAAACACGGGAGCAACAGCAACCTATTATAACACTGGAGTGACAGTAACTGCATCGCATCGCAATATTGAACGCCGTTCAGGGAATAGACACCACGGATATGGCTTGACGCTGTCACACTTTTCAACAAAAACAAGAAAAAAAAACAAGTCGACCACAGACAGCTGTGTGATCATATAGTGCCACCCTGCTGTGTAAGTGTTTATAACCATTATAAAATAAAGAAACTCACAGGGAAATTTTTTTCTTCTTTGCCGTTCATAGTGCACAATTTATCATTTTTCTCAAATTTTTAACACATCGCAGTGACGATAAAGACATGAACAAAAAACGGTATTTACACAGGTATTTACACAGAGGCCAGCGACACCAGCAATACTCTAGCACTCCAAATTACATGTTTTTTTCCAAGTTCCTGGTACCCTATACTTTGACGAATGTGAGTACAAAACGCAGTGGCTGTCTCCCCGACACGAGGTAAGCACAAAAGTCTGTGAAGATGCTTACCTGTGACCCACGAGGCCTCCTGGTGTATAAAAAACAAATAAACATAATTGGTCAGAGAATAAAAGCATGGAATACTACTTGTACGAGTGTAAAGCAATCTGTAAGGGCAGAAAGAGAGCCCTCGGCATGGGAGATGATTTTATCGCCCCACATAGCAGCTGGGAGGAACATTTCCACAACGTTGCCTATAGTTTTTGTGTTTTATACATTGGGAATTTGTGGCTGGAACGGCGGCTTCTGCAATGCTCTTCAGCTACGTAGTCGCTAGCACACACCCATTCTTGTCTTCCCATCACGGTGTCCTGGCCGAGAAGTGGAGCAGGGTTTGAGCCCATAGTGAGGGCTTTCCGCGACTTTCTCCGGACAAGTGAAACAGCTGGTGGAGCTCTTTGCAGTCACCCAGAAGAAGCACTTTTGAGCTAATGACACAATCATAGAAATGACATGAACAGCCGTGCTAAATGTACTGGGCTCGCATAGAATAAAAATACTGCATACCAACAAGAGATGGTGAAGCCTCCACTAGCTCTTATATAATGGTTGACATGTGAACCATTAGTTCAAAAAGAAGCGAAATATTAGGAGGTGAACGGGACAGAGATTCGGTTTGTTACCGTATACACGTAGAATATATATCATAAATAAAAAAAAAGATTCCAAAAGTGGCAGCGTGAAAAAGAAAGGGTACGGACTTTACATAGGTTTATCGGAAGAAAAGCATCCGTACATGTATCAGATTTATCTCCTTGCATTACAATCTTATATTCTCCCTTGCTTTTCTGCAGTGACCCTTCATTCTTAATTCAGCGTTAATGAAATGCTGTCTTCGGCCACGAACTTTTATGTGGGATTTACTCTGTATGAAAGTACTTATGCTGCAAACATATCTGGCAGGAGTGAGAACAATGCTGTTCATCTAGCTAAACAACAGACTTCACAAGTTCCCACTGTATAACAACCCTGACGCAGCCAGCCTTTTTTTTTTTGCTGCCTGAAAGCGTACTGTTAAGGTCACCTAAAAGTAAATCTGGGAGAACAACGACAAATCACCAAAATTCATCTCTAATTACCCGCTGATCAATTAAGTTCCGAATGACCGATCCAGGGATAATTTCAGCCGTCGCACTACGCTTCACACTACTTTTTCACTGATAACCCGTTTTCGAAGGGGTCAGCTTATTTGTGGTTTCCCGCACGTCTGTGTTCCATATTAAATCTCTATTGTGTTTCACTGTAGGGGTCATAACAGAGCGCTAGCATGCTGCACCTCCCGGAAAAAGTGTGAGAACGAATGGCTAAGCTGAAAGTAGTGAGCAAGCAACAGCCAGCGGTGGTCCTTGGATGTGCACATCGTGACTTCACAGCTTTCGAGCACTGTTTCCAGTGTCGTCTTTTGAAGCTGTATCCCTCTCCCCCAGATTACTTATGAGACTCATTGAAAGGCCTAGAAAGCAAGAAAAAACATCCGTAGTTGTCCAAAAGAAAGATGCATTCACGGCTCTTTGAGACATCACTGGGTTATCTTTATTTGGTATTATTAGTTACCACACGCACTGCATCCGGACGCAGTAATTAGTATTATGAGTAATCTGTTCATGTGCACTGCATCCCGACAGAGTGATAGGAAACAGAAAAGGGACATGTGGGTGAAACACCAATATCTTGGCATTTAGGTAGCAAATTGTTTTGCAGACACCGTTGTCTTCGCTTACGATCACGTGACTTGGCGGGTGAGCAGTTAATGACGGCACTGACGTAATCAATAATACAAACTCTTCGATGAAATTGTGAAGCTCACATGTAATATTGGAATTGTCATTATAAAATTTATAAAAAGAACTGTCGTCGCTTTAGTCATTCTCCGACACTCATCGCAACCCATGCAGCTAACAAGTGAAACTTGACTGCGTGGATTCCGCGCGCATGAATTTGTAAGAGGTCGTAAATGTTAAGTTATAAATCAAGAAATTGAAGCTGCTACTCGATTCACATTATTTTTGAAGACTGTGCAGTGTTTGACTTGATTAGACTACACTACTACTATTGTTTCACCTAAGCTCTGCAACTATATTGCTGCGAGTGCAGCACAAGCACCGCTGCTGCCCCCGCTGACTCCTGAAAGAAAGCGAACAGGAATTTGCCCTTTTGTCAAAGCGATTTGCTGAAAGAGCTACTTTTTGTCTGCTCGAGAAGTTGGCAGCATTCAAATGCAACTTGCTGTGCGTGTCGCGACACTTTATTGTCAATAAGCACATTTACAATTCTGCACCTCACAATTTTTTTGCGTATTCGTTTATTAGCACGAGAGGATACTCACGGCACGCACTAACTTCTTGCCTGTTTTCCTGTCTTTTTTTTAGTAAGAAAAAGGAAAAGAAAATAATTTCTATGCTCCAATGTTTCTCGCAATCAGCTTTGTCAGCTTTTCTTGATACATAGCTATATATTCTTGCAAATATGACCCTAATGCATAATAACATACCTCGTAGGGTAGACACTATGTAGATCGCGTACTCTAGAGCAAATAACGGTGCCCAATATGCTTCCGAATAACATCGAGGATAAAGCGCCGACACACGGTGCTTCATCTCTCTTTCCTGGTTGGCACTTTAGCAGCTTATTCCTCTACGCCGTCGTCTTTGTCTGCGTGGCTCAGCGCCATGCCGTGAGCTCGACTGCTCGCCGCTTTTACACATATCATTGCTTACGTCTTCTACATCCATAAGCTTACTTATTTATTGTTATATTTATTCGTGTACACGACAAGAAGCGCGAAGTACCTACTCAAGAGCAAAAAAAAAAAAAAGAAGACTAAGTAATTGCCTTCAGCGTAGAACATGCCAAGTCGCAGGTAGCAGGTCATATACATCTGCCGATTTTGTCTTGTCTTTTTTTTTACTCACGATATCGGCATTGCGTCAATGCTGCGGGCCTCTGATTGGAAGAGCATTTCTTGTCAGACCCACTTAGTCTCCTTTCTTTCTTCAAAGCGTAAAATATGTTAAAAAAAGAAAGCTTCAATCTATTACAAATTGGCGTGCGATCAATCTTCATGCAGCAAACCATTTATTTTTTTCTGACATACTGTCCAGAGTTGGATGAAGCGTACATTCTTTTTGTTGGAAAGTAACGTATTCACAAGGCCAATTTTAAGAATTTAATCCTGAGCGTAATTTATTTCAATACCACACGAAACTTCAGTTTTTTTTCGAAAGAGGGAATGAGATCCTCTGTTTACTGACAACTTGTTTCACGTGCTGTAAGCTTCAGAAGGAATGCAGTTAGCTTTAAAAAAGATTGATTCATTTCTTTTAGTTGATTTTGGTTTTAGTTTGATCATATTCATCTGCCGACCAACACGTTTACAAACTCTGATGTTATTGCTGTCGTAAATAAACAAAACATAAATACATAATAAAAGTGTCTAAAATTCATGTGAAATTAAGCTGTATGCTTTAAATTCATTATTTACCGTTAGTAAATGGCCACACCGACGAAACGTTTTTGACGGCCGCTAAAAAAACAGTACCCTTCCACTTGCCCCACAGACCTCACTCTCTTCTTGTGCAATTTGAAATTGGGAACTTATTTGATCCGGTGCTTTATCAGTCATTTGTTTCATTCGCGGCATTGACTCCAGCTTATTCTTAGTCGCGTTCCTTTCAACGTACCCATGCCAATACTGCTTGTTTATTCGATGAGACCCCCAACACAAAGCATTGCTCGTCGCCTCATGCAGCAATTCCATCGTCAATATTACTCTGGAAAGTAAACATAAATAGTTCTGGAGAGTGGATGTTAGGATGCGCAATTTAAATAGAAATAGTGACAAAAATTTGCTGCTCGAAAGAGAGAGACAAACAGAAAAAAATATCGGCGGACGGCTGGCTGGTAATCACATTATTAAAAAAATTCGCGGAGCAAATGCGTGGGCATACATAAAATATGCATGGTCCATTGTTTACTCACACGTATGCGTATATGCACTATTTTACTCAGTTCCACTATTCCTCTTTATTCCGATTAGTATTTACTTTCTACATCCCCGATTCCCCTTTTTGATCTTTGCGTATGCGTGTGCCTGCACTTCCCTTTTTATACCGCCTGACTCATATCCTCGACTTCCTATTTGTTCAGCATTAATTTCTGACTAAGCAAGACAACCCAGTTTTTATAGAAAAGCTAAAAGCATAAAGCCAGACGCAGTGAAGCAAGCTTCATAAAGGCGTATGCGAATAACGAGTGAAAATACTCTCATTTCGTGGCACTCTGATTGCCGTCATCACTGGGCCTGCTGCTGGCATTCGCTGTCTTGAGGCACCAGAGGCTGCGTATTGTGTGATGTACGTATTCCGACATTACTCACAGAAGCCGATTTCAAGGAGTGTTTCCTTCACAGCTCCTACTGGGTGCGCCATCTATTTCAGAAGAGCATTACTGCATTCTGACAGAAACGCCTTTACTGAAAGTTCGATACCATGTATTTACCCTAACTCTAGTAAACCATTCATATGGCAAGTGAAACTTTGCTCGTCACGGACGCTTCAAAGAACATATCTTTGAGTGCATTGCCAATCAAAGTTCTCCAAGACTTCTTTATGTGGGGTATGTTTAAGTTGGAACTCAAAATAACTTGTAGTGATTGCTCTTTGCTGGTAAGTGTTTTGCAGGCAAGAGAAGTAAGATTTTGAGTGTTTATGGCGCTCACTTTCCATCAAGCAATAAAAGAAGTAAAGACACAGAAAACAAATAAACATTACCTTCGATGGTGTGAAACACGCTCCTTCCGGTTCTGTAAGTCTTATTCGTTCAGCAAAAATACAGCTGCAGAAAACCTGTGGTTTACGCAGGTCTGTCAATCAGCCGAATATTTAGCTGTCAATATACCATAAAACTACCTGACCATCATTAAAATACTTGATACGAAAGTGTCCCAGACGCCAACAAATGTATAACAAAAATGTAAATTATATATTTGTAACACTTGGTGTAGGACTCAGGTAACCGCATTAAGACTAAGTTATCCACAAGCAACGTGCAGTCGCGCGTTGCTGTGGACCTTCCACAGCGCTGAAGATATCTGTATATTTGATAACTATTTTGGTCCAACGACCAGTTGATACAGCTTTGATTGATATGTGGTGTTTAACGTCCCAAAACCACTATATGATTATGAGAGACGCCGTAGTGGAGGGCTCCGGAAATTTAGACCACCTGGGGTTCTTTAACGTGCACCCAAATCTGAGCACATGGGCCTACAACATTTCCGCCTCCATAGGAAATGCAGCCGCCGCAGCCGGGATTCGAACCCGCGACCTGCGCGTCAGCAGCCGAGTACGTTAGCCACTAGACCACCACGGCGGGGCCAGTTGATACAGCTAAGGAGCAGGTTAAGGCAAAGGAATGACCACCACATTCTAGTCAAAGTACTTAAAATCATCGGATTTACAGCGTTTATGCTGGCAGGAGCGGGTTTTCAATTTTTTTTAACTAAGCCAAGTGGGTGAAACTGCACAAAACAGTCGGGAATATTGGTTTTACATGCAGCATTTTATGGAGGAATATGTGCCTGCTAAATAAAAAGTAGTAAGATTTCACGTCTTGACACCGGATTGATTTTTCATTGAGGGTAGAGAAACTAGTGTTTTGCGTGGAAATGCGCAAAAATTGATCGGGAACATTTCAGTTAGGAATGTCAATTATCCATGTCTCCGCAGCCATGTGTTGTAATTACGCTCCTTCAGAGCTTTTGCTAGCCTCCAGAGGGCATGGATATCACAATGCGCTCATCCAAGTTACAGAAAGTAACGAGGAAACACCACAGTGGTGACGACATAAATATATACACGAGGTGAGTTAACTAAAGTAATTGGACTGAGTTTTTACTAACCAAAGTTTTCGGCTTTTCGAACGACAGTATAATTCCATTCAATGTAGTTTTCTTGGGTGGCTATGTACTAGTGGAGTTGTGGTTTCCACTCAAGATAGCAGCGCTGGAATTCTTCAAATAATATGGATTTTACCAGCTCCGTCCCAAAGTATTGATCTGCAGAGTTCCCAAATGTCGTCCTTTTAGGAGATGTTCCAATTTCGGGAAAAGAAAAAAGTCAGAAGTACTTAAATCCGTAAATAAGGGATTTAGGAGCATAAGAAATGTGTATTGAGGTGAAACATTCACTGGCGGTAAAGGCCATGTGACGCGTCGCATTGTCATGATAAAACATCCACTTGTATGCAATGTCTCCCAGGGTGAGGTTCGTTTTAACGTTTTCTAGGTCTTCTAAAAATAACTTGTGCCAGCTGAAAACTTATGCTTTTCATAAACAATGTTCCCCGTAAGCTTGTTCGAAGTTTTCAAAAGCAATACTCGTGGATTCACCATTAACATAAAACTAGGTGGCACAACACTGTTCAGAATTCTGACTATTCATTTTTGCAAGACACCACAAACGCACCGCCTCACTTACGGCACTGTATTAACTACTGAGTCATCTGAGTCATCTGTACGGCGTTATAAATAAGACTTACGAAGTGGAAGGAATAAACAAAGTGGTTTAGCGCAGGCCATGGGGCAAAACGTTGTGAGATGGCCCGCAGGGTTGCCAGTCTGATAATTTTCTAACACAATATATATATATATATATATATATATATATATATATATATATATATATATATATATATATATATATATATATATATATATATATATATATATATATATATATATATATATATATATATATATATGTATATATATATATATATATATATATATATATATATATATATAGCGCCACGATCACTGAGGAGAATGCGTGGAGCTCCATGACGCAAAAAGATGTGGCGAAGAAAGAAATCGGCGATCTCAGTGGCAGTCCCAGATGGTATAGAAGCTGTTTCTGCGTAGCGGGTAAGGTGGTCGACTGCCGTGACAATCCAGCGATTCCCATTGGACGATATAGGAAGAGGGCCATACAAGTCGATTCCAACGACTTCAAAAGGTGAGGCGGGACAAGGAAGAGGTTGCATTAAGCCAGCCGGAGCAGTTGTCGGTCGTTTTCGCCGTTGGCAATGGACACAGGAGGCGACGTACTTAGCGACGGCTGAAGAGAGGCCAGGCCAAAAACAACGACTTCATATTTTGTCGTAAGTCTTGTGGTAGCCTAGATGAGCAGCGGTTGGATCATCATGAAAGGCTTCCAGAACTTCACGTTGCAGAGAACGTGGGATGACGGGTACCCACTTGTTGCCATCGATGTGGTAAATGTAGCGACATAAAGCATCACCGACAAGCTTAAATTGTTTAAGCTGTCGACGGAGTCTGGCGTTTCGAGGAGTAGTAGAGCCGGTCAAGCGGTCAACGATGGTGCGGCAGTATGGGTCGGCACGTTGTTGTGAAACAAGGACGGATAGGGTGGCAGGTGATGAACTTAGCACTGCGATTGGAGAGGTGCTGTTGTTTTGGAGTATCGATGGTGAATTGCTTCCGCTGGGCAAAGGACAGCGCGATAGAGCATCAGCATCTTGATGCTTCTTCCCAGATCTGTAGGCGACATCGAAATCATACTCCTGTAAGCGAAGCGCCCAGCAACCAAGGCGACCCGATAAGTTTTTCAGCGATGAAAGCCAGCATAGGGCGTTATGGTCGGTCACGACGGTAAAATGACGGCCGTGAAGATATGGTCGGAATCTTTGCACTGCCCAAACAACAGCAAGGCACTCCTGCTCGGTGATAGTGTAGTTCTTTTCTGGAGCGGTAAGAGTACGACTTGCGTAAGCAACGACGCGTTCGCGTGAGTTTTTGTCACGCTGCAAGAGTACCGCACCAAGACCATGACTACTTGCGTCGGTGTGAAGGATGGTGGGTGCGGTGGAATCGAAGTGGCACAGTACCGGATCCGACGTGAGGGCTTGCTTCAATGCCGTGAAAGCGCTTTCGCAGTCTTCGGACCAAATGAAGGGGACGTTCTTTGCGAGGAGTTGATGGAGCGGAGACGCAAGTTCCGCGAAACCACGTATGAAGCGCCGGAAGTAAGAAGATAACCCAAGAAAGCTGCGCAGGTCCTTTTGACGTAGTGGACGAGGAAAATCGAGGACAGCGGCAAGCTTCTCGGGGTCGGGCCGAATTCCTTCTTTGCTGACAAGGTGGCCGAGAACTTTGATTGTCTTGCTAGCAAAGGTACATTTCTTGGTGTTAAGCTGTAGACCGGCTTTTGCAAGGCATGTGAGGACTTCGTCAAGACGTTGTAGATGCTGCGAGAACGTGGATGAAAACACTACTATGTCGTCGAGATAACACAGACATGTTTTCCATTTCAAACCACGCAATACGCCGTCTATCATGCGTTCGAAGGTGGCGGGCGCATTACAGAGTCCAAAAGGCATCACATTGAACTCGTACAACCCATCTGGCGTTGAAAAGGCGGTCTTCTCTTTATCAGACTCCGACATTGGTATCTGCCAGTAGCCTGACCTAAGGTCGAGGCTGGAAAAATACTCTGCGCCCTGTAATGAATCCAGTGCATCGTCGATCCGAGGGAGGGGATAAACATCCTTGCGCGTTATTTTGTTTAGCGCACGGTAATCGATGCAGAAACGCACTGTCCCATCTTTCTTTTGAACGAGAACAACTGGGGATGACCAGGGACTCGAGGAAGGACGTATGATGTTGCGTCGTAGCATGTCTGAGACGTTTTCCTCGATGATCTTGCGTTCTGCCTGAGACACGCGATATGGACGCCGATGTACAATACGAGAGCCGTCAGTCTGGATGCTGTGAGTAGCGGTGGTAGTCATGCTGAGGGCGGGCGAGTTCACGTCAAATAGAAAACGGTGTCTATTTAACAGGGTGAGCGAATCTCCAGTTTGATCAGGTGTTAAGTCATTGCTTATTGTTGCGGACACAGGTGTGGCAGAGGCATTGAATGGCAGTGATTGTGACTTCGGAACATCGTTGTGGTTGTTGTTCGGAAGAGTAACAATCGCAAAAGGCTCACTGTCGACCACGCAAGATACTGTAGAGGCACAGGGGAGCAGTACACACTCGGGCGTTTGATTTATGGCGGCTAGGTACGTAGACCCATCGAAGAAGCGAAGAAGCCCTGGTGTGATCACAATGCCCCTACGTAGGGTATGGCCGTAAGAGGGAATTAGTACGTCACCATTCACAATGTCGGTGCTATTAACACTTATAATTTCTTCGATGTATGGCCGAAGTACATAATCTGACTTGGTGACAAGGCGGATGCGTTCATCTTGTTCAAGCGGGGAAGAGTCAGTGGCGTTTAGATGCAGGAGGCGCTGATGACATGATATGAAAGCGGACGCAGAAGACAAGAAATCCCACCCAAGAATGAGAGCGTGGGTGCAATCACGAAATACCGCGAAAATAATGTGATGACGAATGCCTTCTATGCAGACACGAACAGTACACTGTGCAAGTGGACGAATGAGAGCGTTGGTCGCCGCACGTAGAGGTGGGCTGCCATAAGGTGTGGTGACTTTTCGAAGGCGGGAACAAAAATCAGCACGAATAATCGAAACGGCAGCGCCAGTGTCTACAAGAGCCTCAACACGTACACCTTCTACAAACACTACTATCAAATTCGATGGCCGCTCTGGGGGAATTGTTAGCTGTCCAAGAGATGCAGTTTCCCCTCCTAAAACTGCATTGGGGAGTTTTCCGCGTGGGCGTTCGTGGAATGGGAGGCGGGCCGTAGAGGCGACACTGAACGGCGACCTGGCGAAGGTGACCTGCGGCGAGACGTACGGGAATTCCCAGGCATGTCCGTGTTGTAAGTAGGTGACGGTGAACGGTAATAGGACGATCGGGAGGGTGGCCGTAAGTAGTTCATGGTCGGACGGAAGCTTCGATGTTCTTCGGGAGCGTAGCCGCATTGCTCGTCTTGCTGGCGCTTTCGACAAAACCGAGCGATATGTCCTCGATAGCCGCAGTAGTAACAGATTGGTCGAGGTGGGCGCTGAGGTGCGTAGTAAGGTGGTGCACGCACTGGCGGTGATAACGAAGCCACAGGCGTATGGTCTGCTGTTGTAGGCACAGAAACGGTGGGTGCGGCAGAGAGCGCGGCAACTTCGGCGTACGTGCGCGTCTGGCGCACGCAGGGACTGTTGAAACACGTCGCACGCGATGCGAAGGCGATCTCTTGTTTAATCAGGTCTCGCAAGCTATCTTTTTCAGGAGGTAAACTAACTTCAGCAGCACAGGAAGAGCAGCGCCCGTGCAGCTCTTCACGAACGATGTCGCGAATAGGCGCACGCAAGTCGAGGGGTGCAGGCAAACGAACGTCGGTGGCATCGTAGCAAAGGCGAAGAGACTGAAGCTCGTCAAGTCGCTGACAGATGGTTATCACGTCCTGGGTGGTGGCAGGATTTTGCGTGGCGAGGGCGTTAAAGGCGACGGTGTTAATGCCTTTAATAATGTGGCGTATTTGGTCGTTCTGAGACATGCCAGTGTTAACGCGCTTGCACAGTGCAAGGACATCCTCAATATAAGAGGTGTAAGATTCACCCGGCAGCTGCGTGCGTTGAGCGAGTTTCTTCTTTGCTGCCTCAGTGCGAACTGCAGGAGCACCAAATACCTGACGAATTTGCTGCTCGAAAGTGTCCCAGTCGGGAAGATCCGGGTGGTGGTTCCCGAACCAAGTTTTCGCAACATCGGACAAGTAAAATGGGACGCTGCGCAACTTGTGTGGATTGTCCCACCTGTTCAAATCGCTGACGAGGTCGTAGTTCTTGATCCAGTCTTCGACATCATCGCCTCGGAGACCGGAAAACACAGGTGGATCACGCAGGCGAGTGTTGTTGGGCGGAGCGGGTGGCGGTTGCTGCAGTAAGACGGCGACGTTGGATGGGCCAGGGTTTTCTTGGGCCGCCATGGCAGGGGGTTGTATGCGACGACCCGAGCGGAGCTCCAGTGAGAGCGGGCGAGAGGACTTGAGGGAACGAAAAGCACAGTCCACCACTTGTGAGGAACCGGTTTATTCGGCCAGACGAGCTCAATCACGCCGGTGATGATATTCCTAGATGAAGAAGATGTACAGGTGATGATGATTACAAAGAGAATAAAGAGTCATTCGCTTGTCGCGCTCACAATATATATATATATATATATATATATATATATATATATATATATATATATATATATATATATATATATATAAATATATATATATATATATATATATATATATATATATATATATATATATATATATATATATATATATATATATATATATATATATATATATATATATATATATATATACATATATATATATATATATTTATATATATATATATGGGCGTTCGTGGAATTATTATTTTTGGTCTACATCAATGACATTGGATCTAATATTGTTTCTTCTCTACGCCTATTCGCAGATGATTGCGTTATGTATAAGGAGATTACCGAACCGAATGACAGTATCATTCTACAGTCAGATTTGTTAAAACTCGCAGAGTGGTGCAATTTGTGGCAGATGCACATCAACGCTGAAAAAACCAAACATATTAGATTTACTTCCGTAGCCAAACCCTCATCATCCGTCAGATACATAGTGAATAGCACCGTAATTGAGACCGTTTCATCCACAAAATACCTCGGCATTTTCTTTAGTTCCGACCTAACCTGGAACAGTCACATTGAATACATCACCAGCAAATCATCAAAAAAACTCGGTCTTTTGAAACGCCGCCTCAGATGCGCAAACTTGAAAACTAAACTTCACGCATATCAAGCTCTGATCAGGCCTTCACTAGAGTATGCGTCAACCATCTGGCATCCACACACGGCAATGTTATCTGATATGCTAGAATCGGTACAAAACAAAGCAGCTCGGTTTATCACCTCCTGTCGTTCTCGCCACCAAAGCGTAACATGTCTTAAGCGTTCTCTGAACCTTCCATTGCTTGCCACGCGCAGAAAGTTGTCCCGCCTATGTTTTTTCCATAGTTTATATCATAGTGACTCGTCATTTTCCCGATCATTCATTCACCCAGCTCCCTACGTTTCTGATCGCGTTGGTCATGCACATAAGGTCAATACAATATATTCACGCACTAAGAAATACCAATTTTCACCTCTGCTGTTATCTATTAACGAGTGGAACGCGCTGCCCTCAAACATCATCGCTATTACAGAACCCTCCCTTTTCCAGTCTGCAGTACAAACTTACTTAGAAGTTGACAATAATTTGTAACCACCATTGACATTTAATGTGTAACGCATGCTTAGAGAATGTTTATTGCTATTTCTTGAAATATGTTTCCTGTTATGGTGGGCTGCTTACTGTGTTTTTTGCTTATTGTGTTATTAGTAATGTTGCTTGGCTATCGGTCTGTTTGATTACTAGTATTACTCTCTGACATGTTGTTTTACTGATGCTATAGTAACCTCTTGTATGTATCCCCCCTTATGTAATGCCCTCCGGGCTCTTAAAGTATTTAAATAAATAAATAAATAAATAAATAAATAAATAAATAAATAAATAAACAAATATATATATATATATATATATATATATATATATACATATATATATATATATATATATATATATATATATATATATATATATATATATATATATATATATATTGTCACGAGGTTGTGATACACGCAGCACTTGAGAGGAAGCACGCAGGAGTCAGGGCGGTGTCAGGCGAACTGTTTATTGGGCGAACTTGTGCCCAGCAAAACAGGGCCAAACACAACTCACAGCAACAGCGGCGTGAACAGTCGTCGGCCGACGGAAAAAAAAAAAAAAGACCCCCAGTGGCGCACTGCGCCGGCTTTTTATACACGCGTCGTAACGCGTTCCAGAGTGGCATACAAGATAAACGCGGCCTGCGTTGCGCTTAACAGAAAGTGATAGCGTCTTCCTTCGTAAACCAAAAGAACCGCACGTGTCAATATATATATATATATATATATATATATATATATATATATATATATATATATATATATATATATATATATATAATGCGAACCACCGATCCGATCCGAGGGCGAACATCGTAAGGCCCTAATCGCACAGCGTAACATAGCCTTGCATATATATCAAGGAGACCAGAAAGCCGATTGAAAGTAAAGATGAAGGGTGTCAAGGTATGGAGAAGAATGAAAAACAGAGAGGGTAAAAAATATGCTGAGAAGATAAAAAGAGTAAAAGATCGAAAGAGATGGAAAACAAGAGAAAAAGTGAGAATTAAAAAAGAGAGAAACATGAATACAGGAAGAGAAATATTTACAAAGAACAAGAGGAGAACTAGATCAAAAGAAATGCAATAAAGAGGAAAATACAGAAGTAACGAGAAGTGAAAAGTATTATATAGAAGAAAAAACTGAAAGAAAGGCATTTACAAGGAAGAAAAAGACAGGAAATGCCAAGAAGAGAGAAATAAAAAGAAACCGATGAAGAGAAAAAGTAGGGCTGTCTCGCTCCACACTTGTCTCAGACTTGGCATGAGTAGTGTGAAGCTGCCTTTTTGTAAGGTATATGAGGTTCGCTCTCGAGTTAGGCAGCCTACTCCCAATATTGAGTAGAGCTGAAATAGTTGCAAATAGTTTGACTCGAAAGTCATCCTTGTGGATTGATTGATTTGTGGGGTTTAACGTCCCAAAATCACCATATGATTATGAGAGACGCCGTAGTGGAGGGCTCCGGAAATTTTGACCACCTGGGGTTCTTTAACGTGCACCCAAACCTGAACACACGGGCCTCGACATTTCCGCCTCCATCGGAAATGCAGCCGCCGCAGCCGGGATTTGAACCCGCGACCTGCGGGTCAGCAGCTGACATCCTTGTGGAAGCAACCAAACTTTAATTACTGCTAGTGTGTCCCGTTTATCACGGATTGACTAATATGGGACCGGTTGACTTCTTTGATAAGATTATGTTCCACATATAACGATCGCCTAGTTTCTACTCCTGTGAACAGATTTACCGGAAACAATTTGTTGATTCTTGACAGAATATGGCTACCCATTTCCTCTAAATGCTCTCCTCAGGACATTGCTTCTACGTTCTAGAGAAGTGGGCTGGAAACTGCACGAAATGACTTAAATAATTACGGCTGCACATTTGTGCAAGTACAGCGACTGAGTACCCCACCATTTTCTCTGAAGAAACAGCGTCCCTCAAACAGACATTTATTTCCCTCAAGGCTTCCTCCTAAAGGGGTCACTGCTTACATAAACTCCGGAGACAAATGTGGTTTCGCGGATCCCCCCTCTTTTCATATTAACATCTTACATGGCTAGACCCTCTATACAATCAGCCTACAGCGTATAAGACGTTGAAGAAGGAGCTGGCTATTTATTCAGTTCCTTTACAAATTGATTCCGTGCTTTGAGTTTCTGCTTCCAGCCGATCTATCTAGACGCAGCGTTGTACGACACTAGGCCGTAGACATCAATTACCCTTTCAGTGCTCCCTAGGGAGCATCAAAATAAAAAAAGGACCTCTGTAAAAAGAAAGACATTGCTTGTAACGGGCATCTTCCGTCGTCGCCTTGCCAACAGGCCTCTCCACATCCACTGGTTTCGCGGCGAGAAAGACGCCGCCCGATTTGTCAACATTTTGGGGCGTTCCGAGCTGCCACAGACATTGGCTGCAGAGAAAGAAAGAAAACGAAGTGAAAACCAACAGAAAGAAGGGGGGGGGGGGGGAGGGGAGTCGGGGTAGGTTGCCTTGATGCCCGCGCGCTCCGCTCTAGGTCGGGGGTGTCAGTAGAGCTCCTGTGTTGAACGGTTTGAAGAAAAAGAGTGAAGTAGAAAAGATGACAGGTGGGACACCACCCAGAGCAGTTATACATTCAGGACTGCGTTGGATTTGACTGTGACGTGCATCTGCCAAAATGACTCGACGACGGAAGATGATCACTGTTAAAAATGAAAGACGACGTCTGTCTTGCGTCGCGCACCTAGGATTCAGTGTGGGACTAAACGTAGAAGAAGAAGTCAGGCATACCGTCTGTCTTTGTCTGTCACGATCACTACTCTGCTAAGTCAGACAAAAAATTTACTCCTTTTTGCAAACGTAGAGTAAGCCAACCCTTTAACCCTTGTAAGCTATCAGCAATATTTTTTTCCTTGTATCAGCGTGATATAACATAGTGAAGTGCACAAAAAAAAGGTTTTTAAAAAAGTTCAAGCGTTTCAGAGGTATGCACTCACTTTCACGCTTTCTGCCACTTCGGCCCTTGGGCTCGTCGTATCGGGCTGATTCGAACAAAAAATTGCCTTTCGCATAAGTGAGCTGTACATTTGGGGACTTTACGCCGTAAGGTACCAGCTGCATTAAGGAGGGAAGTGCTTCCTTCAAGTGTTGAGGACAAAGTCAGTAAGTACTCCAAGGGGTTTCTGTGTGAAAAAAAAAACGTCTTAAAAAATCCCGGTATATCTCTTTGTCATGCCAATCACTATAACACGTTATAGCGAGCGTGAAAGTGAGCCGTACCTTCACAGAGGTAGTTGAGCTATTAAATTGCATATCTTTTACCACAGCGGCGAAAGAATGAATGATATAGCAACAAATGGTCATGTAACGTAAACAAGGGCAGGCCGCTCGACAGTTGGAGCACGCTTTTGAAGCTGAAAGGACGCACGAAAAGAATATATATACGCAGTGCGAGCGTGAACTGACAACTGCATTCACTGTTACTTATTTGTGTTTTTGTGAGTGAGCAGCTTGCTCCCTTCACAAACCTTGCCACTTCAGCCAACAAAGTGACCTTCATGTTCAATTCAGCGCAAAGTCGTTGTGAAAGCACAAGACGTACAAACCCTCCCCCTCCACGCCTCCGCAAACACAAAGCAAGGCATGACTTAAGGCACACGTGGCGCCCAACCTTGGTCTACATGCTAAAAAGATCATTGAAGTAAGAGTTCTTCATAACGGTTAATAAAGAAATATATGAGCAGTGAATGGATTGTTGAGCAGTATTACTTTTGCACGGAATACAGCAACAGTTGCAATCATGAATACAGCATTGAAATAGATAAGTGTATATTATTAACACAAAAGAAGAAAAAATATTAAAAATAGAGAAAACAGCAACAACACATATCAATATACACGTAGGTACGTGGACATGTATGCCTGCATAAGCATATCTACACATGTATGCAAATCTTGATAAGTATGTTCACCACAATAATAAGTCACTGCATGAAACACTTGAACATGAAGCATGAATGAAGACTTAGATTTATTACGTAAAAGTCCTGTATTTTCCTCAAAAGTCTAAACCTAACACACCTGAATGAAAAAAAAAAACTAAGCTATAGCACATGCAGGGACCATGGTAGACTGTCGGTGGCTTTTTTTTTCCTTCAACGCAGAAATTAGGGCTAGTTGGTGAGTGTTCAAATTCTGCAAACGAGCCAAACGTCAGCTGGCGCAGCGGAAGAAATGCCATACACTCACGTTAGAAGCCCGTCCTTTTTACCTGCCTTTTACTTCCTCCTTTTTCTACTGCTGTACTGTAGGATTTAATTTCTTTTTCCAATCGAACGCTACAAGGACGCTAGGTTTACTTTACTAGTAACACACGAAGTAGAAAAAAGTGTTCGATTGCCACTGTGTTGTTTCGTGCGTGTAGTTGTGAGTACTACCTATACAAAGAGCCTCTGTGATTAGAACAGATGTATTCTTACGACACCTAATATGGCTCTGGCGCGTTTGCAATACTTATAAAGGGACCATTTCCTGTTTTTATAAGCAGCAGTCTGTAGCGTTGTCCTACTCTCAATGTTCTTATTATTATTTGACTATAAACAGAAAAAATATGCGTTCGATACGTGAAGCTATAAACAATACATGGAAATTGCTATTCTAGCTTATCTGAAAACACAGTAAGGTCGTTTTCAAGAAAGCATGACATAGGGCGACGAAAAATCATGAAAGTGGATGCTAAACAGTGTGAACATTTTTGCTGCTGATTTTGTGTCACGCTCTTTCTATGTTTGAGGAACCTTCGCGGCCACGGGTCGTTAGAAAGTATTGCGCTGCCTTAGCATTTGCCCTGCTCCTCTACTGTCTGCGGCACCTCGGAAATTTTGCGGTGGTAGGAGTGGGCCACTACTGTGAGTGAAACGACACCACAATTTGCGTAGACCGGACCAACACGGGCTGTCTCAACACGAGCACGTTCTTGATTGTCCAAGTGGGATGACACATGCCATGTGCAACTTTTGCTCTTGAGCACCACTCAACTGAACGGAGCCGCGTGCTCGCTTCGGGATCTACGTAGCAGTGCTGTGCTTTATTAGCAGCAGCCACACGTATTCATGATTACTCAGAAGAGTGCGCAAAGCAGAAGGGGCACTCTACGAATGTACATGTGCGTCATGTGGACGTTAAAGGCCAACTCGGGCGTTTTTTCGAGTTCAGTGGATCTCAATGAAATTAATTGGGTACGTTCATTTGCACGTTTGCGCCATTCATGCCAAATTGCAGGCTTGAGAGTTTCGAAGATTCTTTTCAAATAAATTTTATAGCTTGCCTCAAAACGCTCAACTAGCTTGCCAAAATTAATGGCAACATTATGTTTGTGACGTTGAGTTTTGCATGGCGGAAGTGACGAACTGATGTGCCACTGCGTCGTCTGCTTGTCTGCTATAGATTGTGTGGATTTGGCTGGAGCTTTCTTGGTTGAGCGTGCGATGTCCTTTTCCGTGTTGGTGGGCGTGCCATAGGTGTCAAATGGTGTTGCATTGTTAGCCACACACAATTCACCATATATTCACCATAACAGCACAAGCGTTTCAGCTGATTGCCGTGGACGGCGTGGACAGGTAGTGCCATTTGGCGGTCATTATCTGCAATCAGGCAGGTGCCGGCAGCGTCAGGCAAATCTTTACGTCACACATTGAAGCGCACTTGGTTGAGTTTCGGTTTCGGTGTTGTGGTTTTTCCGTAATTAAAAATTATTTTGAAATCATTTGAACATTTCAGTTATTGAGCGCGTGAAAAGAGTGTATAATAACTATAAAGGCACCATTATCCTACATGGTAAAAAAGTCGCCGGACTTGGCCTTTACGACCTCCTGGTGTTTTTTTCCCAACGGTGAGATAGAATCATGTAAAGAGATGTTGGCAAGATCAAAGTGGGAGAGTGATAAAGGTGCCCGTTCTGTGCTTGCATCTCTTTTGTGTCAGTATGTTTTTATTGCTTTGCGCTAAGATGCGAAAATGCAAGTTAAATGATTATTTGCTACAGAAAAAGCAAGATTGCTAAACTGTTCCTTTAGCTCATAATACCAGGACGAAACCAGTGTTTGGGTGCCATGTGCTTTTCTCGGTATTAACTCTGTTCGCTAAATGTTTTATCCATGTTATTCCAAAATGCCAGTACAGGCAGCTCAAGGAGACGGATACAAATCCAAAGGAAAAAAAAATGGAATATTTATAGTGCCTTCTACTGCTAGTCCGTGTTGCATTCGAACAGGTTGAGCAAAATCTGGGACATTTAGACTTTGCTGAGAAAGCATCGGCTCCTTCTTCGCATCGCCAATCGATGTTTCTTCAAGAGTCTTAATTGTGACGAGCAGCTGGGGGCCAAATAAGCCGGAATCTCTGGACCTGTTATTAGTAATTGAAAGCAATATTTGTGAACTCATGTCCATCAGGCAGTTCACTGTCATGCTACACTTTCACCAATTCCTCGTGCTAATATTCTGTGTACAAAGTCATTGGGGTCTTCCAATATAACACATACAAATAAAAGTTATCTCACATGCCAGACACGGCATGTGTGACAAGAGCCCCGAGTACTTATCATCAATGTCCTAAGGAAGTTTAGTATACTTCTTCACACTAAATATTACGTAGCCATCAGCTGTCCTATTCATCTTTTTATTTCGTATTGGAGATGCAACAGGCAAAACAAGTCAAACGTCTATTGCTGAGTTCCTAATGGTTTAGCCTTTTAGTACGAAAGTTCATTGGTTCTTGCTGCCGTCTGGGCATGCTCAACTAAGCCTTGTTGCTGCGTTCGGTTAGTACTCTCTAGTTGGTTCGAGCTGGTCAGGGTGACGTCCTACTTAACTATTGCACGATTATGTTTAGACAAAATATTGAGATGCTATTTGCGCTCTGAAATCATATCAATTAAGGGAGCCATCTATAAACAGAATATACATTGCAGAGTGCTCTCCGAATGATCTATTTTGAACATGACAAGGATTCGAACGGGATAACGATTGTAATCGTCGCCACGCGACTTGTATTGGCTTGTTGAATTTAAGGTCAGGAGGTGGTAGAGTACGGCTGCTCATTCTAATGCGTTGTACGATATCAGCCTGAATAAAGAGAAGCTGATCAGCTTCTCTTTATTCAGGCTGATATCTGGTGAGTCAGAAGTTGCGCAGTGGAGGATGCAGCGTAAGCCCCGTGTGAGAGAGCGTGGGGGGAGACGTGAACAAGCTCCTGCGTACCCTGGTACGTATTGCAGCTGTACCCACTGACCCTATTTGCGAGTGACCACACCCTGTGCAGTATTGAATTTCTTAGCAACTGGCGTGGTCTCTTACGAGGTTACAATGAGCCACGTCGGAATTCGAGAGGGCCAAAGTAGCTTTTAGATTGCGCATGACTGAGGTTATACCGGCCCATTATATAGCAGCTGTGTCTATTCCGGTAAGTGAGATGCAGTCCTCGACACGTCCCCTATTTACCACTACTGCATGGACGCCATTTTGCAGAGGTCTGGTGCCATCTACAAAGAAAGCGTCACCACAATTCCATAATTTGTTGTAGATTTTGGCTCTGACAGCTCGCTTGTTCTCGAGGTGGACGAGGTGCACGTTACGTGGCAAAGGGCGAATAACGGCGTCCTCCTTTCATTCTGATGGCAGTGATTGTTCACTGGTGGTCTGCATAGAAATACAGCTGAAATAACATCTAGAATGCTGTGACCTGCTATTGTACGTGCGAGCTGGGTGACTTGGTTCGTCTAGTAAACTTGAAAGCACTCTGGTGCTGTAATCTAGATGGCCATCAAAAACAAGCAGCCATTCATGGCTCATGATTGCAGGCTGAAGGCTTTTTGAAATCAAAGTTGTAGAAGTGTCCAATTCAAGCTCGTCGTTACTCATCATGCGCAGGAAGCGATATGCAACACGGCTGACCACAAAGGTTTGCCAGCATCTTCAATGCTATGGTGTCGATTGGTAATTCTAGATATGATTCAGTAGATATTAGCATGGATAGTCTGAGCCTTTCAAGCATTGCCTTGCTGCTTTGCTGACTATTAATGTGGGTGCCGAGGACGTGGATGTTTTTCCCTTCCTTAACGTCAGAATGATGAAGGGGGATATGTAAAGGAATGTGGTCGTCAGGTTGCCTAAATACCAGCAATTTATGTTTAGTTGCAGAGCAGAAAAAAGCGTTAGTTTAACCAACGTGTTCAACAGTGTTGATTAATCAAAGAAGATCTTGTTCCACATACTTCCCGCTTGATTCTTGGTATGTCTTTGAGTGCCCTGTGAAATTGTAGTAATGCCATAAAAAATAATATTAACTACGTTACTGCCTTTTCCAGTGTTTCAGAGTGTACCCTTATAATCGGAGTAAATATAGTGAAGAGGGGGTAATTAGGCAGAATAATTGGGTCTTCTATCCTTATAGGATACGTCCGCATAACCAAGTCCTCTGGCATTTGTGTCCTTCATAGAGCTACGATCCGGTCACCTCTTGGGCCCGGCCGCACTAACGGCTATACAACCATAGTATATGACGACAGAAGTAAAATCGCAGAACAAATGCTTGCTAAACGCGTTCAGTCTCGACACGAATCATACAGTTTGTACCCATAGAAGATATTTTGGCCTTCTGCTGAACTAACAAGAGTGAAATGATAGAAGCCAATCACATTCGTCACATTCTCAATGACATAGGTCAAAGCGAAATCAACATCTTGGTTTTTAACAATTCTTCTGACGTTGAAGACATACCTCGGCATGCCAGCGTCTAGACCAGCTGCAGTCTCTTTGTCTTCACCAAGACAGTGATGTTAACCTTTTAACTCAGTCTAGTTTATGAGCCGCTACATGTACTATCATTTTTGAAGAACCACAAGAGCATGAACATATGCGATTAACTGGTGCCACCATTCCATTTCCATCTTTCGAGCTGAGCAATCTAGAGAAGAAGTAGTTGGCAGCTATGATGACACCAACAAAACCTGCTCTAGCAAATGTCACCACCAACATCGGCCGCGTATTAATTATGGTGCACTCAGGTACATGTGCATGCCCCTGCGCTTGATTCCTCGTGCGGCGCATGTTCCGCGGTTAGAAAAGGACAAAGCTCAGTTCCGCTCCTCCCGTCGGCCCGAACGAGTTCCTTGCTTTTTTGATCGCTGCCACACGCATGGTTATAAAGGACCTAACCTCGGTTCCTATACCTGTCACTTCATGCCTGATAGCCACATTCGCTGATATGACAGCCAAGGCGATACCAAAATAATCTGCTGTTCTAGCCCCACATTTGGGGCTCGCATACGTTAATATTTCTACAGTATCACCTGCTACCCTCCCATCTTTTCTACAGTATCATCTGCTACCCTCCCATTACTGCCGGCACCTCCAGCAAGATGATACATTGCCGCATATCCACGAGGTGAATGACGACGAGTGGAGCGAAGCTCTCCGCAGCCCGTTCTCGCGGTAATTAATACAAGTGCGCCTGCGTAATACCAACGAGGATTTGGCAAACTTCAGTGCCTCGTCGACCAATGTCTGGAAGCTCAACATCATTCCAGGGGTACGAGGCCAGATCACTCGAAATGGGCACATGGAAGGACGGACGCTGGGATGGACGCACGCACGGATGGAATGACAAACGCTTCACCCCACTAATCGTTATTCACTCCGTGGATATGCTGTGACACTGTTTTTATTGACATGCAATGCAATGCAACTGGCTAATACGAGAAGTACTTTGGTTTGGTCTAGTTGGTTCATAGTACTCACCTAGAAAGGGCAGCGCAAAAACTCGGGGAAAAAAAAGGACAGTGGAGACAGAGGCTAATACGACGACTACGACGGCATGGGACGTACGACTCACGGGTTACGGAGCTTCGCCCATAAAACTTGGCTATGCTGAGTTCAAGCGAACGCGGTTCCTAAGACATACTTCCTACCATACGTATACAAGGGTACCTATACACGTTAAAACTGCAAGAATGCAGATGTCAGGCACTGGCGTGAGCTCTGTTAGTGTGAGACCGAAGAGAAATAAGCAGAATAGAACAGCTAGCCTCGGTCCAAGGCGTTGTGTCTATTAATTACTTCGTTCTAATACAGGAAATACGTACGTATATGAGTATACTTCAGCCCTCTTCGATGTCAGTTAACTTGCTCTGCAACAATATCCTGAAACGACCTTCCTTATTTTGTGCGTCTATTAGGCAACGTTGCGCAAAATGACAAGATTATAAAAGCTGGCGGCTTACAAAGCCGGCACTAGATACCCCGTAATTTTGATCAACTATACCGCAATTTTTTTAACTGCGTATTTGCACATTGTGTTTGTCAATGTATTATTGACTTTTTCTTGTAGCTTCAGGCCTGTGATTTTCTATTACTTGTGGTCCTTAAAAAAACATCTCACAAATTACTAAGTCACACAAAGCCTTTGACACTGCTCGCGGACTCCTGAGAGCGATTCCTCAGAGGCATTTTTTCAGGGAAATGCCATCAGCTGCAATTTGGATGCCATTTCGCTTCCACGACGTCGTGGATAAGCAATTTTCATCGTTAGAGTCCGTTGGGTAACAAACGCTGGACCGAGACAGCCCAGAAATCACTGTAATTAATGGACTTGTCAGGCTTGCAAAACGCCTCTGGGGATCCAACCCGAAGTGAAATCGGCTTGCCTGTTATAAAAAGCCAGTGCTGTGACACTTGCGGGACGTCGCTTATTTTCACGAACGTGCAACGATCCAATCACTCGAAGACAAAGCAAAAATCAACAGTTACGTTCTCGACATCATTTGCTTATATACCCACATTGTTTTCCGACAAGACTGATATCGTCGCTTTCTTTTCCTGCCCCGGGAGAAATGTGAGAACGAAGCTTCGCGCGAAAGTAGTAATTAGCGGCTTGTTTCTGACCGCGTTCGGGATAGTCCCTAATTACTTGCATGGTTACTAGCTGTACGCTGCACGAAAAAAAACAATGTACTCGGTAAACGGGAACCAAGATACAATTTTGAGTTCATATCGTTATTATGCTTTGCAGCGCCGATGATGACTTAGTGTCGGATTGCCGAGAAGAGATAAATGGCAAACAAGCCCACTAACTGACTTAGTTTTGTGTGTTGCAATTCTTTTATTGATTTGGACTCTCTGTCGACTCAACACCTCTGGTGGCATACCCATCAAACTTTGAGATAATGACTGCACTGAATGTAGGGTAACAACTCGAATATGTACGTCAGAAGGCTGAGGTATGAGTGATAGGGGCACCTTTATTTGTATAGAAAAGGTCAAAAGTTGGTTTGAATTAGGGTTGAATGGCTCAATCTTTCAATTGATGTAACTAACTCAACACAATGGTTTTTCGCCGACTCATAATACTACATAATGATCTTGTTAGCAAGAACTTTGTTGATTCGCACCCACAAGAACAAATGAAAAAAGTAAGGTTTTAAATAACAGACAAGAATGAGTATAGTAAACGTTTCCAGCAAATACTGCAATGCTTACAGCAGTGAGTCGAAAGCATTCATAAAATACCTTGCGTTCGCATTATACTCTTGTAGCTGTGTCAGGTAGCTTTTCAGTACGTATTTACTTGTTGCAGTGGTCGGAGTATTTCCTCGTTTATTCGCATATGGCCCATAGCCGACGCGGATCCTCGCATTCTTTCAAAAGCAGACAAATAGCCACAAAAGACACTTGTGCTAGTAAAAACATCCATGGGTACATAGCTTCTTCATTTATAAATGAGAACGAACGCACGCAAGCACAAAGACCGCACGTTGACTTTACAGTTTTGCTTTCAGTGCATGCATCTATGTACAGAAGAAAGCACCTGTTTTTGGTATATATAACGTACTCAAGTACTTCAGAGTGCCTCGTCGTGTTGTGGTCATTTCTACTCTGCAATTATGCGCCACAATTGCACGCTCAAATACAAAGTCTGCTGAACGAATAAAGCCGATTCACAGAAAAACAATGAGCTGAAGATAGGCATACAAGCCTCTTTCAACCCTGAAAGCAGCGAACACGCGTCTTTAATTTTAGGCTACCATCTCTTCAGCATCAAAAAATAAAGTATTGATTCTTGTAAGAGAAGTGATATCCATGGAATGCAATTCTTAATAATAATCGATGGTGTGATGTGTAATGTACAGACACTGCAATCTTTGAATGATGATCGATTATGTGATAAACAGCTACATCAGGGGCTAACCGCATGGATGTTTAGAAATTATTTTCTTCTCTAAATGGTGTGTCCTATTGGCTACTCACTTTTTAAAATTAACATACCTAAACTAGCAACTCGTTGTTGCTGTTGCCTTCACTGCGTTATCGCAGGTGTGCTGTTTCACCATTAAAAAGCATGATGATGATCTCGAAAAAAATTGTCCCCACATATGCATGTTACACTGCAAATGCCGTCGAAGGATGATAGTCGTGCGTCTGGAGAGAATGAACAAAACGTTTATTTGATGTTCTGCGCAAGAAAATTGGTTAGTGGTATTCTGGAGGCGCGGCGTTAGAGTGCCTCGAGCGTGCAGCGGAAGTCAACGAGCACATCAAGTCACGTCAGACGTGAGACATGAGTGCTATCTGGCAGTTATCTTGGGAAAACGAAGCGCGCGCGCCCTGCGCGCCTGTCTCGGAGATGATAAGGTGTAGAACGCAAGGCTACGGGTAGGTGCCACCACCGTGTCGTCTTAGCTAAGCGTTGGAAACACTTACCTTTTCCTGCAACCGTTGCCTGATCAGCGCAACGTGATAAACGCTACGGTCCCTATCAGTACCTATGTATGCTTTTTCCATTAAGAAACACGCATACAGAATATTGACGTGTCGTTATGGGGCCTGAGATATGCGCAATAATTGCTGTTTAATTGACAATCAGACAAGTATGAACGCTGAACCTTGAGCAATATTGGTAGGCGCTGCGGATGGAGTCAGCCGTCTGGAGTATCACTTGGCCACTTAGGTGCCGTTTAGGGTTCCGTTAAGGACGGACAAACAGACAAATACAGGCAGGCAGGCAGGCAGGCAGGTGGGTGGGCGGACAGACAGACGGACGGACAGACAGACAGCCCGACCTAATTGTTTGCGTCGAAGGTCCCCAAGAAAGACTATCGTCTTTAAAAAAAAATCACGGCATATCCACGGAGTGAATGATGATTGGTGGGGCGCAGCGTTCGTCAGACTGTCTGTCCATTCGTTCTTGCGTCCGCCTATCTGTGTGATCCTTGGTGCATCCGTCCGTTTGTTCATTCATCTGTTTGTCCGTCCATCTCTTTTTGCGGCCATCCCTCTGTCTGTTCATCCGTCCGTGCGCCCCTCTGTCTGTTCGTCCGTGCGTGTGTCAGTCCGTTCGTCCGTCCATATGTCTAGAGAAAACTCCAAGCACAGCCATCTCACATCTTTTCATCATGTATTCATCATATACAAGTGCCGCCATTCAGCAGACATTGTAAGGACTGCTATTTCGGGTATGTGCCACTGGTGGTTACGTATAGACGCATAGACGGAGGCAGGAGCGGATGCATGGACGAACGCAGGGGCAGACGCACAGATGGACGTGCGGACACACAAACAGACGCACGCACGGACGGGCGGATGGACGCACGGGTGGCCACACAGACACACGCATGGACCGTCGGAAGCAAGAACGAATAGACGGACGGATGCTTGGCCCCCACTTTCCATTATTCAGTCCGTGGATGTGCTGCCATTTTTTTTCCTTCAATAAATTTCTGGCTTGTTTTGTCATATGTTTTGTCATATGTTCTGTCAATCTGTTGGCCCCAATCTGCTGTAGGCGTCATTGTCACCTAACCATATTAGAGTGTCTCACCTCATTGATGCACCGCACTTCCTTCAGAATAATTATGCAGGATATGCGAGCCTTTTTGAAAGTTAGATTGGTTTCAAAAGCGGAAGTTTAGAAGATTTTTATTCCAAGACACATTTGTGTTCCAACACACTTTCTGTTCTTTATGAGTGCAATAATTTCCCCACATCCTTTGCAGACATAGACATTCATAATCGTGATTAAAACTACACATCAGTCAAGCAAAGCCATTGTCACCATCTTTTTCAGTCACGGCGTCTACAGATGTACACGCCAACTTCAATGACATGTCACGCAACGCATGTTTCAACAAATGGCTTGAAACTTAGTGAGCCCAATTGATCTGGCCTCCTGAGTCGACAACTGGCGAATATTTAGCACGATTATGCTGCGCACTGCTGCAGAGCATCACTTTCTTGGATACACTACAGTGTTAGACGATTTTTCGGCGTTTCAGGTTAAACGTGAAAACTATTTCTTTTTTGCTGGAAACAAATGCAACAAAAATACAAACGAAACATGCATTTCGAGCCTAATGGTTGATTCCTTTTATGTGAGTACTGAAGCTGACTGGTGGCAGAATAATTGTATAATTAGTTACACCAATAAAACTTATCCAGTATAGTTTCCACAGAACAATGTTTTTCTTCACTTTTTACTTGCAATGTGTTACTGAGTGCCTCAGAATTATTTCACAAGAATCTGAGGCATTTCTGACAGCGAATGATAATTCGCCACTGAAGTGGCTATATACGGGCAACATTTCGTTCTTGCAAAACTGTGGAGGTAGATAAAGCTTGCTTGCTGAAGTGCTCGCATGACAGTTCCCGAAATCGTTTCTGCCTCTAGCTGAAGTGCGTGAATTTGAAGTTATACATCACACATAACGTTTTTATTTGTCAGAACGACATGCTCTTCGGCCGTCTCAACAAAATCAAAGGTGCAGCTAAGCCAATATAAATTCAGAGAACGATGTGTCCGTGGTGACCCAGACACACGAGAAGGGTGGACTCAATAAATGCTTTATGCGCATCAAAAAACTAAAAAAAAATCTGTATGTGTTCGAAGTTGTCGGAGTAGTTTTTTTTTGTTTTTGTAAAAGTTGCAAATCTTGGCGAAATGACCAGTTTCGTTATAAAAATATTGTTGAAATTGAAATCTAAAGATAGTTTTAGCGCGAAAACAGAACAACGACAAAGGGACAAGAAGGAGTACCTTTGACGTACTTCTGTTTTCGCGCTATAACTATCGTCATGTCATACCAACTAGCCCAAACCTCCACACAAAAGTTGAAGCACAAATCAAAAGAAAAGAGGCTGCTCTCTAGTTCGTATTGAGAACTTTTTTTTCTCAATAAAAGAGCTCGATTTGTGTCGGGCATAAAATATTGTTCAGAAATGGCTTATAATTTTGAACACAAAAAAGGCTAGTTAATATTTTTCTTAAACTTACCCTACCCTGCGTCCTTAAAAGGACCTTTTCAAAAACTCGACTTGCCACACAAGCTGAAGGGAAACGAGAAGGGAGACAGTGAAGGGCTCAGTATGAACCGACTAGTCTGCAAAGAAGTATGAATTCTTTTGCAATGTCAGGTTTCGTTTTATACGTGAACGCATGAACTAAGGAAACCTAACTTCAGCTCGACCATGTTATCCATTTGCAAAACTCCCACGGCATATAATATCTCTAAAAGATAGACTGAAACTTAAACAAAGACTATTCAACAAAGCTAAAGATACAGAGAAAAAAAACGGGAAACAGAAGGATCTTCAAGTGCAGTCGAGTGGTGGCACGCAGGAATATCATTTTCCCGCCACCTCCGTAAGTACTCCTAATGTTTTTGCGTAAGCATCAGCATGAACAGACGTTCTCAATTTTTTAAAGGGATTCCCCGACTGCTTCATTTTCTATGAGACAGCCCTCAGAGTCATATTAATGCTTTTTTGAGCGTTAGTACTTCTTTGTACCTGCTTTTTTAAACTCCAATTTTCTCTGTGGTTAACCTGAGTCGAAGGCATTGAAAAAAAACTCAAACTACAGATGTAAGCACACCTTCAATTTTAATTGAATTTCAGTGGCACTTTTGAAATTACATATGCATATGCATGTAAACGTGCCGTGCACCTGCAGCCAACGGTAACACTCAGCATATTAGGCTTAACGCTAAACGCGTAATAATAAAAGTTATACTTTATACATGATGGGCAATCATACTTTGAAACAAAGTGAGTCGTATTGGTTGACTGCCATAGTCTTCCATTCAGCTGTCAATATTTATTGCACCAAATAGAGGTAAGGAACCTTATTTATCTATGTTGAACGTATTTATTGCTGCTAAACACTTTTTTTTAAAGCGCTCTCACTTCGGTAAACGTTACAGCTCATGTCTTGTCAATGGAGGTAAACAAGTATCAGTTTTTGCAGTGTAAGTAATATAGTGCTGATCGCTCCTGGATACTAGTGACGCTTGTGAATTATACACAATACTCGAAGTTGGAGCACAAGTACTGTTTATTTCGTAGCAGCGTTTGACCCATGAAATCAAGATTATTCCCATGACAAGTACAACAAAGACGATTCTCATCAAGCCTAGGACCAATCTCAAAAGAAAATAAATATTGTATTTTCTATACGGCAAGGCCGCTTTCCTAAAAGTAAGTTGACAAAATACATAAATGATGGAGCAGAAATGTGTTTTTCTGTCGATTATGTAAGCTTCCGCTAGGAATTAAAAGGTGTGCCATTGATCTGATTCTTCTTCGCGTAAAGTGCGCCACCTCGCATTACCTGTGAAACCACTTAGCCCACTTAGCAGCGTTTCTAGCAGACGCTGGACGTTGCAAAGTGCAACCGCAGTGAACCGGAAGCAGGTTCCTCAACGTGACTTCGCCGCCAGCGCCACCTTTAACGAAGCCCAATTGAATATGTCCACCAGGGCATGCAGTGACGTGCACCTAAGTATGGAAAACTTGAATAGGAAGGAAAGATGGTAATAATAGAAGAGAGCGAGAGCACGAAGGGGGGCATTCGAAGAAGAGAGGGCGAAATTTATGCGTGGTGATGGGGACGCCTTGGTCGTACTTGTCGGCTTATAATGGTCCTCGTATCCGACAGCTTTACATAGATCGCATTATGTAAATCCGCGGTCTGAGCAGACCGGCGATGCTGCTTGAGAATGCAAATGGCGTTGTCGGTGGCGAGACAACCAACCAGCGCGAGCATCTGACAAGACCGCTTTGGAGATGCTTTCGTACGTTTCGGCATGCAGGGAAGTCCACTTGTAGAATCTTTTCGAGGCCGTGTTAGAGAACAATTTCTCGCTTTACTGGCCTATGAAGTACCCTTATATAGCACATGATGCGCGCAGTACGATCGAAGATATGTGATAGCACTGTGGATGCTCCTTTTGGCAAAGAAGAAATATTCTGGCCAAGTATTGTGAAATATTTTGGATTATAATACTGCCTTTCCAATAGTGCTTGTTAGGGAACTGGTAATAACAATAGATCAAAATAATGAAACTTGACTTAATTGCAGATCTGACATGATAGAAATTTTTTTAATGGCTTAGAGAAAGATTATAGAAAGCAAGCTGAATCCCCCCCCCCCCCGTCCTCTTTTCCCCTGCTTATAACATCAGCCTGCTATTTCAAACTATTCCAGGCTACATTCGTGACCTTCCAGAATTAGCCAATCAACACTCCTACCTATCGGGCCAGTGTAAGATACAATAACAAGTTCTCATAATGACTCGCTCTCACCAAGCACGTGAGAATAAACTAAGGGGCAAATATACAAGCTACGACGTCTATAACGCAGTCTTCATGTACGAACTGTACAAAAATAATATCACTTAAAAAATAGCTTCGAACTGTGCCGTCAGGCTATCTCGAACGAGGAACTAGTGCACAATAAGATATAGAACATAAGTTCAGTGCTGAAAAATTTTTGACAAAAGCTTATGTTATGAAACTTATGACAAAAACGATGTACCACTCAGTTTGGGACTCGATCATTGTAGCGTACGGCCTGTAGCCTTACAGACAACGGGGCTTGTATTTGCAGGCATACGAAATATTTAAAGAAAACGGACAAACAAAACAGGCTTCGAGTTCAGAATATCTGGCCCTTTCAAGCACACTGAGGGGGCATTGGTGCGTGTTGATAGTTGGAGCCCTTCATAAGCGTAAATAATAAAACGAACGAGAATGGTGAAAGAAAAAGGGAAGGCAAATGGCTTCGTTCTATATCGTTGAAGAAGAGGCTACAGGAACCAGCTATGCGAGTGAGGCGTCCTTTCTGTGAATACTTTCCGTTTGGTTTCTGTATCATTCTGTAGAAGATTGTTCCCAGCTCCGTGAACGCGTAGCAGCGTTCCCAACAAATGATCGTCAATGCCCCATTCGGTTGTTGGATAAATCCGACGGATCATTTCGTATTCGCTAATATTTGTTGCAGTGCTAATGATAGAGGCCCGTGTACTGTGTGACATCAGCAGATGTTAAAGAAATTTATATGGTCAAAAGTTTCAAAGCCCTTCACTACAGCGTCTATCTTAATCATATCGCGGTTTTGGTACATATATCCCAGAAAATATTATAATATATTCCTTGAGCGTTAGATACGCGACTGTCGTGATTGAATGAGGATTTATAGTTCCTTCGATCACCTTAAATCATAATGATACTTATGTAACCTAATTTTTAGGCTTCCTTGTAGGGGTTTGCCAACATGCCCTCCTAGTTCGGTCCACGATTTTGTTTTGTTGTTTTGTGATTTCTTATTGATCTGACTAGTTCACCTGTGGAGGGTTATTGGTCATTCAGTGATCAAAAAGCATTTCCTTTCAATAAAACGTAGTTGCATTAAGCAAGCAAGGAAGAATAGCAAAACAAGAATTAATGCTTGTCGTTGATTGAGGAGATTATTTTCTGACACCAGAAGAAAATACTTTATCCTTCTGTCGTCGTGACGCAGAAGTCATAAGAGATGAAACCAAGGTAAGTGATCGAGCCATATTCACATCTTCTATTCAGAAAGTCTTAGATCATTGACGTTTTTTATTGAATATTTTTTCGCTGTGAGTGGTTCTTTCAGAGGCTGCATTCATACAACCTATCACCGCTTTTTCGGAACCTCTCGTTCCATCTTTCTTTTTAACCTAATCGCAGCGATTAACAATAAAGTCTATGAGTTCTGTCAAGGAAAAGTCACAGTTTCGCCGCTAGGGCGAAAATTGAATGTGATAGCAAGAAATTAGAATATCGCGACAGGTACGACAGGCAGATCAATACTTTCAGCACGCCGCTGCAGCACAGAGAAGGGCGCTGGAAACGAACGCATAAGTATACAAATGACAAGTGTAAATGAAGTACCATCATAGTTGCTACGTGTTTGTATGTGAGGAACACGCTGCAAATGTCCATAATGCTTAAGCCAGTGCTGGTCGAATTTTTTTATATTTTGCACTACGGCACGTTTATTGAACCCTCTGCGTTTCCGGCCACATGATGGCGTATGGTGTCACGTGGTCCCTTTTTTTTCGTCTACTTCATGAATAGTTCAGAAAGGGGCCACTTTATCGAGTGCGGCTCAAGGGCAACTTTCAATTTGAAAGAAAATTTAAAAGTGATAGTGATAGAAAATACGCTCAAGCTGTCCCAAGATCTGCGTACCGTGAGCTATAAATAGTGCATATGAGTAGCTCGCCGCCATATCTTCGAGGAAGCATGGTGCGTGGTTTTATTCGCTAGTGCAGCGGGCTGTGGAGCGTGGGGTCCCTCATTGAAATCATCGATATGTTGCTTTGAAATTATTTCTATCTATATAAATTTCTTTGTTCTTTTTTACATACAAAACTACATATACACTTCTGGGACATGAAGGCGAGGGCCAAAATCAGCCGAGAGGGTCTATATAACTGATAGTGCAATAAATTCTACCAGTAACCGAAATTCATAGTCCGTTTAAAATTGTATTGACAGCATTTAGCTTTGTCTGATGCACGCAGTCGCTAGTGACCACTTCATAATAAATGATGACTACTGTACAACTGTTTCATGCTTCTGTCGAAGTTCACCTAAAGAATTGTCCCAAAAACAAAACGCCAGAATTGCTGCTCGTTCTTTTGTGAATGTACATAGAATCTCATAACTTTCTTTCTGCTGCGTGTAGTACACACATAGAGAGAAACAAATCATATACAGATGAAGGGAAGGTTAATTGAAAAGTAAATGACCAGTTTACTACCCCGCAATGAGGAGAAGAAAGAAGGACAGAAAAGCAAAAAACAAAATAATATGACTGTTTTGCACATAACGTGTATAAGCCACCTTCGCGTAAAGCCTACTGCTTTCACTTTCAGGAGCAAAAATGTGAAGAAAAAAACTCCCAAGCATTTCCCCGAGGGTGAACATGGTTAAGTGCGAATGCACTGGGTGATGCTATGAGGGGTATTTATTAATTCGCACAATTATATTTATTAATCACACTATGGTGCCTTTATGGTGTAATGGTTCCTGGGAATCGCAATTTGATCACACGGGGGAGTTTACGTTAACTCACTGGCGAATGCCAACGGATTTTAACTTTACTCCCCCTCATAGCATCACCCCGTGCATTCGCACTTAACCATGTTCACCCTCGGGGAAATGCTTGGGAGTTTTATTACTGATGATGATGAATAAAGTGTAATTAATGAATTTAAGTATTGTTTGTCATGAAGCATTTGTACACAGATAAATATATACGAAGTATTATTTATTTACACTTCACGATTTTTGTACGATGCATTAAATGCACACAGATTAGCACCTATTCGTGTTATCGTTGTAGCTCACGGCTAGTACCAGCGCTTTGTGATCCGAGAAATGTACGGTGAGCGGATCCGGCAAGACGGAGTGGACCGTACAGTTCCTACTGAACGCCAAGTCTATGAAGCCACCGTTGATCGTGGTCGGAAACTCGAGAGACGGACACGTCATTGAGTAATTGTTCAGCATGTGGTCAACCAACCAGCCATTGTCCTTTCTAACGTCCACGTTAAAGTCACCCACCACCACAATCGGAACCGCTCGGCCTCGCGAGCGCGCAGTTCGGCATCCGCTGCACGCTTCGCTCGCTTGCACTCGGCCTCGCGAGCACGCAGTTCGGCATCCGCTGCACGCTTCGCCCGCTTACGTTCGGTCTCACGAGCCCTTCGCAGCGCCGCCTTGTCTTCCAACGTCGACGAAACCACCGCGGTACCGTCACCTCCAACGACGGGTGCAGTGCTAGCATTCGGTTGTACTGCATTCGTTGTTGATGGTAGCGTTGCCTCCGGGACATCCATCGCACGACCCGCTCTCGACGGGAGACTAAGAGAGAAGGCGGGCGCGCGAGAGACAGGGGTGCGCGCGCAGCTGCAGCGAGCGAGGAGAGCGGACGAGCGAGCGAAGGGGGAGGGGGACGCGCGCAGCGGCGTTAAAGATATAAGGCGCGTTACTGACACCGATATCAGCGTCGCGTCCGTGGCTTATTCGGTAGAGCGTCGCGCTGCGGCCCGCCAAGTCCTCTTTCTTTTAAAGATAGAGAGAAGACTGCGGACGCCGCCAACGGCGGTGGATGGTTTGGGGTCGCTTATAAAGTGTGTTCACACTTAAAAAGATTCCAGAACGAACCAAGTCCATAGCCTCCGAGATAGTGCGCAGTGGCAAAGTCGCCTCTGCACTCCAATCTCAGAGGTCAATCGGGGCGTTGTTTGTGAGTGTTTGGGTTTTGCAGAGTCTGTGTTGCATGCGCTGCTTTGTGTGGCAGAGTGCCATCATCTCTGGTAGAGCTGAGGAGGTGATGACAATGATTAGACATTGAACAGTAAAATATAACGCTCATATTTGTCACCTGAATGTTTACTTATCTATGACGGCAGACGGAGGGGTGCTTCAATGTGTTAAGGAGTACATGTAGGCTCATTTCATATATAACCCGCACCCAAGCAAGATTTCATAAAACAATTGTGCGGCTTACACACGAATATATACGGCATGACTTCAAATCTCCTAGTTGCTCACAGTGCTTCTAGCTTTCCCCGAAATCTTGAAATTTGCAAAGAAATTACAAATATAAATGTGATGAAAGTTGGGAGTGCCCAATTCTATCAGCATCCCTTCAGTTTCATAATTTCTTGTCTATCAAGGCAGCATTGAAAATGGATTCTAAAACATGCTGTAGGCTCTGTATGCCAGAAAGCAGTCTCTAATGTCAGCTTGCATTCTACGTACGTGGCTATCACCTGCGTATTATATGGTCACGATGATGAAAAAAAGATATACGTGAGAGACTCAATGACAATACCGACCATTGTTAACAAAATGAATACGAAAAAAACATATCGCCACCAGACAGTCACAATTCCTGATAGCCCACCTCTTCGCTACCACCTCAAAAAAGGCAGGGTGCTCATTAGTCGGAGAAAAAGACCGTCAAAAAAATAGAAGTAAGTTTAATATCGGCCACCGTTAGTAAGTCTTTGGGAAAACTACTGTGAACAGCTAGCTTTTAAACGAAGCAGCTCTATTTTGGTCCTCCGGAGATTTTAACAACGGTAGCTCTATCATTCAGCGCAAGTAACCGTGCCTAGTGCGGCGCACGTGCCCGACCAACCAAAGGCGTCTGTTGCGAAAATGAAGTGGCTTGGCGAGGGCACACCGAGGAAATGGGAAAGAAATTGTTCCACTCCTCAGGGGACCAGACTGAGTTAAACGGAAGGCACGAAAAATAAAATCTATCTTCCTCAGAAAGCCTGCTTCCTAATCCTGACTCTCTTATTGGTTGCGCTAGAGCCCCGCACGGTCATCATTGAACTCGTCTCCGGGTAAAAATCCATTTTCTTACCTTGAAACGTTAACGATGGCCCGAAACGACGACGTCGAAAAGACACTGTTTGTTTTTAAATGATGCAATATAATTTTACCTATATTGATTTTTATCCAGCAACCTCCAAGTACAATACCCGCTATCCCTTCAGGTGACGAGCACTCAGTACGACTTTTTTAAAGATACCCGTAGCACCGATTTCTTGCCGACGGCTATGAGCATTAGCTTGCTGAATGAAAACAGATCAAGAAAGCGAAATTAAGCTCTACGATGACACAGACTTTTCTTTATAAACATCTAGAAAAGAATGCCTGTATAGAAAGACACAAAACAAAGCGACTACGCCGAAAAGAGTGAGAAAGAAACAAAACGTTTTGATTAGTCGCTTGCAGAGAATCATTCACTAACGATATGGCACTTTAGCTTACTGTGATTGCTTTATGAATAGCAAGGCTATGGAGTGGAGAAGTATAATGCGATAGCGTTAAAAAGCTCGTTTCGCAGAAATTTTAGTGTCGGTGTTGGCGTCTTTGATTGTGGCAGAAAAATCATCATTTTCTGCCTGGCAGTAAAAAAACACAGCATATCCACAGAGTGAATGATGATGAGTGTGGCGAAGGGTTCGTGCTTCCATTCATTCATCCGTTCATTCTTACTTCCGTCCCTTCATACGTCCGTATGTCTGCCTCTCCATCCATCCGTTCCTCTCTCTGTTTCTCCACGCATCCCTCCGTCCATCCGTCCGTCCGTCAGTCTATCTAAACTCTAAGTACCGCCATCTCACACCTTTTTATCATATACGCATCATATACGAGTACCGCCATCCAGCGGACATTTTAAGGACTAAACGAGATGTGGTTACTTATACAAACACGGAACAAACAGCCTACGGCGTAGGAAACTTTGCCCCTGAAATCAAGAACGATGCAAATAAAAGTAAATAAATGATGAAAACCCCTGGAGCGGAGTAGCCACTGAACCAGGGTTGTTTAAGTTTGATAGGGGATTGAACCCTCTTATTGTAAGATTATCTCTATGTGCCGAAACAACGATCTATACAGTAGTCATTTGAACCGATCTCCAAGGTTGGCTTTCAAGAGAGGTGACTACACGGGCTGTTATCAATACTTGTCGGCCGTTTATTGGAAACAGGTTACTGACAAACCAAATGTTCATGACCAAGTTGAGCAGTTCACGAAGTTAAGCAGCATGCGTAAGATTATTCCTCAATAATCACCTAAACATCGTGTATAGTGCGGTGTATTGTTACAGCGAATGAAGTTATGATATCAGAACACGGGTCACGCGTGACGCTGTACTTGCCCGCCGCCGCTGCCGCCCCCGCTGGAGGCTGTAACCAGTGTCGAAAAAAGAGGAAAACAACTCGGTAAATAAAAATATTAAGAGAACACAAGGATACAAACCTGGGTCCACTGCGTGCCAGCCCAGTATTGTACTACTAAGCCACGTTGCTGCTTTGAAATTGTTTATAAACTGGCCTTAGGCATGCTTCATGTCGGGAAAAGAATCGCGTTAATATCAGTAATAAAGCGTTTTACAACATCAAAGGAACAACTAGGTGTCACACAATGCAAATCACGTAACCAGTAGTTCGTCCAATGGTCCAATTCATTTGAAACTTTGTACTTGATCACCTATCAACTAAGGCACATACAGACTTCAGGCATAATTTGTTATCTTCATCAGCCATTGCATAAAAATTCACACAAAACATTTCTAGCAAGTGTGCAGTGGACATCAAGCTTTTTCGAAGAATGACGAAGGATAGCATAGTGAACGCAGGCCTACAACACCAAAGTATGAATATTTCTGGGGTAGTGGGTACCAGCAAATGTGCTTGCCGCAGTTACTAAAAGAGTATTTAGAATAAAATTTAGGAGACCCTAAAGCTTCACCTTTAGGAGTTGAACACGATAACGACATCCTACTCGTAGTTCGTACTTCGAACACGTAGTGCATGAAACCTGTTACAATTTGCTATGCACCCAATACGTGCCCTTAAGGGAATGGCCGCAGTAGCGTGTGTGCCTTTTGTAGTGGGGTACATGCTTTTCAACAACGAAGCCATTATGATAACCACCTATTCTGACGCCCGTTGGCAATGGACGCTTGACCACGCATTATTACTGCAATATTTCATGCTGCATAAGCATGAAAACTACTTTCACTGCACTTCCAAGCAGATGAAAAGGTTTTTGACTGTTTCAACAAGCAGAGGCGTGGCCGTGTGGTAGAATATCCGATTGCCTTGCAAACAGCCACAACAACCCTGGTTTGGTCTCCCCTCTGCTCCAGGGTTATATTATCATTTGTCATTTTATTTGCATCGTTCGTGACTTTTTGGTCTTGCACAAAATCAAGATTTTTTGCTCACAACCAACAATGCCGACGCCGACACTGCCGCCAGCACCAGAATTTCTGCGAAACGAGCTCTTTAACGTAATAGCGTTAAAATGCTCTGAAAGGCCGACACTACAGTCAGGCTTTCGCTGTGACTGTAGTGCGCGTGCCACGCAGGCCTGGAGTTTTTTATTTGTATTGTTTATTATTGCGTGCGCCTGCACTAAGACCTCATGGTTGTTCTAGGGCACGTTACATAAATTATTGATTGATTGATTGAATGTTATTATTGTTGTTCTTGTTGAATTTCACTCCTTTGTACCTTCAGCAGGTAGGTGAGTATTTTTCTACAACATTAGCTCGAAGATATGTTTCAGTTCTTCTGACTGAACTGCTGTATTGCTACATTGTGACCATTCTCTTGATTCTGTTTTTCTGGTTGGGGGCTCGGTGTCCCGTAACGCTACTCCAGGGCCCTAGAACGAAGTGACCCGAATGACCGAAAACGGTGATCGAGTTGTTGCGTGAGGTCATTTGCTGTCGGCTCACAACATCTGGACTGACAACATCTGGACTCACAACATTGCTAAAGCGTGGCGACATTGACTTACAGCCCGTCACACAATACACGCTCTGGTGCTTCTTCGATCTTGCCCTTCAAAGACAGCACTAACACTGGTGCTAGTGTTTCTATGTGGTTACCACATTAGGCTTCACCGGACATGCTTACTTCCGTTGGGGTAGTACCGGTGCTTACTTTGTCTACTGCTTAGAAGCTCAAAGTAATCTAAAGCACAGTAGTATTTGGTGCTACATATTTTATAGTACAGAAAGAGTTGGTCGTCGTAGTTATTTCTGATGAACCCCACGGTACAAGTTAAGCGTTTCAAGCTAAATTTTCTTTCGAATCACTTTTCAAACATTTTTACATTTATTTTTTTGTGTTCATATTTCTCTTTATTCTGTGTTTCCGAAAAATGTTATACCTTGGTTTTTATTCCCAACTGAAGTCTTCTGTTTACCAGGCAGAACAAACTGGATTTTTATTGTTTTAATGCTGTGTTGGAATTTCCAATCTATGTGAAATTGTTCATCACGAAAAATTGGCCCCGTATCTGCATGTTACACTGCAAATGTCATCGAAAGACGATAGTCTTGCGTCTGGAGAGAGTGAACAAAACGTTTATTTGATGTTCTGCGCAAGAAATTTGGTCAAAGATATTCTGGAGGCGCTGTGTTAGAGTGCCTAGAACGTGTGGCGGTGGCGAACGAGCGGGTCAAGTCACGTCATTTTCGTGTACTTGGTGCTTAAACTATGTTCTCGTTAGTAAGAGGCCCAGCACATAAAAGAAAAAAAGTGCAAGCCATTGTCACGAGCTACTTAACAAAATACTATGAGAAGGTGTCGAAAAAGTAACAAAGGAAACGTGCCGAGAGGCTTTACTCTTCATTTTTTTAGGGTGAAGCTCCTTATGGTTGAGCAATGCCTGTTCGTCGGCGTGACACGCTTGGCACGTACCCGCTCTGGAGTGGGCATGTGCCACAGGGGGTGCGAGATGCGAGATGGCGGTATACTTTGAATGTCCACTAGATGGACGCACAGACGGACGCACGAACGGACGGTGAGACTGACTAGAAGACGAACAGACGGATGGACGGACGTGCGGAAGGACGGAAGGATGGACGCACGAACGGACAGATGGACGGACGCGCGGATGGTCGCGCGGACGGCTGGAAGCAAGAACGAACGGACGCACAGGCTGAAGGCCGCTTCGCCACACTTATCATCATTCACTCCGTGGATAGGCTGTGATTTTCTTCAAATGCTCATTCATGCCCCATCCACATGATAGTGATGGCATATGACATTACACTAAACATCTAAAACACTAGAAAAATAACACATTTTTTATATTATGAAAACTGCCTGGCTGCCATCTTTATAGACAACTATACCGGGGTAGAAAAGACTTACTCGAGTATAAATGCTGTTTTTTTCACGGTGCTTCAAAGGAAAACTTCAATTTCGTTACGAATATTTTTTTGCTGTAGTTATATCGCAGTAATAACGCAACCGTTCACTTCTTGTATGCAGTGTTTTAACAAATTGGAGTATTTTGCTGTTTCGTAAACATTAAGACATGATTGTTGGGAAGAAACTGACAGAGTACAGATGCAGGTCAACGCTATGTGTTTTTTTTCGAAAGCCACTTTTGACATAAAGTTGAATTCACAAAGGTTTTTGGCCGCCTGTATGACAACCGATTTTGTAAAATACAAAAGTGAAGTTCATTCGCCTCCAAGTACCATAAAGTAAAAAGCGGTTAAGCTGACAGACTTGAAATCACCGGACGCTTATAACAGTGCTTTAACGAGTAACCGAACTTCAACCGGGCAAATAAGAGGCCAAACGGAAAGTTCAAACAATGACTTACAATGGCAAAATTTGAACTGAAACCTCTCTGAGGCGCCGTCGTATGCTACAGTATGCACTTATGGAAACACGAGGAACGTAAAAATGGCGAAACGACCGTTTGTCGACTGCCATTTTAGTTTCAGCACTGCAGATGTGAGACTAAAAATCACTTATTAACGAGAATTTGTAAACGCTACACAAAGTAGAGCAGTCAGTAGAGAGGAGCGTTGACAGCAGCAGAAACAATGCAGCCGCAGCAACTCCTGCTACAACCATCACCTTCCCTCTGCTTTTCGGCAGTTTTGAAGAGAGTAAGAGAGCGATGTCAATGCCGCAGCGCTCCAAATCAATTCACCAAGGAAGACTGGAAGCGAGCAGTCCCGACAGAGCATTCACAGTGCGAAGGGGAAGCGCTGAGCCCACAAGCAAGTATTTTCACGCATTCTAGGTTTCAGTAGTGAATATAGGCCTCACTTCGTTTGTTTGTCTCTGCCTTGTGCTTCTGTAAGCGGCGTAGTATGGCGCGATTTTTATAAGAGCTAATTATTCGGCTCGTCTGACATTTGAAATCCGCACTGCAACCTGTTGATCAGTCAGCCTTCACTGTGTGTGTCAGTGTGTTTCTGCGTGCAGAATCTATCACGACACAAAAGCAGATACATGCAAAGGCTTTAACCGGGATCAACAAAGTGAAGGATGGAGGGAGACCGCCGAAGTTTGTGTCAAGGTTTTACGAGCAGCTTAACCTTGAGCGGAGAAAGAAAAAAGAAACTAGTTTTCACTATAGCAAATGCTTGTGTCTGAAACTTGGTATTTGAATCACCGAATTTTATGTTTGACCACCAATACGTTTGCCCGCCTGCATTTAGTCAGTGTAGGAAGCATTAGGATAAAGGACATACCATATCTTGATACTCCCTGTGTTTGCGCATGAGCGCATGCACGTGAACGTGTGTGCATGCATGCGTGAGAAAACGCGTGTTTCTGTGGATGGTCGAACTTAATTACATTAAACACCCAGGCTCACACCGGGGAAATTGTTCATCACAGTTAAGCGTAAGGCCATTTAATCCAGGAGCATTCAAATGTACTGATTTAAAATCGTCTTCAGAAGTTCGATTGCTAATCACAACAAGAAAAAAAGCACTCTCAATATTATTGAGGCACGTTGCCGGCTAGTTGGTTGGGGTTCATCATTTTTAATGGTATAGCGCAGCACGACAAGGACACAAAAAGACACACACACACACACACACACACACACACACACACACACACACACACACACACACACACACACACACACACACACACACACACACACACACACACACACACACACACACACACACAGCGCTAACTTGCAACTAATGTTTTATTTGCGATCACACATGCTATTTATACAGTAACAGTAGACCGATAGAACCTTGGTTTTAGACTGTGCACTTGTGATGAGGTCTCGGTGAAGACACCAGGATATTTCACCGGCACATTGACAGACGGTGCTGGGATCGCGTTCACACAGAGCAGAGCGCAGTTGGCCAATCGCACGCTAGACAAGTTTGCGACCACGGCATGAAGTGTTCTGTGTGTTGTTCATACCTCGCGAGGCGTCAGCAGAGCATACCCTCTCGCCGATCCCAATCGAGCGAGATGCAGTCCGTGCGGGAACGGTAGAAGTAGAGTGAAACGCGAGAAGAAAGGGAGGGTGGACGGGATAAAAGTGGTATAGGGCTCCTCTGACGGTGGCAGGTTTGTTCGCACTAGAGATTGAATGACGCTGCTTGACCACCGAACAAGGGATCGATTGAACAGAGCAGATGACATGGCTCCCACATCAGCAGCATGCCACATTGAACGTTGACCGCTAAAGAGAATAGCTCTTCCCTCTGTACAAGGGAAAGGAGAAGGAGATGAAAAACGAAAGGACAGGGAGGTTAGCCAGTTCCCAGACCAGCTGGCTACCCTGTGCTAGGGAAAGGGGTAAGGCGAATAAAATATTAAAGAAGAGTGAAGTTACAAATGTCAAATTTATAACATACATGTCAGCAGAAGATTTACACCAGTTTTCGAGACAGTGCGATAGATATACCTTGGTTGTTGTTGTTGCTGTGGTGGTGGTTGTGGTGGTGGTGGTGGTGGTCTGTCCTCCTCTTCTCTTTAATTGTATTGTTGATGGTGGCCTTGGTGCGATCGCCGTCTTCATTCCTCAGTATTTTTGGCACGAGTCACACACTCGTGAAAACTTTGCTTAAAGGGGCTTTGACTAGGTCTTGGTCCACGGTGTCCTTGGATCAGGGCTGCTATGGACAGCTCATCGAAACTTTGCAATTCAGGGGTGGCACATAAATTTTACAAGCGGAGTGTGGGCTTGCTTTCTAGAGCGTCTTGTCTGACAGCCAGTAACTATGAAATAATATATGAGTGAGGGACAAACGTGAAGTGCCACAGACCAAGAAAACATCAGAAAAGAACTTCATCGGTGTAATTATATTTTGATGGCACTGTCGAAATTAGAGCAGCTGTTTGAGCATTGGGCTTTTGCAGCGAAAGCTGTTATGAGATTACACCAAGGGTCGTCTTTGACGCCATGTTGTCCACCACTGCCACCACCGCCGATGTCCGTAACGACTATCGCGTGTGTTACGTAAAGAAACAATGTCAAAAAAAACACCCAAAGACACAATGGGATATTAAACTGGGTATCCTTCATGCCAGCCCAGTGTTCTACCACTGACCAAGTCACGCTGGTACTTGAAACTCCGTTGCAAACTGACCCTAGGCAGCCTTTATACTGGGAAATTAATCGCGTCAATATTAGTAATAAAACGCTCAAGAAGAGCCAAGTAACAACAAAATGTCACACAATGAGAATGGCGTAACGAGTGGGTTATCGAATGCTCTAAACCTTCATTTCGAAATTCTCATGCTGAATTCTTTATCATCGTCAGCCACAGCACGAAAAATTTCACAAAATTTCTTGCAAGTCTGTAGCGGGTACCACACTTTTCCGAAGAATCAAGAAGAACGCCTCCACATTACACCCTCCCTACTTGCAGGGTACCCACTACCCTCCAAGCGTGCTTGTAGCAGTTATCCTAAGAGTGTTCAAAAAAGTCTCTAGAATGACCGCTCTTCCAGCTTTCGCTGTGACCGTGCGGCGCGTTCTACGAAGGCGTGGCAGTTATGTTTATGAGCCAAATAGTTAAATTACCTGAATGAATGAAAAAACTTTATTTCAATCCTGCAGGACGCGTTTAGCGCGTAGCGGGCGTCTCCCACGTAGGGACCGACAGGGAGTACCTGGCGGCTGCTTCGTGGGCCTGCTGGACGGCCCATGGCTGGTCGGCGAGAAGTGAGCTCCTAAGGGACCTCTCCCACTTGCTTGAGGTAGAGTCGGGAGGAGTTGCCTAATTTCATTCGCTTTTAAGCAATAGATTGAGTTCAAGCCTCTGTATTTTTTGTTGCTTCAATGCTAACCCGGAGATGTTCAGTGCAAGCCCAGCCTAGGCGAAATGGTAGAGGTCCGCGTTTTATGCGGTGTCACTGCACTTTATAGAACACCAGATGTTCGAAATTCCCGGAGCACTAGACTACGGAGTCTCTCGTAATCATATGCTAAGTTTGAAAAAACAAAAACAAAAAAACGTTATATATTATAAAATTCGCCACACTATATGCTACCTCGGACTACCAATTTCAGTGCTGCATCATACTTTATATTGTTTACTAGTTCATTGTGATTATATAACACGGTCTTTTTTGGTATACGGAGCCGCTGCAACTACTCTTCCAACGGAAAGCCATTAATGCCCAGTACATCACAGTGCCTACTTGGAATTCGCCCTGGATTTAAGGTCTCACACCCTTTATATCTAAGGAGGTAAATAAACTGCAAATATCTTTTAAGTTGTAAATCTTTGGTACAAGCCATTTAAGGGGAAGAGATGTCCTGGCATGGAAGAGGTCACAACTCAGCGATCATGGCGAAATGCTATCCATGCTTCACGTCTTTTTAAAATTTTTTTGCTGTTGATCATATTGCGAAAATGTCGCCGCTCAGCCGACTTGCTCGTGAACGCAGCGATAATTCACTACAAATCAATTCATGAATGACGCATTTTACTTATACAACAACCAAGCCGGAATGGTGTTTTTTAAACAACCAATGCCGCTTTTCAACGTACTGTACGTCCCCATTTCTCCTACCGCGCATCTACGTTTTTGCTGGAGCTGTTCAAAGAACAGTGGACTTAAGTTTCAGACAATTCACCCTGTTACACGGGGATGACAGTTACGTAATGCATGACAGCTGCTGTGTTATGCGACTTGAAAAGAGCCTCTCTGCTTTCACCCAAGGAGCCACCCTCCCTCCTCCCACTCACCCTCTTTCATGTGCCTTGATTTCTGGCCAACTCTCATTCGTGACTGCCTGAAATGAACCGGTCTATTAAAGTTGCAGGGATTAACCTGTCCAGAAACGGATTTAGTGGACACTTTCAGTGAGCGTAGCTGACAGGAAAGAGACGCTGCTAAGAGAAGCTCTCTTGTCAGTCGGCCCTAACTTTGGGTGGTGATAAAACCCAACGCTGCAGGAAAAAGTTCAGTTCAGTTTAATTTTCTGTTCACTTAGTTGTGCACGTATAAAAACGGAGCTTTGTTTTCGTATCTCAAACTTTTTTTTTTGTTGCGCCGGATAGTGCAAGCACAAATTAACCAGCCTTCGCCCACTTCGTCAACTTTTCATATTCTTTTCACTGGAATATAACGTGAGCCAGTTTGTGCGGCCATTATTACTGCGCTAGTATATTACGCGACTAAAGATCACGTGACATCACGTAACAATGAGGCCCGTACTGAAATTACATAACATCATGTAAAGCTAATTACGTGAACAAAAACGCCGTAACGTTACGTAACGTCAAGTGACTAAAATCGCATAAATTACGCAAAAACTATGTCACTAGAAATATCGTAACATGTAACTTATAGTCATGCGAGTAAACTCAGACAATATCTATTAACATGACTCAAGATCACGTAACATCACCTAACAACTAGTTACTGAGTAATACCGTACTAGCAAAATTAAGCACATTTGGCAAAACCTTGTCAGACGATTGGTCGAACCGGATGCGCTTTTAATTCCAGCCTTGCGGCACTAGTACAAAGAGTGCTTTATTTTTTATTGAGAAACAATGTAGTTCCTTGTAATTAACGAAACGAGGAAAAAATGCAGGGCCTGTGCGGAAGGCGCAGCAAAGTCACAGCGACAGCTAGAAGAGCGGTCTTTCAGAGCCTTTTCTGAAGACTCATTGGGTAACTCCTGCAAGGACACTTGCTGGGTACCCACTACGGAGTCAATATTCATAATTTCTGGGTAGTAGGCCGGCATTTCCTATGCTATCCTTCGTCTTTATTTTGAGAAGTGTGGTATCCACTAAACACTTCCAAAAAAATTTTGTGCCAATCGTTCATTGCGGTGGCTGATGACGATGCAGAATCATGCCTGAAGTGGGTATGCGCCACAGTTGTTAATACGCAATCAAGAACAATATTTTGTAATGTGTTGCAGTAGTGGATGACCCACTATTTACGCTAACCACATTGTGTTACGCCTCGTTGTTCTTTTACTCTTTTAAAACGCCTTTCCTTTCCCGCGATTCCTAGCCGTATTGAACACCTACGAATTCGCCGAATTGAGTGCATTTGTTTACTTTTTCTGTTTAAGTAGTGGCTGATCTCCAAAAGCAGATCTATTAATAGAACCTTCTGAATATTTACACCTCGTTGTGCGAACGAGCACTGAAGCCCGACAAGAAAAGCCTTTCTAGTTTATCGATCTGGACGCCACCTGTGATGGCCTCTGTGGACAGCGTCTCACCCTGTGGGAGACCACAGACTAGCGGTTCCCTAGGTGGCTGTTGATTTTCACAGCACGAGTTCACTTTGCATGTACATTAAGCGCAGTGCAAACACTGCACAGGCTCCTGCTTCTTTGTATAATTTATGTCCCAGCCGAGAATATATCTGTGTATTTAGTGATTTATATTCGTCAGAGCAGCTAAAGGCGGTGAAGAAAGAGGGAGGGGGGCTTTAATAGAAAAACAATAAAACCTGCAAAACGTAGAACATAAAAATGCAACAAATAATGAGAATACATACAAAGATAAGCTATTGAAGACTACAAAGATAAGCTGTTGTAGGCTGAAGACATGATCGGTTAGTGCAGTTTTGAATCAGGAAGCGTCCTCGAGGCAGGCGATTGAGGAGGGAAAGCAGTGCCATTCGGCGCAGGTTTTTGGCAAAAAGGAGCCTGAAGAAACATTTGGGCGGCAATAAAGAATGAAAACTTTATACTGATGATCAATACGCGATGATATGTATGATAGAGCTCAGATGGGTTCCTGTGCAAGTTGATTGATTTGGTAGATAATTTTTTAAGACAGAGACGAGAAATTTTTCTTTGAAATTTCACATTCGTTAGTTCGAGGACCGATGCAAGTATGCAGCTCTGTTTCTTTCTATGTATATCAAAACTCATTGCTCACAGTACCATGCAAAGCAGTCACATTGGGACAGAAAGGAAAGAAGGGCAGGAAAGTTTCCCAGAGTTTACGTATATGAGTGACCCTCAGCACCCTTGAATTGAGAAAATTGGGTACGACGAAGAAAATAAAGTTGCAGGAAAATTGAACAAACTGAACCATCTGCAGGGAAAGGCACATACATGTTTTGTGAACATTTCACAGAGTCCAACGTAGTGTGTCTGCCCCATAGAAAATTACAATGCCCACAAATATAGTCACAAATGACAAGTATGTATTAAGTCTGTTACTTCCACAAAGCACCTCACGTGGATCAACACGATAAGCAAACCTTATGAAATGATGAGCGTGACCTTAAGACACAATTCATCAGGAATCTCGGAACTAACGTAAGTTAAAGATGTCTTAGTTAAAATTAAGAAATGAACATGAGCTGGGCACTTAGTGCATATCTAGATTAACCACTAGTCCTTAAAGGTAAGTTGCCAGATTCTAAGAGAATGCAACTGCGTAAGAGGTAGACAGGAAATTAGGTAGGCAGATGAGAATAAGAAGTTTGCAGGTGTACCATGGCAGCAGAAAGCACAGGACCAGGTTGATTGGCGGAACATGGGAGATGCCTTTGCCTTGTATTCAGCGTAACCTGGCTAATTATGATGCTGACAATTACATAGCTATCATGACAATATGCTAGTTTAGCTGACCTAGTATGGGTGGCTATGCTACACATTGCTGTTGTAAATGAGTACACTCGCAATTATTGCGCGTAATCACTTTGCATGATCCGCTAAGAAGAGAAACTAATTATTCGGGAGAAGGTGTTGGTACTGATTGAAATCGCGTATTGTCTGCGAAATTATTACAGCAGTATGAACAACTGTAAGATTGAAAAGATCTTTCAAATTTTCTTATTGTGCAAAAATATTTTGCTTGGGAAGTTTTACTTGTCTTTTTTGTACTTTAAAAATTACACAGAGTCTTGCGCGAAAATAAGCATTCTGCATTACGGCGTCCTAGCAACAACAATTTCCTACAACAGTAGACTTCTGTAAATTTATGCTGTACAACTTGCGCATTCCTTATGTACGCGTTGCTCATGCTAAACCACTTCGCAAATAACAGTACTTGCACCCTTTGAACTTTTTACAGTCTTTGTCAACGAAAATGAACTTTAATAATAATATTTTAGCGTTAATTAGCCCTAAAATCACAGGAAGAAAGAGCGAAAGCCAAAGCAGCGAATAAAAAGCGGTTTATTTAGGTGGCACGACTGATATTTATGGGAGTGTGAGAATAATTACTAAGTGTACAGGAATATAAAATACATTTCATCCGCTATCCCCCGGAGATCCTCGAAAAACATACTCCTACAGCACAAGTGAAATATAATAGAGAAGCGTGCTGCTGCTGCAAGGTTATTCATATAAAATTAAAACCTCCACAAATTCACGCACCCAGTTAACCAACCCACGTTTCTTAACCAAATTGCCTCAGAGTGTAAATAAAAGGCTGTGTGTGGAACTTGAAACCGCAGGGTGCGAAATCCTCGGTTAATGTGTGGTTCTCTAGAATAATTAGCCTCTAAAAATCATAGCGCTAAGCTATTCCACGTACACATTGCTACGAAATTAAGAATGTTCTCTGGAACTTCGTGCTCGATTAGCCATCTGCGCACGAAATATTTTTTCTCCTGCTGTATTTGCAAAATAGATGAAAAAAAATGTGACCCACTATTAGTGCTACATAATCAATGCCAGACGCACCGAGAGTGAACATTGCTTCTCGAGGTTGCAAATCATAGCATGGCTGTAGTATACTGCACGTGCAGTTATGCGCTGAAGGTGCTCGAACCCTAACGAGAGGCACTGCGCCGTGCTCCCGACCGGGTTGCAGAAATTAGGTGCCTTTTCTCATCTTCTAACCACTACCACCACCACCCTAACGAGTAAGCGCCTTCCATAAAATAAATAATAACAAGTGTGCAGTCTCAGCAGGTGTTTCGTTTACTAAACTTTCTCGTCCCTCAAAAGCAAATAACTTCCCAGCTGTTCAGGAGTGTAATAATGTGTGAATACCACAGAAAATGTATTTGGGGGCCAGGCAAATTGAGATATTGCAAATGGTACTTCTTTTATTTCGACAAGATTTAGGATGCAGCACGCGACACCCAAACGTACCATGCCATCCCCGCAATATGCCGTCTCGCCGCTAGGGGAGAATCAAGCTGCAACGAGATCGAGGACTAATACACGTGATGACTCATCAACTACCACTGGACGACCCCCCAGACTTGCTTCGTTTCGCGGTCTGCAAGTGACCGGGTCCGGGGGAGTCAGACACACTGCGGTCATCCGACAGGATGTTGTGATTTTCATTCTTGTGCTCCTCACCTGAATAGTCTCATTCTCTTCAGTACTTCTTTTTTCTAGCTGTTGCTTGTCCCAATTTATTCCAGGTCTTCTACCACGCCTTCGAACACCACAGGGATCCAACGCTCTGGCTAAGCTGGAAATAACGATGCATGCCGAAGCAGTCCATGCCATCTGGCACTCTCGGCTATGAAAAGGCAGCCCAGAGGGCTGTCGGGCATTCGTAGCAGTAGTGCGGCACCTCCGTCTAAATAAATGGACTTTTTCTGAATTCCACTGAAGAGAAGGAACACACCGGTGTCCTAAAGATAAAAAGTCGAGGGGGGTCAGAATAATAGTGCGCGCTCCTTCCGGTGATGATTCCTTGCTTGTACCCAGCCAATCTAATAATGACCTGGGAATGATTCTTGCTCGCTACAACCATATTTGTTAGAGGTGTTACGGAAACGAAGACCTACATCTAGAAATGCTTGCACAGAATGGGTGCGGCTGTTTTTTCTCAATGGGCGCGCACGATACTGACTGCACGACGTGTTTAAATTCACACTTAAGTCACTTGTAAAATCAAACTGATGGTCCTCTTTTACATTGACGACAAATGGGCAAGTGGGGTACTATTGCTGATGTTTTTTTGGTGGGGGAAACTTTTTATATTATATTGGCTGAGAAGCTCGCTGCTGGTTCATGCTTTCGAAGAAGTGACTCTATAAGCAAACAACATTTAAGTCATCATCATCATCATCATCATCATCATCATCACTGTGGTCATTATCAGCGTCATGATTATCAAGTTCGGAAGAGGACAATGGCGTCCCTCAACGATAATCAAATTATGTTTCCTGTGGCAGTATGCTTCGTCTAATGCCAGCTGATATTTTATTGACGACATGTAAGCTATCCCTCTACCACATTCGCTTACGTTTCGCATGTCGTGGTGCCATTCCACCCCTATAACGGGCCATCGGTCATCTTTTAAACCCACTGTACTACCCCATAGCTCCTCTTAGCTTTCCATTCTTTTTTATTATGTCAGCTATTTTATAGGTAGCTCCTGTTTGTTTTCTAAGTCAACGTGCTACCCTGCGATCTGAACGTATACCATTTCTTTACACATTTTATCGAACACTGCGAAGTCCCCAAGTTTCAGCCCTGCGAATCGCCTAAAATGCCTACTACAGCTATTCTCATGATCCCAAATTATTACCGAAAATTTACCCACGTTCCTAAGACTGGACATGTGAAATTATAGTCTTTTACTACAAGTAACGCGTGTGGCATAATCATCAATGTTTAGAAAGAGACGCGATGTATTGAGCGTCTACCAGGCACTAAAAAACTGTGTTGGTATTAGAAAGAAGTTTAAAATGTTTTAGACGTACTGCATTTTCCTTTGTTTTGTATCTGGTTGCGATACAGAGGGGCTGAGGAGAAGGTTTCCGTTACGTGAATGAAAATGAAGATGAATTAACATCAATCGCTAAATACTCTTCAAGGTGAAATATCCTGTCCACTCTTTATCAGCAAATTGATGGAACTTTCATCATGTCGCAGTAGATAAGAATGAAGCCTACCACCAAAAAAAATAAGACATCAATTCCACTCAAGATAGACTTGTATAAAAGCTGTAGGAATCATTGTATTTGGACATCGTACGGTGCGCTAATAGACAAGATGTATTTTATGGTTCCAGAAACACCGCATTCCTCACAATCGGCACGGACGCTAAGTGGCAAGTAGGGGTTGGCAAGAAATACCAATATGCCAAGTGCCTCAGTTCAGTCAGTTTCTTCATCTTTTTTATATGTAACGGGGTCTTGGTGACAAATGGTTTTGTTAATACTTACAATGCAGCCATTTTTTATTTTACAGGATTTTCATAGATGATATAAAAGCACAATTCAAGCCATCAGAACACGTGATGATGGCGTTCATTTCATGAAACTGTGGCATAGCAAGTGGGTGAAAACTGGCAGAGTGAACGTTGCTTGAATTTTATTTTTGTTCCAGAACCGTTCTTACAACAACCTTGATATGTTCAGCAGATGATGCTCCACAATTATTTTGGCAGAGAGCATGCACTGCCCTACTAACTGTGCATCTAATGAGTACATTTCATTATAGGAGTGGACACAGCACACTGCTAAACATCGCTAATGAATGGGATTTGCTTCGGGGTTGAAACAGCGCCTCTGGCTTTTGCTCGCAACATGAATATGCTTGTAGGGAAGAAGACCTTCCATGATTGAATTGATTGATATGTGGGGTTTAACGTCCCAAAACCACCATTTGATTATGAGAGACGCCGTAGTGGAGGGCTCCGGGAATTTCGACCACCTGGGGTTCTTTAACGTGAACCCAGATCTGAGCACACGGGCTTACAACATTTCCGTCTCCATCGTAAATGCAGCCGCCGCAGCCGGGATTTGAAACCGCGACCTGCGGGTCAGCAGCCGAGTACCTTAACCACTAGACCTACGCGGCGGGGCAAGAAGACCTTCCAGATTGGTCACCTAATCATTATTCGGCTCTGCAAACATTAATTTCGAGACTTTAATTTTTATACCTCACAAAAAAGTAGCAAAAAAAACTCCTTAATTTCTGCTTTGTGAAGGAAAGAAAAAAAAAGCCCTGGAACAAGAAAGGAAACGCTAGCGCGAAAGAAAATATCGGATGCTCGTGTGGTCACTTGCGTCACGTTTCTCCGTCAAGTATTTCAACTCGTTCCGAACGTGAAGTGTTTTGCAACGGGTGCAAAATACAATATATATATATATATATATATATATATATATATATATATATATATATATATATATATATATATATATATATATATATATATATATATATATATATATATATATATATATATATATATATATATATATATATATATATATCAATTTAGGATGTTTTACTTCTTTAATCTATAACGTACAACGAACGTAGATTCTTACTATGTGGGATCCTTCGAAAGCCTAGAGGTAAACAAACAAAAACAATGGCAGTGTTTGAGCCATGATCGAAGTTGTCGCAGCTGGTCGACCGGATGGCATATGTTTTAAGGAAACGTTTTCAGATCCAGTCATTTTCTTATCAGTAAGATACACCGTGTTGTGTGCTTTAGAAGAAAAAAGAATGAAGTAGCAATTAGTCTCAACGTACGTATGGCGTTTGAATCTGCAGATAGTAGAGATAGATAGTATAAATTCATTTCAAAAGATAAATAAGGCTCTTATATAGTTGCGCAGCTCTCCCCTCTTCTGTCCGTGAGTGCATTTCCTACTTTCTTGGACATTTATTATTGAAGTACTTTCAAAGTTACAATGGCCTAAAAAAACAAACAGAAGTTATTCTATGTGCGTGGCGTTACAATGACGCGCCACCATTTGAGCTTTAGCGTGAAACGTAAGTTTGTTTTCAAAAAAATGTCGTATTTTTTGCTTTCTGACATCCAAGCTCTTTAGCTTAAATCTGCGAGGTGTAAAAAAAAAGTTGTGACTGAAAGATACTTTAGTTGGCCAAACTGATTTACTTGCTGTTCGTTTATGGTGCTGATGGGTGCGCGTTCAAACACCGTCCACCTAACGTCAGCTTTAATGAAATGCTAGCCAGAGAACGAAGAGGAACATGCAGAATTCAGAAAAAAAAGAATGAGACATTTGGCTTGTGAAAAGGTGGGCACGTTAACAATGAAAGCAGCAAAATGTACCCGAGAGTGTGGCTGGGGTAGTTAGAATCGACAATATAGTTTTGTGCATTAGTATACAATTTATTCAACCAATAGAAAATTTCAGAATACCAGGTTGCTGATGCCAGAAGTGTAGGATCGTTAAAGTAATTAAAACACTTTTATCTTTTATTCAATGAAACGTACCTATTTTATTTTACTGAAGTAAAATAACTATGCAACTTGCGAATCTAAGTTGATTGTTTAACTGTATATTGGCACTGAAGTGTTTTGTCTTTTATCTTTATTTTAACCTTCAAAAAGTGGGAATGATAAAGAGGAAAAGTCAAAAGATACATTTTTTTTAAATGTACCCTCAATAATTTTGTTTTATTTTCAAATTGTGCATAAGATTTTGTGAAACTTCATTGACCTGGCCATTAGTTTTAACGATGCACGTAGCATGACGATAGCTACATGAGTACGGCAGGGATAAGCCTGGCGGCAGTGCCAATGCAACAAAAGTTCTTCAAGCGTATAAGACACAGTTGCTTCTATGGAAGCCACGTAGTTACTCTGGTAATAGGCGCGCATGTGCAGCTGCATCTGAAAAGAGCCGGAAGTGCATGCGAGCCTCGCGAAGTTTCCCCGTCTAAGCGCAATGGTGAATGCGTTGGCCACCACCGCCTTGACTCGACAGCACCTGTCGACATTGCTTCGCAAAGCACCGGAGAGAAGCACAGCAGGTGCTCCTGCTTGTTGTCAGGAGGGCAGGGTGTGTGCCTCAGAAAAGTGGAGAAAGCGCTTGACGGCTGAGAACAGCCATTCATATTGTTTTTTCCATGGCTTTGGTGTTTTAACGAGATCTGTGCAAATACGTACGGCGGATGGCTCGCACAGCTCGACGCTTTCTTCGAAAGAACATTTTTCACTTCCGGCTTTTTTTTCTTTTACTCGGTTTTCAGCACTTCCTGATTTTCTGTATGTCTTAGATACACGTACTGAAATAATATTGATAAACATGGCGAACTTTGCGCTATGCGGCGAATGCAAAGACTCTGTCGTGTCATCCGGCATTTACTTTAATACTTTCCGTCTGTATTTGTTTGCAGGGCTGCTTGAAGCTTCTCTGCGCCTTTACTTTTCGGAATCTCTAACGTCTGTAGCATCTAACGTCTCTAACATCTCATGGTCTGTAGGAGAAATTAATGCAGACACGAGAGTTTTCTGGTGTATACAATCGTGCAAGCGCCAAAAGTCAGTTTGTGAGGCCACCATGGCTGTGTTTTCTGTTTGAAAGATTTGACACGCAGCCATCGTCTTCTCTTCATTGTTGCTTTATCTCGTTCTTTCGCCAAGCAGACATCCGTCCTACGAGTCCAGGGACATGGTAGAGGTTGTTAGCCGTTCTCTATTATCGTCTTTTTGGGATGCGTTTGGCTAGGTTATACAATTTTCTAGCTGCTGCTTGAAGTCATGAATACTTTCATGTGTTTTTTTTCTTTTGTTTGATAAATCAGCGTAAGCTGTAAGCATAGATGATTATTGCAAACAGAAGCATTCTCCGCCTCTAAAATTTTCGGCACTTCGAGTTCTCTTACACGGTTTCAGAAGTTTATAATCTCTGTTTAATAAAAGCAGTGAACTAAACCGACATGCTAGAGCACCTTGAAAGCGTACGCAATCAATGTCAATCAGTAACGCAGCACAACAGGCAGAAGTAATGAATTTAGCTGAGTTGTTCAATTTTAACTCAGTCGCTGCGGCTTCGATTTTCATCCCCTTGCATTGGAACAAAGTAGCTGCTGGTAGAGAAACATGACTCAATGGAAATGGAAGACAACAATTAGGTACGGCAAATAAAAAAAAAACAGTCTAATGCAGTTGAAAGTGATTGGCGAAGCCTTTCGAGCAATCGCTTGGTTGGACTTGTTTTGTGATAGAACGAGATCACTGGTCTGCAGAGATTTAGGCTTATTGCAGGCTTTAGTTAGGCAAGAAAATGAGGAGTCTAAACGCTTCAGCCACCACAGCGTCGACAGCGTGCCGTGCCAAAAGGGTTATAATAAAGCACCATAATAAAACACGCGCGCGCTGCTCAGCGTTTTTCGCACTGTAAGCGTGAACACGCCGAGAACACGTATACAGGCAGCACCTCCGTTGGTTATGCCACGAAAAACTCACCTTGAAACACTGCTGGTTGGAACACGAACACGCTGCGTTTGTGTTTCGCTGAAAAGTCGTTGCCACCATCGACCTTGACTCAACTTGAAGGTCAAATGCACGCAACGAGATGCTTTCCTGGTTTTTTTTTTTTTTCATGAAACAGATTTCTTCTCTTGTATATTCGATCTGCACTCAAGGACTAAGGAGAAGCCGGCTCACTGTTTGGCTCCCTACTTATTCTATTACATTACGCCAACAAAAAAAGGCTTGCACGTGAGGAAAAGCAAAGCGAGAAAGAAGTGATCCCCGAAAACGTACAGACACGCCGTGAAAGAGATAGTGCTTAGGTTTGAGCGCAGTTATCTCAAAATACTTTCACAGGAGGCAAAATCTACGAAAAAAGTTTCTCATACTATTTCACTCTTTCGCACATTTCTTTCTTGCTTTGCGCGAAGACACTTATTGCATTGTTAAACCAAAGAGCATATACTGAACGCACCTGTAAAACGTCAAGACAACATAACAATAATCTAAATAACGCACAAACTCCGACACTACGAACCAACAAGCTTTGGTGAGAGTATGAGGCTACAAACATGCCACAGAATGGTACTGCAGGCTACTGCTCTCACTGAACGCTTCGCCGACGTACTTTCCAAGTTTTCTTGTCAAACAACACAGTGAAAAACAACGTACGATACTTTTCGACAAATCGATTGTTCCCGAACGTGTTTTATCTTAGCAATCAAGCCAAGTCGCTTTTAATTCAACTCATGTAGATTATATTAGTTCAAGTGAAGGGCTTTAGCCCGACTGCGGGTTGCAAGAAGTACACGATCCAGAAAGTTAGTGTATTTTCGGCGCATCTTTGTATTATTGCGTTCTCGTTAGCTTCTTGAATTCGAAACAAAAAAATGAACAATTCTGTATGCCTTCAAAACAGTTAATCACGCCTGCTTCTTTTGTAAACCAGGCCCTCATATTTTTATAGATCGTTTTTTTTTCACCAACCCGCCCTTTCATTGTCTTCTCGGCACTTAATCTTACTTGTATTGGGCTCTGTAATGCATAAAAGATAGTGCATGTTATTTATACTAGAAATTTTGAATTAAAAACAGCCCTGATCACCTCGGCTCGACGCTGATGAAAGTCCCGCAAAAAATAGGAATATAAAAACACAAAAATATTCGAGGGCCCGTTATGCAGGGAAATGAAGCAGCGGAACAAGGAACGAAAACTCGGGGGCTGCAATATAAGCGATTGAATAGTTTCTACAAGTGAAGGTTGCGGGTTAGCTAGATAATAATCACAATATAAGAAGTCTTAAACCTCACACGCTGGCGCGAGTACGGATACGTATGTGCACATTATGACGCACACTCATCCCTTCTCTCATCGCTCTTTCTTCGCTGCTCATTTTCGTAATTATTTATCTTCCATCACAGTAGACCCCCTTCACCCTCTTTCCGTTCAGTCTGCTTCAATGCTACCGTTGGGTCCACCTCTCCGTTCCCAGCACACCCATCTCATTCCGTAAGGGCACATACCATGTCTCCGAAGTTCGCCAAGCCTTCTGGGAACGGTACACAAGAAGGGGTGCAAGGAGGAGGCCTAATCTTACATATGCAAATCAGCCGAGTGAAAATGAATCCCCTCTGCTTGCGCAGCTGACCAAGCACCCGTTCTCTTTATTCGGGGCCTCGTTTCGGGGTGATACGCCCCGCCGTGCTACTTCCGGAGCTCTTTTTCTTTCTCTCTCTTTTTCGTACCACCTCCGCCTTTTTCTTATTCGTGTACTTTTCCTACCGCACAGACACTTATTCCGTGTGCGCGCTGTAGCATCCTCTACGGAAAGACGAAGAGCGCATGGCGTAGTGTGAGGGAGTATAGACTTTAGGGGTATAATGGTGCACGCGTCGTGCCTCGTATTGCATTACCCCACGCGACGCACTGAACCAGCGTCGCTCGTTCAGTGCGACTGAGTGAGCGGTGGCGTATACAATAGCCATGGCTGCGCGGGTTTAGGAGGGGCGTCCACGTGCGTCTGCAGACCGGCCATCGCATAACATACTCTTCCCTGCCAGCATTACGTGCACCGCGTAGCATTGCACAACCTTGATAAAGAATACTCTTGTCAAGCCTCCCATGTCCTTCATCGTTAACGGGGTTTTGGTGGAGCTGATTCTATTCATAATCACGCTTACGCGTTTTCGCGTGAGAAATCACACGGTGCTTCTAACATTCACTTTTCTTGTTCTACGATAGCTTTAGCTTTGTTAATAAAATAAATGTTGCCCATTCAACGCGACAAAATGAGTTCGTGTTGGCGCATTGCTGTACAACAGAATAAGAGATAAAAATAGTCATAATCAAAAATAAAATAAATACTCTCTTTTTCAACCCATAGAGTTTAGTATGTTACAAGAATAAAAGAAATATCATGCCTGTGTAGCTTTAACATTCAGTTTTGTATACTCGCTTATATTAGTCATACAAGTGACCGTCGTATAAAGTGCAAAACTACGGTTGTGCAAAATATTGGGATAAGGAACAGATATATTTGTGCTTAGCATATATTGAATGCAATAGTTTTGCCGCAGCATCAAGGATTGTTTCAGTCTAATTTTTTTATGTTAGCGTACTTCCTTCGTACATGCTTTTTTAGTTGAGATTTCGGGTTAACAATGTTGACAGTGCCATAAAAATAAAAAAAATAAAACTAATCAATTTGTTTTGCTTTCTAAGTGCTCCTCTTGACTGCGCTTTTAAAAACACAGCATTCATCATGAATGAAATGCCTATGAAGTCACTGATCCAAACAGAGATGAAGCTGCGCAGCAGCTTACACAAAAAACTATTTTCTTGTGTATATATGACTCCGTAGAAGACAGTAATATGAGCGTGAGTTCACGCTCACATTCTGCACATGCACGCAAACACACAAAAAAAGCATATCGCTTAACTAAAGCAGTCCGGAAGGACCTTATTCTACACAAATTCTGAAAAACAACTTTTCTTTTAAGGTTGTAGGGTTACACAACTCTTTTCTCAGAAGTGCAAGTGTCAATGTGGGCGTCAAAGTGAGTGTTGTCATCGGTGTCGGTGACAGAGCGGTTTATTGTGAGCAAAAAATAATCACTTTGTCTCTGACCAAAAAATTTAGAAAAATGCAAGTAAAATGAGTATTAGAAAATTAGCTGCTGCTTCAGTCAGTTTTCCAGGGTGTGCGCAGTGAAAGGTGCGGTTAATCTCATTTTTAGCTTAGTTCTCTGTATGGCTGCGCTTCTCAATGCGTGTGGCTCGTTCTACCTACGTCTTCTCGTCTCACTACCAGCTCTTTGTTTCCTTCATACCACGAAGCCCTACTGTTTTCAGTTTTTTCGACCCCCTTTTTTTTATAAATGCTGACAGATCCCACTGAACCACCCCTCCTATACGATGCAACGCTGGCTCCTCCTGTGTTGCTGCCACATGGCTTCACCGGCTCCTCCTTTTAATTTATTCTAGATGGCGCGTCAAGCGGCGCTGCATCTGCGGCGGTCGCTAGGCAACAACTCCGCTCATGCTGCGACCACCGACCACAGCGAAATCGCGAGAATAGGGCCAGTGTAGTACACGATCCAAAATTTTCGAGTCTGAGTGAGGATCGAACCAACACCATCTACGTGGCCAGGAGGCGTTCTCCCAACAAGCCTCTATACTTCTTCAAACTGTTCTGAAAAAAAAAATGTACTGTTTGAATGTCATATAGCAGAATGAGTTGCCTTAACACATGTACTATTGCGTGACGGAAGACTAGAATTGTAGGTGTCGAAACACGGTAACTGCGCAAGGAGTTCGTGTTTTAAAAAGCCACTCAGTATGAAATGCTCACACATGTTTAATCAGCAGCAGCAAAAGCATCAACGAAGTGATCAGAGGCGTAGCGTCGCATGTTTTCTTACAAACGCATAGTGGACCGTTTGCTGACTCGTAGTATGAATAACAATGCCGTAGTGGCCTACTGCAGTTGCAGTATACGTATTCAAGAATACGTCCAAACGGCCACGGTTACGTGCAAAGTCGTTCGTTTCCTTAAGGCACGGTTGAAGCATGTACCAAGAATTCAATAAAGGCTAGCAGTTAAGAAGGTGATGAGAATAGAGCATCATCTTGAAGGCGATGATCACTCGTCCTCCAAGTTTCTTTCTTTTGTTTTCTATTTTCTCACCCGTGTCTAACATTACTTCGTACGTTGATCAGTCTGAAACGTTGTTTCCGCCGCGAATGCATTCGGGCTACTATGTTTTTTTAGGCAAACTAGTGTCAAAAATCACACAAAAGAAACAATGCGGCAAGTGACACTACGCAGATAGTAACTGCAACTGAGAGGTTTAACGGTCGGATGAATCAGTAGAGTGATGCGCTTGCTCGTATAGTTCATTTGCTTCAGTTCAACATGCAACGCTGAATTTTACACGCTGTCAGCTGCTTATCACCACTCTGCAGCATTTCAAGAAATATTGTCGTTGTGTTTCGGCAATGCTGCCGCGTTCGTGTTTTGCGTAAATTAAAAAAGACCTCCTTGGAGAAGTAAAAAAGAGAGAGAAATAAATAAAAGGAAGAAACATGAAGGTTCACCAAGAAGAAATGGTTTGCTACCTTGTATAGGGGTGGGGAAATAAGGGTCGGAAAGAGGCAAGACTCGTAAAAAAAAGCCATAGGATCGGTGCTGTTCCATCTATGAACAAGGTGATGAATGTAAATGGACGGTTATGTTTTTGAAGAAGCTTTGTGTGCTATGAAGTGTTCTTAACAATTTCTGTATTCACTAAAAACATTGTTTGTTATCGCACGTCACAAGAAAGTCAGAATATTGGTGTCTATAAATTATGCACCATCATATTTTACCCTTTTTTGCACACACGTACACGTGCATTGCGTTCTCATGTTGTTGTTTTTTTGTATACAATCAAATTGGCACCAGCTGTGCGCGAGCGTGTATGAGGACTTTGAAGGTCGTGCAGATCATGCTAACCAGTTTTCATATCTGAGCCAGTTCGCAAAAGCTTCCTGATGTAAAGTGCAAACTCAACTACCTTTAGGAGAGCACGCTTGTGGCATTTGGTAGACATTCTGGAACTAGTACGCATATTCGGTTTGTGAGACGTACTGTTTAACTCCTCTGATGTCATACAGTGTGCAATATTGTGGAACCTGGTCAAATTTCTGTGTTAATTGTTTTCATCATTTTCATGCTAAACAACAAATAGCCTGGCTCAAGTAAAACCACAAGCTTGACAGAACAATTAAAACATCCAAAACTTCTCAAGCTTGCAGCAGTACACCAGAAATCATCGCCCCACTGCTTTCTTCGAATTGAACACGTCAACACTGAGATTTAGTGCAAAGAGATTGTGGGCACTTTAGACCTGTGGAAAAATTGGTGCCGCTCAAATAGTACTATCGTTCATTGTTGCATAATACATTTTGCATTTCAGAAGACATCGTGTCGTACATTTCTGACTGCGCATGGTATATTCGCATAAATATTAAAGAATATCCTTGCATTCTAAAAAAACAAAGGTGTTTTTTTACTTCTTCCTTAGTACATGTAAGATACGAAAGCGTGGCACTCGCTTTAGACAGTCACACTGACTGCATTTTAGAAGGTTGTGTGTCACACGAATCTTCTAAAGAGAGCCAGCGTGCCTATATAAAAGAGCACTACATGTGACTCTCATATATATGAAAGAGGAATCAAACGACACCTTTTTATAGTATGTACCTCCAGCGAGCTGCACTGATGGTGAACATTCAAGTTGCTCTTTAAGACTGTCAAATTTAGTAAGTTCGCGAGTAAGAAGAGGTGCTTTAGACATTATCTACTACGATTTATTGATGAAGCTACCCACACTTTACCCTAAACGTCTTTTTTTTTTCGTCTCTGCCTCAGAGTAAAAAAAGTTTATTTTTTCTAGAAGAGGCTTGAATGTTGGAAAAAAATCCTTCTCTCGTCCTTCTGATGCACGTTAACGGGTCTGCTTCAATTGATTTGTAGGCGAGACGTGCACCTTTAGAGACAGTGATTTATGAAAGCCATTAGTAGTGCCCTAATGCACGCTCACTTTTCTTTGTGCAAAAAAAAATGGCGTATTACCGGGCTGACTCCCTGCGGAGCGCTCAAGCAGATGCGACACGTTTCTTCATTTTGAATGCAAAGTGTTCAAGAGTCAGTTTGTTGAGTCGTTTAGTGGGTCCTGTTTTACTTATTAAAGGCATCAAGTTTTCTTGAATTTTTTGTATTGGTCTCGGTATTTGCTTGAGGATAGAATAAATTGCCAATAACTTCACACAAAAATACTTCAAGAATATGGTCAATTCTCAGGCTGACTTCAATATAAAATGCGCCACTCGAGAAGCGCATTGACTGATGTCGTTGTCGTCGTGTTAAGTATCTCTTTTAACGCCTATAAATATCGTTTTCCAGAAGCCACATTAGATCTTCTCACACCTTTGTTTTTCTGGCGTAGTTTTAAAAGTTGCACAACTGCTTTTCTCTTTTTTTATTTTAAGGTATATTGTCTTCAACCTCACCTATATAGTCTTCAACCTATTCTAAAAGCCCTGATGCCCCGCTGTACTGTAGACATTGTTTCTAGTGTACTCGGATTCACAGCGTGTGCATATTATACGAAGATTGCGGTCAATGCTATGGCCATGTTACGCAGAGGGCTGCCTTTAGAGACGCACCCTTTTAAACCAAGATAATTCACTTGCGATGTTCACGATACAGTTTTCGTAGACTGTGTAAACTACGGGGCCCGGTCTGGCCTCCAGAGTACACTAAGAAAGGCGCCGCCGTGGTGGTCTAGTGGTTAAGGTACTCGGCTGCTGATCCGCAGGTCTCGGGATCGAATCACGCCTGCGACGGCTACATTTTCAAAGCAGGCATAAATGTTGTAGGCCCCTGTGCTCAGATTTGGTTGCACGTTAAAGAACTCCAGGTGGTCAAAATTTCTGGAGTCCTCTGCTAGGGCGTCTCTCACAATCATATGGCGGTTTTGGGACGTTAAACCTTACATATCAAACAATCATCATTACACTAAGAGGGTATGGTGTGCATCAGAATGCATCGATTGCGAAACCAACGCACAAACAGCTCCGGGTGACAGTTTGGAATTAGCTCGCCTGGAAGCCAGTTACATGTTGCTTTAGAGCTACGATTACTTTATCGCTAGATATGACCGGTTCTAGATAGAAGCTTTTGTGATCGCGTAGAGCGAGGATCACTCTGAGATTGAAGCAGAAAACTAAGCTTGTCTTAGAATGATGGCAAGAAGGACGGCTATCACAAGCAAAATTTAGATGTCGTGACAGCCTTCCCGTAAATTCCATGAAGCTTTACTAAGGATGAGCGTTTCATTGCTTATTTGCGCAGTGACTTTATTGAAGGGACTGGTGACCGTTTTTCTTTCTTTCTTTTTCATAAAACTCCGTACGTGCTACGACAATTAGAGTTGACAAACACGCCCAGAGTGAGATTACATCAATTGCACAATCTGCATTGAAATGAATGGCTGCGATGGGCGTCAGACAAGCAGCTGACCACGGATCTGAGCGTGCGCATAAATCGAAAAGTTGGCTTCAAAAGCTGCAGCTTTGTGACTTAAGCGGAAGCTTTGAGCATATTCACATTCCCAGACCGTCATGGCACAACGACGTCGAACAAAGGAAACACATTGCCCAGGCTGTCCCCGCTTTGTAAGAAAGCGCATGTGGTATACGTCAGCGAAAGAATGAAGAGCGTACAATCGGCGAGCCTAACCCTTTCTAACGGGCTAAAATGGCTTAATGTGCACGAGTACTGAATGCGTAGTCGGGCTTTGCCGTTGCAGATTCACGAACAAAAACAGGGCAGGGGAACAGGAGTCGCACTCCAATTTACTTCCAGAGCACCGAGATTCAGCGCACAACAACAATAAAATTTCTAGGAGTTCTATTCCACGAACAACTTTCTTGGTCTCCTCACATTGACGCGATAAAAAAAGATCTTTCCAGGAGAATCGGCATTTTAAATAGACTGAGATACTACGTCCCATCAATTGTCAAGCTGCAAATTTACTACGCATTAGTACAATCACGACTAGCATACTGCTCCTTGGTGTGGCTAAAAACGACCACTACAAACCTTAATTCTCTGTTGATATTACAAAAGCGTGCTATACGTGCTATATCTAACACTCCCCTTTACGAAAGTGCTCAACCATATTTTAAAATGTACAAAGTATTACCTATAAAACTGTTATACAGACATAAGCTATGTCTAGAGATATTACACCAGTATAAACTAAATAAATCAATATTCTTGGACACATATTATGTGAAACCAACACCATACGAGCTGAGAAAGAGCCTAATATACAAATATAGATCACGCACGAACTACGGTGACCAACGATTAGCGTCACAGATTCCAAACATTCTAAACAAACACCCAACTATATTACATTTACTGGAAGACGAAATTTCAGCTAGATCATTCAAAAAAATAACAAAAGAGTTCCTAGTGGATGAAAGCAATGCTTTTCTTGATTGTTGAAATTTGTAGTTAATGATGTTTTTGTATTCGTTGCACCTTGTTCATTATTGTTCCTTGCCTGTTGTTTATTATTCTCTAATTTGTCTTGTAGAGCAACTCGATTTCCTAGTCAAGATGTTTATTGTTAATTAATTTGATAGAGGGCATGAATTTGTTTGTGTTTGCCACCACTCGAATGAGGACTGTTTGTATTTCTGTTCTTTTGTTCACACTTCTGGCGGTTCCTGTTTGATTATGGTGCCAGTGTAAGATAACACGTGATGTTATAATTTTCTGAGTGCTGTGCTTGCGGTGTGTTTCTGCTTTGCTGCCAGGGTGGCACGACCTAGTCAGGCTTTTACTCAGCCTTTAGTCGTGTCCCCCAAGGCAATCTTGTTCAATTTTGCCTTGAATAAAAGCAAACCAAACCAAACCAAACCAAAGGCACCACTATCAGGCGAACGAACATGTGACATGGGCCACTACATCGCAGTAACTAGAGATTGAACACTTTTAAAAGGCTCATAAACGAGCAAAACCGACTAACTGATTCACTTAGCATTCAATTTTTTTGCTAACAGCAGACAGTGAGTTAACCTGCTACCATCACAGTGTCGTTAGTATGGTACTTTTTACACAGCATGCGAATAAAAAAGCTTGCTCTATGCAAATATATATTTCACGCTATCACACTCTCTCAATTCCTGCATTAGGAAGGAAGGAAAATAGAGGGAAAAGAAAGGCAAGGAGGTTAACCAGCCTATAGGCAGCCGGTTTGCTACCCTGCGCATGGGAGAGGGATGGGGGAGATGAAAGAGAGTGGAGAGGGAAGATAGAAATAGCACATTCGGCAGCACCGCGCGCACACTCAGTCATAGTCCAGTCTTGTCTTTCGCGGTGTGTGACATTGCTGTTACAGTCGCTTGTTCAAGTCGGTGTCGCGTAGGAATTTCAACAGAGCCTTCGTCGCCTTCTGTTGCAAGGTCTTCTCTCGGGCACTTGACAGAATAGTGTCCACAGACATTTGGCTGTTGTCGATGCGCGCAAAAGCAGACGCCAGTGACTGTCTCTGGATTTCATACAATGGACAGTCACACAGGATGTGGTGTAGCGTCTCTTCGCAATGACAGGCATCGCAGAGAGCGTTGTCGGCCATTCCTATGACAAAGAAGTAAGATTTTGTAAATGCCACTCCTAGCCATAAGCGATGAAGAAGGGTGGCTTCTCTTCGGTCGAGTCCAGTGGGCATGCGGAGAGCCATCAAAGAGGACAGGTGGTGTTGACGATTCGTATCGATGCTTGGTGGGCACCATAGTGAAAACGTGATTTCACGCGCAAGTCGTCGAAGATTACTGGCAGCATCAATCCTCGAAAGTGGTATGGCTTCTTCTCGTGTTCCTTCAAGGGCTGCCCGCGCGGCAGTATCGACATGTTCGTTCCCTATGATGCCGCAGTGACTTGGCAGCCATTGAAGCGTCACATGATGCCCTTTCTCGAGTAAAGTGTGGATAAGGCATCGAATTTCGAAAACAAGCTGTTCGTACGGGCCGCGACGCAGTGCTGAGAGCACAGATTGTAGGGCAGCCCTTGAGTCGCTGAAAATCGACCATTGTTGCGGTGGTTCTTGATTGACCACACAAAGTGCAGCGCGCAAAGCAGCTAGTTCCGCTGCTGTAGATTGCGTGGATCCTGCATTACATATTCATTATTTTATAAAGGGCCATTACTATTTTTTTGTTTTTTTTTCAAGGCACTTACAACCTGCCAATGTATGATGTCTTCGATTTACTTGGAAAGAAGGTAACCTTATATCGAGCGTAATTTGCTATTGCCACAAAGCAACTCCACAGAAATTGCTGTTAAACTTACGTAAACACTCCCATGATGATTCTATCGTCTTCTCGTAAATACGCAAGGCACAAACACCACGTAGGTTTTGAGCTCGTCCTTTCAACCGTTAGCATAGCAACAGTGGAAAAATGATTTTTTAAAGCAAGGTCAGTGATATGAATGCGGCAGAATAAATGATGCCCAGGACGAGACTAGGTAGCTGCGAAAGTGGTGACGTTGCAACAAGAGAGTTGAGCCTGATGCGGTTAGTCGGAATTCATTCCTTCTATAGCGTGTCAAGCTTATAGATGCTCATAGAGAGCTGTTGGCTCCCAATCGCTACACTTTCGTTGTTTGCAGAATCAAAGCACGTGCTCATGACTTCAGAAGTCTGGTTGCTGAAAACAGTATTTATTGCAGCCCGTTTATACCACCGGTAGTCGGTGTTGGGAGGTGCCGGACGTGTTCATTGGTTCGCATGTGAGCGCTATTAGTTTTGTAATCTCTTTTTCTTTCTGATCACCGAATATCCTCCGCCAATAAAAAAATATTTTTTCAACGTTTCTGAATTAATATTAATGAAATAGAGCAATTAAACATCAATATAACTGATAACTCCTAATTACTAGCCTTTTTTCTACGGCAAAACATTATAAGAGACGATCGGCAAAACCTTTTCTAGACACTGAAGTAATGCTCCACACCTCATTTGTCATATCGCACGAGAAGAACAATGAATTTTGAAATCACGTCCTTCATTTCAACAACTTACATTTTCCAGCACTTTACCTTTTGTAATAATAAAAAAACACTAGGGCACCTTCGAAATAGTGGTGACAAGCCTGAAAAATGTGCGAGACTGGGTGGCCTGTCTCATTATGCCTTGTTTCAAATGCAGAGCACTTCAGAGGCCTGGCTTGTCATTCATCAATGCATCTCATGTGACGTGCTAACGCTCACAGTAAAGCGCTTAATACAGGCCGTAACAAGGCTACAAAAGTTCAAAACTTGTCAAGATGAATGAAGAATATTCAAAATACCACAGTTAGAAAAATATTATCAAAAATAACAGAAACAATAAACTATTATCGAAAAAGATGTGTCAGAAACTGGCGGCGAACTCTGGGGCCGGCAAGAAAAGGTGCCACAACCTCACCGAGCTAGTTAATTACGGTTCGTCGAAGCTGCAATAATGCTAAATCTCACGGCGGAAACAACTTTACGGAACTCGACGCACATGACGCGCATTTAGTCTGCCGTAACAAATATAAAGCTACTTGTAAAAAGTAGCGCACATATCGCACACCGAGTTTACGTATCTCTCTAACAAGATTATAGGCGCGCCGGGGAAATCCTACAGGCTTACCTCGAACATTGGCGTCGTCAACGCTTTGGTAAATGCTTTGGTAAACGTAACGGTGTCCAGTCTGCGCTCGAGAGTCTCTAGGTGCTCGAGCTGCCTGCGCTACGCACTGCGTCAGGTTTCGCAGTAGGTGAGCGGCCATACGTTTTTAGATGCGAAGCAGCTATAGCTCATGGCCGTGTCTGTCCTTCGGCAGCGGTCTGCTTCCCCAATGCGCATGTGCCAACTCTCCCACCTCTTTTCTCTTGAACGCGAAAAGATGGGAGGAGGTGGGGTGGTGGTAGTGCTAATGGTTAGAAGAGGAGAAAGGCACCTAATTTCTACAGCCCGGTCGGGAGCGCGGCGCAGTGCTTGTGGGTTGGAAGAGGGGAAATAGAGCTGTCTCTACTTTGTTTCTGCTCTCCCGTTTACCTCTCAGCCACAGCTTTACTCTGGCATGTATTGCTGTGCTCGCTCGCTGGGTGGCACTCTCCTAGCATCGTTGGGTGTTAACTTTGCGGCACGCACACGGTAATACACACAAATTGCAAGGGGGGGGGGGTAACATCAGCGATACACAACTTATACATATCTCCACACACAAATGAAACGTGCACGAAAACATACAAATGGAAATACAAGTGAATACCAGCGCTCCTACATATCCCAGCATGGTTGCCTTTAGTGGAAGATGGTGTAATTTTTTTCTCTTTCTTTCTTCGCCATTCCTTTTTCTATTTCTCTCTGTTTTTGTCACTGTTTATTGTTATTTCGTCCTATATGTAGATTCCTTTGGGTCTTTCTCACCTGTATCCTCCGTCTTTATATTTTCTCCTGTCTTTCTTTCCTCCCTTTCTTTCTGTTTCCCTCTGTCTCTCGCTCTCTCTGTTTTTGCAATCCTTCTCTCGCTTATCACAATTATTGCACCTGACGCTGTGCATGCCGCCGCGAGTTTATGAGAGCGAAGCACAAAGTAAAGAAGACAAAGAGGACGAAGGGCGCGCTTGTCGGTTCATGACGATTGTTTTCTGTTGACTTTACATGTTGTAACCTAACGGCTCCACTGTACAAAGCAAACGCATTTTTCATGAGTAAGCTGGATGGAGTTACATACCTCGTAACACAAAAATAAAAGTAATAAAGTGCCAAAACCGCTCTGCATTCACTCTCACGCTGCAAGCGTTTCTAACCGTTCTCTTTTTCCGCATCCTATTCTCAGAACTACAAGCAGGCAAACGTCGCGCGAAGGAAAGCTAATTTCGTGAACCATTCCGATTCGCTTTCGTGTAATGCGCCTCTTCTGCTCAGAGCACCGAGATATCAAGAGCACAGGAGGTGACTGCGTATAGCGAGACGGATCGCGATGCTCGTGAATCAAGCTAGGAAGAAAGAAAGCTCCAGAAAGTGCCTGTTTTTTGGGAATAGATGGTTTATCTGTGAAAAAAAGTTGGAAACGAAGAAGCATATTAAGAGTACATGACAAGAAGAAATGAATCAGAGAAACGAAGGTGGACAACTATTACTGGAAAAAAAGAAAGAGCTGGCTTAGCGTCTCATTACCTCCGCAAGTGCAGCTTTCACGATTCCCCAGTCGTGAATTAACGCTTGCTCTTCGGAGCAAGAACCCGCACAGTAAAAGACCCCACTTTTTTGCGAAAGGGGTAGCAGCACACAAAAGAGCTAACGCTCCTACCTCTTCTCTATATAAAGACTCGTTTTTCACAGGTCAAGTTTGAATTTCTCTGAAACTGCACTGTGAGTCTCACGACGATAGCGCATTGAAGCCCTAAATAGCAGAAACTATGACGTTCTTTGAATAGTGCTGACGAAGACGGAGGACTTTTTTTCGTCGCCATTCGCCTGAATGACGTGTGTGAGCTAGAAGCATAAGCGTTTCTGCTTTTTTTAATAATTATGGTCACCGCATTGATTCTCGTCCCACTGAGACAAGCGCTTATTAGAATTTACCAGTTGTTTTCCTTTTATGGCCTTCAGTTTAAAACTAGTGCACTTTAGCGATAAGCATCATGAGCTTACTTTTGTCCAAATTTTAAGCAAAGTTGGCAGTTCTTTGTCGACACAGCATGCGAAGTCGTGATTCAGGCACCGATTGGGTCAAAAGGTCGTGCATTCAAGGAAGCATGGAAGCTGCACATTCATTGGTAGTTTTAAACTGGCTACGAACTAAGACCAGCTGTCAGCATGGACATGATCTATAGTGAAGGTCTGCTTCGTGCACATAAGACCAGTCAAGTGTGCAAACGTGCTCTGATAGACGAAGAAAAAGAAAAAAAAAAACGTTCGCTCACACAACACCTGGGGCGAAATTACAAGTGTACGCAATAAGATATTTTCTTTTTTATCGTATTGTTTAAAACATTTGGTTACGCAACCATAGATCTTATCTAGCCACTCGTACTGCTTTCAGAGTGATTGTCCTGCAGTTTCTAGGAGGGTGTGAGCAGTGATTATACGAACGTGTCATTATGCTAAGGCTTTTATCATTGGACCGCAAAACATTATTGCACAAGCCAGTTACTGAAATATAGAGTTGTCAGTGCTGGAGCGAAAAAGTAGAAAAAAAAGGGGAGAGTATATTAGCGGAAAGGAAAGGGATTTTGCATCGTCTTAATGAACATGTTTCTAATGCAATGCTATTGCGTAAAAAAGCGTCAGCTGATTCACACTGATTTACACACTAGTTTCTGACGCAGAAAAGAAGAAATTACGGGACTGATTATGCGTCTTAGTGCGCGAGAGTTAACTCAGAGTGTTGCTAAATGACAGAGTGGTAAAAGGCGCAGTGCGTGAATGTCGACAAAAAGGCATACGGCCGTAAATATTAAGATGGAGACACCGCCTGCACAGCTCGGGTCAGCGAGTGAATTCTCTCCTTTGCAATTACATTCGCTTCTCCAACAAAATATCCTTCACAATGTGTGTCGAAAATTAAAAATTGTTGTATAATGATTATCGCGGTGAACAATTGTGCGTACATCTTTGCAGCGGAGGAACTGTATGGATTTGAAATACCGTTCCTTATTTGTTGTCAATCTCACGACACTGCATTTCAACAAGAACACGAGGCTAGGGGCTATTTTGTATTTCAAACGTCCAGTGCTAAACTATGGAGGAAATACCATTCATACTATTTGCCCTTTCATGATCCATGGACTAATGAATATGACCATGTTGTAAGAGAACGTGCATGAAGAAAATATTTCATGTAAAAAAAAAACAAGAACGAAATATTTTTTTTATTATTCGCAACATCTACATCGACTTTTCCATTTCAAAATGTACGAAGGACACTACAACTATTAAACTTGACTGCCAGCGAAATTGTTTGAAAATAAAATAAGAGAAAGCTTAAAAATCTTTAAAGATAAGAACAGCTGAAAATAATTGAAGGAAGTGAAAATATGAAACCAGTAAAAGAGACTTACTTTGACGAACATGTGGAAGATACTTCAAACTGCTTCCCGCCCTCCTCTCCTAATATGCCTAATTATGTTAAAACTGGGCTTTGTTGCTTCTAACTTGATGAATTATATCATTATTTGAACCATAGAGTTTATCAATATTAACTAGAGGGCACTCTGGCACTGCGGTCGTTCAGCGACCATGGGAATGATTGGTAGTACACATCGTACTTGCGGGCGGCGAATCGTACTTGTGGCTACATTTATTGCTGTGTTTAGGTTTTGTTTTGAAAGAAAGATTGAACCCTTTTGAACTTCGTGAGCCAATTCGGAAAGTAAGTTTAAAAAAAAATAAAATGGTGAAGCGCAACCGCTGAACATTTGCTAATACTTGTTTCGTAAGAAAACAGCTCCAAGCCTCACGAACACACACGGAGCCAAAAGCAGGCCAGAAGTACTAATATTAGACAAATGTGTGTACTACCCATCATTCCCATGCTCGCTGAAGCGCCGTGCGTTGCAGCTCCCATAGACACTAGCGCCAGAGTTCCCTCTAGTAAGTATTCTGGGAAACTCTATGATTTGAACAACATCAACAGAGCGACTCGTCGTTGCAAAATATAACATATGACACAAAACTTTCTTTGTTCATGGCATATTTTCGCTGGTTCTCATGAATTTTTTTATTAGATTACCAATTTTCACATTTCATACTGTCCGACCCTGCGCCGAAAGAGCTACATTACCTTGATACAAATATTAACCATGACTAACGATGGTTATATTCTCGTTACAGGTGTTCTGGCTCTAACTGCCTAATGACGAATCAATTATATTCATTAGTGCATATCTGTTAATTTAAAACAACGAAATTTTATGACAATGCGGACAATGCGATGTAAAGCAGATTTTGTAAGAGTGAAAAAACGTTGGCTTTTTCGTTTCTTTTTATAAATTTTGCATATTCTACCCATAACACGTCTTCAGCCAGGAACATGGCCCTGCGGGCACCAATGATGGTTCGTCTCGTTGTCTAGCAACATAAATTAGGAATATAACAGGGCGTACACGCCAGTGCCTACAAATACGCATTCACTTACGTGTCACGACAAACGCACCCATCACGTTATCGGTTCTGTCTGAGCCTGCAAGCGAACGCTCGTTCAGCACAGCTCAAATAAACATATTTTCTTCTTGCGGGTATAGCATGCACATATGTAAGGAAACATCCTACTATGTCACCATAGTGTACTTTCCATACCCTCCGCCCATTCTGTCACTAGATGTAGTTTTACGAGGAAAGCGCGCTTCGAAAGTTTGATTTATGGCCCGACTCTCCGTTCTGAAGTTCCCCGCCGAGTTGGCCGTAGTGATAGCTCTCCCACCACTTCTTTGTTGGTTTATCACCACGCGATAGCAGCGTGGGTTCACTGGATTAATTATATGTGGTTGCCTAAGCGGAGCCAGTGCAATCGCACTTATATCTCATTCGGGGTGAGTGCCTTACTCACTTGCCGGCTTTTTATTAAATATTATTCATTTCTGCTCAGTTCACACCTAGTGGAAAACATAAACAAAGAAATTCAAAGCGATGACTAAAATGCTTGGTGGGCGAGAATATGTATGGTATCTCAAAGCAAGAAAAATGCGTCATCAACAACAACAACAACAAAAAAATAAGTACAGCAGTGCACATGAGAGAATGGTGACAATAATATGAAGTAGTCACGTTACATTCAATCTGACCAGCAGAACATAGACAGGAGAGGAGAGAGGATAGCCCCGCCCCCCGAAAAAGTATTCTTAGCTATAGTTTTACGGGCAGGCTGACCGGGCAATAATGGCACGAAGAACAGGTACTTAGCATCTGTGAAGAAAAGGTGTGCGTATCGATAAGTGTATATCTTCCCTTTCTTCTCCATTTCAGTTTCTATCAATGCCTTTACATTTCTTTCAATTGGTCCTCATTCCACGTCCATTTGCAGGGTAGCATACCGATTACTACAGACTGGTTAACGACCCTGCTCTTCCCTCTTTTTTTCTTTTTCTCGTCTCAAGAGCCACATGCTTAGAAATGTGTATACGTGTTTCCTTATTTCGTCTAGTTGCGTATAAACTTCGAAATTCTGACTGTACTCGGGCATCTAGCACGCATCGCTAACCCTCTTTACACAGAGAGGAGTGTGCGTGGTTTGCAAGAACGGCATCCTGAATATCCAGGTCCAACACGACTAGCCCGCACAATGGCATAACCCAGGTACAGATGAATCTCGCATGTTTTCTGCATGACAGTTCCGTCGTTACCACCACCATGACATTGGCAGGAGACACTACGTTAACACAAGAATGAATGGGATTGTGCCTTGTGAACGCAATGTTTTTAAACGACCATTAAAGTTTCGTCAATACAAAATGTTTTGCTCATCATATTGTGCTGCTACTCACTGTTTGGTCTATCAATGGGTGCCTCAACCTGTGGTCCCTGAAGAGGTGTCCCACGTTTGCTCATCAATGTGCCTCGAGATATTTCTGGCTCCTCTTTATTTAGGTTTATGATCATGATGAAAAAGACATTATAAAATGTGTCAAGCCTTTTCTGCACCAGTATAGATATGTTTTAAATAATATCTGATGATTATATACAATTCAGAATTTAGGCACTATGTCAAAAAGCCCCCATTACTGCATGTAACGATGATTCTCACAGTAGTCAGAGTATTCTTCTCGAGAGCTCACATCCTCAGCTGCTTATAGTGTCCATTTCTAAAGTAATCATGTATTTGAGTCCCTCTGGTGTCACTTGCCATTTGTACATCATAAACTAAGCTAGGTTTTGCCCCAATAACCTTTATTTTGTGGCAGCGTCAAGTGAGAGAGAGAGAGAGAGAGAGGGAGAGACAAAGGCACAGGAAAAACAGTGACTCTACAAAGTATTTTGTAATCTAGGCAAATTGCTTCTGAGTGAGTAAATAATTAGAAACATAAAGCAAAGTGAGACAAGGATGTTTCGAAAACTAAATCAACATTAGTTGGTGTGTGACAGAGCAAGCCATAATGAAGAGATTACTTCGCAGCGTCTGTCCTTAAATTAGTATAAGTACATAAATGGCGACATCCTGATAAGCAATTACACTTTGGCCACATACCAATAAGCAAAGACGTGCATTGAGTGCTCTTCGTAAATTTTTAATGAACTCTCGTTCAACATATAGCTTTCGTAATTGCTTCCTTTGAGCAGTGTGCAGTTTAAAATGAACATGTAGCGTAGTCACAATATATGTAGGGTCTGTTGCACATTCTTGAGCCTGAAGAGTGGGTCTTTGCAGAAGTGCTATGGTTGTGTAAAAAAAAATAGAACTTTTTTGAAAAAAATTGAGCAGGAGCGACACAAGAAGTTCAACCTGTAGACGGTAAAATGTCTCACCTTGAAGCCAAAGATCCTTTGCAATGAATAACAGTGGCACCTTAGCCCGTCCCCCCCCCCCCCCTCTTTACCCCAAGAAAACCATATGCTAGACAAAAAACTGGGGGAAGAGAATTCATCACCATAAGTCTCATAAAGAGTGCCAATGTAACTCCCAATGCATTCTATTATTTTGGAGCATTGTCTTTCAATCTTACTTAAAGTGGCAGATGCCCTTGTTTTTATTTTATGCCACTTGATAAGCCTTATCACTTCATTCTGTAACCTATTTGGTGATATAGCATTCTGCTCCCCTCCACTGTCATTTTACCCTGGTGAATGTTTTCCTTTTCTCTCGAAAACAAATTGCACAGTTGCCGATTGTGACTCAATTAAAGTGGCAATCAAGTGTATTACAGACAAGCCGTCTCTCGAGGAACAGCTCTTGGGCTTCTTGCTTGTCAACTTGCTCCTGTTCTTACACCTTGCGAAATTCCAACCTCTATCCCCGCGTTTATACTTTCCCAACTGTGTCCTCTCCAGAAAAATGCATTGTATTGGCATATTAATTCTTTTAATCACACTAAACTGCGTGCACAGATATCAAACTGACTCTACATCGTTTCTAGTCTCAGGAAAGTTTTGCGCATTGGTGCGCGTGCTACTAAGCAACCGGAGCATTCGTTGAGCACCACTCAAAGGTTTCAGGTGCAATTTGTCGGTATTTCGGAGCGGGGATATAACAACAAAGAGAGGAACGCTTCGACAAGCCGCCGTGCGACGACCGAAGCGAAAGCTAGCACTACATCTTCTGCGTTATATCACAAACGCGACACAAATATATTTCGGTCGGAACGTGTTTATTTAACGTTCCCTGTAGCTCTGTGTATGAGTGCGACGATAATAAATCTGACGGCTTTTTTGGTGGTTCTTGAAGTCTATAGAGGCAGATGAAAATCAAGTCAGTAAAGACGGTCACGTTGCTTCAGTTGAGAGGTTTACCAACGGTGTACCATGCTGATTTCTAATTATCTCTGCCGACAAATGTGGCTCTCAACTATACCAGCACTTTTTTAACTGGCATAACGCAAAGATAAAGAAAAACTCTATCATTTGGATCTTTTTTCTGGGCTTAACGTAGAAGGGTTTAAAATGCACAGGAAAATATCACAATGAAAAGATAAGCGCTATCTTTCTCAAGGGCATGTGGTATACTTAATTGAATACAGTTTCAGTCGATAACACATTACGTAAAACTGAGTGCCGAGCGTGTGTCTGCCACGTGTTAAGTTATGCGCATGGCTGATTACGTTTAGGTGTCAGTGTTCACTCTAAAGATTGGCCAACGTTTACTTATCCTTCATTAATTCGTTGATCAGTATGGACAGTTCAGGCTTCTGACAACAGGAAGCAATTATTAAATTTTGATTTGTCGAGCTAATACGCGGGAGGGCCGGAGCATGCGGTAGGGGGTGGGGATAGGAAAGGTTAATCAAGGCAGCAAATGTTGCTGTGCACTGAGGAAACTGCAGTGGTTATGGATAGTCACATTAATTGTAAAGGTCTCGTAATTCTGCATGAAAGTACTGAGTTGAACAGGATTTTCGCACAAGGAGAAAGAACCTGTCATACCCATAAATTTACAGGTGCTACGTGGCTGAAGGCTTACTTTGCTTGCTTCCTGTTCTTTCATTTGGCGATTAAGCAAACAAAAAAAGGGAACGCTTGGTTCACGATTTCACTTAAATTTCGAGAGCCTCTTTGAGGGGCACCATACAAAAGCGGCACGACATAGTCGTATAGAAATTATCCTTGAAACCTAATCTGAAAACTAGAAAGCTAAAGTGCGTTGAATATCGAGCGTACCTTGAGTTTCATTGAGACACAGATAAATTACCAGAAAAAAAACGTTTCGCTTTCTAAAGACCTAAAAGGAATCAATAGTTTAAGATTGGCTAAGTGTGAGCAAAATTTACCGGTTGCTTATAGCTCGTTTCTTTTTTTCATTCCGGAGAGTCAGACTGTTCAATTAGAGGAGGGCGGCTTTGCCTGGCGAATGTGTAGTTTTCGTAGTTGAACAGTTATCGACAATGTAAGAACACTAGAAATAAAATAGTGTGCTGTATTGTGACGAAAAACAAAAAAAAGCATTTGACGAGTTAAAGCTAGGTGGCCAAGAACGTTTTCATGGAGGCTGCAAATTTATATAAAAAAACTAAGAGCTCAAAGACATATATAAATAGAAAATTTACTAGGCAGCAATTATTTAACGATATATTATGTGTGATGGTAGAAATAAATTTTTTTTAGAGAAACAAGGTGTGCTTTACCATAAAAGACGAAGTAACTCTGAGAACGTGGTGTCATGCTGACAAGTTTGTTCCCCGGCACCTATGCCGCATTTAGGCACTTGATTCGACAAGCCTCAGTGCAAGAGGGCCCGTTTGGCTAGTCTAATGAGTGAATATGCGTGACATGTAGTTAGAGAAAATTAGAATCCTTCAACGTGTACAGCAGAAACATCGCCACCTGTATCTCAGTCAACGAAATGAAACCAACTAGAGATAATGACAGGTGAGACGAACGCCTGTGCGCTGACCTATTCGCCGTAATATTTCATCAACCTTATGTCTTCGAGCTCCGCAATTTAGCCTTTCATCACTTACCTACAAGAGCCTAGAACTCCGAGTTTTTTTATTGTCCAGTTGCCCTTGTTTTGTGTTTTGTATGAAATCCTGCCATGAGATCATCTATGTCACCATTTCTGGGAGGTATGTACATCGGGGATCATTAACTTCTATGGCAAGCTTTAGAAGCAGCAACTACTCGTCAGGTTAAATCTAGACTACCCCCATAAGTCTTGGCCTTTTATGTACTAAGCAAGAAGCTGGTGACGGTTTCCTAGACTGGTTCCGCCATCGCTCAGCCCAGAAGATAATCTTTCCAGGGAACACCCTTTTCATGACTGTTAGGGCTCCATGTTTTGAACCTTGCTGGTTCTCGTGAAGTAACCTTTTTTGATTCAGTGCAGAAACTTTGCTGATCACTTTGAGTGGCACTAGAATTTTTTCAAGGAATTCTCGAGGAACTCTAATATCTACAATTAACAGTTGTGGGCAGAAGTCTTTAAGCTGAACTAGGAATCCCCGACAATCTATCGAGGATAGCATGGTGATTAACCAACGTAGCATCACAATTTATTTTGCTTTCTTAGACACTGTTTAGCATAAAGCGCTGTATGGTTTATTTTTCTAAAGAAATATTTTTGGTATTCGCAGTATTTACACGTCTCACAATGACGGTTTTTACGTGTGGTTTTGTCTGTAAAGCCTCCTTCGTGGTAACATTGGTCTATGTGTACTTGTGAGTAACTAGTGCGTATATGCTGCTTCAAAGAGAATCCGGATGTTGCTTAATGACAAATGCAACACCATAATTTTAAATGTCCTATATCACGTTAAGCATAGCTTAGTCATAACTGTGTGTTTGCTAACCTTCCGCAAATGCCGGTGCACCATCGCCAAGCACAAAAAATTTGTTTTTAATGCATCCTCAACAAAATATTTGCACCAGTGTGAGCAATATGGGAGTAACTTATGCTGATAGGAAGCTATAATTTTCAAGAGCCATTAGTCAGTACTCTCTTACAACAGCACTGCCCCCGAAAGTATTAATTTTAATCCTCACCTTCTTTTCCCGTCGTACTTTGTCTCACATCTTTTATCGCTTCCGTTCGCATATCAAAGAAAAAATACTTGACTTTTTATACTTTTCGTTTATAATCCAATATTTTCAGAGAAAAGAGTTACTGAACGTGCAAATAATGCTATAATCTTCATAAAAAGCTTGTGTCTTCTATAACTTCTGTGAAAGAAGATACAAGCAAGAGGCTAAAGGAGCGACAGTAATACAATTCTGACAAAACCCTCTCAAAGGACGCTGAATATGCAGCTTTGTCACATCGCCGACAGAGGCAGTAATATTGCGCAAGATCTATAGGCAGTTATTTACAATTGTACATGTCTGAAATTGCGTTCGCGCACTTTAAGCGCAGAAGGCGGCGTGCGTACCACTCCGTCGAACTTCATTTCAGCTCCTAGTCTCTGTCAGCTGAACAACATAAAATTGCTGACAGGCTGATTTAGCGGTGTCCTGAACATAGGACGTTCTGCGATTTCAATTAAGCGCAAATTTCCCTACACAATTTGCAAGACAGTTGCACAATATCCCATAAATGTGAATGTAGCATCGCTTGCGTGGGTGACTATAAAATATTTGACAAGATTGGAGGTAATGCGGGAAGAAAAAGACGCTAAAACTCAGCTCCTGTTTGCTCTGCAAACGCAGTTACTGTTTGCTCTGCCCACCCTGTTTGAACATTATTTAAGTAGTCTGTGTCATCGCTTTCAACTGCCTCTCAGATCTACGCGGTGCATTGCTTAGAAAAGGATGCTGACGAGGCGCAGAAATTTATTAGTTGCGTGGGAAGTTCCGACGGGTAATATACTTACTACAATGTTCTTATGCTCTGAAGGCATAGACCACTTTTATGAAACTCGACAATATAGAATGCCTTATCAGGATGGACGTTTTAAAAAGTAATCTACTCTTAATCTGTACTTTTTGCTGAGAAAACATCAAAACATCGATGAAATTGACTCACTGGGCCCTCTGCGTATGAAACAGAGCTTAAAAGAATGGCAATACATCTGAGCTTTGAGCAATGCGGCTAGTACAGCCATGCTGCATCGTTTTTCGACATAGGCGTGGAGGCTGCTATTCTCCTGAAAGCAGAAACAGATCCGCAAGCCCTACCCTCGAGGCTCAACATTGGCTGCTGTGACTAACGACACCAATGGCGAGGCATGTATTATGGAGTTATAACATCACACCTCCCCTCTGATTGCTTGCACCTTCCACAAAAATTTTACGCATATTTAACGCTCCTCACAAGAGAACAGAGCGTTGTGCCTTTTTTGCTGGCTAGCCACATTCTGGAAACAGCATTGTGGATATCCAAGAACATAACAGTTCTATATCGAACTGCCTTCGGCTATGTTTGGGTTAATACGTTAAATGGCTCATGCACAGGCCATACTACACCTCTGGGGAGACTCCTGATGCAATTTTTGACAGTGCGGGAGCAGCGCGTGTGTGAGCAAATCAAATTACGTTGGTGTGTGGGATCGACGAGCTTGGAACATGCACAATGGGACATACGTCCCGCTGTAAAAAGTTTTTATTTTTCGCTGTGGGACATGAGCACACAAAGGAAACCATGATGTTGTAAAGAAATAATGTTAGTAGTCTAGCATTTTCAGGGAAAGGCATAATGTGACAGAGATCCATGTGCCTATGAAGCAACTATGTCACTTGATAGCTGTTCTATGCGAAATGTATCTGTACATTAAACATTACGTGTTGTATCCTCCGCGTAACAATCCTCAACATGAGGTAAGCAGCATGAATAAAAAATAAGTAATAAATAGATAAATAGACAAATATTATAACAAAAAAGTGACAACAGTTTTTGGGAACCCCTTATACGTGGTGCCCCAGCTGAGTTCAGCAGTGTATTTTGTAAATATTTTGTAAGAAAAAGTAGTTGCGTTTTGAAAATGGTGGTATACTAATAAATCTGGTTAGAATATGTTATACAGGTGGCACATGCTTTTGAAGAAAACTGCGAAATAATATGTTGTTTCCATCGCTGGTCATTTATTGGGTGCGCCCATCATATTTTATTTTTGTATACTCTTTGTTGAACCATTTTGTGTGCCAAGCCTGGTAACTAATTCCAAAACATCAGCCCAGAAATCGCTTGCCATTCAGCGTAAGCTGCGTTTGAACATCACGGCCACATTTTGCCACATTCGCCACTGCATTTTGCCACATTTTGTCACATCATTTTGCCACATTCGCCGCTGCAGAATACGCGTCTTCTTGTATGGCTTGACGAATGCACTCACTTCCTGGTGCGATCTTCACTGGCGTTTGCTGCCAGCTTAACAAAGGATCACCATATATGTTAAATATGTTTCTGCCGTCACCCACCGGTACAGTTGACATCCCATCTTCTGTCCTTCGCCATTTCTCGGATGCACGTTGCTTTTTGGGAGTCCTAGCTATACGTTGCCGTACAATAGCAGCATAACATGAATGGATTCTGTTACCTGCAACCGCTGGTTTTAATGATTTTGCGTGTTCCGCGTTGATGTCTAGAATCTCATTAGTGAGCCGGAGGAAACTAGCCACGCATGGAGTCAGAGCATGAAGGATTTTGATTATGCACAACAAATGAACTTGAAAACCAAGCCATATACACATCACATTTAAAACCTCAATTAAGCAATATAAGGTTCTTAGGCATAGATGGTGTATATGCTGAGCGAAATGCATAGCTACTGACGGGTTAATTTTATTCGCGATTGCGATTGAAGCGCCGACCTGTAAAATAACACCACTGCTGCTTGCGTTATCTTTGTGTTCTCCATGTGTGTTACGTGTTCCTGCTAATATATCAGAGTATTTTGAACCACTTATCGACACGTATACGATTTACATTTTATCGGCATCGTATGTACCCGACAAAATATGTATGTAACGATGAATGGGAGAACCCAATACTTATTGCTACAATGTGTGCGTGGACACGCATAAAAAACGTGGCATGTCAGCGAGAGGTGGAAAAGATAAGGAGGGGTGTATAAGTTACAACGAAACAGCCACAGGAGCCGACGGGAAATGAAAAGCGGGGGGCCGGGCTTCTAGAAAATCAGTTTTAAAGGGGAACGGCTTTGGCAGTGTGTGGCACTTAGAAACCAAGTTTGGGGCACCCGCTCGTTGGCAAACTTTAATGTAATATGTTCAGTTATAATATGAGGCGGAAGAGGAAAAGAAAAAAAAACAAAGGCTAATGTCATGGACGTGTTCCGCGCTGAAACTGAGGACGAAGTTAATTGAGTCATGCGCAGGGAGCATTCATTCTCGAAGCATGCTTCGTCCCCGGAAACCAAGACTGGGTGCCCTGGCGCTGAATAACATGCAGCTTGTTGATAGGCGACCATTAGCACAGCAGGGGTCTGTCAAGAATGCTTATGAATGGTTCTCTTGCACAGCACTTATTATGTAAGTTGTTTGCTCAATGCCCCTTGTTGGTTGTTCGAAAAATTATACAAGCGTGTTGATGGCATTCATGTTTCCTTTTAGAGGGGGAGCTAACAATAGATAACTTTCTAATTGATTATGAAACGTGGCACACGGATTTCACGCATGAACTCCTCAGAGCAACGTCTGCGAGGTTTCATTCAAGCCAAATGTAGATATGGTGGACAAAAACGAAATTCGTAAGTAAGAACAAAAAAATTAACTCGTAGCGTATTATTGCCTGGTGGGGTAACTTGAGCAGGAGATGCGGCTAAAACAGTCTGGTCTGCAGTCTCGTATTTCCTCTTTGCCGAATGCAGAGATTTGTGAGACGCATCAGAGGGAGGCATGTTTAAATAGATTGTCAGCTGCTCTTGTACGCAGTTGCAATCAAACAGCAAAACTTGGTGAGTTGGTAGTAAGAAGTTACAAAACTGGAGTATAAAGGGGGTTTAAGTTAAGCATGTTAGGGGACTGTAATTTATAAGCATAGGCTACCAGAGCAAAAAAACTCATTGCGAATTTCGGTGCTGAACATTCTTAGCCAACTCGTAAAGTCTACATCAATGTTGCTCCGACAGAATCAGGAAATTTTGAGCGTGTTTGGGTTAACGGCGAAGTGTTCTTCAGTGATTAGAGGAAGAGGAGTGTGAGAATTGGGTGGGGGGGTGGGGGGCATTATACCACCCTACAAGCTGCAGGTGGCCCAGCACTGTTAGAAAAGTAAACCTTGCGTCTAGCCTTGATCACTCTTGCGGCCACCTTGTCGAAAATGTACATCGTCCACTCCTCGAGTGCCAAAATATGATTTACTACAAAGGTATTACGAGAAATATTTAGTCGCAAAATTTAGTTACTTTTAACATCGTAGACAGTTCACTGTAAAACAAAAAAATACTAGGTTAATGACCAACATTGGGTTTTCAGAAAGCAACACCATCCCACAGTCGGCAATTATTTGCCTTCCGATTCGGTGTAAAGGCTGCCCTGCTTTCAATCAGTGTGGCCGCTATGAAAGTATGGAGCATTTTCCTCGCCACTGTCGTCACTATAGCGCGAATAGACTGCCGCTAGCTGCTTCGTTAGCCAGAAGTGACGACAGACTCTTGTCAGAACAGTCAGTGCTCGAACATGATCTGCCTTCGCACAGAAAATCAGTCAAGGCCTTATTGAAGTTCTTGCGGGGTAGTGGCCTATGTATGCAGTTGCAATCAAACCCCCGCTATTGTTACGTTTTTTTATGCACGTCTACATTCTCTTCACTTTCCCTCCAACCTATCTTCCACATTTCCCTCCCCTTACTGCTGAGTCGCAAACCGGACGCTACAATTCAGGTTAACCTCCCTGCCTTTTTCTCAATTTATTGTCTCTCTCCCTCTCTCTTTGGGTTAAAAAAAACACTTCACGTTTTAAAATTTTTTGAAGAGGCAAATATTTCATAAAAGTATTAACGCACACTGGGTTGATGCCTTGCTTTTCACACCAAAAAAAAAATGTATACGGTTGTGATCATGTGTTTGTTTTTGTGCGTAATTATTTTTTCTAGTGTGTTTCCTTGTGATGTGTGTCAAGCCATACCACATAATAAGTTTGAGTGTCTATGTGTGAACTCATTTTACGCATTTAATCTTTCCCTCTCATACTTGAGTAGATATAAACTTATTTTACCTATTTCCACTTCCGTGTGATGTCTGATTTGACGCCGTTATACATGTTACGGTTGACTGTGCAAAATTTGTACCCTACTATAGTTTTTATACTGCAGATTTCGCCCGCTAAGCGAGAAGCAGTTGCCGATGCCTCTGTAAAGGCACACCGTCCCCTAATTATGATTTTAAGAAAAAAAATCTTTGAGGGTGGCACCACAGCGAAACCGAGAGTGATTCGCTCTCAATGCGTTTTCTTTTCAGAGCCGCTATGAAGAAAAATATTTTAGGCAGAAACAATAAGAGCAGTACCGGCAACGAGGCACGAGAAGTTCTCAAGCCTTCTATGCGAACGTGGCGTCCGACGATGAATAAGCTCCAGCGCCTGAAACCTTCACAGGACGTTGTCTTCCAAATCCATCGTCTCTATACATAACTAAGTGGTAACGATTGTTGGAGGCTATGTGAGAGTAAAGTAAGGTCCCGAGCTCACCACGCGCGCTTGTTTTTTTAGGCTGAGTTACTCAGGTGGAGTTGTGCTTGCGCGCTAAGTGTGTTGCCACAGTAATACAATCGTGCCCCTACGCAGGAAGTTGTTGCTTAAGAAAATGCTTGCCGTGCGTGCCTTCTTTCGATCTTGTAGAAACGCACGAATCAGGGTAATGAAATGAGACGACGAATACAGAAGCTGGTACATAGATAGCAAGCTTGTTGTTAGTCTGGTAGTTTATGAATTGACACAGCTACTTGTTTCAGCGTCACTTGTTGAAAAGCTAAACACTTCTTCTATCCTTAAAGGGACACTAAAAGAACGAGAATTTCTCGCTTATTAGTTAAAGTACAACTTCACAATCCTAAAACACAACTCTTACTTTGACAAGATGCTTGGCAAGTGAAGAAGACGGATGAGAAGGTAATGTGGATGAAGATGTCATCTTAAGATTCTCGCAACAAACATCTTGATGTCATACATTTTGAAGGCTTTTAGTGGGCCGTACATAGCTTCCAATTAGTAAATATAAAGTGAATTGCATCTATTTATGCCATAGGCCTAGCATATAGAGTTTCAAAAAAATTTGTGGAGCCAGTGTCCTAAAAACACGAAAACTACATTTTGAAATGTATGACGTCACACGATTAGATTTTGGAGCAAAATTTAGAAAAAATTTTAACCTTGATTTTGTCCGCTAGTAAGAAATTTATGACGGTAAAACTTGTAGCGTTAGATGTTCTTAGCGTGCAGCTGTTGATCTAAACAAAGCCATTGTTTCTTTTTAGTGTCCCTCCATAGAAATCTGGTACATAGTGGACGATTGCTCATCATCAGATTTTGCGATTAGTCTCGTATTTGTTTTGTATCAATCGAAATGCGAGTCTTACACAAAAATATGCCTACAAGTACATAGAGATTACCGCAACGTTACATTTATTTATGTTCATTCTTGTCTGCATAATTAATTTAGGGCTTTTTCCTCCAATGTTGTAGTTATTGCTGCGGGAACCCAAAATCACTAAGGTAATGAAGACGTTTTCTCAATTTTTGTGGTTTTGTTTGCTTGTTTTTTGTTTTCAAAAATGATTGGCCCATGTAACTCTGTTTTAACGCGCACTGGGGCGCGCTCGTGTTGATCGGCGCTGTTTGTTTTTAAGAAAGAAGATTGGTTAGGGTGAGGAATACAAACTGGATCACGTGAGTGAAAAAAACGACTATAAAATCAAATGAACTGAGGGAGAAAATTAAATAATTGAGCTGTACGAATTAGCTGCACATGAAGGACTTGACATGAAGCACTTAAAAAACTACCGGCCAACCAACTTACTCTCCGCCTTCTGCAAACTATTGAGAAAAATAAGAGCTAACAGAATTAAGGCGACATTAGAGTTCAATCGAGCAGAGGACCGAGCTGGATTTTCTACAAGCCACTCCACATTAGACCATATTCATACTATGAATCAGGTAATAGAGAAATGCGCGGAATATAACCAAACTATATATAGCTTTCATAGATTTTGAGAAGAGTTTTGATTCAGTCGAGGCAACAGCAGTAATGCAGGCACTACGTAATCAGGCACTACATAATCAAGGCATCGACAAACCCTACCTAAACATACTGGTAGAAAGCCACCATAGGTCTTCATAAAGAAAACAACAAAATAACAATCAAGAAGGGTGTAAGGCAGGGAGACACACTCTCCAATTCTATTCACCGCGTATTTGCAGGAGGTCTTCATAACCCTAGACTGGGAAGAGTGTGGGATAATAAGTAATGAGGAGTATCTTAGTAATCTGCGAATAACTGATGACATTTATTTGATAAGCAATAAGGGGACGAATCACAGCTCATGATTAATGATCTGAACATGAAAAGCAGAAGAGTAGGTGTGAAAACTAATATGCACAAAACTAAAATAATGTGCAGCAGTCTCGGCACAACACAGCCCTTTGTGATAGGTGGGGGGGCACTGGAAGTTGAAAAGGAATTTGTCTACCTAGGACAGATAGTAGCCGTGGAGCGGAACCATGAGAGTGAAATACCTGGAAAAATAAGGATGGGGTGGATCACATTCGGCAAGTATTCTGAAATCATATATGGTAATCTGCCACTAACCCTCAAAAGGATGGTATATAACAGCTGCATCTTACCGGTACTTACCTACGCAGCAGAAACATGAAGGCTTACAAGGAGGGTTCAGCTTTAATTGCGGATGACGCAGAGAGCGATGGAAAGTGAAATGGTCGGTGCAACCTTAATAGAGATAAATAGAGCAGTGTAGGTCAGAGAACGAACCGGGTTTAAGCGTATCATAACTGAAATTAAGAGAAAATTGGACATGGGCCAGGCACGTAGCACTTAGGTAGGATAAGCGCTGGCCATTAAGGGTAACTGACTGGATTCCAAGAGAAGGCAAACGCACGATGGAGACCAGGACGTTAGTTGAGCCGGCGAGATTCAAACGTTCGCAGGTATGGCGTGGCAGCAAAAGCACAAGACCTGGTTGATTGGCGGATCATGGGAGAGGCGTTTGCTCTGTAGTGGGCGTAGTCAGGTCGATGATCATGAATATAAAGTTGGAAAAAAATATTTTAAATAACACTCTACTGAAACTCCAGTTACTCGGGAGAGGCAAGCAAGGCGTAAAGGTTATTGCACATCGTGTCATCCACAAGACACACTTTATTCGCATATGGATTATTAACTCAAGCGGTCCCTTTCGGTTGTTTGTGCTGCTAAACTCCGCAAGGCTCCTAAGTGAGTGTGGGTTGCGTGCCATAAGTGCCCAACTTAGCACGCAAATTTGTTTAACCCACAACAATGGCATCGATTTGGCCCAAAATAAACACGTAATATAACAGGAAGGTGAGGGTACAAAACGAAAACCAACATGCTGCTGTAATTACAATCGGCCGAAGATGCCCGCGTGAAGATAGGCCAATATTGCATTCACGCCACTTGTTTACTCACCCCGGTCGTAGACAAGACGCATGATGACGCAGACAGAAACGGCATCAGACTCTGGAAAGAGGGAGTACAGGAAGCAACACTCAGTGGGGAAATCGGAAATGTAGGCCAATGAAGAAAGATTCAGTGCCTTGCCCAAGGCAAATGTCAATTGTCAATTACCGTAGCCTAGCTTCTGCTGATTCGTTGCTTCCGGAGATTTAACTGGATGAGTGGTGGTTGGCGAAGCCACCAAAGCTCACTTGCGCTTTTACCCTCCGAATAGAATGCATTGTCCTATTTTCTACTTCACACAACGAATCACTCCTTCCCGTTTCTGTGTGTTCCCCAACCACCTGGTTGACCTTGTTTACCTCGTAACGTGAAGAGATTGGGACATCTAGATGCTTTGTTTACTACCCACCATGATGTACTGCGCACGATAGCGCACCGATAAAGTAAAAATGAGGGGCAATCGTTCACGCATCGTCCGATGCACTCACGAAGTGTTTCGTTAAGTTTTGCAAGTAGACATATAAATATAGTTGCGTGACGGCACCATGCGATTGGTATTACTAAGAAGCAATGTATTCTTGTGAAGGAAGGCACCTTTAAAATGCAGGCACTCACGTGGTTATATATCCATTTGCTTTTTTTTCTGTCTTTACCAATGCTTGAATGTTTTTTGCTTCGCAAAAAATGGTTCCTAAAGCTGTTGGCATAACGGTTTACTTCTTCACTTTTTTTGCGTCGGAAGAGTTGGCTGCAGGTTGGCCAATATGACCAAGGGCACTCAGTGTGAGACATATTATTCATAACACCTTTGTCGGCGACAACAAGCATGCTGTATTATACTAAAGTGTTAACAAGGGACTGTTTAGTTGTTACCTGGGTAAGCGTTTAGCATACATAAGTATAAAAATAACTTAGTTGGTATTTTTCGGGCGTATTGTGAGAGCTTTTTGCTGGAAGATTTTATTGTAGGCCCGCGCATGCGCTGATACGGGAGCCTTTTCTTCAAATCTCTCGGCCGTTTTTGTGGCAGTGATTTCCGGAACGTCGGCTTACCGTAGTAACTGAAATAATTTAGTCACCTTTATGCTTGAAACAGTACACATACAAGCCTCATCAATGTTCTTACGTACTCATTTTCTCTGCAAAATTTCCTCTATCACAGAAACTGACTGTCTCTCGGCAGCCCTCCGGCGAACTTTCGCCTGATACGCAACGAACAAACAAACTGGCATACTTTGCACAGCACTTGACGAAGCATCAACTGCCTAGAACTTTGTAGTGAGAAGTTGACACTGTAGTTTTATTTGGTGTCTCTCACCCTCAGACCATTACCATGAAAAGTGTCAACATCATGGTGATGGCATGAAAATTGTAACTAGTGCCTGTTTAAAACAATATTGTAGGTCAGTGACAAGAATAGCTTTGAAAAAGTTATATCCACTTTTTTACTTTACTTTCTTGCTTCTATGCTCATCGAATGTGTCCCACTCAGTAGCTTTCCTCTTAACCGATACAAAATCTTAAGTACTGGTTTGTTTACTGAACGTTTCATTCAGTTATAATTGCGCACGGACGTAACGGAAAACGAAATGTCCACATATGTCGCATGTCTATTTCTTCCAAAATACTGCGTATGGTTCTTCAAGGCATGGCAGCAGAACCGTTTCATTTGGCACCGCACAATATTATGCGATGCAGCGAAAGCCGATGAATGTAAGAACAGCAACTGTGCTTCAATTTATGCCAATTTGAACTAGTCAGTTTCTTCACACGATCACCTCCATGAACGCTTCCATTGGTGTATTTGCACGACCCATCCACAATAAGCAGCGCCAGTTATCTTTATCGTGCGTGTCTCACAGTTTAATAAGAAAGTTCTTATAGTTATTGAGAAAAGCGGAAACACTGAACGAAGCGTAGCGAATGGCTTGCGTACTTTTGTGCACTGTCCGTAACGCGATTCTCCGACGCTGGAATAGCTACTGATTATAAAACTATAAAATGAGAGCGACTTCTAAGTCGGCGTCTATATGGCCCTTCCACAATCTGTATCGGTACGAAATGCTTACTGGTGAGAGGGCACCTCGCTCCGCTCGGTGACAGACGTTTGATACGGTTATCCGCGTCAGTAATTGTCTGAGCTATACGCAAAGAACACTCACCATGGGTATTTACCACCAGTGTGTGCGATGTTAGCTAGATTTTGGCAGCGATCGTTTGCATGTGTGTATGAAAGTGAAACGCGATGTGATGATGCCTACACCTCACTCAAATGAGAACGACTGCGTGCCAGGATAAAATCACTGTATGCCAGGCTGGGTACATGAACTGTCAAGAGAGCTGGGAAACTCTCGACTCATAAGTACTCTGATATAATGAGTGCACGCGCATGCTACTCTAATGCTCTATTCGCACTATCGCTCAGTGTTCACAGTTGTCAGTCCCCGCTACGTGATCTGTAACCGACACGAGTACTTGAAATTTTCTTGGTCTTCTAGAGGGTAAAAGTTATTGCTGCTTTAGACCTTCAGTAAATATAAAAGTTCTCTTATTGACAAAGACGCGACTTTTTTCCGCCCTACAAGTGACTGGCACTTCACCATGGAAGCTACGTTATCTGCAGCTCTAGGAGATAGTTATCGTTAACGTCTATAACGATTAGGCTTAACGCTTCTGCAATAAATTGAGGCGGCCCTTCACGCGCTCCTTTTTTTTTTCTAAGAGCAAAGCGCATTAACCTTTCACTATGTCGGACCGTGTTCGTTTCTGGCGGAAGTGCACGGGCGAAACGTCTGTGTTCCGTGCCGTGCACCGAGCGCCCATGACGTGCAAATAGTTTAAAACTAGCCGTGTCCTTACATGTATTTGTCCCCCTTGCATCCTTACGCCACAGGATATATATATATATATATATATATATATATATATATATATATATATATATATATATATATATATATATATATATATGTGTGACTCATTGTGCGTCAGATTTTGGCATGAAATACATTATATTAGACAAACACGTTCGCTTAAGTCATTTAAGAATTGAATAACTACGTTTTTTTAGTACGCCTACATAGTTATTTTAAAGGGCCAGTCATCTGGTGACAACGAATTTTAGTTATACATTGGAAGTTGTCCAGCGCCCACTAAAGAGCCATATGCGCCTACAATATCTTCTATTGGTTCTTTAGTAGCTGAAAAAACAATGTTTTGGAGTGACGTGAAACCATGAGGCGAGGAGATAAGCTTCCATTTGTTGGCGCTTGCCCCGTGTAGCCTTCACAAGGAAAACAACTTTTCTGCCCTGCTCGGCACGTGAACGAGATGATCACGTTAATGGATAGAAGTATAATATAAATAAAAAAGAAGCTCAAAAGAATTGGCTCTTCTACTTCACGCTGCCGAAGGCAACCTGGTGCTCATTTTTCAATGTCGGTACCCTCAAGAAGAAATAATAATGTGGCAAAGTAGTGGCAGGTATATATCTATGAAAAGTATACTAGTACAATTTTCATCTACCATGCTTGAGCATAATAATCACTGAACACAAAAAATTAACAGAAAAACACAAATGCACCCCAAAGAGAAATCAGTTTCCCCAAATGAAAAAGTGAATTGCTACCACTAAGCTATGGAGCGCTGAACAAACGACCTGCCTGGAGTGAGGCAAAGAAGTTTTTTTTATTAAGGTTACAGAAAAAAATGCGTCCACGCTACTTCAATTTTACGCAGTCGGCCCAAGTGAAAGTAAAAGCTGGGGGCTACACTACAAAAACATTTAGCGCAGATTTTAAATTTTCAACGTGTGCTGCCGCTCTCAAGCGAGCCACTTTTTTACAATTTCCGCGGGATGAAATTGTGATATTGCGTAATTACAAAATCAATAGCCTCGTAATTTCAACAAAATCTCGTGCTAGCTTAGGCAAGTCATTACAGCTAATAGATGAAAAGTAACGTTTTTAGGTTACGATGAAATCAAAGCTGAATTGGCTGGTGGGTTTTGAAAGAAAAAAAAACACGTCTATTGCTATGATTATACGTGATTGGGTTAGAGACAGCGTATTTTGATGGGAGACGCGTATTATTATGCAGTGGCACATTGGGTATTAGTGTTTACTGCAACCGGTAGTATTCCAGAACACTTTTATGCATACGGAGCCTGTAGCTTTGAAACAAACGTCAAACGCGTGTGTGTATGTATTTTTCCAGTCGGGCTATGTCAAACTTTCAGCGGAATTCGTCCACTGCCCTCTATCAAAGCAACAGCTGTGAACACGCACGTTCATAGAAACTGGAGCCCCCACCATACCACGCTTCGGCATCGGCAGTTGTGACCAACAGCTGTGGGTGCGCTCGCTTATCTTCGCCCCTAGCAACCGGAACCCCGCCTCCTTGAAATGAACATGACTCGCCACCACCTCAATGCAGAACGTCTGAAACGCGTTTGTAGCGTTTGTGCTGCCAGCGTTTGTGTAGCTTTTGTGGACCAGATGCTGACATTATGGCCGCCTGATGCAGTTTCAGGCAGGTGCAGTACTTAAGTGTGTTTTGAATAGGAACTACTTCTGCTAATTCCGGCGTATTTCAGTTGTAATTTAAGTCTGTTGATCAGCTTTCGCTGCTCCTTTGAAGGAGATGGAAGTAGACCACCCCGGGCGCCTGCCGGCACCAGCGGCGTCAGCGGCGGCCGCCTCCAGGAAGCGGATGGGACAAGCGAGCGACAGCGACAATGAAGATACTCATGCTTACTATCTCAGCAGTGAGGACTTCTCAGATGACGGTTTCCAACCTGTGCTCAGCCGCAAGGCGAAGAGAAGGAACATGAGGACATCCTCATCCTCAACTATTCAAACTGTAAGTGAAGCGCCAAAATCGAACACTTATACCATCCTCTTTCTGCCTGCACTTCCTACCGTCAGCATGAAACGCTTTAACAGACTGTCTGTGTCGAGGTCTCTGGAAACGCTCGTGCCAAATGAGATCACGGACATAAGAGTGAACGCCAGAAAGAATATACTGGCTGTGGACGTTTTGCACGCAAGTGCGTTGGGCGTTCTGCGCAGTGTAACTGACTTGGACGGCAACCAGGTGCGCTCTCATGTTCCCTTGGGATGTGATGTAGTAACCGGCGTGATCAACGACATTGATGTCGCTATTTCCAATAAGGACTTACAACTTCTTGTCAAGTCAACAACTGATACTGCAGTTGTTGTTGTCACCCGGCTAGGCAAGTCTCGCTACCCGCAGGGGCGCCTGCGCAAGTAGGCGTTTGGTGTGTAGCGACACCACGGACCCGAGCTAACGGGGGAGTTCTACTCCCTCCCACGCCTAGCCGTGCGTGGCTTTGCCGTGTCCGGGGAAAAGGGGATCCTGGGGGTTGAGCCGACGCTGGGTGATTGGACCTTTAAGGCCCCCCGGCAGAGACAACACACCCCTTTGGCCCCGGCTTCACGTAGACGGCACCTCTGGGCTGACCCACCCAGGGGAAATCGGCAGTCGCCTTTTCCTATCTCTCTCTCCCTATATCTTCGTCTTTTGTTCTCACTTTACATCTTTCCTGTCTTCTCCTCACTTCATTTTACTTCCAATTTTTCCTGGCGGCAAGGGTTAACCTTGTGTGGCTATCCAAACTAGGGTAAACCATATTGGGTTATAGTAACTGCGTACTGCTGGCGTTGCGCAGACATGCCCACATGCTCTGCCACGTCCCCTCGTTGGACTCCGTGGTGGGTGGTAGGCGCCGTTACAGAAAAATACACATTTTCTCATGGGATCCCCGACCCCCTCTTTAACTGATCGTGCTTCGAAAAGGGTACGCACCGATGCAACATTCCTACTTTGGCCCCAAAACAAAGAAACTTTTCCAAAATACCATGTCCTCCACTGCGAACAATCATCTACAAAAGCTAGAGCAATCTCACCCTTCCTTGTAGCCAAGTGCTTGAGAGAGACCATTGGAACCGGTTATAAGGCCACGAAGATGGCAAGTGGAGATCTGCTTCTCGAATTAAAAGACAAGGAACAGTACAATAAACTCTCGCACCTCGTGGCCTTTGGTAACATCCCTGTCTCTGTGAGCGCACACCGTACCATGAATACAGTGAAGGGCGTGGTATCGGACGAAGATTTGATGACACTGAGTGAAGAAGAGCTCTTTGATGGATGGAAGGACCAAGGTGTAATACAAGTCCAGCGCATCAAAATCAGACGTAACAACAATGAAGTAGCAACAAAGCACTTGATACTCACCTTCAACTCAACCACTTTACCCGAGACTCTCGAAACTGGCTATGTAAAACTCCATGTTCGACCCTTCATTCCAAACCCGAGGCGTTGTTTTAAATGCCAGCGATTTGGTCATGCATCCCAGAGCTGCCGAGGACAGCTGATGTGTGCTAAGTGTGGCACAACCGGCCACAGTGCTGATGAATGTAGTCATGACGAGATCCTCTGTGCAAACTGCGAAGGTAGCCACCCCGCATACTCCAGAGCGTGCCCAGCCTGGAAAAGAGAAAAAGAAATAATAACTATAAAAGTTAAGGAAAATATCACATTCAGGGAAGCAAGACAACGAGTCTCGTTATCATTAGCACTAAAACACCTTTTGCCGAAGTGGTGCAACGAGGGGCGGCACCACAAAGGCCCTTGGCAGTTGCCCGGACCACGCCTAGCGTGCCGAGGCCAATGCCACATGCCCCTGCGGCGGGAGCAGCCAGCTCTGCCCTGCCCACTTTCAGCCTGTCCACACCAGTGACCTCTACAAGCTCTGGCAGCAGCCAGGGCAATCACGAGGCCAAGGGGGCTCCATCAACCCCCAGCTCGGTGGGGACAAAGACTTCGTCGATCGAGGCGAAGTCTAAGCGACGCACAGATCGCTCTTTAGAGCGGGTGTCCAGTGCCTCGCAAGAGGCTATGGACACCAGTTCAAGCCAAACAGCGCAGGAAGCGCCGAAGGAGCGGCGAGCTTCGCTCGACCGCCCCAAAAAGGACAGAACGCCGATTACAGGGCCTGACAAAGGCCCTGTAAAATGAGTTAATCCCCGTCTTCTTTGCACACAGCACTTTTTCCCTTTTTTTTCCACTATGGACAAAATCATACAGTGGAACGTAAGGAAAATACTTAGAAATTTAGATGACGTCCAAGAACTTCTGTGTAAGTTTAACGCAAAAGTGCTATGTGTGCAAGAAACGCACTTAACTCCTAAGCACAAGGACTTCCTACGACAATATATTATTTTCCGAAAAGACCGGGAGGATCCTGTTGTACCATCTGGCGGTGTAGCCATTATAGTCGATCGTAGTATAGCATGCCAGCATTTGAAGCTCCAAACGGCCCTGGAGGCAGTGGCCATTCGAGCTGTACTTTTTTAACAAACTTATTACCATATGTTCTGTGTACATACCACCACATCAACAGCTACACAGACGTGATCTGGAATCACTAATAGATGAACTCCCAGAGCCATTTCTGGTTCTAGGTGATTTTAATGCACACAATGTCCTGTGGGGCGATGCTCACTGTGATGCGCGAGGACGTCTCATTGAGCAGCTCCTTTTCTCTTCTAGTTTATGTCTATTAAATATGAAGGAGCCTACATATTTTAGCCTTGCAAGCAACACATACTCCTCCATAGATCTTAGCATTTCATCACCGTCCCTTTTACCTGTTTTTAAATGGAACGTTCTTAAAAACCCTTATGGGAGTGATCACTTCCCAATCATCCTGAGTGCGCCGAACAAAGATCAACTACCCCCGCAGGTTCCTCGATGGAAGATTGAGTCAGCTGATTGGGAAGGGTATAGAACTCTTACACACATGACATGGACTGAGCTGTCTGCCCTGACCATAGATGACGCTGTCACGTATTTTACAGCTTTTATACTTGATGCCGCATCCAAATGTATTGCCAAAACGAGTGGCATGTCTTCTAAACGGCGAGTCTCATGGTGGAACGACGCATGCAGAAAAGCACGGACCACTCAGAACAAAGCATGGGCGTTGCTTCGCGATTCCCCTACAGCAGAAAACCTGGAAAATTTCAAGCGGGTCAAATCGCAGGCACGGAGAACGCGTCGAAAAGCTAGACGAGAGAGCTGGACAAAGTTTATATCGAGTATCAACTCGTACACAGATGAGGGAAAAGTGTGGAATATGGTAAAGAAAATTAAGGGCCAACAAACGTATTCTCTTCCACTAGTAAATAGCCTCGGGGAAAGCTTGGAGGATCAAGCCAACTTTCTTGGCACACATTTCGAACACATATCGAGCTCCTCACACTACTCCGAATCCTTCCAGAATTACAAGGCACGAATAGAAAAACAAAAGTTAGAAAGAAAATCCCCAAGAAATGAGGCATATAATACACCATTCTGCTTAGCAGAACTGCGAACAGCACTCAACTGCTGTAATACATCTACCCCAGGTTCTGACAACGTAATGTACGCGATGCTGAAGGAACTACCCTCCGAAACTAAAGAAACCCTCCTCTCTCTTTATAATCGCATATGGTTTTCAGGTGTGATCCCCTCCTCCTGGAAGGAGGCTGTTATAATTCCAATTTTGAAGCAGGGAAAGGATCCCTCTACTGTATCAAGCTACAGACCTATAGCGTTAACAAGCTGCCTCTGTAAGCTATTTGAAAAAATGATTAATTGCCGCTTACTCCACTACTTAGAAACAAACAATTTGCTCGACCCATTTCAGTGCGTGTTTCGAGAAACTAGATCCACCACAGACCACCTTGTTCGTATTGAGGCACAGATCAGAGACGCCTTCATCCATAAACAATATTTTCTCTCTGTGTTCCTCGATATCGAAAAGGCTTATGATACAACATGGCGTTTTGGAATTCTAAGAGACCTGTCCCACCTTGGTGTGCGCGGAAGAATGTTTCACATAATTGAAAGTTACCTGTCAAACCGAACATTCCGTGTCCGTGTGGGCAGTGTTCTCTCCCGAACATTTGTCCAGGAAACAGGCGTGCCACAAGGTGGTGTACTTAGTTGCACACTTTTTATTATCAAAATGAATTCCTTGCACTTGTCCATCCCCCGCAATATGTTTTATTGTACATATGTCGACGACGTTTAGCTTGGCTTCAAGTCATGCAACTTGGCAATGTGTGAGCGGCAGGTTCAGCTGGGTTTGAACAAGGTCTCCAAATGGGCTGATGAAAACGGATTTCGACTTAACCCACAAAAAAGCACCTCTGTCTTGTTCTCTCGAAAGAGAGGCATGCATTCGGAACCTGACATTGAACTGAACGGTCAACGTCTGTCTGTCAATGCGGAGCATAAATTCCTAGGCTTAATCTTGGACAACAAGTTGACCTTCGTACCGCACATCAAGTATCTAAAAACAAAATGCTTAAAAGCCATGAATGTTATAAAAGTGTTGTCACGTACTACGTGGGGTAGTGACAGGCAATGTCTCATCAACCTGTATAGAAGCCTCATTCGCACCCGCTTAGATTATGGGGCCGTTGTTTATCAGTCTGCGACTCAAAGTGCTTTGAAGATGCTGGACCCCGTGCACCATTTGGGCATCCGCCTTTCTACGGGTGCTTTTCGCACCAGCCCCGTAGAAAGCCTTTATGTTGAGTCAAATGAGTGGTCGCTTCATCTGCAGAGAACTTACATGTCCTTTGTATACTTCCTGAAGGTGAAAGCAGACAAGAAGCACCCCTCATATTCTACTATTAATGATCTGTCGAGCTCCATTCTGTTCCAAAGCAGGCCTTCAATGAGGCAGCCCTTCTCAGTACGCCTGAAGGGTCTAGCTGAAGAAACTTGAGTGTCACTTGAACACAGTTTAATGGCTCCTGTAGCATACCCGCCACCGTGGCAGTGGCAGATTATAGACTGTGATGTGTCGTTCCTAGAAGTTACAAAACATGCGCCTATTGCCCATATCCGAACATACTTCCTGGAACTTCAACACAAATACACACGTCCTGAGTTTTTTACAGATGCCTTTAAGTCCAACTCCTCTGTGTCCTACGCTGCTGTCGGCCCATCCTTTTCGGATGCTGGCCCTCTACATCCAAGCACAAGTATCTTCACAGCAGAAGCTTACGCGATACTTGTGGCAGCTAAACACATCAAACAACTACAAATACAAAAAGCAGTAATTTATACAGACTCCCTCAGTGTTGTAACGGCTCTGCGCAGTCTTAAAAAACAAAAAAACCCTGTCCTCGTCTCACTTTACTCTATTTTATGCACACTCTACACACTCAACCAACGTGTTGTAGTGTGCTGGGTGCCAGGGCACCGTGAGATTCAAGGCAACGTGATGGCGGATCAGCTTGCAGCATCCGCCCACGAAAGCACCGCCATTACACCCACATCAATCCCGGCCCTTGAACTTAAGCCGTCTCTCAAACGAAAACTCAGGGACTACTGGCAGAGCAAGTGGGATACACACACACAAAACAAACTACACGTTATCAAGCCACACCTTGGTCATTGGCTGCCAGTATCAAAATTGCGTCATACAGAGGTTATACTAACGAGACTCAGGATAGGACACATATACACGACACACACATATCTTTTGTCTGGTGGCGACCCACCATTGTGTGACAGATGCGGTGAACCATTGACCGTCCTTCACGTGTTAATCCAGTGTAAACACTTAGAAACTATAAGAAAACAGCATTTTCCATTACCCTACCGACAACATATACCTTTACACCCTGCAATGTTCGTTGGTAGGGAACCGCTTTTTAGTCATAAATCATTGTTAGCGTTGCTAAAAGAAATTCGTAATTTTCATATCATATACCCGGGCATCCCGTAGCTCGACCTCTCCAGGGAGGTTTCTGTTGCGGTGGCTACACAGGAAAGCACTTGCCTCACGGCCCTTGCACGCAAGGGTATGAACCAGTGAGGCACTTGTGCTAATGCCATACATATACACCATCGTTTTTTATTATCACCAACTTTTGTTATCTATTCACACCACACACACCTTTCACGGCATGGTCATGATTTTATTACTTGTATGTTTTTACCCGCCTTACCGCGAGGAATTTTATGGCCCTTATGCAGCCGCTAATCACAATCATTGTCCACATTCCTTGTCGCATGAACTGGCACTCTTTGGCCATCAAATGGCCCTTGCGCCAAAAAACACCATATATCATCATCAGGCAAGTCTCGCTGTGTGAAGATTGCGTTTAAGAGCACATCACTCCCCTCTCATGTGAAGGTGGGGTACTTCTGACATGCTGTGCGGTCTTTCATTCCGAAGCCTCTCCAGTGCCGTAAATGCATGAAACTTGGACATGTGAGCAGCGTCTGCGAGAATTTGGTGGTATGCCACCGCTGCGCCGAGCACCATGAAGTGGATAAGTGCGTCGCAACTGTCAAGAAATGCTCTAAATCAATGAATTCCATGAAGCCACATCGAAGGACTGCCCGCGGATTCAGAAGGAAATTGCCATCTTGAAGGAGATGGTGCGCGATCACTCATCTCATCGAGAAGCCTCAGCTAAAGTCAGAAGGCGTCGTTCACGTCGACGTCGGTCTTCGAGGACGCCCGCTACCTCCTCGACACGTTTGCGTGATCCCTCATCAGTACCACCTCCTTTGCCTCCCAGACCACATGCCGTGGGAAAGGCTGTAAAGGACAAAGCCAGTGGGCATACCCTAACTGCGACAGAGTGGCCTGCACTTCAAAGGGAAGCAGCATCAAGCGAACCGAAGGAGCTTCATGACGGCCAGTCCGCGCTCCCGGTTCGAGATCTTTCCAACCAAGACAGGCAAGTGACTGCAATCGTCCCGGTTCGAGATCTTTCCAACCAAGACAGGCAAGTGGCTGCAATCGTGCAATCATTAATTGCCACGATTCGCACGCTACTGAGCAGCATACAATCTCCGTCTGCTAAGAGTGCACTGCAAATACTGGATGCACTGAATCCAGTTCTTGCTAACTTCGTATAAGCACAATGGCTCAACAAAATCTCATCTTCCGCACTGAAGTTAAAAGTGCGTCGATTTTTCAGTGGAATGTTAGAGGCATGAAGTCCCGTATCTCGGACTTTCGCCAATTTGTTCGGGCCAATCAATTCCCTATACTTGTCATATGTGAACCAAACGTATCAACGCCTTATAGATTGTCCGGTTATGAAGCTTTTTGTTCAGCCGCTTGCGAAGAACGAAGCAAAGTAATTGTTTACATTCGCACAGACTTGACTTATCTTTCACACCCAATAAGTTCAAATGACGACAATCAGTACGTGTGTCTTCGTGTGAAGAAGAATGCAGTTTCGTTCACGCTTATTGGTGGATATATATCTCCGTCATCGCGATTTGACTGCGACAGATTAAAAGACATCCTAACGAGAACCGATGGGCCTTGGATCATCACCGGTGACTTCAACGCCCATCACATGCTTTGGGGGAGCGCTAGGATGAATGCCAGGGGCCGGAACATTGTTACATTCGCTTCCGATTACGACCTTTCCATTATGAACGATGGTACCCCCACATATCTGCGGGGTCTCACGTATGGCAGTTGCCTTGACGTGACATTGGTGTCACGGTGCTTCTCTCACAAAGTTAAGTGGTTTTGCGATATTGAGACTCATGGGAGTGATCACATACCCACCTACGTGACGATCAATGGTATCATAAAAAATTTCTCTTCCGGTGTTGCAATTGGCACTGACTGGTCGATGTTTGCATCGCGTGTTGAGAACGCTTGCCAAGAAGGCCTCACCTTCAGCCTGGAAAATACCATAGCGGAAGCTATGCAAGCGTCCAAATGTAAATTACCATTTTCGTCTAAAGTAACACAGTTTGACATCGAACTGGAAAAATTACGAGCTATACAAAGGCGTGCTGAACGACGATATAGACGCACAAGATCAATTTACCATCTGAGGGAAGCAAGGCGGCTCCAGAAAAAGATTCAACGACGCATTTACAAACTGGAGAGTGAACGCTGGAAAGCATTCTGCGAATCTCTTGACCCTCATAAACCGCTGTCATATATCTGGAGAACAATTCGTGGTCTTCGCTCCTCTCCACAACAACGGCACCCCTTTAAAGCTTTGGCACTCCATCATGGAAAAACAGAACTCGAGGTGGCTGAAGAATTTTGCACGAGAGTTGCCGGGAATATTATGAATCAGAGCATCGACGCCGTGATCGTTCCTGAGACACGATTATCAGAAATGGACATTCCGTTCACCATGGAAGAACTGGAAGGTGCGTTAGTCGCTTCTAAGCGCATGTCATCGCCAGGTCCTGATGGTATTACTTATAGTGCGTTAGGACACCTTGGACAAAAAGCCAGAAAAGAACTTTTAACATGCTTCAACAACTCCTGGCTCAGCGGCAGTGTTCCCCGAGAATGGAAATCAGACATAGTTGTGAAATAAAGCAAAGCACAAAGACAAACGTGATAGTTTAGAAATGTTGGGATGAATTGCTAATATTACAGGATTAATGGTAAACTTGCTAAGCCGTGCATCTTAAAAGTCGTTAACCTGTATTATTTTCGAGGTGTCTTTCGTGATGCAATTCTTTGGTACAGAATGAAGCATTACTGAAATATGTTTCTATTAACACCTGACATACTTTCCAAGTTTCAAAGTTATTTAAGCTGAGTAAAGAGAACTTAATGAAACAATTGCAATGTTTTATTTTGAACAGGTGGGTGAAATTGTTTAGTCGCAGCACTCAATCTCTTTAGCCATTATATGTGCTTACAACCGGACCGTTTCGCTCGAAATACTAAGCATGTTATAATTTTTTCTACGTCAATTTCAGCTCCATCAATTTCAAAATTTAGGTGACTACTTTCCAACCCAGTCCTATAAAAATTCTCGCGTAGCTCTTCTAACTCTTTACTACGATCTCTTTCTTTTTAAGGAGGTCAGCTCTTTTATTCAGTGTTTTTTGTATAACATGACACTGCTTGCATGCCTCTTGCCTTCATCACGCTTTAATGAGATGAGTGATTCAGATGATTCGGAAAACTTTGGTCATTAATCACACCATAAATCAGCAGGAACACGGCGCTGTCTCAGAAAACTAGACATATCGTACCACAAGATGACATCACCTACATTATTACAAAATTTCCTGTTTTCACAGTTTTCTCTCGAGTGCTATTCTTTCTTTCAATAAATGTACCACCCCATTTTAATATATGCCTCTCTCTAAATATTCTGTATCCATCACTATTCTTGCGAATTATATCCGTAGTACGACTTAGTTGTCTTGGAGCCGATAACGCGAGGTTGTAGTATTTCGTTTTGTCGCAGGACTCAAGATGCAGCTCGTTCGCATGAATTCTACGTCATTGATGTTCATGACTTTCAAACAGGCTGCGCAAGGCAGTATCGAATGGCACAGCTGTCAATTTTGTGTGGCAGAAAGGAATGCAGTACCGGTGTGTATTGTGCCCGTGCTCTCCAAATAGCGCGAGCCAGGTCTGTCGGAATAAAGCGATGTCCGGGCACGCTTCTTAAAATACCAATCGGCTGGCTCTCGCATCGAGCTGAAATGTATTCATTTTCGTAGAAACTTTTTTCATCATTCTGGTATGATTTTGTTACTTAACATGTCAGCATCATCTCGCCTTCGTGAGATCTTCTCATTTTCTTAACTTTACAGCTACCGCAACTCATTACAAGGGAGGTGGCAACGTAATAGAAGTGATTGCCTTGAAAAAATTGAATAAATATTGACGACTCCAACTGCTTTAAAAGAGGTATCTTGTTTCCTAAACGTCTAGCAAAACCGAACAGACTGGCTAAGAAGTAATAACAAACGTTACGGCAGCTTCTGAAAAAGTGAGCGTAGCTGTTGTTTCCGCTGCTTTTTTAGTCGTTCCCATTACCTAAAAATACTCGTTGTCTCGTTGGACTTTCAAGAAGAGAAATAATGGTGTATCTGCTGTTCAAACTTTAAAAATCTCAGATGTAGCACGCGAAGAGGCTCCGTTATTCTGACTTTCCTCCCGTTTTTTTTCGACATTCTTTAGTGATATCCTTTTTTTTTCATAGATAATACATTGCCACGTCAAGTGTACCGTTGTACTATACGTTACCACAATGCTCTTTGCTTAATTGTCGAATGTTATTCTTCTTAAACATAAGTGTTACAATAAAGTGAAAGGATATCATTAAAAAAAGAAGGGGGCATTGTTTGCATGCTTCATTTCATAATTACTCTATAGATAGATAGATAGATAGATAGATAGATAAATAGATAGATAGATAGATAGATAGATAGATAGATAGATAGATAGATAGATAGATAGATAGATAGATAGATAGATAGATAGACGGACAGATGTATAGATTAAAGCAAGAAGTGATTTCAGTACGCAAAGAAATGCTTTGCATTTAACAAAAACTATCTAAAAAGGAACGATTTTTAGTCGAAGAACGAACTTATCAAAATACAATTTGCATCCTGTGCCGAACACCACAGGCGAATTCATAGATCTAGTTCCACAACGGCTACTACGACTGTAATGAGTGGGAAGTGTTCGTCTTTTAAACACATCACACGTCTTAAATTTTAATTTCGGAAAGACTTGGCATTTGTAGAAGCTTTCGACTTTTTTGAAGGCCCTTGAGCACTGTATCATTGATAGTAACCTAGAAACGCCACACTGAAATATGAGGCGCCAAATGCATCTACAGTGTGTTTTGGGTTGTATTCATTTAAAAGAGAAAAAGTAGTTTAAGAGGATCAGGGAACGAAAGGTGAAGAGGATCGCGGAGCGAGGCACGTCGAGTGGTGGTGGAGAAGGTTAATCTTTCTAGGAAAGTGATTCGCTGCGGAAAAACGCAGCACAACAAATAGGAATTATTGCAAATGTCCACACAGAAATTCTGCGCAAATGCGCACAGTGTGTTTCAAGCCAATTGAAAAAAAAAACACGTTGGGAGTGACGCACCTCCGAAGTGTATGTGCACATTTGTACACATTGCCACTGAAGTGGTCATATTACAGCACAGTGGCAATGCGAGCCGTATGCGAGCAGTCGGCAGTTTTTCATGGCTAGATAAGACGTACACATTGTGAACATCGGTTGCCTTTAGTCGCAGTTTAGTTACCAGTCGCAAATGCTCACGCTAGTCGTGCAAGTTCTAGGTTTAATGTATTTTCTTGTTAAACAGAAAGAGATAAAGGGTTTATGAATTTACAGAGGATCTTACTCATATGCATATTAGGCCTGCATGTGCTATCCGCGTCAAATGAAACCCGAAGAGAGGAAAGCCTTCGTGATGGTAAATAGTGCGCGCCGTCCAGTTATCACTATTGATAGGCGCGTGCATTCTGTCCGGCAGCTCTGGGCATATATGCGTGCCTATCCGTGGTGATAAGCGGATGGCACACACTGTACCATCGCGAAGGCTTGTCGCTGTTCGGGTTTCATTTGACGCGGATACTACATAGTCTCGAGATGCGTTTTGGGATACAGAATCTAAACGTACCAAATGAACTAGCACGGAAATAACTTTAACTGAGAGGCAAACAGTACAGTACGACACGATACAATCTATTTATGAAACAAAAATATACAAACACTTCGTCAAATCAAACATATCTTGCAACTTCTTCGTAAAAAGAAACAAAAAAATACATCAACTTCAAGAATATATCTTTTTTTTGCATTGGATTAGGACATTTCTTTCCGGAGTCCTCCACTACGGCGTCTCTCGTAATCAAATGGTGGTTTTGGGACGTTAAACCCCACAAATAAATCAAATCATTAGGACATTTCCAATTGCAGCACAAACCGTAAAAAACATGCCAAATCCATGTACTTAAGAAGTTAATGATAAGCTATCGTTGATGTAACAGAAATTTCTTTTACAAACTCTTTGAAAAACGATGACAGGTGAGAATGAGCTTTTAAACCGTAGGGCGAGATTGCAAATTAACTTTGTTGGGAGAGGAGAAAGAAAAGGTTGCAAATCTCCTAAGCTTTAGATTTAAAACATAAGCTTGGATGGGCTTGCTTTTTGTCTGTAATAATATTGCGATAACATACATGCCTAGCGACGTTGGGCTCTTGCGAACACGTCTTATTTTGTCAAAAAAGAGAAACCTTGCATATATTCACTACAAATTGCAAATTAGAAGGATTAATAAAAGCGTTGCTTTGTTAGCGCAACGGTGCAAAACGAGGTATGAACTCTGTCTGATTACCTTTTGTCTTTTATTCAGCACAATTTAATAAAACGACAAGCCTGGAAGTTATAAAAAGTTGCGGCAGATTCAAAAAGAGGGTAACTGAGAAATACGTAGCGGAGAAAATTGTGAAGCAAAAGTAAGAATCAATGCAACTTGAGTTCTCCGCGTTTGTATTTTAATCTCTTAAAGACGCTTGCATTTTTTCAGCGCTCAGTGACGGCTCGCAACAGCCATCTTTCACTGCAAAAATTTTATTGAGATTGAGACAGCCTTTCAACTCACTGTAAACTTTTTTCAAATATTTCAAAAGCTTTAGGTCACACAAGGCCTCCTCCGAGTGCCGTTGCCGTGGAGTACTGCAACGAAGCCAACAACTAAGCAGTTGCTCAATGGGGTTCCGGAACATATCACTTCTTATCGAAATGTTTTTATATCTTACACTTCATACATCGAGCTCAGCCGTATTGTAATACCGGTGCACGCGGTTCCTTCGTACTCTATATACTTGCACTGAAGAAACGCAACAGTTCTTATTCACAGTATTACTCTGCCTTTCAAAAAACTGACAAACATATATATATATATATATATATATATATATATATATATATATATATATATATATATATATATATATATATATATATATATATAATGAATGCAACATTTAACAAAATGCCGTGGCAGAGAAAAAAGCAACATATACGTATGGTTTCTAGAAACTTAAAATGCAAGTTCTCGGCGAATGTGAATTTTCGTTGCATTTTACTTCTTTTTTACATTTTGGTGACAGGCTGTCTCAACGTAGGATAGAATTTCGTCGCCAGCGCGGGACTAGTGACAATGGCTGGTAAGCCACAACGTAACACAGAGCCTAGAAAGTTTGCTTTGTATTCAAAGAGGCGACACTTCTCTAGAACGACAGCAGATTTCGGTATCTTTGTTTGGCGTAAAAGCCACGCTGAGAAGGGCGCAGCTGGCGTTTCATTCTTGTTCGTTTTTTTTTGTCGGTGAGTAATAGCGGGCGTATTTGTTCAGATCAGCAAATAAATTATTTTCTCTTGCATTTCTAATACGCGACTTTGTGTAGCATTTTTTAACAGGCGACTCAAATTCAGGTGCCTTTAACGGCCGCAATGAAGCTCACTTGAAGATTGATAAAGGGTGCTGTGCCCTGCCTTTTGGAGAAAAGGAAAAGATTCGGGACAGTCAATATTTTTTTATATTGAAGGTTATAGACGACTGTATTGAAGTCTTGTTTCCTAAACTCTCGCCTTATGGAGCAATGTGGAGTTTTCTAACATAATAATAATACCACCAACGCTGAGTGATTGTGCTAGTTTCAGGCCACCATGTAAAGTGTTACAGGGGGGTGTTCCAGTTGCTAATAAAAACCTAAAATTATAAATGAATGTAGTGGAATGAACTAAGCTAAGCATCGCTTCAAAAGCTAAAGAAGTGGTGCTAGGTCTACAGTGGCGAATATTCGTTTTCCGTCTTCACCGTGAGACAGCTCAACCACTAGTGATAGCGGGGTCATCAAGGGGGCGGATTCTGTTCAGATGAGGTGCTTGCAGAACTCTGTTGCTTAGTTGAATTTACCGGACCTCCAACATGAAACTGTTATGATCGAGATAAGGTTCTCTGTGCTCATTTACATGATATCAATCAGGTTGAGAAGTCACAGGCAACAATTGAGTCCTCAGGAAGAAGATAATCTTATTCTTGTTCTCTTTCTACTTTGTGTGACACCCATTGCGGGAAGTTCACCAGGCAGTCTCGTCTTTCTCTACGACATGCCGGACTCATACCGTAATAATATGATGCAGTACACATTAAAGCACGTAATATTTTAAAACTAGAGTGAAAATATAACTGAAATTAGTAAAAATAACAATTTCGTGTAAGAATTGTATGTTTGGATGAAGCGCACTAAAAACAGACGGACAGAAGAGGCTGACAAGGACAGCGCTTGCAAGCAATGTCCTCGTCAGCCTCTTCTGTCCGTCTGTAATTTAGTGCGCTTCAAGAAAATTTTCAATTATGAACGTAATCCCACTGGCCCAAATTGGCATCTTGCCAGAGTTGTATGTGATCGGGCTCGTTGTTGTGTCTGACAGGTCGAATTTCAACCGCGCGCTGTTTTTCTGCATATCTCCGACAGCAGTCAAAGTATTGTGTTCTACTTAAGTAATAAACGAGTGCACACGAAAACTGCATACTTAAAAAATGAAAAAAAACGCATTAAGCTAAGTTTGTATATGATTGAGTGGTCGTTAAGGTATGTCACATTTTAGAAGACGCTAGGGAACTGCGAACCTGTGGAGTCTTAACATGACGTCCTTCTGACCGCAACAGAAAGATGAAAACACACGGTGAGAAGAGTGAGTACTTTGGTTATGGTGACACTGGCAGGTCTAATTTAAAGAGAACGTGGTTAAAGGATACAACAAGCCTCGCAAGATTTTTTTGCTAGCAGCTTTGTCAACAACTACGTTTACGGTACTGCTATAGTTTTAATGATGTGGTTTACGAAAAAGACCAAGTTTGTATCCAGCGAATTTCGGGTCGCGCCAACTGTTTAACACGTGTTTTCACCTAGCTGCCACATTATTCATTAATTTTTGAAGCAATATTTTGGAACTCCTCCATGTATAATTGGCTACACATACAAAAATTTATTTCTTATTTCTCGTAGTTAATAGCCTCTGTACACATATGAAACCACACACATGATTCTAACAGCAAAATAATACGATAAAGTTAGGTTCATGCTATCTGAAAAATATCTGGTCAGTTGTAAAAGCGTCGTCAAAGAGCACCAACTTTTTGAAAACATGCTCCCGACTCGGATTCTCTTTGGAGCAGTCCCCTGTTCATGAGCACTGGAGTGTAATCATACACGAGAAACCGTACTACCATTTCTGCATGCGTTTTGGGATTGCAAAAACTAAGGCATACCCTAAAAAGCATGAAACCAAGTTATTGGTGACCACGGTTATCTTTGTAAACTCCGTGCTTGGTTTTTTGTATAGCAGAATGGTCACTGCACTATTTTTAAGCACAAGCACTGCCGAAAACTGCAGGAGCATGGGTAAAAATGTTAGCGTTTGTTGTTTGTGTCTCCATTTTCAAAATGCCGACGCAATTTTTTCGACAAACTGAAGCTACACATTAGGCCAGCTGATGTGTCACCACGTTTTCTCCCTAATCGAGGGAGCAGATAGGCGATGCCGGTTCCCGTGCGTGAAGTACCAAAATAGCTCAAGAGGAAACTAAAAAGAGGCTGGTCTAACGCTATAAACACAACTTGAGAAATAAACGTGACTCGATCAGGAATCGGCAGTCCTTGTCAATGCATGATGATATATGCTGTATGATAGCGCAAGGGTGATTCATGGCCGAAGGGTGCCAGCCTCGTTAATGCAATAACTTTAGCGTTGGATACAGAATTCTGTGGGTCAGAGACTAAAGGACTGAAAACTAGGAGGCAACAAAACAGAAGCAACAAGCCATTCAGTGATGTTTGAAAGCCGCAATAACCACAGCTCTGCGTGCTTTGACTGGGCGGGCCAAAATGAAGCAAAAATACAAAGCTCATTTTACCCAAAACGCAGCCCAGGTCTAATTCAATTTTTATTTAACTTTTTCACTGTCCGCTCAGGAAAGATGTGTCCTTCACGAGATTCGTTTGAAATTTGCCGATGCTGCACTATTCCCCATAACTTTATGACAAATTTCACTCTGACGCTTGACTTTATTTTTTCTGCCATCATTTCCTGACCTAAACCAAGACCGAGCGGATAGTTGAACTTGAAAAAAAGGCCAGTGTGAGATGGTTATGTGAGTCGCGTTCCAAACATATGTTCGTAATGTGACTGACAGCAATACAACTGCTATGCTATGTATGAAAGCAGCGTGAAACAAGCACAAATTTATCAAGATGTAAACATTGTTTTATATTTGTCAGCATGAAAACGCCTTTATTTTGACTTCGATTGTTATCTGAGACATACGTGTTTTGCACTATGCTTACACAAAAGCTGATATCTAAACGCCAGCAATCTGAACCTGCCGATCTCTCGCGGCCTTGTTGCATTCTTCAGACACACGTCATGTCCATAGACCTCTGTCGATTATCTTTGAGCCACTGAGATATACTAGCAATTACTGTGAAAGCCTTAATGCAAACACTTATGTTAAGAATAACGGTGTTACCCTAGTACTTGGTTTTATCTCTTTAGGGGGCTGTTTCATAAACAAGTTCTATTGAAACATGCAGGACATCGCGCTGGTGTTATGTAGCTGTGTTAGCAGGAATGTTAAAGGCTTTTCACAAAAAAAGCAGGTACATCATTTGGAACTTTGCAATACCAAGTAAAAATGGGAGATCAGCCACTGAGCTATAGAAAGTATGAACTGGACCATAAGACATCTATCTCTGTTGTGCTGGTAATATTCGCATTGTCTTCAGTTGCTGAAAACAACATTAGGTGCGGTGTATCTAAGTACCCTATGATAACCATTAAGTAGTTTTACAACACAGTGGTGACCTACAAGCGCAAGACCTCACACGTGCGTTCGCTAAAACAGTGTGTGAAGCTTGTCCTTTGGTATACACCTGAAAAAAATTGACAATTCGCCGCAAAATGATTGACCAGAATAAAATGATGCCCACAGGGGAAGATGAGTAGCCTTTAGAAATATTGCGAATGAGTTCTGCAGAGAAATCAGTATGCGTTCTGAGAAATCATATGGACTTCCTTTTGGCTTCGTGCTACTAACGTGTGGTTGTCTTCTTTCCCTTTCCTAGCATTTAGAAGTGTCGCGCGTTTCAACTGTAAGAATTTTGCAATGATTTCACATCATTTTCAGTATATTTCTCTTTTCATTTATGTCAATCTAGCAATGCTCTCGACAACTTGGCTACTAACTTCGTCATTCACACATCAAATTCCGATCCCAATTGTCACCTCTCTGAATTTTTTCCAGTAACTGTTTGCGTTATGAGCAAGACGATATGTGACATTTATTGAAGGATTCGAACGAGAAAAATATGAAAATATTGGCAGAGATAAAAACGAGGTTAAACATTCGCTTAGATTTACTTTATTGTGGTTTGTTTGCCGGGTTCCATGTCATCAAAACGAGACTACGGGCAAGTTTTCGAATCTGCCTTGCACCAACATCCCCGTTATTTTTCTCTGCGCATCCTTTTCATTGTAAGTGGCACCACTGCTTTCAAGAAGACACATCGAGCCCGTTACGTTTCAAATACGAGACGAAAGAAAAAAAAACAGTCCTTACAGAGCTTACAAGCAATGCGGAGAGATTAGCCAGGTTCTACCTGGTTTGCTTGCTTACGCGTGGCAAGAGGTCTATATTTTGATATTGGTCATGCTCTGAATTCCCGTTAAAGACCTCACCAATATGTCTATCAATCTTGCAGGTGTCGCCATCAAGAACGTTCATCACGCACTGAACGTGACAGCAACTAGAGAATGTCCTTTTGGTCGTCCTATTTTAAAATATTCTACGTACCACAGTGCGCTATAAGGCAGCGAAGAAGAACAAAGAACCCTGTTGTTAACTTTAACGCGGTAAAACTTACTAAACCATTATTCTCTGACTAATCCGCTTTTGTCCAAAGATTGATCACGATACAAACCAGCATGTTCGATGGCATCATCAATCACGAACGTAGCCTAACGAACCATAAAATTTCAGCTGAACACACTATACGCTGTGAGAAGGGCGAGTTTGGAGGACTACAAGCTGTGCATAGTCGATGCTTCTAGTTATTTGTTTACGCATTGCTTCAGATACCTTCTTGCTGCATAGAGTGTTCTCCTTATCGCGGCGACCTGGTTCATCGGACAAGCGTTAAACACGCTTGCCGCTACTGTACTGTAGATTCAGGGAATATTCGTAAAACAAGAGAAAGTGAAGTTAATTGTATTTTTAGAAAGGACACCCTAGCGACAGCATAGCATGCTTGTGCTTCTTGTCGTAATAGTATTAGATGCCTTTCAAAGCACAGTGAAGTGCGGATCCTTTAGGGTGAAGTGCTTATCAGCAATGCAACGTCAGACAGAGTGCTGGGTGGAAGGAACAACGACGTTGTAGTGACAACGGTAGCTTGATAAGCTGCTAAACTCTTTCCCTATTTTTTCTCTTCCCGCCTCCTATTAGAATGTAATTCTGATTTTTCTAGGGCTACGAACGTGTGCCTTAAAAAGATTTCACGATTCTAGCTGGTGTGTGAGCAGAAGCACTCAGTGCCTTTTACCGAGGGCCACGTTCGCTTGAGTTTCTTTTCGAAAACTATATTAGTAATTGTTCGAGCGTAACTCCCCGCATGTATGCAAGTGAAAAAAAAAAGCGAGGATGCTTTCTTATCCCAAAGAAAGGTCGGAGCAGCACAGAATTGTTTTTAGCTGCAACATTTTTTAAGGAGCCGTCAACCTGTTCCGAATGTGCTATTCTAACCTTAAAATTGCTTTTTTGCTTTATATGCTGCTCTGATTTGCACAACAGTCGTAATGCCTTCTATTTATTTCTCTCCCACTTTCTCAGTAGAGTCTTCTTGATCCTTGCTAAACCATATAAACCAGAATCATTTCTACGATAGAAATACATACTATTTTGTATTAACATCTCGCATATATATATATATATATATATATATATATATATATATATATATATATATATATATATATATATATATATATATATATATATATATATATGTGCGTGTGTCTGTGTGTCTGTGTGTGTGTATGCAGAAGAATAACTTCGCTTGCCGCAAGGTTATAAGTATAAAAGTACAAAAGTTTATGGTCACCTTACTCTGTTGCGCTTCTTTCCCTTCCTAATCCCGCCGTGTCGCTCTTGCTACTTTTTAACGTTTCCTGCTCCTTTTCTTTTTTTGTTGTTGTTATTATTTTTCTTCTGTCCACACACACACACACACACACACACACACACACACACACACACACACACACACACACACACACACACACACACACACACACACACACACACATATATATATATATATATATATATATATATATATATATATATATATATATCAGATTTGTTGAACGTCATTCACGCTGGACCCGACGTATTGTATGCAAGAAAGAGACGACGAAACTTTCGTGGAAGCGTCTTTACTTAACGTTTTCAGCTTTTGGACCAGCCTTCGTCAGAGTAATGTGACAAGCGTTCATACATGGCTTTAAAAGCTCCTTTCAATAACAGGTCAGCGCCATCTGCTCTGGTTAGCATTACAATGCGCATCATAAAATGTCAAGTGCTTCAGAAAAAAAAGACAAAAAATACGAAAACCAGAAGGGTACATACATACTAAAGACATAGTTAAAGATTCCCTTACATGTAATGTGACGTGATACCATGCGTATACATAGTTAAGAGATGTAGAAGTGCAGTGTGTAATGACATTGCTTGGCAGCATAAGAACAATCTTAGTGATATGTGAACGTATAATGGAAGCCACTGTGAAATGATTGAAGATAAATAAAAAAAATAAAAATAAAAAGGGCAGACATAAAAGGCGTGATTTTGGTGGTACAATTTGAAACCAGTGCATCATCGCTATTAATATAGTGAAAGACAGGTCAGTTTTCCTTTGTTTTCGTTGATTCCAGCTGAAACAGTGTTAAATTTATGAATGAGATATGATTCGCGCAGTTCACGATCATGGCTGGTGCGGAATTCCGATTCTAGTATCGTGACTTTGAGGTTACTAAATGAGTGGCCGGGCATGTTCACATGCTTTGATAATGGAAGGTTTGGTTGGGTTTTAGCATGCGATCTGTGATTGTTGAAACGTATTCTGAATGGGGTTTCGGTGTGGCCTATGTATTGCATATGGCAGGCGCCACACTCAAGCAAATACACTACATTGGATGAATCACAATTAAAGCTTCCCCTAATTGTGAAAATCAATTGGTTAGATGTGCTGGTGGCTGTTAATGACGGTTCTATATGAGGACAAACTTTACAACGGGGTTTGTTGCAGCGGCTACAACCTGTACGGTTAGTGGTAGCAATTTTAGATGACGTCAGGATGTCACCTATGTTTTTTGAGCGCCTATACACTACTCGAGGGGGCTCAGAAAAAACCGCAGGAAAGACAGACTAAAAGCGGTCTTTCCTGCGGTATAAAAATAAAGCGGTATAAAAATAAAAAAGGTGTAATAATATGCGAGCCGAGGAGCTAAAGCTTGCAAAGCTGAATCAATGTTTATTATAAAAGTCAACAGACACTATGCACCTCAAGAGTGCCTTAAAGCGTAACAGCCGTGCTTCTACTCACAGATCCATTTTACACATCAAATTGCAACCTTTCACAAATTCTACACAGCTGAACGTTGTACAGCAGTTTGACAACTTCTGGCTTATAAAACCTAAAAAGAGCTATTGATTTGCTCAAAGATTAATATTTTTTTTTCTTTTTGCTTCTTGAAAACGTTTGGAAGAGAAGTGTATAGCTTATTGGTCTAGGATGTTTTTAGACAGAAAATTCATTTCCTTCTCAGGAGAGGGCACTTTATCCGAATTTTTTCTCGGCATACATTAAAAAAAACACCTTTTTCATGCGTTGCGGGAAGAAGTGCGTCTGCACAATCTCCCAAAGTTCGCCAAGATTTTGTTGCTTTCATACAACAAGCATGCTTCTATAGATACTTTCATAAAGTTTTTGTCGTTGGAGTAACATAGAAATTTTTTATGCTTTAAATGGCGAAGTATTTCAAGGAAGATATCAGCGTTCAACGAATTACTCTAAAATTTGAAAAGCTTGGCTAGCACTTTCGCAGCGTGCTTGCATACACGATAAAGAAGTTATCTTGAATGGCAAGTCCAAGGCATGACACAGTACAAAGTAGTACAAATAGTTACCTCTGCGCTACCTTCAACTCTTCCAATATATGGTGTTTTGGGACGTTGAGCATCACATATTCTTTTTTGACGTTGAACATCACATATTTTTTTATCTACTTTCACAATAGTTTAAATGAGTGCAGTTTCCGGATTGGCCACTGGTAACCACTTGTTGCATAAAATGTCCGACAGTGCATTCCCCGCTGAGAAGCGAAGGTATAGGCATGTCATTGCAAAGGCAATGTGAAGGAGGTTCATATACGCTTTAGCGCTCTACTATAAATTGCAAAGATCTAGCTTTCTCCAAGTTTTTGTCCAAATGCAGTCGCCACATAAAAAAAAAAATGCAAGAAGTACTAGAGTGCATGACGTGAAAATGTTTTGATTGATTGATATGTGGGGTTTAACGTCCCAAAACCACCATATGATTATGAGAGACGCCGTAAATTTGAGAGGGCTCCGGAAATTTCGAAAATGTTTGTCGGGATTTTTATCATTGGAGCCTCTCAATACACCACGTAGTTTTGTTGCGAGCACTTACGCGAAATTCTTTTTTAACGCTAATTCACAGTTATCTTTTTTTGTTGTGATCGCTTACTACGAACTCGTATAATGTCATCGGCGAGCGTGCTATTGTAGACTGCTCCTCTTTTGTCACGTGACATCGCTTCTTCTTTTTTCTAGCTGTTACGTTTGTCACTGGTGTACATACCTGCCTATGTATGATCATTAAACGCCACCACTATGGAATAAGGTCACAAGTTAAACAAAATGTTGCAAATAACTGTGGCTCTACAATACAAACACCCGTCATGTAAATTAGTTAAAGTAATAGCAGAATTACTTGTCTTGTGCTTATTTCCGTGAACCTAGAATGAGCGCAGACAAAAGATATGTAGTTGGTGCTCGGAGTTTTCATTTTCTTGATCATGTGCCATGCATGGTAAAGCTGCATTCTTTGTAGTTTTATGTGTTGTAAATAAGAAAAAATGACATCTACAGCGATATGTATTTCGCAAACGTTGTTCATCATCATCCTCATCATCACCATCATCAGCCTGACTACGCCTACTGCAGGGCAAAGGCCTCTCCCATGACCCGCCAATCAACCCGGTCCAGTGCTTTCCATTGCCATTTTATACCTGCGAACCTTTTAACCTCGTCCGCCCACCTTCTGCTTCCCCTTCGCGTGTTTTCCCTCTCTGCGAATCCAGTCAGTTCTAATTATCAGCGGTTATCCTGCCCATGTGCTATGTGCCCGGCCCATGTCCATTTCTTCTTGATTTCAATATATGATATCCATAACCTTGCTTCGTTTCCTTGCCCACTCTGATCTCTTCTTGCCTTTTAAGGCCACACCTATCATTTTCCTTCCCATCGCTTGCTGCGTGGTCCTCAACTTAACCTTAGCCCTCTTTGTAAGCCTCCATGTTTCTGTTCCGTAGGTAAGTACTGGCAAGATGCAGCTGTTTTATATGTTCCTATTTTTTAAAATAAATGTATATAAGGAGAAGTTGGTGCCAATGCGTGGCGCTGGCTACTCCTCTTGCTCAAAAGTCAACATCGCAGATTTTGTAGCAAACACAACGCTATACATATGGGCATAGCACAACGCTTACTCAATGACCCCACGTTTTTCAATACTGAGTGTCCACACCACACAGAAATGTGTCCACACCTCACAGAGTTTGTAAAAACACAAGTTATAACGCCAATTTATGTGTTCACACAAGACATGGAAGTTCAATAAAATGTCTAAGGTAATTTTGTCTCTTAGGCACTGTTTTCAGAAAGGTTTTCACAAAAATATTAGAGTGAAACACGAAAATATTGTTATGAAACATATCGGTTAACAGTGATGATAATACTTTTTTTGTTGAATACTTTCGAGATATTTCAGAATCCTTCAGAGAGTGAACGACTGCACGCGCTGCAGTGACTTGTAGCTTTCCTTTTGGCCATGGGCCCAAGACTTTTGCAATTGACGGAGGTCGATTATCCAAAGAATTTAGTTTTTGTAAATGTTTCTTCCGAGGTCCATCATAATTTTTAAAATGTAGAAGAATGTGCTCCACACCTTCTTGGGCTTCTCCACGTGAGCAGGTAGGACTGCTGGCTTTCCTCATTATATACAGGAACGCCTTCGTGTAGACCTTACCAAGTCGAAGTCTATGGATGACTGTTTCTACTGATCGGCTAACCTTTAGCGGAATATTAATTTCCATACCGGGATCAATGCTATATAACTGAGAGTTTTTCGCACCGTTTTCGAATCAAGATTCTATAGAAAGTTGACAGCTTTGCTTAGACATCGTGCATCGCTGATTGATAGAGGTAGCAGTGATATATTCATTTTCTGAATCACTGCATGTGCCATGCGATCAGCTATGTCCTTTCCTGTGATTTCACAGTGGCTGGATACCTACTGGAACATTATGGTGTGATTTAAATCTTTTGCTATAGCGTAAGTCATCTGTATTTCATAAGCGAGCTAACTAGCTTTGTTGCTCAAGCTGATTCCTTTTAAGGAATATAATGAGGACTGTGCGTCACTGATAATTACCCATCGAAGTGGACCTGGCTGAAAACATATGAAGCGTAAAGCACAGAGTATTTCATAAAGCTCTGATGTTGTGGATGTTGTGAAATGGCTGAGCTTAAAAGATTTTTTCGCTTGGTATGCAGGTACAAAGAATGCCGACGTAGATCATTGATTAAGGCATGATTCGTCGGTGTACACGTGAATATGGTCTTCATATTTGGTTTTAAAGATGAGTTAAAGTTAATTGCTTTATTGCAGTTATAGGCATGTCATTCTTACAAGTTAATCCTGAAATCGAAGTTGTAATATCTGGGATAGAGAGCCGCCATGGTGGGTGGGATGCACGAGGAGGCCAGTATTCGTGCGTCGGCAGTAAACTCTTGCATTCTAGTATAGTTTTATGTATTCGTGCAGCTGATCTCTCCTGAATAGCTCGGTATAGGGGATGATTAGCGTGTTCAGTTGCCAAATATAGATAATCGCGACAAGTTACTGGAAATCTCAAAGCATGGAGAGCCGGTTGACGAGACTGCGCAATTACCAATGCACTGGCAGACGCTCGAGGTTCATCAAGACATATACGAAGGCTTATGTCCAACAATCTTTGGATCCTCTTCTCTAAGTTACGAAATATTCCATGTAGAACCGGGGCAGAGTAAGCTATTCTTTGTCTAATGCTTGCTGAATGTACACGCAATAAAGAAAAAAAAATGAACTGCCCCATCTTACTCCGGTCAGTCGACGTAATATATTTATTAGGGAGTTGACTTTTTCCTCTAATCATTTTATCTGTGGAGCCCAAGACAGACGTCTGTATAAAATAACCCTGAAAAATTTGTGCTGTCGCACAAGTTGTAAGCGCTGAGAGTCTATCTGAAGCTTGAATTTCTTAAGGCTTTTCCTTGTAAGGGGAGTACAGGTGTTTTCTAATGAGAAATAATCATGCCTATGCTCTTAAAAAGTCATTAATTATTGTCGGGCCATCTTGAAGCTTTTGCTGAACGGCTTGAATACTCGTGTCTGATGTCCGAATGCACAGGTTTCGCCACATAGTAGAGAGAGACTGTGGAAATCGAATGCACAGATCGTGTCCACACAGTGAATATTTCAAAGTAGTATGTAAGATATGGCATAGTTCAGCCATAACGCAAATAAATAAAAATGGACTTAGTACGCTACCCTGTGGAACACCTTGACTAACCTCATGCTGTTTACTTTTGCCGTCAGCTGTGTCAATGAAGATTTTCCTGTCTCTTCAGAATTCTGCAATTCATCTTAGTGTTCTGCCAACAATTCCCAACTCAATTAAACTGTGTAGCACATGACCATGGCTGGTTGTGTCAAATGCTTGCGTTATATCTAGAATTATTGCAACGACAATTTTTCCACAGCTCCTTTTGAGGGACAGTGGAAGATTACCATTCACGATTTGAGAATGCTTGCCGAAAGTTATTACCCCCCCCCCCCCCCCCCGATCTTTATTCATCTAGTTATTTTACTCTCATGATTAGCCTCCATGGTTACTACCTGTTGTAAGTAGACATAGTCCTTTACAACTTCTAGCGCTTCTCCACCTATCGCAAAGGGCTGTTTTGTGCCGAGACTGCTGCACATTACCTTAGTTTTGTGCATATTAGTTTTCACGCATACTCTTCTGCTTTTCATGTTCATTTCATTATTCATGAGCTGTAATTCGCCCCCTGAGTCAGTCATCAAGGCAATGTCATCAGCAAATCTCACGATATTATTATACTCTCCATTAACATTTATCCACAACTCTTCCCAGTATAGGGTCCTGAAAACCGCCTGTAAACACGCGGTGAATAGCATTGAAGAGGTCATGTCTCCCTGCCTTACACCCTCCTTTATTAGGATTCTGTCATTTTTAAATGTGAAGCATTTCTTGGTGAACTTTGGCGACTTTGAGCGTATACATCTATCTATCTATCTATCTATCTATCTATCTATCTATCTATCTATCTATCTATCTATCTATCTATCTATCTATCTATCTATCTATCTATCTATCTATCTATCTATCTATCTATCTATCTATCTATCTATCTATCTATCTATCTATCTATCTATCTATCTATCTATCTATCTATCTATCTATCTATCTATCTATCTATCTATCTATCTATCTATCTATCTATCTATCTATCTATCTATCTATCTATCTATCTATCTATCTATCTATCTATCTATCTATCTATCTATCTATCTATCTATCTATCTATCTATCTATCTATCTATCTATCTATCTATCTATCTATCTATCTATCTATCTATCTATCTATCTATCTATCTATCTATCTATCTATCTATCTATCTATCTATCTATCTATCTATCTATCTATCTATCTATCTATCTATCTATCTATCTATCTATCTATCTATCTATCTATCTATCCGCCTACATCTGAAGGATCTAGCGTTCATCTCCTTAGGTTGAGATAGACCAAAATTAGTATTGGGGGGGGGGGCGAAATTGTTTGACGGACACGACCACCAAGTGATGACCAGAATAACATGATACTATGGTGACGTACGTGGTCTAACACATTTCTTCAGACAGGTGTGGTGCATACGCGTACACCCTCACCCACTGTATGCGGATATGCACCATCGATTATTGAAAGTTTACATCTACTGAGGGTAAAGAACCTTTAGACTGAGTGCGTACTATACAGATGGCTCTGTAAGTTTCAACCAGACTAGCTGTTATAATATGTGGTTTTACTAACTCTCATACAATGCTATACATCAATGCAAAATAAATTTAGAGGCAAGGGGTTGAGACGCAATTACAATAAATACAGAAATATACAGCTGTCGTAAAACACATAAATTAGTATTGAGAATTATACAAAAATACGACCGTGGACACTCACTTGTAACCATTTATTATATTAGCATTATACATAACTAGGGTCTTCTTTTAAAAAATAAACTGATACCTTGCAGGCACGCTCGCATGGATATTTTTCTGGTCCACAGCCAGCGGACATCTTTTAACAGCGAAATGGTTCGTCATCCGCGGTCCGTGGAAAGGGCTTGTTGACATCATAAACCGGTTAGAGCCGCAGACATTGGGCAAGGCCCCCTGCTCGCCACTGATCCACCGAAAAGAAAAGCGAATTCTAGCCTTGCAAATGTTCATGTGCCACGTAATTTTCTGTGGCCTAAGAGAAAACTATCACCACGCTCATGAGACATAAACATTGATTTAATCCCGATACACACAAGTTACCCTCAAAAGGAAGGACAAAGTAAGCCCAATAAATAACACACGAGTTACCACGCGCACAAGTCACGTGATACTTCGTTGATCTAAATGTTCGTAGTTATACTATCACCTAAAACCTGCAACAAACAATGCTTAATAAAGAGCAGTGAGTATCTTAAGTGAGGGCTTCTCTCTCAATATATGTGCAAGAGTGATATGGTGAAGATGCAATGACACAGTACTGCCACCTCAAGGTTTAACAAAGAGTGTTTAATGAAGTGTAGTGATGCAGCATATTCCAAAGACTTGCGAAAGATTGAAATGCGTAAGCCTGACGAAGGCAATGCCACCAGCCACGCTGTTTCATTTGTGCCTACCAATCGGAGCTGGTTCAATGTATTTTTTATTTATTTTTTTATTGTTTTTGTGCCTGAACACTTTCTCAATCAATCTTAAAAGCCTCATAATCTGTCGTCACTACGCTCGTATCTGCAGGACTGCGAAAGAGCCCGAGAAACAGCTGAACGTCAACGGTAGTTATTAATACTGCCACCATGTAAACACATACCTCCTTTCTTTGAACATCCATTGATAGATGATAACCGCATATCCGGGACGATACAAGTAACAGCGTCCTTCAGCCAAAAGACGAATGCGTTGGCGGCATTCTGCGAGACAGAAAGAGGGCAGGTGCATCTGGATTGATTGCAGAATCAACACAGGTTTATAAGATGTTCTTCTCATTAGTTTCCATGTATGCTTCTGTTCTTGTTGGAAGACTATGCCAAAACACATGTGGCCATAAATCCATTAGGCGAATAGGAAAGCCAAACAAACCGAAATCCTTTACATGTGAAACGAGATCCAGCAAAGAATCTCAGGTATCCTTGCTTGAATGTACTTACGTTCCACTAGCCCATTGCCCTTAAGCTGCTGCTATTGTCATTTTTGCGCAACCCTCAAGGTCAGCCGTTTTCTGTAATACATTTGCTTTAATTGGTGCTGGTTTTTCACATAACAAAACGCGCCAGGACATACAAATCAAGCTCACATGTAGTTCGAGCTTGACATTTTGAACACCCATGAACCTTCATAAGCTTCAGATACATTTTGACCGAATTCCCTATTTGCGAATATGACGTAACAAGAATACAAGATGCATTGGCAGTGAGAAAGACTGCAGAGGAAGAGTTGCAAGGTGACCCAGACGCGCGTTCCACTATTTTGTCTGCGCTGTTTAGAAAAAAAGAGACAGAATGAACAGAGCATACGAGATACACATAAAACATATCTCGCAGAGTATGCTCACTAGCGATAAAAACTGTCTATCAGGTGGACATACAAGTAATATTATTACTATTTGTTGAAGTTTACCTTCCACAAAAGAAAAGAAAATTATGAGAGACACATAGAAAATTTCAACAACGGCGTTTTCTAACAGGCACTTAAATCCAAGTGCACGGGCCTATAAAGCACTCCCGCCTTCATCGAAAATGCAGCCGCCGTGGCTGGAATGGGGTCCCGTGACATTCGGGTAAGGAGACAGGCAAACGCGCAAGAACAATCCAGCAAACTTCGTTGTTATTATAACCGAAGCTACTAGCCGCTGTCCAATGGAACATTCTTGAGAAACTGTTCGCAACCCTTTCGTAAATATTTAAAAGGACAAATAGCAGCCTATTGTGAGGTTGACCGAATTGACACGGAAAGCTACCGTCCACTGGCAGATACATCGGAATTATGAGTACAGATGAAGCTCGATGCTCGTATGTACAGTTTTTAGCTTGGAAGTTTTGTTAAGGCGAAAGCCTTAACAAAACGCAATAATAGACAGTTGATAGTGTCGACATCGCGTGGAGCCAGAGACAAAACGAGCAATGGAAAAAATGGTAATCATGTATTGACGTCACTTTATGAAATCATTATTACGTCACAAATAATTTAATTGCGTGACTTTAATGTAGTTCACAGCTTCATTTGACGTAACGTCACATGGTGTCCTCATGGCGTGACAACGTAATTCGGTTAAAAGTGTACTGATCACAGAGGTGGTGCAAAGCCAGGTGACTTGCCTTGAATCACGGAGGCAATGCAGAACCACGTCAGGTGTACAAAGGTTTTCCAGGGTGAAGGGGCAAATTAATACGCTGGATGAAAAGAGAAATAACGTTACTTTCATTTTTAATAGACTTAGGTGAATGCATAAGCTTCTTTTTTCTTGTCTTTGTTTGTGTCTTTTTGTTGAGCAATCAGCAAACAAAGTTGCAAGAATTGTTTTTTTTTTAGAATTTAAAATGAAATTTATTATTTAAACTGTAGGTTATGATATTGCAGAGCTTCTGGGGCCGGTGAAGTTTTTCTGGAAGAATAAAACTGCCTTTAAGCAAGGCCCTAAGGTTAGAGCATATGAAATGAATGAAAAGACTTTCTTATTTCTCTCTTCAAAATACGTCACAAAAGAGCGGACGCAAGGGTAAAAGCCGCCTACAAAGGCTTCAGAAAAATCCCATTGCACCCTATGGCAGGTTAGTGAGTAAACAGATTAAACAATGCAATAGTAAAAAAAAAACGCGTTCTGATAAGCGCACATCACATAACTCAAGAACGCAAACAAGTATAAAAGTGAAACAGACGTTATTTTTTTTCTGAAGTGCTCATGAAAGCACTCTGCACTCACACACTCTGCACTCACACGTTCAGAAAAGGTATATGAAAGCTCATTTCAACTGCAAAGCAGCACGTGCTCTAAATGTTTCGCAGAAAGCAGAGCCCCATTCCTCGAATGTAGGCACGACGCAGATTATTGCGTTACCGCACCGATCAGCACCGCACTGTGTGGTAAGGCCACGTTGAACAAGCGATCGAGTGACTGAATTAAGCTGCCGGGGAAATTCAGCGAATGAAGTTGTGTACCTTCAAGCCAAGCACTTTTTTCCCAGAATGCAGAGTTGACAATGACGAACAACCTCCATGTTTCCGAAAGCGAGGTCGTTGGGCATACGCAAGGACCTTCGCACTTTTTCTAGTGGTCTCCTTCATCTTTTATTGTTACGCGGCTGGAGTTACTGCGTCGTGGAACAATACAAGAAAACCTAAAAGCTATCCCCGTCGTGGTGGTCTAGTGGCTAAGGTACTCGGATGCTGACCCGCAGGTCGCGGGATCGAATTCGGGCTGCGGCGGCTGCATTTCCGATGGAGGCGTAAATGTTGTAGGCCCATGTGCTCAGATTTGAGCGCACGTTAAAAAACCCCAGGTGGTCGAAATTTCTGGAGCCCTCCACTACGGTGTCTCTCATAATCATATGGTGGTTTTGGGACGTTTTGTAGTTACAAGCTGGCCACCTTGTTTTTTCTTAAGAAGGAAGTTCTCTACAAAACGAAACGTAGGAAACTTCCCGTGAGAAAGAGCGCATTATGGTTAGAAGGGCGGTCTGTTTTATTTTCACTTTGCAAACAAACTACTTGTTGATCATAGGCTACATAAAGGGGCTGACTAACAAAAGCACAAAAACATGCTCTAATTTCATAAGATGTCGAGGCATTGTGGTGTTTTTCCCGATGCAAATACACCAGGTCTTCTAGCAATCGTCACATGCATTATATCCATTCATTACGCAATGTGAACCTGACGTGTTGCACTAACTACCACAGAATAGAAAGTAAGAAAACATCAAGACGTATCAGCCAATATATTTCCCCTATATTGTAGGGGAGCACCTCGTTTTAGATCTCGCATCTGAGAGAACCTGGTACAAGTAAACATTTTCGACATCCCGGAGTCAACGTCGCAAGACGCTGAGCCAGTCCCATCTACACCACGGCTCTCAGAAGTGCAAGACGTACCGACTAATTGACCCTGCCTGCTGCATTTCCGTTGAGGCACCATTTGGTTAAGAAAAGAAAAAAGAGATCAAGAAAATGGGGCCTAAGGACTAGCGTGTAAGTACAGGATATTCACTGAGAACAAGGAAAAGCAGTGCTCAGTAAGACGACATGCACACAGTGATCCATCACTGATATTGGGTGTGGGGATTTCTACTTTTCCCACGCGTTGTTCCGCGCATGCACCGCATTGGTCGTCGTGCTCGGTACGTCGGAAGTTCTGAGCTAACAGAAATTGAGTCCTTTCAGTCGCGCTATATTGCACTCACGCCGACGCGAATTTCATTTTCTGCCTTATCGTTTGAAAAGAACCAATGGACGAAGCTGTATATTTCTTTCATTATGTGTAGGGTACAGTGGCCTATGTGCATCAATAATATTGTTCTTGAGTCTTTTCGGTCTTGCAGCACTCAATTGAACACAACAAATCCGGAGCCGCAAAACCGGCCGACTTGAAAGCTGACCCCTGTATTCTAGAACATCCCTTCACTAAACGCTTCACCTTCACTTGAGAAAGCCGATGGGAGCGCCGTCTATAAGCACGGCAAGTCACTGCATATCAGCGATAATCTGCTGCGATTCTTGAGTAGTGCAGCGTCTTTTTTAGCCGAGCAGCGGCGCAGTGCTCAACTTTGTCAAATGAGGGGTGAAAATCAAGCAGAGGAGCGTTTGTGAATACGGGGGTCACTCATACTGCATGAATTGGGAGTAAAATGCAGTCAGTTGCCTTCAGAATCAACTCGTACTTGCTACTACGGACACAAGTAAAAGTCTACTTGCGTCTTTAAAAAAAATCACAGTTGTTTAGAAACGCAACCCTGCTTAATCAACCACTCAAGCAACGCTAGGGCTTTGCTGCAGGTAACCTAATGTCACGTGTCAATGTTGGTTTGCTCGTGCTCTAACGTTCGGTTCGGCTCGACGTCCAGTGCTGCTGCTGTGAACAGACGTTGTGGTCGTTCTGTAATCACGTGACATTTTCTGGTGGAGGTGCTGGGTAGTGTTGTATGCACTGCAATCAACAGCAAGGTCCCGACAATAGTCGCGACTTGGAAGAACCAGCAGACCTACGACGTAGCAGGCGACACCTAGGCCTACCTCCTGAATTCGGATCATTTCCACAACTCGGCAGTACTATGGCTAGTGCGAGAATGCGAACCCAAGAAACACCAATGCTTCTTTTTCCATGGTTATTCAACGCCCCGCAAACCCCGAAGCCGTTCTACGGTGACAGTTACGAGGACGTCAACGACTGTTTTGATGACTACAACCATTGCGGCAGCGTCAACTAGTGGAACGAGCAGCGAAAGCTTCGGTATGTCTACTTTTATCTCGAGGATTCTGCGCGCACTTGGTTCGAAAACCATGAAGCCACTATGACAACCTGGCCAGAGTTTTGCAACCAGTTGCGGAATACCTTCCGAAGCTCTGACCGAAAGAAGAAAGCGGAACGGCTCCTCAATTCTCGAAACCAGCGTCCGAATGAGATTGTTGCCATGTTCGTTGAGGACATGTCGCCGCTGTTCAGGCGAGCTGACTCTTCAATGACGGAAGAGAAGAAGGTGCGCCTCCTAATTCGGGGAGTGAAAGAGCAGCTGTTCGCGGGACTAGTGCGGAACCCTCCCAGCACTGTAGAGGATTTCTGCCGCGAAGCCACGACAATGGAGAGAATGCTGAGGCAGCGTTCGTACCAGTATGAGCGTCCTGGACGTCTTTCGTCAGTGTCGTTGGCCCCGCCAACACCTGACGTCATGACTGTAAGAGACCTGACGGAGCTCGTGCGCAGTATTATGCGCGAGGAGCTGCAAAAGCTGCACTTGGTGTCTTCTTCGCCCCATGTTTCTGCTCTAGCGGATGTCGTTCGCGAAGAGGTCCGGCAGCTGGTACACCCCATGACGACTCTGCGTGCAGCCGAAGTCCAACCCATGACGGCCCCGCGTCCAGCCGAAGCTCCGCTATTAACGTACGCGGAAGCATTACGTACTCTTACACCGGCTGTTGGCTATCCATACCGTCCGTCCACCCTGCAGACGGCGCCGTCAGTCTACTCAGGACCACCGCAGTACGGAAACCCACCCCTTACACGGAAATCCAGTGTATAGCGTGCTGCCGACAACCGGTCTCTATGTTATCACTGTGGTGAACCAGGTCACATCTACCGTGAGTGCGCATACAGGCACATGGGTCTTCCTGGTTTTCGTCCGGATGCTCATCGACCCTGAGATGGCGAGCGGCTCCGTGTTATCGCCGAATACTTGGCAAGCCAACGATTCTAACACTTCCGCGTCGCCAATCCCGCTCACCGTCTCCACGGCGTTCCATGTCACCTGGCTAAGAATCGACCTTTGCGGACGTCCTTGCAGGAAGATCGCCTAGATCCACAAGCCCGCGCCGGGGAAACTAAGAACAGCGACCTATGGGGGTGAGGCCGCTGTTGATCGACCGTTACAAGACCCTCCCCTGATCTACCTGCCGACATCCGACGACATCCTTTCACCGACGTGTGCCATCAACGACAAACGTGTCTCTGCTCGTATCTCTATCCTTGTCGACAACCACCCACTGACCGCTCTGGTAGATACGGATGCCGATTATTCTGTTATAAGCGCTGACCTCGCTGCACAGCTAAGATAGGTAACGACACCTTGGGGACATGGAACCAACCTCCGGACTGCGGTAGGTCACCTATTGACACCGCTGGGAATGTGCACTGCCCGCCTCCGAATTCGTGAGTCGACGTACATTGTTTCCTTCGTTGTATTGCGCGAATGCTCCCAAAACCTGATTCTCGGAATGGATTTTTTCCGCGAAAATGGAGCCACTATTAACCATCGCGACCTGCTCATAACGTTATATAACGACCATACAGCCCTACGAAAGGATACAGTTGCGCAGACCACATCACCCCGAATTGCTGACGACACCATCGCACTTCCGCCGCGAGCCAGTATGTTGGTAACTGTGGAGAGCGACTATGACAACAAGAGTAGTGGCATCGCGGAAACTAACCTCTCGGTGCTTTTGGCTCGGCAGATTTGTGTCGCGCGTGCCATTGTCCGACTGAAACATCGGAGGACTCAACTTCTGATCACAAATTTCGGCGGCCAGTTCCAACACTTGGCAAAGCGAACAGCAATCACGAACTTTGAAGCCATCGATGACGAAGAATGTTCCACTATCGCTCCGATTGCCACTGCTGCCGAAGGTGACACTGCATTAGCCAGTACAGTTGACGTGAATTGTCAGCTATACTCTGCGCAGCAGCAGCAAATACGCATGATTTTACGCACGTATAGTGACTGCTTTGCGTCTACCTCCAAATCAAGCAGACCCTAACCGTGAAGCACCGCATTATAACGGACCCTACCGAACGGCCTGTACGACAGCACGCCTACCGCGCGTTGCAAAAAGAACGAGAGGCAATACGTTTCCGAGTGAAACAGATGCTCGACGACAATGTCATCCAACCCCCGAACAGTCCATCGGCGTCACCCGTCGTACTGGTTAAAAAGAAAGACGGCACTCTGCGATTTTGCGTCGATTACCGGAAGCTCAACAAAGTGACGAAGAGAGACGTCTACCCTCTCCCACGCATGGATGATTCACTGGATCGCCTTCGACATGCCCGATATTCATCATCAATGGATTTACGCAGCAGCTACTGGCAGATCGAGGTCGATGAACGCGACAGGGAAAAAACAGCATTCATAACTCCCAATGGCCTCTACGAATTCAAAGTGTTACCATTTGGTTTGTGCTCTGCACTGGCAACGTTCCAAAGGATGATGGACACCGTCCTGTCCGGTCTGAAGTGGGAATCCGGCCTCGTGTATTTAGACGACGTCGTTGTTTTTTCCAAAACATTTGAGCAACATTTAGAACGACTTCAGTCCGTCTTCGTCCCTATTCGATCCGCAGGCCTATCGCTAAAACCGGAGAAGTGTCATTTCGGCTAAGAAAAACTAAAGCTCCTCGGCCACCTTATCAGTCACGATGGCATTAGACCAGACCCAGAAAAGACCATGGCCGTTGCTGCATTTCCTCCACCATCGAACAAACGGGATCTGCGACCGTTTTTGGGTCTCTGCGGCTACTACAGGCGCTTTGTCCAGAGCTTTGCCAACATCGCTGAACCCCTTACCTGTTTAACGAAGGAGGATACTCCTTTTGTGTGGGGTCCAGAGCAGAGAGCCGCTTCTTCCAAGCTTCAACAGTGCCTCCAGAGTGAACCCTTACTAGGGCACTTTGATGAAGATGCTGCCACCGAACTTCACACTGACACAAGCAACACCGGTCTTCGCGCAGTGCTCGTCCAGTGGCAAGACGGCGCTGAACGTCCCATCGCTTATGCTAGTCGCATTCTGTCATCTGCGCAAACAAACTACTCGACCACGGTGAAGGAATGTCTTGCTGTTATTTGGGCGATAACAAAGTTCTGACCGTATCTGTATGGCCGCCCATTCAGGGTAGTTACGGACCATCATGCCCTCTGTTGGCTGGCCAATCTCGAGGACCCTTCAGGGCGCCTCGCGAGGTGGAGCTTGCGCCTTCAAGAATTTGAGGTTACAGTCGTCTACAAGTCGGGCCGCAGGCACACTAATGCTGATTGCCTTTCGCGCGCGCCCCTCGCGACGACATCGAGTGACAATGAAACCGATGGCCATTTTCTTTGTGCAGTCAGTGAATCTGACTTGGCCCAAGAACAGTGGGATGATTCAGAGATCCGACAACTAATCAAATACCTTCAAGGTCACAGCTCGAGTCCACCATCGGCATTTGCACTTTCAGGGTCATTTTGTCTCCGAAACGACATTGTCTACAAAAAAAACTTCAAACCTTGTGCGACTGAATACCTCCTCGTCGTTCCACCAGGGCTACGTGCTGACATTTTATCTGCCTGCCACGACGAGCCCTCCTCCGGGGACCTAGGATTCGCACGTACCCTTGCCCGGATTCGTACTCGCTACTACTGGCCAAAGCTCACCCAGGATGTCAAGCATTACGTTAAAACGTGCAATCATTGCCAGCCCCGTAGAGCCCCACCTGTACGCCCTGCTGGTTTATTGAAGCCTGTTGCACCCCCGTCACAACCGTTTGAACGAATCGACATGGGCTTGCTTGGGTCCTTCCCGAAGTCACATGATGGCAACCACTGGATCATAGTCGCTACTGACGATTTAACGAGGTACTGCGAAACGAATGCCCTACAACGAGGCACCGCCAATGAGATTGCGTATTTTTTCATTAACATCATTGTCATCCGCCATGGAGCGCCAACAGTTCTTATCACTGACCGTGGAACAGCCTCTACAGCCCAATTGATGCAAGTTGTCACGAGAGTTAGTGGAACAGCTCATCGCAAAACGACCGCATACCATCCACAAACCAATGGTCTGACGAAGAGAATAAACAAGACGCTCGCTGACATGCTATCTATGTACGTCGACCGTGATCACGAAAACTGGGATGAAATTTTGCCATACGTAACGTTCGCTTACAACACTGCGGTTCTAGAGACTACGGGTTTCACTCCCTTCCGGTTGCTTCACGGTCGAGAAGCAATCACGATGCTGGATGCCATGCTCTTGCCTGACATGACTGATATTCCTACTGATGCGAACGACTTTATCCGGCTCGCCGACGCAGCCCGCCAGCTTGCACTCGAGCGGATCCGAAAACAGCAACGCATCGACTCTCAGAGGTACAACTCCCATCATCGCCATGTTATTTACCAACCCGGTGATCTGGTGTGGCTGTGGATCCCCGTTCGCCAAAAGGGCCGCTCGGAAAAGTTACTTCATCACTACTTCGGTTCTTATAGAGTCCTACGACGCCTCACAGATGTCAACTACGAAATTCTGCTTGAAGACACAGCTCGGCGATCTCGATGTTCCCAGCAGGCCGACATCGTTCATGTGTCACGGTTGAAGCCACACTACCCCCGAGCCACCCGACACTGCTTCATCATGCGTCTTTGCGCGTGTATGAGATTACTTTAACTTTTAATCGGCACTGGTCATCGGGGTGGTACTTTTCTTTTCAAGGGGGGGGGGGTAATGCCACAGGCATGGAACGAGGTTTAGCCATGCCAATGCAAGTATGTGCCATGGTGTGAAAAAAGAAGAGGAATGTTGGGGTGCTCGTGCTCTAACGTTCGGTTCAGCTTGACGTCCAGTGCTGCTGCTGTAAACAGACGTTGTGGTCGTTCTGTAATCACGTGACAATATACATCCCCACTTTGTTGCTCCTGAAGTAGTTTGATTATTTTCCTAAGAATCAATTGAAAATAAGAAATACAACAATACTTACTCTGTGCAATTTTCAAATATAGAGCAACATGCGCTCGGTCGTGGCGTGAAAGGGTGCGTCAGCATATTTCAAAACTGCAACTAGAGATAGCTGAGATGCCATATATTCCTGGTTTTTCTTAGTTTCGGTTGACATCGGCATTTAAAAACAAACACGACGCCATGAAAGCGGCCTAGCTTGAAGGCGGGGATCACTGTCACATTTTTTTGTGGACCGTAATACACAAATCAATTTTTCATCATAGTGACAAAAGATAGTGATCAACAGCAAACTTTTCTTTTTTCTTTATCGTTAGGCGTTTTCACGCAAGCACATATACGTGTCAAGGCCTTATGAGCAGAATTCAATTTCTGACAAATACGTGATAACCACTTTACTAGGGGTATCGACCGATACTGAACAAATCTGGTGACATAACTTCCGTCTACTGCCTACAGGCAAGTATGTCACGGGTATCTATTCTACTAGTACATATGACCTATTTTGAACGTCGCGTCTTTTATAGGCAGGGAATTTTGAACACGTTTCAGTGTTGGTGTACTGAAACAAGCCGCTTCGTCAGCATAAAGGGGTCCATTACGCTCGCATACAAGGCATACACACAGCGGACACAGCTTGGCTTCCACTGCCGAGGTCGCAGCGACCTGGGATTCACGGTGCACCTCGGAAAAAGTGAACCCTGAATTTCTGACGTATAGGTTACCAGAAGATAAAGCAATCGTCGTAGTTCCTCAGTCTCTGTTAGCCCCACTTTCAGTGTTCGTCGGCAGGCTGAAGTCACCACGCTCTGAGTCCGTACAACAAGTACTGAATCTTCGTTGTCCAGTGCTTGAAAACCTTCGGTAGCCACCATGATCAGACGATGAACAGAGAGGAACTGGATAAGCTTGAAGTCGTGCTTTAACTACTGTCGAATGCATCAGTCCAGTTTAAGCTCATAGGTATCTTTTATGTTCCCTTCTTAGTGTCTTTATATATTTTATCCCATCATTCACCAATCCCTCAGCGTAGGACAGCAAACACTACTCTTGTCTGGTTGACCTTTCCTTCATCTTCTTCCTCCTACTTCTCCTTCCATACGTATGCCCTATTTGGCATTCTCTTTACGCAAATAGTATTCACTTCGAAACCGCGGTAGATTTCGATGATGTTCGTGACATTCTGTTACGTAGAAAGCACGTTCATAGACAGATATTCTTCGTGCAGCAGACGCTAAACGAATTCTAAAACTTGCCCTCGAAATATTTGATTGGCTTATTAGAAGAACACCTGTCTCAATTAGGTAATAATAGTAATCGCAACGAATGCATATATGAGTGGCGAGAAAGCAGATGTGGGCATTTTTGCTCTTTCATTATTCTGGTCCTTTTCGCTACACCTCCCAGATTACACACCAATATTTGAAGCGGAATTGATGGGCGTTATACTAGCTGTTCGTAAACTTCCTGCTACTGATTCAACAGCTGTGATAGTGACGGACTCGTATTCCATGTGTTCATTTTTTATTGTCGTCGTTGGCATCAGCAGTACTAAAAACTTTTAAATCATTAATTCCAGCAAGCATTCGTTTAGTGCGAATTTATTTATTTATATATTTAGTATACCTCAAAGGCCCCAGTCGGGGTATTACATGAGAGATGAGCATAATTAGCAACATATTAATGATTCAATCACGGTCTTGAATACATGTGGGTTGGAGTGGTGCATGGCGAAGGCAGGCAAGTTGTTCCAGTCCCGGGCAGTTGCAACGAAAAAGGAGCGAAGGTGGGCAGTAGTTTGTGCTGGCGGTGGTTAAACGGCTCGGGGATGGTTTGTACGGCTGGATAATCGATGAGCAGGCAAGATAGCTGGAACGTTGAAAGGAGCGTGATAAAATTTGTGAAAAAGGCAGAGCCGAGATATATGACGACGTGATTCTAGGTTGTTGAGGTGGCCACGAGTTTTAAGCTCGGAAACGCTGGAATGATAAGAGTACACGGAGTAGATGAACCGGGCTGCGCGATTTTGTACAGATTCGAGAAGGTTAGATAGATTAGAATGATGAGGGTCCCAAACCGAGCATGCGTACTCCAATTTAGGGCGAACAAATGTGGTGTAAGCCAACAACTTCACTGATGAGGGAGGAAGTTTCATATTCCTACGAAGTAAACCCAGAGCACAATTAGCGGAGGATGCTACGTTGTTAACGTGAGTGGACCAGGTGAGGTTGCTTGAGAATGTTACGCCGAGGTATTTATAGGATTCTGCTGTTAAGATTGTAGAGCCCGAAATGGTGTAAGTCGCTTGCTGATAATGTTGCCTACGGTGAAATGGTATTAGCGATGTCTTATTTACCTTTAAAGACATTAGCCAGTCGTTACACCAGGATTCAATAAGGTTAAGGTCGTTTTGAAGTATAGCAATATCGGTAGGGTTGTTTATTGGACGGTACACGACGCAATCAACGGCAAACAGGCGAATATTTGATGAAATGTTAGCTGGGAGGTCATTTATATAAATTAAGAAAAGTAGGGGTCCAAGTACTGTGCCTGTGGGACGCCAGAGATTACGGGAAGATGGTTAGGTGAATGGTTGTTAGCGTACACAAATTGCTGCCGATTAGTCAGAAAACTACGAATCCCGTTGAACGTCAATGTATTAATGTTCAAGCAAGAAAGCTTGAGGAGTATCCGTTGATGCGGAACTTTGTCAAATGCTTTTTCAAAGTCTAAAAAGAGGGCATCGGTGGGTATATTCAGGTCAACGCTAGAACTGATGTCATTGTAGAATGAAGCAAGTTGTGTGTCGCAGGATAATCCTGAGCGAAACCCATGTTGACTATGATGAAAGAAGTTGTGGTGGTTTAAGAACTTGACGATGATAGAGTAGATCACACGTTCCATTAGTTTAGAGCAAATGCTAGTGAGCGAGATGGGACGATAGCTGCTAGGCTGGGATGGAGGGCCCTTTTTAGGGACTGGAACAATCTTACCCACCTTCCAGTCTTCCGGCACCACTCCTGAAGACAATGATTGCTGAAAAAGATGGCATAATATCACACTGACAATGGGTTGTGTGTTTTTTAACATTTTAGCGTTGATGCTATTGGCGCCACAAGAAGATGTAAGCTTAAATGAGTCGATTAATTTAGCAATGCCCTGTTGAGAAAACGTGATGTCCGGCATCATGTCGTAATCACGAGGATGGAATGAAGGTAAGTCGCCGTTAGGTTCGATAGTGAACATGCAAGAGAAAAAATGATTAAGTTGTTCGGCGGCTTCATTGTCGGGGATCGGAAGGTTATGATTATCAAAGAGTGCCAGTGGTTGGGAATTTTGAGGGTTGATAACGCTCCAAAACTTCTTCGGGTTATTGGTCAGCATGGCCGGCAAAGTCTGTGAGTAAAAAGAACGTTTTTCTTTCATAGCATGCGTGCTGAATGCTTTTTCCGCAGCGTAGTAGTTGTTCCATGCAGAAATGTTATTAGATCGTTTTGCTGATCTAAAAAGTCTTTTCTTTTTATTATTGAGTCGTTTTAGTGTAGCTGTGAACCATGGGGACGTCTTTTTTTCGGTGACGGTAATGGTGGGCACGTATTTTATGAACAGGTCATAGATTTTATTTTTGAAGAGCAACCAATTAGTCTCGACAGAGCGCTGCGAAAAATCGGCTAGCAGGCAAGTAGCAAATTCTGCAAATTCATTGTTTAGGGCGGAATAGTTTCCTTTGTTATACAATGTTATCGTTTTTGTTATTTTAGACGAGCGTGTTAGTTGGCAGAGGTAGGTACCATGAATCACTGAATGGTCACTTAAGCCAGGCAAGAACGTCATCTTGGAAATCTTGTCAGGATCGGAAGTGAGGATAAGATCTAGAGTGTTGGAGGAGGAAGAATTTTGACGTGTGGGTTCAGTGACGAGTTGCGTTAGTCCAAATGTTAGGCATGAGTTGACGAAATCGCTTTCAGGGCCTTGTTTGGCGGCTGTGCTTGCTAGATTATTCCACGAATGATATGGGTGCCAGTCTATCGTAGTATACTTATAAATGAGATGGCTGACTCACTCGTGCGATAATTTCTTGATCTTCTGATTGTGCCAATCATGCCTCTTACAGCTCATGTAACAGCAGCGAGGTTCAGAAAACTTTCCCTTCTTGGAGACTCATAAAACAATTACGATATCTAATCTTGACTTCTCGCACCTGCACTTCGCATGGAATAATAAATGCCGTCCCACGTGTAAATTTGAAGTCTCTATACCAAAATTACGTTGCCGTGTACCACCTCCTAATATCTACTTAAACAGGTCTGGTCTGGTACCATCCCCTGTGTGCTCAAGCTGTAATGAACCCTAACATATCGACCATTTTCTTCTCACATGTCACCGTTTCAAAAATCAAAGAACAAAGTGTTTCGAAATTTTATTTAAAAAACTAGCAGCATCACTTACTACTGCTAATATTTTGTCTTTTGGGGCCACTTCATTAGGACACAGCGAGAGGAACATCTGCGGGGCTCTCTGCGAATTCCTATGTAACACAAGAAGATTACCTTCCTGAGCCAGTGATCAGCTCTTGATTTTTACTAGCCAATCTAACATTTATTATTTAGCTATTAGACTGTAATGATTTAATCTTCAGGAGAATTTCATATGACGATTACACCTCAAATATTCAGCAAATTTAATTGTTTCTCTTCTTTCCTTTTTTTTCACAATGTGCCAAATTAATCTCACAATCAAAACAAAGTTATCCTGTTCCCCTGGCCTGAATAACCTAAACGTATTGACTTGCATTAACCACCGGCTTCTTGGCCAACCCCCTTAGTGGGTGAGAGCCACAAAACAAAGTATCAAGCAAGCGAGCAAGCAGACGAGAAAGAGGACTGAACTGTTCGTTGTGCGTGCTGTCACTCATTTTGATCGGTCAGTGTAAATAGACGCGCGAATCGCTACGTTTCGACTCATTTGTGTAACAATATATCCACTGAAAAATGGGTAATGTGTCACCCATAGTGTTAGGTGAACACGGCTTGTCCGCATAAATATAAAGAAACAGCACACGACAATTGAAAGGATCCTACAATGCGCCTAGGTGAAAACAGCCTGAATCGACGAGAACGGATGAAGACAAGGAAAAATACAAACCGTCCTCATCAGTACTCGCTGTTTTCACATCGGCATGAAATACCAGCAAGTTAGAAATGTCTTATTCTTCTACACTGTGCACTTAGAGGGAATCGAGAATGGAATGCAACGAAAGAAAACGCTGAAATAAGAATGAACTCCAACTGTCTAGAGGTTGTTCAATGGGGATTTGCACTTTTTCAGCAGAAGCGAGAAGTGAGACGACACAATGCATACTATAAGATGGCGTAAAACCGAGAACCAAATGCACTGTTAATGAAAAGCTCAGAAATTCTCGGAGGGCCTTCTTGCCAAAGTCGTGGCAGGGCTGAAAAGAAATTTCTCGCTGCATTTCTTTCTCGCTCCATACGTATTTCCCACACACATGTTGTCAAGATTTCCGAACGAGTTATTTTCCCTCTGTTAGCTGGCTGTTTGGATGACGAGCACGGGTGAATCACTTAGGTCAGGCGTTTCGCAGCAACATCGAACTGAGCTGGAATTCCAGGCGCACAGTCAGCGTTTTGCGGAGTATGAGAGTGCTGTGCATCCGGGTATCTAAATCGGAGGAAGCGTGACTTGAAAATAAATCATCATCACGATTTGCTACCTTTTCTTCATCTCTCTTTCTTTCTGGCGTTCATAGAAAGATATCACTGGAGACTCAGTTGTACTGTTAACTCCACATAAGTAAAACGCGAAATCATTTGACAGGGGAGCTACGCACACTGTAAGAAGACAACATTGAGCTCCTAGTAGCCAAATACGTGCCAAATAAGGAACAGAATGTAAATAGATGCGCCATTCGAGAACCTTATCGCGTGACCCGTTCTTGACCATGAACAAATGTCATCGCTGTCATTTTTTTCTCCACTTCCTCGGCGCATATCACACGCAACGCTCACATTGTATATGTATACTATCGCCGAGAACGAAGCACAATGCGCCGAATAGCTCGTCCTCGAATTTGTTTTCTGGCGTTTTCGAGAATGTAGCAAATAGTTGATCATGCACTTTAGTTTGTTATGGGCTTTTTTAGCACGTATATCTGAATAAAAAGGGCAGAGGTGAAAGGGCTAAAAACATTTTCAGGCCCCCGGAGAGCGTCCGACCAAAAAGAGCGCTTGTGCTCTTTGCAGCGTGGATAGACGGCACACTGACTGTCGATGTCACGAGCCTCTTCGTGTGCGGTCGTTGAGCTGAAAGACGCGAATGCTTGAAACGCCACTGTACAATCGACTTCAAAAGCAGAATTCAAACTTCCTTTCCCTTTGTATTTCTTTCGCTAGAGTGCTCCTGACCTGATTGAAATTCGCGGAGGCGTTAAATTACTTTTTTGCTTCTTTTTTTCGATTTGTTCGTAGTTGATTTTCGCATGATTGTCGACTCCTCGGCAGCAAGTCACTCCTAGAAAACGCGAAGATTTGTTCGAAGGTTGTCTTGCAGATCGTCTTCAGGCCGATTCTTCGTACGGTGCTATTTGTCTTGTCATATGTTAGGGTTTACTTTTTGTTGCAGCATTTGTTTTTTTTTACACACATGCGAATCATTCTGTGTGGGGTATGTGTTTCCTTTTCGTTGCCCGGAAATCTGCCGTGCCCAGAATCTTCAGTTGTTCTGCCCCAGGAAATCTTTACGTCGGTTTATTCGGCCACTTTTGTCTTTCAGTCTATATACTTAATTTTATATAGTTCTATACACTTTCGAGTATTTTTGCTCCACCAAAAGGCAGAGCATTCAGAAAGACAAGGAGGCATTGGACCAAAGAAGGAGTGACTTTTCTTCGAGTGAGGCAATCTTGAAATCACCTCGGTCCATTTAGTACTGCACCTAAATTTTTTCGGTTTCTGTGATCAAGCAAGAAAGCTTTTCCATTCAAGACCTCGGCCAAGAAAATCTTGGCGCGTTTCCTATTTTTATGAGAAAGCTCTACAATGGACACTGAGAAAAATCTCTCCTTCGAAGAGTCGATTATCAGTAGAGCTGTACATCGTGTGAGTCTTCGCTAAGTCCGCCACTTTTGCCTGAAATTTGCAAAAGAACATGAAAATTGAAAAGATTTGTAAAATGTGAGACCATTGACATTTCATAGCACACATAAAATTCTGAACCTTTCCAAATTTTGCTCTTTCAACGAAGAAGTCAATCGTCAAATCGCATCATCATCAGGTGTCTAATTTCTAAAAGTATTAGTTACGCCTAAAGTGTAATATATACCACCAAGCCACCTTAAAATCCGGCATGGCTCAACTTCAGAAAATTCGCTGGTGATAACTACACCCGAATAAAACTTGAGTGGAATTTCCTTCATGATGTCTACAAAGGGCATAGTTGTCTCCTCGCTTCATCAGATTAGATTACCCATCAAATACAAGCGTCAAAGAGACTTTAAAATAGTTATTTCCCGTGCAGAGTGTTAGCTCTTCGTTTGTTTTTTGTTTTTTTTTGTCGGGGAGGCAGCATAACTTCTATTCGAAATTTTCAGCAATCCTCTAGATACATTTTAATTCCCGAATTCCACCAGCGACTGAAAAAAAAAATCTTTTCCTTCACACTATTTTTAAATTATACTTGACGAAAAAAATTGTCTAAATGTTTTTCCATTTTGAACGCACAGAGAAGATTGTTATAATAAAAACCGCTTTATTTATTAAACCCGAAAAGTGCATTGTTATATAAACCGCCAAATAAAAATTCCGTAAATATACTATGTTAACCAAGTTCCGCTTAATAACAGATACTTATGAGCCTCACTACTCAATTTTGCTTGGCAAACCATAGGCGATCAATCTTTTTTTCCGTTTGTGTGGCTTCAGCTCACACTCGTTGATATAATTCGTGCATAGAGCATCTGAAATGGCCTAGTAGTATTCTGCAGTAGATTATAGTTAAGCTTGCAGAATGCTTCGCAGATGAACTCTGAGTGTTTTGACAACTTACTCGGTCTACTTTTTTGTTTCACCAACATGACCACCAAACGTGATATATTGAGGTAGAAGAGAGGCATCAAATGTTAGGTGGTACTGCATGCTCATAGATTTAAAAAATAGAACGGAGATAAAAAAAAAACGCCAGGCCTGCGTGCAAGACTCTACACAGTCACAGTGAAAGCTAGAAGAGCGGCTTTTAATAGCTTTCTCTTAAACACTCATTAGATAAGTGCTGCAAGCACACTCGATGGGTACCCTTGCGGCATTATAATAATAACTTTTGGGTAGTAGACCAGCATTCACTAAGTTATTTTTTGTCATTCTTCTCTGAAGCGTTGTATTCGCTTAACACTTGTAAGCAGTTTTGTGCCAATTGTTTATGGAGTGGTTGATGACGCTGAGGAATTTATGCTCGAAATGGGTATGCGCTACATTTATTAGGTAATTGAAAAGAAGATTTTGTAATGAGTTGCAGCATTGTACGACCCACTCGTTACGTTATTTGCATTGTGTGCCACCTCGTTGATGTTATGCTGTTCTAAAACACTTTATTAAGTATAATAATGCGATTCTTTTCCGGACATTGAGCCGACCTAAAGCAATTTGCAAGGAGTCCCAAGCACCGGCATTGCTCAGTGGTAGAATACAGGGCTGGCACGCAGTGGAACCTGGTTCCAGCTTTACTGTGATTTTTTTTAACTTATATCGCAATATTGGTTACGGACACTGGTGGTGACGGTGGTGGTGGAGAACTACGGTGATGCGCGTGATCCGAGCTTTGATCTCATGGCAGCTTTCGCTGTAAAAGTATTCATGTTTCCCGAATTGTATTTGTAAATTGTCTTATCAAGTTCAGAGAAAGATACCAACACCAGAGGGGCTGTGCAATGCAAATTGGTGCGGCTGTTCATGACACCGACTGGTGGTGCGTCGTCGTCCCTGAGATGTCTTTGTTCACGGACTGCATGAACAGCGTCGACGTCAGCCCCGAGAGGTCATCCTTGCCACCACATTGTCATGAAGAAATGCTGCGTCTTCAGCACTCCATCACTGAATCCTTGCCCGCAAGCCAACACGCTATGGCCGATTCCTTTCCATACGATATGATTACTTCCCTTCACTGTTGTTCAATAGGCCCCTCATGACTTGCTACTTCTGAGAGACTCACGATACTAGCGCACCCGCTTCTTGAGGTTCACAACATTCCACCTGTTAACAGATGCTGTAATTTTACTCTTTCATATTGTTTCTATTTTTACTGAATACAATAGTGCATTTAGGAAGGCTGTTTCTTTTAGTACGCCAGCCTAATTCATTGGTCTTACTAACCGAAACTGAATATCTTGTCAGTGAACCGGAATCTGTGCATAAAACAAGAAAGCTCGGTGAAAATAAGAGGCTGTTCTAAAACAATGCACCTAGTGGGATCATCTTCGTGAACTTGAGAAATATTTCGTAAGCATATGAAGTGCTCTGGTTTAGGTAAAACTCATGAAATGTCAAAGACAGTGAGCATTCTTCGCGATACGTTAAACAGTGACGAGATTTAGTTTTTTTTCTTTGCACTCCATCCATCTATAGCACTGTACAAAAGTTTCCATTCTACGTTTTCAGTTTTTTTTTTCATTTAAAGTACTTCTATGCAATAGGCTCCTTCCAGAACTGCTACTTCCCATTCCCTAGGGCATAACTCTCCCAAGTCTCGCAGGCATTGCCATTGCCTAAAAGCCCCATTTCTGAGCCGCATGTCCTCGGGGACGTGACCGCAGTGCTGGTTCAATCATTTTCCCATTAGCGGACAATTACGTGGGCGGGAAACGGTACAGTGCAAGCAGCCGGCTTAGGATTGCCCAATCGATCTTGGTTCTGCTTCATCGCTGCATCACAATATTTGCCCTCTCGACCTTGATTACGACACAAAGAAAAGTTAAACCATCCAACACGCGGTCACCTCGGTAACTACAGGAGTACCAGGTGAGTCGATACGTAGTACAGGTGCCCTTATGTAATGAAAGAGTCACCTCGATGTCTTCTCTTCGCTTCCGTTGTTCAATAACGAGAAAAAGATGTGGTTGTGATTTACAATTCTTCCTTGAAGTTGGAGAACAATATGGAAGCAGAAGCTAGCTTTTTCAGAGTTATCAGATTGGGCATTATTGTTATTTGCAGTCAATATTGAACCAACGCGAGGCTAAACTAGCGGAGATTTTTTCATTAATAATTCGAATTAGTCAATAATCTGTGATCATCATCAGAAAACGCTATCCTGCAATAACTGTGCCCGCCATGGTGGTCTAGTGGCTATGGCACTCGACTGCTGCTCGCAGGATTGAATCCTGACCGCAGCTATCATATTTCTATGGAGGTGAAAGGCTTGAGCTCCGTGTACTGAAAATAAGGAATGCGTCAAAGTGCGCGAAATGCTCAAAATTTCTGGAGGTCTTCATTCCGGTGTGCCTAATAGCCATGTCGTAATTCTGGGACACGAAATTACAAGAATCGTGAATATTAGAGAAGAGTCATGGTTCCGCATACATTTGCTAACAATATCCTTTATAGTATGGTTACTTGCCATGAGACCTGTAGCGATATAGCTGCTTTATGCGCGAACATTATGGTACAGTTACCACTGTGGCAACTGTGGTTTATTTCTTCACTGATCACATGCTTTGCTTACTCCTTGCCCCAACAGTGTGGTATGGTTACTTCCTGTGGTTAATGTAGTGTCCAGATTAGTTCATTTCTTCACTAACCACATGCTTTGCTTGCAGTTTGCCCCAATAGTGTGGTATGGTTACTTCCTGCGGTTAATGTAGTGTCCAGGTTCGTTCCTGCAGCCATACAGTATCACCACATATAGTTACATAGATGTCCATTTTTTCCTATGTAACATAACGTGTTACGTTAAGAACGCCGGATTTTCATAGCACTGTATAACGAGAGTACTTACGCATTAAAATCAGATGCAGCGAGCCGTCTATAAGTAAGATGTGTGCTTTCAAAAAGTAGAAAACACGCATTAACAAACAGAAAAATAAAGCATTGTCTACTGCATACGCATATGTCGCATTAATTTAGCTTAATTTATCTGTTTGATGAGCACTACATAGTGACAAACTTATAATTAACGTTTCAATTACTAACTATGAGTGTTTTTATGAGTTTACTTTCTTAGTCGCTCATTAAAGTGTAAAAAAAACATGAATTCATAAGGAGTGAAAGACGGCGTCGGCACACCTCACATGAATGTTCCTCACCGTAAACGAGCACAAAATAAACCACATGACGTGAGCCGATATCCTACTCGCTGGTATATATTTGCTTTATAATCAGCAATGTAAAATAGGTGGACGAAACCTGCCGTTAGCAGAAGAGAAGAAATGATGTAACACAGATAAATCTCATAGCTATACCAGATCAGTATTTTTCTTTTTTTTTTAAAGCATGGCTGGGTCTCTTCATCAAGTCACAAGCGCTCATGCCTGAAAGCGCCTTGAGAATTGTATTAGTGGAACGGCGGAACAGAGTTCATCAATTGATATTGCTGATATCAACATTTCCACCTTTAAAACGGGCTGGCCATGGCTAAATGAGACGAAATGTCTCTACTAAATGCGTGATATTACTGCTGGCTTACATTCGGTGAGTCCGCGTCTTTACGGATCCGCGTAACAATGCTCAGTAGCACCTGAAAATATATATAAGAACTAAGCATTCATTTTACTTAAGATTGTTTACCCCAATATTCATGAGCTTCGCATTGCCTAAAAGAAGTACAGCCTCTCCTTATTTCGTAACATACGAGAGCAAGTTATACCTTGTGTCTTCTTTACGAAAGAAGAAAACTATATGTGTATAAAAGCCAAAATAACAATCGCAAATCATGCGAAGACAAGGCTATTTGCTCTTAGCCTTGTGAGCGTATTCACCGTCTGCGTCTTTATTGATGCCTGTCGGCCATTCACATTGTATGCACTTCAGATTTGTTGAATACCGTTCTCTATATGCAACTTCACCGAGCTCCAGCACGTAGACTTGCACATTCAAGCAGCGCAACGACATTCCTAATGATGATCGGCAATAAAGATTTCAGTAGTGCTATTGCTTATACATACCGATCGTCCAAGTTGTTGAGGAAGATGATAGCGCCGCTCGTCTCGTTATGCGCCTCCCGTTTGCACATAAAGATGCGCATTGTGCAGCAGGTCATGAGCGAATTCAAAATCTTTTCATGTTTATTTATTTATTTATATTTCTTGAATGTGTGTTTTCCGCATGGCTTTGGCTCTAGCATGATGTAAAACGTAAGGAGATGCAAGTGCGCTAACTACTGTCCACGTCATCTGTGCAAAAAAAAAAAAAAAACGTGGTTAGAAAACCGCATGTTGCGCCTGAACAATGAAGGAGACTTTCTTTCTGCGTTACACACTTTTTATTCAGCACCGGTTAACGCTGTCAGAAGCACTGAATGGCTAAAATCCTACCTTACTGTGGTGCATGCGTTTTTGAGTTTGTGTGTTAATAATAACTCAATCGTATTCGCACCGATGACAAAAACAGGACATGGTCAATAAAACGAAATCGAGTGCATAACTATTATACACGGCCAATTACTAGGTGCTCCTACGTACCAATAATTACTGAGTAACTACGCCACTTGTGTCGAAGCTCGTTAATAGCCGCGAAAACGAACACCCGCGTCGTTGCGGTCGCGGCGCTGTGACGTCACGGCAAGGACTCACTTGCTCTGCAACCGCTTGTCGCTCTCATCTGCGCCCGCCTTGTTCTCGTTCTTGAGCGATACGGTGGTGATTACTCTTCGGCTTCGTAACGCAAATCTTTAAAGGTGGAATGTTTCACAACTAGTTAAAGTTATCCAAGCTGTAGAAAGTTCTTGTTCATAATTGGGATTATAATAGGCAGATACCCGTCTGAACGAAAGAGTTGGTTTGAAAATGATGGTGCAGGACGGCAAGACACTCGTCATTGTCATCGTGCGCACTAAAAAAAGGGTGCTAATAAAGTTTACAAAGTAGTGCTAACGTGATTACAACTAACCATAGACTCCGGGGTAAAAACATGTGTGCGCCAAAGTATCCGAAGAGAAATTACGACGCTGTCAGCTAACTAAAGCCATCGTAGTTTCTCGTGCAAGTTTTGCCGGCATCTGAAAGTAATCTAAATGATTTGATACAATTGCACTTTCTCCAACAAGACACTTTACATGGGTCTGTATGTGACAAGAGGTCACTTAACACAAAGGGAAAATAAAAAAGAACTACTGCCTAGCGCAGCACGCTTTCGAAAATGTTGAGGTATATCTATTCACTCAGATCATGTGCACAGATTTCTTCTCAACAGCCACCAGGAATTATTAGTCGTGCACCGTTATTTGCGTGAAATATTAGTCCAATCTACCAACACGTAACAAACGGTATTGTACATTTCACGTAAGGTCACCACTGATATAATCAATTATACAAAAAATGCCAGACAGTAAAATAAACAATTTCGATGGTGCACTCAGGGGCATGGGCAAAGTCATAATAAAATTGTTGTCCTTGATGAGGTCATAATTGGTCTCACACGTCATGTCTGTTTACATGTAATCAATTGAACGAAAACTAAATTTACGAGGTGGCTATCTAAAGTTGATATTTTAGCGCACGTCAGCAGCATTGATACGAGGTTGCACGAACACAGGATCGGACAGCAATAATAAAGAATTCACTCGTATAACGTGAACGGCCCTGAGCCTCAAGAATTTTGGGGAAATGAAGCACCAAAATTATAGCGAGAAAAACATAAACTAAATATCGCGGTGAGTAAGCAAATAGACAAGAAAACGTAATCGCCCAACTGCGTGTTTCGCTGGCAAAGTTTGTCGAAAGACGATAGCTTTCTGCCTGGAGAAAAAAAAATCAACTACTAAAATGCGTAGAGGAATCCATAGACAACTTCGGATCATCAGCGTTCCAAGCGCGCACTGGAATTCATAACAACAGCTTATTAGAGTTACTCAGCTTCTATTTGAAGGCCACTTTTGTATCATGGGATGACAAAAACTACTTACAAAAAAGTGGAGTATGTATTGGTTCATGCTTGGCACCCATTCTCAGTGACATATTTCTAGCACATCAGGATCGTGTCTTGTCAAACAAACTTGATGACTCTGTAGTTTTTAAAGTCTGCCGTTTTGTTGATGATTATTTAGTGTTGTTGAAATGTGACAGTCAAAGTTTTCAGACCATTTCCTCTGACGTGTTGACTGTTTTCCGAGAGTGCCTGAAACCATTAGTTTTAACGTATGAATCACCCACTGATAACAACCTGAAATTTCTAGACCTGAAGCTTTTGCTAGAACCCCGACATGTTTGCTGGATGTATGAACCAAGAAGCGGCAAGCCACTTCTGCCTTTCGGCCCAGCGCACTCAAAATTGGTCAAGCGGGGCATTGCTAACCTCTGCCTTGCCAACGCCTTAAAGAAGTCTTGCCCCCACATGGTACACCGCAGCTTTGCTCTACAAGTGGAGCGCCTCAGCAAAGCCGGTTATCCCGCACACGTTCTCGTTTCAGTGGCGAAAAAGCTGGTCACTCTCGTGAAGCGAGGCAACAAACCAGATAAGCGCAACAGCGTCAGAAAGAGCCGGCCTGTCGTACTACCGTACGTGCATGACGTCTCACACAGGCTTAAAAAGATTGCTCGAGACGCCAACGTTCTTGTTGTTTTTTCAGCACCGGAAAAATTGCAGAAGCTTTGCAAACGGGTGAATACACCTCGCGCAACTTCTGCAGCGTGCTCTGTCGCGCACAGGACATGCTACGTCCCATGCGCAGTGGGAGTCGTATACTTGATTCCACTGACGTGTGGGTGCGTCTATGTCGGCCAAACCGGCAGGTGCATAAACGACCGCCTGCGAGAACACCGAAACAATGTGCACAATGTGGTACAAGGGCATCTTGGCATTCATTGCCGAGATTGTGGGTGCACCCCCCTCTTTGATCAGTGCTCTAAATTGGCAAGGCACAGAGACCAACTTACCCGAGAAATTATCGAAGCCGAAAAAATACAAGTGCTAGGAGATAAATGCGTAAGCACTTCATCGGTTGCTTTATCCCAGGCTGAACGTGATTACCAGGCTGGGCTTAGAGGCATTAGAGGACCTGTCACACGTGCTGTCACTGATGTGTAGATTGGGCTTGGTTTTTTACCTTCACGCTCTGTAATCTTCCTTTTTAGACGTATAAATTCTTGCCACTCTGCGAAATAAAGTTAGTTGGAAGTCACCGCTCTTTTTGTCTACCCTGTCCTTTTTTCCTTTGTTCGCGCGCTGAAACACCTTGCGAATATGACAACGGGACAGCGCACGAAGCGAGGGCAAGATATTTAGGCACGCCGCGGCGGGCACCGAAGAGTGCGCGCCCTGACGTCACCTATGCCTCCCGACAGGAAGCACCAAAAAGTTTCGGGGTTATTAGAAGCCAAAATTAGAGCGGTAGGTACACGGCGCCAGACGTTTGGTTATGTTCAAGATCGATTGCCGATCGGTTGCGCCTATTTATGCGTTCAGAGTAGCTTATGAGTTAAAAATGGCAGCAGCGTGACCACTTTCTTGAGTAGTCCACGAAGGTCACACGATTGCGAAAGACGTCGAAAAAGGACAACTTTTCTGTGCACCAATATATAATCCACCAGGAGATCTTTCTTGCCGAGCCAACGAAAACGATATTTCTATAAAAAATTCGCGGCTATCTTACGGTGGCTCCGCACAGCAGATCATGTCTCTGCATTGTAGTGCTCTAACCTACATTTTATTCGAGAACAACTGCAAGGCAGTTCTGCTACAAGCAATTCTTCAAGAAGTTGAGAGGGGGGGAGGGGGGCAGTTTTTTGTAAGTATATTATTTTGTTCTTTTTTTTCCGTTGTTACCCCTTTTTGTGCTTCAACTGTTTAAGTCAAGCTCTTTCACGTCACGAGAAGAGGCAAATGTGATACCAGCAAGCACCCGCCATTTCTGGGACATCGCACCATTCAAACCGGTAGATGAACGTATATTGAGGCTGAGAGAAAGAAGAATGAAACAAACAATATTAGTTGTATGCTCTAGGATGAGCTGTTAACAAAATTTATGAAGAGAATAGCTCTGCCGGGCATTGGCGTTAACATCTTCACCACCTGTTTCAATAAGAAACATAAAGACAGCCTTGGAAAGGTTATGGCTATGTGTACGGCTGTAAATATTCAGGAGACATAACAGTTGCGCACCCTTATCTACCTACTTCCTTCTCTCCAACTACATCGCACCGGTAAAGTAGGAGCATTCAAAGAGGAAACTCGAAAGCTGAGACACATGCAGAACAGTGAAATCATTTCATCGGTTCCGGAACACGTGGCGGCAAGAACTTCAGATTTTCAGCACACATTAGGTAAAATAATCATTATGATAATGTTGGCCTCGCATAAAATGGGGGGAGGGGGAGATCGGCATTCCCTTTCCACTGTATCAGGGGGGTCGGTTGTGAACTCGAGTGGCTGAATATCCAAACTATCTCTTTTCTTAACAAACAGAGAGAACATTATCTTGATATAACCCCTAATATTCGAGAATAAAATTTCTTCTGTCATCCTGTATGTCGATTCACGTTAAAGAACTCCGCGCAATTCAGAATTTTTCTAGCCCTATAACCACCCCCGCTTATCCGCTCCGCATTGGAATTAGGTGATATTTAAAGCCTATCCCATTATTTTTGAGTCAACGTAAAACTAGGATGACAGAAATTACAAACGTTGCCAAGGAAGTATTCCATGCGCAATGTAATATGTCAGAGTGGGCCGAGGGACTTCACTGTAGGCCAGGGATACTCAACACGCTGTTCATCGGTCCTGAAGCAGCGCTCTATTGATTGTGACACTCGACTGTTAACCCCGAGATCGTGGGATCAAATCCCGGCTACGGCGGCCACAATTTCAATTGTGGTGAAGATGTTTGAGGTCACTGTGCTTATATTTAGGCGTGCGTTTTGGAGCCCTCCACTAAGGCATCTCTCGTAATCATATCGCGGTTTTGGGACGTTAAACCCTAGATAATATTTTCATATTATTCTTACGCTGCGCGCAGACCAGACATATCTCTAGCAGCCCAGCCTCCGAGCTATACATACGTATATGTACATATTTGTATTTTTTAATAAGCATGATTCAAGAACTACAAAGACGGTACCGGTTAAACACATATTTATTCGTAAATCACAATGCATTGCTACATTATGCAACGGAACGTAAGGTGTATGCACCTGAATTGGCGTCCGGTCTTTGTTCATTCTCCAGATATGTTCCTCAAAACCTGACACCAATTTCGTGTCTGAAATTGTCCATATATGAGACATAAAAAACACCTTTTGTCAAATAGAAATGTTAAGTAACAGTTCGTTCTAACTTATCCTTTGTCTTTCTCCTCCTTTATTGTCCCGGTTTTGGCAGGAGACCAAAATTCGTAACCAGTGCCAGATAGCTGAGAATAATTTGACATCCCTGCGATTGCCATTCAAATACACCAAGAATACACAGTTACACAGCTTTAGGATTAGTATTGACGGCTCAAAAAGCTAACTGCGTGGCCGACGACAGCGACAAAAGCGCTTTCGACAACGTGGCTTCGTTAGCAAATGGAGCGAGTGCTTTGCACAAAGAGGCGACCGGCTGGCTCGTGTTTCGTCTAATCACGATGACGCAGCTGGCTAAAACTGCGTATGTTTCTTCACGTAAGCTGCTAACAATGTCGAAGAGTATAGTTACAACGAGACACTACCCAAATAAAGCCAAAGTACGGTGGAGATGAAGAGGAAATGATGCGCTTGTGTAATTGTACACCGTCACCCATTTTCTGTTGGTGTCAGCGTTGTCTCAGACGACTGAAGTATTGCGTTGCGCTGTGGGGCTACAGTATTTCAGCTGCGCGCACTCCAGCTATGCCAGTGCTGGCAGCCCCGCTATTTCAGTAGCTAACATGCTCTTCTTCTGATAGAAGTAGGTTCTCAGTTGTACTTGCTGCTGCTTTTTCAGCTTCCTTTCGTGTGCAGTAGAGTAATCGATATTTTCGGCAATATGCACTGCTTGATCATCGTAATGCGTCATTGCAAATGAAGCAAAAGTGACTGTCATAGGAGTTTACAGTATACCGGAGGAGTAACAAAGAGTCTTTGGTCTGGCTTCATAGTTATGATTCAACTGAGTACGTCAGAGAAAGTAACCACGAATGGAACATTAACTCACGTGAGTGCGATTGTGGAAAAAAAAAGCAATGTTCCAGGGATTAGAGAGGTGAGACATGGATACAGCCCAGAAAAATTGGAGAAAACATTCGTGTAATCTTCTCCTTTTTATTTTCTTGTGTCATCGTCTTTTGGCTATATTTCGGGCTACATGAATGAATGTTTCTGAGAAAAACATTTTTTCTTAATGTGAGCTACTAGCTGCTCAGCACGTCCAGAAATATTAAAACCACGTGAGCGAATAGTTACATAATTAAGATGAAATCATTGTATTTTACCGTGCATATACACTGCAAGTGACCAAAGTAAACATCACGTTTCAATTTCTTACGGCCATATTTTTTTTGCAGTGGTCACCGTGACAAGACACCAAAAGGGGAAGCGCGCTTTGCGTAGAGTTTAGAAACTTTAAGTGTGTAGCACCCGTATGCACCTTCCGTTTCCTGGCCGAAAAAGTGTATTTAGCGGTAAGCCACCAAAGCACCGGATGAAGTTGGATGAAACAACTATAGGGGAGTTTTCACCGAGTCTTAGAGCTTCCACTCAGTCGAAGTTGAAGGACACTTGAGCTTCGCCGTCAAGACCGGAAGGTGATATTGTAATAGGACCCCGGGCGCAACGCCTCCTTAATTGCTAGCCTCCCTATGGTTCTAGGTGCATGCCTCAACAGCACCGCAAGCAGTAAAGTGGGGTAGCACCTTGTATCTGTGGCACACACCCACGGTGTTAAATTGGCCAAGCACCACATAATTTTCAAGTAACATGGTAGCATACCAGATATTAGCATCTGGTTAACCTCCTTTCCTTCCTCTTAGGGGCGAAGCTCCTTATGGCGTGGCTTGGGCGTCCCTCGTAGTACGTAACCACCAGTGGCACATACCCGAAATAGGTATAACATTTCACCTCCAAGGTTGGTGCCGGTGAGAGATTTCTCTGTGCGTTGTTCAACAATAAAAAATAGTGCTCAATGTACATGCCAATGGCTGCTAATAAGGAAAGAGAGACAGGAGCATTCGGCTTTCAGTCAACGCGCTCGCTGCGATCCTTATTAGCAGCCATCGGCATGTACATTGAGCACTATCGGAGAAGAAAAGATTGCTACATGATACTCGCTGGGTGTAACCTCCTTAGTTTTGGAAAGGTTTAGCGAGCGTTGAGCCGCAGGGCCATGAATACAATGAACTAGTATATACCATGAATGAATTCGAGGTGGTTAAAGGGGGGAAGCAGATACGAAGCGCAAGCCGTAAAAAATTAAAAGCTGAATCCTCCTGTCTCTCATTTCACATTAGCAGCCACTGGCATCTACATTGAGCACTATCTGACAGGAAAAGGTTGCTACGTTACACTCGCTGGGCGTAACCTCCTTGGTTGTAGAAAGGTTTAGCGAGCATTGGGCCGCAGTGCCATGAATACAGTGAACTAGTTTATACCATGAACTCAAGGTGGTTGAAGGTGGGAAGTAGACCCGAAGCGCAAGCCGTAAGAAAGTGTGCGTGTGCCACCTCTCGTTTATTCCTTGGAATGTCCACTGAATGGCGGTGCTTCTATATGGGGAATATATGATAAAAAGATGCGAGATGTGGGACTTGGAGTGTTGAATAGATGGACGAACGGACACACAGACAGATCCATGGATGGACGCATGAACGAACGCAGGGACGGGCGCACGAACAGACGCATGGACGGTCACACAGATGGACGCATGGATGGACGAATGCTTCGCCCCACTCTCCATCATTCACTCCGTGGATATGCTGCCATTTTTTCTAGTTTCTCGCTCTCTCTCTCACTCTCTCCAATTATTTTAGATTGTCTGTTAGAAGAATAAAATTATTGAAAATCACCATAAAATATTGTAATCAAGTCGAGATAAGTAGAAAGCACGTTTATAAAGAAGTGAATCTCTGTGCCGGCAACATTTGCTGTTTAAACTTATTCTAGAATGTCTACAGCAAGTACAGCTGAACAGCGCCCATTACGCTGTTCAGCTGCGGGGCCGTAAGGCAACAAGCGATTCTGTCTAGATGATACCTAATTGGTGCTTTTGCTTATGATGATGAGTAAATATGTATGAGCACTTTCTAATGGGTGGGCCTTTGAAACGCCCACATGTTGTGCAATTGACATATCCTGACGCTTGGCGTGACTCCACGCTTCTGCCAATATAATATGAAATTCGTCAAGGAGATTCCTCCCACAACACCACATTCATGCATCTATAAGGTTTTTGTAGCGAAAGCTGTATATGACTAGACGAAACGAAAAAGCGTTTGCTATGAATTTTGATAACGGCCTTCATTTGTAAACAATACGGACTTTATCCCACACATACTGGCACTGTCCCAGAGCCAATGCACCACAACGCCAATCACTCCGCTCTAACACACTTACATTGGAGGCCTGGGTCGCGAGTCTGGGTAAAACAACCTCCTCGTGGGCAATTCTTCTTAACCATATACTGACCACTTTAGGGGAAGCCACTAAGGACTCACCCTGTAGCTCAGACCCGGACTCGGGTTTCAAAATAGGTTTTTGCTCTCTCTCTCTTTTTTCATCGATCAGTTATGTCATTTTCTACGTCATTCTCAACCCTAGGCGTCATTTTCAACAGCGTTACTGATGCCATTTTCAGCGTCGTACCAAAGCACTCGCGCCATTAGAGAGTTTGGAAATTGGGGCCCCAAGGAGCTTGGGAACAGTTGCGACACGCCAGCGCGCATGCGCAGAACTCAAACCATTCATAGGCGTATGTGTTGATGTTGATCCAAGGCCCGAAAATTCAAACCTAGCGTAGATCTCCAAGGCGTCTTGGGTCGCTGGCGAGGTGAAGTTGATGCAGCGCGAGTGACGATGCCGTATGACCCGTGTCGCACATAAATTTTATATTTGGCAACGTGTGGGGCACCGTGTGGTCGGTGCAACGCAACCTGTGTTTGAGCCTATTCTCAAACTCTCTTGATCTTCTTAATGAAAGGGGAGGCAAAAAAAATACAGATTGATGGTCCGGTGTCAAGGGTCTCCAATTTTCAAACTCTCTATTGGCTGCACCGTGAGCGGAGTGACGTCATTCCTCCCTACGCGGCCATAACGTCGATTCCGCACGCAGGAGTTTCAACTCAATTTTCACATGGGGAGAGCACGGATTGTACGAACACCCGAACAGAAGAGAACTTTTCAAGAACAGCGCCGACAGCTGATGCGTGAAATGATTCGTTTTCGTCGGGTCAATGCGGCAGTATGGGCACAACAACAGGCCCGGGTGGTGCAGCGCAAGCAGCAACTATACAGAAACTGTGCACAGAAAAATCGGCAACTTTTAGAGCCTAATTCAAAACGACAACGGCGAGCCAAAAAAGTGGCGTTGCTCGCAGAGTAGCGCCAACATCAAAATGACGGGAATGCATTGGCCGGGGCCTAAGTTAGCATTTGGCGGTAATTTTGCTAGCGACACTGTGGCTGCGACTGTGGTGTCTGCAACCGTCTGTAGCAGCAATCTTCAGTTTCACTGATGAACCATCTGTACGGAGTACTTGGGCAGAGTTTTTTTTTTCGAACCTGTTTCAAGCAAATGGCGCTGCTCTATAGAACACTAGCTTGCGACGCAAATGATCGCAGTTCAATTTTCACTTGAACTTAAGAAATTTATTATTTTTTTCTGAATTTTCCCAATATTTTTGCCAGTGGACAACTCATACTTTTAGCTCACAACTACCAAAGCAGACAATCATAACGACGCCGACAACAACAATGGAAGTTCTGCAAAATGACAACTCTAACGCTATTTGGTTATAACGGCACAATGCTGAAGTTTGACTAATACGAGAAGGAGGTATAAGAATTATAACTTAGCTTCACAGCAGTTGTTAATTTCCCCTAGTGCCACTTAGTTTTCTTGTTTTTTGTTTTTGTTGTTGTTGTTGTTGTTGTTGTTGTCTTCCTTTCACCGTTAAACCTGCAAACATAAGATCTTCCTGCTCGTGAAGCAAGACCTGTCACTGCCAAGTTGCGTGGAGTTCTGTTTCAAAGTAAACAATGGTGCAAACATCTCTGTGGTGTACTCATTGTCGTTACTTTTTTTATCAGCAAACCAAAAACATACATACACCACTATTCTGCGCCATTCGATGTTCGGCAGAAGTGGGGAAGGAGTATGGCCTAACAGTGTGGCACACTGATTGTGGAAGCTCGGCGAAGCGTCAAAGGTGCTGCCGACCACGACACGGTGATGTTGTCAGCGCCAGGATGAAGAGGCCAGTCAGGCAAAAGCAGAACTACGCAATTCTGTCAACAGAGGGTGCCTTCCAGTGATAGGTCCTATCACCTCCTTCTTGCGAACAATTTGCTTCCTTTTTTTTTCTGCTCTCGTTGATCTTTGGAAATACAGACGTCAATATAAGGGGAGCGTCTTAGAAACACTAAAAAAAAAAGAAAACCTTTGCGTGCATCTTCCAGGAAAAAAAACGGCAAGGCTGAGATTTAAAAGTTGCATGATTCAAACGCAGTATTGCGTCGCAATAAAACATTTTTTTAAATTAATAGTCTCGTGGTGCACGTGAGAAAAAAAAACTGATGGTCTGTTTCAAGAACAAGAATGTTTTAAAGTAAAAACAAACGACGTTGTGTGCATGACTTGTGAACTGTAATCCACTATGTTGGTGTTTGTTTCACAATCACATGAACACCTACATGTCTCGTGATAGCTTGAACGCCACAATCTCTCCGTGGCAGTGTGCTATTTGGTGTCCCGCATGAGAGGCATTTCCGATTCGCTTGTTACAAACTTGCTTGCATTTTTCGGCAGTTGAAAGGCACATAGAAAACCAAGCAAGCTGAAAGCTCAGACGAAATGCTTAGAAGGAAACAAAAATGCAATGTCACTATTTTGAGCGTACGATGACGCTGTGCTCAAGAGGACTCACAGAATACGGAAGCAGAAGGAGGGATCTCAACTTGGCAACGCATTTGGCACGCGACTAAAACCATTCCTTCGATGTTCTATCCTTTACAGCAAAATCTGTTATGAGCCCCTTTATTCGCGCTGTAGTTGTCCGCCACCACCGTCATTTTCACAAGATCTTACATAGTGAAATGAATCTCGCTTCTGCGCGGAATGAAGAATATTGGGGTAGTGGACGCTTCTGTTCTTCAAAAAAATTATGATGATTTTTATGGCAGTGCGTACTTTGCATGTATACTTGTATTATTTGTTCCAATAGAGTAAACAGCCGGATCTAGAAAGGTCGCTTTTTCAGTTTTAGCTGTGACTGTGTTGAGCGTTGCACGCAGGCCTGGTTGTGTTTTTTTTTCATTTCTTGAGAAACAAAGGCCAACCCATATACGAAAAAATATCTGTGTAAATATTGAGGCTCTTTTTGTAACTACTTCACCCTTCGCAAGGTATGGCCAGTTTTCATGTTGCACGAAAAAAAACTTGAGATCTATGTCAGCATTACGGTCACATTTCGAAGATTCCGAAGACTGATCGTGACTTGAGAAGTCGCAGTTCAAGATATTGTGGGAATCGGCAAACCGTCGAGTTATTTTCCAAATTTCACTTTGTTATGTCGTAATCCTCCTTTATATTGCTTCATCACGATAAATTAATTATTCTGCGCCAAATCACCCGCTGCAAACTCCTGCACTGCCACGCCATTCAAGTGCAGATTGCATCGGGCCCTATAGACGCTACGTCAGATGATTGCCTGTCATGTTATGTGCAGTACTTTCGTGTGGTGCGTGGTGTAGGTGTTATGTGAGGTGCTCTGTGCCGACGAAGACTACAGTGGTACAAGCAAAAGTCGGAATCGTCTTGTGAAAGTCAAGCCAAGCCTTGCGGGTGAAGGTGCAGTTGTATTAAGCACGTGCGGAGCAACAGCCGATTGTGAGGCAAAAGCTACACGCACCGTGACGTTGTGTTCATGGGAGCAAGCGCACGATTTCTCGTCCGCATGCTATTGCGCTTTAACTGGCGGCCATTGTAGCTAACTTATTAGAATGAGATTACACTGTCAGGCCTTCTTCAAAGACTTTTAAAGATACTTCAACGCAAAATTGTTGGTGTGTCTGTCTGTCTATCTGGCTGTCAGACTACACGATTCAGACTACCGGCCAACGTTCGAGCTTTTGCTGAACGCCCAGTCATCTTGAAGTTGTGGCTGCGTACATATATTTCAATCAAAAATCGAATATCACGAATGTCTTGGGCGCAACATCAATATCTAAGTAATCGGTTGTGCGTTCCCCTACAAGAAAAATCATACATGCGTAATTTTCAAGAGCGTAGTGCTGCATACGCGGCGCTGAAAATGCGAGGCTATGCACGATGAAGCGCTCTGCCGACGACATGGTGCTGCCACCTTGCATTGGCCCTTGGTTCTGCACAAGCTTTTGTTTCTCAATGGCAGTGCCATATGACAGTCATATCTCACGCAGCACCTCCTCAATGCCGCCCCGCCGCGTAGGTATATCGGCTGAGGTACTCGGTTGCTGACCCGCAGGTCGCGGGGTCGAATCCCGGCTGTGGCGGCTGCATTTCCGATAGAGGCGGAAATGTTGTAGGCCCGTGTGCTCAGGTTTGGGTGCACGTTAAAGAAACCCGGGTGGTCGAAGTTTCCGGAGCCCTCCTACGGCGTCTCTTATAATCATATGGTAGTTTTGGGACGTGAAACCTCACATATCAATCATTATTTTATCAATGCCGGTAAGATGCTGCACATTCAATATAGAGGAGGCGCTGCCTGAGGGAAGGCAAAACATAAATGCCCACTTGGTCGTGAGAAGACTATCGTCTCTATCTATCTCTTTCTTGCTGATCTCTCGGCTCTTTTTTTATTTTGTGCTCGCATACTTTGCACTTTTTTCTTCAATTTAGTGTGCTGTTCCTCATCTCTGACCCTCCTGAATTGTTTTTCTTTTTGGTTTTAGCATAGTTCGTGGGGCTGACATCCGAGAAGTTGTCACAGAAACTTGTAACCGCATACGTTTTACGGGGAAAACAGGAAGAACAATGAGGACGGCCTGAGGTCTTATTTTCTTTGCGTGGCATAGGGCGTGTTTACGTTTTTGTTATTCTGCAAAAAAAAAGCTCTCGAGAACCGATAAATTATTAAAGAGAAAGAACAAACTTTTGATCCCCCCCCCTAAGAAAAAAAACTTGCAAAATTGAAATGTCACTAACAATGCACCCAGCAGCCGCGAACTTCTCACATTTCGTTTGTGTACTACTCGATTTAGTAATGGAAATGGTGAGAACCTGTGAAGAAAATGTATATCATCGGTGGTAGTGTTTGGCAATCGGCCGTGCTTGAGTTCGTTTTTGAAATGCCTTCAGTTACGTCGCCAAATTTTTGTGCGCTGACTTGAATAACGTCATCTCATACTTTTTTGGGCAATCAGTCACTTGGAGAAGATTTAGAGAAGATGGACTTTCAATGCCAGTTAGGCTGCAGGTCATGACCTATAAAGCTTGCGTACGCAGAGCACTTAGCTGTATTTCAGGAAGTGATGCTATTCTGAAAGTGATCTGAGTAAGCTTATACGAAACGGTGCTGCAGATCATGCGCCGTGATACTTGCTTTTACTTTTCTGTGAGACTTGGCACACGAAAACTGCATGGTGAAACACGTCTTCCTAGACGTAGTTAGACTTAACCATTCTTATGCGTCTCGGAGCACGAAATTAAATTACCAGCTCATTCTATGAATAGCACACAGTATATACCTGGGTAAATCACACGGGATGCAAACAGCGTCGCGTTGTGGTGTTCCCAAAATAGAAAAAAAAACCGCTGCTATGTTCTAAAGTTAACTTTTTTTACTTGTTAAGGATAACTCTTAATCACAGGGGAATAAAACTGAACTAGCTACAAAACAAAATTAATAAAGAATAAAAACAGCGAAAGTAAAGGGTCATGCCAGCCACGTAACAGGTCGAAATAAATTCATCGCAATGTCTCTCGCACCGCTTTTCGCAGCATATGATAAACAATTTTCGGGAATGAGAAATGCCCTGTCTTGAGGCGTCTCAAGTTCCTAGCACCCGAAAGCAGCTCTTTCTTCAATAGAAAATCGAAAAAGGAACTTCGAGATGTGATGCCTTCTTCAGGGCGATAAAATTAATGGGATGTCTTTAAAATGCCGCATATGCGCAACTTTTTCGCGTTCTCCATACTCTGCAGTCTTCTTGACGTTTCTAACATTTCAAGAAGCAATAAAATTTACAAAAATACAAAAAAGGAAGACACAACGCTTATAGAATGTGGTGGGCGTAGCGTAGCGAACCTTTCATATCGCTGAAGTACGCCAAATTTTGCGAGTTCCTGGATAGGGAGGAGAAACGCGGTGCCGAGAAAACAAGAGAGAGAAAACAAGAGGCCACTCTTGTAACACCCTGGTGAAATGAGTCTTCGCCTTTCCTTCCAATATCGAGTTAGCGTGCTCTGTACCCATCAACTGCTGAGTTGTTTTTGTTTATTGCACGTATACAGAAAATGACAGGATGAGCATCACGTTGTTCAATCGCCCCTAAAAGAGGAGCAATGAGAAACGAATGAACGGCAAGATGGCTGAATGTAACAAATTGGGGTGGTTAGCATTTCTAACAAAACTCTACGAAGTACGTTTTTTGTTTTCTGTCTCTTCTTTGGTTTCGCCAACCTACACAAACTAATAATATATCAGATTTGAACCCAGAGTTCCATAAGAAACAAAAGGATAGGAAGAGCACGTGAACAATGCATAGAATTGAAACGAGTCGTCGAGGAAAAATACAGAAATAAAAAATAGTGCTATTGGCGCACTCATGCGTTACCTTTTTTATGTAAATCCAGAAAAAAAAGTATGCAAGGTGCCTTAGACGCTAGCACGATGCTAGCCGAACCAGTTAAGGTTCTTTTCCCTCAGAAATAGGAATCTGGGCTGTTCTTTGTGTCTACATGGATGGGTATTCTTTCAGCGAGTGCTTTTGAGGCCAAGCTTTCTAGAACACCAATCTTCAAGATCGTGGCATAGTCTGGAGCAAGACGTTGCAATCACTTAACTGGTCGGATGAAAGCCTTTCAAAGGCACGTGGTTTGTTCGACATTAAACAAATTTCGACGCACACGTGGTATGGATGCATAGCATAGTGTGCGTTTCAAGTTTCGAAGGTCTTCTGCGAAAGGACGAATGAGAAAATGATTGAATCTGAGACGCAACGCCTGTACGATGGGCAGCCTGTTCTTCATCTCTCGTCGTCTTTCTCTCCCTCGCCCAAGCTCCCCGAAGCCCGGTTATGCCTAGACTTCCATAAGAGTATATATATATATATATATATATATATATATATATATATATATATATATATATATATATATATATATATATATATATATATATATATATATATATATATATATATATATATATATATATATATATATATATATATATATATATATATATATATATATATATATATATATATATATATATATATATATCGGTGTATATATATATACACTTATGGAAGTCTAAGCATAACCTTAGGTCACGTACCTAGGTAAGTAGCCAGCCGCAACACTCACAAAGTTGACAGTCAAATTGATCAATACCAGCCAATATATACTACGTGAAGTGGACAGGAAGAGGTAAATAGCGAGGACTTCTGCAGCATTGAATACTAGGGTAAACAAAACCACACCGAAAAAAAAGTCTGTCAGCTTACATTCAAGGCTTTCCATGAGCCGTGCTCACAATGGCTGCACACAATTTTAACATGTTACCCAGCTGCCCTGATGGATCATATCTTTAGCACAAACAGCTGGAACAGCTCATTCTGAAGAACGTGGAGAATTATGACGCTGTCACGGTGGGCTTCCACTGGGACTTAGATACGGGAAATAAGCGGTGCTCCCATAGATCGACTTAGTCGACTTTGGAGCGGGCAAAAAGAAGGCATTACTTACGCGATTGAGGCTAAGCGGACTATAAAAGACTTTGTGTGCTGAAATTGTAGAAGTGTTGGCGAAAACGCTCGAGCATGCGAGAGTTGCGAAGCAATAGTCAGTATTAGAGTTGAAGTACGTGCAATACAAAATCTCGCAGAGAGGTTGAACATGATACTAAACTATAGCTTCCCTGCCAGGCCCTCAAGGACAAGTGTATCGCTCCGGCACAAGGGCCGCTATTTGTGCGCGGATGTTCGAAATGTATCACTATAGCCACCTCTCAGGTTCAGCCCTGTAACTGTTCGTTCTGTAGGCTGAGACTGTTCAAATATTTGTATAAAATCAATGCAATGCCAACACTGAAGAACTGATTGATTTATTGATATATTGATTGAGTAAGTGATATACTACTTGTGCATCTGATAATTGAACAAATAAAAGTGCCAGTGTTGTATTGAACAGGTACACGAGGTATTTACTCGTAAAATACATGAAATTGCGGTTATTTATAAGTCACATAATTCTTCATCATTTGTACAAAGCAATCATCACATGGTTTTCTTCACCTTCACCACTTTTAGGGACATCTCTTGAGTTTATTTCGTGCTTTAGATGTGGCTGGTTCTGCCTTATTTTCTAGGACTAATAAAGACGGGTGAAGTACTCCGTCACAATATATATATCACAAAATGTTATCACAATGATGCGTCGCTGTTCCTGTGAGTGTCTTTCAGAGGCGTGTTTCACCCTTAGATGATGTCGGTGCAGGTTAATAAACAAAAATATTTTGCGCCTTCCACGCGAAGTCACGAATTTGATCACGTTTTCTGCGAAACCTCACAATGTTGATAAAGTATAATCAAGACATACATCTTCATACGTAGAAAACGTGAATTGCTCTGGACTGCCTCGAAAAAAAAAAAGATTTCAGGGAAGCTAATTACGGTGACACCCGAATGATTCCCGATCCCCCCTAAAGCTTTTGTTATTTGCACAACAACGTGATGAGAGTTAGACGGGGGATAAAAAGCAACTGCAGCAGCAAAGAAACATAGAGTACCAAAGGTGGAGGGCAGCGATCTCTGCCGAGAGCTTTAATGTAATTGCAAACAGGAGCAAAGTAGCGTCGTGAAGATGCTCTCGTGCATGCCACAAACGCATGCGTGCAGTGCTAGCAACTTGTTCAGAGCTCAAATGAAATTTTCCGGCTCACTCGGCCGCACAGAGTGCTTCGTCTCCACGGATTCACGCCGTGCTGTACATCCCAGCCTGTACAGAACCAGGCTGGGATTCAGAGTTGCGTCGGCAACTCTGAATCCCAGCTTGGTTCTGTAAAAGCATTCTGTTATGTCAGTGCATGCGGCGGACGCTGTGTCCAGACCCATCAGCAACACAGTCGTGGTACACGCTAATAAACAAATTGTGAACCCAAATTCATTAACTGATATTTTAAAGGCTGACCCCGGCAAGGCTTGTCCCCGGCAAGAGCCTTTACTGTTCACTCACATCTCAGTATGGCCCTCAGTAGAGAACTGTGAATCACTGAAGGATCTCAACACAAACATTGTAATCTTGTAGCATATACAAGTCAATGCATTACGAACGCAACTTTCAACAATTCATAAGTTTAGGGGATCAAGCGTTGTCTAGTGGCTGAAGCATAAAACCTTAGTTTATTCACATATCTTGCGCAAATGCTGCAGTACTGGTACATAGGTGTCTGCCTCGGTGGATCACCGGGTAGAGTGCTCGGCTGCTGAACCGAAGGTCTTGGCTTTGATCCCGGTCGCTGCAGTTGCACTTTGATGGAGGCGAGATCGCGGATGCCCGTGTACTGTGAAAAGTCACTGCATTTTGATTAGCAAAAGACACTCAAAATCTCTAGGGCGTCCCTCATAATCATAATGGGTCTTTGGGTGGTAAAATACAATTCCAAACACATTTATTCACATCAGTCATGAGGAGAAAAGTATATTCAATGGAGAAAACAATTGCTTTTGGAGAAAAATCAAGTAATCTCCCAATATCACTTGGGGCTCTATACTGCAGTCACGGGAAAGCGACAATTAGGCAGCGAGTGATTCATACAAAAATGTCGCTTGTGATCAAAAGCAATCACTTATGACCAGTCGCTTTGGGGTTTGTGCCCTCTCGAATATATTCGGCCGACATGGCTGCTCAACCTGTGACAGTTTTCGGCATGAATGAGCTCTAGGAACAGATTGACTCGGTTCAATGGTGTCACGGAAAAGTAGAACTTTCAATACCCAAGAGGATGTGAAGTTCCTGCTACGTCAGGAGAAGGGACATTTCGAAAGAGTTAAACGCTGTGACGCCCAGCCTTATCTACTATAGAGAATTATATTTTACGCCTTTTAATACAAGTGGCACATTCCAACGGTGCTCCTGCATACAAAGAAATTGAATGAAGTTCAAAGTCAACAGTCAGAAAAGGCTTTTCGCGTGGTCCAGCCTATTAAGCTTGTATGACCTGCATTAGAACGAAAAGCGTAGGCGGGTTTATCTCGATGACAGGCAGGCAGGCGTGGCGAAACCCAAAACAAAGGCAGCGAAAAGTTGAACTATAGGGAAGACAGAATCAAATTGGATCTCCGAGTAGTTCTTCGATAAAGTAGAAGTGCACGTGACTGCGAAAGTGTAGGCAAAGCAGCAGAACACGTCATTACCGGCGGAAACGCTGTGAATTACTTGACATCACGCTAGGAAATCTCACAGTAGAGATTTTCTACTGAAAGCTCCGTAATGCGGTTCTTTTTGTTCTTTCCTATCATTCTCATTGAATCTTTCTGCTGAATGCGCTCGCAAATCAGATTCGAAGCAAGATGTCGAACATGCTTCTCGGTCGGTACACCAGTCCCTCGACTTGCTGCCGACGAGTTATTGCCTGATTTGGAGACACTGGTTGGTGTTAGGTTCATCTATATTTTCGTCTGAGGTAGACTGTGGCGACGCACATACATTTGGCAAGATTTCTGTTATGACACTTGATTCTATTTGAGCGTATGACCTGTTTATTGTGTCATCTGCAAACACAAATGTTTCTGCGGTGTGTACAAAACTCATTAACGACTTGAGCGATGACGTTTGTTGAAGATACGATGATCATTTTTGCCATTATCGTCATCTTGTAAATAGTACTAAACAGCGATAAGGTCTTAAAATGCTATATAGTATGAATATTGTGGTTATATACTAGGCCAAAGGCTAGGGTGAACCATGAAGGTTGGTTGCTTCTTGCTCACCGCCTTACAGTTAATCCCGCGAGCACTGGTTGACGTACCCAGCGTGAAATTATCAAGTGTTTCTTGATTCAGTTTACAGAGAGTGGCTTTTGGTTGGATAGCTAATGGTCTCCGTACCCGGTTAAATATAATTAAACAACGAACGTTATGCTTACTCAAAAAGTTGGCAAAGTAGGACCTATAATATTATATTTTTTTTCTCTCGCATTTGTTTGCAACATCAAACGTCCTGTGTAAAAACTTATTGAACCGAAAACAAAAAAAGATTGAGTGGGCTCCGCGGATTTCTGTAGCATTCCCTATTTAGGACGTCATTACTGAAATAGAATAGATTAGGCTGCGCCAAGGGCTCGTCGGTGAAAACACGCAGAAATTTGTGCGCTATTGTCATGATCGGAGGCGCTGAGAACAAAAATCAGTGCCATATCTGCATCGCTGTTGAAATGGTGCTTCCATTTCGCACATCACCTTGATCCTGGAAACTTCTTTCAGAATCTCGGACATACCCCTTTTCTTCTGTGTGAGCAGTTCACTATATACACAATAATCCTATTTGTTAAATTTGTGGCTGTCTCTGGTTGTTTAGATGCATGTATAGCTCCTGTTACCTCTACCCCTTTGAAAAATATAAAGTATTGCGATTACTCTTGACAAAACAATACTTTACAGTCATTCACAACAACGCACACATTTCTGAAAGCTTTTTTTTTCTGATGGCGACAGCATGAGCCTTACTTTATTTGCCTTTCTGTGACATTGACGTCAAAATCTAACTGCTTATTCGTGCTATTTCGATTGTTGTAGTCCGAGGTGAGCCAGTAGGCGGGTGGGGGGGGGGGATGCGTGGGGAGTGGACACTGAAGAAAAATGGCCGGCGCATTCCGCCTTCTTTTGCCTGACAGAGCCTTGAGCTCTAGTGCTTCATCACTTTAACGCATAAAAAGCAAAGTTAGAGTAGTGTGGCATCAGCCTTGTTTACCTGTAATCTCTTCGAAGACGCCGATGCGTTCCTACCAATACCAAGCAATAATCGTGGTTTTCATAAAGGATATTTTGAAAGACCAAATTAGTCATATCATAATAACAAATGCCACAGGAAAGCGGTATAGCTTCTTTCTTGTTTTATGGTGTTGCTTCTATCTATCTATCTATCTATCTATCTATCTATCTATCTATCTATCTATCTATCTATCTATCTATCTATCTATCTATCTATCTATCTATCTATCTATCTATCTATCTATCTATCTATCTATCTATCTATCTATCTATCTATCTATCTATCTATCTATCTATCTATCTATCTATCTATCTATCTATCTATCTATCTATCTATCTATCTATCTATCTATCTATCTATCTATCTATCTATCTATCTATCTATCTATCTATCTATCTATCTATCTATCTATCTATCTATCTATCTATCTATCTATCTATCTATCTATCTATCTATCTATCTATCTATCTATCTATCTATCTATCTATCTATCTATCTATCTATCTATCTATCTATCTATCTATCTATCTATCTATCTATCTATCTATCTATCTATCTATCTATCTATCTATCTATCTATCTATCTATCTATCTATCTATCTATCGTACTTCTGTCTGTCTGTCTGTCTGTCTTTCAAAAACAGGGAAATTGACAGACATAGAAAGACAGAGAGCTATGTAAAAAATATAAAGCGAGAAAACTAGTACGGAGAATGGAAGAGAGAGAAAAGGCAACAGAGAACTGACAAAAAAAAAAGTAATTGAGGAAGACAGTTAAAAAAAGAAGGGATTATGTACCTAAAGAAAGACACAAAGAAACGAGGATGCAATTAAGGAGTTCAGAAGGTAAACTGACGCATAATCTTGTGCCGGAAGTTGCGGGGAATGGAAATGGGGGCGAGAAGAAGAAAGTAAAGGGAAGATGAAAGGATGAAGTGTGGCACAGGCTTGTATGTTAAAGTACAGCAAGGGATGAGAAAGGAAAATTACGGCGAGAAAAAGAGAAAGGATGAGGCAATGCCATCATCTCAAATATTATTGTGTTTTCGCACAGAAGGGCACAGCTGCCCCAATGTTTTTTTCTTTTTTTATTATTCGTTTTCTTCGCGTTGTGTAGATCGGGTAGTTTTCTCACATTTTGCACGGTCTTGCTCAATGTGACTAACACACCGGGATCGACAGCACAAAACTTGGTTCCGCAAGCAAGCACGTAAACAGAGTCTAGCAAGTACGCAGCACGAAGAAAAAGAAGAACATCTAAGAAGAATGAGAAACGAAGATATGGTCACAAAAGCTTGGCGAGATGCGGAAGCCTTCACGAGATTTTTTGTTTCTGGTTTCGTGTATTTGGGACTCCTCTTTTTCTGCTGTAGTCTTGTAGCGTTTCCAAGGGGGCACGCAGATGACATTTAATTGTATTTACTCCCTAAACCATTTATCCCTTTTCCCAAAGGAAGTGAGGAAATTACCATTGTTCGTAGATAAGAACAAGCATGATAGTTTGGGTACTGAAATAGAATGCTGTGTTACAATCACGGAAGCTTTTCGTTTTCATTTCCTCCTACAGTGCGCGCTGTTCGCTTTGCTGGAAATACGGTGCACGATGCACTCTGCAGATATTGGGCTTATACAATACGTGAAAAAGCTTATATATTGGATGGAATGACTTTGAATATATATCAAAGGGAAAAGTGTTTCAGCTACGCCGAGTGGCATAATAAAACAGCGGGAACAACTAGCATTCCTTTATTCAAAAAACAGCGCGAAAATTGTGCTGAGCACTGCCAGCGTTAGGGACAAAATTGCTTTTTTATAGAGTAGGCTGAAACACAATAACCATCGTAACACAATATACGAGTTGCAAAAAAAAAAAAAACGCTTGGTTGTAGGCCATATGAACGTATGTACGGAAACAGCCAACGTCTGGCAATCTGCATGAGCAGACCGACGTGTTAGGCCGGCATGCATAACCACTTGGATAAAACAAAATGTCCGCATCAAAATGAAACGTCCATCTCACGTTCATGCATCTTTTTACTGGCACGAGCACCACACTTTTGCACATTTATTGTTTTTTTTTTCGTGCACAATGGTGCCTCAGCCTTGTGTTGCTTTAATACCTCGGGGCTTTTACTAGTGTCGCGGGCTTTTCCGCAACTCGTCTATCAAATGCACATAGGTCATTATTGTAAATTGAATGCTTCTACTTGGTCCTATTTTCAAAATACGTAACATTGTCTTGCACGCGTAAATAAATAGTTCCCAAGCACGAGCCATCCCCTTATCGCACTGTGCGACATTAGTACATCAACATTGTATCAAAATGAAGTAAAAATATACAGTAAAATATACCCGTATTGATGTAGAAAATAAAGTAGTATTCCTTTATTTGTTTGTTTATTCGTTTATATATGTAACAAAACAACTAACCTGAAATACGCCCATGACGAAAGTATTACAGGGAGAGAGGGGCTGACGTTGTTTACATCTAATGCATTTCACAAGTGAGAAGTAGAGTCTATTGTTTCCACTATGCATTCTCTTTGCACCTTGTACCTATGCATATGAGATATGGCCTCCTTAAATTACCAGAACTATGCGTCGACTACCGGGTGAATGAGGTGGAATTGTGTCCAGATAACTTCACAATCTATGCCACTCTCTTTAATGGTGACATTGGTAACCGAGCATATGTACACGGTTTTGTCCTTTCGCGAACGCAAACGTTAGCTCACTGAAACTTTTTTTTTACTCTCACACCTGCAGGGGGTCACTAAGCTATCACGTGGTACCAACATCGAAAAAGTTGTTAAATTTTGGGGAAGGAGCATTAATGTAAAGTGGCGTCAGCCAGCAGATAATTCCAAGTAACAATTTCAAGCTATATTGTACTGCATTTTCCGTGTCATCATGTTCCTCTTTCTTATTCGTTGCTGCCACAACCATTTATTATGCATGCATTCTAGAACAGAAGCTTTCTACTCACGCAGATCTTGGCGGCACCCACGAAAGATAAGAATCGTGCTGTTTTGCATTGCTGTACCACTCGAGTTGCTGGATTCAATTTCAAGTTACTTAGTGGTGCATCACTTAACTTGGTGTCTAAAAAGACAATGACAACATAAGCAGATAAAACACTGTCATTACATGACATCCCGATGATTGGCAGAAGTGCCTTCATTTCAACAGAGATGGCAGCTGAGTGGATTAAAACATTTTTCCTGTAAACAAGTTAACGCAAAAGATAGAGCTACTAAAAAACATTAAACACCAATTAAACAATAGCATGTTTTCTTTCTCAATGTAGATGAAAATGAAAGTTCAAGAAAGGCGGAAAAAGAAAAAGAAGAACGAAAAAAGAAAGAAAGAATAAAAGAAAGAACAGGTATATAAATCTTATCAAGAGTAAGCAAAATTACTTTGCTATTCTGTTCATTTGCAAAGCTAATGTTTGACACTCACACTTATGCTCTGTTATTAGATAACCTACGACGCCGTTTCCGTAAAACTGCCCTGGTTATCAGGCATTCATTATGAATACCAGAGAAGGCAAGCTTACAAAGTTTTCATATGAAAACTCCTGCCCGGACTCTGCCCCGGGTTAACGTACGTAACGCTGCGTTTGGGACGATGCGGAGAGTTTCGAAGAGAGATTATTCGCGAGCCAGTCTCAAAAAGGCATCAGCGCACTGAGCTTATGCATGGCACGGGAAACGCCCCGAAACATGACTCAAATTTTGAATTCTTCACTCACCGCTGAACCGACGGTTCTAGATTCATCGCTGTCAGTCCGCGCCGTGCACTGGTTGGCTAGAGTATGCTCGGAGGCAGTATTTACATAATGTTATCCATGCAAACAAAAAGAAGAAAATATCTGAGTACGATGGTCAGTGTACAGCCGCAGTCTAGTTGAGCGATTGCTATGCTCCGCATATATTTCGGCGCCCCTCCCTAATGCCTACTACCAGGTTTTATTATTCTTCGCTGTACATTTGCGGATTTCACTCCTTTATTTATATATATTTTTTCTAAATTCACATCAGTGAGGTGCATGGGGATTCTGTCGGCGTTAGCCATGCGGCTCGCCCGTTTGGCCTGCAGTACGGCTTAGCGCCGAAGCCCGCTTGCCATGATCGACAGCTCTAAGCCATGCTGATGTTTAGCGGAGCGGCCATGGCTACACCTATGTACACTGCCGGACAACCCACCGCTGTTTAAGTCACAGGAACCTTAGATATAGCCGTTTCGGTGGATGCGCTGAAGAAATGGGAGTAGTGAAGAGGGGGACGAGAAATACGGTCCACAAGTTGTACTGGGCAAGGAAAGTCAAGTCAGATAGAAAAAGAAAACACACATTTTATTCAGTGACTTGTTGCATAAACGATGTCGGCTGCCTTTGACAAGCGCTGCACAAGTTTTATCAATCTTTGCCTCTTTTTGTATATGTGATTTCATGCAAACAGAAAACTTGAGGGGTTTGCCTCGTTACCGTTAACGTTCAGCCATTTCTTGATTGATTGATATGTGGGGTTTAACGTCCCAAAACCACCATATGATTATGAATTCATAATCAGCCATTTCTTAAGCCATCACTGATTCTGAATTTGAACACACAAGATAAATTTATTTATGGTCTCCCACTAGGTGCTGTCCGCATTATTCTTTGCGTTGATTCTAATGCCATACTTTTTACCCTACCGCAAAGACGAAAGAAAAGTGTTAGATTTGTGTGTACCAAAGCATCCGTAAAAGTTCACACAAGAACAATTCTGCTATTTTGACCTCGTCGATTCTAAGGTTCGAATGAACTAGAACCTGGTAAACTCTTTTATAAACCTGTAAGATGAAATTTCAAGAAATAGGGACACTGTAAATATCAATAAAGAAAGCTGGCAGACACTGGCAAAAAGCATGTACGAGAGGACGGCTCTGTGAATTCCACCCAACGCTTTTTTTGTTTACCATCAGTCAATACTTTTTATTTCACCATTCACATGAGTACTGGTAATTTTTATCTAATACTTGGCTGCCTTCCTCAGTATTTCGTCCTTCATCACTCAATCTTTTGCCCGCTGGCTGCCACGTATTCATAACGGGGAAAACGAAGGAATTATGAGGCAGTAATTAATCATCACTCGGTCAGACGCATGAATTGTGACGTAGAATAAACAGCTCACGTACTTATATCGTGACTCATAATCTCTCCATAAGCAACAGCTCACCCGTGCGGCAAGTCGTTGACTGAAATACATGCAAGCCGGAACGATAAACGCAAGATAAACAGGCACACTACAGAAAGTTACAGGCCGCTGACAGGCGCGAAGGCCTGATCGTGATTGATAGCAGGGCTAAGAATGGTGTTTACAAAAAGGCCTATAAAGCACACTTTTTGTATTTTAGGAGCGAAACTCATTAGTCCGTGGTTCGTTCTCTTCTCTGTTGTCGTAGTACTAGTAAATAGCCACCTCTAGTTTATGAGTTATTCTCTAGAAGGCATTGTGCGTATACGTCCTTGGGAATAATATAACTAGACGGCGTTAGTGGTTTTCGCAGCATACCCACGTAGTGAATGATCATGAGTGGGCCAAGCGTTTGTCTATCCGTCCGTCCGTCCGTGCTTCCGTACGCTAGTCCGTGAGTCCGTTCGTGCGTTCGGCCGTCTGTCTGTCCGTTTATGCTTCCGTCCTTCCGTGCGTCCATCCGTCCGTGCTTCCGTTCATCTATCCGGGCTTGTCTTCGTACTTCCATGCTTACGTCCATCCGTCTGTCCATCCACCCGTCCATGCGTCCGACCATGCGTCGGTATGTCCGTCCATGCTTCTGTCTGTCTATCGGTCCATCCATCCACACGCATGGATGGATGAACAGACAGACACACGGACGGTAGACACACGGTCGGATGGACGGATGCTTTACACTATTCATCATCATTCACTCCGTGTGTATTCTGGAAATTTTTTTTCTGCGTTGGTGCCTGATGAATACCGAACACATCCACCGAAGTACCATAAAATATTTTTTTTAAATTTTTGCTTTGCATCATAATTGCATAAAAGTTGTGTTATGGTGAGAAGTTTATGCTTCAGAGAGAAAGAAGGAAAGCGATACTACAAATGAACATATTCATTTTCTTTTAAAAACACCCAGATAGACAAGAATATGCACCTTAAAGTTTTCCTTGGGTATATTAATTACAACTTTTTGATACCGGCTATATTCCGTAACTGTGGAAACGTATTTGCACATGCTAGTTTTGTCAACTTGTCGACCTCCCTGTCTTTCCCTCATTTCATTCTCTCTCTTGTGACCAAAATAGAGCAAGATAAATTGCTCACAGATTAACTTAAATTTTCTTCATTGTCAGTATGTCTTAATTTCAGTGTGCTGCGTATTACTGTCATCGATCAATTCAGTTACGTACTGGGATGGTTGACGTGTCGCACTTCAGGAACAAAATCAAAAGTACTATGTCTCTTTTCCCAAAATGATTACAACCACAAACTACTTCGCTCACAATTAGAGCCTACTATTTCATTCTTGTCATGCCGAAATTAAACGTGACTGACTGCAGAAAAATAAATATTCCGTTACTCACAAATTACAAGTACTCCATATTAGCTATGTGGTAGATTACTGGGCTGCTAGTAAGAAAGCCCAGATTTGAACCACGTTCTATCCTGAATGTTTTTTTTTGTTGCTTATTTCGCGTGATAGTGGCTACAGGTATACAAGCGGTGGCGGTGGTGGTGGTGGTGGTGCAAAACTATGGTGCCAAAATGACTGTTGTTGCGATCTCATAATGGTTTGATTGCTTATGACGCCGGTATGGCGTACCAGAACGAGGCCATATTGTTGATGATTTGTGCCCAGGTTAAAGGATAGTGTGAAGAAAAATTTCGCACTGGCACCAACCATGAATATACACTACCTTAGTATAGATACCGACTTCACAACCTTCAAGGTCATGGAGGTACCGCAACAAGACTACGGCGATTTAACTAGATTTTCTGTTTTGCCGACCAGCGTCGGTAGCTCTGTTTACAAATGAAGAGTTCAGAAAAAGGCCACATTTGCCAGCACATATGTGAAATCGCTGAAGAAAAGTACAGTTCGATGACCAAGGTGAGGAACAAATATTGCTATAACTCGAAAAGAACGACAACTACGCACATACCACACTCGTATGATAAGATAGTGCCTGGCTGGGCCGAAGTGTTTTTGTGATTTCGGAAGTGCCTTCGAGGGAGAAGGCCATCCAGTTGGCACGCAATTGTTCTTCCCTTATGACAACTGTGAACATGTTGACGGTGACGCATACGCCACGCAGCGGGGCACAGGCCGTGACCTCGAATTCGAATATGAGTGAAACATTGGGTCCATGGGGCCAATTTCGAACGAAATAATCAGTCTCCTCGTTCTGGAGTCAGCTTTCAAGCGTGTCTTATTTATGAGAACCATCTCCTCTTTTAGGGAAAAGCGGCTTCCAGGCTGCTATAGTTACATTCAGACCAAGCGGCAATTCACCTGAAGATGTTCGAGAAACGGAAGAAAGCGTAGTTTCTGCGGAGACCACTGAAGGGCTGCTCTTCTTGCACATTATTCTACCGGTGCTGTTGCCTGTTTTCGAAAAAGTATTTATTCATAACTTGCACGTAACTTCGACACTTTTTTTACGAAAGACAGCAGTATTGAAATGGTTGAAGAGGAACTGACAAGGCCACCGGACAAAGACGACGAGGTACCTAGGCACATAATTGCGGCTGGCAGCGATGATACGGTCAGCTGTAAACGACATTTCAAATTTGCTCTAAACTAGACACCATGTAAACTTGAGCAGTTGGGCTTGTCTGTTCACGTATCCATTCTCCTTCGCACTGTTAGTCGACTCGTCGTGGTGTTATTCGTCGAGAGCGGTCTCTCTGTGCGCACCAGCTATCGCTCCGGTGCGCCGCCCGCCCATTCTCCAGAGAAGGCTGTGGACAAGGTGGACCTCGACGCTGACGCGACTATCGTCAGCAGAAAACAGTGTTCAGTGCTGGTTGTGGATAGCGCCGCTGCTCTTGATTTACTATGTACAAGCAGCACTCCATCCAAAATGCCAAAGGAGAAGAAGCTGACGTTCACCATTGCAAAAAAAAGGTATGTTCGCAAATCGAGAAAGAGCGTTGATAAGGGCTTCACCTGAAATTTGCTCCTTGTGAAGAATCTGGAGAACCTGTCGTCGGTTTTTGGTGACAGGTCAGAACCTGTCGCTTTAGTTCCGCAAATATTGACGATACGACAAAAAGCACTAAAGTCATGGCTCCTTTTGTAGGTCAATTATCATTCGCCAATGACAAACAAATCTTTGTGTTCGACTTGACTGACCCAATAGCCTTTTTTTAAATTACGACGAAGACTTGCCTTTAAGGCATAGTATTTTTGCGAGTGTTTGTTAAATGTGCGCCGTTAGGTTGGTGTTGTGTATGAAGAGAAGTGGAATGTGTTGTCATGTATCCAGCGGTTGTAACTGGCTGTATCGCTGTAGCGAAGGCTGGCTTGAAGGAGGTGACGGCAGTGTTCTCGTTGCAACCCCTTGAAATGTCCACATAAGGTGGTATGAATCTGCTTGCATCGCTGGAGTGGGACAATACGGACATGTATCATGAATTCGTAAATGTGACCAGTTCCATGATGATATAACGGTCGGTGTAAGGACCACCCCTATACCCGAAGCCTCCTAAGCACAACTTCCTCCGCTAGCAAGGGGAGGGGAGAGAGAGCAGAAACATAGTGGAATGAGAGCACGTGTATCTTGCCGCAGAACATTTTTACGGGTACGGAGTAAGTTGAGGGGCTGAGGTGGAAGGGGAATGGCTGGAAAGTTCATGTTTGGAGGGCAGTGCGCCTGCTTCCCAGCAGCAATGTTGTGTGGGTTTGCAGCATGACCTTGAATCCAATGTACTTTTACGCAAGTAGCTGTATTATGGTTCAGCTTATGAATTGCCTCGCAGATCTCCATTCCCTTGTGTACTTTCTTGAGCTCCCTAACAACTCCCAAGGAATCAGTGTATACGTCAATCTGCTTAATTGTAGGCAGCTAAGAGGTGGCATCTATGAGTGCGTCATGTATGGCTTGAAGTTCAATCACAAGAGGAGTGGCTTCCATAGATGAATAACGCTGGTGGCGACTGAAAAAATTATAGTTAGTACTCAGGAATGATAGCCGATGACCACATAATATGGTAATGTTTTTTTTTATTTGCCCATCCATGACAGAGTGATTGTTAGCGTTCAGGTAGTTTTTTCTTTAGAGTCCCGTAAAATAGTTCACCAAACAGCAATGCTAATCTATAGTACCAAAAATATATAATTTTGAAATAATTGTGTACTGCTGCGGCAACACTGAGAGGGCGTGCTACTTGTCTAATTGTTACGTAATAGACGCAGCTATGTGAATTTAGTAAGCACAGCGATGTAGAAGCTTTTGTCAACAGATACACGCAGCAACATTATGAGACTCTCAGATAGATTGAAACGCTTCGCTCTAAGCCCCCATGGTGACTAAAGACTTTGTCGTACAATTTCAGGCTACAAAATCCAGGATGTCTTCGAGTCTAGTGTCATTCCACGAGCCAATTTTCACCTGGTTATACTAATTTTCTACACAAGTCATCAATATCGCCTGTTTTACTATTGCGTGCTTCACCGATCACTTAGTTGTGATTAAGGTTTCGGGCATGCTCACATCATTTGCGAATTTCGCGCATAATACTTTAGATTGGCCCAACATGCAATTAACAGGCACGGTGGTGGTAGTGGTAAGAAGAAAAAGAAAGGCGTCTAATTTCTGCAGCCCGGTAGGGAGCATGGGGCAGTGCCTCAAAAGATATTAACGTCTTTCTCTATGGCCTTTTGTTTATTTTATTTTCTTGTCTCTCTTGAAATTATTTCATAGCGATTTCCATTCGTGTTTTTTTATACTAATATCTTGATATCGTTTGTTCTTGGTTTTCTCTCGCTACTTGCCAACAGGTTCAAACAGCCGAAGCCTTCTGCTGTGACTGCACTACGGCTGCGACACAGTGTCGTAAGGCCAATGCGCTCTACTTCGTAGATGAGTCCGTAAGGCAAGTTACTGTTCAACTCAGTGCTGCCACCACCTAGGCTTCCACACAAAAAGCAGGTAGGCGTGCTTCATGTGTGAACATGTTTACTGTGTTTATTAAAAATGTTTTCGTCCAAGATGGTCATAAATATGAATGTTAAGTCTGGAAATGAATGATTAAAAGGTAAGCAAAAGTGAGGTGAAAGGCGTATGCTGCAAAAGGGTTATGATGCAGTGACTTATTGTAGTTTAGGTTATTCTGTTCAGGATTATGAGGGAATAAATTATGACTGAAATAAATGTATTCACATGAGGAATTGTGAGAACAGCCACGCAAACCACATTTGAAATCTAACACTGAAATAGAGATTTGCTGGCAGGAATAAAAATGAAGAGAGAGAGAGAGAGAGAGGGAGGGTGTTGAATTGGATACCTGTCATTAAGGATCACACTTCGCCACCATGTTTACATTTTAACATGTCGGTTCTTTTATAAGAAAAATCTTTATTCAGTTCTTGTAAAACCACAGATTTCGATAATGCTTGCATAGTCGCAAAAAAGGCGCTAATACTAGCCATTCTGCTTGCAGAAAAGCAAATCGATTTTGCTTGTAAAAAAGGGCTGAGAAGCAAGAAAAAGACGATGTATGCCATTTTTGAGGGGTAACGAAATTGAAGTATCACTACACTAATGCCCAAAAAATATCAATAACGATAAAGAACGCGCCTCATAAAGAAACAAATATGCCCGTAAAAAAACTTGCTGAAAATTTAATTCAACGACCTTGGTTTCGATTGGATGTATAAAATGAAGAATGTTCAATATTTGAGCTGCTCTCCTTTCGCGCTTCAGCGACTTATTTTAGATGACGTTTACATAAAAAAATTAGATGCTATAGCTAGGCCGATAGTCCAGGTCTGCTGAAACCTAATTAAAACTGCAACTTTGACTTTTTTTTCACCCCTCCGTTTTATTTCTCTCGGTGGCGCTATACGAGAAATTTAGCAACTATGTATCAAGTAACAAGAAATTGTTAATGATAACGGTAGAGGAAACGTATGTAAATTCAGAGGTCTTGCTCTTTTTCTTGAATAAGCACACTCTTTCCCAATAAATTGAAACAGCATGGTTGACCCTCCTAACGTGGTACAGCATAAGCAACAAGTGACCACGGCAAAATAAAACCTTAGCTCGAGTAGCTTTGCTAAGTGTATTCAAGGCAGACATTATTACAGAAACTTTATTGGAACACGGTAAAGATTGTCTAACATTCTAAAATCTGTGGTTACAAAGTAGCCCGGTTTTTGAATGATTTATTTATTATGGCCCAGAATGTGAGGGCAGTGTTACCTACTCCCTATAATGTTACACCTAAAACCACCCATTGGTGTTCTGTCGGAGTGAGTGCTTGTGGCAATGTGGTTAAAGTGTTTGTTGTTGTCTGGTGGCATAGTTTCATTGCTGGTTTTCATGGTCTAACTTTGCTTACCTTTCTTCCGGTATGAATTCCACTTGCAGTTTTAACCTAAGTGATCGTGAGTATTGAGACAAGTTCGGTCAGGAGTCACCCTGAGATATGTGGTCAGCACATGCCGTATCACGTACATGTGATCATTGGATCGCTGGACGAGAAACAATGTTCCGAATGAAGCTCGACTCAAAGTAGCATCCTGCAGGGTGAAGTGCATCTGCTGCAAGCTTTTCTCAGCGTAGGATTGTAAGCCTTATAATACAAGTTTTATCAGTCAACTTAAACTCAAGGTAAAATACAATGGCTTTCGTTTTGTCTGGGTAACAATCAACTTGAACAACGAAGATAATTCTTGTTTAAAGACTTGAGGAGGCTCTATCTTCACCGGCAACGCACGCTTTCTCAGGGAACCAAAGATCACGTTTGCGGGACGACGACATTGCCACATTACGGCTCTACCAGCAAGGTCCTGAGACATTGGGGTTAAGCGCGGCACGGGGCGCCGGCAATTCAGTGTGTTGCACCGCAGCGGAAGCACGTGCGGCACGCACAGCCACGCATTCCGCGGTCGATGCAACGAACTTCGGCGCCATGCATTCAACTTAGCGCGCTGAAACGAGACGCTCGCTGTTCGAAGTTGACTTTCCGCGATGGCAAAAACGACCATCTGGAAGCCTCGACGAGGTGTGCAACGGCAGCGCAGACAGTACCAAGGCGCACGATCGACCTGTAAATCTATTGATTGCGGGACAAGTCATACGAAAGCGAAAAAACAAACAAAAACAAGCGTAGATCCCCGCAGTTAAAAAAATAAAGTGCTGGCTGGGTCTAGCCTTCCGTTTTAATTGTATTCATTCTTTGCTTGAAATTATTTGTTTCAACTACCTCAATCAGTGCAACGACTGCAGTAATCATTGTTCGTTGCCTTCTCGAATTGTTATGGTTGTATGTTGAAACAAAATTTTGCCGCGATCCTTGTGTATGTGAGACGTAGCTGTCGTTGTTGGATGTTCCAAGTCGCATATGTCATACCGTGGTTAGCGTTGGTTGTTGGCAACGCTAACCAAAAAACCAATACAAAATTTCGTGTTACGTGACGTCAATGGATGACGAAATATATGACTGGTGCAAACATGATAATCCTGACACGCGTGTCATGTAAGAACATGACAACATACCACGCTCATAGCGTGCTCGCGGCCGTTTTGCTAGTTCCACATATACTAAATTTGGTATCACGTGACGTGAATAAATGACGAAGATAAAGAACGCATCCAAACATGATAATCATGACACTGAAGTCATGTACGTTATCATTTACCCCCACCTCATAAGATTTGCTGATTTTAAAGTGACGTATCAACGTTTCTCCTTTGTGCTTCGCAATTCACCGATTCCCACTGCACGTGGGATCTGCCAATTTTTTATACTACCATTTCTTTGTTTACATAACCTTTCAGTTGTAATTTCATTAACGGGGCAGCGTTAAAGAGATAGTTTTGCGATAATTCTAGTCTAAGCGTTTTGCTCCTGTAGCGAGACCGCTACATAGTCAGAACTACAAATAGCGCTCGCTTTCCGCAGGCTTTTTCTCTCTTTCAACAGTGATCCGTCAGTGCACTTCGATAATATGAAAGAATACAATGCAGTGGAGCGGAGGGCTCGCAAAACAGCTGCATTGTGGGTTCTCTGTCAAGCCGACCCACAGCTTATGATCAGCCTTAGACTGTATTCGATACAAAGACCATTGTCACTTTATTCCACTGACCACAAAGCGGTCATAATGAAGGGTCAACGGAAGCCGCATATTGCTACCGTTTATGGCGATGAATAAAAAGTTGTTTGTGTACATGCTGTACCACCCAGTGACTGTGACGTCTTCACATGATGATCGAGTGGGGAAAATGTACGGAGGATTGACGGTTTAGCAGATTAATTCCGGAGCTACGCCCACTCATTATCAGTTATCTAGTAGAAATGTGGGAATTTTTTATACCTGCAAACTAGGGAACGTGATACAGATGGGAGTGACCTTAACTTTCACTGCAATGGAGGTGATCGCGTTTCAGTTAGAGTAAAGCGAACCACGGAGTGGCCATTTCATGCTTGAGTCAAGCTTGGGGAAGTCCTGTCCAGTGTTCAACGAAACGCAATCTGGTCAGGGGTAGATATTTCTTTAGAATGAATTCATGCGCCAAAGCTTTAAAAAATGAACTGATGACGCCTAGATACTTTAATGGTCTTTAATTCGCGAGCATGCAAAGTGAGTCCTTTATAATATTTTTAAAGTATAAACGTAAAACCCAACGTGCCTCGCTAGTATGGGAACGAAGGCTCGTATAGTGGTACGGAAACGTGATTATTTCATTATTTGTAGAATGTTGGGTGAGTGTTTGTGCACACCCGTCAAAGGCAAGTCTATATCGCAAAAACAATATCAGAAAAGTAAAATGCTTTATGAGATGATAAATATTCTTTAAATTGTATAGGAAGTATACAAAACAAACATCAAAATACCAGCCTGAAAATGCTTGCGTTTCTTCGCGTTGTTTTTTTTACTACATTTGGGGAATAAGTAACACAGCTCGATATATTTTGAATCATGTCGAGTGAGATCAACCGGTCGTGAGAGTTCTAGGGAATATCCCCGCGAGAGGTTGCAGACAAACGACCTGCCACTACAGGCTACGAATATAGCGTCCTGCAGGCTCAACGCAATCCATTCGCTCCTGCTTTGAACCACCACTGAGTTGTCCTTATGCTACCTTACACTTCCCGCAAATAGCGTAAGGTTACTGGCACAGCCCGCGGACAGTCCCCGGCGGCCATCACATGGGTGGGGTTCGACCATTATTTCCCCTGAAACCGAGCAGCCTGGTCTTCCGTGTATACTGACAATGCGTGGGCCGGCTCCCCTGGGATTTCCCTGGGGATTTGTACTATACTGATTCTCTAACACTTCATGAGCTTCTGCTGACCACCGCCAGAATCAGTGGTGTGTATTACGAAGGTGGCCCCTGGGCTCTAAAGAACACATTGAGGGAGATGCCGATTTTGCAGGGGTGTGCCCGTTCACCAATCCGAGGGGCCCGAAGTTTCCAAGAGTCGCTGCTCTTTTCCGCACACAGGCGTAAAGCCGTTAGCCGCTACTATATCACTGGTGGCGTAAAGACCAAGACCTGCGTGGTAGGTACTCTTGGACTGTCACACTGATGATGACCGATTTTTTAGAGTTTAGAGTTAACTACTCTCTTGAATGGTTTCGTTCGGACTTATTTTGCTCTGACGTGTTCCTCTCGGCAGCATTTATCCTTCTTACTGCTTTGCTTTCATTCCTTCTTCTCTTGGGTTACTCAGGGATGGGACGATACAGCCTGTTTGTGAGTACACAGTTTTCTTCTGGTTATCTCCACCAGAATATGTGATGTTAGCCTGCCAGCACGGATCGGTGGATGAGCTTTAGGTAACTGTGATGCATCATTGCGCCACCATTTGTTACCTCCTGGTGTCGCATCTTATTCTTCTAAGTATTCTGACCAAGCGGGTTATGCGCAGTCGGGTGGGGCATGAAGTGTTCAATTTCAGAACGGAAATGGGATCAGCTTTTGATATGAAGCGAATTTCCATTCTCGCCATTTTTACTCGATACTGTGTGGTCTGCAGATTTTTGCGCGGGGAACTTCACGCCCTGTATGTGCAGAGCACTACTGGTCGTGAGAGCATGGGGAGAGAGCTGTTTAGCGATGCAGCATTTTTGGACAACAGGAGCTGGTAGTGTGCCACATGTTTACACAAACTGGTGTCTCATTCGAACGCTTAGGCTTTATGGGAACCGCTGCCGCGAGCCTGCTGATCGTTGGTAGGAGTGGAGGACGACGATCGTGGGTGCGCTCGTTGCGGGATCGTGATTGCGTTGAAGAGACAGAGATAGAGAGAAAGTAGGGAGGTCAACCAAGCTTGGCTTGGTTGGCTACCCTACATACTGGGAGGGGGGGAGTGGGAATAATAGAAATGAAATAAATATTGAGAAAAGAAGAAGACTAAGAAAGAGATAGATAAAAAATTAGGAGACCCTAAAGCTTCGTCTTTAGGAGTTGAACGCAATAGCGCACTGTTTCTAGTGCGTACTTCAAGCACTTAGGGCATGAAAGCTTTTGGAATTATCTAGGCATTCACTACTTGGCCTTAAGAAAATGGGCGCAGTGGCGTGTGTGCCTTTTGTAGTCGGATACCGGCTTTCAACCGCGCAGCCATTATGATAATCACATATTCTGACGGCAGTTGGCAATGAATGCTTGCACCACGCAAACTTAGTGCAATATTTCATGTTGCATTGTTAAGCATGTCTACAGTAAGCATGTGTTTGTGAAGCAAGAAAGCTACTTTCACTGCGTTTCCAGGCAGAGGAAGTTCTTGACGCTGTATCCCAAGCAGACGCGTGGCCGTGTGGTAGTGTAACATCCGCTTGCCATGCATACGACCCGGGTTTGTTCCCCACTTAAACTCAAACAACCCTGGTTTGGTCCCCACTCTGATGCATGATGTTTTATCGTTTATTAATTTATGTGCATCGTTCTCGATTTTTTGGCGACGCGTAAGATGATTTTTAACTCACAACTAACGGCACCGACGCTTACAGCGACGCCGACGCCGGAATTTTTGCGAAACGAGCTTTTTAATGATATCACGTTAATATTCAGCTTGATCACTACATAGCATGGTCACACGGTGTTCTTTCACAAGCGCTCGTGAAGTCCGGTGGGCCTTGAAAATATCCCGCATACCCACGAAGTGAATGATACCGAAGGAGGTTAATTCCGGTAAGCCGTGAATCCTCTGTATATATGCTCAATCATTATATATACAGTGAAAGTGAAAAGGAGCGCGCAGAAAGCGAGCGCTAAGTATAGGCGCGGCCACCTAGCGGTCCCCTACCATACTAGAGCATGCATCGACAGTGGAGCGAGCGTCGCCTGACGCTCGCTCCAATTCCGCTTCACAGGTCAGGCAATAAAGAATTTAGCGTTGTTATCACTAAAAAAAACGGGACAATTTTGGCTGCAGAAAAACAAAAAGAGCTGCATGTAAAAAGGGGTTAACGAATGTGAGTCCCTCTCGATTTTTCTCTATGTTCTTTTCATATATCCTCACAGGAGGTGATAATTGTAGAAGGTGAAGAAAAAGCGTGGGATACAGTGATCTGAAAAAGAATATAAAAAGTTTCGGGATACCAACTGGCGCATTCTTTTCCTTACTTAGAGCACTTATTTGACTTGTGCACGTTGCGATTCCCGAATGCAAGCTGATTGCAACATCCACATAAATGCCGTTATCGCAGGGTCACTCACTCTTGCCGTAAATGCCGCAAATGAGGTGAAAAAAATTACTTATGCACAAAAACCTGGGAAAAGTGGGTGCAATTAATTTAGTGTCTGCCACACGGAATAGTCTTATTTACAAAACATTGTTTTCAGGACACCTTGCATTTGCCTAGTTACAAATATACTACAGCGAAATAGAGTCGGCCAAGTTTTTTTTTTTGCTTATGAATAACTGGAGTGAGTGTTCTGTGAGTATGGACGGAGTTTCTCGTCAGGCGTGACACTGAATTTGACTCCGCTGTCTACAATTAGTAGATTCTAGAGCGTTCACTGAACTGCCCGTATTAGAAATGCCTCCCAGTGTGCGAAAATGTTTAGTTACTTTGGTTTAAGCAAGTTCACGCCACGTCAGGCGTGGTGAGGTTGGGTTGGGCTAAATTAGAGTGAGCTATGTCAAGTGAGGTTAGTCTTGTTTATACTATGTCTTGACTATGTTTATACTTTGATATGTCTTGACTATGCAAACTTTAGCTTATCTTGTCATACCGCATTCTTCTATTTTCAATATTCTGTGTTTGATCATTACGCGATATTGCTATTCCGTAAAATTTCTATACTTTCTGTACCTTTCTGTATTACAAAGTTGTTTATGCTGTACTAAACGTTTAAATGCATAATCTCATTTTGACTCTCTGTATGCTATTGTTATTGCTTGATGTAATTCAAACTGCAATTTTTACAATATTGCTCATGTATATTTACGTATGATCTTACAAGCCCATTTTGTACTGTTAACGTCGTATGCTGCCAATTGTAAAGGGTCTTCAGGGACCAAGTCAAGCTGCCTCGAGCAGCTTTTATCCCTGAAGCCCATCCAGAATTTCTCTGGTGAAATAAACTTTGACTTTGACTTTGACTTTGACTAGTAGGTTTTTTGCGACGCATACAGATTACATCACAAGCGTAGCCCCACGTAGACGCACAGGACCTTCTGTGTGTCCACGTGTATCTACACTCGTCCAGTGTGTTATGTGCCCTTCAAAGAAAGCTACTGGAGGTACGTTACCTGCAGGCACACATTACATCATTCGTGTTTATGTTAGGCTACAAGTTATTATCGACTTTTTTAAGGTGCTCACTTCATTTAAGGTCCATACCGGTGTATGGCAGAGAAGTTTGCCAGAGTCTGATATTGAACCTCTCGTTAGGAAACACTTTTGCTTTCCGCTTGTTAGACCTATCGGAGTAAAATCAGCAGCTCAAGTGTTACGCTGTTAGTTAGGGTCGGGTTCGATCCCGAGCCATGACGGCTATACTTGGATCGAGGTTAAATTCAACAAAACACTTCACTTTCATTTAGATGTATTGGAAGGAGTCGCTAGCTGGTAAAATAACATGCTCTGTCTTTTTGTGTTACCCGGCTCGGCTGTTCCCTCTTTTCCGTCATGCGCTGGACAACTTAAAGTAAGGCATCCCAGCTCACCCGATCTTCAACACTTTTAATCAAAATAATTCCCTTTTTCACTATATTTAGCTCAGATTCTTGTCATGGTTTCAGCACTTAATACCACAGAATATAATTCTTCCCTGTGCTATGATGTCCACGAACCACTTTTTCTTTATGTGTACAACTTTCCCACGAAACGAGAAGCCGAAAAATTAACCGTTCTAAATAGTCGGGAGATGAGATGGCTGTTACAGTAATCAGGTTTGGAGCAAAATCAACTAATAAAATCTGCTCTTATTAGTTAAGAAGACCACTAGAGCGTGAACAGCGATTACTACTTCTATTTCATCGTGAGTAAGCTGCACTGCTTAACTTTGCTGATACAAGTACAGTTGTAGTTCCTTCCGACAGGAACGTCGGAATGAAGGTATTGATTCCAAATCCAGGCTCTTATAATTACAATTTGATGTTTTCAACTAGCGTCTCTTCAGATATAACGGAACGTACGGCTTGTTCACTAAGTTCATTTTTTATCTTCAATAAACCTTTTCGCGTTTATTAATAAAATAACTTAGACACCTTGTGAAAATGACTATGCCGGCTAAAAGAACGAACGGTTAACACAAAAAGCAGCAAAATGTTAAGTGGAAGGCCGAAATGAACAAGAAAATAGAAAATAAAAATGAACTAGAAAATAGAACAAGAAATAAAAATAGAACAAAAAATAGGTCGGAAGTCAATGAGGAGACTTCGTGCTGCAGTGGGCATAATAAACTACTGACTGTGAAGATGAAGACGATGACTGTTTTAAACAATAATAGAAATACCTGAATACCATTGACCAGAAACATACGTCATGAAGAAATGTTACGATAAGTTTTTAATACGGTGTAATACACGTGACAGAAATCATAACCGCTTACGAGCCCATTATTGCAGAAAGTGCATTTAAAGTGAGCCGCCATATTTGGTATTTTCTAGGAAAGGTCCCCATCATAGCCGGGCGAGAATAGTGCCACAGTGCAACGACCAACTAGGCGTGATACAAATTTCACAGAGCTGTCTTGCTTACGTAGCTACAACAGATAACATAAGGCATCGCGAGGTATTTAGCGATAAGATTACTTTATTGTGAGCAGAATGTGTCGAGCAGTCCAATATAGCTGCCTGTTAATGTTCCTACGACGTCAATACTTGGCTCGTTTTAGAAAGACGATAGCGCCCACACATTTCTACCAAGGCAGCAGCAACCGTCATCTTTCATCGAATGACAGACGAACACTGGCACATGTACGCAGTACAGCACTTCTAGATGGGTTAGGCCATCTACCTAAACATAACGACCTAAGAAGTTCTTCACTGCCTTCAGGCTTTTCCTTATATATCGAACAATACACCTCAAAGGGTTCCGTGAGTTGGAAGGCCTTACCTAAGGAATGCAGAATTAAGAAGTAGACGAAAACACTCGAGACAAGAAATCAAAGCAACTATAAATACGTGCATGGCGTAAGATTAGACGCTCCTCTGCTGTGGATTCACACGTCTCGTTCGCTATCCGGTCGGCTTTCTAGAGCTGAATCCTCTGGTGTGAGAATACAGCAGCTAGGATATGCCATGATGTGCCTTCCATGAAGCGTAGACAAGGTTTCATCACCTGTCGAGAAAATGTTTGCGCGACTCTCAAGGGACAGAAACAGAAAAAAAAAGAAGGGCGAGAGAGTGGCCACTTTTCTGTAGCACGTGGGTTGCCAATAGCACTGTCTCGCCGACATCTCGAGGCAGAAGAAAAGTTACACTGCTTTAAAAAGTGCTTACAGACTGAAACCGTATATTCATTTAAGTAAAATGACAGATTATGTGCGTCAGAAAAAAAAAGAACATTACGATACAGCAGCGCAAATGGGGTTGCATCATCCTGTTGAGTAGAAAGAATGTACGTATTCGAAAAGGAGTCGTGTAACGTGGGTGCTACCAATGCCACTGATACTGGAGACTTTTCACTTATCTGGATTTGAGAAGACCGCGAGTAATATAACAGCGAAAAATGCTGCGTTCGTGTTAGACATGTCTAAATAATCTCTGAAATGCGACAAAAGTTCACGATGCTCAAGGTTTGACATCTATTCGGAATAATTTGCCACTTCAGTTAGCTCAGCAGTGCGTGCAACTAGCTCTGGGAATCTAAGTGTAAAGTTTAGGTACCATTTATATTATTTCTCGGCAGACTCTCTGCGAAAATAACGCGTGAAATAAATCACGCGGCATCCATACGATTGACGCAAATTCCATTTTGTGCCCTCAATATGAGTATTTTATAGTTATTAAAACTCTCCCGATAGAATAAAAGATAGAATAAGCATTACAGAATATTATAACTTCATAGAGAGATAGGATGAGCCATTTATCAGTGACCCCGCCGCGGTGGTCTAGTGTCTAAGGTACTCGGCTGCTGAACCGCAAGTCGCAAAATAGAATTCCAGCTGTGCCGGCTGCATTTTCAATGAAGGCAAAAGTGCTGTAGGCCCCCCGTGTGCTCAGCTTTAGGTGCTCGTTGGAGAACCTCAGGTGGCCGAAATTTCCGGAGCCTTCCACTATACTGCGTCTCTCATAATCATATGGTGGTTTGGGGACGTTAAACCCCACATATCAATCAATCAACATTTTATTATTGAAATATGATTCGTTATTTTGTACTTTGGATCTCCTAGTCCGGAATAATATTGGCTTTTCACACAAGTGCGTTCAGTCAACCAGACTTTGTCGTTGTGCCTGGTCCAAAGTGGACAGGACTTCATACCACGCAAGTGCAGTCGGGTTCGGTCTGGCCGATATTTTCAAAGTTTATTGGTGCGCCACGTGCATGTCGTATAACGTGGTCGTCATGCGGCAGAACTTACAGCAAGTATTTCACACCAGGAAAGTCATCTTGGATAAGATAAGACGATTTGGAACTTAAGCTGCTCGTAATTGGCGCTGTATATGAACCCGGTTACACTATTTAAGTTGTGATCAGTTGAGAGTAGTGTTTGTTTACCAAGACGAATGTATTAGAAAGCCTCGGAGTGTAAAAGACGCGGCTGTAAGCAATAAGTGATCAACGAAAAGCGGCGCTGTGTAGGAATCGGTGGAGTTCCAAAGTGAACGTTCTCAGATTCAGGCGATAGCAGTTTTATTGCATCGAACCTTCACGTGCATTAGTATCCACTGCAAATATTTCCCGAGAACCTCTCGACGATTGGCCGCAGCATGACAACAAAAAGAAGCGTTCAAGCGAAAGGAACGAGCTCCAACGAAATAGGCACCCTGCTACAGAGTGCGGCCGTTATTGCTACCGGCAAAAAGAATCCCCTTTAGTGCCAATGAAAACCGTTATTAAGCATTGAGGCCACCTCATTATATAAACAATTCATCGCAGGCACCATTTCACTTTCTCTGGACCATTCTCCAACTGGCTACTACAGAAAGATAGCAGAAAGCTGGCGTTATAGTGCCTTCAATATGGGCTTTTTTTTTTTCTTCAGAAGCAAGGGTTCTCTGAGAAGGGGATATAGGGAACGAAACCGTGTGACCTCAAGGACCGATGAAGAAGAGCGGCCGCAAGAGGACCCTATTGAATGTCTATATAGTTGGCATGCAAGAGCGGTCGGCTCAACAGAAAGACGACGGCGGTATTCATGAAGACATAGCATTATGCAAGGCGGCAGAGTATGTATCATTGATACGAGATGCTGAAAGGCCTACAAGAATCTTGAAAACGTTTGTCTGCAATCTCGTTTCTTTTTGTCCCTCTTGTAAGCTGATGACTACGACGCACGTGCCAAATGTATGACCAGTCTCTTACAAACTTGTGCGGCGTCTTAACCTCACCGAAAACGTTAATGTGCTGCTTCTCAAGTACGATGGTGGACAATAAATCTCTTCTCCAGTTCTTTTCCGTGGTTATGAAACCCGAGTTTTCCGCTCATTTATTTTCTTCTCTTGATTTCATGCTGCATCTTTTTCGCTTTTTTTTATACCGCAGCTACCGTACAAAATCTGTCAAAGCGCGTAGCCTATAGCACCATGACAAAGACTGTTCCTTGACTTCACGTTGTTTTTGGTTTCATCAAGCTAAGAATATACGGGTACACGCGTGTCTGTCTCTGTAGCTATTCCAGTGTGCATTTTTTAGTCTGGGGAAGCCGAAATAATTATGTCACCTATCCTAACCATACATGTATGCTGTTTTACCATCATTCTCGTTGTCGTGTATTAGCTCGCTACTGCATATTCAGCATGGGTCACAAAACATACTACGATTCCGAATAGATTTCAAATCAGCCTGAGTCTAACTTTGCCCATGTGAGAGCATATAATGTTGAGCCTGGTTAAGAGTAATTGTGGCTGAGTATAATTTCGGTGTTTCTAATGCAGCGTACAGAAAAACTTTGGCAAACAATGATGGAATAAGCCTCAGTGATAATGCCAACAACATAACAGGCTGAGAATATAGCGAACTGCACCCAACCTTTATATATTAGGCATTAATGGCATCGCTACATTTCACTTCTCGCGCTCATTCTAAACTGAGACTAGAAGCCCGTGTTTCGTAAGACGCGTCTAATCAGTATTGTGAAAATCATGCGCGCCAAGCGAAGGCAAGATCTTCACGAAGCAATGTTTTACGATTGGCAGAGTTTGCAGTTGCGTGATTTGCATAGCTGTGCATTTTATTGGGACGCCTCTCTTACGTATGCAGCTATCCTGAGAAATGGGTATAAAAGAAAAAAATTACCGCCTACTCCTTTTAGGCACAATCTTCAGAGAAAGCTCATATAGATTTCTTAGAATGACTCCCGTATCTGTTGTTGAAAACGTGATGGTCCAGGGCTGAAAATATGGATTAACGCCTATTTATGGCGCTTCATTTCGTTGTTTCATGATGAAGAATATAACGTGAAGAAAGGAGGGTAAAGCAAAATATCTGCTGTAGTTATGCATTGCCTTCGAATAAAGCAACGTCACAGTTAGCTACAGGCTCAGCTAACTTTGATCCTAAATGTTGCCGATTTCTTCGATTCAGAAGAAAATTTCTTTGATCCGGATTTTAAGCGCAGGATTTAACAGATAATCTATCACCTTGGAGGGGTCCATTACGTAAGACATCAGTGGCTTAGAACACAGCATGGCAGCCACAAGGGAGCAGCCGGTAAGGTTGTGCAGCAATCTGATTCTAAAAAAAGAATTACTTATATTGCACAACAGCGGCAAATAAGTCCCACTAAAGAAGTTCTATTTAGAACGAAAGACATGCGCATTTTATTTGTTTAATAGATATCATGGCTACGTACTTGCAGTTGCATCTAACCACTGCTCTCGAGAAGTGCTTTCTTTTTCAACTGATAAGGTAAGCACTGTAATTACTCAGAGTTCTAGCTCTAATAATAAGAACTGTAAGCCCTCGAGTCGTATATAAACTGCTGACGAACACATTATTAAGCCTAGTCGCCATATGAAGTTAAACAACCTGTGCTGTTCATGAAAGAACATTCAACCTCGTTGTAAAGAAACAAGTTGTACAAAAATATTCGGTTAGACTAAGCATCCAGGCATAGGGTACTGTGTGGCAAGCAGGTACTCTACAATAGGGCTGTGCCTGTGGTCGAAATTATTCTGGAAATAAAATAAAAAGATACATACACCATTTGTATAGCCAGGAGTGTTAAGAAGTCATGTAATATATGACAGAAGCGTATATTCACGCCAAGCGCAGCATGTGGTTGGTTTAAACGTTCAGAAATTGCAAAGCACAGATGCATTTATAATTACTGACAACAGCGTAAAGAAAGCTGGCAGCTGCACGTTCGCGTGCGTTTGAGACGCCCAGCCCGAACATTATTTCTCCACACTCGATACTCCCATATTCCTGGCGTCTTTTATGAGATGTCTCAGGCCCAACTTTCTCGGGACACTTCACGGCCGCAGTGATATTCGAAGTTCACCCCATTTCCGGCGTCTCTTTCGACTCACCTGATGCAAGTCGGGCTGAAGAGGTAGCCACCGCTTTGAACCTGTTTCACTGCTAAGCAAGAGGGATCATCATGGACTCGCGCTTTGCCTGTTCTGAATACCTGCATATTACCATAGCTCCTCTGGACGCACGCCAACCTTTTCCAGACGGCTTCATTGTGCTTTGAACCTCAATTCATCCAGATAGTCCGGTCTTCTAGCTACGCAGGTGGTGGTGGTGGTAGTGGTTAGAAGATGAGAAAATGCACCTAATTTCTGCAACCCGGTCGGGAGCACGGCGCAGTGCTTTACGCAGGTCTACCCAGTAACAAAGCGCCTTATACCGCTGCCTCCGTTTCTCTCTCCCGGGTCGTTACTCTTTCGACGCCATGACTCCCAAGACATCCCAGTTTTTGCGCAGTACCTCGAAATCCTCGGTTCCTCTCGAACCTCGCACCATCTTTAACCAGAACCTGCACGGAGTCTTACTAAGCGGACGAGCGCCTTCTGAGATGCTTGCACATGAACACCTTCTTGTGTCCTGTGGCTGCCGAGAACTTTATGACGGATATTTACCTTTACTGTGTGCATTGTGGGGTGCTGGCCCACACCTACCACATGGCCATACCTCCTCCTTTTTCGTCCTCCTTCCCCCTACCCACAAGAGAGGCTTGGGAGGAGTTCCTGATCGCCATCTCCAACCGGGACGCTCAGCGCTCCTTGGTGGCCCATGCTCTAAGAGCGATGACCACCAGGGGACTTCTGGAATAAAGAGACCACCCAAGTGCATTTGTACTAAAAATCTCAGCGTTTTTCTGAATAAATGTTTTTCAACCACCGTTACGGACGTGGAGCGGATACTTCGAGAGCTCGCCGAACGATTAATTGTGTAGTACGTCAAAACTGTACTTAGTTTAAAAGGGCCGTTATATACGTGGAACAAACGTTACTTTCTTTGAGGCACCATTTAGGTGTTCGCTGTGAAGCCGACCAAACGTTGCAATAAAGAAGCGATGTGAGCAGATTTCAATTATGCTATCGCGTTCAACACTTGAAAGCAAAGTTGAGGCATCTTCTAATTTTCTGACATCCTCAACCACGACTAAGTGCCGCAGTCTCTAATGAATGATTTGTAGACTGTCCACGCACCGACTGTTTCACTCAAGGCAAGGCTGACAGTGCAAAACTACGGTAACCCATGAGTGAGACTATGCGCTTTTATTCTATATTTCACCGGCTTTTTTTAAACATTGTGAAAAATTACATCGCATCATGTATGTTGCCACGAAAAATTGTATTGGCTGCTTTCGAGTGCTCAGTGCATTAGATGTTTAGGAAACCCTTCTTTTTTGATTGAGTTACATCCGAAAAAAAGTTACAAAAATCTGGTTGGGGGCTAAACTGTTTCCTTCATTCAGGTTGATTATAACACTGAGTCCTATTTATTTGCTGGACAATTGGAATACCTTCGTCAGATGGGCTTTCGTTGTGTCGAGTTTTCAATGTATTGCACGGAACCGTTTCTGCGTTGTCTGCATCAAACGTGGTATTCCTCTCTGTCACCCACATTTGATATTTTTTCTTTGCAAGTCAGCCACAAGAGCTCAGTCTCTCTTAAACTTCTCGCCTATTATTCATATTTTGTCTTCCCCGCTTTGTTGACACGTTAATGTACATAATTTTTGCTCAAATGAATGACTGCACTCGCAAGTGTCTGTGGTTAGATGAGCTTGTTAATGAACGCCATTTACGACATGTGGTCATTCGCCGCTTATTAAACCGTATTGTCCTCAGTCGCTGTCATGCCCGCAAAGGAGAGAGAAGCCGGTACTTGGTACCATATATTGATTACCCTAGCAGAAAACGGGCGAAAACTCTTCCTCTGGGCCCGAGGTGCCCTTCTTCAGTTTATACTCTTTTTGGCATTTGAACTAGCTCGGCTTGTCTCTTATAATTCATTAAGTGCTGGCATCATCTACGAAAACAAGAAAGTAAAGTAGAAATGACTCACAACAAAAAGAAAAGAGAGGCAGGATACAAGAGGTTTAGCTAAGCTGCCTTTAGTGCTCTGCATAGCTAGCTCAAGCGATGGAACACAATAAGGTCTGTGAAATAGCGCGCAATAACGGATACAAGTTACTGCTGAAAGTAATTATCCAAGAAAAAACATAACCTGAAAATTGACATTCCCCGGAGCCATAAAAAATACGCTATACTCTCTTTTTGCAGGTGAAATAAGTCATGGGGCATCATAAACAACAACAGCGAAACAATACCCCTCCGCAATACTGTACTCAAGCACACCATATAATAATGTCACCTCTCTGACTATTAATGATACGAGCAAGTCACTGGTTTAGTGTGAAACGCAGCCTTACCGGGTTCCTATTGTATAAACTTGTTCGTACCATGCTGTTGGCAGGTTTCAAAAAACGAAAACTATGGCCCTTTTATGAATGTTTACTGAAGGTGTTTTCGCCTTTGCAGGAACTCTCTTTTGTGGCATTTTCTTGATGATATTAGGTTGTTGCATAATAAATGTATTCCTCGGGCACATGCTTTCTTTGGGGTTTTATTTTGGTAAGTGTAAATTAGGTACTGCGATTTCCCGTGTCGACGGCGTTACATGTCACTTTAAGCAAATATGGTGCGTAACAATTTATCGGTGCTACTTTTCATCGGCACCTCATTCCATAATCCTGTAAAAAAAGAGATGTTCCAACTTCCACGGAGACAAATCCAATAGGTTATTATAAACTATGATCTCATGAATACGAATGTCAGCATAGAAACTCACAAGGTTTATTTAGCTGCACACCGTATTTCCGGATGTGCAACGTAAAAAAGTAGTTGTTATCATTACTCGTTTAGGTGAAAAGCAGGTGCTGTAGTAAACGCATCGTGTCGAAAATGTGTCCATGCAGCTGAGCATGGAGCGCTTTCGTAAGCCTTGCGTTGCGAGGCAAACTGAATTCGTAAAATTTGGAACTAAATCTCTGAAGGCAGTCCTTAAACGAATAATGTTAGTGTCTCGCTAACGAAAGATGGCACGGACATTTCTCTGAACCCGGAAAGGTCACACGTGTGTTATGAAATAATAAAAGCAGCAACGTCTGCTGTTCACTAGTTAAAAAAAAAGAGAAAGTTTTTAGTTCATAGTTTATGAGCGCTGCCGACATGTCATAATGCTGTGGTCTGACTAGAGTACTCGTTGAGTGTCGTTGTCGGACAAGAGTAGACTGCTCGTTAAAATAAGGGGGAAAATAAAAGAAAAACATAAATCGTATTCTCGAACATGGCCACAACACCATGTAAACTCGTACATCTATACTGATCACGACTTTCATGAGTGCACGCGTACAAAAGACCGTGGGATGGACACACCCATAATGATGCGTCGATCTACTAAAACTAGCCAGCCGTGCAACGTACATGTGTGTTCGGCAACGTGAAACCCCAGTCAGAACTAGTTATCCCAGGCGTGGCAGTAAGGTAGGTGTACGTCGCCGGACACGACGTAGTCATTTGCATACACATCATTCACTCGTTTTGCAATCTTCTGAATGGCTGAGACGCGCAGAAGAATCGATGCTGATATTACTCAGGAACCTGGGCCACATCTCAGCCCCCCAAAGTCATTTCATTTGCCATGAGAAGTATTCAACAATAGCGCTTCATGCCTGCTCAGCACTTTTATTATTAATTGCGTGTGTTTTAAGGAACAAGCTAATGCATGATATTTTCTGAAGAATGTGGAGGTGAAAACGAGATAATAATGACGGAGAAAATAACCAGGTTGACAATACGATAGGCTGCTCTTCATCTCACGGCAAACATATATGTTATTCATTTCATCCTATTCTTTCTTTTCTTCTCTATATTTGATTTTGCTGGGTTCCACAGAATTAGTGTAAGACTACAGGAACAAGAGGTAGTATCTGCATTGCAGCAACATAATTGTAAGCTTTCTTTGAAAGCGGCAGCATTTTTTATAGGTCGACAGCTTTTTTCTGGAATTTTCGTGACACCCGTAAATGTTCGAAATGCTGGACAACAGCGAAAAAAAAAAAAAGCAGATGGTCTAACAAAGCTTGTTGTTTGGCGTTCTCATGTAATGGCCCCAAATGCGCTAAGCACAGAGCCAGGCTCAAAAACATGATCAAGGGCAAAGTTTGGAGTTTTTGATGTCTACGTGTTCTGATTTCTCTGTGCTAATCATTCCAGCTGCACCATGGCAATAAAGCAGCAGCAAGCGCTAATCGTGAATTTCGTGGGTATTATCCTCCATGGCGTCCATCGCACGCTATGTTTGACTACAAGACAATACCCCTTTAAGGAAGCTTTCAGGATAAGTAAGGAAGTTTTGTTCAGCCTTTGATTATCGGGCCAGCAGCTCAGTGTGGTGTGATTCTAACCATGAAAAAAATAATAACAATAGTCTGTACACTGTAAGAACAAAAAAAATCGTCTTAGATATGACTCCCATCTAACTTCTGCTTTCTCGTCACTTTTCGCCTCTTGTTGTAAGCAATCATCGTAGTATATGACTTCAGTGAGAAAAAGAAGAACTAGAAGGTGTCTCCAACGTTGTAAAAATGAAATGTCCGGGTATAAAGTTGAAAGCAGCAATAGGCACACCCATCACATCAACGCTCTTTCGGTGTGAACTACGTTGACTCTATAATGAGCAGCATTATTTACTTTAATTTTATGCAATATCCTAGCGACTGTTTCATGTCGGTAAATTTTGTCAACCCATGTGGTAGTTATTATTATATTTTTTCAGCGTCGAGTATTATTTGTGTCATTGTGTTTTATCAAAGATTGTAAAAATAGTGAACGTTACAGTGGAAGTAAAATGTAATACTAACCCTTTCAAGTCTCCAATGTAACGTTTGCCTGTTCATAAGCCATTCAGGCACCAAGAACAAAAACTCGCCACAATTCAGCGTTTGTGGCTTTTAAATTACATATGTGTTTTTATTTCGATTAACACGAATATAAAAAAAACAACAAGCTTACTTATGCTCCAGTGACTCATCTTTGAGACCACTGCTCATTCTTTTTATGCTTTTGATGAAAACGCCTTCTTTTGTTTTCTTTCACCACCATGCTTGAACTCTCCCGCAATCACTTCACACTCCAGCTAAAGCAAAGAAGCACCGCTAATTATTTTCATTACAAGTCATTCTCATAAAGAGAATAAGCCTGCGAAACAGATGACTGAAGCTGATTGAGTAAAGACAAACGATTCACTTAGAAGAAAAACATGGACGTCTCGAAACAAATAGCAGTGGCCTCAAATGCTCCTGGCCGCATTATTCCAGAAACGTTATACTTGACGAGGCATTCTTCCCAGCCACAAACTCTCAATATAGCTATTAGTCTGCGGCAACAGTATTTTTTTTTTTGCGAATAATATTGCTATGACTCAAGAAGAACAAAAATGGCATCTATGATTAGCTTCTTTGTCAAATGGTGTTGCCTTTCTAGGTTGCCTTCACTGATCCACTGTTTAATGGTATTGAGAAAAAGTTTAAATGAAACAATCACAATGACCATGTCTTTTCCATAACAGAACGTAAGGCTGTGGATAAGAGATCGAAATTTCTTTTTCAGGACGGCGGCTGTATAACAGGGGGGGGGGGGCGGTTAATATATTTGTGTGAATTTGCGTGTGGCTTTCGGCATAGAATGCACCTTGTTGTTTCAAATGTTCTTCCTTCAAGAATAGTTGCTTTTAATGAAAGCTCTCTTTCTTTCTCTGAGTATTTTTCATATTTTTTAACCGTATATGAGCAATAACGGAACGAGAGAAAAGGTGGATGAATGCTTTTATTATCACATGAGCAGTTACACAAAAATAAGATGAATGGACGGGAACACAGAGGTAATGAATTTCAAGAGCGAATAAGTTTTTAAAGCTCCGTAGGCAGCTGCAACTTCAAAAGAAATTCTGTCTCTAATGACGTGCATTCTTTTCCATATAATGCATTTTTTCTTGTAGTTAACTTAGCACCCGGGTTATTAACTTACGCAACGAAATTTTGCAATGGCAGTGGTTTATACCAACAACTGTATGTTTCCTCTTATTTGCCGCTAGTGGCATCATGTAAACAAAAAAGTAATAGTAGGCATATATGAGTGTCCACTTGAGAAAGTAAAACATAGACCAAAAAGTTCAAAATGTCTACATCATTATTATTCTCTTTGTAAAGCCAGCAAGATATACAGCATTCTAACGCAACTGAAACCTTTAAAAGGCAGCTGAAACCACAGGTACATGAATCGAGCGAATAGCGAGGGTGGTGTCTGTTGTTATTTTGAGCCATTTAATTTTGTTTTGCTAAACGTTCAGGAAACAAGATAGCTACAATATAGTAGCTTGAATCAACAAACTGTGCCAGGTCTAATATTTCTATTACTCTATTGCAATTCTGATACGAGCGTCGTTGGTTGTGAAGCAAATCAGTTATGAAGACTTTATGAAGGCGATACGAAGCTTATAAGTTACTCAGTCATATAACAGGTAAACGTTCTATGACAGAACTTTCTTCAAGAACGAATAAATTTCTGCCACATGTGAGAGCCATACTATTTCCATTGGAAATAGCGTGCTCGTGTGGCGCACTGTTTACACAAGCCTGGCACACGAAACACGGAGAGCGCGACACTATTCTCACCGGAAATTCAATACCATCTGGCCCACCAGTGCAATAGTCACACTATTTGATGTTTCGCGAAGCTGTTTGAAAGTCACGAATATGTGCCGTCGCAGGCATGCGAATGAGCTTGACCCTGCATCCTGCAAAGCGACGCCTAACGGCAGCCTCACGTTATTGCCTCAAGGGCAGCAGATTTTTCAAAAGCCGACGAACTTGAGAACATGTAAAATGCGTACGTGAGAACTTGAACTTCTTTAATGATCCGTCGCAAGAGAACCAATGCTTGTTCCAGAGAGACAAACGTAACGATGAGGCTCTATACTGTAGAGTATGTAGAGTAGAAAGAATGTCTGAATGCGAGATCAATTTGTGTAAAGAGGAAGCTTTGTGGTGGTGGTGTTTAGTGGTGCAGTAGGTGTAGATTTCGGAAAGAAGGCACAATTTCTAAACATTCTTGCGTGGTTTTATGGTGAGACTAGTAATCAAAGTATAGTGAGAGGATTTTTATTGCTCCGGTTTCATCAAAGCAAGATCAACGAGAGGCACTATAGATGCAAGAGGATGAATAAAAGACTAAATACGTGAGTTGAACTCTTTAGTATGAGAAATCATAGCGAAGAGGTATCAGAGCTACACAAGGATTTGAATGAGCAGAAGCCGGGAAGAAGGCACCTGAATGGTGAAATCGACGAAGTTTTAGAGAATGAAAAGCTATATTTTCATAATAGTGTGTATGAAATTGCCCACAACATGGAAAACAATCTATTCGTTTTTTCGAAGCTTTTTCAGATCCACTCAATTTCGAACTTACTAGCTAAATCAAGCATTTTGTAAACAGAATTTCAAATTTCGTCTTCGCGCAATAAATATTTCGTAAACAGACCTAGAAAATAAAACTGGATAAAATGATGCTAGAGTAAGCAATTTCACTTTTTTCAGTATGGACAGCATTTTAATGCATTATTTCTAAACAGAGATGTTTATCTTTAAACTTAAAGGCAGTTGACGCGTAAATCTCATCCGTGTCTGTGGTCTCTGTGCAATCAACGCAGACAAATTTTGATCAGAACTTAACAGTGTAAAAGATACATGTACTTAGCTACTATACAATTATATTGACTTAAATGCGAATGAGATTTCTACAAACGTTGCCCCATCGGTGCTGGTGTTAGATCCCATGGAACAAACATTTCCGTAACAGAAAATATTTTGACGTACTGTGTCCTTCCTACTCAATCATTCGAGGAGATTTTAAGATAATAATTTCAGTATTAGCCCAACTCCTTCATTGTTGTTTTGTGTGTGCATCTCATACTATACGTGGGCTTTTGTATAGTTTTGGCCAGCCTCCGAAATGTATATGTATTTTGCTAACTGCTGTTGAAATGCGTTTTCTACGTTATACTTATTTTTTGCTGTCAACGAGCATGAATTATTTTATATTTTCTAACTTTTTTTTAAAAACCTGTAAGTGTTCGCCACGTTGCATGTACGTTGATAAAATAAAAAAAAACGGATCTGCCACTCCAAAGTGCGTTCCATGTGCTTTAAGCACATAGTGCGCACTTAGAGTACACTTAAGAGGGGATTTCGGCTACAGTTGACACTTGAAAATTGGCTAGTTTCTTACTTGAAAAGTCTATGATCGAAGAAAATGTGACATCTAAATTTCTACAACATATTGATCCCAAACCCATATAGACGGCAACCTTAACGCCGATTCTGAAGTATAGAGTTTTTCTTTCACGGTCATGTTTCATTAGATATTGACCACATGAATATGCCTCACGAAAATAATACTTAAGGCCAGTCATGTATTTGTAGCTCATGAACACACCCATTAAGAAGTAGAAAAAAATATGGAACGAATCGAGCCATGCGAGAACCATAGGGCCCTCACGAACGTTGGCGGGCCTTTTGTTTGAGACTACTGCATAACGTTTTCGCCAAGCAGAGCAGCGACACCCATTAGTTACAAAAGTTCCAAGCAACACCGATAACACCGCAGAAGTTAAAGAGTGGTAATGTTAAGCCACAAAACAAGTTCCATTAAGATATTTTGTGAAACTAATATGTTTTCAAGAAGAACGACAGTATCTTGTGATACATGCAAGTATTTTGTGGTAAACGAAGTTTCAGAAACATGTCGAAGTATCTGAATATACAAATCAAAAGAATTGTATCAGATACAATTAATCCGGAGTAACCGTTTATCTGTATCTCAAATATTTCCTGCCCGAGTGTCTTGTTTCATATCACGGTACAATTTTGAAGTGTATTTGCTTAGACCTGATTTTGACGGACGCACGAATTCAAACAATAGTCTGCCTGTAAAGCATGCACTGCCACATATAGATGATGTTAACGGAGAAAGCTCCTTAGTGAATGACAATGTATAGTTTTGTTCGAGCAGCTTGGAAATGTTCTCCTAAATGGCAAAAATAGAAAAGCTAAATATACCACCTGAAAAGTGTTGATGGCCGCCGTTATTTTATAGTTTTTTGATGTGCTTTTCTGAGGTATTCGTGAACCACTTTTACCATCATGTCGCTTTCATCTCAAAAAAATAAAAGATGAAGCGGATTTAACTCTTTCTACCCTCCAGTCAACAGCTTATATACACATAAAACGATTTAGCGTACTACAGGTAGCAGTCAACGCTAAGGCCCACGATACCATCCCGGTATAATTGAACTGGCAGCCAAACTCCTAAGAAGGCCTTGCGTCAAGTAATTGGCGGTTCGCCCCAATCGCCATCTGCATATCGCTGAGATGAAAAGGATTGATTGATTGATATGTGGGGTTTAACGTCCCAAAACCACCATATGATTATGAGAGACGCCGTAGTGGAGGGCTCCGGAAATTTCGACCACCTGGGGTTCTTTACCGTGCACCCAAATCTGAGCACACGGGCCTACAACATTTCCGCCTCCATCGGAAATGCAGCCACCGCAGCCGGGATTCGAACCCGCGACCTGCGGGTCAGATGAAAAAGATCAAGCAAAAGGATTATTGAAATATATGATGTCCCAGAAAAAATTGGTAGTGACGTCGGGAATTTGTATTTTGTGGTTCCCTATCAATTAGTCTTTAATTGCTGACCTTTTACACCATTTGATAACCACGCGATCGCATTGCGTCGTTATGGATCACAATGGCGCCCGCTTGAAAAAAATTTACCACGAAACTTTTTGAGATTAGCCAGCTATGGTCTTCGCAATTAACACCATAAATTGCTCTCATGACATAAAAATTTCTATATTATCATCATTAATTTAAACCAAAATACTTTGAAGATGAATAAATTTCAATACAATGCTTCACGGGTACAATAGCAGAAAAACTGAAAAAAATTACGTTGTCAAATCACGGAAAGCCAGTGGAGTCAGACTGTAGCATTAGAAGTACCATGTTGGGAACATTGCAGTAGAGGTTTTTTTTTGTTTTTGTTTTTTTGCTTTGCGCGCGAGAATTTCCTGTAACGACAGGCGAGGGCAAGCCCGCCTTGCACTAGCGGCGAAAACCGTCGGCAGTCCCAGGAGCGGTATTTTATGCATTCTGTGGGAGATTTCAGCTTCTCGGGCATGTGACGCCAGTAATAAGTAAATAAATGACCTACGGATTATACGCATTAAACCACTGCGCAAAATTGAGTGATGCCTCGTTGACAAGACAACATGCGCTGAACAAAACGCCATCCCACATCGCTCACGCTCGTTATTGATATTCTATGGCCCATATATGGCTGCCTGCAATACTACACCATTTTTTGCGCTTGACCAAAATATGATGCAATCAACTGCTTATCAAACTGTAAAATAAACTGTAAAGCAAATTTTTGGTGTAGCTTGGCGTATACTGAGTGTATAAAAAGTAATTGATTTTCTTGATTTTGGTATTTTGCCTCTCCTCACCTATTCACGCTTCAATTGTTCGGCGTGCGTTGATGCCTATCACAACAGCTTTTCGACCAATTTAGGGTCTATTTTTGACGACCAATATGGTGGAACACTGGAGGCCCTGCAAAACAGCCTATTTTCTCCAATCAAAGTACGTTGTCGCCTAAAATGTGACGCAGCCTAGTGGAATCAAACGTGTTCTTTCGTTCGAAGTCATCCAGCCAAATTACCTCTCGTTTCTTTGCAAATTAACAAAAAATACTTTGTTATTTAGTAGCTTTTCACACCTGCCTCAGCCGGCTCGCATCTGGTTGCTAATTAGGATGTTATCAATTTTGTAATTATGTATAATCGTGAAAGCGTCTCGTGTAAATAGTAACAAGTATCGCTCTTTGGAGGGGAAGTAGATATTGATAATTGTGAAGAATTGCTAATGGTTTTTATCGTGCATTCACCATCTTTGACTTGGCTTGATCACCCCAATTTCAAGTAGCATGTCCCAATCTTCCTATAACATTAAAAAACAGCAAACCGGATGTGCGTCTGGTTAACCGCCCTGCCTTTCCTTGCATCTTTATCTCTCTCTCTCTCTCTAAAAAACAGCTCTCACGCTTGACTACAGCCAAGCCATTAGTTTAGCGCTCAAGGGCTGAGTGGCAGCAGTTCATTTGTTGAGCCTTCAGATTTTATTTGCATTACATTTGTACTTTTTGCTTTATTTTGCTATTCAAGTGTACTATTTTGCTATTTTTGCTATTATTTTGCTATTTTGCTATTCAAGTATTATTTTTCGCTCATTCAAGTGTTGAAGCATGATGCATGAGATCATTAGTAGTATGCTTTTTATAGATATTATTTTGAATATATCACTTGCTTTATTTTCTTTACTTTCTCACAGACATTAAAAATTATCCTCAGGTTGCCAGAAGCAGCACAAAATAACAATAAGAATACAAACCAACTGCTGCTTTAGAGTTTTTTCATGACTTATTCTGTACTCCTTTTTATACGCCACCAGTACAAAACTTGTACAATTTCCTCATTTGTGAGCCATACGTTTTACAAAAGAAGTATATAAGCATACTGCGCACACCGCTATGGAAAAATCATATGATCGAAGAGTAATGGAGATAGAAGAGAAATGAAATGCCATGAAAGAGTATGGGCAATTGACCTGAGGTGCAGCTCCTCATTTAACCTACATTCCTCACTAGAAGTTAGCCGAAAAAGGTTAACTTCCGGCGGTGGCCTGGGCCTGAACGCTGACTTCCTTTAGAGCTTGTTCTTTCTAGATATTCTGGAAAGATTACAATGACACTCTGTTTCCACTAAGATCATTTAGCACTCAACAAGGCCAGAGAATGTTGTCTAAGGTCGTTATGGCCTCGCAGCATTTGGATTCGGGAGAATGCCCTTCAGAACGTCTTTTGTTTTGAAAATGCGGCTTTGGGAAGGTACCAACCTGAAGTAGAGCACTGCACGGGCCGTATTTTCTGGCCCAGGCCAGGCCCCGTTCGAAAACGCTATGCTCTGGCTCGCCCAAGCACGCCCCAATATTTTAAATATGGCCGGTATCTAGCCCAGCTTGGTCCGGCCTCGGCCTACCCGTTCCAGCCCATTATGCTTTGAGTATAAACAAGACACTGTCTGATCTTCGATTTTTTCTAGAATACCTGCCACATAAGATATTTTCTACATTATTTCGAGAACTTCTTTCGGTGCCATGACATTCTCTGGTACTCTAAAAATTCAGCTGGTTACGCGACTAACACCTTTGCAAATCAATTGAAGGTCAATATAAATTACAATCGAAATCATAGCCAGGTGTCCCATGTACGTAGTGCTAACCACGTACTCTTATATTTGCAATTCAAAGAATGACTGCAAAATATAATCTTCCCGCAAAGTGGGCAAAAGAGCAGACTTCTATAGTTTGAGTCCACCTAATTTGTGTACGAGCTGGGGCAGTTCAGGAAAAGTATCATGTCTGTTGCAAACTTCCCTTATTTCACAATTTAATTAAAGAAAAACTCGCTCTAGCTGCTTCCGGGAGGAATGCACAGGCTTGGAAGTGTTACAGGAAATATAGCTCACCTGTTGGCTTCTCGACAGACAACTGTCCCCAACGCACACTGTTTTCATTGTAAAAACAAGAAGGTTTGAACCAATCTTCTTCCTCGAGTCATCACCACCACAGTGCCATAGATTTGTCAAAGCAAGCCATACCCTGTAGGGAGAGAGCCTACGTCCTCGCAGTTCCCTGAAACGTCTATCTCGTTGATTTTGTGCAACAGCCTTCAATCTTTGAATGTGTTTGTATTAAAGCAGGAACAGCCCAAGTGCTTCCAAAAGAGATGTATCTCCCCGTCAAATGGGGCGTCTCGAATGTTCAGAGAGGGATCCCCGCAAACACCGGCAGCGGGAGAGTGGTTTGCCAAATCATCAATGACCGAAAGTCCTAATGCAAACAGGCTATGAAGTCATACTGTCTTTGGCTCGCTGTTGTGGTTGCAGGCTTGCAGCTCGCGGCAGTGACAATGCAGGAGCATTATTGAGATATGTTGCAAAAAAAAAAAAAACGTTGACAAAGGTGGACAAGAAAAGGTGGAAGGTAAACAAGAAGCCAACTTTGAACAGGTTTAGCGCCCCTGTGGAGGGACATTTCACGTGGATCTGGTGCATTCTACTGTTTCAGAAGGTTTGATTGCAGAGAGAGCCAGCTTTTTCAGTCGACAAAATAGGTTGAATGATAGGTTCGAACAAAGACAAACAGCGTGCACACGTCATTATATCGATATGTATGAGAACCGAGTTAATACGGGCCTGACCCTGATCCGAACCTGACCCGAGCCTCAAGCTCATGGGCCCGTTCTAATAATCCATCACATGGCCCAACCCGGCCCTTGGGTTGGGCCCGGGTTTTTGGGCCGGCCCGGTTATGTGCGATGTTATATTCTGAACTTTTCTTCCAAAATAACTTTTCCTTCTCTTTGAACAATTTCATGGGGATGGGAGGAGAGAAGTATTGGGATAGCCTGCCTACCTCGTAGAATGCTCTAGAGTCGCTTCGTACGTGCTCAACTCTCACTTTTTGTACAGAGATTGCGCGTCTGCGTAGAGGGCTGGGTAGTTTATAAACTGTGCATGATGGTGCTAACAACTCGCTACTATTTAAGTTGTTCCTTTTAATGACAAGCTCCACGAATGTAAACCATGTTTATAATTGTACATAATAGTTTAATTATCCATAAAAAGATTCTATCACATGCTCAACTATACACAGCTTCAATGATGGTGACAAGAATTACCAGCTGCGAAAAAGGCCCAATAGTCAACAAGAACTTACGCAACCTGCAGCAATAGGCAATTACTGCTACTCTCCGATGCTACAGCGACTGCTAGGAGAAAGTGGAGCTGTCTGTGGATTGGAAGCACTTGGAGATCCCCATGATCTCTTAGCTTGACAAACTTATCTTCATCGAGAACATACCTTCGATTTTTCTTACTTCGTGCGTGGGAGAGAAGATCGAACACATGGTGCACGATCGCTTGAGCCAGTGTTTATTTGATGGTGAACACTTAACGGACTACATGTTCCACTTCTGGCAACAACTATCAATGCACGATGTCCTTTCTCTAATAATTTAAGGCCTCGTTGATGTCCGGAACCGTTTAATCAAGTATTCATAACGGCAAGTTAGATTGTTGAGCCGGCTCCCCAGCTCAAGTTACGCCAACAGGGTGCGTGCAATCCATTATTTTTTTCCTTGTTCCCAGAGCTTCCTTGCGCCATGAAGGGCTTCAATATTCATTTTTCTATTTCAGTTAAACCTCGCCGACGCTGCTGTAAGGAGTTCAAAAGTGAAAGCTATATGTCAAATTACTATAATCAGATTTAAACTTATCTTTTGACGGCTCCCCTTCTAAAATGAAATACTGATGTTACGTACTCAGTTGCAGTATTCCTCGAACAACCGACAGCCAGCATTCTGCAAACAACGCGCGTAATGACTGTCGTGCAAGCATGCCATTCAGAAGCGTTCTCGACCGACCCTTCCTGCTCTAACGATTGCCTACCAGCGACCTCTCTGGTGTTCCTCGTCAGAGCACCCAGTCTTGGTTTTCGGAGTCGAAGGGTGCTTCGGGAATGAACAATTCCTACGTATGACTAAATCAGCTACTCTCGCAGATACAGAGCCTCCCGACTGTGTTCTTGAATAAACACCCTTCTCGTCCTTCACTTTCTCTCACATGTCCTCCTATTACTGCGCATCAAACATTTTCGACCAAATGAGCCCCCAGAACTTGGTCTTTAAACTCTACGCACATTAGAGCCGTCCCCTTCGAATAGGAATAACTAGAAGCATAGCCTCATTTGCTTGGCGCCCAACCCCTTTGGCTCCTGCGGCCATGCTTGCATTCACTCATGAAGCCCTCCACACCCGCTCCGCCTCACCCCACACCTCACTCTCATTTACGTTGTACATAAACAAGCTGTAGCAGCTATTGTTCGGTTGTTCTCCCTTTCATCAGCGCACGCGTGCATTGTGAACAGAATGTTAATCGCACAAACGTCGATGAGTTGTGCGGAAACTCGTAACATGCGGAAAGGAAAATGGCACACTGCAGGAGAAACACAAATAGACGGCAAGCAGCGTTGACATTACGGTTCACCCTTCCATTGCAATCGCGACGGAAACGGTGCAGTTATTTATTATTACGCTTTGTCGCAATGTAAACACCATCTGGTTCTAAGAAACTTATAAAACATGATTGAGGCTTTGCATCGGAGCTGTATATCACTAGGGTTTCATGTGTTTTTAGTTTGCTACGCATAAAACGTCCGCGCTTTAATCAAGTGCGTGGCTAGAGTGCCATCTGGCTCCCCGAAGGGATGCTAACTGTTTACGCTAGAGCGCAACAATATAAGTCAAAGCAGAAATTGTCAAACAACAATATCCATTCATGTTCTGCTGTGCTATGGCATGGCGACGTATAATAATAATAATAATAATAATAATAATAATAATAATAATAATAATAATAATAATAATAATAATAATAATAATAATAATAATAATAATAATAATAATAATAATAATAATAATAATAATAATAATAATAATAATAATAATAATAATAATAATAATCGTTATTGTCATATTAAGTTGTACGATACAAAGTACTGATTATCCGATTTTATAAGCATCACTTAAGTACTCCTTTTATAATACCGTCATGTCTGGTTAATATAGATGTTAGTTAGGCGCCATACGCTAAAGTTGATTTGTGTAGCAGTGTTCAGGACTACCATCTTCGCGCCCACCAGTGCTTAATATCAGCTTACCGATTCGGCTGTTGCAATATCTATGTTGCTGTTTTCATCGTTAGGCAACTGTAAACTGCTCATATAAAACATACGCAGCTTTTTAACATATGTGTGCCCGTGGATTTGTACATATATTTAGTGCCACTTCATAACTTCTTGAAAAAAAGAAAACACATTCACTTTCCATTCCCATGTCTAGCATAACATCAATTTCCGAGGTACGTGGGATCGGCCAAAACTTATAAAAATGATTTATTAAAATCGCTGACAGGGCAAGTTCTTGGATTTACGTGTGAGGCGAATTCTCCACTCCGTCGAATTTCTAAATTGTCCTCAAATATCCTTAGACGGCTGCAAGGAGAAATCAATTTACATTTATATATACACTTTATGTCGCTCAATTTACATTTTATGGAGCAACGCTCGGCTACCATGTGGTCACTCACCGATACGTTACCAAGAGCGCCTCCCACTGTTTATGGTACGTAGAATGTACCACTGCACAATAAATTTTCGATATATATGTTACTTTTTTCTATTTGTTTTGCTGTAAAAATGAATGGCTTCCGTGTTAAAGTTCCTTTTTATAAATCTCACTCGCCGAACGTTTTTTTTAGAGTGACACACAGTATTTACTTCCTTGTGTTCACTGGTCACGGCAAATGCTTCAGCAATGAATGCCTCGCATTCGCTGGCAAAAACAGCCGCACAGTACTACAAGTGTTGGAATATGTGAAATGTGAATACAAGCAGCCAAAATTTGTAAATAAAAACCGCTTACATTTACTTAAGATAGAAATTAATACGTCTGCTGAAATATTCAATTGTGTGTAAATCCGCGCACACTTGAATAAAATCAATCAAAATGAAGTTATAGTTTCATCACAACTTTTCAGAAAGAGGACCTTTTTTTATGCAATCATGTGAATCTCAATTTTCCTGCAGGCGCCTCTGATATTCAACACAATTTAGCTTTCTCGTGCCTCATCATAACGTAGTTTTGAGATGAAAGCTTCATAGCAAACTTCATTATAACTATGCCATCCCACTTTTATCGGGTGGCCCGCGAAAGGACTCTGGAAACTTAATTAAAAATGAAGACCTCACGCTACTTTCTTTGTTTGCATAAGCACCTGTTCAGGGCAGACCAAAAATATTAATAACTCAAACCAAGCAAACTAAACCTTCAATCACGTCGTCCCTGGAATTGTGTGTAGATTTGTGAACATTTATGTTTGCATAAAAACTGCTAAACTAAATAGTATAATGCAGAACTACAAGACCTTCACAGCCACTGTGGCTATCTGTATTCAGTGCAGTATCTGCAGTACGCAGAAACATTTTACAGCCTTGATTATTATTTGATAACCCTTAGCTCTCCCTTTCCCACGCGTCCGCTCCATCCTTGCCACCCGTCAGCTCACTTCACCTAAATTTAATACTTTTTCGTAAAGCCAAAAGCCGGAACTGTTCTTTCTGATGATGAAGACACAATGAACCTTGGCCAGCCTTTATAATGAACACTAAAAGACCTTAGCTTTTTCAGCAATGCACAGAACTTAAAACGTGACCGACATACCTGGTATCTCTAAAGTTCACCGTTGCGTGTCGTCTGTAACAGGATTCCATTAGATTCGTGGTGTGTCTAAACGAAAATAATTGTGTGGCTTCAGGATTTCAAAAAGCTAAACGGGATTGCATTAGTCACAATCTACACGACAGGAACAGGGTCAAATTAAACAATGTGCTCCGATGTCGATTCACGCTGGGAAATTGATTTTATAGCCTGGAAACAATCAGGTGACTAGTCAGTGCCTATTTACTGACCAGATGGACGATATTCGTGTGGAGGTTGTAATAGAAGTACACGTACCATAACAAAGCCATAGATAATTTGAAATGTAGCTGAGAGAAGACTGATCGGGTTAGAGCATATAGATTTCACTTTGTACGCTTATGAATACCACCTCCACCCAAATAATGTGCTCTTTTTTTCTACTTGTTTTTCATCTGCCTCTGTAAACTTCAAGCATCATCAGAAAGTCCGTCATATTCTTCATTGTCAAACCTATACGGAGAGCTACAGAGAACGCTAAAATGAACACACAACGAGAAATAACTGCAAAGAACAAAATATATTTCAGGTGCGTTTGCGATGTAGCACAAGATATGTGGGGCTAGCTTTCGCATTGATAGTGGCATGTTGGCTCGTCAGAGTGCTCCTCTTCTTGGTGTTGTACCCCATCTGCCAAAAATCAGCGAAATGGACCTGACAACGTTGTACTAGTGCTGCTGAACTAATGCTCCAGTTGTTTATCAGCACACGTGAAAGGGCCAAGAAAACTTCAGGGGCAAGAAATGCTTTAGAATCAATGCGAGACGTTTGCACACATTCTGATACAAATATAAGTGTATATGCCAATGCGATCTTTTTTTTTTCCTTTCGGTAGCTGGCAGAGTCGGAACAACTAAAAGGCAGGAATAGGGGGCAGAAAATGGCAGGGTGAAAAACAAGCGGACCTTAACAAGTATCAAGTCCAAAAGGAGTCGTTTTTGAAAGAACATTCAATAGCATTTTCTCCTTCTTTGACACAGGGTCGCAATGCGTAGCTCAACACTTTGTTTCGGAGAGAGAAAAAGAATGTTCGCCGGGATAAAATTAGAACACAAGGAAGAATGGTAACGGAAAAATAAATACACAGAGAAAAGAAAAAGAATAAAATCGAGAGAAAGGAAGACAAGAAGGGACAAAAAATACGCAACGACAAAAAGGGAAAAAAATGGGAGTGGTGAGAGACAAAAAATTAAGTATAAGAACAGAGATAAAAAAAGAGAGAAAACAAATAAACAGAAACAAATGAATAAAAACAGTGAGAAAAAAGACGGAGAAACAAAGAGAAAACTAAAGCGAAGCAGGGTAGGCCACAATACTCCGCGCATTTTTGAGGCTAGTGCGATGTAACGCTACTTTTTAATATAAAACAGAAAAGGCTTGTAAACGTCTGTTGTTCAAATGATGCACGTAGCTTCTACGTCTATTTATAGCATTATGTGATATGACTAGGCACATAAAAGCCATTGATGCAGACTTTAAAGGAGTGGTACCTCTTGATCTGCATCGAAGATTGTTTTCATAAAAATGTCAATACCTATTCGTTGTTGCGATGTTTATTCCTTTTGTTATAACAGGACCATTTAGAAAACGTTCCTGCTGTTGGCGAATGAAACTTTTGAGCACTGAGAGAAATGGTTTACAAATATCGAGCACGCACGTGTGGACAGATATCTATGTTGTGAAACCTTTAGCGACACCTGCTCTCTCTGGTACTAAACCGATGACACTCAACAATGTTTTCAGCAACTGAAATTCTTGGGCTATCAGCATGTTGTTGATTATGCGCAAGGTCATTAATGTGTTGCGACCATATATGTACATCCGAGATGACAAGTCACTTGACTGTGGGCATCAGTAGAGTTGAAGCTCACCAGAAGAAACAACGGCCGGTCGACGACGCCAGGCCCATCTGGCTTGTTGTGAAATCATCGCTTCTATGGCTACATGGTCCCTTCCTCGACATATTTTATTCTGTCGCACTCGTGTGTTTTTCTTTTCTTATAAAAATCAGTTTGCCGAAGTCGCTATGCGAGCTGTTTTTTCTCTTTTTATTAAGGTGGACAGAAGGGGGAGGGCTGTTCATTTAGACAGCAATGTGGCAAATTACCCGAAGTGACTACTGAATGGTATTGATTAATAAAAAAGGCAACCGAATTGAAAAACAAACGATTATAAAACAGCACATCAGGCAGTCTAACGATCGTTGCGAAATAATGTTCCTTTTTTTCTTTTCGGTGCTTGCGCAAAAGTTTCTGTTAGTAGCTATCACGCAATCCCAGTGATTTTTCGCCGGTGTGCTACAACTGAGAGAAGAAAACAAATATCATCAAAAGTTGGATTGCAGTATCAGAACTAGCTTTCACAAGACACAATTATAGCGCTCATGTGCATAGTTTCATACTGTGAGTGAAGCAAAAGCTGTAACTGATTACGACAGAAATTGTGCTGACAGGTGAGAACTAGCGAGAGATAAATTCCTCGTCACGTACTTTGTTACAACGATCAACGAAGATTTCTAAGTTCATTGTTTTTTTCTGTCTGAAAGCGCAAACAAAAGAAATTTAGAGGCAAGCGATTGCCACAAGAAGGCCTTCATTGCAACAGTTCCACTGATGAGCTAATGTAAGAACTGTCTTGCAAACACTGACATTACGGAATTCTGGCTAACACTTCTTTCATAACGCGCAACCACAACGTCCTCCTAAATAACAACATTCTACTTTGGCTGATCTTAACATTGCTCATAAACATAGAGGCTCATGTTTTTCATGTTTCTTTTTTGTAGACTCAAAATTTGTAGCCACTTTATCTAACACGCATATGTTCTTTGTTTCACTTAAGCTGTTGTGAGTGGGACACTTTATATTATTCTTTATTGCAGGCATATTTTCTCAGAGCATAATCTTCTTTTACCAGCCGTAAGAAGAAACTGCGGCCAGTTGACAACATTGTTTACAAGCCTATTGATTTGTAACTGATCGCTTTTGAAATTAAAATCATCGCTCAACATCTTTTTTTTTCACCTCGTGTAGAAAAAACATACGTCAACTAAACTGAACTGATTAATGAACTAATATCAGCTCTCTACAATTTTGTGTTAGCTCCATATCTACTACTGCCTTTGTAGAACTTATACGACAGATAAGAAAAATAGTTACATTTTTCATGTAGAATTTATTTATCCCAATTTATTACCGTTTGATCCCCTACTATTGATTATTTTCATAATTAATTTTTTCAGTAGTATTAACATCACGTTTTGTAATAATTGTATTGTTCTTCTTATATTAGGTTGTTTGTCATTGCTCACAATTTGCATATTTTGCTGAACTTTTTTGTAATTATTACAAAGATGTCACCATAGTAAACTTTGGGATCTCCTCCTGTACTATTTTAACCTTGAAACGTAACTGAAATATGTAATAAACTTGACTTGACTTCCCTTGACAATGTTACGTATGTTATATTTGAAGGCTGTTTGTCAGAATAAATAACTCGGCAGTTTTCGTTGCCCTAATGAGTGAGCAGGGCAATAAATAACTCTTTTCGATGAACTGTGTTTTTTTCGTGTAAAGAGCACACTTATATTGGTAATCATGTAACGAACGTTTTTCATGCATGTCAACTTATATAAAAAACGCAAACGTGCTACAACTGCGCAGCACCTTAACTACTTGTTGTAATGTAAGGGCTGATTACTGCCCGCAGACCTCGGTACTTTAGCTTAGTTACGTAGCTCAAGGACACTAATGGCACCTAATTCAGTTATATATTGTGTACAGGGTGGTCGTATTGTTCAATTAAAATACAAAATAATCGATAGAGCGAACTTGTTCATTCATTTCGAAAAACGTTCATGAAGTGTCATATCTCATGTTTTGGCAAGTTTCTTGAGCAATTCTCATTGTTTTCTTCGTCCATGTTACTTTCAATGGTGCTGTGGAGAAGATTTTCGTGTTCTACGCACCACTTAAGCAAGCCGGAAGCACTTCTTCTTTTACTTTTGATTTTGTAATAGTAACCGTTAGTTTAAGTTGGCGTGGCTGGTTTCTCGCGGTGGCTTAGTGGTAAAAAATGTGTCAGAACATGTTGAGCTTACTCAGACTCACTCATGAAATACATTTCGAGCTTTGGACTCACTGTGACTCAGACTCACAAAAATTTTCCTGAGCCTGACTCACTCAAACTAATACTCACAAAAATTTTCTTCAACCGGAATCGCTCGGTCTCAAATTCACTAAAGCAATATTCACTAATACTCAGACTCACGACTCAACCTAAATCTGAGTAAGTTGGAGTGAGTTGTTTCTTGAGTTTGTCAGCCTGAAATTAGCTTCTTCGACCGTGGTGTCAATGCTCTTTAAGACCAATGTCTCATGTTATCGGTGCTCTTCTTGGTTTTGTCTGACATCGTATCTTCGAAAACAAGTTCTGAGTGCTTCCAAATCAGTAAAGTCATCTTTCTTAGAAGAGATAACAGCTTACATTATAACAATCAAGAACTTTCCTGGGAGTGTTGGTGTGGGCAGGTCAAGGCACCCTCCCACGTAATTCAGGCCTCCGATTAATAAATATGGCAACGCTGCATGAACAAGAGAACTTTGGAATACCTGTGAGTAGACGTGAGTAGAAGCATGAACCCAGGTGAAGTGTATAGTAATGCTGAAGATTACTAGAGAAGACAGAAAGTCAGGAAAAAAGAGGAGAACTTATTGAGACTCACTTAAGAAACATATTTTTGTCATGCTGACTCACTTGGACTCGAACTCATCAAAATATTCCTGCGCCGAACCGTTCAGACCTACACTCACGAAAGTTTTCTTGAACCGGAGTCACCGGGATTCTGACTTGCAAAAAATATTATTCTCCCCGACTAACTCAGACTCACGGCTCCACCTGTGTCTGAGTGAGTCTGAGTGTGTAGACTGAAGAGTGAGTTCGCCATCCTAGGGGTTCATCTCAGGGTTGCATCATTATTAGAGTAAAAAACAAGTCAAGCTGTTAATCAGCTTTGCGTGTAAATGGACATCCTAAAAGCGTTCCGCATTTACTAGTCGGGAAGTAATGGCCCGTACCACATCTTCTTTCGTATCATAAGAGTGTTCACTTTTCTTTCTTTGTACTATATTTCAGCATGTCTACGCAAGCGACGTGAAATTGCGCACTTAAGCGAGCGTACTCAATCACACCCCTCTAGCATTGAAGAGGATTAGGCTATTTGGACTGTAAGCTCTCCATTCTTTAACTGACGTGCCACGCACGTTTTTTTTTTTACAGAGCGAGAATGGCCGTGGCGGTGAATTCCCTTTGTACGACGCCGTCGTGCCATGACGGTTCGGGGAACGCGAACTTGTTCGAAGCTTCCCCCGCACTCACAAAGCCGCAGCCATTAAAGACAACTCCTTTGTTTATGTGCATGCTCGGATTGAATGTAAGCCGATTTTCTGGCTGTCGTCGCCAGAAGACATCTTGATGCAGATTTTACAATTTATGTAAGCTCACTCTGCAGGGTGATTCCCCGAGAGATCAACACAAGTCCGAAAGTCGGTATTTTAGATTTGATTGAGTATTTAGTATTTTGTGCGCATACCACCCAGCAGCCTAAAAGAGAACTTCATTTTTTTTGTTAACAGTATGGCTAGTGTCCCTGTCTTTTCTCCTTTCTTCCTCCTCCCTAATAACTGCATAACTTATTCTTTATGGAGCGATTGATATCGTCCTTTCTCGTTCGGGAAAGTTAATGCATATATAAAAAGAGAGAAATTAACGTTAAAAAAACAACCTTTTCTTAAATATTTGTACACGTAATAGTCAAGCAGAGTTGTTTGAAGCCTGTGGGCTGAAGAAAACTATTTTTGAAGAATGTCTGAACAGGCACTATTTTTTAAATGCTATACTTGACATTTTTTCTCCAAAAGTGAACCAGCCACTGTTTTCTTACTTGGTGACCTATTATGAAATAATGCTGATAATACTTCTTGCCAATACCATTGCTGCCCCTCATATAAATATTATAATAAATGACCGCAAACGTTAAACGTAGGCGACAGTGAAGCCTATTGAAAATTGATATTCAAAAAGCCCCATCATCGGTTCTTCTTGAAATCCCACAAAACGACCCTCGCATAACAATACAAATATGAAAAAAATATGTTTGATTATTTTATTTGCGGCGAGAGTATTGCGGTCACGAGTCCCAGCTTTTTGTGGATGCACTAAGGCAATAAACGCATGGCATATGGGCCTAAAACACAGAAACATCTTCTTGCTTTCTACGTCTTATTTGTCTTATTAGCGATGCTAAAGCTGCCGTAAAGCAAAAAAAAAAGGCGGGTATCAGAAGCGCCGAGTGACTTCTCACCAGTAAAACCGGAAACGCGACTATGAACACAACCAGTTACATCAGATATCCGTCAACAATTGAGGACCACATGGCCTTGAAAAAAACAATCCTTTTCAAGATCATGAAAACCTAAGCCGAGGAGATAATGCGGACAGGGAAGAATATTTTACACCAGCGCTGGACTGCAGAGGCACGTGGACGCCCCTTCTGGCTCCCGCACAGCAATAGCCGTGCGCTTGTGTCACCCCGTTTTCAGATGCAGTGCAGTGAGCGGTGCTCGTTCAGTGCGTGGGTCGCGTAGGGTAATGCATTATGACACACGACGCGAGCAGAGTTATTACGCAAGACTTCGCAACACCACCCAGTTGGTTCGCTGAGTGCATATTTTTATTTCTGGGTGCTTTAGCTGATTTTTGTGCTGGTGTAGGCGGAAAAAGTGCGCCCTTTGTCTTTCCGTAGAGGCTGCTACACCCCGTTCTTAAAATGAGCGCTTGTGGAGGCGGAAATGTAGAAGAATAAAAAAGGGGAGAAGAGAATAAGAAAAATTGAGAGAAATAGAAGGATCTCCGGAAGTGGTGCCGTGGGGCGTATCATCAAAAATTACGGCCTCGAGTAAAGACAACACATGGTGGGGTCTGCTACGCAAGCGGCGGGGATTAATTTTCACTCAGATGATTTGCATACTTAAGGCTAGGCTTCTGCCTATCAGCCCCTCCTGTGTACCTTTCCCGTCATGCTTGGCTTCTTAGGAAAGACGGTATGTGTTCCTACCGAATGAGATGGGCAGGATGAGAATAGAGAGATTAATACAATAGAAGGGTTGCACCCGGGTGAACGGAATGAAGCCAAAGGGGTTCACAGCGATGACAGATAAATAACTACGAAAATGAGCAGCGAGACAGCAGAGAAGAGGGGAGGAATCAGCAAGCGTCGTGATGCGTACACATTCAGTAGCGTGCATATACCGTTGTTCATGCTTGCGTGCGAGGGTTAAAACCTCCTAATTATTTGATTACTATCCGGCAATCTCACAGTCATCTATTCTTGTCGAAACACTTCCGCCGCTCATTGTAACAGTCCGATGTCTATGTTCTTTAAAGGGGCACCAAAGAGAAGCTCTGAGTTTTTTTAGATTGATAAACAGCACTCTGACAACTCTAACGTCACAAGTTTCGTTGTCATAAGTTCATTTTAGCGCTGCAAATCAAGCTTGTAGTCTCATTCTTAAATTTTGCGTCAAAATCTCCGCGCATCACAGAAAAAGTCCCACAATAAATTTTTCAATTGTTCTCCACATTCGCACGATGAAATTGACAGAAACTTCGTATGCTAAATCTATGGCACCCATACATTACAATGTGCTTCAGTTTTATTGATTACAAATTATAGGACCCAGTAGACGCACTCAAAGCTTAACGCGTCACAGTGTTTGGTGCGGGAATCTCAAGGTGGTGTCTCTGCTCACAGTTTCTCTTTCGCTTGTTTTCTCACTTAGCAAGTGTCGTTTTGCGGTAATAGTGGTGTTTTCAGAATTGTGAAATTGTACTTCACATGTACGCGAAAAAGAGTTTTATATTTACTGCCTTTTTTAATCCACGGCTTCTATTTCCAGCATCACTGTCGCTCGCGGTTTTGTGCCGTTACTCTTTACTATTTTTTGCGGGACTTTTTTTGTCAGTGTCAAACCGAGGGGATGGGCTATTTGCTTAATTCAGAGTTTATCGAATAAATGACGTGTCCCCAATGTTATTCATCTTAGCCGAGTATGACTGAGATTATGTAGCACACGAGCAATAAAAGAGCGAGTTAGTGAAGAAAAACGGCTTTTAGTGAATTAAAGGGGGCCTATTAACTGTCTTGAAGGCATGCACAACATTTTGATGATTTAGAAAGAAATGCTCAAAATATAAATATACATGCGAAATATTACCATCAGCGCTAAGGTAAACAGAATTACTTAATTTTTGCAGCCCGCGGTAAGGCAAAAGCCCTATACTTGAACTCATAGGGTTTTCATCAATTTAGTGCCCACCACTTCACCTGTTAAGTATAAATGAGGTCAAAACAATCAACTTACTGGAATGCGCTAGGCGTTTTTTTAATTGGTGCTGTGTCACTCGAAAATTGCGAAAGCACTTCGGTCACGCGTTTATTGTTAGAACAGCGTTAATATGTAGTGATTCTATACGGCACATTTGTAGCCTATGCTCAGACTACCACACAATTTATAATTTATATATGACATCAAAGTTTGGGAGTTATCTTGAATAATATTACGTTGTCACAATTCGTAACAGATGCGTTCAATACACTACCTGGCCTATTAAAAGTGCACTGAGCATCTCCACCTAAAGCCTGGAATAAACTAAAAAGGAAAAAAAAAGAAGAAAGTGTTTGCGCATATTTTTGTCTTGTGAAGTAATCTTAAAATTATCTGAACTCAAAGTTGTCTTTATGCCAAACCTTTTTTCTTCATGTGGACGGATTACAGCTTTCTTACTTTGGGTTTTCACAGTGCAAGCCTCTCTCCAGCCTGAGCATGTAGAGGTTGAGTTTATGTAAATGAGTTCTGCAGATACCCACAGTTTCGAGGGCTCCTGACCCGTATTTCTGCGAAACAGATCCCACATGATTAGTTTAAGTGTGAATTTCTTTTTTCTCCGATTAGAGAAGTTGCGACACAAAACATAATAAAATAACGGAGATAGACTCACTGTCACTGCAAGTTTTTGAAAACGTCTGTGTTTGCTTCCTTCATTTCCACACGCCATCTCGCCTCCCCCCTCCTTTTTTTTATTTGGCCCTGAAGTTGACATATATGGTGAAAAACTTCATTGTTATTCAAGGCTACATGAAATCTGACGTGTAATTGTTCATACATAAATTTTTTATTGCTTTCCGGGATGCAGTTATTAAACGCACATTACAGACATTTCCTGGATGAAGTACAAGGGACGTCCTTTATAGTTTAAGGAGCTTGAATACTGATGGAAGGCTGACCGTACCAGATAAATCCTGTACTTTTCACAGCAGAGGACGCATAACGGAAGAGGTGTTCACAAATGTATCCAGACGGCATAAATTGAATGTCAATCAAATCTTAAGCTTGCCCCCGTCCTTACACCATGCATGATATCAAAGGGCGCATGAACCGCGCTCTGCTCTTACCTGTAGAAACCACAAATACACCTCGTTGCTTGCGTTTGACCCTTGAACTAAGCCAAGGTCAATGGTGGTGAAAGTCTTTCAGTGATACAAAAGAGCATCGTGTGCGCTAAAGCGATGAGCGGTGCCACCATTAAAGGCGCAGGCTGCGTTTAGGTTCACTGCGCTTTGACTCCTGGAGTGACGAAATCGCAGTACATCGCTTGCGTGTACACTAGAGAGTATTAAAATTCGAGCCCAAAGGGACTTGGACACCGAAGATATTTGCGAGCTGCTAGGGCGCGTGCACGGGAACCAAAACAAGTTTGGTGTTCTTCCGTCCGCACTGTCCTAAGACGAACAAATGAAAACTAGAGTGGGTGCTCAAGGCGTCTAGTGTTAACAACAAGACCATGCAAATGAAGCGAGGGCATCGACGAAAGTGGTGGCCACGCCTCGCAAAATTTTTAATTTCACCACGTGTGTTGCCCTGGCGTTCGTTCGTACGCCACCGGCATTTGACCAATATATCTCAAACTCTGCCCCTTCTACAAATATCAGAGCATCTCATCCAACGCAGTTTTTGGAGCCAGTTTCTTGGGTCCACATTGCAAAAATTGTCTTGTATGGGTCCTTTGGTATGGTGTAGTACAAGCGTCTGTAAATGTCATTGTCCTCGCCTACACCACGACTTAGGTTTCTGCGAACCAGTGCTCTTGTTCCTTATCGAAGCAAGCCCAACTGAGTCATTGCTCGACAAACTTTGTTCACGGTCGACCACTCTGTAAATTTATTTTTGCTCGCCGTGCTTCTTTGTTGTATCTCAGTTCACTTCGTCAACTTGCACCTCCAGCAGCCGCACAGCGAGCTTGGGTGTTAGGTCAACCTTACGTGTTGTTGCTTCTGTGCTGCTTGACTGAGTGACATTGATCTCAAACGCTAAAACATGTTGTAACAACCGAATGTGTATACTGCTTTCTAGAAGCGATCAAATAAATTAAAAGTGCGCAAAATTCGAGAAACCAACAATGCTTTCATTTGCCATAATCATCTGTGCTAAGAGCTTGTACTGATTGATTTGAAAGGGAAAGCATATAAAAAGAAGGAATGATTTAAAGGCAGAGCAAAAATAGTCTAAGGCTTAACTAGTAGCATTTCAATAAAGAAACATAAGATATTAAAAAAATGGCTATCAATACGTAGTACGGCTGAGGGCCCAAAGGACTCTAAGCAATTAGGCGAAAGAGAGACGAGAAAAATGGAGGAGGGGAGATCAAGGCCTCGTGTTAAGTCTTCTAAGGGAAGTACGCGCTGCCACTGCACCCTCGCCAATTCACACATTTCCCTTACGCGGTCACTAGAACACTGTTGAGTATGCATTAGTTGATTCTAAAAGCCCAACAAGACGTCAAATCTTGAAAACATAAAGGCGAAGTGCAGAGGAAGCCGTGTACGCAAATATGGAGGAAAAATATAGATAAGACTTCTCTGATATCAGAGAGCTTCTAAATCCTGCCTTAGCACAGATTTGTCCACGCTAATAAATATAAATCTAGAGCCTGGCTGTAGAATAGAGGAGGAAAGCACGGAACGAAGGGGTCAGCTACGTGAAGTGAAAACTAAGAAAGTGAAAAAAAGAGAAGAATTGCAGAAAATCACAAGGAGTGAAATTTTTCTCCTTTTGGTGAAGAAAATGTCTGTTGGTGGTCCACAGCGCATATTTGCAGGGGCCCACTAAAAACACTAAAGTGATGAATAAAAACACACACACAAAAAACGAATGCCTGTTTTCAGCCTCTCTTCACTTCACTGAGAAACGCACTTTACCCTTCTGACAGCAAACAGCAGCGCTGCCTGAACTGCACTTTCTGAAGCAATCTCGGCCGGCGCTGTGTACTAATGGCGGTGGTCGCCAGTACTCCCGCCATTGCTTTCAGTCGCAGAAACTTCACGAGGTAGGCATTCACGGCTTCTTTTGAGTGCAGCTGCATGTCGACGCTTGAGCGAAGCGCGCGGTAGCTCCCGTTTTTCGAATGCCGAATGTGGTAGTGGGTGCGCCGTATGCTTGGAATTTTGATGCACTGGTGCCGTCACATTTCTTAATGTTGTGTTATTTAAATGAGTTTTTTCATACAGTATGTTTCGTTCAAATTATTGCCGAATTGTTCTAGATATATAATAATCGGTTGCATAATTTGACAACAAAGAAAGAAAGACGTTTTTATTGCCCATTTTAAGAAGAGGTGTCATTCCACTCTTCGTTTAAGCATATGAAAGCCACATGTGTAGCGCTCTCTTTAGAAAGGCAAGTTTACTCTATTTAGGGGAGTCATGCGTCCCACGACCATCCAAAGAGTGGCTCTGAAGAGAGATCTACGTATGTCACTATTGCGCGTAAGAAACGACAATAAGAGTTTTTAGAGCAAACCTCTAAGTGAAGCGGACTACATATACGTGTTGTAGAAGCACTCGTAAGTGTTAGAGTATGAAGTTAATTGTTGATAGGCTTGTAGGCACGCAAGCGCATCTGAACACATTTTGGGACACTCAAAAGTGTTCCATTCTTTAGCATTGCCGTAGATATTTGCTAAGAGGTGTGTAGTATTGTCATATTACTGGCTTTGCTACCAAAACACTTAGCTAAGAGATAGTTTTAAAATCTTGAAGAGAGAAAGAGATATGATATGAAGAAAGACAGGGAGACAGAAAAGTGAGGCAGAGGGAATGAGAGAAAAAAAGGAAGGGGAAACACGTACAATAATTATTGATAATCATCCGACGAGGCGGGTCGCTCGCACAAACTTCAAGAGCGCCTTCGTTGTTTCTCGGCGTGAAGCTCGATCTTTCCGGCATTCCAAAAATGAGTTTTCGTAAAGCGGCTGGTCATCGAGGTGTGCAAACACGGATGACAGGAACTGCGTCAAAGAGCTGCACTTATGGCACTGACACAAATTATGTTCGATGGTTTCGTAAGAGCCACAATGGTCATATGCTACACTGTTTGTCCATCACATGCGACAAAGATAGGTGTTTGTATAGGACACACCAAGTCACATGCAGCAGAAAACAGTTGTCTCAGACCGGGATAAACCACATGCAATTGTAAGTCAAAGGCACGGATCCATGCATGAGGGGGGGGGGGGGGGAACAAAACTCGGCACGTTCTACAGAGACCTTGCGGCATTGTGCGCGAGCGTGTTAATCCTTGCTGCAGCGTCGCCTGTGGATAGTGGAGTAGCATCCATCGAATTTTGAGGTATTTTTTTATCATTTCCTCGCACTGTTTGTACGTTTTCTTTATTATTTTGAATTTTGTGCAACTTTGTCTTAAGCTGAACCAACAACCGGGCTTCGCAGCATTTTGTTTTATCAAGAAAGACATCATAGCATCACTGATTGTGCTGAAGTAGTGTTTACTCATAGTCAGAATGTCCAGTATTCCAGTGCAGTAAGCAGCGCTTCGCACGTTTCTTTTCCTGAGAAAGGGCACTTTACTTTCAGTTCGTCAACTCTTTTTGGCCCAATATCTTCGACACTTCTGAGAACCCGATAAGAGAGTGTTCGTTGGAGAATGTCATCGCAGGAGCTTCCGACTCTTCCAGCCTTAAGCGCTGGACGTTGAACACCGGGAAAAGGCAAAGTTTTGTTTTGCCTAAGGTAACACATTTCTCACTACTCCTCCTGAACGCCCTGAGCACCATTCGTTTTTCGTACTGTTATTGTATGTACTTTGGATGCGTCCTTGTAACTCTGTGGCTGCATAAAACATAACGAAATGCTTTGATGGGCTTAGCACTTCAGTGTGTTAGAACATTATCATACAAACAGGGTATGAATGAATGTGTCTTATATAAATGTCTGTGTGTCTGCTTCCTGCAGTTATTACTTAGGAAGTGAATGTTGTGACATCACTTTATTACCTCAAAAGTTAGTGAGCAGCACTATCCTATTTTAGAAGTGTAGCGTGAAAAAAATTGTGGCAATCTCCTACAAGAAAAGAATGCGCTGCTTACACGTAGTCATGCTAGGCTGAGTTACACCAGAGCTGTTCGGCACGTTTAAGTTTTTCTTCTTGACTGTACGTACCAAATGCTTGGACAGTGACTCAGTGTGTGTCGGTTTATAATAATAGTGACTCTGAAACGATCACTCGTTTTTTTTTTGTTTCGTACTATACTTATTGTCGTGATTATTGTCGAGAATTTTATTAACGTGACGAGGCATTTCTGATGTTACGTGATTTAAATCACGTGACTAGCTGTAACGGTTTTGCGAGAACAGGTCATGTGACAAGCTGTCATGTAATATTAACAGCTTTTAGCCACATTAGTTGCGATTACGTGACGTTACGTGGTGTTTAGCCGTAAGACTAGTAGTTCCCTTACGTTACGTGATTTTAGTCACGTCAATAACTGTCAAGTGGTTTTGGCATTAAGCGTATCACGTGGCTAGCTGTGACTAGTTGATACGTGACGTTACGTGATGTTTTGTCATGTTTTTATTGCATAATTTACGCGATTTGAGTAAAGTGACTGCGCATCACCTGATTCTAAGTCACGTGACTAGTTATGAGGTAAATTTATGTTATTAAAACAAATCCCCAGATGTTGCGTGGTGTTACGTAATTTTTAGTCACGTAATTGAGTCACGTGACTAGCTGCACGTACTTTTAGTCTCGCAACGCGTTATTAGGCGACGCTATATCAGTTCATACTGATGTCTCGCTGTCAAGTTGTACTGCGTGACTTTAGTGGCGTAATATACTTTCATATCTTCATTTCGTAGCCACAAAGGCCGATGTACCGATTATGGGAGCGAAGAAGAGGATAAAAAAGTAGATGAAGTGAGCGCGGGAATATTCATTTCTGTTCGAAACAAAACTCTTTTCAACACAAAGAAAAAAACTCGATTTACATACATGAACTACGAAGTGAGGAGAATATTATGCTCAACTGAACTTCTTCTCCAACGATGAGGGTTACACCACCCTAGTTTTGGGCCAACTGACAAGAGAGCTAACTTTAAGCAGCGTTTCTTTACTGTTGGGTAATTCACTACATGAAACTATCCATCAAATTCCTTCTCGGACAGGTTAATCTTTGTGACTTTAATGGACCGGCTCATTTTTGACAGTCCCGATTGAAAGCGAGCCGAAAGTCCCGGCAAACGTAAGAGGGGAAGTTGCACGGTGGCATTGTGGGCTCCGCATATCTTCGCGTGCGCACAGACGGGCTCTGTTTACTCCGCCTAATACGACAGCTTACGTTATGTCATGCGTTACGTAACCGTCTCCTCTATGTGTCAGTTTGAATTATCTGAAACTCAAGCCCACTATTCTTAATACAGCACCAGCAGAAAGATAGCGGCTTGGTGGAAGAAATAGAGATTGCGAAGGGGAACGCGGTCTTGTATCAAAAACAAACTTGTGTGTAATAGAACTGAAATTCATCATTGCTAAAGCCCTTGTCGTGATTTTGTAGTGTGACATAGATGTGTTCATGGATCAGTGGGCTGAGCGTCGGGGTTCTCGCATCAGAATCAAGCCTGGGAGGGATAGATTTAGAATGGAAGAAATACAGGCATGTTAAGCAGAGCTTATCACGGTAGGTTACCTTGCATTTGTGAAGGGAAAGGGGGACGAAAAGTTGAAGAGGAAGAGCAAGAATAAATAGTAAAAAAGAACATCTGATAGCATGAACGAATACCCAAGGTCGCGCATGAATAACCAAACATCAAGCGTAGGTTGCATTTCATCATGCTCACTGGGCTGTGACCTCTTTCATGGCAGCAGATCCTTTCATATCTAATACGTTTTATCATGGTGATTTAGAGCTTAAGGGTGCTATTCGTGATTCACAGATTCGAATGGTGTGAAGCCTCGTGTCCAGAACGAGCTGGAGATAGGCGCCGTGACGCACAGAACAGTAATGGCTCTATGTAGAGAGAACAGTTGCAGGGAATCAAAATATAAAAAATACAGTGTTGCTTTGCGGCAATGAACTGATGAAGAACAATAATTATCACGCCGCATTGGAGTTGGTAGTTTGTACCGGGGTATACACTGCGGTGGACGAGTGGTCCCAGCCATGTTCGCCTAGGAAACTCACTATTTGAGGGCAATGTGGATGAATTTAGGGGGTGGTGCAGTTATAGCTGCTAAGTTATATTTTAATCAGCTGAACCACGAGCTCAATCTATTACTGAATTCTGAACAAAATTAATACAAAATATCTGCTTGGCTAATGAAAAGCGAAATGCTCAACGATCTACAATATTTTGGGCCCTGTCAAAAAAGTTTAAGTACAGCTTCTTAGCTGTCGGGTTTTCTTTCTTCATATTACTGTGCAATAAATTATCCCTGATTTTTTCATTTGGTATCTCTTCACTATCAGATATGACGCTTGGGAAAGTGGCAAGTCCCCGCTCCGCCTGTAACCTCTACGTGCTGTCACCAATGAAATATTTTGACTGACCTGCCTATAGCAGCACTTTTTGTTACGGGAACCAGGGACCACGGGTTATTCAGAACCTGACAGAAAGATTTTTCATTACTTTTTTATTCTTGCCATAACTATTGAACGAGAACGACGGTGATAATACCACTACCAAAACTACCACCGACAATAGCAATTCCATCAATAAGAAGAAAAAAAAAACAGCAGCCGCAGCAGCAGTATCTCGAAGAACTACAACAACAACCATCTCGTATTTTAGTGGAAACAGCCGAAAATGATCCGCTTAGTTCTATATTTTGAAGCTGACGTCTAGTACAGAGGGTGACGCTATTATTGTTAGAGGACATCGTTCAGCGTGGGATTCCGCTTAAGTGAGAACCTTGCCTTCTGCTCTGCTATATCGACCCCTTCTTTGGTGCTCAAGCAGCGTCGTTGCCTCTCTTGCGGCGAACAAACCTGCCACCGTCAGAGGCACTCATCCACCGTTTTCATAGCGTGCAACAACCCTTTATTCTTGCGTGTCACTATACTGCCGCCGTCACGGTGCCGACTGCATCTCGGTCGATGGGGATCGGTAAGGGCAGCGCTCTGCCGACTTGTCGCGAGGCGTGAACATCAAACAGAACACTTCTGGCCGTGGTCACAAACTTGTCTAGCCTGCGATTGACCAACCACGCTCCTGTCTGAGTAAACGCAAGTCTGGTACCGTCTATCAATGTGCAGGTGCTATACCCTTGTTGCTTCACTGAAATCTTTTCACAAGTGAATAGTCTAAGAGCAACAGCCCCTATTTTTTCTTTGTTGCGCTTCGCACTCCAACCATTGCAGACGATTTTGTATCAGAGCTTGTGAATCCACCAGAAATTTATGCACTTACCATGCTCGTGATCAACTATATTTATTGTATGGGTGTGTTGCTGTGATAACGAAGCGTGGACGTCCACAGGAGCACGTGTTTCTTATGTGGGCATGAACACACGCTCATAGGCCAACACAAAAGAGAGTATTCAAGGCGCCGTTTAGCCTTTACACCGACTTTTTTAGAAACGCTTCCAACTGTAATGAAGAGAAGATGAAAACACGTTTTGGCGCTAGCTCACCTAGATTTATATCTGTGTGCTTAAGAGCCAATCTTAAAGTGGGATGAGAAAAACACTTTTATATTTTTTCTCCCTCCATGTTTTATTTGTTTGCAAATTATTGACAGTAACCTGTACCGACCTCTCTGTTGAACGGCTTCACGCATGACAGGCTTTGATAAGTCAAAGCCTACGCATGCGTGTGCTTTTTTGCCGTGTGTAAAGCTCGCACGTAAAAACACACAAGTAGCGAAGACTGACTAGTGACAGCGTGCATGTCAGTGGTTAAGCGAGCCATTTCGTCATCATCATCCTCATTAGCTTAACTACGTCCACTGAAGGACAAAGGGCTCTACCCTGGTCCACCAGTCAACTCAGTCATGTGCTTGATACTGCCACCTTATACCCACAAACTTCCTAATCTCATCTGTCCACCTAACTTCATGTCTCCTCCTCACCCACATGCCTTTTTTGGCGAGTTAATTAGCTGGCCCTAATTAAAAAAGATTTGTCGTGCTCTGCTACTTCGAGGAGCTCAATACAGAGATCAGCACTATAGGGGAGGCATATATTGACTATCCAAACTTTTGAAGCGTGAAAATACCTGCGTGTGTGCTGAGCACTTCCCCTTACCACTCCGGACGCTGTGTCAGGACTCCATCACCTCCCGTCTTCTACGGTGTCTTGATCTTGAGCGCTACCGCTAAGACCTCACTTGTGCATCCACTGTGAAATATGCTGAGAAAATCAGGTAGAAGATTATAATGGTAGCAGGAGTCACTGCAGCCGCATTGTTTTTTCCACGGTCAATGACTCTCTCTTCACACTTCACTACCTTGTAGAGAGTTCGAAATTTCTCGCTGATACCTGCATTTCAATCTTACATCTGCAACGCTGAAAATGGGAGTGTAATCAATTAAGTGGTTTCATCATTTTTCCGTTCCTAGCGTTTTCATAATTTCATATTGTAGTATGTGACGACGCACGTACAAGACAGGTTTCAATCCATATTCTTGCGTCGTCAGTCCTCGTCTCACCTTCCGTTTGACTTCTTATCTGCCCATCCAGAGAATGGTTCATCGTTAAAAACCTGCGACAAACAACTGGGTTTCCAAGTGCATCAGCTTCACAGCTTCTTACTTTCTGCCCTTTGGAGACGAAAGACTATTCGTTTTGTATTTAAAAAAATTGGTTGTCGTGGACGGCCTAAAACTATTGTAAATACAGCATTATGGCAAGCGTTGCTGTAGATAGAAACAACTGTAGCAAAAAGCATCAATCTTCGTTTTTGTTATTAGTCACTTTGTTGATAACAGTCCTGTAGTATTACATATTTTTTTCGTTGTATCGTGCAAATGAAGGACAAAATAAAAACACATTTATTTTGATTGAATTTCAAATATGACAGCTGCAGTGAATCAGTAAAAAAAGTCATTTTGTTAAAACCTAGCATAAGTCAAGTGAATGGCAACGACAATACAAAATTTTATGCTAAAGAATAAAAATGGCAAATAAATCTTGAAAACCAAGTGGAATATTTGCTTGAAAACACCGGGAAGTGAATAAATGTTGTGCACCGGCAAGCCTTGTTTACTGTAGCATATAGAGTCTACCTAGAAGACAGACACAGTTCTCGATATATATATATATATATATATATAAATATATATATATATATATATATATATATATATATATATATATATATATATATATATATATATATATATATATATATATATATATATATATATATATATATATATATATATATATATATATATATATATTATGAGACCATGTCCGGTACGGGAGTAACCAGGTTATCTTTTAATCCAGGTGCACGAGCCAAAAAGACCCAGCCCGCGTGACATACGATGATGATCACTACAATTGTATTCTCATACAGATGAAGTACATAGTCAGCGCTCACACTATTCCCCCCCCCCCCTTCGCGAAAGAGGGCAGCAAGTTAGCAATGGTTGGAACGCCGAATATATGGTTTGAGTCGAGAGACGTAGACGATCTTGGTGTGGCGGTGACGACGATCAGGAGCCACCATGACAAGAGCAACGCGATAGTTGACTTTGGATGTTCGTTTCAGAACGGTGTATGGACCAAGATATCGGTGAAGGAATTTTTCGCAGAGCCCAGGTGCACGAACAGGTGTCCACAAAGCACTTCGTCGCCTGGGCGGAACAGAACAACTGGACGCTTTGCATCAATGTCGATTTTTCTCTTCTCCTGAATAGTAGCAGTTTTGGCGTGGGCAATTTCCCGGCCGCGGGTGACGCGAGCGGCAAACTCTTCCGGAAGAGATCAACATAGAACGGAAGATGTGGACAAAAAGGTGGTGTGCAGAACAAAAGTCGGTACACGGCCATAATAAACGAGAAAAAATGGGCTGTAATTCGTCGTACGTTCTATGGCAGTATTATATGCGAACGTGACAAAAGGAAGTATAGTGTCCCAGTTTTTGTGATCCGGTTGAACGTATATGGAGATCATGTCGGACAAAGTTCGGTGAAAACGCTCAGTCAGAACATTAGTTTCTGGGTGATACGCTGATGTGGTCTTGTGGATGGTGTTAGAGGCCTGGAGGACTTCAGCAAGAACGTGTGAAAGAAATGTCTTGCCACGGTCACTAAGAAGCACACGCGGTGCGCCATGTCGTAAAACAATGGCGCGAAGAAAAAAATCGGCGACTTCAGAGGTAGCACCAGATGGAAGAGCTGCCGTCTCCACGTAGCGAGTAAGGTGGTCCACGGCAGTAACAATCCAACAGTGACCGGCTGGCGTAAGCGGAAGAGGTCCGTATACGTCTATGCCCACAAATTCAAAGGGAGTGGACGGACATGGCAGCGGTTGCAATGGTCCCGCGGGAAGACACGTGGTACGTTTGCGGTGCTGGCATGACGCACATGAAGCGACGTACTTGGTGACAGAAGTGGAGAGGCCAGGCCAAAAGCAGCGAGTCTTGAGGCGGTCGTAAGTCTTGTGGAACCCTAAATGGCCAGCTGTCACGTCATCATGAATCGCCTGTAAGACATCCAGACGAAGTGAGCGAAGAATGACGGGAACTTATTGGTTACCGAGAGGATTGTAAATTTGCCGACATAATGTTTCATCTTGAAGCTTGAAACGGGCAAGTTGTCGTCTTAGGCGGCTGTTTGGAGCACGCGATAAGCCAGTGAGCCGATCGATGATTGTGTGGCAGTAGGTATCGGCATGTTGGAGCGAAGCGAGATCTGTGGACGAAAGAAGGTCCGCCGAGGCAATAAACGTTTTTGAACTAGCAGCTGTCTGCTTGGTCACTTTGGTGGGTGGTGACGAACAGATGGAAGGTGACACTTCGGCGCTTTGCGAGAGCGGGCAACGTGACAAAACGTCGGCATCTTGGTGCTGTTGACCCGACCTATATGTGACGCTGTAGTCATAATCTTGCAATCGTAGTACCCAACGGCCAAGGCGTCCCGACAAATTTTGAGAGACGATAACCAACACAGAGCATGATGGTCAGTCACTATTGTGAAATGCCGGCCGTATAAATAAGGGCGAAATTTTTGTACGGACCACACGATGGCGAGACATTCTTTCTCAGTAATGCTGTAATTTCGCTCAGCAGGTGAAAGAGTGCGGCTCGCGTAGGCCACGACTTGTTCTTCGAAAGCGTGGTTCCACTAAAGAAGGTCTGCACCGATGCCAAGTCCACTTGCGTCAGTGTGTGGCAGAGTAGGTGCAGCAGGGTCGAAATGGCGAAGCACTGGCCGTGATGTGAGGCATCGCTTGAGGGTGTGAAAAGCGGCTTCGCAGTCATCCGACCAGACAAAGAGGGCGCTCGTGGTCAGAAGTTTGTTCAGAGGAGCCGCAATAGTAGCGAAATCACGCACATAGTGGCGGAAATACGACGCCAAGCCAAGAAAGCTGTGGAGGTCTTTCTGTGTGGTTGGTCTAGAAAAGAGCAGTACCGCGGCAACCTTGTCGGGATCGGGCTCAACGCCATGTTTACTGACGACGTGACCTAACACCTTGATGCTGTGACTGGCAAACCGGCACTTCTTAGTGTTGAGCAGGAGACCGGCCTTAGCTAAACACGTGAGGACTTTGTCTAGCCGTTCCAGGTGCTGTGAGAAGCTGGACGAAAAGATGACGATGTCGTCCAGGCAGCAAAGGCACGTCTTTCATTTTAATCCCTGCAGTACCGTGTCTATCATTCTTTCAAATGTGGCTGGGGCATTGCATAGGCCGAAAAGCATCACATTGAATTCAAAGAGCCCATCGGGTGTAGCAAACGCAGTCTCCTCTTTATCAGACTCGTGCATCGGAATCTGCCAATAACCAGAGCGCAAGTCGAGACTTGAAAAGTACTCGGCACCTTGTAAAGTATCAAGAGCTGTCGTCAATGCGAGGCATTGGGTAGACGTCCTTACGAGTAATTTCGTTGAGTGATCTGTAATCAATGCAAAACCGTACCGAGCCATCCTTTTTTTTTTTCACTAGTACGACAGGAGAAGACCATGCACTTGTCGTAGGCTTGAGGACGTTGCGCGCGAGCATGTCATTGACTTGTTCTTCTATAAGCTTGCGTTCAGAAGCCGACACACGGTGAGGGCGGCGGCGAATCCCACGGTATCCGTCGGTGTCGATACGATGGGCGGTCACTGTTGTTTGACCCAGACCTTCGGAACAAACGTCAAAGCAAGTTTTGTGCTTCATTAATAACGCTAGCAAGGCATAAGTTTGCGTTGGGTTGAGATGTTCACACAAAGTGGCCTTGAGAGCGGGAGATGAATCTTCAGCTGGCATACACTTTGAGAATGACGAAGCAGATGAGCCAACGACGACACAAATGGGGGCTTCTTCAGTAATGCTGGCAACAGTGGTCTCCTCTGGCAGAAGTAGTGGTTCTGGCGTCGTGTTGCAGGCGGTGATGCTTGCATGACCACGCGAGAATCGCACTAAACAAGATGCGATGGTGATCCTTCGAAAAATAGAGCGCTGGCAAGGAACCACCACAGCGTCACCATCTAGAATGTCTCGTGACTTGATCGTAAGGACACGTTCTTGTCCGGGAGGGAGGAGGAAATCCGCAGCTGTGACAAGGTTGGGCGACGAAAGGTCGGCTACAGAAGAAAGCTCAGTGTCCGTAATACGAATGAGAGTGACGATAGTTATAGCGCGAGAACAAAACGACGACACTGAGACAAGAAAAACACGAAAGACACGAGCGCTAACTTCCAACTGAGTTTATTGCGCAGAGCACGAAAATATATAGAGGAGACAGTAACCATGTGATAAAGACCATATGGCATAAAGAGCAGAACATAAGTAAAAAAAAAACAAAGACAAAAAAGCACAGAAAAACGGCAAAGAAAAATCTATAGGAAAACGAAACAGAAAGGTAAAGATAATATAACTACATGCGCGCACCGAAATCTTCAAGGAACCTGAGTTCCTTCTCAGACAGAGCCGCGGAGGGAACTCAGGTTCCTCAAGTTGTGAGTGTAGTGAGTGTCGTGTCGTTCTTATCGCTCTTGTTCATGCTAAAAATTGGGCTACTTCACCTTAAAATAACATTATCAAATACCAACAAGCCCAATTATCAATCTTATTCACTCATATTAGGCAGTTTAAAATAATAAGTAGTGAATTCATTTTTGAATTAGTATGTACTCTTCATATTTTATTTTTTACTTTCATGTTTTGTTCCTGCAATCGTTTCCGCTATACTGCTATATCACCATGGCTTTCGTTAAGACGCGTTCTCAGGGCTTTTAGCTTGGGCGACCTTCCAATTTTCTGTGGTAAATAAAAATGAAATATTGAAAAAAGCATTATATGGCAATGCCAACTGACAGAATGACAGCATTACAATGCAAACACAAATTTGCCTATGATTGTTTTAATTTACCAGCCATTACTTTGTCAGCGTTTGCCTGGAAACTATAACGACGCTTATTATGTGCTGTTAGTGGAATCTTAACTTTTTTTGTTTCCTCGCCTGCGTTTGAATTAGCGAAGTTCTTTGCCAACAAAACCTGCATGTAGTATGAGGAATCTGCGAAAAACTGATCTGTTAAGACAGGTATATCAGCTGAAATATTCAGGCATTCAACTTTGACTTTTACCACTTGTTATCACGTCTGTCACAGCAGTTGTATCTGTCTCCCCCTTTTTCTTCAGCCCTTTGACGTACACGTTCTTGTCATTACTCTACTTTCAGTGCAGTCATTACCATTGTTTGATGGAATTGCCTGAGTTATTTTACAAGAGATAGTAAAAATCAAAGAATTACTTGTAGAACGCATGACAGAGTATGCTTGTGAAGTGTTTTGGCGCTTACCCTATACTGACTATTCTACGCTCACTAATGATAATAATTCTGCACTGCAATGCATAATGACAGAAACCACCGAAAACGTCTCCGTTGCTATTTATCGAGTACCTCTTTTCCGTTCTGCGTACCACCTAACAAGGTAATTACGTACTTTCCCAAACACGGTCCTCAGAAAGCCGCTAATTACAACTTTCGCGCGGAGCCCCGTTTGAACATGTCTTTTGCGGGTAGGACACAAAAAAGTCGGTGGTATCAATCTTGTAGGAAAACAAAGTGAGGCATACCAGCAGATAACTTAGAGAGCATCATCCTGCATTTTCTTTCGTTTTCATTTCAAAGATTTAATGATCACGCAAAAATATGCGATGGCCAGCCCGCGTCTTGGGGCTGTATTTTTATTTATTTTATTATGAGCAAAGCACATTTAGCTTTTGCTAGGATCCCCAGAGGCATCTTGCAAGCCTGATAAATTGACTATTTAAAGTGATTCCCTGGCTGTCCCGGTATGACATTTGATACACGATGGCCACTAATAGCGAAAATTTCTCTTCCACGAAATCATACATGCAACCTGGTATCTAAATCACTGTGCGTGCTATTTTGCTGAAGAAAAAAAAATGCTTGTGAAAAATTGCTCTCAAGAGGCCAGGGGTAGCGAAAAGGCGCTGCGACACTTATTCATTTCTGAAGTTGTTTCTTTTTTGTTTGTTTACGGAAAACCAATAGAAAGAAACCATTTGCACGAAGGTCCTGAAAAAATAAAATAGTACATTGACAAATTTCATGTCGTGTTTAACCGTCAGGTGGGTGGTTTAGATGATCAGAAGGGTAGGGGTGGAAGGCAAAGGTAGATAATCTGATTGTTGGAAAGACCAGACGTTGTAAACGTCTGGTATTGATATCTTCTATAATTCACCCAGGAGAGTTAGAAACACGGGCTGACGCTTATTGTTTCCATTTTGTGAGAGCGTAGTGCACAATTAGAGATTGAATCGTGTGACCGAAAACTGCTTTAAAACCATAATTCTTGCTTCACGTCTGTGGTACAATTTCTTTGCACGTAGAGCTGTGAACTGAGTGTTCCTCAGGATAACAATATTATGGTTCTTCTAGCATTTACCTTGAGATAAGTGACAGCGAGACCATCAAATGCATTGCTATAGAAACAGGTGATGGGAAAAGAATCACACAGTAACGACAAAAGAAAAGTTCAGCGACCTCATCTTCCGCGCTGAAAACTGATATCTCGTTGGCTCGTTTTATAGCTGCTAGGCGTGAAACCCGTTCACGAATCTTGGCAATAGTATGCAACGTCAATAGTTTGCAGGAAATTTTCTTCTCCAAACTGTTATTTTCGCTAGTTATCATGTGTCTTGGGGTTTAGGTGGTGAATAATTATAATGTCTCGAGTTTAACGTCCCTCAACATCGATATGATTATGGCGCACGTCGTTGTGGAGGGTGCAAGAAATTTCAATAATCTGTGTCCTTTAACATGCACTGACATGAAACAGTACAAGGGTGTCTAGCATTTGGCTGCTTGGCTACGGATCCAACTCGTGTCTTTTGTGTAAGCATCCGAGCACCATCATTCCTCCAATGAGCTGAGAAGGTCGGTGTTGATGTAGTCACTCAGATGTATATGATATAATTGCCGACATTCCTCACCCTATTCAATTCATGGCTTTAAAAAGTAAAATACAAAAAATATATACTGTCATCGCTTTTGTCATTCTCTAGTTTTTAATGTAACTCGTGTAGTTCACTGGTGAAACTTGAACATTGTATGACGCAATAAAGGTTTAGTCATAAATCAAATTCGATGTGGTGACAAGGCCTATATTTACTCTACGAGGTATCACTATAAGGCATCAGGATTGTTTTGCCCTGGCTACACTATATGCTGCAAAATTTTCACGCACACCATGCAGAGCTAACATCGCATATGCGGCAGGATTATCTATGGCCTTGAGAGTACCCATCGAGCGTGAGTGTAGCAGTTACTTAAGGAGTATTAAGAAAATGCTCTGAAAGGCTGCTTTTCCAATTATCGTGCTGACAGTGCTACGCGTTCTGCGCAGGCCTGGCGTTTTTTTTATAGGTGATATTGTGCCAAATAAATATATTGTTACGCTTTTGAATCGGTTTATTCCGCTGTGACGTACCGGCAGACTCGAATGTGTTGTGCACTAGAGGCCTCTCTCGCCTGCCGAACGTCCTTTTCTCTGATCTCCCTGTTCTCCGCTACCCAGAGGCTCATACCCAAATCACATATGCAGTAACAATATATATTTTTTACACGGGCGTCATTTTTTGCAAGACGTCAGAAGTGCGCAAATATTCACAGCATGGCACACTTATGTGGCTCTTAGTTTGATAAAAAGCTGCATCTCGATCCTTTAAAATGTGGAGCATATCTTAGCGAACTTCGGCGACTTTGAGCGTATCTATCTATCTATCTATCTATCTATCTATCTATCTATCTATCTATCTATCTATCTATCTATCTATCTATCTATCTATCTATCTATCTATCTATCTATCTATCTATCTATCTATCTATCTATCTATCTATCTATCTATCTATCTATCTATCGATCTATCTATCTATCTATCTATCTATCTATCTATCTATCTATCTATCTATCTATCTATCTATCTATCTATCTATCTATCTATCTATCTATCTATCTATCTATCTATCTATCTATCTAGCCACTTACTTTTCGGTGCTCTCGTTGTCACCCCCTTACCTTGGCGTGAACCAAAATTAGCATGGGAGAGTAAGATGGTTTGACGAATATGACGCGCTTGTCAAGACATGAAAAATGTCAAAATTCCGTCGCGTACGTCGTCAAACACTTCCTGGCAGACAGCGACACATACCCACGGGCGGGTATGCGCCGCTGGCATGTATGTGCCATAGGTAATTGACACTAAGTATCTACCCAGGAACGACGAGAACACACATGGGCAATTTAAACGTGTGAGTGTTAAGAAATACTCGACATTAGACATCAAAAATAACCCGAAAGAAGTATGAAAGTACGTTAAAAGCAAGCAGGCTGTGAAGGAAACGATTCCTGATGTTATAGATGACCTCAACTTCAGCGCAGACTTAAAAGGCAAAGCTGAGAGATTCAATTTTTATTTTCAGTCTGTTTTCACCCAATCAGTTTGCCTACCCAGCGGCCCTCAGTTTGTCAGAAAAAATTCAGAAATGATTGAAATATGTTTTACTGAACGTGGAGTCTTAGCTCTGCTACAAAAAATTAAGGTAAATGCGGCACCTGGTCCTGATGCTATTCCTAATTATGTTTTAAAAAACTGTGCTGCCTCACTTGTACCATTTCTAGTCTTGCTCTTCGAAAAATCAATGGAGCTTGGCTGTTTACCTGACGACTGGAAAAGTGCCAACGTCACCCCCATCTTCAAAGCAGGAGACAAAACGCGAACAAAAAATTACAGACCGATCTCGCTAACTTGTGTAATATGTAAATTGATGGAACACATTATCTATACCAATTTAATCTCCCATCTTCAAGATAACTTTTTCTGCACTACGCAACACGGTTTCAGAAAAGGGTTGTCTTGCGATACTCAACTAATTGAATTTAGTCATGATATAGCTGCCTCGATCGACAATGGATGCCAAGTGGACTGTGTATTTTTAGATTTTCAAAAAGCCTTTGATTCTGTATCACACAATTTATTATTACTTAAACTGTCTGCTCTAAATATCCCTCCCTCTTTGTTGAAGTGGCTTGAAGCGTATCTTGTTGGTGGAAAACAGCGGGTTGTTCTCGAGGGAGTGAATTCGTCTGAAGTCGATGTCTTATCAGGGGTCCCCCAGGGATCTGTTCTGGGACCCCTTCTTTTTTTGATATTTGTAAATGATATAACCCAACAAGTATCCAGCCGCATGCGCATGTATGCAGATGACTGCTGCATATATCGTGACGTCACGTCTGCTCAAGATTCTGCTCAACTACAAAGTGATCTAAATGCTGTGTTATCATGGTGCACCACATGGAACATGACACTTAACTTTTCAAAATGTAATACCGTTCGCTTCACAAACAAAAAGAACATTCTAAATACGAATTACTTTATTGGAGACAATCGTTTGGAACTTGTGTCTAAATATAAGTACCTAGGCGTTCTCTTTACGAGCAACCTATCCTGGAACGACCACATTGAATACGTTGGTGCTAAAGCGAGCCGTGTATTGAACTTCCTGAAGCGTAACTTTAAACAGGCCCCACCTAAACTAAAGGAAACGCTCTATCTTTCCAACGTTCGCTCAATTTTAGAGTACGGTTGTGTGGCTTGGTATCCAGACACTAAAATATGTACTAATGCGCTAGAAAGGGTTCAGAAACGAGCAGCGCATTTTGTGTCTGGTAACTATGATTTCACTAACCGCTCTTCGTGCATTCGTAAACATTTGGGTTGGCCTCTCCTGCAGGACAGGCGCAAATTCTTAAGATTAAATCTATTTCATAATATTTATATTGGTAGCACTGGTTTAAATAAAGACGTGTACATTAAAGATCCCACTTATGTATCCTCTCGCCTAGATCACTCCCGCAAAGTTCGCGAATACCGATGTCGCATAAATACTTACAAAAACTCTTTCTTCCCGAAATCCACACACGAATGGAACAACCTACCAGAATATATTGTATCCACCCCGCCACCCTCATTTCAAAATGCTCTGTCACAATTTTTGTTGAAATGAAAGATGCCAATTTCTGTCTGCATTTCTGTTTATGTTTTACTTTCCCTTGATTGCCTCGTGTTCCCGAGAATGTGTACACACTGTATAAGCTGAGCATGCTTACTTGTTTTGTTATCGGTATTCATACCCTGTATCAATTTCAAGTTTTATGTCTCCTCCCCCCTACTGTAATGCCCAAATTGGGCGCTGTAGGTACTCGAATAAATAAAAAAATAAAACATCGGTAGTGTCAACCCGACGAATGCAAAGAATAAATATAAGGGTCCCAGCTGAAATCAAACCCAAGAATTCTGCGTGGCAATGCAGCATTTTACCACAAAGCTACGGCAGGTTTCAGAACTACTTTTCAAATAGACGCTAGTCTTTGTGAAACGCCAATAGTGGTTGCAGCACTGCCTACTCAACTTCATAAACATTACATATGTGCTCCTTTGATACAGCCGTCACGTCGGGTTAACGTCGATTGTGGTTAGTTGCCATGCGCTGAAGTTGATATATGTAGCAGTGTCCAGGGTCAGCGTCCTCGCGAGCATCGGAGCTTCATATCACCTTCTGGTGTTGCTAATACGCTTGTTGCAGTTGGCATCGTTGCCCAAGTGCAAACAACTGGTTATATAAACGTCTGCAACTCTTCAACATATGTCTGTGCGTGCAACATTTGTACATATATTTAGCGTCATTTCATGACGTGTTGCTCAATAAAAAAATTGAAACACGGTCACCTTCCCTCCACATGCTCCGCATAAAATCGATTCCCAGGTACGCAGGATCTGCCGAATTTTTTAGATGTCATATATATTATGAGGCATATTTTGGTTTACTGACATTAGAGAATTTCCATGGTGTGCAATAACACCTCACCTTTGTTCCGCTGTCTTTTTAAAAACGAAAAATGCACTTTCTTGGTTACCCTGCATTTGTTAGTATTGTTGAGCTCATGATGAGCCCTTTCAGTCTTTTAGTATACGTAGCTATATGCTTCTTGCAAATGCGGCCTAATACTTGCACTTGATCCTCTATGCGTTCGTTTTTGTGTCCCTCACATTTGTTGCGCATCAGTCCTTACTAAAATGAATCGGCAACAAGCCTGAACTGAAAACCTTCTTGTACACAATAGGTCTCGTTGGGTAAACACTATGTGGATCCCCTATTCAACGGCATCTGAATGACAATCATGATAAGACGCCTCGACACGGGGCTTCATCCTACTTTTCGTACAGGCCTTTCACCAGTATTTTCTTGTACAGCACCTTCCTCGTTGGCATGGCTCATAGATATGCCGCATACTCAACAGTTCGCTTCAGTGCGCATCAGATGGCTTTCTTTTTGAGAGTCCATACAAAAAACTATTTTTACTTTTTATGTGTACAAATTCAAGAAGTGGCGAAGTGCCCACCTTGAAAAGAAAAAGTTTTTGCCTTCGAAGAAGGAGATGCCAAGTCGGGAGTAGCAGGTCATATATATCTCAATTTTTCGTTTGTTATTTTCTGTTCAAGGATTTGCATTTGCCTCAGTTCTGCGTGTCTCTGATCTAGAGAGGTTTTTTTCACCTTTCTGACCTACTCAGTCTGCTCTCTTTTTCCAAGGCGTCAAATGTGGGGGAAAAAGAGCTTTATGTGTTATAAACGCCGTGGCTCAAACTTGTTCGAATCATATATTTTTTTCTTCGAATGTAACCTGTTGACAACGCTTAGTTTTAAGAAGGTGATTTCATAAATAAATCTTGAGTATATCTTCTTTCCCTACAACATAAAAGTTTTGTTTCTCTCAAAATGATAAATTACCTGCAGCACATTTCATCGACGACATCCTTCACTTGCTGAGCTCTAATAACCAAGCAAATAGTCTGAAACAAGTCTAATAGTCTGATTCGTCGTAATCGTGTTAGACTACAGCTTAACACATTTACACATTTTGGTGTTAATAATGAATAAACAAATAAACTTACCTTCAGTCCATGCAATATTCAGTTTCTACTAAATATATAACTTACGACTAGTAAGGTGTTATCGGGAACACAAGATGTTAAATGTCTCTGCAGAAAAGCGCCCCGCCACTTGAACTTACTGGCTTATTTCCATTCAAGTGTTATTCAGAATTGTCAGCTTGCCTGATCCAATGCTTCCTGGCTGATTTATTTCTGTCACCACACAAACACCCACACAAACACCACTTGTTTATCTAATAAACCCCTAAACAAAAGCGTGGCCTCTCGCCCCATACCGAATCGCATCACCAAGATCATTCCGGAGAGTTCAATAGTAAATAAAAAGGACAAGCGGCGACTCGACTGTGTGATGCACGATCGCTAAGACACGAAATAAAAATCTGCTGCTCCATAAGGAAGAGCTTAGTGAAAAGAAAAAAAAATCTACGAAGCCGACTTGTAATCACGTTATTGAAAAATTCGCAGAGCAGCGACGTGTGCATACAAAAAACAGGCATGGTCCATTGTTTGCTCGCCGGTTCAACAGAACTATCTTCCTCGCCTGAACACTCACTGCTCCGTTCCGATATTTACCTCCCAGTTTCATGCTTCCCCTTTTTAATCTTCTTTGAGCATGTGCGTGCCTGTTTGCCTTTCATAAACCACCTCACGTATATCCTCAGTTTCCAATTTGTTCAGCATTCCTATCTAACTTTCTCACACATGAAGAATTTATATATATATATATATGACATAAAAAGAAGTTTTGGAGGTGCAGTGCACATATAGTGAAGAGATAGCAATATTGGAGACACTGACGAAAATAGGTACTTTTTCTACTGATGCGCGTTTCGGTCATTGCACGGCCTTCGTCAGAATGAACAGAAACATGAGTGTGTGGCCACTTTTATGGGCAAGCATGAACATGTGGGTACAGAACACGAGCTATCAATATATGAGTGTTTCTAATTTCTCAATACAACCACGACAGCAATAAATAAAGCATTAGAAAATAAAAAAATAGGACAGTAGACAGATTTATGGGCATTAAAAAGATAACTTATTGCACTGCCTATTGACCACGACGATCACGCCTAAGGAAAAGAAAAAATATAACATTCATAAAGTAGATAATACGTTACGGTTCTTTCTGTAAAGATATCACAAAAATGCGGACGTCAGGGCATCGTAAAAAGGCATGACACAATGCTTACGCATTTGTTAATACTGGATAACACACTGTAGAGTTTTTTTATCAAAAAGATTCTAATAGTATCACCATGATCTTGTCAAACGACTGACCTGCGATGAACATGCTTTGAAAATGGGAGATGTGGCAAAACGGTTGACGTGTTATCCGTGGTTGTTGAGACGGATACGAAAGGATGCTTCGGTTTCGCCAATGCATTGCATTTGACAGATTGAGCGTTCAAGTTAATTATGTTACTGCTATCACAGCTCAAGACCCGTTTTGAATGAAAAGTTAGGTGCCACGCTTTTAGAAATAGTAGCAGGGATCATGTGCGCAAAAACTTTACGCAATGGTTTTTTATACAAGGACGACTACCAGCAGTAGCAAAAATTTTGTCTTGAAAAAAGTTACAAAAACTTTACGCAATGGTTTTTTATACAAGGACGACTACCAGCAGTAGCAAAAATTTTGTCTTGAAAAAAGTTACAAAATTGCGCAGGTTCTTTGACCTCCGATAAACGACTCGTAGTAATTTAGTGAAAATGTTCTTAATCTGATCGTTCTGTGTCAACAGGTTGTAATGGTTTCTGAGAATATGCGACACGTTAGGAATAGTCACATAATGTGTTAGAACGAAGTTGGTTTGTGAAGGGGTCAGTAATCGCTTGTCTGTATTCATGAGCTCTTCACGAGCGAGACATTCAGCCCGCTGGGGAGCATCGTGAATTATTCGTGAAGGATATTGTTGTTTGGTTAATGTGTTACGGAGCTGGTCAAAGACGCGAGCGGATTCCCTGTTGTGCGAACAAATTATTTTAAAATGAAAAGCTTGGCTATAGGGGATACTTGTTTTGCAATGTTTAACATGGCTGCTTTTAGATTGAAGATATCTCTGTAAAACAGTAGGCTTTCTTTATAGGTTTGTCATTACTTTACCATTGCTGAAAGATAGTGAGGTCAAGAAAGTTTGAGCTGACTGGCGAATAGAAGTGGCAGAAGGAGATGAAAGGTTCTGCATTGTTGAAGTCAGCAATAAAAAAAAGCTGTTGCTGCTTCAAAATGGTGCCAAACTAAGAAAATGTTGTCAATTATGTGCTTGTAATGAAGTAATTTGAAGTCACAAGTGGGAAAAATAATATTCTAGTATGGTCATTATGAATATTTCGCATAATTAAGACCTATTTTTGTAGCGGTGACTGCAACCACCACCTTCAATAAATTTCTGTTCTTTTCTTTTTTTAAGGATTTTTTTTCCTCGCTGAGAGAACATTTCATTTTGAGGGTTTCTTTTGGCTGTTACTCTGTTTTTTGTTACTATCTTTCTCTCTCTCTCATCTTCATGCCCCCCTTCCTAATCCCCCAGCGTAGGGTAGCAAACCGGGCATGTGCCTGGTTAACCTTCCTGCTTTTTCTTTTGTTGTTCATCTCTTCCCCCGCTACCACAATGTTGTTTTAAGCACAAAGCATTTCTTAAGGAACCAAAGAAAGAAATAAGGGGAAGGACAGGGGGGTTATCCAGTTCTCGGACCAACTGGCTACCCTGTGCTGGGGAAAGGGGTTTGAAGTGTGGAGTTTGAAGTTTGGTTCATTTGCCACACATAATAGAAAAACTTCAGATGTGGCTTGAAAGATGAGAAAAAAGCTAGGTATTTGTAGCTTTACTGGCTCTACCTTCCATTACCCAGCTGCGGACACATTCGGAGAAGAAAATTAAAGCAATATACACAAAGGATCTTTGAATTGCAAAACAGAGTTATTTAAAGGTGGGGGAATAAATCATGTAAAAAGGTAGTGTAGTAATAAGGGTCCCTTTTAACAGACTATCTCGTGGAATGGAAGCCGGGAATTTCACTTTGGTTTGGTAATCAAGTGTATTGTACCACAGAGAATCACCAGTGTTTCAAACACCTGTTTGAAACATGCGCCAGGTTGCAACAACGTCAGTTGTAGTTGAAGTACTGGCATACACTTGCACACCAACCTAATAAACATTATATTTTTACCAAATGCTGTCACTCAGCACGCTAATAGCCAACCATTTCTCATGCCTGGAAAGACCACTTCTTTGTATATGCATATCGTCGCATATGGCAGCGTCGGCGAAGCTAATGTAATAACAATCTCAGTTGTAAGTCGCGAAATTACAATATGATTATGTAGAACGGTGTGGTGCTAGGTTCCGGAAATTTACACCATCTGGTGTTATATAAAGCGATAGTTTAAGACCACAGGCTTCCAGCATTTGGCCTCTATTGCAATGCGGTAAGCACGGCAGAAATTCGATACCATGATCTTCAGGTCAGCAGTCGAGTGTCATGACCGCTAGACCACCGCTCTGAGCAAAGCTGACGTCCAGCGGTAGTGTTGGTGGTTCTGATATTACAGCAAATGGAGTTAGCCTGGGCTATGTTTTAGCAATATTTCCGCTTGAGCATATCCTGAGATATAAGGGACTGTCGGCACGTGTGACACGTGCCAGCATACGCTACCCTTTAGGCGCAAGTGCATTCGATCGGCCTGGTAAGCCTATCGATAAGCTGACAACTAATCGTAGTTCATAAGCCCATCAATGTACCCCGAAAAGCATGACTCAAAACAAACAAAATGTGTCTCATACTGCCATAGCTGCCTTGTTCGCGTAGCATCGACTCCCACAATGTGTGGCATCTGCTGGATCATTCTTTAAGAGCGTGGCTGTAAGCTGAGAGTAGGTCAGGGATGCGTGAACATACAAGTTTTTTTTTACATTTGATGATGATGAGGGCCTCAGATGGATGGCGCTCACCCACAAAGGGGGATAGGTCAAGAACCGGCTGGCAGGATACTTAAATGAAAAAACAACCAATCTGAAAAATTAGTGGAGAGATTAAACTGTGAATAAACAAGAAGGGTAGCTGAGCAAGCGGTCAAACCATCTCTTGTTCCTAACAGACATAGGTAAGAGTTATAAACTAAAGATCTGAAAAGGTTAGAATTCACTAGCATGGTAATCTTTTTTGTTGCTGTAATGTAGTCAGAGTGGAATATGCATTCATGTGGCATTAACCAAATTAAGTACCGCCAAGTGATGAAAGTACTGGTATATTTACTTGTATTCCTAACTTCTGTAATAGGGCTGCTAAAAATATTTTTCTCCGATAAAAATACCGACGACAGAATAAAAAGAAATGTTCAATTGTTTGAACTTCGTGTCGAAAAATTCACAACAGAGGCGCCTTGAATTGAGCTTTGTTTAGATGATAATTTAGTTGTGGAACTCTACAACGCAATCTGGTATAAGTAACTTTCAACTGGCGAGATACACACCACTGTTTATTTCAGCAATACCTTCAATGCTCGAAATCTTCAATTGATTCAATTTACCTATTCCCCATTGCAAACAAGCATTTCGGAACCCTAGCGCTGTCACGTAGGCCATATCTGGCAAAACTGGATGACAGGCACCCTCAGGGATGCTACTGCTAAATAGTCCACCATTTCGTTCAAAGCAGTTCTCTCTTCAATCCCATCTTCCCTTTGTTGCTGTTCACTATGTGATTCGCTCCCAGAGCAACGGTTCAGCGGAGGTTCAATAACTTTGATGGATGCAGAAAGAAAGAGAGACGAAAAAAAAGAACAATAAAAAAAGACTCTCAGTGAGATAGTATACGAATCGACGTACCCACAAGCCAGCGGCGAGTATCGGAACCAATTAGCTCTTAAGGTACGAAGTAAGAGCCAAGCATGGCCTCGCATAGTAAAGCTTACCAAAGAGGCAGGAGAATGGAAGTGAGAATGAGTGGTGTGAAGATATGGAGGAAAAAAGAAGCAAGAGAGATAGTAAGAAATAGCATAAAAAGAAAAAAAAGAAAAGAAAGAAATGAAGAAAAAACCGCAAAAAACATAGAAAGAGCAAAAGAAAGAAGAAAAAACATAAAGAATAGAGAGAATAACATAGATCGAGAAAGAATAGAGAAATACAAAGAATAGAATGAATATAGATAAAGAAGAACAAATGCGAGAGAAGGTGGACGGAATAAATGTAGAAATATATATCGATAGAAAGACAGAAGGTTATGGAAAGTATGAGACTTAAAGACAAGATAAGTAATACACTGAATAAAAAGAAAACAACAAAAGAAAAAAAGGAGGCATGACGATTTTCTCGTGCTTGCCATGAGCAGTGCAGTGATGCCTTAATTTATATTGAGATTAGACTGTATTCACCCAGGTGTTGGGTAGTATGCTCCTAATCTTGATTAGGGCTGAAGAGCTGCATGATTTTATCTTGGAATTCACCATTGCGGAAACAACCAAACTGCGGTCATTTATAGTGCTGCCCGTTTGTCAATGGCTGGCTATTATAGCCCCCATTGATTTTTTTTCTAAGTTTCATTTCCACATATCGCCTGGTAGCTACTCGTAGGAACAGCATCAGTGGAAGCAATATGTCACATCTTGATAATATATCTCTCCCCTTTCTTTGATTTAAATGCTCCCTTCGGCCCATAGCTTCGACGTTTTAGACAAGTGGACTGGGCACTGCATGAAATGGCTCCACAATCGCGGCAGAGAACACGCCTCGGTTCCCGTGCCCTTTTCCGCCATGTAAGCAGCGGCCCTCACTAAACATTTATTACAGTGAACACTGTTATGAGATTGCAAGACGTGTTGAGTGCGTGCCGTAGTTGGCTGCTGCCGCCACCAGTATCAGTAAATTAAAAACACCAAAGACACAATGGATTTCGAACCCGGGTCCTGTGCCTGCCAACCCAGTATTCTGCCCCTGAGCCACGCCAGTGCTTGGAACACCCTTGCGAAAAGACCCTTGGTAGACTTGATGCTGAGAAAAGAATCGCCTTAATATGACTAATAAAGCGTCATGGAACAGCAAAGGAAAAATCAGGTGTCAGATAATGCGAACTGCGGAACGAGTTGGTCGTCGAATGCTCCAACCCTTCGCAAAAGATTGATCTTATTCATTTTATTAGGAACTAAGCTACTTATTGCGTGGTTCGGGCGTCCCCGATGTATGTAATAGCAGTAGCAGTAGTAGTAGAAGTAGTCATCGTCGTTGTATTAGGTAGCCACCTCTCGTTTATTGCTTGGAAGGTCCGCGGGATGACGGTACTTGTATATGAATAATATATGATGAAAAGATGCGAGATGCCGCTACTTAAAGTGTTCACTAGCTAGATAGATGGATGGATGGACAAGTCGACAGACGGACAGACAGATGCACGTGGACGCATGGATGAATGTAAGGACGGATGAACGCATGGACGGATAGACGGAAGAACGAATGAACGTAAATACAGACAGACTGACACACGTATGGGCGGACGGATGCATGGACGAACGCAGGGACAGATGCACGCACGGACGCATAGATGGACGCACAGAAGGACTGCATGGCGGACGCTTGCACGGATGGACGCATGGACGGAAGGAAGCAAGGAGGAACGGGCGTACGGAAGCACGGGCGGACTGATGGACGCTTCGTCCCACTCATCATCATTCACTCCGTGGATATGCTGTGATTTTTTTTACTATGGCGCATACCCACTGTGTGTGATTGTGGGGTTACAAAAGCCTCTGGCATAATTCTTCATCGTCGTCAGCCAAAGAACACAAAAATTGCACAAAGTTCTTTGCAAGTGTGCAGCAGGTACTTTGCTTCTGGAGAATGACGAAGCATGGTGTAGTGAATGCCTCATACATCGCAATGAATATGGGTGTAGTGGGCACCCTGCAAGTGTGCTTGTAGTAGCTACCCAATGAGTACTAAAAATATCACAGTATATCCATGGTGTGAATGATGATGAGTGGGGTGAAGCATCCGTCAGTCCATTCGCACTTCCGCCCGTTCATTCGTTCTTGCTTCCGTCTGGCCGTGTGTTCATCCGTCCGTCCATTCCTGTGTTCACACGTGCATCCATCCGTACGTACGTCCGTCCCTGCGTTCGTCCATCCATCTGTCCCGCTGTGCGTCCGCCCATCTATGTGTGCGTCTGTCAGTCTGTCCATCTAGTAAACATTCTAAGTACCGCCATATCGCATCTTTTCATCATGTATATTTACATATAGAAGTTCCGCCATCCAGCCGACATTACAAGGACTAAACGAGAGGTGACTGCCTATACTACTGCTACTACGACAACAACAACAACAACAACAAAAACTACTACTACTACTACTTCTACTACTGCTACTACTACTACTACTACTACTACTACTACTACTACTACTACTACTACTACTACCACTACTACTACTACTACTACTACTTCACCTCTAAAAGGCTGCTGAAGATCACTCTTCTACCTTTCTTTGTGACAATGCTGCACGTTCAGCACAGGCCTGGCGGTTGTTTTCTCCGGGGTTATCTCCTAAAGAAGTCGCACCTCACATAAACTCTAACGGCAAATGCGGTTAGCCCTTCGGGTCCCTTGCCTTTTCATATTAACACGTTGGACAGATAGAGCCCCAATACAGGCTGTATACAGCACATAAGACACTCAGGAACGACCTTGGTATTTATTGAGTTCACGCAAAAATTGATTCTGAGCTGCGAGTTGCTGCTAGCAGCCGACCTATGTCTAAGGAGAGTTGCGCGGATCTATGCCGAAGTCATCAATTACGTTTTCAGCGTGCTCTCGGGAGTATCAAAACAAAAATAACTCTCTCTCCAGAGAAAAGAAAGGCATTACTCTTAATAGGTATCTTCTATCGTCACGTTGCTAACAAGTCTTTTCACCTCCACTGGTATCATGGCGAAAACGAATCCGTATTATTTATCGACACTGCTGGGCGTTTTGGGCTCTTACAAATAGTAGCTCCACAGAAAGAAAGAATATGTAGTGAAAGAGGCTAAGGGGTGTAAGTAAACCTTCTTATGCAGTGAATGAGTTGCAAAACAAAAAAAAGTAGTAGGAGGCCACCCAACTATAAACGTTTCTTGTTGTAGAGTGCAAAGTTGCCTTGATTTTTTCGAGGAAAACGGTTACTAACTGACTTGTGCACGTTTTTCACAACTGGTTTACGTTTACGACCATGCTGGCTTTGGCTATGATCTGCAAGTGAATTGACGACTGAAGCAGATCACCACTTTGGTAAATCGAACAGGAGATTTCACGTGTCTTTACCGTCGTATAGTTGCAGAAAAATAAAATTATTTCTTCATGCGCTTTGTGCGCATACACTCACCCTCACCATTTCTGAATCTTGGGTCTTTGAATTAAGGCTGATACCAATATATATATATATATATATATATATATATATATATATATATATATATATATATATCACTGCTGGTACATGCAACCTACAGATTTGAGGATATGAGTGATTTTCAGTAAGGAAGGTATGTGCTTTCAGCGCGTGTTGAGGAAGAAAAAAAGCTGGTTAAGAAACTCGATGAAAAGTTTCTCCACCTAAAAAATGCAGCTACAAATAAGAAAGAACATTTTATAAAAAGACTGAAATAGACTTACCCGTAGGCCTATATTTTTCAATCCACTAAGCCTAAGTTTGCCAAATCATTTTTACACGAGGCACTGAAGGCTCTGTTGGTGACTGCCCGTTCACAAAGAGAATTATTCTGTTTGGTTTTCGCGCGCAGAACCTGAGAATATATATATATATATATATATATATATATATATATATATATATATATATATATATATATATTGCTATCGCTGTAATATTAACCGTTTGGACGAGGAGAGAAAAATAACTTTAGACAGAAGGGGGGGGGGGGAGAAGGGAAGATTTATCTCATTCTCTTTCAGGCAGCTGACAGCTGACTTATACGCCTCCCTTTATTATGCCCTTGCAAGTGAGCGCCAAGACAGGGCCACGAAAGGTCAATATTCGGCCATCCTGATAAGTTCCGGAATTAAATTACGCAGGTTGACGCACCAAAGATTAAAAAAAAAGTGCACGATGACGAGCTTGTCAGCAACTTTTTAAAAACATTTGGATGAATACCAAGTGCAAAAAAGCATATTCAAGACAGCAAGATAAAGTTTTCGTCTGGTAACGAAAAGCTGCTTTTCCACTCAGGTCTATTGGGAATGTTTCGCTATCTACCTTGCAATGAAAAACAGAACTGGGAGGAGAAAAGCAGGAAGAGAAGGGTACTTTAGTTAGCACTAACGAGAAACCTTGGGAGTGGTGAAGCATGCAGGTTTTTGAGAGAAATTTCTTTGATTACGCACTGGTCATGCTTAGGCAAAAAAGAAACATGCAGGAAAAGGAGTTTCCGCTCTACTGACAAGTTCAGGAAACAGCGTCAAAATTCGGTTTACCGTTAAGTTCTCCTATTTCCTGAGCGTTGTTTATGAATGTGCCTGTTATTATTTGTGCCTTCTTGTAAAGGCTCAAAGTTAATGAAAAATCAGATATGTCAAGGCGAAAAGTTTTTTGATGCTAAGATAGTAAATTAGAGCAACGTCAGTTTGTTGTTGTTGATGTGATTACTATAAACACAATGTGAGAACTCACATAATATTTTCTCTTTTTTTACGTGGGTATAAAAACGTAAAATTATTTCCTACTCTTAGTCTCTGCAGAAATTTAAAGACGCTTCCGTATTCTATGATAGCTGATGGTCAACTGCACCACAACTTTTCAGTTTATTTGACCGAAAAGAAATGTTCGTAAGGTTATTGTGTATGAATCCTCCTATATTTTCCTCAAAATTATGAGACAAAACTCACCTAGATAAAAGACTATGTCTAAAAATGACAATTTATTTGGCAACTTTTTTCCACTGAGCACCACTGAGAAGGATTCTGGATTTTCTGAACGTTCGCACATTCGGCCATTCTTCCCGTCCTCCTTTTGGCCTGTATAATCTTACCATTGTCTATAAACTGATAAAAAGAGACACTAATGAACGACTGACAGGTGCCTGCCACTGCTTGTGTTTAGAGTGTAGAGTAGAATAGTAGAGAAATGGAGGGCAGGTTCTCTTCACACTTTGGAACGCTGAATATAACACGTGGCAAGAGCATGTGAGGGGAGAATGTCCATCTTTGAGCCACTTTGAAGCATATTTGTACGCGAAACAAATATCACATCAAACATGCACGTCTCCAGTTTTGAGCATCAGTTTTGAGTTTGAAAGAAATATAATTGCCATCTGTCTCTATAAATGTATTTTCTGAATACACCTCCTCTGACCCTTCTACACACCCTTCCCTCTTCCCATCACGTTTTGCTCACAAGCCTAATCAGACATGCCTTGCATTGTAGTATAAAACACACTTCCACATACGGCCATGTCTTCCTTAACGATGCACGTGACACCAAGTTCGATGTAGGCGCGCACGTTTTTTTTTTTTTTTTCTAACGAGCTGATCGATGCCGGTAAGTCGATGTTTCACCGCGTATTCTCGGATGGGAAACGGCCGTGCCAATAATTTCTCTTCTTGCGGGAGTGCATTCCATACTGGCGTGTCGCATCCGCCCTTCTCGCACGTGAATTGCAAAATGAGGGGAAGTTACTATGGATGGAAAGCCAATATATGAGCAGGGTTGCCGGCAATTGAAGTCCCTCGAAATCCCCTCGTGCACTAACATAAGGTTTCTAACTTTCCTTCTGACAACTTGAGTAAAGGGGAAGTGAAAAATACGGTAGACGGAATGATAGCCCCTTCGTCTTTGCTTTTTTTGGAAATTCGAAACATGCTCATAGAACAACATTGTATGCGTTGCTTCAGTTCGAAGGGCTCGAAGGCGGTGCGCATAAGCGGGGAATCAGGTGGGAAAGCAAGCGAAGGAAATTACAGTGGACGTCTACACTAATAAAAACAGCGTAAAGAAATTGTGAGTCGTGAGTGGAATTTTTGAGAGGAAGACAGCAAAAGAAAATGGAAGAAGAGACCGAAACAGTAAATCAGTGGCGAGGGAGTTCCAGTGGCTTAAGAGATGGCATAGAGAAAAAAAAAATGGAAACTTAAAAGCTAACAACTGAACGACGGGATCAGTCAGTTTGTGGATGTTATCACTGACATGTTGAAGGAAGTATGATGTATAGAGAGATAACTCAAGAAGCAAATAAATACTCAATCGTAGCACACATTCCTGGCCCTTAAGTAAACGTTACCATGTTCGTGAATTTATCTACGTGTTCAACTTTTTTACTACACTGAGGGCGCCAGATAGCGTTCTTAAAGGCGTATCAAAAATAAGAAAGTTGTGACATCATAGGTTGAAGTTTTAGTAAGTGCCTCTCAAGGATCACTTCTAGCGTTTATAGCTAAAAACACACACAGATGAGGTCGAGTTATACGAGGCTAAAAAGAGCACAAAACGAAGCAGTTAGTGCTAAGGCAAAAATAAAATGTGCTTCTTCAAGTACAAAGTTACATCGATTTTATGGCCTCCGTTTCATTTCCATTAGTGTATACGACTTCAATCTCGATATGCTTTTTTTGGTCTCATGCCACGCTGAGTTTGTCTGGTACTTTTTGTAATTTACCAACAGGAATTGAGCTCACAACATAATCAAGACTCTAAAATGTTCTTTAATACTAATATTTATTGACAGAGTTGTCGCTAGTTTCAGAAGCATGGTGCTCGGGTTTTAAATTTAGGATAAGAAGTTCCATCATTATTTTTTTGTGATAGCACAAAATATCATCACTAAAACCGTTCTTGAAGGACCACTCTGTTCATTTTAACACAATTCCTTCGAGGTGGCATAGCCGAGATTGTTCTACTGAAATAAGAGCATTATATGGTGTTTCGATAAGTTTCAACATTACCGAGTTCTGTGTTGTTCTTCCAGCGCAAGAGTTAGGTTCGGTGTCTTCGTTTTAGACAAGCTCTTTGTTTTCTCATATCATGTCGGTGTTTACAGACAGGTTTGCTCAGAGCGTCTGCATGTCTGGCCAATTGATGCGGCCAATGTATCCTCGTGTGAGTCCAAGCTGATTGCCACACCAATATTTATTCGGATCACGTTATCATATGTATCCCTTCCATGGAGAGCACGTGCATGGTAGACGCTTGTCTCGCTTTCTGTGGCAACATGTCCATTAGTCTAGAGTCGCATAGATGGCCGCTCATGTGAGTCGACGTGGGCAGAGTATTACCCGATGAGTCGAGTTTGAATGATGGCAAAACAAGCATGATGCGCTTACAGTGTCGCATGCATTATCCAAGCCTATCCCTTACTTCTCTGTTAGCGTCACAGAGATGTTGACTAATAAACCATATTTATCTTCCTTATGAGCACACCGACCTGCTAGAAAAAAAAGCTAAGAAAAATTAGCTGAATACACTCATAATGGTTGCCTTATGCGATGCCTTTGAAAAGTTGCCGTTCCTGATTTTTCGCACATGATTTCTCAATGCAAAAATTTCAGGCTGTTATGCCACAACGGGCTTCATACGAGTACTCTGAATCACAAGACACTCGCTGTGGAATACTAATTATCTGAATAACAAACGTCTGTTCTTCCGTAAATTTTCATTCTCCTCTTGTTCCTCCTTCTGAACGATAAGGTGCATCTCACTATGTCGTAATTTGCCTCAAAATAAATAGTTTCTTGCAATATCAAGGTCGTTTTGAACAAGCTGTTGAATAAGTTTTATCACGGTGATGTGCCTGTATCACAGATATCATAACAGTTACACTTTTTTATGCGTATACAACGGTAGGGGTGGTATATTAAAACTTATAATAACTTCAACTCATGCTTACTTGGTGCACCACGTAACCGAATTAGATATAATTTTTTCCGCATGGCTTTGAAGTAATTGATTACTAAGCTTCTCATAAAAGGACAAATTAAATAGTATTGATAGACGTGGCTTCTGAAAAAAAAAGAACTTGTCAATTCTCACTTGTCTACCGCTGCAATATTGCATTCAATATTCTTCACGTATTTTCTTGAGTAATTTTGTAGTTCGTGAACTCTTATCGATATCATTGTAGAAACAACCTCATTAGCTACTCAATGCTTACGTCATCGCCAGTAGAAGAAATGCCCAATTTTCGCAAACCTCGCCAATTCGTACATAATTAACGTACACTGCAGGCTAGAAGGCAGGCGATCAACACATCAATGTTCATATATACTACAAATATTTAGGTCGAAAACGAGATATAATTTTAAAGGAGTTTATTTTTCAATAACTAATCGTGTAACACTTCGCTTCAAATACTTTACGACTACACTGCATAAGGTAAAACAAGCAGCAAGTATACACTATATTCATAAGATGTCACTGCCTTTAAGAAAAGAACTTTTAAATCAACATGCAGTTGACAAATCTTTATGATGCTAATAGAGTGTGAACCGTTCACAGTATAAAACGATTGTTTTCACGTTTTTTGGGTTGGGGGTTGGAGGTTTCCCTTCAAGGATGGCTAGCAAGAACTTTACCATTTGCGTTACGAACAACCGAATCAGTGAACAATCGAATGAAGTCGTGCAGTAAGAGGGAACTATGATTGCACAAAGACGTTCTATGCGACAGCTTTTCTTCTTCATGAAGAAAAGAAAGCACCACTCATTTCGTGATGGTCCAACATATCATAAAGGGTTCGATCATTCAGTGAACAACTATTACGAATGATAAGTATCGTGCGGGCGAACTGCCGCCTTCTATATTTTGCTTCGGAAAGAGCTGATCAGTCGCAATAAAGCCAGCTCCAAAATTCACGTCGGTGAACAAGACAAGGGGAAACAGAGCAAACGCTGCCCGATGTCGAATGACAGGGTTGTGCGAATTAGGCGGGGACACCAACCGGTTCATCATTATTGCGCATACCGTGATAACTACACAGTCATTGGTGATCGTACAGTAGGACGCTGCCAATTTTATGCGTGAATGAAAGGAGAGCAGTGGTATTACCGTATGTATTTTTATTCTTTTCTTACTTTTTTTCTTTATCTCACAGGGTAATGCCGCTATGAAAAGCGTAGTGAGTACGCGTGACTGAACAGCAGAGACTGAAAGGGGAAATGAAGGGAGTCTGGGAATAAAACGCACACAATCAATATCTCCCAAAGACGGGGCCTCGAAAGAGTGAAAGAGAAGCGGCGATCAGTAACCGGGTGACGCGAGCAGCGCCGAGGGAGCAGATTCATCCGTAAGTCTGCTTATTTGCATACGACCGGTAAGACCTCGCTGGTTGTTGCAACATTTTTAGTATGTATTCTACTTCGACAACTTCCCCGTGCCAGACGCGAGATAGGCATACTGAATAAAGGGCCAAGTGTAAGTAATGATTTGGCTTGGAATGAGGGAGGAATTGCATGTGTTAGGAGGGAGAAAAAAATAACGACGATACTTTGAAGTGTTCCAATAAACAAAGCGTGCCTCGGTTCAAACGAGAGGAATAATGTCTACACTCTATAAACTACGGTATCAAACCAAGAGGTGAGCTTGATGGCTGTTTGGCCTTGTCTTCGCATCTACGCAGTATTGATTCTTTGTAAGATTCCCCAGATTTAGAGGATGCTGGAGGAAACGTGTAATAATGTTACTTGTCGCCCTTTTCTCTGGCCTCCCTGCACCATGTTTAGTTTAACAGTTATACTGATATTACCCTTAAAATTGCACCCATTTTTTTATTTCTTCTTCATTAGATGCGAAGCAGGTTCTGACTAGCCTGTGTAACGCTGTGTCTGCGTACACATCTGCCACACGCCGCAGGTGTTGGCGTTAGAAATTAAAACTGAGGATATCTTATTCACCAAAGTAGTTTATTAAGTTTCATCATTGAATTGGTGTTGTGACAGAAATAAAATGCTGAACGTTCGCAGTGTAGATGCTTTAACTTAGCATAACAAACATTGTGCGATGCACTTAATTTATTGAAGCTGAAGGACAGAAAAATGAGAAAGCAAACAGTACAATTATGGTACATATTCTATTTCCTGAATATTTTTCTTTCATTAGCTCCAGTAGCGATCGTATTGCGCGTTTCAAACGTGTCCGTAACGTGCTGTCAATAAGTCGGCAGTACTGTTACCCTGTCTTTTAGACATACGCTCCTGGAGTAGTGGCCGGAGGACTTCTCCCCAGACACCACGAAGGCCCTACTCGAACACTTGAAACTGCTTGTCCTGTCTTATGGCTAGGCCCTTCTTTCTTTTTGAGTGGACCAGGACTACAGTATTTCAGTTTTTATAGAGTTGTTCTCTTCTTTCTCTCCATATGGTTTAAGATCCAGAACGAATTCATGTAGACCTTGTGTAAGCTGCTTCGCTGAGAATGAGATAAAACAAAAGCACAGTGATATTTTTGGTAATTCGACCCTCGCAACTACGCATAATTTGGTAACTCCCTTTATTAGTTCTTGCTTCTGTGTGGGACTTTAAATGGCTAAAATTTAGACTACACATCACTGCTGTGCAGAACGTGTTTCTTGAGCTCTGCGAAGGAACTGATTGGTTCATTTTCGTGTTGATATGTCCAATATATTGCAGGAATTGCGTCACATTTCTGGCTTCGCCGAGCCGTACAATTTGATAAAAAGAGTGAACAGAAAAGAACATCGTGTGTTCATTCGTGCATCCATTTTCGTCACCTCACTATCTTGTGCTATACCCTTACATACATGCACCGGATTAGCGAGCCATGGTGAGGCACGCATGCTGCGCGACTGTGCACGTTCTTCTAACACATAGAAAAATGTCGCCACCCCCCAAAAAATGAAAAAAAAGAGGAGGTATGTGTTGTTGTGTGATTTATTTGTCAGACCAGTAACTTCCCAACCAAAGAGTTTGAAATGGAGGCTTGAACTCGGCCATCTCATTACTTTTTTTCTACTTAAAAAAACTGAAGTTATAGTGGTTGCAACAAAGTGCTTAATAATGTGTAAACCCGAAACTATCGTGTCAGTTATTTCAAGGACAGTCACATGCGTCTGGATTTCATGTTATTACTATACTGATGTTACTTAGCTTTCTTATCGTTTCTACTCGGTGACTTTTGCGTAGTCGCCATCACGATTTTCTTGAACATTTATAGATGGCGAAAAACCGAATCAGCACTAGCCTCATTTTTGGCATAAGCGGTAATAAGTGTGAAAAAAATCTATTATTATTGTCCCTATTGCCAAATCCCGCGTCAAGTTATTTAAATCTTGAATACCTACATGCATGCTAAACGGTGTACATTATACTCAGCACTTCCCTAATCATTCCCATGTATTTAATCAATATTTGAACGGGTTGGCAACACCTACAACGTCTGTCCATATTGAGAATACATTACCAGCTGTCTCGTCTATAAATATTTAGTGCGAAGCCTTGGTTATCAGAAAATTTTGTTCAAAGATAACTAAGGTCAACCTTATTGAATATTCTGCAGAGATATGCGACCTATAATCTGCCTCATAGGCAAATTACAAAATTTTGTGAACATTTTTAGAGTGTGTGTGTGTGTGTACGTACGTACGTGCATGTCAGCGGATAGTTCGGACTACAATAGCAAGCAAGCCAAGAGATCAACCACCTTGATATCTCCAGTTAAAGTTTAATACTCTCTCTCTTTCTCCCAACGTTGCATTCATGCAACGCAAATTGACATCAGTATTTTTCAATCATCTCACGAAGTGAATACGCTCGTCAGTAACGAAACAACTCCTTTAAAAATACATCGAGTGTGACTGACTTTTTCAGCTTCTCGGATCTCAATGTATGAAATTTCCTCTTACTATTCTTCGTCACAAAGGACATACATGTGCGATAATGAAAACAAATATAAATGCAGTGCTTTGGGGGTACGTATACAAGTGAAATGCTATTATTCTGTAACATGTCCAGACAAGAAATTAAAGCTTACTTGCTCGAGGTTGTGGAGTGGTTTACGTAGTGTCCTAAATGCCTAGAAGTTCTGTAGTTGTTCAAAATAATTCTGCTTGTGTCATTTTTGCGCCTATTGCCAAAAAGTAACGACTTGTTTGAAAAAAAGAAAGTTTCATTGAAATCACACAAAAGAAGTCATATACGCAGAGTATGTAAAGAGTGAAAGCTATGTCGTAGATGCGGATGCTATGGGGTTGAGTTTTTTTATGCCAATGAAGCAACTCCAATGCAATTATTGTTCTAGATCGAGCAGCACATTTCTTGCCAAGCAAACAATCCCACTCAGACCAAAATTTTTTTAACATTTTATTTGAAACTTTCTCGATTTTTTGTTACGCACAAAAAGATGACTTCCACGCTCACAACCAACGACGCCGACGCTGACACGGACAGCACATGACAAATTTGAGGCAAAGGAAGTAATTTGTCATTGCATATGAAAGCCTGCAGACAAAATCATTGCAATTGATTGAAAGCTTTCTTAGGTATCGCCCTAATCAGTGTCGTATGAATCAGTGTCGTAGGAAGGCTATAAAGTGTTTCCTCTCGATGAAAAGGCCATGGCTGAAATCGTTCTTCGAACGTTAAAGAAAAAGGATTAGCTTTGATGCCCACAGCTGTGGAATAGATTGGTTCGAATTCTTCGCATAACAATAGATTTACTTAATCGCTATATAGAAGCGATGACCCTCGTTTGCTTAATCATTTACCTACTTTCTAAATTGCATTGTATACAGGGGGGCTCACACCCGAAGGTATAATCCACAGTGAACGTACTCCACACTAAGGTGTCCTATCAGGACGCACTAATGGCATTTGATATCGGAAAGAACACAGATTGTGTAATCTGGTTGGAGGAAGGCGCCAAGCGAGGCCTCTTTCCGTATACGTACTTTTCCGCTAAGACCGTCTCCCTATCAGTGGACCTTCTCTCAAGTGACGCCTAATCCAAGAAAACAATGGCAGCCAGAGGGAGGGCTGTCATGAGGCTGTGCGTGGCTTTCCTAGAGAGCTACCGAGTATGAGAACGGCATCTTTCTCTTTTGGCGTGGCCACTTGTCCCAAGGGCGTCCACACTAAAGGTGTCAGTCGGGCTGAGACGGAGAAGTATGGAAGCGTACGAAGGAGAATAAACATTTCTGCACTCGCTGATAATGCGAAGGATGGAAGGTTGTGTCCAGTTTTGTTTGTATCCGGTGACAATTTTTCTAGGTGCCACTCTATATAATTCTCCGCATTCGCTTGTAACTAACTGATGAAGCAACTGCCACTTCTTTCTGACAACAATACGTGTTGGAGGGCGAGGAAGGGTATAAAAAGAACAGTAGAAAGATAAAGAAGAGAGAGCCCTCATCACACAAAAACGACTCAAAGAGATAAGAAAGATGAGGTATATGGTCGAAGCAGTTGAAGAACGGGGCAGCGATCGGCGAGAGGTACACAGCACCAGGAAATCGCGGATGGTGGGCCAATCGGTGAGAGCTATGCTAGCACCGGAGATATCGGACGACATAGCCACTCTATATGAAACCCGCTGAGCGATTCATCTAGAACCAATGCCTATTGCACGCATTACGCTTGCTCATCTTGGCTGCTTTGTTAGAACGATTCTATGCTGGTTCTTAAAGACACTGCCCTTCCTTGTCTCTTTTTTTGTCTTCTTTCAACTTTTGCGCTGTGATGCGGGTTCTTGTTGCTGATTTGTTTTTCTCCCGGGCTGAGCCTCAGAGAGTTTTGTTAATAAGGACAAAGCCGTTCGGTTTCCAAGAAACACACAAAAAGTTTAATTGAAAAGTAAAAAGGCAAAGATTCCTCACAAAACAAAACACTTAATAAACAGTTGACTGGACATGACGAAACACATCTGTAAACACCCAACAAGAACGTTCAAAGTCAGTAACTAAACCTAACGTTCGAAAGGGGCTGAGTGATGGGAGTAGCGCAAGAGTATCGGTGCAGTCTCACCCACAAGTTGGTTTTCGGCGGTGATGAGAAACCGGAACGCCGTGACTCCTGCGTCAATGCGTGGGCTGGACGAGGACGAGGGAACGCTGGCTGCTGGCGACACGTCGAAAAGCCCTACCAAATCGTGATGGTTTCGGCTTGAGGAGCGTGGACACGTCGGAGACGGGAGAACGCAGGCTGGTGGCGACGCGTCCGGGAACTAGGGTCGACCTAGTCAAGCAGCTGGGCGCACAGCTCGGGCCCGGAGCCCGACGGCTGTAGCTCGCCTGCCGGAACCAAAGTCCGCAGGCCCTGGAAAGGAGTTCAGGACCGGATGGCCACGGTCCTTTGGAGCGGGAACCCGACAGCAGGAGGCCCCGGCCGGTGGAAGTCCTGTAGGCTCGGGTCCGGAACCCAACGGCCCATCTTCAGCGCCCGGTCCGGTGACGACCTTCCGCTTGCACTGCCTGCCTCGAATTCCCCTTGCTCTGGTCTCCCCAGGCTCCTGCTTCAGCTCTGGCCCACTTGTCTCGTTCTCATTGGAGATACTGCTGTTTCGTGGTGTCAAGCCATTGGGCCTTGAAATCTCCGTGTTCGCTGCCCATTGGATGTTTTACCTTTTGTTTACTTCATGTCCTGCCACGCATCCTCGTGCTTGACGCTCTTTAACGTCGTCATTCTTGTTTAAGCAGCACCGCACGTGCACTCTGGTATTTCTCCTTTTGTTTTTTTTTTCCGTGACGCGCACTTTTCGAAGGCGCGCACTTTGAACGCGCACCACACATCACATACGCCCCCCTTTTATTCAAGTTTTTTTTTTTTTTAGAAAAAAAAAACTGCCGATGAGTGCGCGTTCTGCACTACGTCACAATTAAACCACATATTTGCACCACGCAGTTCAACACATCACCGGGCTACAGTTCGCTACATCGTCCAAATGTCCACACTTAAACTTTAGATTCACCCAATTGCATTTAAAAGTTCTGAAACCCGGAATAAACCTTTTTACTACAAAATCGACTATGGACAAAGCTACTTGTGTCCGCATCTAAAAGTCGAAGTCCAGAAAGAGCTACCGGTTTTCTAACCCTACACTCAGGTTATCGCGTCCCAAACCAGACGCACTGCCCTTCTCGCACGTTTCGAAAGTAACTGTGGCAAACATGCTTTTAAGCACTTTCGCTGAAACGCGTGTCTGCGCCCCCGCCGGCCACATGAACGCTTACCGGTCACAGAGGAACAGGGCGCGGTCTCGAGCCGTCGGCGTCGACACGAAACGCACTGAGACACGAATGTCCAAATGCCACAATCTCTCACACAAATGCTTTCTTTTAATTCACCATCTAATGAACACAAGCTCGGGGTGCCCTCAGCAAGCCCAAACGCTCCGACAAGCGTGTGAGGTTCCTGGATTCTTGAGAAGGGATGCCGTTGTGCTCGGTCATTATACAGCTCATCTTGAGTGGACTTAATTATAGGTTCAAAACCAATCACGTTCTCAGGTTCAAGACCCTGTCTGGCATTCTCCATACCTACTATCGAGCCCACCTCCGATTCGATACTGTTTATTTTGAAGAGTGCTTCAGCACTCCCATCGTGTTTTCTCGGACAAATAGCAGTTACGCTATCCTGTGAACTAGAATCCCCTCTCTCTCTGAGTGAGATATACGTATGGTCTAGGACCATTGACGTGGTGCCTGCTGCTACCTCTGTCGGTACAAAACAATCAGTGGCCACTATATCAGAGCCTTCATGGCATTCGCTGCCATCTTCCCAATGACGTTCTAGCGCTCCTTCCATGGAGCTATTGAGAGGTAGCCCTACCCCTTCCCGAAATGTGCTCGGTCTCTGAGACGTTCTGATACACACCTCATTCTGAATGGAGCTTCTTCGTTCCCTGCTATCGAAGCTTTGCTCCACAACATTTTCCACAGCTTCTAGGTCGCCCATATCCAGGCGCTCTTCTTCATAGGTGCTTGGCCTCTCAGAGGTCCCCAAGCAGCTAACGGAAGTAATATGTTCCCAGCCAGAGAAGCTTTCCGTCGCTTCAACAAACTCCTCATGACTCCTGCCTTCTTGGCTGTCCACCTCTCTGCCTTCCTCTATCTGAGCTTCTCGCTCCGAAGTAAGGCTGTCGCGAGGCTCGAGGCCAACCTTGCAGGAATCGACTTCCCTCCAGCAAACGCTGCTATCGGAGCAAACATTCACCGCTTGCTCGACCTTCTGCATCGCCAGCTGCCCCCTTTTCGCCATCGCAAGCTCGAGTCGCCGCTCGAAGTCCACCCTCTCTAATTGGAGCTGCTGCTTCAGTATGCGTGTCTGACGCTCTAGCAACACTTTATTTTCACGCGTTACGCGCTCTAGCTCCTCCTTCTTAGCTCTAAGCACCAATTCAAGCTTTTCCTTCGCCGCCTTTCGTTCTGCAGCCCGTTGCTCACGCTCCCTCTCCATCCGCTCCTCGTACCATACTCTAAACTCCGCTCCCGTCAGTCCCATTTTATCCGCCAACTCAATTAACTCCCACGTGTTCGTCATCGTGTTAACCGCGTCAAAAAATCTACTGGAAAAACAAACGACTTTGTCCTGTCGCAGCGGACGCCAATTTGTGATGCGGGTTCTTGTTGCTGATTTGTTTTTCTCCCGGGCTGAGCCTCAGAGAGTTTTGTTAATAAGGACAAAGCCGTTCGGTTTCCAAGAAACACACAAAAGGTTTAATTGAAAAGTAAAAAGGCAAAGATTCCTCACAAAACAAAACACTTAATAAACAGTTGACTGGACATGACGAAACACATCTGTAAACACCCAACCAGAACGTTCAAAGTCAGTAACTAAACCTAACGTTCGAAAGGGGCTGAGTGATGGGAGTAGCGCAAGAGTATCGGTGCAGTCTCACCCACAAGTTGGTTTTCGGCGGTGATGAGAAACCGGAACGCCGTGACTCCTGCGTCAATGCGTGGGCTGGACGAGGACGAGGGAACGCTGGCTGCTGGCGACACGTCGAAAAGCCCTACCAAATCGTGATGGTTTCGGCTTGAGGAGCGTGGACACGTCGGAGACGGGAGAACGCAGGCTGGTGGCGACGCGTCCGGGAACTAGGGTCGACCTAGTCAAGCAGCTGGGCGCACAGCTCGGGCCCGGAGCCCGACGGCTGTAGCTCGCCTGCCGGAACCAAAGTCCGCAGGCCCTGGAAAGGAGTTCAGGACCGGATGGCCACGGTCCTTTGGAGCGGGAACCCGACAGCAGGAGGCCCCGGCCGGTGGAAGTCCTGTAGGCTCGGGTCCGGAACCCAACGGCCCATCTTCAGCGCCCGGTCCGGTGACGACCTTCCGCTTGCACTGCCTGCCTCGAATTCCCCTTGCTCTGGTCTCCCCAGGCTCCTGCTTCAGCTCTGGCCCACTTGTCTCGTTCTCATTGGAGATACTGCTGTTTCGTGGTGTCAAGCCATTGGGCCTTGAAATCTCCGTGTTCGCTGCCCATCGGATGTTTTACCTTTTGTTTACTTCATGTCCTGCCACGCATCCTCGTGCTTGACGCTCTTTAACGTCGTCATTCTTGTTTAAGCAGCACCGCACGTGCACTCTGGTATTTCTCCTTTTGTTTTTTTTTTCCGTGACGCGCACTTTTCGAAGGCGCGCACTTTGAACGCGCACCACACATCACATGCGCCACCGATGTTCTACACAGCTATACACCAACTAGCTCGACAGCATTCGTTTATGCCCTTACAAACTTCTCACAATATAGTTCTTATATTCTACCTGGTTTCTCAAACTCAACTGTATGATGACTCAAATCTGCTCACCTAAAGGCTGGACGCGATGGGGGTTTCTGCGGCGTCAAAGTCTACATCCTCTGCACGGCACGAAAATGAGGATTCATAGGGTGAAGTCAATCTATGATTTGAGACACAGTCTCTATGCAATCAACGCCCCAAGTAGTATTGCAGCGTTTTCATTTGTGATGCGCTGCAGGGTATAAGGACAAAAAGAAACAGACAAAACAGAGCGATGCGCGAACAACTATTTTATTTTGATCGTTAGGAGCCCATATGTATTGGTAGAAAAGAAAACAAGGGAGTATAATTCAATAATAAAAAAGAGAATACTTTGTCGTCAAACGATTTCCCTGGAACGTGTCAAGAGTTACATATTAAGCGATATGGCTTCATTAAAGAAACTACTAATTTCAGTGAGGAAGCGCTTGAGCAATGGGTAACACACACTTCACTGATATATGTGTAAAAAACTTCCGTAATCTCCTTCTGTATCTGATCGAAAGATCGCGCAAGAACTTTTGTGTCGGGAAATATCACTGTGCGCTTACGTTCCACGCAGTGGGGAGCTAAATGACTAGGATGCGTTAGAAGCGACACAGCATCATTATGCTCTTTTAATCTCTCATTATTGCATTGCCCAGTTTGGCCTATATACCTCCTATTGCAGAAGAGGGGAACGTTATGTGACTTCCAACTGTGCAGAGTATAAGTGTACAGCAATTTTTTCTGACACAAAAGTTTTTGCACGATCTTTTCATTAGAAAAAGGGAGAATTACATAAGTTTTTTACACGCATATCAGTGATGGGTGCGTTGGCACTCCCTCGATAACTCTCCCTTAAAAAGAAATTAGTTTTTTTAGGGAAGCCACATCGCTTGCTATGTAACTCTTGATACGTTTCAGTGTAATTGTTTGACGACCGGATATGCTTTATTTTTTCTATTCTCTTTTTTGTAACCTAATTACACTCCGCTCTTTTATTTTTTTACAAGGCATGAGGCTATCTACGATCAAAATAAAAATTAATATAGTTGTCACTTTGCGTATCACTCTCCTTTGTCTCTGAATTTTTTCTTACCCTGCAGCGCATCACAAGCATCAGGCGTACCAAGTGGCACTCATTGCCATCTAATTAGTAGCAGCGTACATCGGTCGCTCGTGAAGAGAAAGAGAAAGAAACGGAAATGGCAAGGAGGTTGACCAAGTTGGGCTCGGTTACCTTCCTTACATGTGGAGTGGTAAAAAAGGGGGACGAATATTTAGGAGACAAAAGCAAGGGCAAAATAAAGAAAATGAAAGGCATTGAGAACGCACACATCAAGAACTTCCACTAGTATATAGTTCACGAACATTTGTGAACTCCGGTCGCCGTCAGGAAGCTAAGCAGTGCCTCTGTGCGCATGTGCGTGCATGAAATCGTGGGCCAAGGTTTAAGGAGTATAGTTCGTCGCAGAATGGTATTAGTCCGATGACGGAGTTTGTGTGCAAGGCAGCACCAACTGAACTAACGTATCAGGAAATCTTCAAGTTCAGTTTGTTCAGTGGTCGCCCTGACTCAAAAAGTAAATACCTTTCCCCAGTATGAAACGGCCCCTTTGTTCACTCTTCAGTATTACCGTCGTTTCCGCAAAAATATTGCGGCTCTTTCATCTACTCGAGTTGCCTACAGCACCTCAACACTTTGAGAAAATACTTTTTTTTAATCATAGAGAAATGCAAACGCAAACCAAGAGAAAGAAACGGATAAAGAGGAAGCATTCGAAGACCAGTGGGAGGATTTGCTGGTGACGCAAGACCTTGGCAAACAGCTACGATTGGTGAATTGGGCTCAAACGGCGGCAGCGAGCCATGCTACCTGGACTGAGAAGGCCACCCACCTAAGGACTGAAGTAGAAAGAGCCTGGTGCATATAAAGTTCCTTTTATTCATACAGAACTACAAGTAGAACTTTGATAGCAGGTTGACCATTTCTAACAACCGCTTGGAAACAAGGCACAATATTAACCGTACGTATACGCTTCAGTGGGCGACATTTTGCTTGTAAGTGCCCAGAGAAAAGGCTGCATAACAGTTGTCAAGGTTGCGTCATGCACTGTGGCATGACAACGGCAAATAGGTCGCGATTCCTTTGCTTGGGAAGATTTCGCAAAGCAGTCTCGCTCCCGCGGAGCGCTTGGAATGATCATAAAAGAGTAGAAGTTTCCTTAGAAAAAATGCCCCTTTCAGAGTGGAATGAAGTAAACTTCTCGATGATGAAAAACGCTTTCTTTTATTTATCTGGGTGAAGTGGCGTGGAAGACTTGTAGTTGGATTGTTGACTTGTGCACGCCAGCATCTCCTTGGTCTACTCGGCTTTCTTGCCATGGTGTTCATATTTCACAACCTTTGTCCGCCTTACTCTCAAACCACACCCCCACCACTCCTTTGTTAACTCGTCTGAAGAAATTTGTAGAGGAGCAAGGCCCCGCCGCGGTGGTCTAGTGGCTAAGGTACTCGGCTGCTGACCCGCAGGTCGCGGGTTCGAATCCCGGCTGCGGCGGCTGCATTTCCGATGGAGGCGGAAATGTTGTAGGCCCGTGTGCTCAGATTTGGGTGCACGTTAAAGAACCCCAGGTGGTCTAAATTTCCGGAGCCCTCCACTACGGCGTCTCTCATAATCATATGTGGTTTTGGGACGTTAAACCCCATATATCAATCGAGGAGCAAGTTTTTTCGGCATGATAAATAACCCACTTCCTTTGTTCTCATTGCTTGGTGCCCCACGTGACATTTGTTTACGGTCTCTCGACCATTTTTTATATAATTTACCTAATGTCTTTTGAACTAAATAGTCTTTATGGACCCAATATTGCAGTGTTTGAGGAATAAAATAAAAAGCGCAATCATTAAAGCAAATGTCTACATTAAAGGAAATGTAACACTGAAGCCTGTGTCACGTTGCAATATGCCACAAGCTGTTCTTTAGTTTCGCTTTATTCAGAGGCTATAATAGTCCCTGAAGTAACACGAAATGCGTGTTTTAATGTTTTTTTATTATATATCGAGATCAGCTTTTAGCATTTCCACCAAATAGAATTGGCTTCCCTGAATAAGATATGTACAAGGCCAAATATTCTATAGTTAAATAAAGCTTCAAAATTTGTGGGTGGGGGGATGGGGTAGGTAATAGAGCTTGCTGGACGAGGCTGATGCACCGTAAGCATTTGCTACTAACTCGGGCATAAACATCTCCACGCCTAAATCAACAAGGTTCTCGTCCCATCAAGGTTCACGCTTGTGTCCACGCGTGACACATGCAAGCAGCCTGTATGAGAAATGCACGCCGTCTGGTTATCGACAGACAGCTCTCTTCCATTAGGCCCTGCTGCAATGCGTCAGAAGGGAGGACTAGAGAAAAGTCATGCAGTGGATGTTAACGTGATGCCAAGAAAGTTTCAGTCCCAGGCATCTCCTGTTATATTGTGGCTCTTGAATTTAGCGTAGCTGTATTGTTGGTAGAAGGTGACGTTCTTTTAGCGTACGAAAATTCCGTTCAAAATGCTGAAGCTTTTCAAGTACAAACGTTATATCAGCGGGGAATCACTTCATGTGCAGTAGGGCAAGGTAATACGCTTGTGTTTTTGGCGTAGTGTTGCACGTACGAAGTACCCCATACCTCTTCATATGTCAGCTGAGAAAAATCAGCATGGTTGTTGAAGGACATTGTGCAGAAAGCCTAAAGTTAGAGTGTCTGCGTCTTGATGATATGTGGGGTTTAACGTCCCAAAACCACCATATGATTTTGAGAGACGCTGTAGTGGAGGGCTCCGGAAATTTCAACCACCTGGGGTTCTTTAACGTGCACCAACATCAGAGCACACGGGCCTACAACATTTCCGCCTCCATCGGAAATGCAGCCACCGCAGCCGGGATTCGAATCCGCGACCTGCGGGTCAGCAGCCGAGTACCTTAGCCACAAGACCACCGCGGCGGGGCAGTGTCTGCGTCTTAGACCTTATCATTTGTACGTCTGAAGGTGCATGCGTGTGAAGGAGAAACACTTGTTTGACAATTAGTTTCATAAAAGCACTGATATTTGGCCCACCTGTTATGCATTTCATCATCGAAGACTGTAATATATGTAATACAGCATAAATAACACATTATAAGAATCACAAATTTTCATACGACGAAGAGCATGTGCATTCAAAACATTGTTCGACCATCGGCGTGTATACGTCACACTACTGCATGCGATTTCTACGCACGACACTAAGGCACTCTAGATCCTAATTATTAATAATTTTTGTTAATTTCACTTTTTCCGCACAATATTACACCACTGTGTTTGAACGCAAGACCTCAGGTAAAGGCTGGCTAAGTCTCTCGCTACACGAAGCATTAATAACCCAGCCTTTTGGGGGTCTCTTTGTAAATCAAATTATGAATAACACTTCAATAGTAACATGCAAAGAAACATGAACAAACATACAGAACGAGAGTAACCAAGTAGGCGCAAAAGACACGTAAGGCAACGGGAGTTATAATGGCCTTCGCGGTGGGCAGTAAATGTCATTCAAAATTCGATGGCCTGGGTAATAAAAATAAAACAAGACCGTGTTGCTGTCAGATACATCCCGAGGACGCCGACCCCTGGTCTGGCCCTTTCACTGAGCCTCAAAAACGCATATCGACCCAGTTGAAAACGGACATTCAGCCCCCTCTACGCTCCCTCATCGTTAAAAGAAATGCAACAGTCGATGTTTCTGCAGGACGTGGTCGCGAGACAACCAGAATGCTTACGTGTTTTTTCTTTTCTTTATCAGTTTTCTTGTTCCACTACGCTATATCACTAAAGTGAACTCTCCTCTTTCTTTTTGTATCCTTAACGTGCGTTCATTCGCTATGCTCAGATGTCTCCTCTCGTGTAGCCATTTGGACATTAGAGTCACCGCTTGATGCTTTGGGTACTGTCTACCATCTATTGATATTTTGTGTCGCTCTTCTGTAGTTTGTCCGTGCCAGTGCCGTATTTAGTTTTGTTCAAGTACATAAAATAGAAGCAAGAAAAAAATAAAAGAGATGTATGCAGTACAGTTTCATTTCTTATATTTCCTTAAGCTCGACATTCAGTCTTTTTTTTTTATTGGAAGTTGATGTAGCATGTCGGCCTTTGCACAAGGCGCATGTCCTTCTTTAGGACTATAGGTGAAATTTCGTGCGTCTCTTTTTCACTATCCCACTCTCGTTACAACTCAGGTTCCCGTAAAATATGCCAGATAAGAGCCTATCCGATCTTCAGTTGATAGAATTAAAATAACCTAGCCAACATTTTATATTTAATTTCAAGCAAACAATGTCACTGAAACAATTTGAACCAGCGCTACAGTAACTCTCGCAGACGCGCATTGACAATAAAACCAGTAAAAAAGGTTTCGAAGCGCATTTGCAAGTTTAAGTCTATATTTGCGCTCTATAAATTGCACCCAAAAGCTGCAGTCATCGAGATAGCCAATGTCGTACCATCCAGGATCTGCTATTCACACTCCTATGAACATTGCACGATCACTCAGACACATTAAAGAACGGTTTGTTCGCAGCAGATGAATAAAATAATGAACTTCGTGAAAAGAGCTCTCACGTAAAACCTAAATATAGATGACAAGACCAGGCGCTCTCTAACGACGAACAGCTTGATGATTGATTGATATGTGGGATTTTACGTCCCAAAACCACTATATGATTATGAGAGACGCCGTAGTGGAGGGCTTCGGAAATTTAGACCACCTGGGGTTCTTTAACGTGCACCCAAATCTGAGCACACGGGCCTACAACATTTCCGCCTCCAGCGGAAATGCAGCCGCCGCAGCCGGGATTTGAACCCGCGCCCTGCGGGTCAGCAGCCGAGTACCTTAGCCACTAGACCACCGCGGCGGGGCGACGAACAGCTTGATTCAGGTTTAGTGCTCTGAAAAAACAATGACAAAAATGCTATGAAAACGAGCACTCCTAACTGTGCAAGCCAAAATATTATTGAATAACCAAAATAATTACGCTCTTTTTAAAGAGTTCTACAGAAGCCATGCTTATGGATGAATTTTTGTGAGCATTATCCACATCGATCGGAACATTTTATTTGGGGCATTGGTTCTTGTATCTCTTTAAAACTCTTAGTTTGTCAAGGCATGGCGTGCAACCCCACTTCGTGCGACATTGAACTAGACTGCGGTTCGAACATTTTTGAAACAGCGCATTGAACTAGCCCAGTTTTTCTTCTTTTTACAGTTGATTATGGCGCGTCTGATGCTTTACAGTGCAAGCTTGTTCTCCCAATCAATCGTTCAATTAACGGCTCTTTTTTCAGTGTATGAGCTCTCACAATATAGTGGTATGTCACACACTTCTCCCGATCGGCATTCAACGAACCGTTGTGCGTGCTTTTGGGGGCAACAATTTTCAGCACGTTTTTTTTTGCGGCAGAATACACTCAGTTTGTCGGATGTGCTCAAAATGAACGAGGGACTAAGACTCGAGCCACAATCTGTTTTAGTCGTCGGATACAATATAAATGTACGAGATCACTTGCAGATTTTTCTGTGTTATGACATCACGTTCATTCACAGGTTTCCACGTTCGAAGTACTTTAAAGACTGAACAGCATGGGTACTGGAAACCTCGCCTTGGTAAATCAATCAACCATCGCAGAAAGCCAAAGCACCGATTAGATTTGAGGTCCATGCGATTCTAACGCATTAGACGTTTCAGTAATTTTTTAATAGAGATATGACAATTCCGCCACAAGCGTTCACCTGACATTCACCCCGTCGAAACTTTTCATAACTGTTAACTGTGAAAAAGCTAACTCGAATTGAACGTAGACTTTATCTTAGTCGCCACCACAAGTGTGGCATGCGGCGCTGTGAATAGCCAAAGCCAGAAGTAAAAGCGATTGCTTCTTACAAGCTATGCTGTGAAAGGGCCTTTGGAAGGTGAGTTAAGCTTTCAGTGCTACCCTATATGTGTGAACTAAACTCTCCCTCTAAATAAAGTCCTACAGTATTTTGTTGTTGCGACCGCTATTTCAAGCAAGGAGTTTGGACCACGTCGTTGATTCGTGCTGATTTTGCAGCGAGTGAGGTTGCGAAATCAGGAGGAAACCAAACACGTTTAACTTCACGCAATGCGTGCGACGAGAGCTTGGCGCTAAATTGCAGACATGTTGTACTGTACCTCATCCCTCTGATATCCAAACGTACACACACAGTTACCTACCAACATCACGCATGAATCGCGAGCTTTCGTGGCCCTCAAGACCCTTAGCCGTTTTATCATCGATTTTCCCAAACAAAGACAACTTCGACAAGACCCACATTGGTAACATGAGGATGTTGACTGTCAGGTGACGATTTCACGGATGCACAGCAAGCGTTCCGCACCCACAGCAGATGTAAGTTCTTTGGTACTTGAATATATTGAAGAAAAGTACGCTGAACATTTGAAAGATTTCACCGATGGATCAGTCGACATAGTGCGCGGAGCAAGCGCTGCAGCGCTTGTGATCTCGTCTCTAAAGGCGTGCTGGGCAGCGCGACTCGAGTGCGTTGTTTCATCGACAGCATGAAAGCGTGGCAATTCAGGCAGCCCTGAAGAAACTGAAGATTTGTGGGCAACAACAAGTCGTGCTGTTTTCGGACAGAAAGCCCGCTTTACATCGGCTAAAACATGGATTGCTTTTGGATCGATGCACTCAAAGATCACAGCAAATTTTTAAAGACCTGCAAGGCATTGATATAAACATTAAGTTTCAATGGATTCCAACACATGTGGGTATATGGGGTGATAAGGCGGCTGACAGACTTGCCCGGAGTGCTCTGGAGCTTACACCAACAAAGAAGGCTCCCAAAGACAATCAGCGTATCTTACGAGAGGCTGTTAATAAGCATTTTCCCTTGTTATGGCTGATGCCTCACCAGCCATGTGTGACACAAGGGCTATCAAGGGAAGAAGCCTGCTTGCTTCATCGCATCCGAACGGGATACGCGCGTACACCAGCATGGCTCCACAAGATCAGACTCTCCGCGATGCCCTGGTGCTCGAAGTGCAAGGAAAATGGTGATATAGAACCCCATTTCCTTAAATGTCGTCAGCTTAAGAAGGAACAGCAACGTTTATTTGAGGAACTGCAACAGTTAGGCTCGCCATGTGACAGCGTGACTGATATTGTGCTTCCGCGTGTTTGCTCTATCTTCAAGAAACAGGTGTCGCGACTTCTCTGGAGATTTTTTGATTGCTACATACCTCCCATGTGACTGGTGATAAGTGACAATTATGTTTGGGGTATAGTGCAGCGAGATAGAGTACCGGCACAATACTGCAAGTGGAATAGCACAAAGGCCGCCGTCTTATGCAGGCTTACGTCTCGTTATGTACAATTTTTAGTTTAAAAGCCTGCTCGTGCTTAGTTAAAAAACAAACAAAGGACATTAGCTACAATTAGCAAAGAGAAAACCGGGCGGGGCGATTGCCTGCAACGTATGCAAGGTTGGATCCACCGGCTACCTACAACATTCTTCTTCTCCTCCTACCAACCTCAAGTGGGGATGACAGTTACTCATTCTCCGTATTGCTTACATAAATCCAGCTTCAGTTTGCCGCAACTTTCTTATCGTTGCTCCTATCCTATTGCAAGTCAACAAGCGTTCTTTAGGAGTAGTCGACTCAAGCTTTAAGGTGTTATAAAATCGTGGGCTAACACAGCAAGTGCGAATACAGAAGACAGTTAGCGCTGCAATTTTCAAGCTTTCTTTATCTGAGCACACTAAACCAAAGCATTACACTCTCCTCATCTAGTCGTTAGGAGACTAAAGATGCCTCTGAAGCATGGAGCTAAGGAGATGGCACTGTTGTAGCGCACATAACAGGGATTGGTTAGGAAGTAATGGGTTGACGCTAGTGATGTGGCCTTTTACTGGTTTTTGTAATTGATATGAGCCGTCTGAAATATGATCCTGACTTTCTTGGATCTAAGCGCTATACTCTGATAAGAACATGAATCTGCCAATTCCTGACGCTGCTTGCTCTAACGGCGGTCCATTAGTTATCTATCCAAAGGCGCTTCCACATTTGTGATCCCAAGCACATGCTTGTATTTACTATAAAAGTTCATTCAGGCCAGCGTGCACGACCTCAGTGGACGTTGCCCATTATTGCCGCTAGTTCGCCAGACCAAGTTAGCTTGAATAAAATTCTTGGTGCATGGGTGGCACTTACAAAAAAGCACATAATAAAGAGCACAGATTTTTTATGTGACAATATATCTCATGAAAATGTGCAAGTTCCTTGCTCTTGAGCATGAATGTCAACGTAGCTTATAGTACTTTGCACTCAAACGTTCTCCTGTCAATATCACACACACAAAAAAACCCATTCCACTGACGGTATTTGTTAAATTGAATGTTGTGTCCACGCTCTCCACTTTGTTTCGATTGCTGTAAGGTAGATTCCTATAGTTATGTTTTCTTCATATGAGTTCCCTCCACACACACACACACACACACACACACACACACACACACACACACACACACACACACACACACACACACACACATATATATATATATATATATATATATATATATATATATATATATATATATATATATATATATATATATATTGTAATTAGAATTAGAATTCAATCGTGTTGTTGTGCCTCTTGCGATGAATCGCAACAGATTTTCAAAACTATGGTGCATAGCACGACCTGACGTTCTGAAGCCCTTACTTAGTGCCTCCAAGCCATGCGAAGTACAGGCTTCTGGTGAATGATATTGAGGTTAGTAGCACTATTTCAAATGCCTTCTGTGCTTCTACTTTAACCTTTATCTTACTTTTAAAGTGTGCGACACAAGCCTGCCCTACTTATTGAGGCCTGAAAGTTTTGTATAATCAGCAGAAACATTCCACTTTACCTGCCGCAGGGTAGGCAAAGCCGCTGAACTTTACTAGTTACTACATTATGCTTTGTTTAGTACAACTTCATCTAACTGATGTGTGGAAGCCAGTTGAAAGCACTGGTTTCCGTACACTTACTCAACGCAGTCTCGAAATTCACGACGTGAGACTAAAAAAAAAAATCGAGACAGTATTCGAAGCCTAAACCGTTGCAATAGTGTTATAAATTGTCAAGTTTCATTTCAACTCGCACCTCGTCAGCAAGCACATCTTCTCCTTGTAAAGAAGTCGCACAGTTCGAATGCATTCAATTTACGCAGCTGATATCAGTGTCCCAATGTAACTTCGTTAGTCACAGCCTAAAGCGTTTGCATCATGTAGTGTAATATTGAAAGCTGTGCCAGGTACACGTCGCTCTGATTTATTTTTAAATACGATGTTAGATTTTCAGGTTGCCTGCATCTTTCGGTGAAGCAACCAGCCAGAGCTTTCAATAGCGTTGCTCCTCTATTAAATCGCTTGCTGAAAATAACACATTGTTATTCCATGCTTTCGTCGCCGACATTGAGACTCCATCAATATAGGACTTCTTGGAGTCGCCATGGAGAGGAACTAAAACACTTTTCATTTTAATCTTACTAAGTTTATATTCCCACACAACAATCAAGCACTCAATCACTCAATCACCCTGGCTCTGAGAAACGCGCCTCTGTAGTATTTTAGTATGATTTCACAGGCTTAGATCAACCCTTTGTAATGGTGTCGCACTTACAAAGCTTCTTTTTCCAGAATAAGCAAAAATCAAAAAGAAAACATACGTATTGATTTACGTTTTTTACTTACTAATATGGTATCAACTTTACAACATTGTGCACTTTTTTCTCTAAACTCAAGATGAATAGTTTCAATTACATTAAGTATGTGAGGCTTTGTTCTCGGGCTTTGGGAGGACAATTTGACAAATATATTCTTATGTCGTCACTCTATTAATGAATTTTATGCTCATATTTCCAACCTCTAAGTCACAAAAAAACCAAAAAGACAGCGCCAGGCTCAAATGGTGACCAAAGCAAAAAAAAAAAAAACTGCAGATGGTGACACAATATTTTACACTTCATGTTTGCTGCTTTGCAGCCTTGCACAACGCCCTTCATGTGAAGGCAATATCTTTCAATCATGGCTAATGCAAGCTGCTTTTGCGAAAACTCAATTCATGGTTTCGAAATGGAACCTAATGAAACGACTGTCTCGGCTGTAATCCCGAGTAATGGAAGAGCCGAGTGTGTCATTCGCTTTTCATGCACTGGTCGGGTACCACGTCTAAAGAAGTGTTTATGATTGCTTTTCATATACGTATAAAGCCACGTGTAAATGGAGTTTAAAAACCTTGCTCATTGAGCTATGAATACCAGAGAAAAGTTTAATGTACGAAAGGTGGGCTTGCTTTGCAGCATGACCTATAATCCACTGTGTGATTTATTGGCGTGACCTAAAGAGTACTGCGCAAAAAGAAAGAACGAAGATCACAATGCCTAATAAAAAGGCATGCTAGGCATGCTCTCTTCCTAGCTTTGTGAATAAACGTTTTTGTTCTTTATTACTGCCACCGGCAATTACGAGAATGGAACTTAACATAACTCTATTTCGGCTAGGCCAAACAGATTTTTCATAAGAAAATTACATATCACACAGGATATAATCATTGTCCGTCAAGCGTCAAGCCTTTGGAGGCTTCATATAATTTGACATAATTTTAGCCAATCACTACTCTATCTGCATTAATACAAACTATGACTACATTTAACCAATGCCACTATGTAGTAAAGAAGCGCCTTATCATAATAGACGCGAGGCAATACGTAATGCCGCCCCAGCATTGTTAATCTTTCCTCTTGATGAAGATTTCGAAGGGCTTCATCATTTATATTGTCACGCATCAAACATAAGAAATTCATTCATCAGAATGAGTTGATTTTTTATGTTTGACACATGGCAATAAAGAATCTGGATAATTTGGACGCTGCTAATTGCGCAAACTGTATTGCTAAAGTTTACCTTTATTGCACGCTGGTGCGGTAGGCAACAATCATGAGCATGACACTTCTATTAGAGAAAAACCCACTCCCACTTTTTTTATCAATATTTGTAGCTGCTTTCGAATATGTCACAGCGTCACTACGTGCTTTTTGGGGAATATTACGTGGAACACCCTTTATGTTTCGTACGTTAACACGTTTGTAAAGAAAGTCGAACCATAAAGCCAACGAAACAGAGAGCAACGGAGTGGCACAAGACAACTGGAACTGGGGAAAGGATAGAGCGCCTATGAATGCGTTCGCTTGCGAGCTCATACGCACACCATACTGATCCCTACTTGAGCCAGTATGGAAATGCGAAGGGCCCGCCGCTCAATAAAGAACTTTGCGAGAGCCCCCATAACTTGTTTATTTAGCGCTGCCTTTTCAAGGTACGAACCATGGAGCCACAAGGCAATGTGATCTTCGGCTAAATTCAGCCCCCACTTCTTTCTTTCAGCATCTTCACTTTTGCTGTTGTTCGCAATGTTCGCACACGAGTTGTGTAAGAGTAGTTGACGAAAACAGTAGCGATTCACAGACTAGCTTCATTGATGTGCCTGGCGACGTACGTTACGCAATTTAGCATTTTTTTCCGAGAACTGCGCCAAGCAGGTTGCGCAACTCTGCCGTATATACGAAGACAGCCGTGACATCTACTGCAGAATAGGATGGCAAGTCTTGCGATTACCCAACTATCTTGCTTTTGTATTCAGTTTACTACTATTACTTTGATTATATATGCTTGTTCAGCCCGTGTTTCAACAGTGCCGTCAACTATAGTCAACGTTTTAACTTTTTCTTTACGAAGAAACAGTTTATTGATGAAGACGTCCGGGCATGTTTGTTACTGCCCTATAGCTATTCAGCGCATTAAAGTGAAGAGATGGGAAGCAGAAAATGCCTGGGAAACCCTAAAGTTTTTTTTTTTTTACTTTCAGGCGTGTGTCATAATTCAGGATAAAAGTATTCACTAGAACCTTCATTTTCCCAAAGATGAATTGTACTCTTCGGTCACAAACTGGCTTCCTATTCAACCTGCATTTAGTTAAGCTGTAGTTAGCCATGCTAATGGAGAGAAAAGTGGTTAATAGTAGAGTAACGCAAAAAAAAACGTGGTTTATCCACCTTTTTAGGAATCGCTATAACACGCAAGGTAAACGTGTCTTCACAGCGATAGTTGAGCCTTCATTGTGCCTTGTTTCGCCACAATGCTTAAGCAATGGATGCTGCAGTAACAATATGCAATGCAACGCGAAAAAAAAGTGAGCAGCTCAAACCTTGCAGCACACATCTCAAGGAGAAAGCACGCACTAAAGGAGCACACACAAGACGAGCGCGGGAAAACAACTGTCACCACTCGGCACTCAAAACGCACTGCTCAAATAAAAAGAAAAACGTTTGAAACGATCGCAGAAGTATACACCTGGACGAGATCGAACAATGGTCACGATTCTTGCTTCTTCGTGCGTGCGCAGCGTGCTCTTTTCATAAACGCAGCCGTGGCAGTGAGCGAAGTGACGTTCGTGCTCTCTTTAGCTACTGTACCTTCATAGCAAACTTGCGGTGGAAGCACAAGAGGTACACATTGCCCGAATCTCGAAATAAGCGCGTGCGCGAGCGAGCCACCTCGCTATTCTCAGCGACAACGTTCTGTGGCAGCACAATCAAAGCTACATGGGCGTAGCTTTTGCACGTGTGTTACTACGCCAAGTAGTGCGTTTGCGTGTGATTTCGGTTTCACTTTCACAACCGCATCTAGCATGTACTTTCTCGCACAACCACAATGCAAGAAATCTTACATTTATTTTGGAGGAAATAAAACAAAGTTCCCTTTTAAGGGAAAGAAAACAAAGCTTCTTTGAAGCGTTCAGATTTATTGCAGGAAAAAAAAACGTAAGGCCAAGCAGGTACTAGGCGATTCGAGCAACGCAAAGACAAAAAAGCCATTTCCTAAATTTTAGTGCATACTTGGTCATCATCATTGTTTTACTTGTTTTATAGACGCAAAAACTTTCTGTAGACGCTCATGAATTTTTTTATGGGACGCGTGTGCAACGATGGGAAGCAGAAATCTTGGCACCGATCGGTCATGAGCGGACGTTTGACGTTAGTAAATCCAAGTGGATGAAGCGCGATCTTCACTCGGCCAGGGACGTTGTTTTTGCACAGTCAACAAGGTAAAATGCAAGAACGCGTCTGTTACCCAGCCAAAGCGCAAGAAACAACTCCCTCTGTAGACTCCCAGGGAAGCGGTGTTACGGTACGCGATCTTTATCGTTATCGTATCAACTATATAAGCCAGATGAAACACTGACAACGTATGCAACGCAATTAGGAAAAAATTCCGCCATATCCACGAAGTGAATGATGATGAGTGGGCGAAGCTCCGGAGGTAAACGTGGTAAACCATGAATCCTCTGTACATTTTGCCCACTCGATTTTATTACATCGCTCCCCCTAGCGTACGTCGCCGCACTAAATCGAACGATTGCCTTCAACCAATGACACGCGCCATATGTGACATCATTCCTATTTTATAAGATCTCGCGTCTTTCATCAACTACAAGTACCGCTTTCTAGTTTATAACATCTTGCATCTTTTCATCATCAGCTACAAGTACCACCATCTAGTAAACACTACAAGAACTAAACGAGAGGTGGCTACATACAGGAGACGGTACCGCCATCTAGTGAACACTGCAAGAACTAAACTAGAGGTGGCTACATACAGGGGACGGTACCGCCATCTAGTGAACACTGCAAGAACTAAACTAGAGGTGGCTACATACAGGGGACGCACAGCCCACGCCCTAAGGAGCTTCGCCCCTAAAAAGATTATTGCTTTTATGTGCAGTTTCCAATCGCACTTTTCTTTTCTAGCAGCTGGTGTTGGTGTAGACTGGCAGGTTACCGGTGTCATTTTCAAAACGGCTATAGTCATTAGAGTCCCACTCTTGCAAATGATATCACGTGCATACAAATTCTCGGTAATTGCATGTGTGGGAAACAAAATATTTTACGATGCACCGCTGTCTTCGTTTCTCCCTGCTCGATAAATCTAGATCACCGAACGAACACGTACTCATGCTTGCTCACAAGCTTCGATGTTAATTGCTGCCACCGAGCGACGCCCTCGTGGTTCACCAGTGCAGAGAAAAGGTGAAATGGCACCAGAGATTAAAAAAACTAGAAGCAGCAAAGAACGAAAAACATACACGTTGAGGCTTTCTAATAATATTGCAAACAATTTTGAACATGATATTTGCATATTTTCTTTTTATATTTCCCATCATGCTACACAGTTCACAAAATTTAGCCATCGGGGACTACATGCAGATGCGTAGTAAAAAGTGGCGTGCTTGGGCTTCGTAACCTTGGCTGTACTGCCACGGAAAGTTTTGCCGGGTATAGACAACATCTATACACACTTTGAACACGTCTTGTGAAGGCATGTGAGCACAGTGACGCACGGGGTGGCGCGGCACAACGACATTTAAAGCACGCGCGTTGTGACTACCTCACTACTGATGACGAAAACGCGCTCAGGTACCTAGCTCCGAAGACTGCCAGTGGTACATGGTGTAAATAAATGGCTCACCGTTACCATGTTGCTGGAGGGTGGCTTGGTGACTGAGTGGTTAGCGTCGAGTGCTTAGAAGCGCGGGGTCGCTGGTTCGACGGCCCCCTTCTGAACTTCGCGTTTTTTAAGTGACGATAGTCTTTCTTGGGAACCTTCAATGCAGAACTTTTGGTCTGTCTGTCTGTCCGTCTGTCTGTCTGTCTGTCTGTCTGTCTGTCTGTCTGTTCGTCTGTTTGTCTATTTGTCTGTTTGTCTACCTTTAACGGTATCGGGCACTCTGAACGGCATCAGAGGATACCCCAAACGGCCGACCCCATCTGCAGCGCCCAGCAATGCTGCTCAAGATTCAGCGTTCATACTTGTGCGATTGTCAATTAAAAAGCAATTACGCGCATATCTGAGGCACCATAAGAACACCTATATATTCTTTATGTGCGTCTTTTACTAGAAAAGGCATACACAAGTTATTCTTAGGACCGTAGCCACGCGGTGCTGATCATGTAACGCTTGCACGAAAAGGCAAGTGCTTTCAACGTTTTGCTAAGACGACACGGTGATAAAACCTACCCGTCGACTTGCGTTCTACACCTTATCACCTCTGAGACGGGCATGCACGCCCGTCTCAGATCCACGCGTTTCGCTTTCTAAGATAACTGCCAAATAGCGCTCGTGTCTCACGTGTGACATGAGCCTCTGCTGCACGCTCGAAGCACTCTAACGCAGTGCCTTCAGAATACCAATCCCCGATGTTTTAGATGCGGAGCATCTAATACTCGAGGCTTTAGTGCGGCGCCGTCCGCAAGCTTCCTCCTCCTTCTTCCACCATCTGTGCATCCCTTCCTCCTCTACACACCGCGCGCGCTTCACTCCTCCACCATCTGTGCACCCTTCCTCCTCTACACACCGCGTGCGCTTCTCCTCTTCACGAACATTCGCTAGCTGTATAATGTAGCGCCCATGCGCCGTCACGCTTCGAGAACATCGGCAGCTGACGCGCGCGCATGCGCCGTCGCGCTTCGAGAACATCGGCAGATGACGCGCGCGCATGCGCCGTTGCGCTTCTCCCCCTTCTCGAACATTCGACAGCTGACAGTGCATGCGCCGTCGCGCTGTATATATACTCAAGGTCGGTGCTCGCTCGCTCAGTTGCCGCTCGTCGGTTGGTTTGTACGGCGCGTTGACGTCCGAGGTCGCAATGATCGACGTCCCTTCGACCAGCGCCGGCCAAAGTGTTGGCGGAACCGCTCAAAGTTCGTCGCAATATATAAACACCGCCCTTTCGCATACGTGTCGTACGTGTTCACTCATTTAACACCCCTCCTACAACCACGTTAACCAATTTAGCCAGCGACCCAAGTAAGTCGCAATTTAACACCCCATTTCACAACCACGTTAACCAATTTAGCCATCGACCCAAGTAAGTCGCACTTTAACACCCCTTTAACCAATTATATGCTCCGCATCCTCCTCAGTGTTCCCCCGAGGGAAGGTGCGGGCAATTTTTTTGCGCAGAACATCAAATAGACGTTTTGTTCAATCACTGCAGACGCAAGACTATCGTCTTTTGATGACATTTGCAGATTAACATGCAGATACGAGGCCAATGGTTTTCTTGGCACTTCGTTAGCAGAGAGACGACGACGAAGTGTCTATTTCATAGAACGCTTGTACTCTTGTCTCAAATTTTCTATTTGTTTTACCGCAAATTCTGGGAGCTGTCGCTCCCTCCTTGCGAGAATGGATGAAGAAGCCTCTCAGGATTTTCGAGGTGGACAACCGCTACGTCTGGCAGCGGCTAGGAAACGTGGGACCACCTCGAGTGGCACAGACAGCGAGGCAACGGAGCTCTATTCCGACGGTTTCGAGTCATCGGATGACGACTACACAGTCGTCATGAGCCGCAATGCAAAAAGAAGACTGCTACGAACATCGTAGACGACGAGTATATCCACCGTGCAGGCTACCGCGCAGCGTTGGCCACACACTATACTCTTCATGGCTGTCGACCCTTCAGACAACCTACGGCGGCTTAACAGGCAAGTCCTCTCTGCATACCTCAAAGGACTCGCTCCAAATGAGATTAAAGACGTCAGAATGAACTCACGGGAGAATGTTCTGGCAGTTGATGTTCTACACCGTAGTGCGCTGCAAAGCCTACAGAACATCTCGGAAATCGACAAAGTCAAAGTTAAATCAGTGATCCCCACTGACTGTAAGGGCAGTGTTGGCGTCATTTATGACGTGGACATTTCCATTCCCTCTGACGATTTCCCAATCTTGATAAAGCCAACTACAGACGACATCCTCATCAAGCACATCACAAGGCTTGGTCAGTCACGATGCCTGAAGATTGTTTCTGAGGGAGACAGTTTTCCCCCACACGTCAAAGTTGGCCACGTTCGCCATCAGGTCAGTCCATACATACTGAAGCCCCTACAATGCTTCAGATGCTTCAAGATCGGACATGTCAAAGGAGTATGTACCAGCAATGTCGTGTGCCCGCGGTGTGCCGAACCTCATTCAGAAGACACCTGCCACGCAACTGCGTTCAAATGTTCCAATTGCCACGGCGCTCATAAAGCGGGAACAAGCTAATGTTGTACTTGCAGCATTGAACGTACATCACTACACTCGTGGGATATTGTCTCGAAGCCATATTAGAGAGGCTTGCGTGTTCATTGTACAATGAGGTATTCTTTGATCAATAGTGGCGATAATTTTCCGTAATCGTGATCATATGCTTGTTTTTGTTTTCTTGCTTCCCTTTGCCTACAACAGCCTGTGAAGTGAAAACTAATGGCATATTTATTCTTTTCAGTTTTGTACAAAGGGACGAGAATCCTGTTATTCTTTCATAGACTATCACTTTTTAGAATGGAACGTGTGGCAGCGAGTACTACTGATATCACAACGTCCGATGTCAGCATTTAGCGTCACTTGTAGGTGGAATTTACGAATTTTATTTTGTTAAGAGATTATTCTGGGCGGAGTTTCCTAAAGGCCATTCAAACTATAAAGTTCCGCACATTACTTATTTACTAGCCCCGCCGCGGTGGTCTAGTGGCTAATGTACTTGACTGCTGACCCGCAGGTCGCGGGTTTGAATCCCGGCTGCAGCGGCTGCAATTCCGATGGGTCAGAAATGTTGTAGGCCCGTGAGCTCAGATTTGGGTGCACGCTAAAGAACACCAGGTGGTCAAAACTTCCGGAGCCCTCCACTACGGCGTCCCTCATAATCATATGGTGGCTTTGGGACGTTAAACCCCACATAACAATCCATCAACAATTATTTACTAGAGGGAACTTTTACAATATATGCGATCGTTAAGTCACTATGGGAAAGATGGGTACACACGGACAGATTTGCCTAGTCTTCGTGCGTGTGGGCTTGAAACGGTCTTGTGGTTTTGTTTATTCCTGGGTTTTCCTTTGTTTCGAATACTAAAGTGGACCACTTGGAAGGCTATGAGTCGTTTCGAGTTGGTGAGCCTAAAAGACCAAGGTGGGGAAGCGTAACTGCTGATTCTTTAATGAACATCATCTTGCGCCGAAGCGGGTTCAGGCCACACAGTGACAATTAAAGAAACCCAAAGGAAGAAAGATTACACAAATCTGTGCACTACCCATCACTCCAATGCTGATTGAAGAACCAGAGTTCCCTCTGGCGTATTTATATGAAACTATATTTCACATGGCATACGCAGGTCCCATAGTTCTTGATGAAAACATCGTGTGGGAACTAGTTTAACAACAATCGTAGTGACCAGGAAAAATCACTGTAAGGGCTCCTTATTCATTTCATGTGAAAAGAGTTAACGGTTTTTTAATCTGCACTGAACAATTCAGTTCGTAAATGTATTCTATAGCCATAACAAGTGTGCAATAAATGCATTGATTGTTTTAGTGTTTATAAAACTTAACTCTCTTGAAGTGGACAAAAGAACTAACATCAGTTAAACGGATTGTTGCTGAGCTGATTCATTCATACTTAAGAAAAAAAATAGATCAGGCGCAAAGAGGGTGGGGACACCAATGGACACAGGTGCCAAAAAAACACTGAAAAGTACCTTTAAAGTAAACGAACAACAAATGACATTAGATGTCAACGGCATCACACTTCTCTCCTCTGCGACTTCTTTGCAATATTTTGGCAGAGACGCCATTCCTAACGAAAACATTTTCGATAAGCATCGCTTGCTTTGAGGGGCTACACAGAAGCACGGAAGATAACATATATAAAAAAAAGAAGGTTAACTGAAAAAAATTTTCATAGGTCCTCAAAGACAAACCAGCTTACACCTAAAATTTTGGCGGTGCTGCCCACTGAATTGCTACCAAATAATGAGGAAGAAATTGGTAATTTAAAGAATCAACTTACCCGTAGAAGGAGAAGTGTAGAATAGAAATCCAATCTTCTGGTGGCAGGGTAGCATTCCCTTGCTAGCAAATAGGCCCAGACTTAACCTTGCTGTTACAGTGTATATATCTATTGACGTTTATTTTTGCTCTTGCTTGGCCAGTAGATGAAGGAACTTTTTGTTCCAAGAATAAACAGCAAGTAATAAGACCCACATTTCAGTGCTTTTGTCATAGAACCGCCCTGTTTCCACTTCTCGTCAGTAACTTCGAAACGCCCCCCCCCCCTTAAGCTGTGGTGTTTCAAAAAACACGTACCAGCTGCCCGGTTTCATTTCGAAGAAAACATAAAAAACCAGCCGAATCGAAGCTCGTATTTGTCAGGTGGCCTTTACCACCCACCTCAAGTAGAGCTAAAGGTACAATAAATAAACAAAAACAGGCTAAACAGAAAGATATGGTTTTGGCAGTTCACAGAGAACACACGTGCTGCACGAAATGGTCCGTAACGTGAGTGTTGCGTGGTGGTGGAATGATTAATACGCAGACTTCCGTGTTCTCAGCAATCTCCGCCGTACAAAGCGCGAACTCTGTTATTTGCCAATAAAACTAACAATCAAGAATATAGGCGTGCAATACTTGCTGTCTACTGGTGGACAGACCCTAAAACAAATATGGGTGCCCGAAGTTTTCGTTTCTTCTTTTTTTTTTGTTTTAGCTCCTAGGCATATTCACATTTAGTCGGTAGTAGTACAAATCACTGGGCTTATCGACCGAGTGCAGCTTTACAACCAGATACTTTTTGTTTGTTCCCGACACCCATCCTACATTTCGTGAGTGTACGAACCACAGGAACCTCGGTTCAACGGAGCACGACAGAAGCAAAGTTAGAGCTTCAAATAATGCATGGAATATAAATGCGCATTCAGCGACAGACAAGCGAGCACGAAGTGACTGTTTTAGTTCAATCATGCGAAGTTAGGCTTCTTGCAAAGAAACTTTGAACTGCAGTGAGCATAAACGGAATTAAGCAAAAATGACTGAGAAGACATGAATTGTGTACTCATTTGTATATTATCAAGCACTTTCAAGAGCTATTCTAGGCTTCAACAATTTTGAATATTGTGGAGACAAAACTATAGTACTTTGTCTCTTCCTTCCATGCAAAATTCGATATGAAATATGCTGGCGTTATTTAGCGACAGTCTCTTCATAAACATTTATGGTAAATATGCGTGAAATGCGTCATTCTACGTGCAGAAAAATGCACGCAATATTTTAATATCTATTCACATGTATCCTGACTTTCGCAGTAGCAAACGCGTATTATAAATCCATCAGTTCACAGTCTTCAGTAACTATAGCCCTAACAAATCGACACAGACATTGATTGTTGGTAACCTCTTGAATAAAAATGGCTTAACAAGATTCACTGTTTCTGCAGAGTGTCATAATTATAAGCAATAGACTGGTAAACGATCTAACAGCAATTTCGTAGCGCGGCGACTTGAGTCTCGGCTGGTGCGTACGTTTCACCAGCTTGCTATAGAGAAGTAATACATAATTTAGACATAACCACCATTTCTGTAGATGGTATACCAAAAGGTGGTAAAAAGATTAGTGGTTTGCTGTTTCATCGCAGAGATGATCTTTTTTTTTTTGGGGGGGGGGGAATTGCGTAGGCTTGTTCTTGAAGTGTAGCCAACAAAACTGGACTCTCTATCACTCGATTTTTGCAATGACGTACAACAGCGCGGGGATTCTCTGAGATTTAGCGATGGAGAAATGATAATTTCCGCATCAAATATACATATAATTTATTACTGATAAAATATATAAGTGCTTCATTTACACGCTCTAGTTGTTCTCTAAAAAAAATCTCTGAGTCTCAACAACTGCTTTCAGCCTTTGTATCTGAAGCATAAACTCGTAGCTCGATGTCATGGCTATAAGTTTTTTTGCAGAAAAAGCATTGCTTGCTACTTATGCGGTTTTTTAAGTCTTCAGTTACTTACGGTCCTTAAAAACAAATAAATAAAAAGTTGTTTTCGCAAGGCTTTTTGGTGACCGCGTCATCTTTTAACAGGGCTATCAATCAGGATCCGGTCTGCGCCTCTGACAGTGGCCTGCAACTTTGTCCAGCGACCTGTATTGCTTGTAGTTATATTATTTGCGTTTGCGTAGGCTTCAGTCAGCTACTTTCTGCAGGTCCGAGCTGTTGCCCAAGGAGAGAGATGATGCGTCAATATTTGAATATCTAAGCTGTTTTTTTTTCTTCCTCACACATTTACGTGTTCGTTCGGGTTATTATTTGTTTGTTTTTTCTCAAGTTCTTTACTGTGAGGGCAAGGGATACGTGAAAACCAGCTTGCACAATATCAAAAAAGAAGTACGAAGGGCAGAGAAGAAACTAACATGACTAAACGCACTATAGCAGGCTTTCTGGTACGGACGCTTTAAGAAATGGGGAATGCGTGGATAAAAAAGCCTTACTGTTCTTCTATGAAGGCTTTTTGACATTGTCTCTCCGCTTCCCTAATTACATCCACAGAGTCATAAATAGCAGAAAATTAATCTTTTAGAAAACTGCAGACAACGAGTTTAAATTCGGAACTTTATGTTGCTTAGGTCACAATAACGTAATCATTATTGCGAAAACTTTTATAGCAGAATCTGCAGTAAGTCTAAACATTTCGCAGTCCGCAAAAGTAATCCGTTTTTCGGGATGGTGTCGCAAAAAATTGCGACGTTAAAACCAAATCAAAGAAGTACCGGTAGACACCACGCAATATCTGTTGGGTGTTATATCTCTGGAGTGGTAAGGACTTAGGAACGCCACTACCTCTCATCATGATGAGTTGAACGACACATTATTTCTTTCAAACCACATAAGACATTTATAACCGAGGGTCTAAGGAAGATAGTACATGCGCAATGGATGTCGAAGACAGCCGCCATCGTATATGCAATGACCCTCAGATTAAAGGGTGTTATCATTCTATCTCACTTCTCCTTTCTTGTTTGTCTTGTTCCACTTGTCAACGCTATTTATACCCCTCCCCCCCCCATCTCCCATTCTTCGCACTGTGTTAACGCAACTCTTGAGACGACAGCACCAAAAGTTATTTCGATTGAAACATCGGTGGCTGTGTGCCAGTGAAGATGTATTCAGCTATGGCTGGTCATCTAAATCAAAGCACGGGTCCCAGCCTGCGGCCTGCTGCAAGTGGGCTTCGCTGCAGAACCTTACTGCAGGTGCCTCGTTGCAGCCGCATTACGAACATCGACTGAATCCTCGTCCAACTCGTGGATGGGAACTTAAAAAAATAAAGAGGCAAAGCGGTGAAGTAGATGGATTTGTGGGGTTTAACGTCCCAAAACTACTATATAAAGCGGCGAAGTGCTCAAATAAACTGCGAAGAATATTAAAATCAAAAGAGCTTCTATGTCGTAGTAAAAAAATCAGCTAGAAGGCATTAAGGAGGAGCAGTGAAATTTATGCGTTGTAAGGCCGTCGCTACAGCTGTGCTCTGTATGCAGTACGCTAAGGCTGTACTCTGATCTTTGTTGCGGGTTTCTTTCTTTTTTTCTTTGGATAACATTATGTTAATACTCGCTGCGAGCGTACTATACGCCACAAGTTCGTGGCACAAACCGATAACGATAAATCTAGAACCATGGTTTCAGGGGAGGGCTATATTTCGAAATTTGAGTGATGTTTCGCGGCGTTTCCGGTGTCATGCATGAGCTGTGCACGCTGATGCCTTTTTCAGACGAGTTTGCGAATAATCTCTCTTCGAAGCTTCCCGCATCGCCTAAAACGAAATGGTATGCACATAACCATGGTAGGGTGGGCGCTGGGCTTTCGTGTAAAAACTTGGTAAGCCTATCCTTCGGTATTCGTAAGAAATGCAGGATAACTAGAGCTGTTTAATTGAACGCACAGTGGTAAGAAGGTATACACCACAATGAAGCCTTATTGCACGCGTCACGGATTTGCTTCGACGTCGAACGAAAATGCAAGGTAATTTCCCTCGTAGTTCATGATTCTACTGTGATCAGATTGCGTCCGTTATTACCATGCTGAAAAAAGAACGTTTTTCTCGCATAATCAATATAGATATACAAAACAATCCAAACGTACTTGAACAGGCTCTCAATGCATGGCACAAATGACTAGGGTGCTGCTTAGAGCATGTCTTTTAGTGACAACAAAACACTAAATCATAACATCATGGTGCGACATTCTCTTCTCAACTTTTTTTTATTCCCCCCCCCCCCCCCCTTCCTACGTTACACTGTAACGAATTCTCAGTGCAAGCCACATCTCTGGTGTTCGAGAAGCTTTAAAACTGTAGTAGATCATTTTGTTAAGCTTACGCGGACAAAGCGAACATTATATATTATTCGGGAATCTACGTGGGTGCTAGTGATAACACCGGAATATTGAACGGCACACGTAGAAATGCCGACGCGCTCCACCGCTTCTCCGTTGATGAACGGCCGATGCTCTGTTCGTCGCTATCAGTGGCAGTTTGTATCCTTGTAGTCTAGCTTGTCACTGAGCGGCCAGTAGTTCAGCCAAATAAAGTTTATATGAGACCTACAGTCTACTCCCTTCGTCAACGTCACGACCCCGGGACAATAGTAGTTGATTTGATTTATATGTGGGATTTAACGTCCCAAAACCTCCATATGATTATGAGAGACGCCGTAGTGGAGGGCTCCGAAAATTTCGACTACCTGGGGTTCTTTAACGTGCACTCATATCTGAGTACACGGCCCTACAACATTTCCGCCTGCATCGGAAAGGCAGCCGCCGCAGCCGGGATGACAATAGTAGTTGGCAGACCCATATGTAGTTCAGAAAACACAAATAATATGGCATGAAGGCGCCGCCGCGGTGGTCTAGTGGCTATGGTACTCGGCCGCTGACCCGCAAGTCGCAGGATCAAATCCTGGCGGCGGCGGCTGCATTTCCGATACAGGCGGAAATGTTGTAGGCCCGTGTGCTCAGATTTGGGTGCACGTTAAAGAACTTAGTGGTCGAAATTTCCGGAGCCCTCCACTACGGCGTCTCTCATAATCATATGGTGGTTTTCGGATGTTAAACTCTAAATATCAATTAATATGGAATGAGGACTGAAGTGCAGCTTTTGTGGCACTGTTTGCAAAATGAAAAAAATACACATAAACATAGCACATCTGCAGTGTACAAGAAGTCTCGTAAATAGCAAACCATCATGCGGCCATGGCCCCAGCTCACCTAAAAAGTTTTTGTGAGCCTCGAAATTCTCCCTTGACCTTTAATAAAGCACTCTGAAAGTGACGTCGACATTGACTGCCCTTCGTTACGGTTGGTGTGCCTTGTTAGGCCTGGGAGTCCAAACCAAACTTCTTTGCTTCTGTAAAGCATTCAAGCTGGTTTCATCTGATACTAGTAACGTCAACATCGACAGACTGGCTGATGCGCCCAGCGTCAAAACCGGTGAGTGAGCCAGGCTGATGCAATCAATAACATCTCTTTTGATGCATCTTACGCAACTCGTGGCTAGACCCCTCACCCATGGCTTCGATTCCAGCCAGTGATCAGGGGCGGTTTCTAATTGAAGGGTTCTTACTATTGAATAAAACTTGTTTTTGGGCTTGTTGGTTATTCGTCATACTGGCTGGTGCAAGAGATAACCGGGGTATACAAAAGAACCAAGCGGCGCTTAAGAGAGAGAGAGTGCGTCCGCAGAAATCACGGGTCATCGTCCGATCTCAGTGCGGGCTCCATAAGCTGTCGGCCCTGTGCCGAATATTTATCATCTATGTTTATACTGTGCATAAATATTGCCTTAAATCACAGTCGCCTTATGCGCCCCGTCTATCACTTCTGCGCAGATGCAACCGTGAGCTGGGATACGCGATACTTGACAGCCGGCACTAAAATGCTTTCATTTTCTTATTATTAATTTATAGAGTGATTGGTTTAGGTTTATCTTCTGAAGGACACGGTAACTGCACAGCGACGTGATGGAGCCAGCCAGAAAAGTTGGAAGTTTATGACGATGAATGCCATACGCAGAAACATTGTCATGCTAGTGAAGAGTTGGATAACAGAGTGTTTTATAACCGTAATTATATTATGACAAGGTTGGTATAAAACGGTGAGTGAAGTTGTTCTTTTAGTTACCACAATGGTCTTAGCAGTTAGCATCTTTAATTCGCTACTGGTCTTTTTTTATATAGCTCCCCCTCTCCCCTCCGTTACAGCTCTGTATTAAAGAAATAAGTATTAAGTTGTTCACTGTGCGAGTACGCTGAAAGAATAAAATATAACATCCGACACAGGGATCTTTCTTTTCGGCATTCTAAGTTTGCGTTCTATCGTCGCTGTTCTTTGTTCTTTCTATTATATTTGCGGTGTAAACATCTAGGCAGTGTAACTAAGTCAACTTTACATTGTCGTGACAGCCTAGACTGCATGGCCACATGCGTTTTTTGTGGTGGTGATGGTTCAGTCCATGTGGTCAAAAGCCCGTCTCACGTAGTTCCATCTTCAGAGCATCCTTTATACTGCTCAAGAGGGATTAAGAAGAAATACCAAGGAAAGCTGTTTGAAAGCAATATCACGTGAAAAGAAAGAAAGAAGCAGTATCATTTTTTCGTAACAGTTGCTATTGCTTTCCGTGACACTGCACAGTGGTGCAAGACGAAAAACGACTGCTTTAGGTTCATGAAATGGGCTCCTTTTTAAAAGAATAAAAAAAAGATGCAGCTGTTGAGTTTTTTTCGCTAAATGAAAGTTTTTGATCGAAGTACGAAGCCTCGACTGTTGCTTATTGTTGGTAGCACAACATTGATTCTTTCTAAGAAGGTTACAGTTGATCAATGCTGATGCCACGCTATGGTCACGTTCCTTTAAGAGGCGTTAAAGAAAACCGTGAGCTTAATGCCCTGCCAAACAAAAAAGGGTAAAACGTCTCGGCCGATTTCATTTATAATGTCCCCCCCCCCACCCTCTCATCTCGAACTACAACAGCCGAAATCACACAGAGAAGGAATTACACTTACACGTCAATGCCACAGAGTGGTGGAAAAAAGGTACTTTTTGGTATCTTCATCATAGATAGTTTTCATATTTGTGGTCGTTGAAGTGGTTCAGTGTAAATAAACTATGTCATGAAAGTAATCACGAAAATTTACTTTTCAATTGGAGAGTGGATAACTGAAGCATTTACATGCATCGAAGCAACCACAGGTAGGCACAAACTGAAGAAATGGAAATTACTGTGTATGGCTCTTAGTGAAGGAAGGAAAGGAAACAGGTCCGAGATATTGAACAAAATTTCCAGCACCGGGCTGACGTGCCAGCTGGGGAACAGCCCGTATACCACGTTCGTCATGTTTCGTTCTCAGCGTCTTACCCCCGTATTCACAAACGCTCCTCGACTCGACTTTCACCCTTCACTTGACGGTGTTGAGCAGTGCGCCACTGCTCGGCTGAAAATGACGCTGCACTGCTCAAAAATTGCAGCAGGTTGTCCCTGATATGCAGTGACTTGCCGTTCTTAGAGATGGCGCTTCCATTGGCTTTCTCAAGTGAAGGTGAAGCGTTGCGTGAAGGGACGTTCTAGAATACGGGGATTATATTGTGACATGAGCACACAGCCCGCCTTGCGATATCGCCGCTGAGCCGCTGGCGCAGCGGTAGCCGTACTTTTTTATTAGCCACCTTTTAAAGAGGAAACAGTGCCAGCATGCTCTGTGTCAGCTACCACGTTTTCCCGATGAATGTGAACGAAGGAGTGTAAAAGTTGCAAAGAAGGGGGAGAAAAAATGCAGCGAAATTTCGAACTGTGATGCCTCTTCTCATGTAAATGCGGGTATAAGTTTAGAATTTCGCTTGCACTGAACAGACCATTAGGACATTTAGTTGATGATGATTGCTATGTGTTGTTTAGTGTCCTAAAACCACCATTGGATTATGAGATGCGCCGTTGTCGAGGGCTCCGCGAAGTCCGACCACGTGGAGTTCTGTAACGTGCTTCAAGAACTGAGCACACGGGCATGCAGCATTTTCGCCTCCATCGAAAATGTGGGCGCCGCAGCGGGGACCGCGACCTGCTGGTCAGAAGCCGAGTACCTCAGCCACAAGACCACCTTGGCCTGGCTAAGAGAAACAGTGACGTTACTAAAGATCACTACTAATATTTGAAGCGCAAACACACGCGATAACCTCACACTAGCTACTTCAGCCCGAGCTCACTGGACGCATTGTAGGGCAGTGCTCAAGAAGCCACCACCTTCCATTGCTCACTCTGGTATAGGCTTAATTCAAATGTAGTCACCAACACTCAGGTTCCATACCTTAATAAAACCTCTCTGCTCTTTAGCATCACTTGGAACGTAACGGTGACGGCAAAAATGAGGCTAGTAGCTTACACAAACATTGCCACACAAGTCCTTAATGAGTCATGCATACGCAACGGGAAGATGTTTAATCGAAGACGACAAAGTAAACAAGGAATACAATTTTTTGATGTTCAAAGTGTTATTACAGCAATCTTGTGTAATTAATACGCGTAATCACAAGCTACGTTTCGCAAAAAACACGGATTCACAGTGAAACCCCAGATTGACTACTAATTATGCATTAACACATAGTCAGTAAAATTGATGGAGGGCTGCTTCGACCGAAAAGCACGCTCGACCTCCGTCCCCAAGCGTGATTCAACAAAGGTAACGTGGCGAGCACACTTGGAAGAAGGATTGAACTAGAATGGCAGGAACAAAAGGAACGACACAATTAAGTGGTTTTGGGCAGATACGTTCGACTATAAGGTCCTCTGAAAAGAAAAGTAATTCTGAGCGTTTCCGTGAGCTAATGACATGCGGTGCTTTTTCGCCTTTTTCGCCTAGGTGTTTGCAGTGACATGAGCTTCTACTTTATCGGAACACGAAGTTCTGACTCGGAGCTAATATTTTTTTTTTGTTTTTCTTATAGTTTGACTTCCAAAGGGCATTGTTTTAGGCTGCCTACGGCTGCTTGTTTTCAGTACGTCACCACGATGGAGGCGATTGTGATTTTGGCTTTCGAGTTGATCAGCTGCACTATGCAGAAATTGTTTTCGTCATATTTACTGGTTTTCTATTCATGGTTGAGGAAGAGCATCGTTGGTAGGTGGCGCTTGTATTACGGTGTCCAATTCTGACTCGGAGCTCATATCTTTTTTGTTTTTCTTATAGTTTGACTTCTAAAGGGCATTGTTTTAGGCTGCTTTAATCGAAAACATTTCTAAGCTGTAGAAGGGATGCATCCCTTCTGATCAATGAAAAGATTAAAAGAAAGGGAGCTCAGTGGCTGGCAGAAGTACATAAAAAAGATAGAAAGGCAGCTGCGAAATTTTGGAACCATGTAAACTCCCTAAGAAATGAGACGAGCCTAGAGCAGAATTTTATAACTACAGCCCAAGGTGCTAGGCTAGAAGGGAACGAAGCTATTGACTATATAAGAACAAGGGTGACAGATAAATTTCAACAAAGAAGTACTTTATGCACCACTGAATCAAGTGGTGCAATGGCTCCATTTTGACAACGAGAGAGGGAAAGGGCTGAGAAAAGGGTTCCTAGTAGTACATCAACAGGCCCAGATGGCATTCCAATTATGCTGATAAAGACATTAGGTCCGAAGTCTAAGCAGGCTTCGAGAGAGGCAGTGAGCAAAATAATAATCGATGGTGAAGTTCCCGATGGATGGAAACTTAGCAGGATGAGCATGATCTATAAAGGAAAGGGGGACAAAGCTGACATAAACAACTACCGTCCTATAACAGTGACATCGGTGGTCTACAGGCTGGCGATGCAGATTATAAAGGGAAGACTGCAGGCATGGATAGAGGATGGGGGGGGGGGGTGCTGAGGGAACTGCAGAATGGGTTTCGGAAACACAGGAGGTTGGAAGACAATCTGTTCTCACTGACGCAGTGCATCGAAATAGCAGAAAAGGAACACATGCCTCTGTGGCTAGCATTTTTGGATATCAAGGGAGCGTACGATAGCGTGGTTCAAGAGGAATTATGGGGAATACTGGACACACTAGGCGTGGAACATGTAGTCACTAATCTTTTAAAGGATATCTATAATGGTAACAAGGTAGTTATAACGTGGGAAAAACAGGTATCCAAGCCTGCAGAGGTAAAACGGGGGCTTAGGCAGGGGTGTCCCCTGTCAACCTTATTATTCATGATGTACCTACAAGGATTATAGGCCAAATTAGAGGGAAGTGGACTGGGCTTCAACCTCTCCTTAGTCAAACAAGGAAAACTCATTGATCAGGCACTACCAGCATTAATGTATGCAGATGATATAGTGCTCATGGCCAACAACAAGGAAGATTTGCAGAGATCGATGGACATCTGCGGTAATGAAGGAGATAGGTTAGATTTTATATTCAGTAAGGAAAAATCAGCAGTCATGATTTTCAATGACAACGAAGGTAGTAAGCTTAGAATACAGGAGGTTACGCTAGAGATAACAGATAAATACAAATATCTGGGCGTATGGATAAGCAATGGGACTGAGTACCTGAGGGAACACGAAATATACGTGACGACTAAAGGTAACAGGAATACAGCAGTGATGAAAAATAGGGCACTGTGGAATTACAATAGGTATGATGTTATGAGAGGAATGTGGAAAGGGGTCATGGTTCCTGGGCTGACGTTCGGCAATGCGGTCTTGTGCATGAGATCAGAAGTTCAGGCAAGATTAGAAATTAAGCAACGTGGAATAGGTAGGCTTGCTTTAGGAGCTCACGGGAATACACCAAATCAGGGAGTACAAGGTGATATGGGATGGACATCATTTGAGGGCAGGGAAGCTAGCAGCAAGATAAAATTTGAGAAGCGATTGAGAGAAATGGGGGAGGAGCGTTGGGCGAGGAAGGTTTTCAGCTATTTGTACATGAAAAATGTCGATACAAAATGGAGGAAGCGAACCAGGAAATTGACTGGTAAATACTTAGAAAACAGCAGGTGGCCAAACCAAAAAGAACTATCGGTTAAGGAGAAAGTGAAGGAAACGGAGACTTACATATGGAGAAGGGGCATGACTAAGAAGTCCGCACTAGAGATCTATCGAACTTTTAAGCAGGAAATTGCCAAGGAAAGGATCTATGATAATACTCGGGGTAGTTCTCTATTGTTTGAGGCCAGGACGGGAGTGCTGCGAACCAAGACATATCGGGCCAAATACGAAGGGGTAGACACAGTATGCAGTGCGTGTGGAGAGGAAGAAGAAACTGCCGAACACTTTATAATGTTCTGTAAAGGGCTTCACCCTATAGTTCAGGATGATGGCGCAGAGTTTTTCAAATCACTGGGGTTTAGGGACCGGGAGGGCAAAATAGGCTTTAAGCGGGTAGACTTAACTAGAAGAAGGTTATCTGATTGGTGGCTAAAGTCAATGCACGAGTGAAAATTAAACTCTTAACTGCAAAGTACGAATGTTCAAACTCACTTTTTAAAGAAAAAAATAAATCTAGTTTTTGGTTCATTAAGAATTACAACTTGGTGGCGCTAGCCACCACCCGATCTAAAGGGTACAGCCATATCCATCCATCCATCCACAACTAGGTATTTCAGTGTAGAGAAATTATCAGCGTGGAAATGATAAACAGTTTGGGAATGTTATTGCTCGTCGCCTACCGAGGAACTAACATTCTTTTCAGTGTTAATGGTGAAACTTCTTCATCAGGACACTTGACGGAGTACATAAGCTCCTAGAGCGCCATATGACCTGGCGCGCTTTGGCAATGAAATGGCCCTTGCGCCACAAAACGTGAAACATCATCAGCTCATTTACACAGATAACTCTCACAGGTGAGTGGTCATATTGGTCGAAAACCGCGAGCAGTCACAACGTGGCTTATTTCACGTTTCAGCAGGACCCTTGCCTGCATGATGATGAATGCCCAACTCTGGCTGGAACGTCGAAATAAACCACGTCGTGACTGCTCACGGAAGATATACTTGACTATTTGCAACGCTACAGTCACTCCACCACCACACCAATATATTATATATATATATATATATATATATATATATATATATATATATATATATATATATATATATATATATATATATATATATATATATATATATATATATATATATATATATATATATATATATATATACGTGTGTGTGTGTGTGTGCTGCATATAACCATGCATGAACACAGCGCTAACTTTCAACAATGCAGTTTATTCCGAGAAACAACAATACATATACCCTAGCATGGCGCGTCACAAAGCACGTGCTCGAACCAGAAATTGTGTGTTTAAAGCAACTCATGTGACACTCAAATATTCCATTTCTTTCAATGATAAGATACAGAAGGGCCACTGATACACGTGTCACCAAACTTGGCACTGAATTTCGCTTCTATAATGAGCCTTTTCATTCCGTTAGTGCTCCTTCCGATTATGCTTGTGTGATCAAAGAGGGATTGGTACCCGCACTCCTTGCAGTGAATTGCGAGGAAACCCTTAGGCTGCGCCTTGGAAACTTTATTCTTGTGTTCGATGAGCTTTGAAAGTTAGCGCTGTGTATGTGTTATGTGTCTTCTCGGCCCCGTCCTGGATGCGCTATACCTCAGATACTATGGATAAGCAACAAGCCCGTCATGCAACCTTAGACAACTCTTGCAGAGGTTGCTTCTGTCCGACGCAAAAACAGTGTAGAGATACCCAATTACAAGTACGTAGCCATGCTGTAAAACATGTTTGGTATCATGAATTATTTCATTCGTTTAGTTTTCCGACACAGGGTTGCCTTTGCTCTATTTAAGCGAGGCAGAACTCTGCAAGGGTTTAAAGAGCTCTCGTAAGTAGCCGGCAAAGCAGCACTTTGAAGCTCGGTTCTGCGAACATCCGAGAGCCTTTCAATTTACGAGCAAAATTACGTTTTATTTTTTTGCACTGTCCACCTTTCAGCCTAAATTTTTCTGCAAGTCGCACCCAATACGCTATATATATAAAGTTCATTCACGCTAATATTGTGGAACGTCGGGGCCTACCTATGTTCAAAAGTGAAGCCTCGTGCAGTAAATCTTGTCAGAACTTTAAGGCACCGTATCCCCTCCTGTAACTTCTTCTGACTTGACAAAAAAAAGAAACGTCTTCACCCTTCTTCAGCGCATAACGACGTGTGAGGGAATCAAACCGGAAATCTTTGTCGTGTAGAAAGCAAGCAAGAAGCCCGAGTGAAAGTTGAAACCAATAAGGGCAAGACAGAGTGGCGTTAGTCAATAGTTTATGCGTAGTGAGGAAGGCTTCTTAGTCGATGTCAGGGCTTACCGATCGTCGTAGGCTTGCATTTTCACACGGGCCACATTATGTAAATAGCCGCTGAGAGCAGAACCGATGTCGATGCCGCTGTCGACGCTGGAGGAGCAGTATAGCAGCTGGATTAAGCCGATGAACGACAGTGCAATATAGAATCAGAAAAAAAGTATTTTGGCAAAGTGGTGTGCATTACTAACAAAATTATTTTGCAAGGCAACTTCATGAATGTCGAAGGTATAAGCGCTCGTTCTCTTGAACCATTCGCTCGACGGCTTCACTATATATTCACGCTTTAAAAATTGTCTTAGAGTTCCTATGGTTCGCTTGCAACTTTAGTTTTTGCTATGACATGACAATAAAAAAAATCGAATGGTTTGAGTGAATTTAGTGTTTTGAAAAAGGAGAGAAGTACGAAAAACTAACCCGATTGGAAAAAGTCACGCCTCGTTTTTGAAGATATAATAACTGTGCATTTTAAACGACCGTAGTAAACGCGTTTAAGTTCCTTTTTGAAGAACAGAAAGAGTGGGAATCACAATAACATGATATTATATTTACTTGGTTAGGACGGCTTATTGATTTTCGTATATTTTTTATAGTTACTTATTCTTAAGGTGTCCACTTTGTGGGTAAAGGTGTCTGCTTTCATCATGTGAGCATACACATTACATTGTTTATTTATAACGTAAGCGACACAATATGATGTTGTAAAATAACAGTCAAGAGAGAGAAATGAATGAAAGGAAGATACAGGGACGTTAACCTAGAAGAACTGGTTTGCTACCCCGTACAGGGTGGGGAAATCGGGGTCGGAAAGAGGATAGAGATAGAGAGATAAAAAATAAATTAGATAAGAAATTCACGTGCACACACATTCGGGGCGTTCCAATCACAGTCGTTTGGGCAGGCCGGTTGAACGCAAAAAGCGCAGGAGCACCTTCACGGCCTTCTCTTGCGACATAAAATCCGGTCGGTAGCACAGGATTCTTTCTTTCGAAAGAGTCTGGCTGTCCACTTCTTCTAGTGCATTGCAGAGTGACTGTCTCTGCAAGCGGTATTGTGGGCATTCACAGAAAATGTGCCAAGTTGTTTCGTCATTGCCGCAACGGTCACATGCAGCAGTGTCAGCCATTCTTATGCGGAACGCGTACGCATTGGTAAATGCGACACCCAACCATAATCTGCACAGCATAGTAGCATCTCGTCGGCGAAGTTTCAGAGGAATTCGAAGACTGAGATTTGGGTCTGAGGTACATAATCGTGCATGGGTGCAATGTGACTCGTTCCATTGCGACGTGGTGCGCTTGCGAGGAAGCATGCGGAGTTTTCCTGCAACGTCAGTTCTGGAGAGCGGAATTGATATTTCATCGCTTTCAGTATAGGCAGAGTGGGCTGCTCGATCGGCTTGTTCATTGCCAATTATTCCAGAATTACTTGGAAGCTATTCAAAGGTTATTTCATGTCCTTTCTCAATGAAATGGTGAGCTTTTCTGCAATCTCGAATACCAGTTGTTCGTATGGATCGTGGCGTAAAGGTGATAGAAGGGATTGCAGTGCCGCCTTTGAGTCTCTGAAAATTGTTCATTTTTGTGGCTGTTGATCGCTGATGAATTGCAGTGCGCATGAAGAGCTGTGAGCTCCGCTCCCTTTGATGCCGTAAGGTGGGAGTTCTTGAATTCGCTTGTTGTGTCTTTTATTCGTATAAAAAGATGCCGTTGAACTCTTCTGTAAAACAGAGCCGTCGGTGTACACGTGTATACAGCCTTGATACGTCTCGTATAACAGGAGCAGAGCAAGCTGCCTAAGAGCAGGTGACGACATATCTGCTTTTTTTAGGATGCCAGGTATAGTGAGCTTGATGTTAGCCTGAGTCGGGCACCAAGCATGAGTCGAACGCCTAACGGTGGGTGTGAAGCTTGTTGGCAAAGAGTCGCGATATGTGGTTACCATTTGGAAAAGTGATAAACGTGATCTGTTTGCTGGTAAAGAGGCTAGGTGGTGGCAGGGTGTCTGAGCAATATGCCTTATATGTGTCCTGAGTGTCTCCACGTCAACATGTGTCGTGATCAGTCGGTCACCGGCGATTGCTATCGTAGCCATTGTCGACGCACTACGAGGCAAGCCGAGGCAAATCCGGAGTGCCTGGGACTGAACACTCTGTAACGTTCATAGACTTCTTTTGCTTGCACTGGTCAATGCCGGTATGCTGTACCACAGAAAACCGAGAAAAAGTACCCTGTACAGCTGTAGAATTGCAGTGGGTGACATTCTCCAAGTTTTCCCTGCAATAAATTTCAGTAGATTACAGAAGTCTATTATCAGTTTTTTCATGCAGTAAGCATGATCACTCCATGATAGATTCCTGTCAATTATGACGGCCAAGAACTTATGCGATCAAACGTATGGTACAGTTTGATCATTGATGCTTATGGTGTACGTATTCATAGGTTTGTATGTAAAAGCTATGAGCGCTCATTTCTCGGAAGATATTTCCAAGCCTCGATTTCAAAGGTAACGTAATTGTCAGTGGCAGCTTTTTGAATTCTCGCTCGAAACTGCAGGCGTTTTAATGCCGATGCCCAAGCGCAGACATCATCTGCGTACATTGATAGCCTGACTGTGCTTGGCAAATGCTCAGTGAGAGCAATTAGCGTAAGATTGAACAGCACAGGGCTGAGTACACCACCCTGGGGAACACCACGGTGGCTGTAATGTGAAGAGGTTTGACCGTCTTCGGTGCTGACAAAGAAGGATCACATTGACAAATAACTACGTATCCAGCGATACATCCGACCACCTACTTTTACATCTTCGAGAACGGTCAGAACTGCTTGATGCGTAACACTGTCATACGCCCCTTTGACGTCTAGGAACAGATATGCGCCGAGATGCTTACGGCCTTCTCGTGTTGGACGTAAAAGACCAGATCGACTACGTTGTCAATCGATGATCGACCACACTGAAATCCTGCCATGGCATCTGGGTAGATGTTGTTGCATTCCAAATATCACTCCAGGCGTCCCAAGATCATCGTCTCTATATCTTTGCCTACACATCTGGTCATTTCGATCGAGTGATAGGATGAGAGCTCCAACGGTGACTTGCTTGGCTTCAGAAGTGGAACTAGGCGACTTGTCTTCCAGCTTTTGGGAGCGTCCCATCTTGCCAGGATTTGTTGCACAATTCCAGGAGCAGAATTATCGCGCGTTCACCAAGATGACATTGGGCCCTATAAAAAATTCTATCGGGCCCTGGTGCCAACGTGAGTCCGCACAAAGCTTGTGCTGCTCTGAATTCAACGATGGAAAAAGGCATATCCATGGGGGAGTCCAGTGTTTGTGGACAGTTGGTCGAGGGCAAGAGGCTATTTGGCACTGCGAGTGGCCCAGATAATCTGGCACAGAAGTCTTCTGCCACGTCAATGTCGCGTCTCTATTCAGAAAGGGCGAGAGCCCTGAATGGTGACCACTGTGTGGGGTTTGTGCAATATATATATATATATATATATATATATATATATATATATATATATATATATATATATATATATATATATATATATATATATATATATATTGTAGCGAAGCCTCCGAACCCTGAAATGGGTCGAACTCTTGAGTACCTTCTAGTGGGGCTACCCAACAAGGACGCCGCTCGCGCTGAGAGCCCGTGCTTGGCTGTGACTGTCGCCATTGTGTATTCTCGCTCGTTGCCGGCTAATAAACGCCTTAACAATTTGGTGGAGAGTGCTGCGATCCCTGTCTATGCCTTTGGAGCTACGATCACGTACCCTGCCATCTACTATGTACCACGACGCTTCTCAGCAAACGCCTCCTCCAATGCCACCCCCTTGTCCCGGTGTCCCCAGAATCCGCGATCCACCCATCTTCACTGGCGCTGATGGCACTGACGTGGAGGACTGGCTCGCCATTTACGAGCGCGTGAACATCCCCAACAAATGGGACGAGGACGGCAAGCTGACCAACTTGGTGTTTTACCTTGCCGGTGTCGCCAGTTTGTGGTACAACAACCACGCGTCCGATTTTGCCACCTGGTCCGATTTCAAGATCGCAATCGTCAACGTCTTCGGCCGCCCTGCTGTTCGCAAGCTGCAAGCCGAGCAGCGCTTGCGTGAACGTGCTCAGGAGGCTGGTGAGTCATTCACCAGCTATATTGAAGATGTCCTGGACCTATGCAACAAATCCAATCACACCATGCCCGAGTCTGACAAGATCCGAAACATCATGAAAGGCATTGACGATGATGCCTTCACGATGCTGCTCGCCAAAAACCCCGGCACGGTGGCTGAGGTCATCACACTGTGCCAGAGCTACGAGGAGCTCCGCCGGCAGCGTTCGATGACCCGACGCTCCCCACCACGAGCTGCAACGCTTGCTGGCTTGGAGGCCAGTTGTGACCAAGTGGCGTTGATGGCAGACCTGAAGTCCTTTATCCGTGAGGAAATCGCGCGTCAGTTCTCGCTCCTGCCCTTTGCCCACCAACCTGCTGTTCAACAATCGGCTACTACCCTTCTCCCTCCCATTCGCCGAGCGATTGAACAGGAAATAGCGGAGGTAATGCCTGCTTACCACCCCCAACAGCCTCCGGCTTCTGCGTCCCCGAGTTACGCGCAAGTGGTCGCCAGGCCGCCCCAAGTCGTTCAAGCACCCGCCCCTCTGACCTACGCTGAAGCTGCTGCACGACCTCCGTCCTTTGCAGCGGGTATGCCCGCTACGTATGTTGACGTAACCCCTCAGCCTCAGCTTCAGTCCACCATGCAGCCACCGTTCCGTCCATCGGCCCTTACGACATGGGTGAGACCTACCCCGGTGAACAGATGGCGCACACCCGACAACCGGCCCATCTGCTTTGCCTGTGGTTACGCCGGTCATGTAGCCCGTTATTGCCATCGCGTACAGCCGGCTCCGATTTCTTCACCTGTTGCTGGCCAACTCAGCCGTCCTTATCACAAAGAACCGCCGTCTATGTCACCTCGGTCTCGCCCAGGTCTATCACGAAGATCGCCGTCTCCACGACGTCGTTCCCTGTCCCCCATGCGGCCAAGTGCGGCTGCTCATGAGCGGGAAAACTAGTCGTCGCAGTCCCCGAGGCAAGGACTGCGACGCTATCGCAATGTGAAAGCCCTCAGAGCAGCCCCTCGAATGTCATTGACGTGCTTGTGGACCGTGTTTGTGCATCGGCTCTTATTGACACTGGAGCTGCCGTATCAGTAATGGACGAAAAACTCTGCTGCTCGGGGTACTGGCAAGTACCCATGGCTGACGACGCTCGACCAAAGACCGCCTTCGTCACGCCAGACGGCTTGTACGAGTTCAACGTCATGCCGTTTGGTCTATGTAATGCACCTGCGACCTTTGAGCGCATGATGGACACCGTTCTGCGCAACTTGAAATGGTACACGTGCTTGTGTTACCTCGACGATGTCATTGTCTTTGCTCCGGATTTCTCCACGCATCTCCAACGTCTGAAAGAAGTTTTCGCACGTGTGAGCAATGCCGGCTTGCAACTAAATCTGAAAAAGTGCCGCTTTTCAGCACGGCAACTCACCATACTGGGGTACGTCGTGTCCAAAGACGGCATTCTTCCTGATCCTGCCAAGCTTCAGACCGTGGCCGAATTCCCCAAACCTGCATCTGTCAAAGAACTGCGTAGTTTCGTGGGCCTGTGCTCATACTTCCGACGCTTCATACGAAATTTCGCCACGATCATATCACCGCTGACGAAGCTCCTTGGAAGCAACGGGCCCTTCAATTCGTGGTCATCCGAGTGTGACGACGCGTTCGCGAAGCTCCGCCATTTGTTGACGTCGCCTCCCATTCTACGCCACTACGACCCTACAGCCCCAACGGAGGTACACACGGACGCCAGCGGTGTAGGCCTCGGCGCTGTCCTGGCGCAGCGAAAACCCGGATTCCCTGAATATGTCGTAGCATATGCAAGCCGTACGCCTTCGAGAGCCGAGAAAAACTACACCGTCACGGAGAAAGAGTGCCTGGCGATCGTCTGGGCTCTTACAAAGTTTCGGCCTTATTTGTATGGTCGCCCATTCGATGTCGTCACCGACCATCATGCACTATGCTGGCTTTCATCATTGAAGGATCCCTCAGGCCGTCTCGCCCGTTGGGCTCTTCGCTTACAAGACTACGACATCCGCGTGCTCTACCGCAACGGACGCCAGCATGCTGACGCCGACGCCCTCTCGCGCTCCCCTCTGCCTGAAGGTGATGTGCTCTGCTCAGTATCCTCGGCTGCTGTTTCTGCCATTGATGTTGACATCATCGCTACCGAACAGCGAAAGGATAATTGGATCGGCCCGCTCATCGACATGCTCTCTGATCCATCCGCAACGCCATCCACGCGTGCCTTGCGTCGTCAAGCTCGCCATTTCGCCATTCGTGACGGCCTCCTACACCGACGCAATTACGACGCCGACGGCCGGCAGTGGTTACTCGTGATACCCCGCAGTCTGCGGTCAGAGATATGTGAATCCTTCCATTCTGATCCGCAATGCGCGCACTCTGGGGTATTCAAAACCTACCATTGCATTCGACAACGCTACTTCTGGCGCGGGATGTACCGCTATGTGCAGCAGTTCGTTCGCTCTTGCCTCACTTGCCAACGCCGTGAACCGTCAGCCCACATGTCGCACGCTGGTCTGCAACCGTTACCTTGCCCTGACCGTCCCTTTGGGCGCGTAGGTATCGATTTGTATGGACCACTTCCTCTGACGTCGGCTGGTAACCGCTGGGCCATCGTTGCCGTTGACCATTTAACGCGATACGCCGAAACCGCCGCTCTCCCTGCGGCTACTGCGCGCGATGTTGCGTCCTTCCTGCTGCATCGATTTATACTGCGCCACGGACCACCCCAAGAGCTTCTCAGCGATCGAGGCCGTGTCTTCTTGTCGGAAGTCGTCGAAGCCATTCTGACGGAGTGCCATTCTGTCCACCGCAAAACTACTGCTTACCACCCACAGACGAATGGCCTCACCGAACGCTTTAACCGCACCCTCGGTGACATGCTTTCTATGTACGTCGCTGCCAACCACACTAATTGGGATAATATACTGCCCTTCGTCACCTACGCCTACAACACCGCCCTTCAGAGCACGACTGGTTTTTCACCTTTCTACTTGCTGTACGGAAGGCACCCGTCGCACACCATGGACACAATGCTCCCGTACACGCCGGATCCATCTCAGTGTACACCTATGTCCGAGACAGCCAGGCTTGCTGAAGAGTGTCGCGAGCTTGCCAAGACTTTTACGACGCAAGAGCAAGAGCGGCAGAAGAGTATTCGTGATGGCTCCACCACTTCTGAGCCCACGTTCCTTCCTGGTGCGCTTGTATGGCTCTCGATCCCGACCTCTGCAGCTGGCCTTTCTTCCAAACTACGTCCCAAATACGAAGGCCCCTACCGTGTCATCGAGCGCACCTCACTCATCAACTATCTGATCGAACCCGTTGAACAATCTTCGGACATGCGCCGCCGTGGGCGAGACATCGTCAACGTGGAGCGCCTGAAGGCTTATTATGACCCGCTCATAGTAACAAGCTGTAAGGTCGCCAGGCGGCTCCCTCTTCAACCCCGGGGTAATTGTAGCGAAGCCTCCGAACCCTGAAATGGGTCGAACTCTTGAGTACCTTCTAGTGGGGCTACCCAACAAGGACGCCGCTCGCGCTGAGAGCCCGTGCTTGGCTGTGACTGTCGCCATTGTGTATTCTCGCTCGTTGCCGGCTAATAAACGCCTTAACAATATATATATTAATCTACTAGGCTCCTAATGTGCCCCTATTCTGCGATGCTATGCATCAGAAAATTTTTGAACTAGTAGGTGTAGAACATAGAGCGTAGGTACATTGCAGGAGAGACCACTATTTTACTAAATAAGGGCGTCAGGGAAATCCCATAGGCGATCCACGCTTTACGATCAGCGACTCACACCACTGTGGATCTGACACCAGATATCAATAGAAAGGCACACTGGGCCTAACTTTACAACGCCTAGGATCAAGGCGTCATATTTATTGTTTTCGATCCTCACGCGCATGTGTAAATAGAAGCACCAGTTTTGCAAGCGCCGTCCATGTGGGTTCTTCATTTGGCTCTATGAGCATAGCTTTCATTACTATACCACCATCAAGTTCGTGATAAATATTTTCCTTGCCCGCTAGCTATTATTAAGCTTCACACCAAAGAAAGTGGGCGGAGCTGGTAAGCTTTAGATTTTAGGAGTAGAAAAAGTTTTGGGGAGTAGGAAATGGAAATAGGAGAAGTTTTTCTAAAGCACGCCCCCATTTTTTTATAAGGCACGTCATTAAAGACCTGTGGGAAAGGTGTTTTAAGAGCAAACATTACAGATTTTCGTAACGCGGAATATGAGTCAGTTGACGTATTCCATAAAGCGTTTCGTTAAGTGCCGCCTCCATGGAGTGAGGTCTCTCCTGCGCGTGCGCTTATCTGACTCATGATTAGGTAGGTCACTCTGCTTGCTGCCGCGGCCACGTTTACGAAAGGAGCACGCTGTTCATACACGAAAAACTAAGACTTGCGACAGTTCTTCACGCTCGTCCTGTGTATACATGAGCGTTGATTTTTTGCGTATTTCTTTCTGTTTGAGCAGCGTGCTCAGGCCGTCGTGGTTTGACAGTTACTTGTTCGTGCTCGTCCTGCGTAGGCTCATTTCGCGCGTGCTTTCTGCTTGCGGTGTGCGCTGCAAGTTTTGAGCTGCTTGCCGTTCTTCCTCTTACAATGCAACTTCTTGCTGTGCCATTAATTCCTTCGCCCTTGTGATGTTTCACTTTCGTAGTATACCTATTCCTAAAAAGAGGAATGAACCAAGTTCTCTGTCTCTGAAATGGCCATGAGTGGTGTTTTTATTGCTTTATACAACTTTTCAATTTTTCAAGTTACACAAAATCGCTAAAATAGTATAACCCCGCAAAACAGAAAAGAATATAGAAAAGGTCATGGTTTATTGTAGAATGAAACTAGACCTTGAAGCACATGTGTGAAATTTATGAAGATTTAACAAATGACACCCACTATGACCTTTATTATATATATATATTGTTAAGACGTTTATTGGCGGACACTCGTTGATGATTCACGACAGCGACAGTCAATGCGGGGACCGACTCTCTGCACGAGCTGCTCTTCTTCTTATGAAAAGGGCGACCCACTAGAAGGTACTCGAGAGGACGACCCACTGTTCGAAGGCTTTGCCACAACTACCCCGGGTACAAAAAGGGAGCCGCCTGGCGACCTAACAGGTGGTTACAATGAGCGGGTTACAATGAGCGGTTACAATGAGCGGTAGGCCTTGAGGCGCTCCACGTTAACAATGTCGCGTCCTCGACGGCGCATGTCCGAAGATGGTTCGATTGGTTCAATCAAGTAGTTGACAGGAGAAGTGCGTTTGACGACACGGTAGGGGCCTTCGTATTTGGGCAATAGTTTTGAAGATAGGCCCGTTGCAGTGGTAGGGATCGAGAGCCAAACGAGCGCTCCAGGGAAGAACGTGGGCGCAGTAGTGCTGGCGTCAGCGCGAATGCTTTTTTGCCGCTCTTGATCGTGCGCAGTAAAGGTCTTTGCAAGCTCTCGACACTCTTCAGCAAGCTTGGCTGTAGCAGAAATAGGCGCCCACTCAGACGGATCTGGCCTGTACGGAAGTATTGTGTCGATTGTGTGCGATGGGTGCCTTCCATATAATAAAAAGAAAGGTGAAAAGCCAGTAGGGCTCTGAGGGGCGGTATTATATGCGTAGGTGACGAAGGGTAGAATGGAATCCCAATTTGTGTGATCGGCGGCGACGTACTTGGAGAGCATGTCGCCGAGCGTACGGTTGAAGCGTTCGGTGAGGCCATTTGTCTGCGGGTGGTAAGCAGCAGTTTTGCGGTGAACAATGTTGCACTCTTTAAGAATGGCTTCAACGACTTCAGACAGGAAGACGGGGCCTCGGTCACTGAGCAGTTCCTGGGGTGGACCGTGACGCAAAATGAATCGTTGGAGCAGAAAGGAGGCCACATCGCTCGCTGTAGCCGCGGGGAGAGCGGCCGTTTCGGCGTATCGCGTGAGGTGGTCCACAGCGACAATGGCCCAGCGGTTACCAGCCGACGTCAGTGGAAGTGGCCCATACAAATCGATGCCAACGCGCCCAAAGGGCCTGGCAGGGCAAGGTAGAGGTTGCAGACCTGTTGGTGATAGGTGCGTTGAAGCTTTTCGGCGCTGACAATCTATGCAGGAGCGAACGAATTTCTGCACGTAGCGGTACATGCCGCGCCAAAAGTACCGTTGGCGAATGCGGTGGTAAGTCTTCGATACCCCGGAGTGCGCACATTGCGGATCTGAATGAAAAAACTCGCATATGTCAGAGCGCATACTGCGAGGTATGACTAGTAGCCACTGGCGGCCGTCACCGTTGTAATTGCGCCTGTGGAGGAGGTCGTCGCGAATGGCGAAATGGTGGGCTTGACGACGCAATGCGCGAGTGGATGGAGTGGATGGATCAGCCAGCAAGTCGATCAGTGAGGCGATCCATTGATCCTTGCGCTGTTCAGTAGCAATGGTATGAATGCTAATGGAAGAAATGGCAAGGTGAGACGCGGAGTTGTGAACGTTGTCGTCAGGCAAGGGAGAGCGTGACAGGGCGTCGGCGTCAGCATGTTGCCTTCTATTGCGGTACAGCACGCGGATATCATAGTCTTGCAGGCGAAGTGCCCACCGGGCGAGACGGCCTGAGGGATCTTTCAATGACGACAACCAGCATAGTGCGTGATGGTCGGTGACGACATCAAATGGGCGACCATACAAATAAGGTCGGAACTTCGTAAGGGCCCAGACGATTGCCAAACATTCCTTCTCGGTGACGGTGTAATTAGTCTCGGCCTTAGTAAGCGTACGGCTTGCATACGCCACGACATATTCCGGGAACCCTGGTTTGCGCTGCGCAAGGACAGCGCCAAGGCCGACACCACTGGCATCCGTGTGTACCTCTGTAGGGGCCGTAGGGTCGTAGTGGCGGAGTATGGGAGGCGACGTCAACAAACGACGGAGCGTTGTGAAAGCGTCGTCACACTGTGATGACCACGAATGGAGAGGCCCGTTACTTCCAAGGAACTTCGTCAGCGGTGATATGATAGTCGCGAAGTTTCGAATGAAGCGCCGAAAGTAGGAACACAGCCCTACGAAACTGCGCAGTTCCTTGACGGATGTCGGCTTGGGGAACTCGGACACGGCCCGAAGCTTAGCTGGATCAGAGAGAATTCCGTCCTTGGACACAACGTAGCCGAGTATTGTCAGCTGCCGAGCTGCAAATCTGCACTTCTTTAGGTTCAGTTGCAGGCTGGCGTCACTCAGACGCGTTAAAACATGCCGTAGGCGCTGAAGATGCGTCGAGAAGTCCGGAGCGAAAACGACGACGTCATCGAGGTAGCACAGGCACGTGTGCCATTTCAGGTCACGCAGAACAGTATCCATCATGCGCTCAAAGGTGGCGGGCGCGTTGCACAGCCCAAACGGCATGACGTTGAATTCGTACAAGCCGTCGGGGGTGACAAAAGCGGTCTTCGGTCGAGCGTCCTCAGCCATAGGTACTTGCCAGTACCCTGAGCGCAAATCGAGGGATGAAAAGAATTCTGCTCCTTGCAGGCTGTCAATAGCGTCATCTACCCGCGGTAGTGGGTACACGTCCTTACGAGTGATCTTGTTGAGGCGTCGGTAGTCCACACAGAACCGCACAGAACCATCCTTCTTCGTGACGAGAACGACAGGAGATGCCCAGGGGCTGCTAGAGGGGCGAATAACATCGCGGCGAAGCATGTCGTCGACTTGCTCGTTGATTACACGGCGTTCTGTGGGAGATACGCGATATGGACGCTGTCTCAGTGGTGGCTGTGTGCCTGTGTCGATGCGATGCGTAATGGTGGATGTGCGGCCGAGAGAAGGTTGGGCGACATCAAAAGAAGACCGGAATTCTTCCAACAGGCCCAGAAGCTGGGAACGCTGGCCTGGCGTAAGGTTGTCGAGAACGGAGGGACCGAATACATCATCGGATGATGAAGCAGATGTCGAAACAGCACTAAGCGTACTGGACCTTGAGCAGTGCATGTCATCGGGTTGATCCATAACTTGTTCCATAACTTGTTCGTCTTCGATGGGTTCCACGCTGCCGAGACATTCCCCTCGCACCAACGTAACGCTGTACGGGGATGAGTTCACTGCAAAAATAGTGGTGCTGCCGTGAGTGAGTTGCACGGTCGCGAAAGGAACCAGCAAGCCTTTTCTGATGAAAACACGATGAGATGGCGAGAGGAGTGCAGCGGTGTCAGAAAGACTTGCGCAGTAAACCGACACCGTCGCGGACGAGTTTGCAGGCACTTGGGTGTCATCTCTGACGAGTAACTTGCTTGCGGCAGATGGACTGTCGGCCGGCGTCAAAGAAGAGAATTGGGTGAGTTCTATTTCTGCTGGTGCGCAATGAATGACGGCGTCATGGCGGGAGAGAAAATCCCATCCTAGGATGACGTCGTGAGAGCACGCAGGAATTATGATGAATTCGACCGCATACATCACGTCCTGAATCATAAGGCGGGCTGTGCACATCGCCGTAGGGTGAATGCTTTGGGCGCTGGCTGTACGGAGGGAGAGCCCGGAGAGTGGCGAGGTCACTTTGCGCAGTAATCGGCTAAGTTTTGCGTCCATGACGGATTCGGCGGCTCCAGTATCTACAAGGGCAGATGCACGAACGCCATCCACAAGTACGTCTATCACGTTCGATGGGCTTTCCTGAGGGCTTCCGCAGTTCGACAGCGTCGCAGCCCTTGCCTCGTGGACTGCGACGACTAGTTTTCCTGGTCGCCCTCGAGTGGACGTGGCCGCATCGGCGACAGTGAGCGACGTCGCGGAGATGGTGAACGGCGGGTAGATGGAGCGGGGCGGGACGACGGTGACATAGGTGGCGGTTGGTCATAAGAGCGGCTTGATTGGCTGGGAAAGTTCGAGGCGACCTGCGGTTGCTGCACACGATTGCAATAGCGTGCCACATGACCGACGCGACCACAAGCAAAGCAGATGGGGCGATTGTCAGCAGTGCGCCATCTGTTCGCGGGTCCCATCCATGTCGCAGAACGCGTTGGGCGAGCCGGCTGCTGATATGAGTGCATGGTGGGCGGCACTCGGGGCACGTGGGTGACGTCGGCGTATGTAGGCGACACAGTTTCTCCGAAGGCGTGGGGCCTCGTGGTGGTTTCGGTGTAACTTACAGGGCAATCCACAGAAATCGGTGGGGGCGGCCTGGCTACAACTTGGGCGTAGCTGAGTGGCGCAGATACAGGAGGCGGCTGGTGGTATTCTGGAACGACCTGCGCGATTTCCTGCTGAATGGCTCGGCGGAGCGGAGGTACAAGTGTACTTGACGGCTGCTGAGCATGTTGCGGCGGAGCAAAAGCCAGTAAAGAGACCTGGCGGGCAACTTCCTCACGCACGAATGACTTGATTTCGGCGAGCAAGGTTGTGTCGTCAGAAACCGCTGACAAAGCCGAGAGACCAGCATCACGTGGTGGCGATCGACGGGTCATCAAGCGCTGCCGCCGCAGCTCGTCGTAACTTTGGCATAATGTAATGATTTCTGCCACAGTATGAGGGTTCTTGGCCAGAAGCATGGTGAAGGCATCGTCGGCGATGCCTTTTAGAACATTCGTGATTTTGTCAGCCTCTGACATGTTCAGGTCGACTTTCTTGCACAAGTCAAGGATGTCCTCGATGTAACTTGTGAAGGACTCGCCAGTCTGCTGTGCTCGTTCACGTAAACGCTGTTCGGCTTGCAGTTTACGAACGGCAGGGCGGCCGAACACGTCAACGACAGCGGTCTTAAAAGCGGACCAAGTCGGGAAATCAGATGCGTGGTTATTGTACGACATTCCGGCCCCACCCGCAAGGTAGAAGAACAGGTTACCGAGTTTAGCTGCCTCATCCCAATGATTGGGGACGCTCACACGTTCGTACATGGCAAGCCAGTCCTCGACGTCGGTGCCATCCGCGCCGGTGAAGACAGGAGGGTCGCGGATGCGGGGGACACCGGGACATGGCGTCGGTGTAGGAGGGACCGTTTGCTGAGCGGCGTCCTGGTGCATGGTAGAAGGCACGGTACGGGATCGAAGCTCGAAGGGCATCGAATGGGAACCAAAGATGTTTGAAGGGGACAGCACTCTCCACCAAATTGTTAAGACGTTTATTGGCGGACACTCGTTGATGATTCACGACAGCGACAGTCAATGCGGGGACCGACTCTCTGCACGAGCTGCTCTTCTTCTTATGAAAAGGCGACCCACTAGAAGATACTCGAGAGGACGACCCACTGTTCGAAGGCTTTGCCACAATATATATATATATATATATATATATATATATATATATATATATATATATATATATGGTGTTTCAAGAAATGTTTCTAATATTCTTTAAAAGCTACAGAAAGAAGGCATCTGCGTGCTGCTTGTGGTGTTGCCTTTCTTGTGGCAGAAGGTAGTTTCGTATGGGACAAACAATATTTATGGCAGTAATTATAAAAATAAACACATTTATTATTAACAAGAGGGGATAGTCAATCGAGTCAACTGTGTGAATTCAAGTCCTTTCTACGAATAATCCATAGCCACTTTGAAGTTTTAGAAAAGCGGCCACTGGTAAATCACAACACATCGATGCAATGAGCCTAATTTAGCTGGATGAACCGGAACTGACGCACCAAACAGCACATCTACCATTTACTTCGGCAACGCCCTCAGTGACTACACTGTTTCCCTCGCCGTTATATAAGCGGTGAATTTAGACACTTATCATCGAGGCCGCTTATCGACGGTTGCTTACTCTTCTCCCCCAATGCATTGAAAACAGTGTAGTCATTTAGTGTGTTGTCGACCGCAAAACGCCCCTTCCTCCGCTCTCCTAAAAATCCTGCAGGTGCAGAGCTCCCAGAAGCAGGGTGAAATAATCGTCGTGCGTTGTCACCAGCGTTACTTCGATATTCCTTTTCATTTTCTGTTGCGCTGTTGTTATCATAAAAAACTCGATTCTTCCTCTGAGTCCTGTTTACCTCGACGCTTCTTATTCGGCTGCTTTCAAGGCTTATAGCTCTGTACCCGGTCGCATTACACACTTTCTCGCACTCAAGGCACAACAATGATTCCGCAGCCCAGGTTTTCTGTCATTGTCCCCTTGCAATCTGGGTTGTGTAGACACTGGTGCGACATTTTTTTTTGCTTTCTGCTTGCTTGATCCCCTCTTTTGGCTCTTACCCACTAAGGAGGATTGGCCAAGAAGCCTACTGTAAGTGAACAATTTAGGATTATGCAAGCTAGAGAATGATGATTACTTTGTTTTACAAGACTCGATTATCTTGGCACAATATAATAACAGTGAAAAAGTAAAATAATAAGAATTTTCGAATAACCGAGGCCTAATCATAACGCATAATTTTTCAGTAGAGTGAGTCAATGCAGTGTAATAATGAAATACTATATTTAGGCTTGATTAGTGAAAATTGACAGCTGATCATTGGCTGAGCAAGGTAATCTCCTCGTGTCCCATATGAATTCGCGGAAGGCTCCGCAGACGTTCTTGTCACTGAATTCGAATGAAACAGCCTCAAAAGGCTAAATTATCGGAGGACGTAGTGAAATTCCTTACTTTTGGAAAAAAATTTGACAATAACTTTTAGTTAATTTTTGCAATGGCGGCATGTTAGAAAAAGTGGTCAATGTTTTCAGCTTCATTTCAGCTAAAGCACAGAGGGTATGACACCAGGCCAGACATGTTTAAAATTAATTAAGAGGTAGCACGTGGCATCGTATTTCGTTTCAGAGGCCTCCCGTTTACGCGTCAGACACCATTTATTATTTCACGCGAAGTGCATGTGTGAAATTTCTGGATTTGATATTGTAGTCTTTGATGAGTACTCAGGGAGGGAAAGTTTTCTGCACCTCACTACTGTTACATACGCTTTCTCCAAGTGCCCTCATCATAAATCACGACGGCAACTGCGCGATGGTTATATAGAAGCGTAGATAGTGAGAGAGTGCATTTTAAATCATAATACGTGAAGTTATTTTTTGTTTACACGCAAGAACACTTCTCAGTGGAGTATTCGGAATTTCACAGATGTTGGCGTCGCCATGCGGCATCCATCTTAACTGTCGTTTGGGGGATGCCCACGCAGCTAGCCCATGCCATCGTTCAGTCGGACTCACTTTCGCGGTTCGCTGGTGCTTTATATTTTGTCGCTGGCAATTTATACTACGGTTATTCTGAAGTCGGACAGGTACTGCGAGTCGTAGTAGCAATGATGTACTCTTTATTGTTTGCTTGCTGAGCTCGAATAATCACGAACTATGCTGGATGCCGCTGTGCAGATGCCATGCCGTCAAAGGAGAGGTTTCCTGCTTTGCACGAGCACGGCCGCTCGCTCTTGCCAGGCCGTGGCACGAGCAGCGTTCACAAAGCTGTACGTGCACTCCTTCACACAGCAGCAGACGTTGTGCCCGGCGTTCAAAACTTCCTTTCCTTCAATATACGACGCACACGTGTTTTTCAACACGCAGTGCGAGATATAACACAGGCTAGAGTCAATGACCTTCTCAGCAGAGCCTCGACAACGCGGTGACTCCAGCCGAAAGTACTATGCAGTTCGAAGTACGATCCCCCCAAACGACAACCATGTTGGGCTTGCACGCAACTTCAACCACCCTCTCTGGGTGGTGGAAGTTGCGAATAGAAGCTTTGTGGTGCACTGTAAGAGACACTCAATCTCAGTGCTCCTAAATGGAATCATTAAATGCAGTATAAACTTATGCACAGTTGCGAAGATTTTGGGAGGCACATGGCAATTCCTACTAGGTTTGAAGTGTCAATACACAATGATGATGTTGATGAAAAAAGTAAACCGGCATATGCTTTTCAACATGTATCGACAAGTTTAGGTTACTGAAATAGGATGGATTCTATTCAATCTCCATAAAACAGTAGAAAAAGATTATCTTATGTGCGCACCGGCGTAGGGGCTGCTCGAGCGACATATCAGTGCTATCAGGTCAAGCTGTAAGAAGAAAGAAATCAAACGCAACTTATTGCTAAATGCAACTGTACTACGTCCGTAGTTGTACAGGTTTAGAAAAGATCTAATTGAAAGTGGCATGTAATTTTATATAATATATGACTGACACAGCTTTTGTTGCGCCTGAGAAATTCATTACCCCGAGATTTATTCCATTTCCCACGTATCCTTTGTCTTAGTTTGTTTAAATTTACTCGTTACCATGAAATATAAAAAAAAACACCCTGCGATGCACTTGGCGTAGATGCTTGCATATGAATTGGAGGTTGTGCTACACGCAGAGCTCTCGTTAACGCAAGCTTTTGGTGAATTACGCGTGCGTTTCTTCGTAAACTGTCTGATGTTCACCTGCTTGGATTGATCAGAACGTTTATTATCTCATTTTACAAGGCTGGCTACAGCAACTCCCTACGAATTTATTCAGCATTCTAGGAGGAGCAAAAAAATACTAGAGAAAGAAAGCTCCCTACATCTCGTAGATGCTTCGTGTATACAAAAGCTGATGTTAGTAAGCTGCATTCCATCTTGAGTGAAGTTAAAATGTTTGCGTTCGTGTAGTTTATTTTTAGCTATATACACAATGTTATCTGGTTCTTCATATTCCCCAGACAAAAATGGATAGATCTGCTTCCCGTGCTGCACTTCCGGCATAAAGACGGTTGAACACCGACTAAAGGAAATCTGTTTTCGTCGTAAGTTCAGAGCAAGAGAAAAAAATCACAAAGCACTCATCAGTGAAGTTAGAATATATTTAGGGCAATGTTTTTTTTTGTGTAGAGTTCAGTTCAGGACAAGATGAACATCATTATTCATCATTCAATGAACAACAGCAATTAACTTCATTATGACAAAACAATGATTTTATGTACAAGCTCTCCTCGCCTTGCTCTAAGGTGCATCAGACGAATGCTTATTACCTGTAATAGGGTGCACGTGTACGAAGGAAACACTGTACAGACCAAAGAAGAAACCTGTTCTTAAAAAGTTGTTTCGGCTCTCATACAGCATCCTCGTTCAGAACGAAGCATGAGCAACAAGTGCGCCTGTTTGTAAAGTTCTCTAATCATCTGTTTGAGGCAACGAGCATGCACAGGCGAAAAATTGCCATAGCTCTTGTTCACTGTGCAGTGGTTTGAATAAACAAGAATTCGAGGTGACGCCACAGAAAGAGCTTCTTTTTCGTGGCGATGACAGAAGCACTTTTTCAGTCGATTAATAGTCCGTTGATATTTAATTCTCGGGGAGTAAATTTCACGTCACCATATTGCTTCTCATGCCATTATTACAATGTTCACGTAACCATGTCTTGTTATGCCAGCGAGTCCTCGTCAAACGTCCGTGCCTCTGAAAAAGGCAATCTGGGTCAAGGCCAGCCCGCAGTCCGCCTGGCGCGATCAACTCGACGACGTGAACACGCGCGGCGCCCCTCTGGCCCACGTGCATTGAGTCAGCTGCGCACGTGACAGCGAGCCGGCGTCCTCGTGTCTGGTGGTCTGACGCATGGCGCGGCAACCCCATTGGAGGAGTCTGCCCTGACGACCAGCGGCGCTTCTGATTGGACATTTTGGTTGGACCCGGTGTAAATAAAAGAAGCCCTGCGGCGCGTCGCGATCGGCAGTCCTGCGAGAGAGGAGTCCCCATGTCGGAGAGCCGACATGTGTGTGAGTCAGCGGTCTTAGGCGAAAGGCTGACCTATGTGTTAGAGAGGAGAGCTCGGCTCTTCGAGTCTCTGTCGGCCCCAGTGCCGAAATTGTAACGCCTCTGTAAATATGCTGTACATAAACCTTGTCTAACTCACCGTCGTCTCGTCCGCTCGTCTTATCAGCTCTGCGCAGAAGCAGTCGCGAGCTGATAAACATACGCTACCAAACGGCTGGTGACCTTCCCGGCGGAGTTGGAAGCAGTGGCGCCTTCGGGGCCGTGTTGGCGTCGCCGTCTTTCGCAACAGTGGTGGCTTCGGCGGGATCGGTCTGTCTTTCGCAACAGTGGTGGCAGCGGTGGGATCGGCCGGCGTCAGCGACATCGATGCGGTGAGTGCCTGATGTTTTCCCCTCAGTTCACCAGACTACTCTAGCTCAGGTTGTAGTAGTTTAGAGAAGGGCTGTGTGAAGCATTGAAGGGAGCTTTGATCGTTTCAAGCCAAGTCGAAGCGCTTTGAAACCAAAGTTAATGCGGAGGGGGTAAACACGGGAGTGTGCAAAATTGCTTGCGCGTCTTGCTAGTAGGCTTATAGTGGGTACGGCAAGTAGATTCTTAACAGGGGCAAACAGCAAGAGGCTAGTGTGAACGATGGAGAACCTTAAAGTGAAGGAACTCATCGAAATTTGTGAGGAACTCGGCATTACTTTGGGCCGTGCGAAACGAAAGCAAGCGATCCTTGCGATCATGAAGGATGAGGGAGTGTCGGCTGAGGAAGTCGATGAGGCCTGGGTGGATATTAAAGCACGCCGTGAGGAGGCAGAAAGGCGAGAAGTAGAAGCTCGCAAACGTGAGGAGGCTGAAAGGCGAGAAGCTCGTGAAGAAGCTGAAAGGCGCGAAGCTCGCGAAGAAGCTGAAAGGCGCGAAGCTCGCGAACGTGAAGAAGCTGAAAGGCGCGAACGTCGCGAGGAGGCCGAGAGACAGGAGCGTCTCGAGTTGAAACGACTAGAATTGGCAATCCCACAGTGTTCGCAGGCGCCTAGCGTAGCTTCTCCAACAGTTCAGGTCAGCGGTTTTAGAATTCGGGACCAACTGCCACCGTTCGTAGTAGGCGAGGACATGGCGAAGTATCTCGTCAAGTTTGAACACGTCTGTGAGCGAAACGCTTTGGAGCGGTCTCTTTGGGCGCAGAACCTGTTAGCTCTTCTTCCCGGCGAAGTGTCCGACGCGATAACTTGCTTGTCGAGGGAAGCGTTTGAGAGCTATGACGAGGTTAAGGAAGTGCTCTTGAGACGTTATAAGTTGTCACCCGAGGCTTTCAGGCAAAGGTTCCGGTATGCTGAAAAGGGGAATGAGTCACACGTTGACTTCGCGTTTCGTCTTAAGGCCGATTTGATTGAATGGCTCAAGGGCGAAGGTGTTTATGACGACCGCGATAGAGTGGTGGAATGCGTTGCATTGGAGCAATTCTACCGCTGCATCGAGGATAATGTCAGGCTTTGGCTGCAGGACAGACTTGGTGAAGTACAGCTAAACAAGGCAGCAGAGTTAGCTGAGGAGTATTATACTCGCCGAAAGTTGCACAGCAGGGCAGTGCGCGTTGAAAAGGATGAGAGAAAAGGGGGCTTTTCAAAGAAACCTGATCAACGGAAACCCGCTCCGCACCGTAATTTCAAGGACCCGTCTCTTACGAAGGACAGTGTAGGGGAAGGGCAAACAGAAGCGGAGAAATCGAGTGAGGTTTCTACCACACAGGCATTTGAATCGGAAAACAAACGGAAGCCGCTAATCTGCTACAACTGCAAAAAGGAAGGGCACATCGCGAGAAACTGTCAGGAAAAGTTTGCTTTCGCAACGATCCGAGAATCAGAAAAAAACATTCGGTTGTTGGAGCCGTATCTCCAAGAAATTAGGGTGAATGAGAAAACGTGCCGAGCACTTAGAGACTCAGCGGCAACCATGGACGTTGTCCATCCTTCATTGGTGTCTCTGGATGACTTCACAGGAGAATGCGCGTGGATCAGGCAGGTCGCCGAGGAGCAGAGTGTTCGCTTACCAATCGCCACGGTTGTCATTAAAGGCCCGTTCGGTGAGCTTCGCACCGAAGCAGCTGTGTCTGCCGCGCTAAATGATCGTTTTCCTTATCTTTTCTCCAACAACTCAGAGCAGCTTCTCAAAGAGCAGGGCAAATCGTTCCTCCCCAACTTAGCGTGCATGGCTCTCACGCGATCGCAAGCGCGGAAGCTATCGCGGCAGCTTGATCTGGTTCAATGCGGTGAACTCTCAAGTGACCTTGTCGGCGGGTCGACGGAACCCCAGAAAGGAAAGTTTCCGCATGAGTCATGTGAGCAGTCACGCGAGCGGCCCGTCGCCGGACCGACCAGCGCGGTTTCCGTAGGAAAGGGAGACGACATGGCGCCATTGAGTCAGAGCGAGAGGGCTGCAACGCTCTCGCCTGTAGCGGAAAGTTGGAGCAAGCTGCCGAGAGTTGATCGAGAGACGCTCATTCGAGAGCAGCGTGAGGATCTCTCGATTGAAGCGCTAGTGGAAAGCCAAATTGAAGCGCGAGTGGAAAGCCAGAAAAACGCGGCACAAGTGCTGTCGAAGGAGCACTACGAGAAATCGGTGAAGAAGCGCGCTTTTGAAGTTGATAATCAGGTAATGCTGCTGCAGCCGTCCAAAAGGAACAAGCTTGATGTTGATTGGGAAGGGCCCGCCAAAGTATTATCGAAACCTTGCGATACAAATTATGAAGTAAAATTAGGAAGGCGGCCGGACAAAATTTACAACTTGAAAGCAGTCGTAAATCAGCTGTTGAATCGATCAGGACGTCTTGAGGGGCTAGTTGGTTCATTCTATTCAGGTAAAAATTGCGCTGAAATAGAAAGGACACCACAAAGAAGGAACACTTTGTGGTGTGAACACTTTGTCGATCTGTTTAAGTGTTCCTTCTTTGTGGTGTCCTTTCTATTTCAGCGCAATTTTTACCTGAATAGCTGTTGAATGCTTCAGAGGAAGAGGGAGCAGAAGTTTTGAGTACTAGTGAGGTAATCGAAGGGGGATCGAAAGTAATCTGGGAGCAGTTGAACCTAGAGCCTAGCTTAAGTGAAGGAGGACCTGAGAAGGAGGACCTGAGAAAGATTGTTTCCGAGTTTGGGTATGTGTTGTCGGACCGTCCCGGAGACACGACGGTGATCGAACACGATATCGAGCTAAGCGGTGAGGAGTCAATCAGTAGCAAGTCGTATCGTTGTTCCCCTGTGCAACGTCGCAAGTGTGAGCCGCTCTTGGTGCCGCATAGGTATCGTCGCCTAAAAGTGGCCGGTTACTGAGGTGGAGCATGTTGCTCCACAGCGCAACTTTGACGTTCGCTAAAGAAAAAAAAAGGAAAGGTAAACGTTAATGCAGGTGCATTGAGCAGTGCGTTTAGTTAGTACCTTCTCAACCTTTCGGTTTCTGGCTGGCGATTCGGGGCAAAATTTTGACCTCATCACGACCTGGGCTGAGCGCTCTCGTTTAGAGTGATCTCAAGGGGCCAACTTTGTGGTATTCTAATTCGTTACGTTGTTGTACGTGGAAAAAAAATTGAGTTGTCACTTTAAGAGTCTTGTGTCCCACATGTGCCTCTTGATGTAGAGGGAACAAAATTCCGATAGACACGTAGATAGGGATATGTTGTACTATACTTTGTCTGGTGTTCTGTCGGGTGACCGAAGGCACTTGCGTGTGTCGTGTGTTGTCTGTTGTCGAACCGTTCTTAGCAAGTTGCAGAACCATCGACAAGTGCTGAAACCGAAGATGGTCAGAAGAGACGAGTGAAGCTGGTCGACAAGTTGTGGCGACAAGCCAGTGGAGCTGGGATCCGTCGTCAAAAATGGGACGTGTTCCCGGAACAGTCTGGAGCTGTATTCTCCCCATGGCCCTGGAGGCGAACCTGGAGGGACCTGGCGAACGAGCGCACCTGACATCCGAGCCCCGTGGAAGCAGCTCGTCTTTCCGGTGCATTGTCTGGCGGCGGGGGTGCTGTTATGCCAGCGAGTCCTCGTCAAACGTCCGTGCCTCTGAAAAAGGCAATCTGGGTCAAGGCCAGCCCGCAGTCCGCCTGGCGCGATCAACTCGACGACGTGAACACGCGCGGCGCCCCTCTGGCCCACGTGCATTGAGTCAGCTGCGCACGTGACAGCGAGCCGGCGTCCTCGTGTCTGGTGGTCTGACGCATGGCGCGGCAACCCCATTGGAGGAGTCTGCCCTGACGACCAGCGGCGCTTCTGATTGGACATTTTGGTTGGACCCGGTGTAAATAAAAGAAGCCCTGCGGCGCGTCGCGATCGGCAGTCCTGCGAGAGAGGAGTCCCCATGTCGGAGAGCCGACATGTGTGTGAGTCAGCGGTCTTAGGCGAAAGGCTGACCTATGTGTTAGAGAGGAGAGCTCGGCTCTTCGAGTCTCTGTCGGCCCCAGTGCCGAAATTGTAACGCCTCTGTAAATATGCTGTACATAAACCTTGTCTAACTCACCGTCGTCTCGTCCCCTCGTCTTATCAGCTCTGCGCAGAAGCAGTCGCGAGCTGATAAACATACGCTACCAAACGGCTGGTGACCTTCCCGGCGGAGTTGGAAGCAGTGGCGCCTTCGGGGCCGTGTTGGCGTCGCCGTCTTTCGCAACAGTGGTGGCTTCGGCGGGATCGGTCTGTCTTTCGCAACAGTCTCAAAATAACCGGTCTCACCCATATAAATACGTGTTCAATCTATGCATGACATTCTGTATGGGTGAAACTTGGATCCGAAACATTTTTCCCGGCCAGGCGTGGTTCCACCAAACTATCTACTTCAATGCTCAGGATATTCAGCGAGTGGGAAATTTCGGACCCCCTGTTTCACATTGTGCAGAAAGCAGCGGTGATGTTAAGTGAAGAATATTTCAAACTGATTTATAGAGCTGGGAATCCCAAGGCGACAAGAGATGTCTGTGGGACCTCATTGTGCTGCCTTGTCACGAACGTGCAACAAGCACTGACAGCTTGATAGCGATTGAACTTCACAGTGGGGGTGTGACGAGGACATTATTGAGGTGTAGTCTTATCGAACCGAGGACACAGTGGTTGAAAATTATGCTTCTGCTGCGGAGGTTATACGTGATTGGTCACAAGAACCAAAGTTGCGTAGTGAAAAGTTGCTGGCTGTAGGGCCCTCCACTCATTGTCTCTCTAAAAGATGGCTGACTCGTAAATATTGGGTTTACTTTGTAGGTACTGTAGGAAAAATACCTGAGGCTTCTGGCACCGAACGTGTGCGCAGATCCTGACTGTGAAATATGGTGCATGTTTTTCAAACCTGGCAGAAATATCAGCTACAATTAACTTTGTGCTTTTAGCATCCGCATTTCGCTTAACACTCTAATTAAAGTATTATTTCATTCCCAAAATGAAGAAAATAAAAACCGATTGCATTCTAGTTCAGGAAGCAGTAAAAGCTATTGTGTTAAGTTTGAGTTTGTGGTGCAATATTTTCTCGTATTGGTTTTCTGTACTGCTATTGGTACTCGACTGCTGACCAGCAGGTCGCGGAATCGAATCCCGGCTGCGGCGGTGGCATTTTCGATGTAGGGGAAAATGTTGTAGGCCCGTGTGGTAAGATTTGGGTGCACGTTGAAGAACCCTAGGTGATAGAAATTTTTGGAACCCTTCATTACGGCGTCTCATAATCATATAGTGGTGCTCGGACGTTGAACCCCACATATTAATCATCAAATGTTTTCCGGTCAGCATTATACGAGGTGTGTCGTAGGGTAAGATTCTGGAAATATCATGCTTACAACACAAACATCAGTAAGCCTTATATATCGAAATTTCTAACTAGGGGTGCACTTCAGCGGATAATGTGAGACAGACATGTACGTCTACCGTGTGCGCGTAGTGCAATTTGTGGAATAAAACAGAAAGTACTTATGCCCTTTCTTAAGTTCACTTTTTACTCACTGTTTCTGTTTCTTCAAACTTTCAGCAGATGAAAATTTTATACTGGTTCCGCTGCTTGGCCAGGTTCCCCTGCTAACTACTATAAGCCTTAGTTCGGATGACTCTTTTTTGAACGTTCATTTATTGCCCTAAGGTAGTCTGGTTACGCTTTGAAACTACCTGAGCTGCAGTCTGTAGAGATTGCCACAGCGCCACGAAAGTATGAAGTTGCTGTTTTGAGCAAGGTTGATGTCAGTGAATGTTATGAAAAAAAAAACGGCATCACCCACGATGGTCATTTTTAATAAAACTCGAATAATAGGCATCGAAATTCAAAAATTTGTCATTTTTTTATGGCAAGGCTGGTTTCGTTATTGACAGGAGATTTTCCGATCACGACTACGAGCACGTGTTCGTAATTTTAAGGTACTGCGCTCCTTTCGAAATTCCGCAAATGACGCTGTTGTGTGATGAGCGCATCTCGAGAGGAAATGAGTATTTCTTCCTCACAGCTCTTTGTAGCCTCCTCTAAGCTCTGTCTATATAAAGGGGTAATGGTTTGGAGACGCGCAATTTTGAGCCGTTTTGAGCGGTTTTGAAATTGAGCAAGTGATTAATGGGCGCATGGCGATCCGATCATAAAGGCGTGATCCCCCGAGCGCATCGTTCATGTTTCACTTTTGCGCGCACCTTGGACTGTATGTGACACGTGTGTGAACGTCTTGCATAAGTGTAATACGTTGCAAAAATTATTTTTTATGTAAGAGATCTTATTTTTGCATGTAGTTTTAGGCATCAAGGCTCAGCATCATGATGAAGCGAAGGATAGAAAATTAATAAATCATAAAAAGTAAGCGATTTAACAATGATAGATAGATAGATAGATAGATAGGTAGAGAGATAGATAGATGGATAGATAGATAGATAGATAGATAGATTGATAGATAGATAGATAGATAGATAGATAGATAGATAGATAGATAGATAGATAGACGGAGTGATGGATGGATGGATGGACAGTTGGATGAATGGATTGATGGATGAATGGATTACAGTGATCTTATCAGTCCTTGTGCTGTGTCTAGCTTTAATTAGCCCTAGTTTCGTTTTATTTGGCACTGCTGTGCTTAATAATTATTTATTGCTCAAATAAAGTAACCTAAAAAACTGACAAATCAAATTTGTAAAAAGAGCTTGTTCTGCGCATACTAGCAAGTACCAGAGATAGCCTACAATTGAGTGCGTAACATCAGGTCTTCTGCGTTTTTCAATCGCATCGTGCGAAAAATATAGACCTCGAGAGACCATCACAGCACGACCACTTTTAATGTCGAGAAGCCCTGAAGAAAGCCGTTATTTTGGTCTAACGCAGATTGTTCTTTCTTTGCAATGCGTTGCTAATGACAGTTTCTGAAAAAATTTTACAGATTACGCTTCCAGAATGAGGTCAATGGCTGAAGGAATATGACGCTCTGCAGGTGCTGACCGAGTAATTAAGATTCACTGCAAACGCTGCGCTTTATTCAAAGAAAAGAAAATTGCAGACATCACGCAATGGGAGCCTATGTGTCCGGATTAACGGCCTTGTTGTGAAATTTCTTTAATAATGCGGAATAGAAAGCTCACCTCTGTTTCATTGCAAAATCGTCCAAATCAACTCTGTAACTTCGACTGCGCACGATGCTTAGATTTTTGTCATTTGGCACAGTAATTTTTCTTCACTTCAAGAATGCACAAAAGTTTGTATCTATCCGAGTGAAACAGTGCGTACTATAGATTCTTCTTAAATAGTATTTGAATTACTCAACGCGCTTGGGTCTTCGTACATGTCAGTATTCCATGAGGCGCACTGAAGTATTCAAGCTGACTCTGGTTTCGAGTAAGCAGAAATGGCTTCGTGTTATGCTTTCGTTTGCAGACGATACTCTCCGTGCTTTTCATATATATTGCCCCATTTTTTCTTCGGGTTTGTTATCGCCCCGTTACACTATGTTCAGTGCCAACAGCGCCGATGGTGTTCTAGAATATTCCAGGTTGTAGTGGATCATTTTGTTAAGATTACACCCACTCTGCGAACATTTAAGATTGTTCTTCAACCCAAGCAGCTGCTAGCGATAACGTTAGAATACTCGACGGCAGGTTTATATATGCCGACTCGCTTCACTTCTCTTCACTCGAACGCCAAAGGACACCCTGCTCACCGCTATCAGTGTCCCTGTGTTGCTTTAATATGGCCTTCAGTTTTCTAGCCACAAGTTTTAACTTAACATCGAGCCTGCTGCTTCTGTCCACAGCACGACCCCGTGACAATATCCTAGTGCTGTCATGAGGTCCTAGTGTGGACGAAGACATCAGTCGATGTATTTATTTATTTTGTGTATTTATTTGGGCATTCTTTACAAAAATGCCCACGAAGGTGGCAAAAGGAGAGAGCGTCTCCTGACTAGGCCCACTCTTCGTGAGGCACCTCGGGCAAGTACAGCAAAGCAGTACATTGAAAATTCAAGGTTATACATACAAATTATTAAAAAAACAATGATCATTACAACAAGCGCAGATAATATCAGTTAAAGGTTCAAACAAAGCTGTTCGTTAGCGATAAATACAAAGACGTTATCAGCACTATTACCATATAATTAAATACATGCAATTTGTGTGTAAATAGAAAACAATGATAAAAAAACAAAGATTACAACAGATATATTTCATACAATACCAATCTTCAGCACATGCACCCTGTAAGTGGGTTTGGATTATTACATTCATAGTTTGCTTCTTAAATTTTGTAATGCGTTTCGTCTCTCTAGCGTATTCTGTTACTTCAGGAATCTTGTTGCACAGTAAAACAATTTGCTTATCAATTGACTTTATACCATAGTTTGTCTGACACAACGGCCCCACCAACGCAACGGTACGTAGATTGTATGCAAGATCTCTGCATATCAAGTAAGTATCAGAAAAACTCTGATATGTTCTTATTTTTTTTATTAACATTGCAGTTGTACCTTGAAGCACTCTGGGAATGATATAACGCTGTGCACACGAAAAAGGGACCTATTTGGGGGGACCGAGATAAATAGCACACGTAGTGCACTTTTTGAATAATACTTTCACTGTAATGGCTTCGGTCTTGAGGGGTGAAATAAATTAATAAAAATAAATTAGGTATTTAAGGGCGGCACCACGTAATAAGTAAGCTTTACGAGGCATGCGCGGCAGATGCAAGCATGGAAAAAAAGAAAACTGCGGAAGAGAAACGCAGAATGGTGGCTGGTGTGGGCCGGTGCGAGTGCTTTTTGGCTTTCACCGTTTTGTCTCATTGCCTTGCGGTGGTCGTTTACGAATCTGTCAGCGGCGTCGGCCATTCGGGCACGCATTGTGGTGGTAGCCTGACCATGTCCTCAACGCTTTGCTTGAATGGCGTGTTTCGATGGATAAAAACATGGCATTTGTTTCGCAAGGGTCTTGGGGTCTCGAGCGAGCCTGCCGCTTCGACTACCGAGCAGGATATTGCACCCGCTGTGTGATCGGCCCAGTCCAGGGGCATAAAATTAAGCAATGCTTAAGTTATATGCTTCACTGTGCATGTCGTCGCTAAGGCACCTGCCAGTGTCGTTCTGTGCTATGCGTCAAATAGCGCGTCCAATAAAAAAAGGGAACAAAATAGTGGGAAAAAATAACGGAAAGGGCTTAGGCGCATATTTAAACGATGAAAGGGGCCTGATGCACGTTTAAAAGCAAATCTGTGGGCAATACATGCTTCGTACACCCAGTTAATCGACGTGCGAGTGTGCCTTGTTAAGGATATTTTGTGCGATATACACGAACGAAGTGACATTCTTTGAGGAAATACTGAAGTGCATCTCCACGTTTATCGCACTTTCGTTTGTTCATATCTACACGAAGGCCAAGTTTGTTTTTGCTTTACTCCGTTTTTATACTTGAATTGTTTGTGTTTTTATTCAGCGCCAGCTTGTCCTTATTATTCTCGTGTGGCATAGCTGCGCGACATATAGTTTTAAAGCTCTTGCGGTGAATACAGTAAAACCATGACATGCTCTGTCGATGTTCACTCTTCTTGGGTGCACGTTAAAGAACCCCAGGTGGTCGAAATTTCCGGAGCCCTCCACTACGGCGTCTCTCATAATCATATGGTGGTTTTGGGACGTTAAACCCAACAAATCAATCAATGAATCAGATGTTCACTCTTCTGTGAGAGCTACTCCGTTTCATCGCCCCCGCCATGGTGGTCTAGTGGCTAAGGTACTCGGCTGCTGACCCGCAGGTTGCGGGATCGAATCCCGGCTGCGGCGGCTGCATTTGCGATGGAGGCGGAAATGTTGTAGGCCCGTGTGCTCAGAATTGGGTGCACCTTAAAGAACCCCAGGTGGTCGAAATTTCCGGAGCCCTCCACTACAGCGTCTCTCACAATAATATGGTGGTTCTGGGACGTTAAAACCCCACAAATCAAATCCGCTTCATCGCTACTTTCTGCTCTTTATGTCGAACCAGTGTGTTTCAGTGTTCAGTGGTAATACTCAAGTTAACGTTGCAGGTTTCAGTTATGTCACATCATGCATAAAAGCCCTTGCTTATGCCGATGACGTTGCATTGATATGTTCAGATAAGGAAAGTGTCAAAGAAGAAGTTCGTCTAACACAATGATTTTGTGCAGTTAATACCGTTTAGCCATCGCAGTATGCCTGTATGCGTTGGGGCGTCATCTTGACGTTCCCCTGAATCAATTTCTTAGCAGTAACGCACATTAATCTGATGGTGGTGTTAGCATCTGAAGCTTGGGGTAGAAAAACTGTCAATATTTGCCGAAGCGAATTTCTCGAATGTTTTGTTAGCTACCAGACTAATTTATGAGATTTAAGTAAGGCCACTGGGCAAAAAAAAAGGTTATTGCCCGCTTTGGCGCTCTGCTTGCGAGCTCTGAATTTTTATTGCGCTAGATATTTGCCCGCTTTGGCGCTCTGCTTTAAAGCTCTGTATGAGACGAGATAACTTGCTTTTTTTCCACGTAAGAATAACTGACTATGAAATATTTTAATGCCTATATGTGTATGTCGATGTCCAACACTCTCTAAAGTATTGCATAACATGATGCTTCTTTTAATATTTTGTAGGCATGCTCACACTTCTTTTACGCGATCCTGCTCCTGTTTTTGTTTTTCTTAGAGTATTTTACAGCAAGAGGTCCCATTGCAGTGTTTACACTAAAGCACCTCTTTCTGTAGACCTCTACCTATATCTAATCCTTCATCCAAATACGCTCAATAAACTGAAACAGAAGAGGTGTTTTTGTCGTGCAATATATTTATATATTTAGTCGCATGTTTAAACTTTTTGCGTGATGTGCCACAAAAATTTAAATGACATGCAATTTTCAAGTGAATGCAAATGACATGCAATCTTCAAGTGTCATCGTTTATCAAAAGTTTTTTAATTCATGCCATGCTATTCCGGGAAAAAAAGTCTATAGCCAGGCACAGAGAACTCTCAATTGATTCAACTTAATGGGACCCTTTAAAATGGTTCACTTGACTAAAAGTTCACTAGACTGAATATTCATTAGAATACGTAAGATCATGAGCACAACACAACTCTTGTCATTCGTGTGAATTCTAACTTCTCTTGAAATGAATTTTAACTTTTTTTTTCATTTGAACTGGCACCCTTAAAGCGCAAGCAGACACAAAGTTGTCCAGACAGTTGGTTTTGTACACTGCCTCCAGTACCGCTTATTGCTGTGACACGAAATCTTGCAACTTTCTGATATATACTACAGCCTCGGCTACAGATACAGGAATTTTATCTGCAACAGTCACTGTAAGTTCCTTGACGCACTCTTGTTTCGGTTTCAAATGAATACCGCAAACAATTTCCAAATCTTATAGCTCCGCGCAGCTACTTTCGAAGAGCACGTGGCTCATTTTCCTCTCGGTGTGTACAGTGATACGGTCCACTGTTACGGTTCACCGATACGGTACCACTGCTAAGGGCGCGTTCACACTGAGCATTCCGGCCTCGGAAAGTGCGCCGAACCCGGTTCGGTGGCGGTGAGATCGGCCGAAAGGGCCCTCTCCGCGCCGAACACTCTCGAACCGAATTTTGCGGCGTTTGCCACCGATTCGGTCACCGCGGTGCAATAGGAGCGAGCGCTAGTCAAGGAATTTTGAAAAATGGCGGCCAAGCTATACTCACTTGTGATGTCGCAATGCAAATGACTGAATGCTGTAACCCACAGGAGTTTGACTCACTTTGTGCCTAATTTATGTTTCTATTTCATGGAAAAAGTGACCGAGCTTCTCGTTGGCATGACCGAGCTTGTCGCGGTCTTGCAGAGCAAGACGAACCCACCAATGCCACTAGCGTCGGCAGTTTTTTTTGCTCTTCGTGCATTACAAGACAGCGACATGCCGGCAAAGTAAGCTGTACTGCTTCTTGCTTCCTACGCATGAGAATCGTCAAAGTCTAGACCTACGGATTGAGTAGTGGCGTTTGCAAGCCGCGACAACAACCGGGTGACAGCGCATCCATCCAGCGTTCACACCGTGGTAGATGGCATCTTCGGCGGGGCGGGGCACGCACAACGCGAACTACGCTCCGTTTTAGTGGCAGGAGAATTTCACTCGCTGTAGAAAGCGGATGTTTCAGTGCGAACTGGGTGTTAAGGGAAAGCACGTGGCACTCGCTCGGAGCCACCACCGGCTGGAGGCTACAACGGGTTTCACGGAGGTGCAGCAATTACCGCGGGTGGTTTCCCTTTCGTTTCCTTAAGAGTTCGCTTGGCGTTGATTCAAATCACGTCTGTACACATGAGCAAAAGACGAAAGAGCGCCCCTCAAAGTGCGCCCTTCACCTGCGCTGACCCCGTTCTAGCGTCCCGGTGGTGGTGGCACGAAGTGGCCGCCATGCACCCTAATTTTCTTTTTAAGAGTGAAGTCATGTGTACAAGCGACGTGACACCTCGCCGATGAATGGGAGACTTCAGGGCAGGACGCATCGGCTACGCCAGTGCTGCAGAGCTCTAAACTTCATTATTTGACCTTAAAAATGAGGGAAGATCTGCAGGTGAAGTTGCTTCAACTGAAATATTCCACATTGAGAAGTTCTTTCAAGTGCAAGACGTTTGCATAGAATGCAAGGGAAAACCACCGAAGATTTTTCAAAGGTTGCTTTTTTTTAAATACTCGTTAAACTGACGTTGGTCTTAGTGAGTGTTCATTGTATTTAGCATAATCCCAAAGCGTAATAGTGTAAGGAAAAGACCCGATTTGTTCGACAAGCCCTGAGCGTGAGGGAGTCATCTGTGCAGGCTGTCATAAGTTAAAAGTGTTCGCGTGCTCCTTCTTCTAGTATAGCTGACATAGAAATCTGGCACCGGACAGCGATGCTTACCAATGTGCCGTTGTGATGTTTGGAATGAGTTTAGAGTTGTGTAGTATGGAGAATGACAAAACTAGGACAGCCATATACGACAGCGGATATACAGTTGACACGCAGCTTAGCAATTAAGGGACTTATAAGAGCGAACAAGAAAATTTATAATAACAAGACAGCCATTCTCATAGTGGTCCTTCAGTCTTCCTCTTTTTGCAGAGTTAAGTTATTCCACGCACTCATAACTGTCAGAAATGAGGCATACAAAATAGAATTTCGCTGATGTCACCACACCTTTGATAACAGCTGCTGTGAACTGCCGAGCTTTCATCTGTCAGCTGGATGTGAGACAAAAGAAAAATAACTGAGCATCACTGAAACTAACAGTTTACCTCATCGGCCTGATTTCACCTACTTTTTCAGTTACCTATATATTTCTGTTAGATTACCAAGCATGTGGCGCGATTATTCGTGCATGTGCATTACCCTAAATTATTTTTTAACAGAAAAGTGTTTGATGCCGGGGTCCATTAAGGCTCCAATGACGTATAATTTTTGCTGATATGACGTAAAATATATATTTTGACATTGCGAAAAAACACACAATCGAAATGTACCTTAGCGTACCGTCGAACCAGTGACCTCTCGCTCTGCAGCGCGCGACGCTATCCCCTAAACCGCACAGCGTACGTTGGCCATCCGCAGAGCTCAGTAACTTCAGCGTGTTTTCGACATCAGTAGCGGGATGGCGCTCCGGGTCGCGTGCTCTAAATGTCGTCGCGCCGCATCAATTCGCGCGTTGCTGTGCGCGTGCGCCTCGACATCGCATGGTCAAAGCTCGCAGTGACGTCCTCTGGCATGGTCGCTCACCCGCGTGCGCCCTTATCTCGGGATTCGAGCGTTTTGTGCCTCTTGTGCTTCTAGCGCAAGTTTTCGTGGGCGTTACAGTGGTTAAAGAGAGCACGAAGGGCGCCTCGCTGGCTTCCGCCGCCATGTCTACGAAAGGAGCACGCTGCTCACACACGGTGAAGTAAAAATAGTGACAGTTGCTCACGTGTGTCCTGTGTATACTGGTGCACTTATTTCATCTTTCTTTCTGTTTGAGCAGCGTGCTTTAAGTTTTGACCTGTGACAGGTGCTTCGCGGCGCTCGTCGTATGTGTGCTCATTTTGGTGCGTGCTTTCTGCTTGAGGTGCGCGCTGCAAGTTTCGAGCTGCTTGTCGTTCTTTTCGTGACATTGCAATTTGTTGCTGCAGCTTTATTTCCTTCGTCCTTGTGGTGAAACATTGCAGAATAAACGCTCTAGTATCTCTGAATAGATACGTTTCACTTTCACGTTAAAGCAATCCTAAAAAAAAGGTATCAGCCAAGTTTTTTTTATGTTTACGTAAATCAGCAAGAGAAGCAACTGTGTATGCTCCACGATAACAGTAATAAGCAATGGGCTGATAATAAATGTCCTCTATTCCGTGCTGCCTCAAATAATGACGCCCCTGGCATCTTTTGCGGACGCCCGTTCAGTTGCCGTAACGGTACAAATCAACGCAAAATTCGAAAATGACAACTTGGCAATTCCAAATGTGAAGTAGTTGGCTTAAAAAGCCTTAATAACACTTAGACTACTTTGGATTTTTATCCTTTTCTCGCTACTACTTGCGAAATTCAGCGTTGAAGAGGAGTGGCAAGCAGGAAACTATTAATGAACGTTGAATGAGAGAAGAAAAAGAAAGTTGTTTTTCTTTTAACAGTGTCGCGTCTCTCTTTTTCTATCAAATCGCACCATTCAATTCGAGTTACGCCAAAGTACGAGATAGGTTGAGATTGTTGTTCAGCAAGTGAACAATGATGCAACGGAGCAAAGGGGGCTAAACCAATTAGCTTAAAAAAAGATCTGATATACAACGTTTTCCTTTGAACTATAGTACCCTGGAATTCGCTGCCCGAACCTGTTCATTCTCTACCCCTACAAAATTTCTGGAAACCTGTTGATGATTGTTGATTTGTTCTAGTTTTTTTAACTCCTGCAATATTCTCATTGAGGTTGCAGTATGTGAAAATAAATTAATAAATAAAAATAAAAGTCCCACATACGGACCGCATCCTTTATACAAAAGAGTGTACCACCAATATTTATTTAGAGAATCGGTATGGCAATGGCAGCCTTGTTTTAACGCAGAAATTTGTTGTTATACTTTAGCGCAGAAAGACACTATGCTTTCGCCTTGTGACACACCCCTCTTCCGCACAGCTACTTGCGGGAGTACTCGCAGTTTCTTCCATCCATCGTTTTCTTTGCTTCAAGAATCGTTATAGATCCGCTGGCCAGAATGATGGTCAGAACAGGGGGAAACGATTGGTGTAAAGCTCCTTGCTACTGACTGTGGAGAGTAATAGGGAAGCAGCGGTGGCTGCTAAAGCGTCATTATTCCTAGCTTAGCTAGAGGCGAGTTCCCTATGGTGACGATATGAATGAATATTTCTAAGGTCGGGTAGGAGGAAAAAAAAAGTTGAGAGTGGAAGACATAGATTGGGTGGAGTGGTAGGGATAAAAGCACGAAAGAATGCAAATGAGAAGAGCTCATGGTGACCGGATGACCGGAGTGAACTGCTCCATACCAGATGGGGAAAACCAGTCGGGGGTTCTGTCACGTAGGGGGTGAAATGGAACCTCACAGTGGGCTTCCCGGCTGTGCTTGTGAGTCACCGGGTCGGGCATCCCACGGGGCTCGCCCTTCTACTATCAGCCACACTCGGCGATCCCTACTGCACGGCAAGTGATTACCAACGCAGGTGACGATGGCGGCTGGAACCACACTCACCACCCGCTACACGAAACAAGGAAGATAGATAGATATGTGGGGTTTAACGTCCCAAAACCACCATATGATTATGAGAGACGCCGTAGTGGAGGACTCCGGAAATTTCGACCACCTGAGGTTCATTAACGTGCACCCAAATCTGAGCACACGGGCCTACAACATTTCCGCCTCCATCGGAAATGCAGCCGCTGCAACCGGGATTCGAACCCGCGACCTGCGGGTCAGCAGCCAAGTACCTTAGCCACTAGACCACCGCGGGGCTACAGCCTCGAAGCTTCTCTGACACCGTAGGCGCGGTTTGCGCTGGACATAGTGTAACGGAACGATAGCAAATCTTGAGGAAAGAAACGTGGCAATATGGTGAACCACATTTGTACATTCTTTTTCTCTCTTTGAAGCAACGGTGATGCCAAGTTGAGCATACTCGGTGAACGAAGCTTGAGGACATATTGACTTCGATTTTGTGTTAATATACCTATAAAAGCGTCAACTTCTTTGTTTAACTTTTTATCTACATGTTCTATAAATTCAGGCACCTTGAAAAAAAAACCTGGCATGATCTCGTAGGCATTCACATATGGTGACTCGGAGGCCAAATTAATTTTCGGCTTATTTTCACTCGATGTCCCTGCCCTCCACTCTTCATAAACAAACCACGAATTTGCACTGCTTGAAAGATCAGAGGTACCTCATCCAGTTTTCCACTGACTCGGTGATCCACCCACGCCTAAAAACGCTACAATGCCACGGGATGACATCACCGCGTGATGTTACGTCACGTGACTTCATGATGACGGCCTAGGTACGTCAAAAATGGGGTAATCTACGACGTCAAGATGACTTTATCTGGGGACATCACCATGTGTCGATCATTTCTTGCACCCCTTGCATTGTACTTGACCGCGACGGTCAATTTTTACGCTTCATGACGAATTGAAGGTACGCCTTGTCGCATTGAAGAGGTACATTGTGGCGGCAATGCGGCATAATATACCAAGTAGTAACGACAATTGTTTGAGATAATGTTCAACAAAGAAGTTTGGCAACAACAGCATTCTAAGAGACAATCAGATCAGAGTAAATACATTCACATGTTTAAAAAATGTCAATGTCGAACCACGGGTGGCTTACAGAAGGTGGGAGCAAAGGCACTGAATAAGGTATTTTTTACACCTTATGGTTCTTAAGTACAAGTCCTATCAGAAATTAACACACGAGAACCCGCACTCATAGAACCTAATCATCTTCCAGCTGTATTTTTCTTCTTTTTTTCATTAGCCGCCGTCAGCCTGCAGACGGAAAGATACTGTATATATGCAATAAGATGAAAGATCTGGACTTTAATACACCCAAAACTAACAATGCATGTGTTCGATTTTTCCCGCGCTTCCCTGTGCTTGTTTGACGGAGCTATGTAAAGCCGGAGTAGTGGCCAAGGCGTTAACTTAGCGTGCAAAGTGCACTGTATTCGAGTGACTTGCTCACGTGGCAGCACGTGTGTCGGCTTAAGCTAAGCCCGGCTGGAATATGAAGTCCACTGGTGCGTAAGGAATCCAGACTCACGGTGTGGGACCTGCGATATGGAGATTTGCAAGTAAGAGAAAAAAATAAGGCGTACGCAAAATAGCGGAGAAATAAATGTTTTAGATGGAACACGTCGGAGGGGACCACATGATAGTGCTCTCATGAAAACCGAAGGGGATCGCATGAACAAAGCGTAATCTCTCCTAGGGAGGCGTGACTGATCTCCTCTATCAAACCCATGAAACCGAGTCGGCCCCTACTGAGAGGCTGGGAACGTTGTGGGAACAAGTTATTCCAGGGATATTCAACCGAACAGAAGCAGGCTTCTTTCTTTGGACGGTGACGTACAGTAAAAAAATTGCCATGAGTCGGAGTGGAGAAGACCACTGAACTGAAGATGGCAAGAATAACTTTAAAATATTCAAACATAATCGCGTGCTATTTTACGGATGTCATAGCATTTCAAAGTGTGTACTAGGTTGCGACACCTAGAAGCAAACTAAAAATTAAGTCGTTAGTCATTCAGCTCAAGTTAGGAGTTTGGAAAGTTGTAGGCGCTGGAAACAGTCTATTCTGTTGGTTAAGCAGTGTGTGCCACGTAAGGGTCAGAATCAGCTACAAAACAAAGGCATCGCATGTTTCAGAAGAGAAAACGCGTGGAAGCTGCGGCAAGTGAATTGAAGGTTCTGGATGATTCGCTTGAAGTAAGTATTGAAGCAAGCAGAGCGGCCTAAGAAGATCATGTCAGAACGAGAGAAGGGGCAACGGTCTGTTGTATTGAGTCTCTTCCATTTATAGAATAAATAAACTTTTATTATATGTACACAAAATTTCGCTAAGACACCGACTTTGTGAACAGAAGAGAGCCGCATTCGGATGAGATAAAATATTACGAACGTGAAGGACGCTGACAAATAAAAGTAATCCTGAGTATAACTCGAGTGCTGCCCTTGATGGAGTAGCATGTTTACTTGACTGCACCAATACGTTTTAGTGTTACGAGATGGCCCTTCGGTTTATTTAGAAGTAAGAAGCAACGAACAGATAGCGCGAAATATGGACAGTTGATTTATGGCTTCTGGCATTTCGCCATTTTTTCCACTTGGTGCTGAAAAGGCTTCGAAGTTTAGAAGTAGGCTTCAGAAAAAGTGATGGTCGCTCCGAAGGTCTGGCGCCGTCGTAAATTCGAGCAAGTGACATACTTTGTGAACTATACAGTTGCCCAAAGGCATGAACAGCACAGTATATTTAGAAACGCGAGTCTTCAACACTGCCCAAAGAAGTTATAGCAGCCCTTCTTAGTATTCCGTTATTCTCAAACTAAGAGCATATAAAGCAATAGTGCGACCAAAATTAAAGTATGCCGACATTATCTGGAGATTTTGGCATCAATATTTGATAATCACAATTAGGAGTTCAAAACGAAGCTTTACGTTTTATTTATTCCGCCTGATCTCGACAATGAAGTGTAACACATTCACCTAATCGGGCAAGCCTACAAAAACTTGGGTGATGCAGGATAGTATCCAGATAAAAATTCATCTCTGAACATTACCATGGGGTCTTCAAGTTATCACATGAACGCTATCTTCAGGAACCTTCAAAACTTTTAGTAAAGACGAATCATGGTAAACCTTTCGGGCAGCGACTTAACCACACTAACGGCCACAAGCCCCATCTCTTCGCTTGCGCTATTTTTTACTGCAATGCATTATCTGCACAAGCAGTAAATGCTGCCTCGATGGCTTCAATCATGAAACATGTCGAATGTTTAACTTTTTTATAAAAGCGATGTACATCGAAAACACCTTCAGTTGTGTTTGATTCAAGTGACTTGTGTGTTTTGAAAAAAAAAACATTTATGAAATTCTGTTGTCCTTCATGAATAGATATGAACTAAATATTGATATTGTGATGTAACGGTGAAGTTAGTGTAGGCATTCATTAAGCACATCTACTATCTCTACACATGTTCATCATCATGAGTGGTCGTCATCTTCATCTGCTGTGGGGACTTGGCTTGCCTGAGTTCTGTGCCTTGGGTGTGGTCACTTCATCGTGCCTTCTGGGCCTAATAAAGGTTGCCTTCACCGTTACATCACAAGTGGTGGAGTGTGCTCTACGATCTTCCGTCCTCTCCCAGCCCGCTTTACCTCCTGGAGCTCCGCTCAGGTCATCGTTTGTGCCAGGTGTCCGGTAACATGCCTCAGGACGAGCCAACCGGCGCTTCTGCGTCCACTTCCACGGCCCCGGCTACCACGGCCTATCCATCGTGAATTATCACCGCGCACCAGCGTGAGCCGCCCACGTTCGCCGGACTTCGAGGTGAAGATGTGGAGGATTGGTTGGACCAGTTCAATCGAGCGAGTTCCACTAACAACTGGGATGATCCTACCAAGCTTCGCCGTGTTTCTTTCTATCTGACAGGCGTAGCGAAAACATGGTTTTCCAATCATGAAACGGACATTACGGACTGGACACGTTTCAAGCAACAGCTTCGCCAAATTTTCGGCACCCCGGTAGTTCGTTCAGCTGTCGCGAAGAAGACACTGGATGCTCGCAAGCAACAATGCGGTGAGTCTTACACATCGTACATAGAGGATGTCCTTGCTCTCTGTCACCGTTTCAGCCCGTCCATGTCTGAATCAGAGAGAGTTCGTCATCTATTGAAAGGGATCGGCACGGTCGCTTCCCCTCTTCTTTCCTCGATGCTTCGTTTTTCTCTGCGCCTGTCAAACCATGTTCATCTTCAAGTGAAGAATACGTGTCTCGTCTACTTCATTGCCGCCAGCTGGCTCGTGTCAACACTGAAGCCAAGCAACAGGATCGCAAGCTTGAATATGATGCCTCTCATCGTGCAGTGTCCTTCAGCCCTGGCGACGAAGTCCTCCTTCTTACACCCATTCGCACATCCGGCCTGTGCGAGAAGTTTCAATTACGTTTTATTGGCCCCTACACTGTCTTGGAGCAAACGTCTCCTGTGAATTATCGCGTGGTACCCGTTCTTCTTCCGACGGACCGCCGCTACAGGGCAGCAGAAATAGTCCACGTATCCCGTATGAAGCCTTTCATACGGCGTTCCTCTTCACTTTAAACTGTGGCAAAGAACTGCGGTGAAGATTACTGCTTTCACGTGGGGGGGGGGGGGAGTTAGTGTAGGCATTCATTAAGCACATCTACTATCTCTACACATGTTCATCATCATGAGTGGTCGTCATCTTCATCTGCTGTGGGGACTTGGCTTGCCTGAGTTCTGTGCCTTGGGTGTGGTCGCTTCATCGCGCATTCTGGGCCTAATAAAGGTTGCCTTCACCGTTACATCACAATATTACTTTACAGTTGTGTACCTATCATTTGTACCATATTTTAATTATGCCAAGCTATTCAGTGTTTACCTACGCATGGTCTTATTGTATTCTCGTGTTGCACGGCTCCATGGGCCCAGGAAGGCCTGCAGTATCTGTAAATAAATAAAAATAAAAAAAAATTGGCAGATCCCACTTATAGTGGGAATCGATGATATGCGAAGCACGTATAAGGAAGGTTTATATGTCAGTTTCAAATCAGAACAACGTTACGAGGCGGAGGTAAATTATGCCTTACATATATAGCTTCCATGTCATAATTATTATGTTTGGACATGTCATGTACCTTCATCATCTATTCACGCCACCTGATAACGAATTTGGTATATGTGGAGCTAGCGAAACGGCTGCGAGCGTGCTATGAGCGTAGCATGTAGTCTTGTTTTACATGACACGCATAATATGATTATCATTTTCGGACGTGTCATTTAACTTCGCCGTCTATCGACGTCATGCAATACTAATTTGGTGTATGTGAAGCTATAGAAACGATTGCGAGTGCATCATGAGCGTGGCATGTGGTCGTGCTGTTACATGACACGCATCTCATGATTATCATGTTTGCACCAGTCACATACCTTCGTCGTCCATTCACGTTCCGTAATACCAAACTTGGAATATGTGAAGCTAGCGAAACGGTGGAGAGAGCATCATGAAGGACCCAATATACTGCGACATAAAGTTGACGAGCGCACGCTGGGCGCAGCGACACTACGCTAGCAAAACGCGAACACTTTATAGTCTGACGCCAGACGCGACCAGCGTCTGTCGGGGCAGCCCGGCGGCAACTGGTGCGAAATGCAACATGCTGCACTTCGCACCAGTTGCATTTCAACTTGCTGCACTTTTTGGTAACGTGGTTGGTGCGCGTCGGCCTAGCTTCGTGACGGAGGGACGCCGGGCATGCTGAAACGAGCATGCGTCAAAGCTACGCAGGGCGGCGCGTGGCTGCGAGGATATACTAGGCAGATCGGCGCCTGGCGTGGCATCGCCGGCATGACGCGACAAAACGAACGCCGGAGCACACGCGCACCGGGTCACGTCTAAGTGTATTGGCGCCTTGAGTAAGGCATGTAGTCGTGCTCTTACATGACACGCATCTCATAATTATTATGTTTGCACCAGTCACATACCTTCGTCATCCATTCACGTGGCGTAATACCAAACTTGGCATATATGAATCTAGCGAAACGGTCCCGAGCGCATCATGAGTGCGGCATGTAGTCATGTTGTTACATGACACGAATGTCATGATTATCATGTTTGAACATGTCATTTACATATGTTCGCGTCACGTACTACTGAATTTGGTACATGTGAAGCTAGCAAAACGGCTGCGTGGGCATCATGCGTGTGGCTTGTAGTCATAATGTCACATGACACGCATGTAATGATTACCTTGTTTGCACCAGTCACATACCTTCGGCATCCATTCACATCACGTAACACCGAATTTGGTATATGTGAAGCTAGCGAGATGGCTGCGAGCGCATCATGAGCGTGGCATGTAGTTATGACTCATGACTTACATGACATGCGTATCATGATTTCCACGTTAGGGTGTGTCGCTTGTGTTCGCCATGCAATCATGTCATACCATACCAGTTTTGCAACATGTCATGTGAACGAGACCACGGCAAGAGCAGCAAGACCTTGAAATGTAAATCATGACATTAATGACATACATGTCATGCTTTTCATGTTATGACTAGTCAAAGATGCTCGTAATACAGTCATGTTATGCCCAACCAAGTTTGGTATTGATATCATTATCCAAACGGCCAGGAGAGCTAAAAATCATAGGCGGTTAGATAGATAGATAGATAGATAGATAGACAGATAGATAGATAGATAGATAGATAGATAGATAGGTAGATGGATAGGTAGATAAATAGGTAGATGGATAGATAGATGGATAGATAGATGGATAGATAGATAGGTAGATAGATAGATAGATAGATAGTTCGATAGATAGATAGATAGATAGATAGATAGATAGATAGCCCCGCCGCGGTGGTCTAGTGGCTAAGGTACTCGGCTGCTGACCCGCAGGTCGCGGGTTCGATTCCCGGCTGCGGCGGCTGCATTTCCGATGGAGGCGGAAATGTTGTAGGCCCGTGTACTCAGATTTGGGTGCACGTTAAAGAACCCCAGGTGGTCAAAATTTCCGGAGCCCTCCACTACGGCGTCTCTCATAATCAAATGGTGGTTTTGGGACGTTAAACCCCACAAATCATTAGATAGATAGATAGATAGATAGATAGATAGACGGACGGACGGACGGACGGACGGACGGACAGGCAGACGGACAGGCAGACAGACAGACACATTGATAGATACGCTCAAAATCAAAGTTCACTAAGATGCGCTCAAAGTTCGATAAGAAATGCTTCGCATTTAATAAATGTAACACTTCTTGGACGAGGGTAATTGAGACGCCTGTGATCCTCTTTTAGCCTAGAGCGCCCGAGTTGACGGAATCGCTAAAGCGTAGCGACTTTGAGTTATGGCCTTTGTCCCGATTTTCGCTCCGCTGCACTTATACTTGCTTCTACCAGTGTCAGTGCCATTGCTTTTGCTGCTCGCTTTTGTGCCCTCATGTCGGTTGCTCTGAACAGCACCAATTTTTATATTTGAGTTATGTTATTCAGTATAGGTGGTGGAGCTCTTATTTTTGTTGCGTACTTAGTTCGCTTTTCCTGGCTGCTTCCTTTAAGATATTTGCTGGTGCGTTTTCCGCGACACGCCATTTGTGTTAGACGAATGTAGGGGACAGATTCAATCTTTTTTCTTTGTGTCTTTATGTACAGAGTGTAAAGGTGGTATAATAATCATACTATGACGATTTCGTTTCAAAGATACAAGCACGTATTGCGTATATGTAAGACTATGAAATCAGAAGTGCAAACTTATTACAAGATAGCTATAAAACTGGGCACTTACAAGTCATACACGCATTTTTATTGCGATAGAGATCATTTTTGTGTTTTTATATTGTGATTGTAAAAAGAGTCTCAACACTGAGTGATACCGAATGGCCGTAACGTCAAGGGTTTTGTAATGGCCGCAGAAGAGTGAAATGCGGGAGAATAAAGCATTAAAATTGGCGAGAAATAAATTGAGAAATACTGAGAGAAAAGCGGGAAGGTTAATTAAGGTTTGACTTGGCTGGCTACCCTGCATTTGCGATGGATTAAAAGGAGTATATTTGAAGGGAAAGCATGTGAAGAAAGAGTATTAGGAAAGATATGGATGAAAAGCTAGCTCGAAACTACGCAACGCAGCCTCGGGCTGTTCGTTCACAAGGGTTCGGGAAGTCCGATGGTTCTCAAGCAGCACAAAACAGCTTTCTTGGTCTTGCGCGTATGCGAGACTGTGGGCCCTGGAGTCGGTTAGGTAGTCGAAGGGGTTATAATGGTAGCTCGTCTGTTAGTCGTCGTCGTCATCATCATCAACAGCATCAGCCTGACTACGCCACCTGCAAGGCAAATGCCTATCTTATAATCCGCCAACAAACCAGGTCTTGCGCTTTCTGCTACCGAGTTGTGCGAACTGTTTAATCTCATCAGCCCACCTAACTTTCCATCACTCCATCATGCATTTGCCTTTCCTGGGAATCCAGTCAGTTACCTGTTACCTTTATTGACCAGTGGTTGTCCTACCTACATGTTACGTACCCTGCTCATGTCCATTTATTCTTCTTCATATCAACTATAATATCATTAACCCTGTTTTGTTCTCTGATTAACTCTGCTCTCTATACCGATTAAGGTTGCACCTATAATTTTTTTTCCCTCGTTCACGGCGTATTCCTCGATTCTAGAGGAACTCTTTTTGTAAGCCTCCACATTTTTGCTCCGTAGGTAAATACCGGCAAAATGCACCTTTTATGTGCCTTCCTCTTGAGGGTTAGTGGTAGATAACCATTCATGAATACCATTCATGAGCGTCTGTTCATAGAGTATTTTAAACGATGCTGCTTGTTCAGCCGAGAACACATTCGATTGGTCATTTCGCACCCGATGACTCTTCCTATAAAATCGTCCTACACTCTATATGCGTAGATCGCAAAAGCAAAAACTTAAGTGCGCAGTTTTTATAGCAGATACTTCATGATTCAGACGTGACACTCCAACCCTATAAACATCTGGCATTTCTTTTATGCACCATTTAGGTGCCTCTATTAGTGAGAAATAAGTGATCAGTTAAGGATGAACAATTTTGAATACAATTCCCCATTAACGTTAAGCGTTTAAGCAACAAGACACAAATTCACACTAAATTTCTTACAGTAATAACATTGTCCATACGCCACAGGCATCATATTCAAGCCAACAGCGTTGTCGGACTTATAATTCAACAAGGTCGCTGGGCAATGGCATTTATCACTTCAGAAAAGAAGCTTTATGAAGGAGATTCAGGTGGTTCCTTTCTTAGTAATGTTTTAATCGTGATGGAAGCCATTGTCTTGTTACGATAGTCCACATCAATGTGTAGGACGCGGACATAATTTTCGTTCCACTATGTTGCACCAGACAATAAAGGAACCACATCTCTTTTGCAAAGCTTTTTTTCTTAAGTGAGATTTGCGATTCACTACCGACATTGATGAATAATTTGTAAAACAACGCAGTTAGCCTGAACAGTGTTCTACTCACGTGACCGTTGAACTCTGAGAATGAAGATATTGTGTCATTTGGTTTCTATCTGACCATGTCCTCGTGCTTGCATAACAGCTTTTTAACTGGGTAACTGCCGAAGTGGGTATATGGTTACTTATCACAAGTGCAAAACAATCACTAAAATGAAATTTCAAATTATTTTTTAAAGATGAAACGGTTTCTGTTTTCATCGCCTAGTTTATCTTTACCTTTTTGATTCTCCCACATTAAAACGTGTAGATTTTGTAGTAATATTGTTAAAATGTACTTGTATAGAAGCACTGCCACGTTCATGCAGTGAGTCACCTTGTCCAGTGAGTCATCTTGTCCAGTGTTGTCTCGACAAATGCAAAAAATAAATTTCAAAGTCCTAACAGGAAAAAAAAAACCCTATAGCATTTTGCTTGGCGATGAAGTGTACTGCCGCAGGGCAACGCCAGGTCTCGCAACCCATTTTCAAATAACCCTAATGTTCGTGAAACGTCGTGTGGTTGCAGAGCTGACTATCCAGTTTTACGAACCCTACCCATGTAAAGCTTTAACGGTACAGCCGTCACGTCGGGTTAATGTCCGTAGTAGGTGAGTGTCATCCGCTAACACTGATTTTTGCAGCAGTGTTCAAGGCTACCATTTTCGGGAGCATCAGTGAAACAATTCACCTTACCGCTTCTGGTGTTGCTAATATCCTTGTTTTTATTGGCATCGCTAGGCAACTGTAAACAACTGATTATATGAAACATGTGCGACTGCTTGATGTGTGTCTGTTCGTGAATTTGTACATATACCTCTAGCGCCACTTCTTAACGTTTTGCTGAAGTAAAATAGAACACAGACACTTTCCATCTTCCTGCTTCACGTAATATTGATCCTGAAAGTACGTTGTATCTGCTGATTTTTTTTTGCTTTATTTGAACAAAAATTTATGATTCACCTTTTTCTGGTATTATTATCATCCATCGCAAGCCAAGCATTCCAAAATAAAGAATTAACCATCTGCTTATGGCATTCTCATTATTTCCACGTCCTCTATATTGTAAACAGAATACGTCTGTGCTCTCACATCAAAATTTGTATTCCTGTGCTAAATGAATATATATCTATCGTAATAGTAAGTGTTGCTAGAAAGATGGTGTTCCCATTCCAAAAAGCAAAATGCTTTAATGAAAAATTTTAAAAATTGCAAACCCGCAACAGTACCTTCGCTACATCATCGACATGAGCACTCGTGCAAACTGTACGAATGAAGGTGACGAAAGTGTCCTTTGAAACACAGCGTTGCTGGTCATTGACTGACTGTCAACAAATACTGGGACTGTCGACAAATAATATCAGCGCTATTAAAAGTTTTCCCGTTGTTCTTACTGGTTACATATTCATCAATGTAAGCAGCACGTTCGTTACGATGAACTTCTTTGATGCCTAACCGCAGCGTCATTTCCAATATTATCTCACAAATTTTCGTATAATAATGCTACCATATTGAGCAAGCATTCACACATACGAATTTTGAAGGTAGTCATTAGCTGCACTTCATTACAAATTTCAATGGGCACATTGCCACGCGGGCTCAGCGGCGAAAAATGCTGATATCATAGTGACAAACCTCATTACCGTGAAGTCAATATGCGCGCTTTCATACGCTTGCTATATTAAGAGAACACGTGTGCACACATATGCTAATTGTTCCTTGTGGAGACATGCATTGCTCTTGCGTCCTGACTGGTCGTCTCATTTTTGTACATAGATGTAATGAAATCTCAGATCAATTTTGAACGTGCCTTTGTACTCTAATGAGCATACAAAAGCGCATTTTATTGTAACGAGCCTCTTACGGGAAGGGCATTCACCCGAGTCGCACTCTGAAATCACGAATGGTTGCAACGCCCATCCCCAGGCCTCTTAGTCAGCGTCGTACACGCGGGGAGCCAACCAGAATGAACGAGGGATGCTATATGTGAGTTGCGAGTCTGCACACAATAGGCCTTAGGTGTTTAGTTTGAGGCGAGCCTCCGAAGTACGCCGGTACCCAAGGTTAAAAGGGGTTTTTAAATATTTATGCTTCATTGCACGAACGAACACTGACTTGCGACAGGAAAAGCCTTTCTCCGTTATCGATCGGTACGTCTTCTCTAATGAAGGCCGTGAACCGCTCGGCTACGCGTGGGTGAGCTGACCGTCATGGCCCTTAGACAGCGACTTCCTTATGCGGAAACCATTGTTCGCCTTTAATAGGTATTCCTTTGTCCAGCTTAGCTTCCTTTCGTTTGTGTTCCTCGTGGCTCTAATTTGGGGACTTTCGTTCTGCGCCATAGTATTGTGATTATTCAAGTTCATCTTACTTTTTATCATTTTTGTGGTTAACATAAAGCAACACGTGATACTTCCCATGCATTCCCTGGCTTCGAATTGACTGTTTACTTCATGAAACGGAATCATGATTTAACCCTCTGCTGCCCAAAACTTTGTTTCAATGAACAACCCCAAGAAAACTCTGGTATGCATAAGAAAACGATAAATTATGCCAGTATCGTTTTTAGAAAAACACTATGTATATCTTTAGGCTAGTACTGAGTAGTTGCTCCTGAGCGACATTGGGCACCTATGGTACTAATTCTCATGTAATGCCTTCCAGCAGTAGCGGCCTGGAATAAGGTGTAGATGCACGTTGTACCATCCAAGATTGAGATTTAAATGTACACATTTTAGAGTTTTGGTTTACACCTGCCCTGGGGGACGGGGCTTGAATCGGGTAGCCTTGAAAAAAAAACATTACAAAGCTAGAAAATCGAAAATATATGGTCGTTTTATATGATGAAAACGATCTTTTTAGATTTAATATCATCTAAATAAAAAGGCCACCGAACCATGCAGACATTTTTGAAAAAATAGTTTCTTCCGTTTGCTATGCTGGACTGATCGGCACGCTTGTTCTGGGCGTGACGCAGACGAGGAAGAAAAGGAGAAAAAGGAGCGCTTACCGGTTTTAACGATGGTACATTTCTCTCAATCCTACCCTTAAAAGGTGTAATTTAATAGCTCCGCACACTGTAAATTATTCCAATCGCGTCTTCCCAATTTTGCTTGTACTTTCATATATGGCGATTGTTGCTCGTGAGCAACAACCCATTTTCTATAAAGGTTTCTGTGATGTAACATGCGAACAAAGTAATCAGCCGGCTCACAAATGTTCTACAACGCCTTCTGAGTCACTTTAAGTATAACATGTGTCACAGTGGCATCCTGCTGCACTGTAGTCGAATAAATTTCCTTTCTTGTGTGGTCCTTTTTTTATCCCCTTTCAGACGCTGAAACACTATGCAAAAACTGTATGCATTTTATTTTACGCATTTTTAAAGCTCGGAACCCTCGCTAGTCTTTTTCTCTTCCACATATAGCACCAGAAGGGTAACGCAGCAGGGTCTGTTTGCTGAAAAAAATATATATTTTTGGTTGTTGCCGTAGAGCAACAGCGGGCATCAAAGGGTTAAGATCGCTGATATTGCAACGCACAAGCTACATTATCGTTACAACGAAGCTGTATCGCACTGTGCGTAGTCATGCGCTTGGTAGTACCAGCAGTATTAGAATGAGTAGAATTAGTAGTAGTCGTAGTAGTAGCACCAGTAGAACTAGTAGTAGCCTTAGTTGCAGTATTGTAATAGTAATATTAGTGTAGTAGTAACAGAAGTATAGTAGTAATCGTAGAAATGGAGGCAGCAATAATCGTAAGGCACGTAGCCACAGGGGGAGTGAGAAAATGTACTGAGTAAAATGGGATGATGATGGTGCTCCGAATATTTATGTTGCTTGCACACTTAACATCTTCGCAGACGGATGGTTTCCTAAGCATGGACCTAGCTGCATTTTTTTTTCTGGTTTATATTTCTCAAAAATCATATTGTAGCCATACGCTTTACTCTATGCACCTACTTCGTCATCTTCTACTTTCATTTCCTATTGTCAGTTCCACTCAGCATGATAGCTTTGTTACAACACACTGTGAAACCGTTGGCCTAAGAACATCGTATTTTAACAATATAGATATTGTTACGGTGCAACTACCATGGCGGTGGTTGCCGAAGATGAAGACGACGAGTAAACGTAGAACTTGCGCATGGTACTCATTGGCCATATCATCTGGCTGACAATCAGCTCTTTGAATAAACCTAGATCGTACCTCCGTCACATTATTTTGAACAATACTAATCAACGGCGCAGCCCTGCTCATTCATCTACTGTCATGTTTTTTTGTTTTTTAAGACGATAGTCTTTTTTTGGGGGAGACCTTCGATGCATATGTTTTGGTCTGTGTGTCTGCACAATTGTTTGTTTGTCCGCCCTTAACAGTACCCTAAACGGCAACAAAGTGGCCAAACAATATTGCAAACGACTGACCTCATCCGCAGCGCCCACCCACCAATATTGCTCAAGAATCAGCGTTCATACTTGTGCAATCGTCAATTAAAAAGCAATCATTGTGCATATCTGAGGCACCATAACAACACGTCAATATTTTGTATGTGTGTCTCTTACTTGAAAAGGCATACATAAGTAATTCTAAGGGTCGTAGTGTTTATCACGTTGCGCTGACCATGCAACAATTGCATGAAAATGCAACTGTTTCCAACGCTTTGCTAAGACGACACAGTGGTGGCACCTATCCGTCGCCTTGCGTTCTACACCTTATCACCCCCGAGACGGACGCGCAGGGTGCGCGCACTTCGTTTTCCAAGATAACTGCCGGATAGCGCTCATGTCTCACGTGTGACGTGACTTGATGCGCTCGTTCGCCTCCGCCGCACGCTCGAGGCACTCTAACGAAGCACCTCCAGAATACCGTTCACCAATTTTCTTGCGCAGAACAACAAATGCACGTTTTGTTCACTCTCTCCACACGCAAGAGTATCTTCTTTTGACGATATTTGCAGTGTAACATGCAGATACGGAGCCATTTTTTTATTCACGTTCTTTCTACAAATAAAACGCTTGGCAGAACTCCCTTCAAAGTGTGCGCGATGCTCGTAACGTTTTGTGCACGGAGGGCTGAGAGGCGCACCGCTAACTCTACAGAGACGGGAATTTATTGAGTGTCCCAATGCTAAAGTTCACAAAACGTCAGTCTTGCGTGCCAACCTAATGAAATTTACGCAGAAGCGCACTGCTTCTGCCGAGTCAGCAATCGTATCACGCGTTTCTTCCAATGGTGTCGCATAGCTGGCACACACCCCACTATACTACTCTACTTACTTTGATCGAAGGCAGTTGCCCCGCCATGGTGGTCTAGTGGCTAAGGTACTCGCTGCTGAGCCGCAGGTCGCGGGTTTGAATTCCGGCTGTGGCTGCTGCATTGCCGATAGAGGCGGAAGTGTTGAAGGCCCGTGTGCTCAGATTTGGAGGAGGAGGAAGCAACCAAAAAGGGAGAAGGCAGGGAGGTTAACCAGAAAGACATCCGGTTGGCTACCCTACACTGGGGGATAAAGGAAGGGGACAAGAAAGACGAGAAAGAGGGAAGAGAAGGAAAAAAAGGGGTGAGGGAGAGACTGACAGTAATTTCACTGCAGCGTGTAGAACTCTACCGCATGTCAGAGGCGTTCACACAAGCCTGTCTTTCTCAGGAAACGCAGCAGGGCTTTCACTGCCTTGTGGGCTGTCGAGGCATGTGTACGTTGCTGTAATAGCACCTGCACAGAAAGAGGCCGATCATCCAGTCGCCGCATTGCGTTGGCAAGTACTTGTCTCTCTGAGGCAAATCGAGGACAATGACACAGCAGGTGTTCGATATTTTCGTCGGTGCCGCAAACATCGCACGCCGCACTGTCAGTAATTCTGATTAACGTGGTATAAGCTTTCGTGAAAGTAACTCCCAGCCAAAGGCGATAGAGAAGCGAAGCTTCACGTCGATGTAGGCCAGGTGGAGGCCGGAGTTGTAGTGAAGGGTCGAGCTCGTGCAGTCGTGTACGTCGTATGCTTGGTGTGTTCCACTCAGTCAGTGTGAGACTGCGGGCCAGTTGACGAATCTGCCTCGCCGCATCCGCTCTTGAAAGCGGTATCGGAACGCTGTTCGCTTCTTTATGTGACGTGCGAGCAGCATGATCTGCAGAATCATTGCCGCCTATACCACTATGCCCAGGTAACCACTGAAAGACGATGTCATGGCCTTTTTGTATTAACAGGTGGTGAAGTTTCACGGTTTGGTAAGTCAACTGGTCGTGGCATCCGCGTCGGAGAACTGATATCAGGCACTGTAACGCTGGTTTTGAGTCAGAAAACACAGCCCATTTACCTGGTCTTTCTTCTGAATTGATGTGTTCCAATGCATTGCGCAGAGCCTCGAGTTCTGCCGTCGTTGAACTTGTCAAATGTGAAGTCTTAAAACACCGAGTTATCCCTCGTGATGGTATAACCACTGCTCCACCTGAACTAGACGGCGTAGTAGAGCCATCCGTGTAAATGTGCACGTGGTTACTGTAGTTTTCTTCCAGTAGGAATAGACTCAGTTGTTTCAGGGCATGTGTCGGTAAGTCCGATTTTCTCCTCATTCCTGGAATCATTAAGTGAACTCGCGGCTGGCTCAAGCTCCAAAGAGGAAGCAGTGGCTTTGATGCAGGTGCGTATGTCTCAGCAAACGATGAACGATGCTTGGGGACAATAGTGCCGTATGTCGTGCGGGGCCTTTCAGCAGCTAGGCTCGCCAGGTGGTGAGAAGGGGTCCTGGCATAATGCCTGAGGTGCATGCGCATTGTCTCGGTAATAATATGCGTATTTATCGAGTGATCTTGAGCGATGGCAATGGTTTCAGCCGTTGAAGCACTGCGGGGTATTCCAAGGCATATCTTAAGTGCTTGGGCTTGAATGCTCTGAATTGCGCGCAGGTTGATCTTGCCGGTGTTAGACATTGCAGGTAAGCTGTACCGTAAGAATCCGATAAACAGCACTCTGTACAGTTGTAGCATGGATGGTATGGGCACTCCCCAATTTTTTCCTGCAAGGAATTTGAGCATGTGGCATGTTGCAATCAGCCGCTTCTTCACATAGTTCACGTGTGGAGTCCACGACAGGTTTCTATCTATTATGACTCCCAAGAACCTGTGGCTTCTGCTGAACGATATGTATTCTTCATTAATCGATATACTGTAAGCAGACATTGGTTTCCGCGTGAACGCTACCACTGCACATTTTCCGCAGGACACCTCGAGGCCTTGTTTACGAAGATAGCATGACGTCGTTGTAGCAGCCTTCTGAAGGCGGGCGCGAAGCTGAGGCCTTGTCACACCGGATGTCCAAATGCAGATATCATCAGCATAGACAGAAAGTTCTACAGTGCTAGGTAGCTGCTCGACTAGACCAATGAGAGTTAGGTTGAAAAGGGTAGGGCTTAGCACTCCTCCCTGAGGAACTCCTCGGCTGCTGTAATAATCAGGTGTTGGGCCATTCGCTGTCATCACGTAAAATGATCTCAGCTGTAAGTAGCTGTACACCCACATATATATCTTGCCACCAAGACCTACTGTTTCCAAAGCACTAAGAATGGCTTCATGGGTGACATTGTCGTAAGCCCCCTTAACGTCTAGAAACAGGGCGGCGCACAGTCTCTTACAGGCTTTCTGGTGTTGAACATATGTCACCAGATCAACAACGTTGTCGATTGACGCATGGCCGCGCCTGAATCCGGTAATGGATACTGGATAGATTTCGTAGTGCTCTAAATACCACTCCATTCGTGTTAGAATCATTCGTTCCATCGTTTTTCCCACACAACTGGCAAGTGCGATAGGACGGTATGAGGCAATATCCAAAGGAGATTTACCAGCCTTTAGAAGTGGAATGAGGCGACTTGACTTCCATGCCTCGGGAACAGTACCAGTCTGCCAGGAGTCGTTGTATAGGCGTAAGAGTGCCTTCCGAGCTTCGTCTCCAAGATTACAAAGGGCACGATAGGTAATGCCGTCAGGACCGGGTGCTGAAGAACGTCTGCACAGAGCCAGTGTCGCCTCTAGCTCATCCATAGAAAACTGGCATTCCATACGGGGATCACGTGAGGGCGGTGGGTTGTCAAAAGTTCCCGTTCTTGATACTGTGAAATTGGAATCATCGGCAATTCTTCTACAGAAAGATTCTGCGACGTCAATCTCTCTGCATCGAAGGTGAAGTGCCAGAGATGTAAACGGGTGTCGCTGACCCAAGGTTGTGCTAAGACCCCGGACAGTTCGCCATATCAGTGATAGGGGAAATTTTGGGTGCACGGTAAATAACCGCAGCTGGTGGAAACTTCCGGAGCCCTCCACTACAGCGTCTCTCATAATCATATGGTGGTTTAGGGACGTTAAACCCCACAAATCAATCGACCGAAGGCAGTTCGAAATAAAACTGTTACGCACTTTGTGGCTTTTTTAAAATGCAGTTTTCAGAATCCATTCAGCCAGCGAAGAAGCAGATGACCTTCTTCTCGCTTCTATGCTGCACACATGCAATCCTTGCATGAGACATTTGCAATCAGGGTGGATGTATAAACCTATAACACCTCCCTACCTTGCGGCCTAATTTGATGTGGCTATTGTAGCAGCACTAATTACCAGGCCTTGAATTTAGCCGGGCACGTGGTAAAGATTATGCCAACCACAAAATGGCAGATGCAGCACTCTGACTGAAAGAATAGTTGCAGTGGTGCTGTACTGGCTGCACCAGCCCGGCTGGGTTTTATTACTCTCTGATTTTTTACTGAACGTAACGTGGAGGGAGCAGTGAGTGCAGTTTAACAATGGTTTTGACAGTGAAAAGTACGGATTAACAGCAGACTATACTTTAAAAGGTCAATTCTGGTGAGACCTTAGGTAAGAATTTCGAAATTGCATAGTTTTTAGACAGTTGTCTATACTATCGACGGTAATAGCCTCATAGCTCTTTTGGTGTTCAGACAGGTCAGTAATTATCACGCACCTACAAAAGTCTTGCCACCTCATCAAGCCTCTCTTCCGAGAGGCATCATAGAACTCAGAGAACTAATTCAAAGTGCCGAGACAGATTGTTTGAACAATTCCCAGACAGGGGGGGTGGGGCAGAATTGACACACTCGTCTTAAGGTTTCCTTCATTCCTTCGTACCTCTTATTCATGAAACTGGGGTCACTTTTACTTTATTCATGCCAACGACCTTCAACAAAACAGCGATTTCTGAGAACCGCAGAACGCGTGATTGCGCACTGGTCCAACAAAATCGACGCGACAGCGACTGATTTCCTCATCGAGCAGACAAGTGTAGTTGCAGTAAGTTTATTGTTTTCTTTTTTCATTCCTCTTAATGTCAGACTCTGGGAAAATATGGTCGATTTTATGTTAATTGGTGCCAATGTGATTCATTGAAGCTGTGATTCATTAGAACTACAGAACGACGATCGTCTGTGTGTCCCGCCTAATTGACGCGAGAGTCACTAATTTTGTTACCGAAAAAATACCTCAAGTTGCGAATAAGAAAGTCGAGGTGCTCGCCATCTTCTGCGCTAAATGCGAGCAACGCACTGGCTTTGTGGAAGCAGCTTCTCGCAAAGCTGGGTGGTGATGGCATTAGAAATACAAATATAAAATTCCTACTTCATTTATTAATTGTACATTTGCTGGCATAATATGCCTACTAATATAGTACAGGACAGACGACAAGTGTACATGATTCTTTCTCTCTTGTTTGCGAATTAAAGCGCATTAAGAGGTGAGGTAAAGTACGATAGAAAAAATAGGTCAAGTACAAGCTATTAGCCGAAGAGAAACTGAGATTATGCTACAGACAACACTACGCTACAGACAACACGACACTGCAGACAACACTACAGACAACTCTACACTTTTCGAGAAACGCTGTTATAATAAGTGTTCACTAGGGGTATTCTTATCTTTGTGTTGTGAATAAAAATACCAATTAAGATTACTTGCTCCCATATTACATAAATCGGTGAAAACTGTTGGCGATGATGCAACCACTTGCCAATCGGTCGATAAGCATTTTGCTTAAGCACGCAATGCCATTCGTTGGTAGTATATAGTGTATAGTAAATATAAAGTTAAATAGTTATAGTAAGTGTAGTAGACATGACCACGTTCTACGTCCTCTGAGTGACATAGGACGCAGAAAGGTGGAGGTATGGCATTTTCCCTCAAGCGCGTCCCCCTTCTATTTGCAATAGAACATACGCGCTGCCCTTTGGCGCACAGGCATCGGCAAATGCTCGTGTGAAAGATGTTTTACAGATAGAGCCTATGTAAAACCACCATTGTTAAGATTTTAAATTATCCTAATCCTACAAACATGGCTACTTGGGAACATTCCATGGAGCCCTTCTGTTTGGGCAACTTCTCTGTAAGGTTCCTCTAGGGGACACTAGTTTACCACACTTCCAAAAACTGTTGAGTTTACATTGACCTCCAAAACAGTGCTATTTATACTAGTGTTGAACATTGCCATTAAAGGTGCTGGAAAAGTTTACAAGGAACTTGCATTGTTACTCAATGTGAACGTAAAATGGCAACAGCAATTTATCAAAATGTGTCTCGCTAGCACACGCAAGGTTGAAAATTTGGGGAATGAAATCCTGACAAATGTGAAAGCGCTCGTTCATTGGAAATATTTCAAGCTGAAAAGAAAAATTGCTGAAGAAATGTCGCAAACCGTCATGAGCTTCATTTAAAAAAAGCTTAATCTTCTAAACGTTCAGCTAACTCTACTTAGCATGTAGTTACTGGAGCTTACGTTCTTCAGTGAAGTTACTTGGTAATCCTGCATGCTGGTGACGGAAACTTTTTCATTATTAGATCAGCATGACAGTCAAACCCGTTAACCAATCTTTGCAAACACAATATATAATGGGATAATAGCCTCGCGTGACCTCTGTCAGTGATACTTGTTAGCGCGGCGTTTCCAGATGTGGATTTTTGAAATTAATCTAATTGAACAACGAGATTGGCGAATTCCTGACTACTATAGTTAAGTTATGAATGAATATGGTCAAGGTGTGATGCGCTCTTGTCAAACTTCCTGTATGGTTGATGAAAAATTAAGTTGAAGCCTCATGTTCTCAAATAGAGCAGTTTGCGACGTGAGGTTGAAGCTGAAATATAGAGGGAAACGGGTCAGCACGCTTGTATTTGAAAACCTCTGTCATCCTTCGAATTAGTCAGTTCCACTCTGTTGGTTAATTTCCGAGTGGATGTCAATTTCCGAGTGGATGTGTTCCGAGTGGATGTAATTTCCGAGTGGATCCATATCTGCACCCCGATGAATACCACTTTGCCCTGAACAGACTTCACACATATTGCTGGTATAGACTGCCCAAGTAATGTTGTTGGCTTGCAGAGTGTTTTATCAAGGTTTGCTACAGCAAGTAGATCAGTTGTTGCGTTAGCCAATAATCTACATGCTTCTAAGGAAAGCTCCACCACTGTCCCTGTCGTGTTAATACTCGTCTCGTAGCACATACTGTTTAGTTTTATTTTTACCGCTCAATGAACCATCCATGTGCATGATATTTTGCTGTTAGTTCATTTTGTATCAAATTCAAGAGTTTCTGGTATTGTTGCTGGTTGCATAAATCTAGCTCATTTATTGTTTCTTTCAAGAGGACAAGCTGGTGCCTTCGTTGTCACTTTTTGTACTGCAAACGCTTCAGTTACGTAAACTTCGCAAGTCGAAGCGGCCACTGTTTTAAATTGAGACCTAGGTATGTTTGATGCGAATAGAATGAACTATTAGCCACCGAAAAAAAGTTGTTTAACTTTAGGCCAATAGTAATCTAAGCAACGTTTACACAAACCCGGTCGTACTTTCCTAAATAATCATCCAAGTCCATCAATAAAGAAGTTATTTTTTTAGAACTTAATTGCCGCAAAAACTTTAGAATCCGTCAAGTACCAGTGGAGCCGCTGAATTTGTCGCAAGCTTTAAGCGTTTTTTTTCTGCTTCCGTACCAGCGAGCACTCTGAAAGCTACGCAGAAGGGAGGAAATGATGAGTGACTAGGGGATTACCCCTAGTCAACTTATGCCTATCAGGCAGCCACGTCGTGATCCTGAGTTTTTTTTTCTGGTCTTCTTTTAAAGAAAAATGGGCACACTGTCAGTGTGATAGCCAAGGCTTACGTGGACTTTCACCGGCACGCCGCCAACTATACAGCTTACCGTGCTCGAGTGAGTCAGTGGTTGTGAACCGTCGGTTTATGCCATGGTCATTGGCTTTGATGGTATATCTTGTTAGCGTAAGAGGGAATAATCTAAAGAAGACTTTGAGAATTATTTCAAATTCTAGACCACGCGCTGAATGAAAAGATTGCCTCGTTTTTTCAGGAGCCTCGACTACCAATCAGCAGTGTTTTATGACAATACTAAAAGCAATGTCGCCCTACCTCTCTTAAACACTTTTGCGCTAGCGGTGTGAAGCCTGAAGGAAGGGCGGAGCTGTTGCTTCATTCTGCTTCTGCTTGTTTCCTTCGCTCATTCCCTCTCTTCCTCTTTGTTCTTTGTTCTATTTCCTCTCTTCCTCTTTCTATTTCCTTTTTCTCTTTCTCACTATTTATATCTGTGTCATCATCACTTTATCTCTATGTATCTCCGTATTTATCACTTCCTCTGTCTTTCTCTCTTTCATATTTTTTTATTCCTACGCATGGTCTACTCTCCCGTACTCTTCTTTTGCTTGCTCCTCAACCATGCTTCCCTTCCAATACCTCTTGGTATACTATATACACACTGGACTATATTATATTCTGCTTGCATGCATGGGTAGCAGATTGATTACGATGCTCATCTTCGACTCGTGGGTTCACTGGTGCGAATAACGCCTAGTCTACACTTTTTTTCTTTTCCAAAAGTTTCATTTCTGGAAAAATTTCTGTTACTTTTTTTTACCTTCAGTGTTATGAAAACTGTGCCGAACAAATGCACGCACATGTTAAGTGAGTGAAGGAGATTGGAAGAGGACGAAAAGGAATAAGAAGAGAATCGGAGTGCGTGCTCATTCATGATGATGGTAGTTCTTGCTCACAGAATACAGACTGACGACTGACAAACTGCTCCACTGTCAAGTCAGCGGCCACCTTCAGTTATAATTCGAATATAGAGTTTCTACACGAAAGTGACTCCTGCTAATCCATCAACCTGTTGGCCGCCCTCATTTTCAAAATGTTTGAGCTTTCTTAGGCTTCGTTTGAACATCATTGTAAGACGCAGCCTTTATTATTAATTCGTGAGCAATATGTTTCGCGCTGCTTTTGTATCGAGCCCTTTCGAATGGGCTCTAAAATCATAATGAAAATTGAAGACATAGCAGACTTCGTGTTTGTGTAAACGCCAACTGAGTGCCAATAAAGGAAAGAAATGAAAGTGCACAGCGAGAACGTTGAACCGCGTCTCTCCCCTAAATGAAAGCAGATGATGGGCCCCTCTGTGTGCATGAGTCCTGCTCAACTTAGCAGTTTTGTGCACAACTACAGGAACTTTACTTCAGCTGCGAGTTGACCTACATCGACCGCAAAAGACGCTTGATAAAAAGATATGCCAGGCATAATTCCAATTTACGAGTCAACATCTTTCCCCTCCCATACCCAGCAGCTTGATTACTGAACTTTAATTAGTGTTTTTGCATAATTAGAAGTCTGGGCCAACCTTAGTGATGGACAAAGTAATGAAGCTTAAAAAAATGCAGGCAAGTCGTTATAGTGAACATCATTGTATCTCAGTTTTAGTAACAATGCATGAAACTGGAAACGCGACATGTACTAGGTACTAATGAACTCTTCCATTACGTGTTGCTCATGACGGCCTTCGATTAGACCGGTGCTGTGTCTGAGCGAAACAAAACCACGTGGCGGCTGGAATTCGAAAGCGACAACGATTTCGCGCCATGTCACGTTTTGTAAAGCATTGTCTCAACCAGGTACAATATAAACAGTGTGCAAGGAAATCTATTCGCGCCAGAATATTGATTTCAAAGACTGGAGAGGGGCAGGAGAGTGCAAAGTGCCTATTTACTGACCGAACATGCGAAGTCCTAATGTAAGGCAGAAAAAAGAAAACCAATGTTCGTTCCCTTTTACACATTATTATATCGTGTAACAGAATCGAAAGTTGGGCTAGTTGGATATGCATGGTATCGCTGTCAGTTCAAGCGCACGAATAGCTCTCTTCCTTTCTATTATTTGGTGCGCTTGAACTGACATTTATATTGTGTACTTAGCTTATTTAGTTGTCTGACTTTTCTACGCAAGAAGACTTCAACGCCCACCATACGCTATGGGGGAGCCCGAAGATCAGCGCGAAGGGTAGAAGTCTGATAACGTTTGCTTCAGACAACGAGCTGTGCTTGTTAAATGATGGCAGCCCAACATTTTTACGTGGCCCTGGATACAGCAGCTGCCTTGACTTGGCTTTTGTTTCTCGAAGTCTCGTCAGATGTGCCGCATGGTTAGCGGACATAGAAACACATGGGAGCGACCACATTCCCACATATGTCAAGATCAGAGGACTATCACCTTGCAAGGTACGCGAAACTATCCAAAAAGGGGACTGGACCAAGTTTGAATCTATCATGGAAGAACGCTGTCAAGAGAACACCTCACTTGACTTAGAAGAGATGATCAAGTCCACAGTGCAAGACACGGTGTGCACCCACCCTCACATGCTCTTCGAGAGTAACCGAATTTGATGTAGAACTTGAACGACTTCGGGCTCTCCTACGGCGTGCGGAACGAAGGTACCGACGCACGAAAGCAATTGACGATTTACGAATCGCTAGACGTCTTCAGAAGAAGATACAATGCCGCATAGACAAACTAGAGTCACAACGTTGGGCAGCCTTCTGCACGTCGTTAGATCCCCGCAAGCCTTTATCACACTTGTGGAGGACAATAAGAGGGCTCCGGGCAGCTCCCATTCAGCGGTATCTATTCAAGGCTCTAGCCCTCTCTCAACAGAGATCGGAGGTCGACGTGGCAGAAGAGTTTTCTGTGCCAAATTATCTGGTCAGCTCGCAGATCCCAACATCTCCACGCTCTCACGTGGTGGCACGACATCACGCGATCACCACATGGACCAATTGTTTTCTATCCATGAGCTTAAAGCAGCACTGGCTTTGTGTAGACGGACATGAGCACCCGGGCCTGAAGCATATCATATAGAGCACTGTGTCACCTTGGTGAGTGTGCGAGGAGTGCCCTCCTCGAGATATACAATGATTCGTGGCGAGAGCGCACCCTCCCAGGTAACTGGAAGACCAGCCGTTTGGTTCCATTACTGAAGCCTGGCAAGTCACCATTGGTGCTCACATCGTACCGCCCAATTGCACTGGCTAGTTGCTTGGGCAAAGTGATGGAGAGGATGGTACTAGGACGGCTAGAATGGTTCCTGGAGCATCACAACATCTACCCGGACGCTATGACGGGTTTTCGCTGTGGCCGGTCATCAATTGATAGCGTCATAGACCTGGTCAGCTACGTGTAACACAAGAAAGGCCGTAAGCGTCTCTGCGCTTCTTTATTTCTTGATGTTAAAGGGGCGTACGATAACGTCACACATGAAGCTGTCCTCACCGCTCTTAAGGAGGTAGGAGTGGGCGGTCGGATGTTTCAGTGGCTACGCAGCTATCTCTCTGAGCGATCTTTTTTCGTGAGAACCGAGGATAGTGACACTTCGCTACATTACAGCCACCATGGTGTTCCCCAGGGTGGCATACTGAGCCCTGTACTATTCAACCTGACGCTAATAGCTCTCAATGAGCATCTGCCAAGTACTGTAAGATTGTCAATGTACGCGGACGACATCTGCATTTGGACGTCTGCCGTAACACGTCTACAGCTGCGAGCGCGAATTCAGAGAGCTGCCACTCAAGTAGGCATTTACCTCCGTCAACGAGGTCTGGAAATTTCCTCTGAGAAATGTGCACTTGTGGCATTTACGCGCAAACCATTGCATAACTACAGCGTTCTGATAAATAGCGAAAGGATACGTCACCTCCGATCATACAAATTCCTAGGTGTTATAATTGACAGAGACCTCTCATGGAGCCCACATGTATCATACATGAAAAGGCGATTGACAGGCATCTGTCATTTGTTCAAGTTCTTCGCTGGAAAGAACTGGGGAATGTCCACAGCTGCTATGTTGCGACTATACAGGAACCTTTTCTTTGAATTCTTTCGGTATAGCCAACATGGGTTAACCAACGCAAGAAAAACAAGCATGCGAATGCATCAAAGTGTCCAGGGACAAGCACTCCGGATTTGTTTAGGCTTGCCCCAAAGTGCATCAACAGCGGCAACTACCGCCATCACAAGGGACCACCTCATCAAGACCCACATTAGTTTTGAAGTGCTGAAAACACATATAGACACCTTGCTCGAACTCCTCGACATCACCTAGCCTCTCTACCAGTGGACCGACCATGCACATATTACTGCAAAACAGTGACCGCACATGGCGAGTCGATCCAAACTTCGTTCTCTCCTGCCGCTAGACCTGTGACTCCGCCATGGTGCCTCGCTCAACCAATGATTAATATTAACATACCTGGCGTCCAGAAAAAGGCCAATTTGTTATCACCGGCTTTTAAACAGCTCACACTACTTCTCTTGTATAAGAAATACCAAGACTCCGCACATATATACACTGACGGATCGGTTCAGCCGGACAGCTCTACAGGAGCAGTAGTGATACCAAGGTTGGCCAAGACAATTAAATTCAAGACATCTCACGCAACAACATCAACGGCAGCAGAATTGGCAGCACTTCGTGCCGCGTTGCAATTTGTAGTTGATCAACCTACACGCAAGTGGGCGGGTTCGAATCCCGGCTGCGGCGGCTGCATTTCCGATGGAGGCGGAAATGTTGTAGGCCCGTGTGCTCAGATTTGGGTGCACGTTAAAGAACCCCAGGTGGTCGAAATTTCCGGAGCCCTTCACTACGGCGTCTCTCATAATCATATAGTGGTTTTGGGACGTTAAACCCCACATATCAATCAATCACGCAAGGGGACTATTTTCTGCGACTCGAAGGCGACACTGCAGTCTCAACTATCAGCCTTACGCCGTGGACCTCACTAGCAGCTGGTACTAGAGATAGCAGAGGTTGTACACCACCTGACTGAGAAAGGGCACCAAATTACATTTCAGTGGTTGCCCAGTCACTGCGGAATCATCGGCAATGAACGGGCCGATCAAGCTGCCCGCTCAGCCCACACAGAAGATCATAAACTGCGACTACCACTTTCTAGGACAGATGCTGCACGAAAGCTCCGCAGACTTGCTCGCCAGCAAACCTCATCGCAATGGAATCAGCCACACTTCAAGCGTGCCCGACTGTACTCGCTTGACCCTACGCTAAGTCTTCAAGTCCCGTCGAGGCTTTGCCGAGCAGACCAGACCCTGTTATGTAGGCTGTGGTTGGGCGTTGCGTTTACCAACGCCTACGCTTTCCGCATTGGGATGGCCGACACCCCAACCTGTGGCCACTGTGGCAAAGAAGAAACGATCCAACATATTCTTTGTGACTGCCTAGAGTATAGTAAACAACGACTATGCCTTCGCAAGGAACTCAGGAAATTAGATAATCAACCTCTGTCGGAGCAAGGAATTCTACAATATCGACAAGATGCAACTTCACAAAAGAAGGCCCTGAAAGCGCTACTACAATTTTTGCGATCGACGCGCCTTACTGAACGGTTGTAGCTAGGACGCCCTTCCTGTGTGTGTTTTCGTTTTCACATGAGTGCGCGTGCGTTTTTTTTTTCTACACCCTCTTTCTTGCCGCTATTTACCCACCCCCAGCGCTGGGTAGCAAACCAGATGCCAATATCTGGTTAACCTCCCGGCCTTTCTCTCTCTCTCTCTCTCTCTCTACGCAATAAAAACGCATCGAAATGTCGACGCACAGTGTAAATGTCCAGCGAGACAGGATTATACGTTTTGAAAGTATATTTTGAGGTATAAATGTAATAAAAATCATGCCATCACCCATTAAAGGAACCATGTGTAGATTCGAAACAGCGGGCGCTAGCGTTACTTCAACAGGGAACAATAGCGGTAACCACGAAAATGCATTAATTTATAAACTTTTTATGTACTGATTACTCTCTGAACTTGATCTTCAAACCAGGAATATTATGTTATTTATTTCATGCTGCAAAATTATTACATAACGCATGTTACTTTAATTAACGAGGTTACGTACAACTATGATGTGGCTGCGTAATACCTTCGTAACCTCAGCTAATTATTTAACCGAAAATATTTTGTCTTAACTGACCTTTGCTTCTTTCTGATTACTAAGTTCTTGAAGCGTCGTAATCCACAAATTTATATGCAAAACGTCAGTCGATGTGCTGTTACCTAGGGTATTATCTTTAATTTTGTTGAAAGATGCTATTCAAGCTAAATACAAAAACCCAAATAAGTATAAAGTAAGGACCACATACAAAATCCAAAATATAATATGCAGGTGTAATCAAACAAGAAAACAAGCTTTAGACATGGAAGGGCAATATTACATATACTGTGTAGTAAATTACTGCCCATTGAAACGGGCAGCAAGTGAAGAAAAATCTATTCGGAAGATTCCACGTTTTTCTTTTGCTTACTTTTCTCAAGCCATAGACGTTTGCTTAAAGAAGCGTCAGGTTTCGTGCGAGAAAACAAAAGGAGCAAGCAAGCAAGTTTTTACGTCACAAAAAAAAAGAAGCGACGTATTATAGAAATATTGGCTCTTCGTCGGTGCCAATTTTGAAGGATTTACTGACAGCTTTACAATAGTTTTTGTCTGCGATATTACTAGGGCAGATAGTTACACAACCTAAATGTCATCTACTCGGTTTAACTGACCAATATTAAAACATATAAATACACCATCAAGCAGCCACCAATTTCTCGCTGTTCATATCTACTTCATACGAGTTTTCTTCTTTCACACTTAACACTTCTGTAACCTTACAAAAAATATCTTCATTTTTTTCTCTTGGCAATGGAATTTTTTTTTTGGCGAACGGTTTTCTATAATAAAGCTCATTTGCTATTTCACCGAAGGATCGTATCTCGGCGTTCATTCATCATATTCAGACTCAACGCAGCAACAGGATGTCATAGAGAAGACTGGAAAGCCTTGCTTTGTTCTTTGATGTGTAAAAAAAGGCAGTTCACATTTCAGCTAGCATAGTTGCCTATGCTTGTTTCGCATCACCAAAATTTCAGCCAACGTTATATGCAGCAGTTAGACTTCCAGAGAAAAGCAATAAGACAAGCAAAAGCGGAAATTGTGCTGGCTGGCAATATAGGAGCTCAGGCGCAGCGAATATAGAAAAGTCTGAGCTTTGCATTGGTCAGGAATGAAAGAGGAATGGTGAGAAACGTAGCGGAACGCGTCAATAACCTCAAGTGCTCTCCTAGACTGTTTATTTTTATTCTTTGCATTACAGCAGCGTCGTCGCACTTTATCTTGCGTCCGCACATTGGCAAGTCAATTCTGCTTAGAGCCCACGTGGCGCAATCTGCATGTGAGTGCTTCAATACCTATACTTGCTGCGATCACAGTCGCAGAAAACAGGCGATTGCCAAAGTGGGACAGGGCCGCTGGAAAGGCAGGTTTAATACGCAGACATAGAAGAAAAAGTGGACGAAGATTGAGTTCACCTCTGTATCGACTGAGGCGAATGCTTAAGAGACTTAGTTTCTTGAACATGTCACTCCCAGTATACGTGGAAGAGCTGCTATTATTAGTTCCCGATGCGAATATTATCTGATTTGTTCTTTGTCACTTTCTTCTCTTTCTTTCGGGAGCTCGCCATGTTGACCTCTTGGCAGTCTCCTTCCAGCTCTTTCTTTATTTTCTCTATATCAAAGTATAAGCAAACATAATTTTGTACACAAACAATGTTAAGATGAGCGCCAATATAAAGAAACACAAATTTTAATAAATGCTCTCTAAAGATAAGTTCTTTACGCTAGAAGCTTGAACTTATTATTTTTTGTCGAAAAAGAACGATCAGAAATCAATATTTCGGAAATGCGTAATACCATGAAACACGAGCAATAATCCTTGAGATTGTTGCAGTTTCGTGCTCAATGTAAAATCTGAAATCAGCAGGAGCAAACATATATTATGTTAGTAGAGGGGCACCAGCCACGGTTTCATCTGGAGGTATTAACAAGAACATGTAAAAAAAGCAAGAGCAGTGATATATATGACGAGCTCTCATTTCGAAAGCAGTACATCAGATCTGGCAGGTAGGATGGAACAGCATTCGTTTCTCCCACTTCCTTATACCACATGGTGCTTTCTTATATGCGGTCCTTCTGCACCCGCAACCATAACATTTGTAGATGTGAGCGTGCGGAAGTAGCATTAATTTGCTCGGGGAGACAGCACGGTTAAAGAAGTTGGTGCACGCGTTCGGCGGAACGTGCGAGTTAATGCGAATTTGTTAGCTACAACGTGCTCGTCCTGCCAGGTTTGTAATTTATGTCACTAAACAACGATACCGGGGGATGATTCAGTGCCGTCTCTACTGGTTTTAGGAAAAGTTACTCGTGTGAAACTCAGCTCTTATGCTTTGCTAATGATTTGTTCTCTGCTATTGTTCGTGGTACTTTTATTGATTGTGTATTTATCGACTTTTCTAAAGCATTTGAGACAGTTTGTCACGAATTACTACTTTTAAAGTTAAGTAAACTAAATCTTGACCCACACATGTTAAAGTGGATCGTGTGCTTCTTACATAACCGCGAGCAATTTGTGACTGCTAATGAATGTAACTCTCCTCCTACTGCCGTAACCTCAGGTGTGCCTCAAGGCTATGTTTTGGGTCCCTTACTTTTTTTAATATATATTAATGATTTGCCCCATAACATTTAATTCCTCCTCCATTAGGTTATTTGCTGACGATTGTGCTATAGACCGTGAAATTTTGACCTCTAACGACACTGACACCCTGCAATCTGACCTGGACAATATTTCTTCGTGGTGTAATAATTGGCTAATGAAACTTAACACAAATAAATGCGAATCAATGAGGATAGCTTGTAACCCTTTAAAAGTTGCGTTCCCCTTGTACCTACTTAATAACACTCCCCTAAACAACGTTTCTTCTTACAAGTACCTCGGTGTTAACATTTCTAACAGCCTGTCATGGCAGGCTCACGTTGACTACATAACATGCAACGCTAATCGAACTCGTGGCTATTTGCGCCGAAATTTTTCTCCTGCTCCAATCAACCTAAAGCTTCTCCTGTATAAATCATTAGTGCGGCCAAAACTCGAATATGCGTCGTCTATCTGGGATCCTCATATTCCCATGTTCATAGACAACATTGAATCCATTCAGAATCGCTCAGCACGTTTCATATTGTCCAATTACTCTAGAACTCCAAGTGTCACAATAATGAAGACTCAACTAAATTTGTATAACCTCTCAATACGACGCGAAAATTCCCGTCTCTGTCTCTTTCATAAGATCTATCACACTAACTGAACCCTTTCTGATTCACTGTTTTTTCCACCAGCCTACATATCAGCACGCAATGACCATCAATACAAGGTTGGGGTTCCCTTCTGCCATACGAACCAGTACTTGAACTCTTTCATCCCTAGAACATGTACTGACTGGAACCACCTTTCCGCATTGATCGCTTCAATCACAGACGCCGACGCGTTCAAATCAGTCATTTCTGAAAGTGCAATATAAGTTATTCTAATCATGCTGTTTAGTTTCTCTTCTTATTGATATTTGTTGTCCTACTCCTCTCTGTAATGCCCAGTGCCTTGACAGTAAATGAATGAAATGAAATGAAATGAATGACCGTAGCTCAGTGCTCGCGGACCATGGCATACTGTGGATGCGGTGTATGCTTGATTAAGAAGTAAAATGACATCATCTACCCGAAGGAACCCCGCCGCTGTGGTCTAGTGGCTAAGAGAGAGAGAAAGAGAGATAAAGATGCAAGGAAAGGCAGGGAGGTTAACAAGACGCACATCCGGTTTGCTAATCTAGTGGCTAAGGTATAAGAGAGGAGTAATAGTGTCTGTGTGTCTAGTGGCTAAGGTATAAGAGAGGAGTAATAGCTTAAAACACACAGACACAGATATTGAAGTTTCTCGCCGTCAGGTTGAGTCGACGTGGTCTAGAGGTGGTCGGCCAATCAAGGACGACGCGCAGGGCAGAGCTCACATGATGGGCCGATCCTACTGGGCTGAAAATGTCATACACTGTAGCAGACGACTGTCCCAGCTGCTTGTAGGAACGCGTGAGCGCTGAGACGCCACAAGGAGGAACACCTGGAGGAGAGGGGGATGCAAGCTTAGGTTAGCAGATGCTCCCTTTCGTCGGTGCGGCGAGGCAGGAGATGGGGAGTGTAGGAGAGGAGAGAGGCCAGGGTACGCGTATGCGCAGTGGGGGGAGAGATCGCTAGCAGATGATAGGAGAGAAGTGTAGATGGTGACGCACATCTGTTGGAGAGAGGGATACAGGAGAGTCACGCTTGCGTAGTTTGAGTGCATGCAATTGACGCGTGACATTACCGCAAGCAAAAGATGCTTGGCACCTAAAATTTGGGGATGTTTGAGCTTCCCATTTAAGGGTAAAACGGGATATCATGATCGGGCGGCGTGCGCATCGCCTTCAACCATGCAGCAATGCAAGGAATGCTCGTTCACGTAACATTGGCAGTTTAGAACTACCTTAGAACGCCCACTACTACAAATGCAGTTGCCGAATGCCCATTGCGTCATAATTCATCCTTTTGCGAATCAGTTAAAGGTCCACAACACATTCCTAATCTACCATGCGTATCGGTGAAGTTGCACACTACGGAATGTGCGGGCAGATTTAATCAATCTGGTCGGTGCACACTTCGCATGATTTGAAGCCTGGTGCACTTCTGCGATTCAGACGACGCAATGTTGCATGCATCAAGGGGACTTTCCGAGTACATGACGTTTCCGTAACGTTTTTCTTTGCAAAGACGTTTCAAGCAGTGGCATGGCTTCATGATAGAACAACGGCCGGCCACGCAGATGGTCTGGGCTTAATTATCACTGACATCAATATTGTATAATTATTTCTTGATTGGCACCTATTTCAACTTCCCGCTAATGGACAACGCCGACTTTTGTTGACCACCAATAACGCCGACAGAGAAATTTCGGCGAAATGATATCCTTAACGCTGTCACGTAAAATTTACTCGGAGGTTCCTCCCATTTTCATATGTTTTATGTAACAATTTTTTTTATTTTGACGAATCTAGATTGACAAGTATACTAAAATAACTGCTTGGTAATTAGATGGTGAGATTCACGACATTTACAATGGCTCGTATTTTAAAACAAAAGCGAGATTATGAACATTGTTATCCTGGTCCCCATTTGAGTGAAAGTGATGAACTGGGAACGTATAGGGTCCCAGACTACAATATTGGGGCATTAGGTTACTCGGTTTAAAAGAAAAATTAAAGACCATCCTGCAAAACATATCACTAAGGTTAGTTGGTTTATGTGGGTTCATGTAGTAAACCCATTATTTTCTCCCAATGGGCCTAATCCTCGAATAAGCTCTTCGTTCCAAAAGTTGGAAGAACCGAACCACTGTTGTATATTAACTATACACATTAGTAATGACGACGGAAAAAATAGTTTAACGTATCTCACTTAAGTCTGTCGAAGTTCATCTCTTTTTGATGTTTTGAACTTGTTTTATTTAAACATAAACCAAGTTTTAGGTCCTTGAATGTGTGGTGCTTTATTGGCTTTCCTATTTTAGTTTTCAAACATTTGATAATAATGTTATGTCGATGTGCCAAAAACGCAGACTATTTGGACGCCTTTCTTACCACTCACTGTATTTTCTTCCTACCAGTGCCATTACAACATGCTGGCATTTCTTCCTAACCTTCGCGCATGAAAAGGGCAGGCGGTACAAATTGCCGTGTCAGACATGGTATTGTGATTGTCACCTCAAACATAAACAAATCATTGCCCCGAGTACTTGCTTCTATGCAGTGTCACGACAAAGATGACGAACAAAAACACGGGCCCACAGCCATAAATCTCTATTTGACCCAAATGCATGCGAAATTCTTGCATCGCGGGCCTTTATCCCCTTTCCTTTAGTTTTCTGACACACTTAGGGGCATGATTGTGCTCCAGACATGGTCGACATTAGACGAAAAACAATGCATTCATAACCTGAGAAGAACAAGCACTGTCATCACCTTTGTTTTTACTTCTGAAAGCTTTTTTTGGAACTACTGCGCTACATTGCAACAAAATATCATACTTGGCAGCACTAATGTTTCGCGAAAAAGGCGTATTCTGTGCAGTCATTACCCTTCTTCTTAAAAATCAGTGGTGCGTAATTTAGTTCGTAAGACTTGATCACTTGTTCTCCCATACGGTTGAATCAAAAGTGTTGATGAAAACATAGCAGAAAGGGTTTCTTTTTCACTGTTGCAATGTTCATTTTATTTTATTTTTTACTTTAGTATTGACAGTGTTTTCAATACACTGACAGCGCTATTCAATAACTGCTTCATGTTGTACTGCTTTGCCTGGCAGGGCTTAAAGTGCTCACGTGGGATACTTCAACGTTCGTGTTCTCACAACTTAGGGTCGCGTAGCAATCTACCGCACTGCATTCCAGCCGAACACCAGCGGGATAGTCATTCCCGCTGTGGTACCAAGGGGGTGACCGCACTGGTGGTTACAAAATATGAAGATTGCAATTTTTCTGAGGCAAAAAAAAAAGACTGAGCCAACACTAAACTGCGCAGGTCTTGAAACAGCAAAACTGGATGATCCCAAAAACTCAATTAGTTAAAATAGATTACTGTTCGGTGAGTTGGTGCTTTGACATAGAAACCATCGTCAGAGCGCGACTAAACATCTGATCAACTTGTTTTTAGGTTGTGTCAAGGCCTCAACTAGGTGAACCTGGTTGTTGCTAGGTTTCCTTCTAGGTCACTGCTAAGCTTTAGCCAAGAGATGCTCACTTTTTTCTACGTTGATTTTTAGCGCGTATAGGCTGGAGGTTGACCACTGACAGACATGACACGTGTACGCAGTAATTCGCCTATAGCATTTCATTGGTTAGTACTCTAGCAGCCGCCGGTAGTCTTTCCGTTCGTCGGTACTCTCTGGTTGTATGTACTCGTGGTCCTCATCTCCCCGCTCAGCAGCCATACGTAGAACCTATACTGTCGCCTTTTTCATTTCCAGTAGACAAGCGCTAAGCAGTGTTTTTTTACGCAATTTCAGTAACATATACCCGTTTAAATTGTAGTTTTCGGAAAATCTGCACAGACACACTGTTGTTTTGTAAACCATGACCCTATCTAAAATAAACGTATCTTGTGTGAGCGGCCTGTCACAAAATATTCGTCTTCATGAATGGATATGTCCTCCGAAATTGGGGAAGCCCCATTCTCGCCACTGGGGAGCTGAAGATGAATTCGGCAAGAGCTAGCCCAGCAAATCGCAAACGGGTAGTGTCACGAAAATCGGGCAAATCCCACTTCTCGTGACCGGTGGACGAAAAAAAAAAAGCCAACTGTTAGCCTAACAAACGGGTGCAAAGCGAAGACGATAAGCTGAAGATCCCGAGCACGTACAGCGAGGAAATACCAGAGATCCGAAAAAGCAGCAGCGATTGCGAAAAGACCTCGAGGCGATGAAAGACCTATGCCAATGACGACATGCCCGTAAATCTACGAGAAGAATGAACGCTTGGTTTCAGCACGAGTTTCGGCCACTGGAGATTGGACATTGTCGTGTCTACGACTGTTTGTGGTTGTACTCGAACCTTTCTGCGCTGGCTTCATGTGCAAGAACGAGGAGGCTCTCAGTGGCTGAGCCATCTGCGCTCATCGCTGTTGTTGGCTCGTTAAGAATTTTTTGTAAGGTTATTATGCACTTCTTGGCATAACACCATTCTGGTAGCATTGGTTGACCATTTACGTAATCCTACACCGTGTCGATACAGTGCTTCGAAATGCATCAACAACATGGGGAAAAAAGAGATCGTAAAAAAAAAGCTGCGAAATGAGAACAGCTTATGAATCTCGACCGGCTTTGGTATCAGTGACATGATAAGGAATGTGACGTTCATTAGTTTGAAAACACAGAACGTCAAATTATAAATAGAAAGACGGGAAATACAGAAATGCTTATGCTTCAAGATCGCAGAAGCAAACGAGGCAGTTCAGGTGAAAAGGCACGAGTGGTTTCCAACCAGCCTAGTCAGCACTATTCAATGAATGCACAGATTTTGTTCTTCGGTGCTCGAAGGCTTGCTGGGCGTGAAACGCAAAGTTCAACTTAAGTGGAATATGAAGTCGAGCTGTGAAGAACAAGTATTTAAGGCAAGTCTAGGTAAGAGCGTCAGCTTCCTTCATTCGCTTTCACGTTCCGTGCATGTGGACCCGAAACCTCCTTTAACACGGGTCTTGCCTCGAACAGCAAGAGTTTTTTGACGCCGGGGTATTGTGAATGCTGCAGTTGGGGAGCAGCGGAGGTGATTAAATGCTAAGTCGTATCTTAGTTCTCTTAGCAGTAATAGTACGTGTATTCCAATTCTGGCCCGTTTCTTGTTTTTATTCGCTCTCGATTTGATTTTTGGTTTCCCGCCATTTTATTTGCACTTGTTAAGCTCACTGCCACACTATCGAGATTCGCTGGATTCATTCTTTCTAGTGCGGTTCGCAAGCATCTTGCTCTGTCTGGCTCTGCAGAGTTAAATCCTGTGCTCTAGATATATCAATGCTTCGAGAAGAGGTTCTGCATACGCGAGAACGATCCGGAAACGTTCACGAAAATTGGTCTCGTTCGCCCAATGTTTTCGACCGGGCAGTTGAAGTTCACGTTAGGGGTGGGACATGGATGTAGAAAACGCTTAGGAGCACGAGTTTTGAGAAAAAGAAGGAGAAAAATTATAGTGCTTGTTAATTATTACATATGTTAGTAAGTTATGGTCACTACCTTCTCAATTACTTGAAGGCATGCCTTTGCTTGTTTTATTATAGGAAGAAAAATGGTATCAAGTGTAGGTTGTTTGAGTAAGGGACGTAGCTTCTCAGTTCATTTTTTTTCTTGTTTGATATGAGAAAGCAGATATAGAGCACAGCTTGACAGTCTCCACAAAAAGTATGTGCTACGCGCGGTGTTGTAATTCGTGTGGTCATTCAGTAGGACGTATATTCAACGTACCCATGTTTATTACTCTACTTCTGGGCACAATATACTAAATGTTTGGCAAACCATCTCTGTTATTGGCTTAAAATACGTATTGTAATCGAAGGCAGAAACAAAAAGTCTATACTAAATCAATAGCGCCCATGTTTTGGGACCACTGGACACGTCCGTTTGGTGCGGACCCACTCTGAATTTTATAAACCGACTAGACTCAATACAGTTTTCGGCAACCAAGTTTCTTAGACCATGGTCGTGTGCGTCGATAACTGTGTTGGTCTGCCTCAGTAAACTTAAGATGCACACAAAGAAAGATGTTCGCTTACCCACGCCAGGCTAATCGCGCTAGTTGTGCCATTACCTCTTCCAGAATACCAAGTCCTGTCTGTGCCGCTATTTGTGCTGCCGTATTGTGCAACTGCTGCAAATAACTTTTCTTTTGGAAATCAACCTACCACTGTACCTATAAGAGCAGTTTTCCTTTGGACTTGGCTGTCAAGTGCAGTCGCATTGTTAAACTCATCAACATTTTCGGCCGGTATAGATAAGATTGATCACTAAAAAACAGACTAGAAATGAGCCAGTTGTTATGAAATACCACTCTGCGTATTGCAAAGACTATTGTGAAATAAAAGGTTTCTTTAATGCTCAATCAAATGTGCATGTTAGTAGCTCTAATGCAAGGGAAAAGCTATATGCTAATAAAAAAATAAGACTGTTTGGTGACTGTGAGTGTGGTGTCTCGTTTAGTTGAGTTGTCCTACAGCCCATGACTGCAACATCATACTGAGCGAGAAAACACTTTGCAAATAAGATTTCGATTTCAGAACTGGCCTTCGCGAGACGTAACTACTGCGCTAATATGCTTCCTCTGATGTGGCACGAGAAATGAGAAAGATTACTGCCTGCCCTAGCGTATATGTTGACAGATGGATGCCAGCAAAAAATAAATCCATCGTCACAGAGTGTGCCATAAAGAGCAATAAAAATTCATCTCTGCTTTTACTCTTTTTCATGTTGAAAAAAAAAGAAGAATCAATTAAACCAGAGGCAAGTGAGTCTGATGAGAAGATGTCTAGTTGAACAGCTTTACGACTTACCACTGTCAAGCTGGAGTATGAGCACTGGCGCACAAGCATTGCAGCTTTGGCATTTCGCAATAAGCTTTTTTAATAAAACGCTGCAGCAACATTCTTTTATTAGCTGCAATTTTCGACTTTTCACAAGCAATGAGCTCCTACTCTGGCCATTCATAAAAAATCACGGCACACACCAACTTTCTTCTCTGCCCATTTGACAGTTTGGACTGCCTTGTACGGAATCGCTTCGAGCTCGTGCTGGTTTTAGCTAGTTACAAATGGTCGTGTTTTAAGATGTGCCTAGTCTTTCGCTCTACGTTCTCCATCGATAAAACCGTCATGTTAATATTTCCTTCGTCATGTTGTCATCTTGATCTCCGATCGGGTTATTCGTTGATCCTGACTCAGGATCGTGACTCGAATTGTGGGATAGCGACCTAGTTGGCCTGTTCTGTCGATCTCTTTCTCTTTTTCTGTCATCTTTGTGTGAGTGGACATGCGTTGCTGTGTGCGCGTGTGTCTGCGTACCATTTCACCGACAACTGAAATGAGGAGCTCGAAGGGTCTTTGAAGGCGACAAAGTTTTTACCAACAAAAAAGGCAATACGATATTGCCTTTGATTCAATATTTCGAATACGCGTACCATCATTATGCTCCTATCTGTGGCACTCACTAAACTAGGCTGCTCATCTTCTGCAGCCTTTTTTCTTTTTTTAATGTGCTGCAGTTCACTCGGGTTCAATGGTAGGACTCAAAGGCACTAAAGATGTAAATAAATCAAGGAACGAATGACGGTTATATGGTTTTATAGTGGCATTATGAGTTAACAAACAGCTCTCGGCTCAAGAACAAACCTGTTAATATTCGTGCGTGAATCTCGTGTCATTGCCCTACGGCTCGATCCACCAAAATGTCACGAAACGGTGGTGTGTTTGGGGAGCGGCGGAGGAAAGAAAATGCAAATCAAAGGAAGTGTATTGCGAACCCTTACAAATGCGCAGGTTTTGCAGACTGACACACAACTCTACACACAACCAGACTCACAGACAAACAAATTATATATATATATATATATATATATATATATATATATATATATATAAATATATATATATATATATATATATATATATATATATATATATATATATATAAGGGAAATAAGTGTATACTTAAGGGCTCGTTTTTCGTGTTTTACACAATGTTAATGAGATCTAACAGAATAATGCCAAGGAAGGTATAGGGGAAGTTATTAGGCAAATTTTAATGTAAATGAGAAGAAAGAAAGGTGAGTGAAAAGATAACTCGCCGTGGGCAGGATCCGAACATGCGACCTTCGAATAACGCGTTCGATGCTCTACCACTGAGCTACCACGACAGCTATGCCCTAGCCACTTTATTGCGTATCTATGTCAATTTAAACGTGGGAGTGTCCGTCAGCGCCCCTAGTATACATGGCGGCGAGTGTGGTACCCTCTTTATGAGCCTGTTTGGCGTCATGTTGCACGTGAACTTATTACTCACTGGCAGCTGACCAATAGTCCCTCGTATACAACCTGAAGGCACCAAGTCTGCCAGTACGAGACCCTCGTTAACAAATAAGGGAAATAAGTGTATACTTAAGGGCTCGTTTTTCGTGTTTTTACACAATATTAATGAGATCTAACAGACAATAATGCCAAGGAAGGTATAAGGGAAGTTATTAGGCCAATTTTAATGTAAATGAGAAGAAAGAAAAGTGAGTGAAAAGATAACTCGCCGTGGGCAGGATCCGATATATATGTAACGGATGAGACATGGCGTCAGTCAGAACACCAGTTTATTCTGACCCTTCGTCTTCCTCATCTTCCTTCCCCACATTCACCTGTGAAGCGTCACACGTTTCCCCCTCCCCCCGAGAGAGCGTCAACTTATTGGGACAATAGTAGCGACGCAGTTTGTTGACGTGCACAATGTCAGTAGTTCTGCTTAATGGAGCTACGCATTGGTCGATCTCATAGTTCACAGGAGAGACTCTGCGAAGAATTGTGTAAGGTCCTTCCATGATTGAACTGAGCTTTCCTTTGTTCGGGTGCCAAGGTGTTTCGTAGAGGACCAATTCACCAGGTTGGAGATCTTGTGGTAGGAATTTTTTGTCGTAGATTATCTTGTTCTTCTCATGATAGGCAAGCGTGTTCTTGATTGCACTTTTCCTTGCTTCTTGCACACTCTCCATTGGTGCGTCTAAAATTGTGTCGTATGAAGGAATTCCATACATGAGGGACGATGGTGGATATCGTGTTACTTCATGTGGGGTTCTGTTGTACTCATCGACGACATACGAAAGATGTTTGACCCAAGACTTCTGTGGCTGCTCATTCATTTTGCACTTTAGCCGGGTTACAATAGTCTGATTTGTACGTTCGTTCATGCCATTACGTTGAGGCCATTAAGAGTGAGTAAGCGCAAAACAGACAAGGACGTAGAAGAGACAGACACATACAGAGCGCTACTTTCAACTGATCTTTATTTTCGCACGAACCGATAAATATATACCGAGCGAGCGGAAATAACATAAACATAAAGAACATATCGCGGAATCACATCGTAGAACCAAGCACGTGTAAATTGCACTACATAGTAAAAGTACAAGTCACTGTGTCGAATCAAGGTAATGAAGTTCTTTTTGAGAAAGCGATACTGATGGTTGGCTAACGCACATGTCAGATAATTTCGCGATTTCATATGCCTCCATAATCTCCCTTGTCATTTTGCCAGGAGCCTTAGATAGAATTTTAGTTTTTTCGAAGAGGGGTATACATCCACAATCTCGGCAATGGATGCCCAAATGGCCCGAGATTGCTTTCGTGACATTATAATGATGTTCTTTCAATCTCTGATTGATACATCGGCCAGTTTGACCAATATAGGTTCTTCCACAAGAAAGCAGAATAGCATAAACAACATTGCGAATGCAGTTCACAAAAATTGTTCGATGATTAATAAGGCAGGTGTTTGCACTGTTACACTGTGAATTAACGCGTCGACACAACCTATGTAGACGTTCGGGAGCTGAAAAGATCACATCCACTCCTGCCTTTCCCGCGATCCTTCTGAGATTATGCGATACACCATGCAAGTACGGAACGACGGCCACTTTTTTTTGCTGTACGACCATTACTGCCTTTAGGTGGGTGTTTTAGCTTCCTGCTCAAACCCTCTGCGACAGAGCTCAGCACACAAATTGGGTAACCAGACTCTGCTAAGCGCTTGGCTTGGTTCAGAAAACTGCTTTCAACTTTGTGATTACAGGACTTCCTAAGAGAGTTATTAAAACAGGATTGTACAACGGCGCGTTTCACGAGCTTTGAATGAGCGGAGGAAAACGGCAGGACGGGCTTATTGCCCCTTGGCTCATAACTCCAACACACTTTCTCAGATGAAAAGTAGATACCTAAGTCCAAAAACCTAATGAAATTGCCCTCGGGCATTTCATGCGTCAAGACCAATGGAGAAAGGGTTTCCGTGAAAGTGGTTACAATTTTTGAAACCTCATTGTCGAAACTACATGAGTCATTGTTTAAAACAATTAAGAAATCGTCGACAAATCTAAACACACGTACAACATCAGGGTGATTTTTGAGGCGATCATAAAGGGCCTGGTCGTGATAGGCTAAGTACAAGTCACTTAAGCAAGGGGCAATACAAGAACCAATACAGATTCCATTCTTCTGTTTAACAACAGTACCATCCCATGAGGCGTAAGTGGAATTAACATACAAATAAAGAAGTTCCAAGAACTGATCGCAAGTCAAACCGGAGGCGTTTTGAAAACGTACTGATCCAAACTTGTCTATGCAACGGCCTACACATGTCATAAGGTCATCTTGAGGGAGAGAATAATAAAGATCCTTCAGATCAATAGAGAAGGCTAAAAAGTTTCTGTCATGATTGTTTTTAAAGAAATCCACGACATGTTCAGAGTTACTTACTAAAAATGGATCTTCGACTGGCAAAAGCTTCAAAAACTTCTTTAAAAATACTGCTACATGTTTCTGCCAGCTAGCGTTTTCCGACACTATCACACGGAGCGGGAAACCCGGTTTGTGCGTTTTTGCTGAAAAAAATACATCAAGATGATTCTTCGTGCTTTTTTCAATGGATCGAGACAAATGATCGAGCTTGAAGCTTTTGCACAAGTTTTTTGCGTCGTTTTGAACTTTCTTAAGGGCCACGTCTTTATGAACCCTAAAAGTAGACGAAATAGATTCATGAGCTTTTGAATTATACCTAGTCCGATCTAAAACCACAAAACCACCTTCCTTATCCGCGGGAACAAGTGTGAGCGAATGCTCCTTCATATACTTAACAGTTCTGAACAAGGAAAACTTTCCTGCTAAGGAACGGGAACGCATAAGTACATCCACACCTTCCGATACACACCTATCCGACTCGGCGTCAGGCACTTGCTTGGAAACTTGTCGCACCATTCCCAACAGTTCGGGAGCAGATTTCTTGGGTTCAACAGCGAACTTTGGCCCAAGTTCCAGTACCTCTCGAATGTTGTCTGGTAGCGTGGTGTTGCCGATGACTTTCACCTGGCTTTTCGGCACAGGGGTCTTCTTACGAAGGCTCTGCCTCAGGCCTGGCAAAACGTGATTCCATAGGAATTCCGTCGTGCGGTTGATGATCCGTGAAAAGTGAGCCCAAGCGTTTTCAGATCCTGTAGTCTTCAGGCGCAGTCTCAAGATATCTCTGTACATTCGCACTTGTCGATGCCATTCCGAGCGCATTAGTTTGCAGATCCGAATGCCGTGGCTGATTGAGGGCTGGCAGAACCCAAACAAAGCGAGAACTTCGGGTGGCAAAATTTTGTGACGGACACAGAAGCCGAGCATGCGAGCTCTACAAGCAGCTGTTGCAAGGAGCGGGACTAGGCGGCAAGGTTCAACGAGGTACCACGAAGGAATGCCCGATGTACTAGAAATAAACATTGCCAAAACACGTTGGTGGGCTAGTTGGTTTGAATCCATTAAGAGTGAGTAAGCGCAAAACAGACAAGGACGTAGAAGAGACAGACACATACAGAGCGCTACTTTCAACTGATCTTTATTTTCGCACGAACCGATAAATATATACCGAGCGAGCGGAAATAACATAAACATAAAGAACATATCGCGGAATCACATCGTAGAACCAAGCACGTGTAAATTGCACTACATAGTAAAAGTACAAGTCACTGTGTCGAATCAAGGTAATGAAGTTCTTTTTGAGAAAGCGATACTGATGGTTGGCTAACGCACATGTCAGATAATTTCGCGATTTCATATGCCTCCATAATCTCCCTTGTCATTTTGCCAGGAGCCTTAGATAGAATTTTAGTTTTTTCGAAGAGGGGTATACATCCACAATCTCGGCAATGGATGCCCAAATGGCCCGAGATTGCTTTCGTGACATTATAATGATGTTCTTTCAATCTCTGATTGATACATCGGCCAGTTTGACCAATATAGGTTCTTCCACAAGAAAGCAGAATAGCATAAACAACATTGCGAATGCAGTTCACAAAAATTGTTCGATGATTAATAAGGCAGGTGTTTGCACTGTTACACTGTGAATTAACGCGTCGACACAACCTATGTAGACGTTCGGGAGCTGAAAAGATCACATCCACTCCTGCCTTTCCCGCGATCCTTCTGAGATTATGCGATACACCATGCAAGTACGGAACGACGGCCACTTTTTTTGCTGTACGACCATTACTGCCTTTAGGTGGGTGTTTTAGCTTCCTGCTCAAACCCTCTGCGACAGAGCTCAGCACACAAATTGGGTAACCAGACTCTGCTAAGCGCTTGGCTTGGTTCAGAAAACTGCTTTCAACTTTGTGATTACAGGACTTCCTAAGAGAGTTATTAAAACAGGATTGTACAACGGCGCGTTTCACGAGCTTTGAATGAGCGGAGGAAAACGGCAGGACGGGCTTATTGCCCCTTGGCTCATAACTCCAACACACTTTCTCAGATGAAAAGTAGATACCTAAGTCCAAAAACCTAATGAAATTGCCCTCGGGCATTTCATGCGTCAAGACCAATGGAGAAAGGGTTTCCGTGAAAGTGGTTACAATTTTTGAAACCTCATTGTCGAAACTACATGAGTCATTGTTTAAAACAATTAAGAAATCGTCGACAAATCTAAACACACGTACAACATCAGGGTGATTTTTGAGGCGATCATAAAGGGCCTGGTCGTGATAGGCTAAGTACAAGTCACTTAAGCAAGGGGCAATACAAGAACCAATACAGATTCCATTCTTCTGTTTAACAACAGTACCATCCCATGAGGCGTAAGTGGAATTAACATACAAATAAAGAAGTTCCAAGAACTGATCGCAAGTCAAACCGGAGGCGTTTTGAAAACGTACTGATCCAAACTTGTCTATGCAACGGCCTACACATGTCATAAGGTCATCTTGAGGGAGAGAATAATAAAGATCCTTCAGATCAATAGAGAAGGCTAAAAAGTTTCTGTCATGATTGTTTTTAAAGAAATCCACGACATGTTCAGAGTTACTTACTAAAAATGGATCTTCGACTGGCAAAAGCTTCAAAAACTTCTTTAAAAATACTGCTACATGTTTCTGCCAGCTAGCGTTTTCCGACACTATCACACGGAACGGGAAACCCGGTTTGTGCGTTTTTGCTGAAAAAAATACATCAAGATGATTCTTCGTGCTTTTTTCAATGGATCGAGACAAATGATCGAGCTTGAAGCTTTTGCACAAGTTTTTTGCGTCGTTTTGAACTTTCTTAAGGGCCACGTCTTTATGAACCCTAAAAGTAGACGAAATAGATTCATGAGCTTTTGAATTATACCTAGTCCGATCTAAAACCACAAAACCACCTTCCTTATCCGCGGGAACAAGTGTGAGCGAATGCTCCTTCATATACTTAACAGTTCTGAACAAGGAAAACTTTCCTGCTAAGGAACGGGAACGCATAAGTACATCCACACCTTCCGATACACACCTATCCGACTCGGCGTCAGGCACTTGCTTGGAAACTTGTCGCACCATTCCCAACAGTTCGGGAGCAGATTTCTTGGGTTCAACAGCGAACTTTGGCCCAAGTTCCAGTACCTCTCGAATGTTGTCTGGTAGCGTGGTGTTGCCGATGACTTTCACCTGGCTTTTCGGCACAGGGGTCTTCTTACGAAGGCTCTGCCTCAGGCCTGGCAAAACGTGATTCCATAGGAATTCCGTCGTGCGTTCTTATGCGTTCCCGTTCCTTAGCAGGAAAGTTTTCCTTGTTCAGAACTGTTAAGTATATGAAGGAGCATTCGCTCACACTTGTTCCCGCGGATAAGGAAGGTGGTTTTGTGGTTTTAGATCGGACTAGGTATAATTCAAAAGCTCATGAATCTATTTCGTCTACTTTTAGGGTTCATAAAGACGTGGCCCTTAAGAAAGTTCAAAACGACGCAAAAAACTTGTGCAAAAGCTTCAAGCTCGATCATTTGTCTCGATCCATTGAAAAAAGCACGAAGAATCATCTTGATGTATTTTTTTTCAGCAAAAACGCACAAACCGGGTTTCCCGTTCCGTGTGATAGTGTCGGAAAACGCTAGCTGGCAGAAACATGTAGCAGTATTTTTAAAGAAGTTTTTGAAGCTTTTGCCAGTCGAAGATCCATTTTTAGTAAGTAACTCTGAACATGTCGTGGATTTCTTTAAAAACAATCATGACAGAAACTTTTTAGCCTTCTCTATTGATCTGAAGGATCTTTATTATTCTCTCCCTCAAGATGACCTTATGACATGTGTAGGCCGTTGCATAGACAAGTTTGGATCAGTACGTTTTCAAAACGCCTCCGGTTTGACTTGCGATCAGTTCTTGGAACTTCTTTATTTGTATGTTAATTCCACTTACGCCTCATGGGATGGTACTGTTGTTAAACAGAAGAATGGAATCTGTATTGGTTCTTGTATTGCCCCTTGCTTAAGTGACTTGTACTTAGCCTATCACGACCAGGCCCTTTATGATCGCCTCAAAAATCACCCTGATGTTGTACGTGTGTTTAGATTTGTCGACGATTTCTTAATTGTTTTAAACAATGACTCATGTAGTTTCGACAATGAGGTTTCAAAAATTGTAACCACTTTCACGGAAACCCTTTCTCCATTGGTCTTGACGCATGAAATGCCCGAGGGCAATTTCATTAGGTTTTTGGACTTAGGTATCTACTTTTCATCTGAGAAAGTGTGTTGGAGTTATGAGCCAAGGGGCAATAAGCCCGTCCTGCCGTTTTCCTCCGCTCATTCAAAGCTCGTGAAACGCGCCGTTGTACAATCCTGTTTTAATAACTCTCTTAGGAAGTCCTGTAATCACAAAGTTGAAAGCAGTTTTCTGAACCAAGCCAAGCGCTTAGCAGAGTCTGGTTACCCAATTTGTGTGCTGAGCTCTGTCGCAGAGGGTTTGAGCAGGAAGCTAAAACACCCACCTAAAGGCAGTAATGGTCGTACAGCAAAAAAAGTGGCCGTCGTTCCGTACTTGCATGGTGTATCGCATAATCTCAGAAGGATCGCGGGAAAGGCAGGAGTGGATGTGATCTTTTCAGCTCCCGAACGTCTACATAGGTTGTGTCGACGCGTTAATTCACAGTGTAACAGTGCAAACACCTGCCTTATTAATCATCGAACAATTTTTGTGAACTGCATTCGCAATGTTGTTTATGCTATTCTGCTTTCTTGTGGAAGAACCTATATTGGTCAAACTGGCCGATGTATCAATCAGAGATTGAAAGAACATCATTATAATGTCACGAAAGCAATCTCGGGCCATTTGGGCATCCATTGCCGAGATTGTGGATGTATACCCCTCTTCGAAAAAACTAAAATTCTATCTAAGGCTCCTGGCAAAATGACAAGGGAGATTATGGAGGCATATGAAATCGCGAAATTATCTGACATGTGCGTTAGCCAACCATCAGTATCGCTTTCTCAAAAAGAACTTCATTACCTTGATTCGACACAGTGACTTGTACTTTTACTATGTAGTGCAATTTACACGTGCTTGGTTCTACGATGTGATTCCGCGATATGTTCTTTATGTTTATGTTATTTCCGCTCGCTCGGTATATATTTATCGGTTCGTGCGAAAATAAAGATCAGTTGAAAGTAGCGCTCTGTATGTGTCTGTCTCTTCTACGTCCTTGTCTGTTTTGCGCTTACTCACTCTTAATGGATTCAAACCAACTAGCCCACCAACGTGTTTTGGCAATGTTTATTTCTAGTACATCGGGCATTCCTTCGTGGTACCTCGTTGAACCTTGCCGCCTAGTCCCGCTCCTTGCAACAGCTGCTTGTAGAGCTCGCATGCTCGGCTTCTGTGTCCGTCACAAAATTTTGCCACCCGAAGTTCTCGCTTTGTTTGGGTTCTGCCAGCCCTCAATCAGCCACGGCATTCGGATCTGCAAACTAATGCGCTCGGAATGGCATCGACAAGTGCGAATGTACAGAGATATCTTGAGACTGCGCCTGAAGACTACAGGATCTGAAAACGCTTGGGCTCACTTTTCACGGATCATCAACCGCACGACGGAATTCCTATGGAATCACGTTTTGCCAGGCCTGAGGCAGAGCCTTCGTAAGAAGACCCCTGTGCCGAAAAGCCAGGTGAAAGTCATCGGCAACACCACGCTACCAGACAACATTCGAGAGGTACTGGAACTTGGGCCAAAGTTCGCTGTTGAACCCAAGAAATCTGCTCCCGAACTGTTGGGAATGGTGCGACAAGTTTCCAAGCAAGTGCCTGACGCCGAGTCGGATAGGTGTGTATCGGAAGGTGTGGATGTACTTATGCGTTCCCGTTCCTTAGCAGGAAAGTTTTCCTTGTTCAGAACTGTTAAGTATATGAAGGAGCATTCGCTCACACTTGTTCCCGCGGATAAGGAAGGTGGTTTTGTGGTTTTAGATCGGACTAGGTATAATTCAAAAGCTCATGAATCTATTTCGTCTACTTTTAGGGTTCATAAAGACGTGGCCCTTAAGAAAGTTCAAAACGACGCAAAAAACTTGTGCAAAAGCTTCAAGCTCGATCATTTGTCTCGATCCATTGAAAAAAGCACGAAGAATCATCTTGATGTATTTTTTTCAGCAAAAACGCACAAACCGGGTTTCCCGTTCCGTGTGATAGTGTCGGAAAACGCTAGCTGGCAGAAACATGTAGCAGTATTTTTAAAGAAGTTTTTGAAGCTTTTGCCAGTCGAAGATCCATTTTTAGTAAGTAACTCTGAACATGTCGTGGATTTCTTTAAAAACAATCATGACAGAAACTTTTTAGCCTTCTCTATTGATCTGAAGGATCTTTATTATTCTCTCCCTCAAGATGACCTTATGACATGTGTAGGCCGTTGCATAGACAAGTTTGGATCAGTACGTTTTCAAAACGCCTCCGGTTTGACTTGCGATCAGTTCTTGGAACTTCTTTATTTGTATGTTAATTCCACTTACGCCTCATGGGATGGTACTGTTGTTAAACAGAAGAATGGAATCTGTATTGGTTCTTGTATTGCCCCTTGCTTAAGTGACTTGTACTTAGCCTATCACGACCAGGCCCTTTATGATCGCCTCAAAAATCACCCTGATGTTGTACGTGTGTTTAGATTTGTCGACGATTTCTTAATTGTTTTAAACAATGACTCATGTAGTTTCGACAATGAGGTTTCAAAAATTGTAACCACTTTCACGGAAACCCTTTCTCCATTGGTCTTGACGCATGAAATGCCCGAGGGCAATTTCATTAGGTTTTTGGACTTAGGTATCTACTTTTCATCTGAGAAAGTGTGTTGGAGTTATGAGCCAAGGGGCAATAAGCCCGTCCTGCCGTTTTCCTCCGCTCATTCAAAGCTCGTGAAACGCGCCGTTGTACAATCCTGTTTTAATAACTCTCTTAGGAAGTCCTGTAATCACAAAGTTGAAAGCAGTTTTCTGAACCAAGCCAAGCGCTTAGCAGAGTCTGGTTACCCAATTTGTGTGCTGAGCTCTGTCGCAGAGGGTTTGAGCAGGAAGCTAAAACACCCACCTAAAGGCAGTAATGGTCGTACAGCAAAAAAAGTGGCCGTCGTTCCGTACTTGCATGGTGTATCGCATAATCTCAGAAGGATCGCGGGAAAGGCAGGAGTGGATGTGATCTTTTCAGCTCCCGAACGTCTACATAGGTTGTGTCGACGCGTTAATTCACAGTGTAACAGTGCAAACACCTGCCTTATTAATCATCGAACAATTTTTGTGAACTGCATTCGCAATGTTGTTTATGCTATTCTGCTTTCTTGTGGAAGAACCTATATTGGTCAAACTGGCCGATGTATCAATCAGAGATTGAAAGAACATCATTATAATGTCACGAAAGCAATCTCGGGCCATTTGGGCATCCATTGCCGAGATTGTGGATGTATACCCCTCTTCGAAAAACTAAAATTCTATCTAAGGCTCCTGGCAAAATGACAAGGGAGATTATGGAGGCATATGAAATCGCGAAATTATCTGACATGTGCGTTAGCCAACCATCAGTATCGCTTTCTCAAAAAGAACTTCATTACCTTGATTCGACACAGTGACTTGTACTTTTACTATGTAGTGCAATTTACACGTGCTTGGTTCTACGATGTGATTCCGCGATATGTTCTTTATGTTTATGTTATTTCCGCTCGCTCGGTATATATTTATCGGTTCGTGCGAAAATAAAGATCAGTTGAAAGTAGCGCTCTGTATGTGTCTGTCTCTTCTACGTCCTTGTCTGTTTTGCGCTTACTCACTCTTAATGGATTCAAACCAACTAGCCCACCAACGTGTTTTGGCAATTACGTTGAGGGTGTTGGGAGGATGTGAACAATTGGTGGACACCATTGCGTTTTAGAAACTGCTTGAATTTTCCAGCTGTGAAAGCTGGTCTACGATCAGATAGAAACTTCTTGGGTTTTCCTGCTGCAAAGATGGCCGTGATGCACGAAATGTATGCATCACAAGTTTCGTTCTTGTGGGGAAACGCCCAGACATACCACGTAGCGTGGTCGATCGCCAAGTGAATAAACTTCTTTGTCGAGCCATATCCTGAAAAGCCACCTATAGTGTCCGTAGCTAAAAGATCAAAGGGTTGCTCTGCAGGTGGTAGTGACTCGAGAGATCCGAATCTCTTGGTTTTCGGCTTCTTGCAACGCTGAAATATGTCACAGTGGCGGATGTAGGATGAAACGTCTGTGATGATTTCCGGCCAATAGTAGGATGATGACAACAAGCCCAGAGTTTTGTTTACTCCGACGTGTCCGAACTGACAGCGTGCTTTCTGCAGAAGGCCCAGTCGAAGCTTGAGAGGAACGTACAATTTGCGAATTCCTTTACGTGTCACGATAGTGACCCCATTTTATGTTGTGTACTTGCAGCGAGGGCGGTCATCCTGGTAAGTTTGAAGTTCTGGTAATGAAAGGAGTTGAACCATAGGGCTTCGCGAAAATGCGTCCGCCTCGATGTTTTCGCTGCCTTTCTGATGTCGAATGTTAACATCATACATCGACAGCTTCAAAGACCATCGAAAGAGCCGGCCATGTGGGTTTTTTATGTTTCTGAGCCATTGTAAAGCAGCATGAGCGGTGACAACAGTGAATGGTCGTCCATGTAGATAGCAGTGCCACTTGTCAACAGCGTCAATTATAGCGAGGCATTCGAGCTGTGTAATGGAGTAATTTAATTCGTGTGTGAGTAGCTTACGCGAGTGATAGGAAACGGGTGTTCTTTACCATCATGATCTCGTTGCTTCAAAATTGCACCTACGCCTACGTTAGATGCGTCGCAATAAAGAATGCATGGTTTCTCGCAAGAAAAAATTCGTAAAATGGGTTCTTTGGGCAGACAGTACTTCATGTTCTCAAAAGCTTTTTCACTTGAGGAATCCCATTTCCATGGTGTGTCCTTCTTCGACAGCTTCGTAAGTGGGAAAACTATGTCACTGAAGTGCGGTATAAACTGGCGGTAAACAGTGGTGGTGCCTAAAAAACGCTGAAGCTCTTTTTGGGGATTTCGGTCTTGGGAATCGCAATACAGCTTCTATGTTTCTTCGTATAGGCGACACTGTACCGTACGACACTCTGTGACCCAGATATTCAATAGAATCTTGGGCAAAATAGCATTTCTTCAATTTAAGTTTTATATTCTCCATTTTTAGGGCATGCAATAGAGCTTGAAGGTGCTGTAGGTGCTCAGTAAATGTATCGGAGAAGACTACAATATCAACAAAATAATTAACGACATTCTTTAAGTTCTCTTTTCTGATAACTGATTTCACAGCTCTTTCGAATGTAGCAGGAGCATTTCTCAAACTGAAAGGCATAACAAGCCACTCATAATGGCCGTTCGGCGGGACGAAAGATGTTTTTAGGATGTCCTCTGGGTTCATTTTGACATGCCAATAGCCTGATGTGATATCCAATGTCGAAAAATATTTCAATTTTCCCAGGTAGTCTAGAACATCGTCTATACGCGGAATAGGTTGGTAGTCAGGCACAGTGACATAGTTAAGCTCTCGATAATCAATGCATAAACGTGTGCGTCCATCACCTTTTTTCACTGCAAGAATGACTGGAGCCACGTATGGGGAAAAAGATGGACGCACTACACCTTGCTTGAGAAGTAAGTCCACTTGCCTGACAATTTCCTCTTTGTCTGCCAGGGACCATCGGTACGGTGGTCTGTGGATAGGGACGTTGTTGCTGAGGGCAATGCAGTGGCCCCGCCATGGTGGTCTGCCCCGCCACGGTGGTCTAGTGGCTAAGGTACTCGGCTGCTGACCCGCACGTCGCGGGTTCAATTCCCGGCTGCGGCGACTGCATTTCCGATGAAGGCGGAAATGTTGTAGGCCCGTGTGCTCAGATTTGGGTGCATGTTAAAGAACCCCAGGTGGTCGAAATTTCCGGAGCCCTCCACTACGGCGTCTCTACTATCATATGGTGGTTTTGGGACGTTAAACCCCACAAATCAATCAAATCGATCGAGAGCAATGCAGAGTCGTTCATCCGCGATACAACCGAAGTCCATCTGAGACTTGGAGAAAATGTCTTCGTAATTGGGAAGCACCTCTCTCAAAGCAGCTTGTTGCGATGGTGGAAGGTGCGTGACATCAATGGCTTGGAGAGGGGTTGTATTGGCGCTGAAGACACACTTTTGTGTTTGAAAGGAATTATGCAAAGCTTTGTTGTCTTGAAGCAAAGTCATCGTGTTTAAATGCAGTGACAGGTTGAAAAAGAAGGCGTTGTCCAGGCCTAGCAAGAATTCAGTCTTCATGCCTGGTAGAACGTGTGCTTGGACTGCCCGCTTTATCTTCCGTATTTCCAACTGTATGTGTACCCGGCCCAAAGTTTTTGTGGTTGAGGTGACTTGTTGAACACTAATGCATGGATCCTTGAGCAACTGCAGCTTGAGTTTTTTGAACACCACTTCATTGATGCAGGTAATAGTCGCTCCTGTATCCATAGTTGCCTTCACCATGTGTCCGTTGAGAAGTGCACCAAAACATATTAATGAAGCTTCGGGCCGCCTTCTTCGTTTCCCTGGTTGTCAGTTAGAGCAGACACCATTTCACGACGAGGGCACTCATTGTGCTAGTGAAACTGATTCGGCAAACCAGCAGATGCAGAATGTCGGCACTCACTGTGAGGGGTGCGCATCGATCCTGCAGGGAGCCATGGTCGCGTAGATTGAGGCTCTCGACGCATGAGCTGCCGTTTTGACGAGTGTTGGGAAGCATCTCTGTGGACAGAGTCTTCCGCTTGAAGCGCAGCAGCAAGCCGCTTGGCCGGGGTGGTGAGCGTCAATCCAGCGAGGCGCCTTTCGATCTCTTCAGGTACACCATCGGTCAATCCTGATACTATGTGAACGTCTTTAAAGTCTGCGAGGCGACCAAGGTGTGTCTTCTCTTCGTAATAGTGCCTGATGCGCTGCTCTCTTTTGAGCCTGCAGTGTATGAATTGGTGGAAAGGGTCGCTAATAGGTGCAGAAAATTGCGATATCATGCTTGTTTTGATGCCTTCCTACGCATCTTCTAAGTCGAAAATCTCGGTGAGGTACCAGCAGAATGCCTCACCTTCCAGGTACTCGCTGATGCAGTCGATGCGATCTCGTTCAGACCAGCTGAAGTTGCTCGCCTTCGTTTCGAAGAGGTGCAACCACTTGTCAGCAGGGACGTCGTCTGCAACTCCGGTGTATTTCGGCATGCTGATCATCTTCTTCGGTGGGTTCATGATGTTGCTGCGGTAGATCATGTCGACTTAGTGTAACGGATGAGACATGGCGTCAGTCAGAACATCAGTTTATTCTGATCCTTCGTCTTCCTCATCTTCCTTCTCCAGATTCACCTGTGAAGCGTCATATATAAAAATAAATATATGTATATATATATATTTATACATATATATATATATATATATATATATATATATATATATATATATATATATATATATATATATATATATATATATATATATATATATATATATATATATATATATAACGTAAGAAGGTAGCGATGGTTAGGAGTAAGAAGAAATCTGTACTGCCAACTTCGCTGCCTGAAAAGCGTTGCAACAGTTACCGGACACTATGTCAAATTGCCAAGAAAAGCATTGTCCTATTTCAAAAAGGCTGCCACCTCAACACTTTTCGCAACATCAACAAGGCCAGAACAATAAAATCGGCCAGGTTAAGCGTCTTCTTATTCGACACGGACAACTAGAAACGTCGGAACAACACACACGGCGTCACGAAAGACGTTTACAAGTGACTCAACCAAAGCGACAACATATTCAAGTTGTCTCACTCGATACAAAGAAAGCATCGAATCCCAGACATTTTCTTAAGGGACGTCGAGTAAGTTTTCTACAGCAGATATCAATACTCAGACAACATGACCTACAATGACGGAAAAGGCGCAAACCAACACCCTGTATTCTTAAAGGAGGCGAAAATCACCGCAACAGCCTTTGTCAACAACTACGCAAACGGGTGGTGCTAGAAGCGTATGAATCAAGACAAAAAGCACGACGCCTACGTAGTTATGCTGCTGGTGGCTTCACACCACGCTCTTTCCTTGCAAGAATACAAGCAGTGTCATCATCAGTTTCCACGCTCAAGGTGTACTTGTGTTTTCCAAAACGCAACAGTCAGCCTCGCCCGCCAGAGCTATACTAACCCCGGATTGCAGCCCTCTCCTGTGAAATCTTTTTGCGACTTTACGGAACTTCAATCTGATGTGGAAGTACAGCCCATTTGGACATTTTTTTGTGTGTTCTAAGACTACTTGTTCATCATGCATTGTAATATGCAACGCGCGCATTCTTTCTATGGGAGGGAGAATCCTGTAACGTAACGAGGTAGCGTTGGTTGGGAGTTAGAAGTAGAGGAGGAAGAAGAGGTGCTTTAAAATAAACATGGTATATGAGCCAGGCCACGTCTTCCATTCATCATGGCGTCATATATATATATATATATATATATATATATATATATATATATATATATATATATATATATATATATATATATATATATAGATGGGATATGGCACAACGGGAGCGTTGTCAACAAGGATAAATATATTTATTTCCCAACAGTTTCGGGAGGGATCCTCCCTTCATCAGGGGATGAGTTATACTGACATGAGCTTCCAAACTTCGTTGCTGCCGCGTCCCTCTCGCCTTGAAAGACGTTTGCGAGAGTGAGAGGGAACTAGAAAAAGAAAAAAAAGCAAAAAAGGGGGAGAAAAAAGACGAAAAAAAGAAAGAAAAGAAAGAAAGTAAAAAAGAGGAAGAACCACTGTCAACACTGAGAACGAAGCCAACTGTCCGTCTACATCCACATACGGTTCATATCACGTGCTGTTCAGTTTGATTGATTGATATGTGGGGTTTAATGTCCCAAAACCACTATATGATTATGAGAGACGCCGTAGTGGAGGGCTCCGGAAATTTCGACCACCTGGGGTTCTTTAACGTGCACCCCGTGCTGTTCAGTTCTTGACGTGTGTCGGGCCACCCAAGATTGTCACCGCGGTGCCGGGAGGGTCCGTGACAGCGTGCGTAAAGAAACGGGTTTCCCCGTAATGGGTCGTTCGGCGGGCGGCGGGCGGCGTGCGTAAAGGAAAGGTTCCTCGTTAATGGGTCGGTCGGCTATTTACCTTTAATCTTCGTCCGTTTCCCTTCAATGGTCATGAAGTGGTAGGCGAACGTAAACACCTTGTATGTGCATGTGAAAAAAAAACAAAAACAAGAGAGGACAGTGTACACGTACGAGTCAGTCAGAAAAAAAAAAAACATGGTCTCCAGCAATCAATCTTTGTCACCAATTTTCTCCTGGCTTACTTCTCGGAGGCAGTTGAGTTTTCGGGGTCCTCGTTGATGCCGGCTACTAATGTACGAAATTTGAAAATAAAATATGCCTCACGCTGTTCGCGCTCGCGTCTGTTTGAGAAACCGGACTGCAAAAGAGTTACGCTGATATTTTCAAAACTGTGGTTTGGCAGGCACAGATGTCTAGATAAAGGTAGCTTCGGCAGTGAAGTGACGTGGTACCGGTGATTATTGAACCGCAGCCGAAATGGCGTGTCTGTTTGGCCGATATATTCTTGTCCGCAGATGTTGTAATGTAGCATGTATATTACGTTACTGGAGTCACAATTAAGGCTTTCAGTTATGCAGAATTTGAAATCCGAGAAGTTCGCTTTGGATTCACGTGTTGTGACCATCTGTGGGCATACCTTGCATCGAGCTTTTCCGCAGGGATAGCACCCTGATTGAATTTTGGGGGTGTTTGTTTTTGCTCTGACAAGAATGTCCTTCAGATTTTTATCCCGGCGGTACACCACGTGAGGTGGCTTCGCGAAAATAGAAGTTAGTCGTTTGCTTTGCCTGATTATGTTGAAATGGCGGGAAAGTATGTTGTTGATTCGTGGCGCTGATGAGGAGTAAGTTAGTACAAGGTTCGTTTGGGAAGTCGTTTTAGATACTCTGTTTGGTCCCTTAATTATATCATTCCTGTTCACGTTGCGAGCACGTAGTATGGCATCGTCAATAATGTCTTCCGGATAATTTTGTTTCAATAAGGAATGCTTTAGGTGTTCCGCGTGTCTGTCGAATTCCCGCATATCGGTGCATATTCTTCGGTACCGGTAGGCCTGAGAATATGGAATACCCGTTTTGCAATGCTTTGGGTGGCTGCTGTTGAAATGTAGGTACATTTGACGGTCTGTAGGCTTTTTGTAAAGGTTTGTTGACAAGCGGTCATTTTCGACCGTGACAGTGACGTCCAAAAAGTTAATGCTTGTTTTGGAAATTTTGTGCGTGAATTTTATTGACGGGTGGCATTTGTTAAAATCCTCTATGATGCGGAAAAGACTTCCCTCATCATGGTTCCATATCATAAAAATATCGTCTAGGTATCTTCTGTAGTAGAAAGGTTTCAAGGTGCGTCCCTCAATGAATGGGATTTCGAGTAAAGCCATAAAGGTGCTCGCGAAGTTTGGGGCCATTTTCGTGCCCATTGCAGTGCCACTGACCAGAAGGAAATGCTTGCCGTTGAACTCAAGATGGTTATAATTTAGTACAAGTTCAAGAAGTGTAAACAGTGCCTCGCCACTTACACTAGTTGATGAGTCAGATTTTACATATTCAGAAACCATAGCCGCTATTCCGTCATGGTGGGGTATGTTGGTGTACAGTGAGCAGACGTCCATGGTCACCAGAAAACTGCCGCCTGGGATGTCGAGACTTGAAGTTTCGCAGATGAAGTGGTTTGTGTCCTTTAGGTAATAGGGAAAATTTGGGGGGATGTTTTTTATTAAGAAATTGATGAATTCTGATATATTTTCTGTTGCTGTGCTGTTACTGGATACTATCGGACGTCCCGGATTACCTGCCTTGTGTATTTTGGGGAGCAAATAGAATCGACCGGGAACAGAATGGGCCGGTAACATTACTTTTAACATTTTGCCGGTAATTTTCTCGTCCCGGCGGAGATTGTTTAGGGTTACTTTTATCTCCCTTTCAAATTCGGGAGTCGGGTCCGTTGAAAGTTCTTTGTAGAATTTTGTGTCTGATAGCTGTCGTTCCCCTTCCTTTAAGTAGTCCGACGTGTTTAGAATTACTATGCAGCCCCCTTTATCAGCCGGTTTGATAGTAATTCCAGTGTTTTTTTGTAGTTCATCGAGTGCCCTTCGTTCTAACTTTGATATGTTGTTTCGAAATGGCCGATTTTTTTCATACGCTCTGATGATATCTTTTTGAACTGCTGATATATACATATCGAGGTGTTTGTCCCTCTGCTCACCCGGACACCATGATTTGTCACCACCAATCACTCTATTCTCGTCCGTACAGTCCTTGCGATCATGAAAGTATTCACGGAGGCGGAGATTACACGCAAAGTTATCGAGGTCTTGGTACAGTTCAAATTCATCGAATCTACCGGATGATGGACAAAAGGTCAAGCCTCTCGACAAAAGTTGAAGCTGAGCGGGTGTGAGTGTTATGTTTGACAGATTGAGGACATTTTCCTCATAAGTTTTCGGCTGCTCTTGGCTATCACGTGGCACGGGAGTGTCAGCGTCATATTCCAGAGTAAGGGTGTTTTGATTAGGATTGAACTGTAGTTTTGAGTTCCCATTTTTCTCCTCAAAGTTAGGTTGTGGTACGGGTGGTCCCTGGCGTTCTTGTATGGCCTCATTCCTATTTTCCTGTTGCAGAGCAGTGGAGCTACTGCAGTCCCGCTTGAATTTTCTATCTTTTACTACTGAAATTTCGCCTCTCTTCTTTAGTTCATATCTTTCCAGTTCTCTTGCCTCATGCTCTCCGAGATTAGATACCAATTTCTGCGTGGCCTCCGTGACACTGTATTCGGCGGCCTTACGCTCACTATGGTCCGCAAAGACCCGAGTCAGTTGCAAGGACGCTTCTAGTAATATTTTTTCCCACTTCCCCTTTTCTGCTTCACTTAGTGTAGACATTGAGGGGTTGCAGGCTAGGCGGAGGCCCGTAGGTGCAATTTCGTGAGATAGATATTTGGTTAGTTGTTCCGCGTGTTTTTCGTATTGCACCCGCTTTTCAATGATTTTCCTAATCGATAGAAATGAGTGGGACCATGCGTGTTTAAGACTGCCCGTACCTTTTGTTTCCCCGTGTCATTTGGAAGCCGCCGCCTTGGTCTTCGCCGCATTCGTCCGCTTGGTGTTGTAAGGCCTCGCTGGTTGGAGTGGCGACGTCGTCACTGCTGGGACCCTGGATGGCTCTTTGTGTCCCTCGGCTCCCTGTTGTTGAGTGGGTTTGGCACTGGAGTTTGCCGTGCAAGCCGTTGCCGCCGATCTCTGACTCACTGGTGGGACTCGCTGGCTCGCTGGCCTCGCTGGTGGTAGTGGCGACATCGTCACCGCTGGTGCCCTGGATGGCTCTGTGTGTCGCTCGGCTCCTTGTTGTTTAGGGGGCTTGGCACTGGAGTTGTCCGTGCAAGCGATTGCCGCCGATCTCCATGCCGCCGACGTCCATCGCAGCTGCACCCTCGTGTGCTGTGCCAGCAGCGCGACTCCCTCGAAGCTTGCATGTAAGCCGTCAGCAGCCAGGAAGCGGCGCAGCGGGAGTGTTGAGAAACCATGTTCGACGTAATAGACGCCTGCTCCCAACAACCCGTAGTGGCAGAGACGGCGGGCCTCTCTGCTGAATCGCTGTATCTCCATATCAAACCGATTCATTGATCGCCAGTTAGAGTCCCGCCGTCGGCGATTGAGTGCGCGAGGTAGTGGCAGACTAAGATGCAGTGTCTTGATGTTCGGGCGCATCTGCCTCATTCGCTTCAATGCCTCCCTCAACGAATCCAGTGATCTTGAAGAGCTCGTCTTCAGGATGTCCGTGGTACCCACATGCAGAAACAACGTGTCCCCCCGGTAAGGTAGGTACTCAAGTAGCGCCGGAATGTCCGAAAACATAGCACCACCATAGGAGATGAAGCACGGCGTCGATGAGTCGTTCGGGCTAAAGTGCGTGTGGACGTACCGCATGATTGAGTCCCCGATGACGGCACACTTCGTAGGGTAATTTGGATATCTCCGCGACAAACGCTCCGTTGATGATGTACTGGCAGCCATGGTTCAGGTCAGTGGGAGTAATAATTCAATGGGCCAGTTAGTCTTTGTGAAGGTATGGGATATGGCACAACGGGAGCGTTGTCAACAAGGATAAATATATTTATTTCCCAACAGTTTCGGGAGGGGTCCTCCCTTCATCAGGGGATGAGTTATACTGACATGAGCTTCCAAACTTCGTTGCTGCCGCGTCCCTCTCGCCTTGAAATACGTTTGCGAGAGTGAGAGGGAACTAGAAAAAGAAAAAAAACAAAAAAGGGGGAGAAAAAAGACGAATATATATATATATATATATATATATATATCTATATATATATATATATATATATATATATATATATATATAATGAGATCTAACAGACAGTAATGCCAAGAAATGTACAGGGGAACTTATTAGAACCAATCGAACGCGTTATTCGAAGGTCGTAGGTTCGATTCCTGCTCACGACTGGTTATTTTTTCATCACTTTTCTTTCTTCCTATTTAAATTCCATTGGTTCTAATAACTTCCCCTGTACAATCCTTGGCATTACTGTCTGTTAGATCTCATTAATATTGTGTTAAAACACGGAAAAACGAGCCCTTAGGTATACACTTCTTTCCCTTGTTTTATATATATACATATATATAAGCCCACCCAAGAAAAGCGAATAAACATGGTGCAGACACTCACAAATATTGGTTGTCCTAAGAAGCATTAAAATACCTCCCCTTGTAAGTAGAAACACTCAACAAGAGCCCAACGCTCTAAAAGAAAACGTTGTGAGAACATAAGAAATGAAAAGTATAACTTTTTATTTTATATTTTTAGACAAACACACACCAAGCATTTCGCCACCGTTTGTTTTTCTGTAAATCTTAGCTCCCTTAAACCTTCATTTCGCGTACCTAAAGCAAGAAATCTGCAGTTTGCGAACGTTGAAACACATCGCTACTATTGTCACAAAGACACAGGTACGCAGGTACAAAATAGGGCGTTTACTTTCGTAACCCAAGGGCCAGCAACGCGAACACCAGAGCACGCGCACACATAACTACTTCGTTGTCCTCCTCGGAGGCTGGCTACTATAGTTGCCAGCCTACTTTGCGTCAATTCCCCCCTTTCAAGAGCAACCGTCCCGGTCGATTAACTGAGATGCTAGAGGTGGCCAAGGGAAAAAAAATGATCACGTCAACGAAAAAAAAAAGGTCACGCTGTTGTGGATAATGAGGAAAAAGTTCAAAGTGTTCATAACTCGCGGGCGTGGTACGGTTTTATCCGTACTACATGGACTACTTCTGGACGTGGACGTATTCGGTTTAAACTGGTGTCGGAGCTTTGGGGAACTACCTCGTAATTCACGTCACTGAGGCAGCACACAACCTCGTAAGGGCCAAAGTAGCGTCGCAATAGCTTCTCCGAAAGCCCACGATGTCGAACTGTGGTCCACACCCATACATAGTCACCTGGTTGATAGTGGACGTTCCTTCGGCCTTGGTTGTAACGACGAGCGTCGATATCTTGCTGCGCGCGATTGCGGTTACGTGCAAGCTGGCGGGCTTCCTCAGCTTTCTCGACGAAGTCGTCAACGCTGTCGTTTCCGCTGTTGTCCTGGTCTATGGGGAGCATAGCGTCTAACGGTGTTGTGACGCGACGGCCATAAACAAGCTCGAATGGTGTTAGGTCTGTGGTCTCTTGCACAGCGGTGTTGTAAGCAAACGTGACGTACGGCAAAATTTCATCCCACGTTTTGTACCGGGGTCCCCACGCAGCGTGTTGGGAGTATCCAGGCAGAGTAAGCTTCACCACTGGGGTGACACGTCACAGGCCCTCGAAGCCCGCCTGTACCCTGTTTAGCTACCGGTGGGTGGCCGGCCAGCACTGCGGATCGAACCCCGCACCTCCCGTAGCTGAAGCGGACGCGTACGTGCAATGCCACAGCTACGGTCATCCCACCTTTTGTGCTCTACATCAACATACATAGATAGCATGTCGGCCAGTGTTTTGTTTAACCTCTCCGTCAAGCCGTTCGTTTGGGCATGATAAGCTGTTGTTTTCCGGTGGTTGGTGTACGTCAGCTTGGTGACTTGTTGCAATAACTCTGCCGTAAATACTGCTCCGCGATCGGTTATGAGAACAGCAGGTGCACCATGACGCAAAACAATGTCGTGGACAAAGAATCTGGCGACTTTAACTGCAGTTCCCTTAGGCACAGCTTTGGTTTCTGCATAGCGAGTCAGATAGTCGGTTGCGACGATTATCCATTTATTTCTGAGGATGACGTAGGAAAGGGACCAAGATGATCCATTCCCACTTGCTGAAATGGTGCTCGAGGTGGATCGAAAGGTTGGAGGAAACCGGCGGGCTTTGCGGGTGGGACTTTACGCCTGTGACAGTCACGGCAGGTGCGGACATAGCGCTGAATGGTCGAATACAGCTGTGGCCAGTAGTACTTCTGTCGGATGCACGCTAATGTCCTAGCAAAGACTAAGTGACCGGCCGAAGGATCGTCGTGGCACGCCTGCAAAACTTCCTCACGCAGTGCGGTTGGAACGGCGAGGAGGAAAGTTTCCTGGCTGCTCTCAAGATTTCTCTTGTAGAGAAGATTGTTCCGTAGGCAATACCTTGTTAAACCACGCGAGAGCCGGCGTGAGACGATAACGTCTTCTCCTTGAAGATGCTGGATGACCGGAAGTTGCTCAGTGTCCTCACGTTGAAGCTCAGCCATCCGCACCACATCGACGATGCCAAGAAACGGTAAATCTGGTTCAGTGTCAGATGACGTCGGGGAAATAGGAGCACGAGACATGCAGTCAGCATCTATACGCTTATGTCCTGATCGGTAGACCACCGTTATGTCGTACTCTTGAAGGCGGAGGCTCCAGCGGGCGAGGCGGCCTGATGGATCCCGTAGATTGGCAAGCCAACAGAGCGAATGGTGGTCACTGACCACTCGAAATGGCCGGCCGTATAGGTAGGGTCGAAACTTGCTAAAGGCCCAAACTACTGCTAGGCACTCTTTTTCGGTGGTAGAGTAATTAGCGTCTGCTTTTGTGAGACTGCGGCTCGCGTAAGCAATCACACGCTCTGCGCCGTTCAGCCATTGAACTAGAATGGCTCCGATACCGATGTTGCTGGCGTCTGTGGGGATCTCGGTGTCGGCAGTGTCGTCAAAATGTGCCAGCACTGGAGCTGTCTGCAGTCGATTGCGCAGCTCTACGAAGGCTTGTTGTTGTTCTTCCGTCCATACGAAAGGTACATCTGGCCGTGTCAGTCTTGTAAGAGGTTCCGCAATTTTCGAAAATCCTTCGACAAAACGGCGGTAGTACGCACAGAGTCCGAGGAATCGCTGAACAGCATTTTCGTGTCCAGGACGAGGAAAATTGCCAACGGCAGCCAACTTCTCCGGATCTGGTCGAACACCCCCCGGGCTAACCACTTGGCCGAGAAACTTGTGTTCCTGATAGCCGAAGTTGCACTTTTCGAGCCTAATAGTGAAGTTCGCTCTGCTTATTGCAGTGAGGACACTTTTTAGCCTTGAAAAATGCTCGTCAAACGTGCTTGAAAACACAACGACATCATCCAAGTATACAAGACACGTCTGCCACTTTAGTCCAGCTAGTACAGTGTCCACCATGCGTTGAAACGTGGCGGGAGCGGAACAGAGACCGAAAGGCAGCACTTTGAGTTCGTAGAGCCCGTCAGGCATCACGAACGCGGTTTTCTCACGGTTGCCCTCGTCAACTCCAATTTGTCAGTACCCTGACTTGAGATCTAATGATGTAAAAACTGGGCGTGGCCTAGGTGGTCTAAGGCGTCATCAATCCGTGGCAGGGGGTAAACGTCGCGTTTTGTGACTTTGTTAAGACGTCGATAGTCGACGCAGAAGCGTAGTGTGTTGTCTTTTTTCTTTACTAAGACAACAGGAGACGCCCACGGACTTGTCGAGGGTTGAATGACGTCATCATTCAGCATTTCTTGAACTTGACGCTTAATCACCTTTCTGTCCTTCGGGGACACACGGTATGGATGTTGGCGAAGAGGCCGCGCCGACTCCTCGGTAACAATGCGGTGTTTTGTAACGGTGGTACGCTGAACTTTCGATGCTGTGGAGAAGCAGTCCGAGAATTCCCTCACATGGTTTAGCAGCCGCTCTTTTCGTGAATCTGGCAAGTCTGGATTAACGTGAATGCGGCTTCCCAGGTCAGCACAAGCTTTTGCATGCGGTGGAGTCGTATCCAATGTGCCAATATCGAAAAAGCCGGCGATTTCACTGAGGAAAGCGACAGTAGTCCCTCTAGGGACGTGCTGAAACTCATTGCTGAAGTTGGTCAGCAGAACTCGAGAGCGTTTATTCTCTAACCGAACAAGGCATCGGGCTATGCATATGTTTCGTTTGAGCAGCAGCGGGATATTTGCCTCTGCAATACCTTCATAGTCATTGAATTCATCAAAAACGTCGCAGGCTACCAAGGTGAACACGCTACTCTTCGGCGGTAACGTGACGTCATCGTCAACAATTCTCAAAGCATTGACGTAACTGCCTTGAGGGTTGCGCGCTAAAGCGTGTGCCGTAGAAAACGTCACCTGCGACTCTTGCAAATCAATCACGGCTCCATTATCACGCAGAAAGTCCAGTCCGAGAATTAGGTTCTTCGAGCAACTCGGCAGTATTACAAAATCTCTGAGATACGTAAATCCGTGAATACTGACTCACGCTGTGCACCGCCCCACCGGAGTGAGAAGATGGCCTCCTGCCATACGTATCTGCGACCCAGCCCACTGGGTAGAAACCTTCTTCAGCCTGCAGGCAAGACCCATGCTCATAACGGAAGTGTCTGCTCGAGTGTCAATTAGCGCCATTACTTCTTCGTCGTCCACATTTACCGCAATGTTTGATGTCACCACTCTTCGTACCACGTTTGATTGCGTCCGTACATCTTTTTGCTGCCGTCGCTGTCGTCGTAGTGGAGGATCTTCCGTAGAGTCAGCGTCAGCGGCCTCACCTCCGGAGGTCGCTGAACTCAGTTTTCCCGACTTGCAGGACTGGGTGAACGGCGTCTCGGAGCGCTGCGTGAATAGGCTGGGCTCGGTGACCTGTAGCGAGCAGGCGACGACGAGTGAGGCTCTTGCGACCGATGTTCGATACTGCGACGATTCGAGATGAAACTCTCTATTTCCTGTGGTCGCTCGCCAGGTCGTGGACGAGGGGGATTAGGCGAAATCCACGGAGACCCACATGATGGTATGTACATGTTCGGTAGACGCGTCCGGCTTCCCCGCAGTGGAAACAAAAAGGCCTGTGGTCGGGTGTACGCCAGATGTCACTCTTTCTCAGTCTTGCTTCGGCGATCAACGGTAAGCTGCGAGGACGGAAGCCTACCTCCGTTTGCTGAGCGTGTCGCTCATTGGGGTAAAATACGCTGGTTGAACTGCACGATGGTGGACGTCGCACTGCTTCCGCGTAGCTCATCTCGACGCAGTGCCTCTGTCGTGGCGCCTCGGACGGTTGGGGAGCGTGAACGGCTTGCCGTAGCTCGGCGCGTACCATCTCCGCAATGGAGAGCTGCTCTACAGGTGCAGCAGTCACCTACATCTTTTGTAGCTCTTCCTTAATGAGAGCTCTGATAAGCTCTTGCAACGCACTGATGTCATTGCCGAGAGTGACAGAAGTGACCTCACTTGTGTGTACACCACGGTTTTACTGCCTGGCACGCTGTTGAAGGGCCCTCTCCATGGCAGTGGCTTCCTCATGGAACTCCGCAATTGTCGCAGGCGGGTTTCAAATCAGGCCGGCAAAAATCTTTTCTTTAACACCACGCATTAGGTGGCTAACTTTCTTGGATTCGGACATAAAGGGCTCCGCATGCCTGAAAAGCTGATCCATGTCCTCTACGTAAGTCGTCACCCTTTCGTTAGGGCCTTGAACCCTTGCCTCTATAGCCCGCTCCGCTGTATCTTTCCTGTCCTCTCGGGCAAATGCCTTGATGAACTGCCGGTGAAACTTATCCCATGACGTAAGCGCTACTTCATGGTTCTCAAACCACGTTTTCGCGGAGTCCTCCAGGAAGCAGTACACATAGCGTAGCTTACGCTCTGGGGTCCAATCGTTGATGACGGCGACCCGGTCGAAATGCTCGAGCCAGTCGTCGGCATCTTCAAAAGCAGCTCCGTGAAATGTCTTCGGCGTCTTGGGCTGGTTGATAACCAGGTGCGCTGGTGCTGGCGCGGTGACGTTAGGCGGTGTTTGATTCATAGTCCTCTGACGTTCAGGCAGCAAACCGTGCTGTGGCTCGAGTCCCTGGAGACGACGGCTGAAACGTACGTGCACAGGTGTAAGCTCGGCTGAGCTACTCGATGGACTTGCGTCAGGGGTGCTCTCAGGGGACCGTATCATCTACCGTACCCCGCACTTCCACCAGAAAATGTCACAAAGACACAGGTACGCAGGTACAAAATAGGGCGTTCACTTTCGTAACCCGAGAGCCAGCAACGCAAACACCAGAGCACGCACACCCAGAACTACTTCGTTGTCCTCCTCGAAGGCTGGCTACTATAGTTGCCAGCCTACCTTGCGTCAATATTTCTTGCCAGGCTGTGCAGGAAAAATAACAAGCTGCTCATAAGCAAATTTTATTTTGGTTTGTTTAAGGGCAGCATATAAACTAAGCGGGCATGACCTTCCAACAAAAAACTCGAAGGTTAAATGCCCCAGTTCCAGTTCCTTTCCTCGTCTTGCCATGCTATTGCCATAATGTTTATGTCTGATTTCTTCGCTATAGTTTGCGTAGAAACACGTGCTGCCACAAATTGTGAAAAGCAATGTTCGTCACGGACAATCTGAGGTAATCTTCCCTTGCTGCTTTTGGAACAAAAACAAAACAGATAAAAAAGAATATTTGCATTTTGTGCCTAATAGTTGCCATTCATTATTCCTCAGTTCTGCGATATACTTTTCTTCCCTCTGAATGCGAGTGTAAACTAAATATGATATTACACTTGCTTCTACAGAGAAATATTTAAAAAATCTTGATAGTTTACCTGAGTTATGCTTTTTTCGTACTTTCATTCCCTGTTTATATGAACTTCGCTATAACCATGCGATTCTAAATGAATATTGTGTGTTTCGACGCGCATTCAACGGTGAGCGTTGCTAACACGAACAACACTAAACCCCATCTAGAAGACATGTGTGAAATCGGCAACATAGAGAAAAAGAGCAGACGTTCATTTATTCTCCCATATGTGTTTCAAGTGCAAGTATTTGTGTCTCTTCCGCGAATATTTCACATAGGTCTAGTTTTGCATAAGAATACGGCCACAATACTGTAACTAATACAGGTGATTGAAGCGAAAATTGAACACAACGAGCTACAAAGCGAAACCTTTTTTTTATTCCGGCATTATTCTGTACCTTATAGCGCGTTGTTGAACTTATGTTTCATTTTGATATGTATTCTACTGCTGGCTAGCATTTTATGTATGTACGGTCACTCTCGTACCACATTTTATGAGGTAATTTGAAGTGTCAGCTAGGGACGGCTTACTGCTCTCCCATAGCTGAGTACCAAGCACTCAAAATCGTTAAACATTTTTTTTTCTGAACCCACAATCTACCAAGTACTGTAAATCGTTAACCACTTATTCCAAACACGCCACAATCTCGTTGGCGGTGTTATAGCTCTCACTGTAAAAAGAAACTCGAACATCAGAAACATGGAGTATTTCGTTCCCCGATTCATCAAAACACGAATACGGACATGAACACTTGCGCGAAATGCCCGTTTATAATGAATCGTGATAGTCTTCACAAAGCTGTCAACATACCTGGAAGCGCGTTAGCGACGCGTAACACATACAAGGGAGTGCCTGTCAGATGTTTGCCACATCCAGCTTAGCCATGTCACGCACCAAGCGACGCTCGCTCAATGTTTGGGCCACGTACAGAAAAGCAGTAGATACACTGGACGACCCACACCGACCAGACAAAACCACCGCGTTGGCTTATAAATTATATATATATATATATATATATATATATATATATATATATATATATATATATATATATATATATATATATATATATATATATATATATATATATATATATATATATATATATATAAGCATCCAGTAATGATGAAGCGTGACCGCCCTTTTCTTCGCAAGCAGCGATTATGCATATCCACTCCCCTGTTCTGCATACTTAAGATTAGCCCTCTTGTGTACCCTTCCCGGCATGCTTTGCTTCTGCAGTGAGCCAGTATGTGCCCCCATAGAATGAGCTGGATCCACTGAAACTAGAGATCAATGTAAAGGGAGGAATAAAGGGCAGGAAAGCGAAATAATGACAAAATGTATCCACATTGATCAAAAAATAATAATTACGAAAATGAGCAGCAAGAAAGGAGTGAAAGTCGAAGGGATCAGCGTGAGTCATAATCGGAGGCATAGAGCGGTGCGTACGTATCGCTGCTAGTACCTGCGTGCGAGGGTTAGAACCTTCTAGTAACGCGAATATTATCCTAATATCTCACAGACTCCCACTACACTCAAAAATATTCCTTCGCTATCTTAACGGCCGCTTCTTTTTTTTTCCTTGATTCACAGATTGAGCACCCGCCATAATTGTCAAGCAATTATTTTCGTGTATATGCATTTTCTTACTTTTTCCATATATTTTTCTTTACTAGCGTAGAGGTGAGAGATTGTCAGAATATTTAGTTCGAAAGTTTCAGAATAAATAGCCTGGCCCATTTTTGTGCATTGTAGACCACACTAAGAAAAATAGCCGGGAGAACAAACAGGGAAGAAACATGACTTTTATAGAGAGAATGAGGGCCTATAGCTGGTGAACCCAGCGTCAGTGTTTAAGTTTCTTGAAGGACCACAAAGATATTAACCTTGATTTTTTTCAAGAAAAAGACAACGAAAAGGGATGAGACAAAGTTTAATCCAAACTTTACTTAAACAGTAGGTAGAGCGAATTATGTACTTTTTGCAGCCCACAGTGACAACAGAGCCGTAAATAAGTCACAGTAATGTACTCACGTCGATTAAAGAGGCATCTTCAAATATTATTTATCTATTTTTTATTTATTTCATAATACCATACATGCCCCGGAAGATGCATACGCTGAGGGTGCATACAGTAAAATACAATCCCTTAAATATGCGTAATAACGGAAATTCATGACGTAACAGAAAATTTCGTGCAGGAGTAAGTACAGGTTGCAGTTACAGTACATAATATATTACAGCCAAAATACAATTTCATCACTATACATCACGTAATGAAGAAAAAAGCTTTCACCAATAATAATCAAAGACATATGTAATACGAAACGAGCTCGCAAAACAATAATTAGCCGGCATACGTGTCACACTTTGATGTGAGTTGCACTGCTTTACGAAAAACTATGAAAAGTACTTTGAGGAGACGTCAATTCTTTGAAGACCAAAAACTTGTAGAATGCTTGTGCGACGTTTTCATGGCAACGCTCCAGTTCCCGCCAAATTAAGGTGCTTAGTAGCGGCAATGTATCCGCGATATTTGCTTAATTATCATTTCATCCCTATTTCAGGTACGTTGACTTCACTGCTTAGTCTATCTAGTTAAAAGTACTCCAACACTCTCTGAACAAAACAGACAATAATTTTATGAAAGCAGAAATGGAACCAAAAAAATTTTTTAATAGATGGCACGCTATAAAAATTGTTTTTAAGGAACTGTGTTAAATATCAGCTGTGTATTTGCCATTACGTCTTGCATCCATTCTTGCTTTTCTTCACGATCAAGCCTATATTTATCACAAGTGTGCAAAAGCAGCGTGTGGCTATATGCCGAGGACTGGACCCATGTCATGTATTTGCAAGAAATGAGTCTTACAATCCATAACTGAGATGAATATTCTTTTACTTTTCAGTTATTTACAAAGGAATGAAGTAACATATAAAACATATATGTATTTCTGGGTATTAGTGTTTCGAAGACATTTGTCATGGATGACCTATATAAAACTCCATGCTATCTCAAGCTGTGCTATGCCTAACACCCTCTGTTATTCGTTTCAGCCTTTTTGTGAAGCGCTGTCTCTAATTTCTTTGGTACACACACATAGACCATCCACTGCATGTTTGTGACCTTCTTAGCGAGTCGCCAAGGCGAACTGTGATGAAGGGTTTTCGTTAGTGTAGGCATGTCCACCAAACGGCACAGCGGCTTAATGTGGATCTTTGGCGGTGTCACCGCCAAAGGGGCTTGCTGCATCCAAGTTCACTGGGCGTTCGCTCCTGGTGCACAGACAGCACCGAACAACGTTTATGTACTGTATTGCAGAACAGCACGTTGGTTCTTTTGTTGTGGCACAATATACGAAGCGCGTAGACATTTCTTCGTCATTGACTGAACGAAGACATGCGGTAGAGGTAAATTTTGCAAGCCGAAGTCACGGTTCTTTCCCGACGCTATCGAAACCGAGGTAATGTTCGACCAGCTTGTTTAACCACGATCCATACAATCGAATTCCCTTCAGCCATTTGTCGCCTTCACCAGCCATTGTAGCTCGAGCAAAGACGAGGAAATTTGAAGGCGCACCAATTTTATTTCCACTCACAATTATTCACTCAAATTCACACAATGTACATTTCGTTCCGCGTTACTAAGTGACATTATTTGCGCACCCTCACAGAGTGTTCTAGCGTAGCGGTTCAGTCGATAGTGAGCACTGGTGTGTCGAAACAATGTGTCATCATGATATTGATGCTCTGTAGTCAAACATACAAGCCTTTGTTTAAAAGACTAGATGACTTTAGAGGGCTAAAAATTTCAAAAGGACAATAAGGCTTGTGTTTGGTCACCTCCGTGCTCGCAACTTTCAGTCGTTAGTGGAAAGGAGTAAGATATTTTCGAAAGAATGCTTTTACAGAGCGCAAATACATTTGCAAGGCTTAACTTACACCTCGGAACAGTAGTGCTAAAAATCACGCAGACTACAGAGCAAGACGAGACACAGCGCTAGTCTTGCTCTGTCGCGTATATAATTTTTCGTGCTACTACTCAGAGTTATGATCTACCAACTAGCCCACCAGTGTTTCTTTTTACCGAACAGTAAAGCAACAAACCTTTGAATAAAGAACGATTCACAATATGTGCTATGCGACTGAACCCAAAGGACCAATGGCTATTGCGCGATACGGAGTAAGGAGTGGTGGTGGCAAAAAAGTATAATAGTGGTTGTGGCTGAAGTTATTTAGGATGAAAAGAGGTACCATAGAACCCTCCTAAATCCCGCTTTTCCCGTAGCCCTGTCGTATTAAACAGAGCACTCTTGGCCCTGCATAGCTTCATCCTAAAGTTGAAGAAGACGTCAGAGTTTGCAAGAAATAACAGTGCAAAGAAGTTCGGAGCTCTAGACACAAATACTGGCGGAAAATAAAATTAGAAGCCATCTCGTATGACAGAGCCTATATATTCACGCCGTAGGGCGGATTTTGACAAGCTAGTAAATAAAATTTCAGTAGTCTGGGTATAAAACAGCTAAGGAAAGCATGACAACGAAGAATAAAGTAAGAATGGACTTGATTTTCTCAACTCTCGCTCAAAGTAAGGAATCGCAGGAAGTGAAAAGTTTTCTTCTGTCGAGTCTATAGTGAAAATGCGAGAGCAGTGAAAAAAAAAGAAAAAGACAGAACGCCTGTTTTCAGCCGTCAAGTGCTTTACTCGCTTTGCTGATGAAATCACCCTACCCTCCTGGCAACAAGGGGCAACGCTGTCTGTTCTGCGCTCTGGGGCTGTGAAAAACAATCTCGGCAGGCGCTCTCAGAGCCATGGCAGTGGTTGCCAGTCCTAGGAACTTTGCCCTCAGTCACGGAAACTTCGTGAGGCGCGCATCCGCGGCTTCTTTTGGCTGCAGCTGTCCATGCACACATGTGGCAATAGCATAATAACATGGTAACTCTCTGGGAGTTTTTGAATGCCGGAGGTGGTATAGTGACTGCGCCGTACGCTTTACATGTTACAAAGTTGCCACCGCACTCTAACTTACTGCTTCAATATGTTTACAATCATATTCACTTACGTGCTTGGCCCAAATTCCGACGCTGGATATTATAGTTGTAGTCAAACTAGTTCTGTAATTTTAAAAAAATCCTCCGAGGATTTCAAGCGATGTTGGCCACTTACACGTGTTTTGATCGCGTAATATCCGAGAGTAAGATGTAGCACTTTGTTGAATTACTTAACTGACTGTAACTTCCGCCATCAATGTTTTCTACGATACTAGGCTGAGCAACCTGGTAATCCTAGTGGGTTGGTCGCTTAACATGCAGCTAGTCGCTGAAATTAGACTGCTTCATCACTGGGCTAGAGAGAAACAACATGGCATAGCGTATAAATGAACACCGTGCCTCTGAAGCATCGATGAAAACGACCGTGCAGATGATTCAGCCCGATCTGCTCATGATGATGCCCCTCGTGCAGCTATGCCATTGTCTAGAACAGATGCCAATACAAGGCTTCGATCACAGGTAGGAGTTCTGACACTCGCTCAGTGGAATTCACTGGCATTCAACAACGTCCGCCTTCATAAATTGGACCCAGACCTACAGCTTCGTCTCCCATAATGAATAACCAAACCTGAGAAGACATTTTCGTGCCGTCTGTAGATTAAGGAGGCCTTTTACGATTGCTTATTCGTTTTGAATCGGAATGGGCAGCAGCCCGACATGCGACAACTGCGGCGGCGCGGTGACTTTCTCCCACCGTCTCCGCGAGTGACCTCGCGTCAGTGTGCCAAGAAAAGAACTGTCTAAAGTTTTAGATAGACTAGACGATCGCCAATTGTCGGAAGAAAGGGTATTTGGACACTGGCCGAGACCATCCTCGGCACTCAGGGTATTGAGAGCGTTGTTGCGCTTCTTGCGGGCAAGTGGTCTTAGAGACAGACTGTAAGCAGTATCATGAATCGTCTGTTGTCCTTCTACTTTCTTATGTTCTCTCCTTCAACGTCCCTTTTCTCTCTCCAGCACAGGGCAGCCAGCCAGTCTGAGAACTCTCTAACCTCCTTTTCCTTCCTCCTTCAATGCTCCTCCTCCTCCTGCTTAACATGCTTACTGAAAGACGATGCTAGCTTGTTAGCTAAGTTATGCAGCCTGATAAATCTTTCGCGTTCATTATTCTGCATTCCTTGATCTATTAGTCTTCCAACAGGTGAAGTCTTTTTTTAAGTATTTTTTTGTTGTGTGTATCTGCTTGTTGGTAACGCTTTTTAAATGGCAACGTTAATTGATGGTGTCTCGTTGCGCTCTACTTGGGGCTGTAAACACAGTACACTAGTTTGGTCAGCTAAGAGTATCCTCCGTGCCTCACTTTCTATTTCTTTGTTTTTATTAATTATCATCTTTCTTGCAAGTTTAACGCTAGCAGCCTCAGTGTTGGAAAACAATGTTGACAGCATTGTTTCGAATTGCATTTATGTATTGCACTAAATAATGAATGGTCATGCATCGGCGTAACATCTCAGATTTAAAGAATGATAAGAATAAAGCTTTTAATAAAACCAGCAGTTTTACAACCAGCAGCAGATTTGGAAGAAAATAATTTCCTTGTTTATATTATTGCAACTCTTAGGGAAATGTAAAAATGAATGCTGAAGAAATTAGGGCTTACAAACAAAGACACAAAAGATCACAACCTTAAATAATGCTGCGATGAAAATGTCCCGACTGTCTCTTTATTCCGTCTCTCTAAACACAACCCTTTAATGCGTTTCACAACCTCAATCCTTGTACTTTTTAAAGCAACAACACTGTCTGTTCTGCGCGTAATGTATTCACTGTGTCTGAAGCCGCTCCGTCAAAAAATTTCCTATTCCGCCGACCTGGTTCGGGAACTTTCACCATGCTGTTACCACAACTACCATCATTAGGATTTTGTATATTTTAAACATCGCAAGGATCATAAGTGGTAAGTATGCATATGTGATGTATAACCTTGAGGAGTAAATCATTCAGACACCCAAAAGTTTTTTGTACAGAACTGGTACTCATATAAACGCCAGAAACAGCCAAATGTTGAACAGTATGCTAAGGCATGGTTGACGCAAGAAAGTAACGCAATGTGACAACATGAGGGTCCGGTGTTTTATTTACAGTAGTGTCGTCAGCAAACTGTCTGCCACGATAAGGCAGTGACTAAAGTGGTAGATTGCTGACTTTGTCATGGCTTTCATTCCGGTGGCGGTGGCATTTTGATGAAGACAAAATCAAAGGGGCACACGTACTCTGCCAGGTGAACACATAATTTTTAAATATTGTGAGGAACCGGTTTATTCAGCCAGACTTGAGCTAAATCACGGTGGTGACGATATTTACAGATGAAGAAGATGTACAGGTGATGATGTTATCAAAGAGAATAAAGAGTCTTTCGATTGTCGCGCTCACACTAATTCTCCCGCGCGGTGAAAGCGGCCGCCTGGCCGCTTGACAGTATTATGAATGCGTCGCGCATAAGGCTTTAAACAAGATACGTGCACAGGAGATGTCTGTTCGACCACCATGTACGGCCCGATGAAGCGACTGATGGATTTTTCGCATAGGCCGGGGACGCGTAGTGTAGTCCATAGAAGAACTTCGTCTCCAGGGGGAAAGACTCACAACACAGCGAGACGAGTCGTAGCGAGATTTTCGAGTGTATTGAGAGAGGACGGTGTTAACACGGGCCTGGTGACGGCAGTGTGCGAGACGAGATAGAAATTCTTCACAGAAAGGAGCCGTCGAGGGTGCAGGGGCCGAAAGAAAAGAGACATCCAGAGCGAAACTCGGCAAACGACCATGGACGAGAAAAAATGGAGAAAAGCCGGTAGTGCGTTCAGCAGCCATATTATAGGCGAATGTCACGAAGGGTAGAATTTCATCCCAGTTCGTGTGGTTGGAGTGAATGTACATGGCGATCATGTCCGATAGGGTCCGATGAAACCGTTCAGTCAATCCGTTGGTCTGCGGGTGGTAGCTAGAAGTGATCTTGTGAACAGTGTTCGAGGCACGCAAAACTTGCTCGACAATGGAAGAGAGAAAGACTTTGCCACGATCACTCGGGAGAATGCGTGGAGCTCCATGACGCAAAAAGATGTGGCGCAGAAAGCAATCGGCGATCTCAGTGGCAGTCCCAGATGGTGTAGAAGCTGTTTCTGCGTAGCGGGTAAGGTGGTCGACGGCCGTGACAATCCAGCGATTCCCATTGGATGATATAGAAAGAGGGCCATACAAGCCGATTCCAACGACTTCAAAAGGTGAGGAAGAGGTTGCAGGAAGAGGAAGAGGTTGCATTAAGCCAGCCGGAGCAGTTGTCGGTCGTTTTCGCCGTTGGCAATGGACACAGGAGGCGACGTACTTAGCGACGGCTGAAGAGAGGCCAGGCCAAAAACAACGACTTCGGATTTTGTCGTAAGTCTTGTGGTAGTCTAGATGAGCAGCGGTTGGATCATCATGAAAGGCTTCCAGAACTTCACGTTGCTGAGAACGTGAGATGACAGGTACCCACATAATGCCATCGATGTGGTAATTGTAGCGACATAAAGCATCACCGACAAGCTTAAATTGTTTAAGTTGTCGACGGAGTCTGGCGTTTGGAGGAGTAGTACAGCCGGTCAAGCGGTCAACAATGGTGCGGCAGTATGGGTCGACACGTTGTTGTGAAACAAGGACGGATAGGGTGGCAGGTGATGAATTTAGCGCTGCGATTGGAGAGGTGCTGTCGTTTTGGAGTATCGATGGTGAGTGGCTTCCGCTCGGCAAAGGACAGCGCGATAGAGCATCAGCATCTTCATGCTTCTTCCCAGATCTGTAGGCGACGTCGAAATCATACTCCTGCAAGCGAAGCGCCCAGCAACCAAGGCGACCCGATGAGTTTTTCAGCGATGAAAGCCAGCATAGCGCGTTATGGTCGGTAACGACGGTAAAATGACGGCCGTGAGGATATGGTCGGAATCTTTACACTGCCCAAACAACAGCTAGGCACTCCTGCTCGGTGATAGTGTAGTTCTTTTCTGGAGCGGTAAGAGCACGACTTGCGTAAGCAACGACGCGTTCGCGTGAGTTTTTGTCACGCTTCAAGAGTACCGCACCAAGACCTTGACTACTTGCGTTGGTGTGAAGGATGGTGGGTTCGGTGGAATCGAAGTGGCACAGTACCGGATCCGATGTGACGGCTTGCTTCAATGCCGTGAAAGCGCTTTCGCAATCTTCGGACCAAATGAAGGGGACGTTCCTTGCGAGGAGTTGATGGAGCGGAGACGCAAGTTCCGCGAAGCCACGTATGAAGTGCCAGAAGTAAGAAGATAACCCAAGAAAGCTGCGCAGGTCCTTTTGACGTAGTGGACGAGGAAAATCGAGGACGGCGGCAAACTTCTCGGGGGCGGGCCGAATTCCTTCTTTGCTGAGAAGGTGGCCGAGAACCTTGATTGTCTTGCTAGCAAAGGTACATTTCTTGGTGTTAAGCTGTAGACCGGCTTTTGCAAGGCATGTGAGGACTTCGTCAAGACGTTGTAGATGCTGCGAGAACGTGGATGAAAACACTACTATGTCATCGAGATAGCACAGACACGTTTTCTATTTAAAACCACGCAATAAGCCGTCTATGATGCGTTCGAAGGTGGCGGGCGCATTACAGAGTCCAAAAGGCATCACATTAAGCTCGTACAACCCATCTGGCGTTGAAAAGGCGGTTTTATCTTTATCAGACTCTGACATGGTATCTGCCAGTAACCTGACCTAAGGTCGAGGCTAGAAAAATACTCTGCGCCCTGTAATGAATCCAGTGCATTGTCGATCTGAGGGAGGGTATAAACATCCTTGCGCGTTATTTTATTTAGCGCACGGTAATCGACGCAGAAACGCACTGTTCCATCTTTCTTTTGAACGAGAACAACTGGGGATGACCAGGGACTCGAGGAAGGACGTATGATGTTGCGTCGTAGCATGTCTGAGACGTTTTTCTCGATGATCTTGCGTTCTGCGTGAGACACGCGATATGGACGCCGATGTACAATACGAGAGCCGTCAGTCTGGATCCTGTGAGTAGCGGTGGTAGTCATGCTGAGGGTGAGCGAGTTCACGTCTAATAGAGAACGGTGTCTATTTAACAGGGCGAGCAAATCTTCAGTTTGATCAGGTGTTAAGTCAGTGCTTATGGTTGCCGACACAGGTGTGGAAGAGGCATTGAATGGCAGTTATTGTGACTTTGGGACATTGTTGTGGTTGTTGTTCGGAAGAGTAATAATTGCAACAGGCTCACTGTCGACCGCGCAAGATACTGTTGAGCCACAGGGGAGCAGTACACACTCGGGCGTTTGATTTATGGCGGCTAGGTACGTAGACCCATCGAAGAAGCGAAGAAGCCCTGGTGTGATCACAATGCCCCTACGTAGGGTATGGCCGTAAGAGGGAATTAGTACGTCACCATCCACAATGTCGGTGCTATTAACACTTATATAATTTCTTCGATGTATGGCCAAAGTACATAATATGACGTGGTGACAAGGCGGATGCGTCCATCGTGTTCAAGCGGTGAAGAGTCAGTGGCATTTAGATGCAGGAGGCGCTGATGACAAGATATGAAAGCTGACGCAGAAGAGAAGAAATCCCACCCCAGAATGAGAGCGTGGGTGCACTCACAAAATACTGCGAAAACGATGTGATGACGATAGCCTTCTATGCAAACAGGAACGGTACACTGTGCAAGTGGACGAATGAGAGCGTTGGTCGCCGCACGTAGAGGTGGGCCGCCATAAGGCGTGGTGACTTTTCGAAGGCGGGAACAAAACTCAGCACGAATAATCAAAACGGCAGCGCCAGTGTCTACAAGAGCATCCACGCGTACACCTTCTACAAACACTACTATCAAATTCGATGGCCACTCTGGAGGAATTGTTAGCTGTCCGGTGGATGCAGTTTCCCCTCCTAAAACTGCATTGGGGAGTTTTCCGTGTGGGCGTTCGTGGAGTGGGAGGCGGGCCGCAGAGGTGACACTGAACGGCGATCTGGCGAAAGCGACCTGCCGCGAGACGTACGGGAATTCCCAGGCATGTCAGTATGGTAGGTAGGAGACGGTGAACGGTATTAGGACGATTGGGAGGGCGGTCGTAGGTAGTTCATGGTCGGACGGAAGCTTCGACGTTCTTCAGGAGCGCAGCCGCGTTGCTCGTCTTGTTGGCGCCTTCGACAAAACCGAGCGATATGTCCTCGATTGCCGCAGTAGTAACAGATTGGTCGAGGTGGGTGCTGAGGTGCGTAGTGAGGTGGTGCACGCACTGGCGGTGATAACGAAGCCACAGGCGTATGGTCTGCTGTTGTATGCACAGAAACGGTGGGTGCGGCAGAGAGCGCGGCAACTTCGGCGTACGTTCGCGTCTGGCTCACGCAGGGACCGTTGGCACACGTCGGACGCGATGCGGAGGCAATCTCTTGTTTAATCAGGTCTCGCAAGCTATCTTTTTCAGAAGGGAAAGTAACTTCCGCAGCACAGGAAGAGCAGCGCCGGTGAAGCTCTTCACGAACGATGTCGCGAATAAGCGCACGCAAGTCGAGGGGTGCAGGCAAACGAATGTCGGTGGCATCGTAGCAAAGGCGAAGAGACGGAAGCCCGTCAAGTCGCTGACAGATGGTTATCACGTCCTGGGTGGTGGCAGGATTTTGCATGGCGAGGGCGTTAAAGGCGACGGTGTTAATGCCTTTAATAATGTGGCGTATTTGGTCGTTCTGAGACATGTCGGTGTTAACGCGCTTGCAAAGTGCAAGGACATCCTCAATATGTAAGATTCACCCGGCGTAAGATAGGTGTAAGATTCACCCGGCAGCTGCATGCGTCTAGCGAGCTTCTTCTTTGCTGCCTCAGTGCGAACTGCAGGGGCACCAAATATCTGACGAATTTGCTGCTCGAAAGTGTCCCAGTCTGGAAGATCCGGGTGGTGGCTCCACAACCAAGTTTTCGCAACATCATACAAGTAAAATGGGACGCTGCGCAACTTCTGTGGATCGTCCCACCTGTTTAAATCGCTGACGAGGTCCTAGTTCTTGATCCAGTCTTCGACATCATCACCTCGGAGACCGGAAAACACAGGTGGATCACGCAGGCGAATGTTGTTGGGCGGAGCAGGTGGCGGTGGCTGCAGTAGGACGGCGACGTTGGATGGGCCAGGGTTTTCTTGGGCCGCCGTGGCAGGGGGTTGTATGCGATGACCCGGGCGAGAGGACTTGAGGGAACGCGAGAGGACTTGAGGCAAGAGAACAGGCGAGAGGACTTGAGGGAACGAAAAGCACCATCCACCACTTGTGAGGAACCGGTTCATTCAGCCAGACTCGAGCTAAATCATGCTGGTTATGATATTTAAATGATTGATATATGGGGTTTAACGTCCCAAAACCACCATGTTAATATGAGAGACGCCGTAGTAGAGGGCTCCGGAAATTTCGACCACCTGGGGTTCTTTAACGTGCACCCAAATCTGAGCACACGGGCCTACAACATTTCCGCCACCATCAGAAATGCAGCCGCCGCAGTGATGATATTCACAGATGAAGATGTACAGATAATTATGTTATCAAAGAGAATAAAGAGTCAATCGCTTGTCGCGCTCACAATATCTCATTTGCGAAGTAGCCACCGATGGACACCCTGGTTGTCATAATGTAGCTACCTGAAACAAAACAAAAACTTTTATAAGGCTAGCACTCGTTCATGCAATCAAGCATTTAGCTCCAGGATAGAAATAAAGGCAGTTCGCGTATCATAGTCGGAAGAAGTTGCCGGGTACAATATTTATTTATGATCTTATAATAATACCTTTGCGCTTTCGATGATTGTGTCGTGCTGATGTTAAAAAGCTCTCATCTGCAGTTTAGAGTGGCCTATTTAAAAGCAGGCTTTTCATTTCCTGTCTTCATTTATATTATAATAACTTGTAAGTCAAAGTGGTAGTAAGTTCTGTTAAGACTAGGCATGAGCAATCTTCTTACACTTCTAAGTTTCATTGCCGTTTGGCATCTGCGATTTCACAAATACTTAGTTCTCATTTTGTTTTTTACGACATCACCTTCAAGGGCATAACTATGCGTTTGCTGGCTTGTGTATAAACTTTGTCTGACTTAAATTAGCAAAAAAACATAACTCCTTTTATTCCAGAGTTTCTACCAAAAATCTTTAAAAAACGGATCTACTTTGTACCTTATCTTCGAGCTTTATAAATTGTTGTTCTTAAACTTTGAGGAAGGCCATTTTGAGGCTTCTCATGTGAATAACAGAACTTTGTCGTCGGAAGCCTTAAACGATGATTGAGGCTGTTAAAGTAAAAGTTTTCTTTATTTGTTTCTAGGCTACATAACACCTTGTGGATCCATCAGCAAAAAAAGTGCAGGAAAACTCGCTGCCAGCGTAGTTGTACTTGTTGTGAGACATTCATTTCATTTAATCGAGCACGCTGTTCAGTATCCTATACAACTTGGAAGGCTTGGGTAGCGGACTATTGCTGAGAGTATGTAAGGCCGTATTTTCACAACAATGCATGTCTTTGTAAGTGAAGCGTGAAATACTCCGCTTTCTGGCTCCCCCGAGCTGCTATCTTGTGCTTTCAGGCAATACTGTAAAAACCGACCAAGCGTGTGGCAACAGGAAAACAGGGTATGAAAACAATTTCATTGGAGAACCTTTCTGCATAAAGTATTCGCTGCACGACGATAATATAGACGCAGAATCTGTCCTTGCCAGGCTATGAATTTTTGTAGTTTTCTTGGTTGAGCCGGGTCTGGCGGCATGCTTGAATTGAATCCTCCAGGCCATACCCCTTCCCAAAGTTGCAATTGTTTTAAATGCGAAGCAACTCTTTGACTACGCTGTGTAACGCAGTCCCTCCGTACAACACGCCACGTGCCGCAGGTGTTGGTGTGGTGCCAAGTACACACCACTGCTGCGCGTTGACGTCACATTCCCCTCGCAGTGCGCGCTGATGTCACACTCTCTCTCACCTGCAACGCGCTCGCCGCGGCACCAGCAGCTGCTATTGTGATTTGATTTGATGATTGATATATGGTATTCAACGTCCCCAAACCACCATATGTATATGAGAGATGCCGCAGTGGAGGGCTCCAGAAATTTTGACCACCTGGGGTTCTTTAACGTGCACCTAAATATGAGCGGTTATCCTGCCTACGTGCTACATGCCCGGCCCATGTCCATTTCCTCTTCTTGATTTCAACCATGATATCCTTAACCCCGCTTTGTTCTCTAATTCTCTCTGCTCTCTTCGTGTGTCTTAAAATTACGCCTACCATTTTCCTTTCCATTGCTCGCTGCGTCGTCCTCAAGAGAAGGCAAGCGGCTTAGGGGAAGATAGACGATTACGTGGGCACATGAGATTAAGAAGTTTGCGGGTATAAATTGGTAGCAGCAAGCACAGGACCGAGTTGAGTGGCAGAAGATGGGAAAGTCCTTTGTCCTGCAGTGGAAGTAGTTAGGCTGATGATGATGATGATTATGATTAAATCTGAGCACGTGGGCCTACAGCATTTTCGCCTCCATCAAAAATGCAGCCACTGCAGCCGGGATTTGATACCACTACCTGCGGGTCAGCAGCCGAGTACCTTATATAGACCACCGCGGCGGGGCAGCTGTGATCGTGCACTCCGCACCCCAATTTCTTACCTTTCCGCCTTTCTTTTTCCTAAAGAATTTCATAAAGCCCAGCTACAGGGCCAAGTTACGAATGAAAGAGAAAAGTACTCTCGGAGAAATTTTCTTTAAGTTCGTGCAATAAAGTTTGTGATATGCGCTGCTTAGTAAGTACAGTGCTCTTCAATACACTAATTTTTGAGCAAACGTTGAAGATACCCCGAAAATGTGAATCAGAACCAACGCATTCGCTTGAGCAGCCTTACAGTCGAATAATTGCACTCCTTTGTTCGCAAAAGGAAAGAACTTATTTTGAATACGACGGACTCATGTGGACTGGCACATACCTCCAATACGCGATCCTGCAGGTGGCTCCACTATAAGGAAAGTCATCATGGCTGTTGAACTATTAGGCCTGTGATGAAAATATCCTGCAAGGTTCGGCGATAATTATGCTGGGCGAGAAGTCACTGAAATGTGCGCTTTACAAATCAGCTATCTGCTTCTAGCTAATTCCTGTCTGCTCAGCAATTTTAAATAAAAGAGGTGGAGAGAGCAAGTAACCATCGAAAAATATTTTCACTACACCAAGTAAATTACAAAACTTATTCTGAGAGCGGTGGTGACAGACTCCCGAAACGCCGTCAACATTCCAAACGCGAAAGTGAATTGAATTCCTGTATGCACGGTTGTGAGCTTACACTGAGTAGCAACAGTGCGCCTATTAAATGCCAATGTAACATACGAAAATGCATCGTAGCTTGTGGCAGATGCAAGATAAGGGCAATAAGGATTGCTAATTCTATTTGAGAACATATAACTCCATTCAAATATATTTCAAGCTGTTGGAGCACTTCGAAAGAAATGAATAATATAAACTAGAATGTTAAATTGAGAGCCCGCATTTTAAACGTCCGCATGGGTGAGATCAGATCACAAATATATTGTGTTCTGATTGTAATACTACGATGGCTTCAGCACACGAAAACTCGAGGCAGAATCAGCCTTTTTATTGCGTTGTACGCGAATCATTTTTTTCTGTCGTTCTGAAACGTGGTGAGTATTGTATAGATGCCCTTCTTTTGAGAGCTGTCATACGGTGTTGTCATAGCTGTCGTCTATCTCGAAACCCCGGTCGCCAGCCCACCCTTCTTTACACCCGCCGCTTGGGAGCGCACTGGTTCATGCCGCGCAGCCGAAAATTGAACAAGACAGCCTCATTTATTGGCCATGTAGATGGCAAGAACAGCTGTCTCAGGCTTCTGGTTATGGGTATGCCAAGAACATTCAAGCCGCCGATCGTATGTGATAAAAACAAAATCAGAAGACAATTCCCAGTTAAAGAGAAAAAGAGATGGCTTGAAGGAAGCCAGGGAGGTTAACCGGAAAGCAAGTATTAGGTTTGCTACCCTGCACTCGGTAAAGGGTAAATAGAGACAGAAAGTAAGTAAAAGGGTATGAGAAAGAGAGAGGACTGGAAGCGGGAACACACACATACTGGAATGTCACAATCCTTCAACATGGCGGGTAGTTCGCAGAAACTTTAAAGCGCCTTCGTCGCTTTTCGGCGTTGCGCACGATCTTTCCGGCATTCCAAAATTCATTTTTCGGAAAGCGACTGTTTGTCGAGGTGTATGAACACTGCTAACAGGAACTGCCTCTGACAGCTGTACCGAGGGCACTGACACGAAGCATGTTCCACGGTTTTGTGAGCGTCGCAATGGTCACTTGCAGCGCTGTCTCCCTATTCGATGCTGTAGGCCAGTGTGGTCAGATTTGGGTGCCCGTTAAACAACTCCAGGGGACGAAATTTCTGGAGTGCTCCACTACGGCGTCTCTTGTATTCATATGGTGGTTTTTGGGACGTCAAACCCCACATATAAATCAATGTCTCCCTAACCGATGCGATAAGCAAAGTCATCCGTCTAAGACACACCAAGCCACATGCGACAGAGAAGGGTTGTTTCCTATAGGTATAAACTACATGGAATCAAAATCGTAGGCAGGAATACAGGCGTTGAAGACGGGTGTTAAAAAAAAAAGCTGGGCATGTTCCGAAGAGACATTGAGACATCGTGCCATTGTGCGTGAGCGTGTTGATTGTTGTTAGACGTCGCATTAGGGCATTCTCGTAATCATCTTTTGCTGCATTATCGGTATGCTCTTTATCGATGATGTCACAGTGGCCCGTTAACTATTGAAAAGTTACATCATGTCTTGCATATATATATATATATATATATATATATATATATATATATATATATATATATATATATATATATATATATATATATAGGCTCACGTGTTCCGGCCTATATATATATATATATATATATATATATATATATATATATATAGCCTATACTATACATAGCTATATATATATATATATAGCCTACTTGAGCCTATATATATATAGGCTCAAGTAGTGTGTTTTGTGTGTGTGTGTGCGGCAAATTCTTGATGCTACATGACGCCTCAGTGAAGAATGCACGTGGTATTTGCTCTGTGCTGACTGATTTCGTAAAGCAGTTATTGTGCGCTCTGCAAAGTTTATACAACTTTGTACATCGATTATTTGTAAATTAAAAGGCAGTGTATGCTGAATACTGTTTAGTTTAAAACATGAAACCCGTTAACAACTATCTGTGATATGATACTTATATTTAATAGATGCTACATTTGAATATTTGTACGTGATACGAAATTATGCAAAACCTTGAATACTACTGATACAAAAGACAAGCTTTATATATACAGTGGATCCTGTGCCAATTATAAATTCAGTCATGTACTTCCCCTTGGTTTTTTTTTTCAGAGTCACAAACATGAAACAACGGGTGAGATGTTGTCTTCTGAAGTAAAATGACGCTTTTCTAAAGGCAGTAACGTGTCGTCTTCGCGAACATCTGTAACGCTAGACAGTTGAACCAGATGCATCTGTAGGCACGTGTATATGACACTGCTGCAGCCCTTCGTCTATTGTTATTGTGTCTGGGAAACAGGATATCTTATAAGCTGTCTCGCCTTGCATACTTTAAGAGGTATTGTATTGAACAAAGGAACCGGTGGTTGGTGTGAGGTGTTAGACAGAAGGAATGCTGAAATAGAGGATGCTTCTGAGATACGTGATAAAGAGAGCGCAGGAAAATCGATGCACTACAGCAAGATTTCGAAAACGGTGAAGCCCTCCTGCTGTGCAAGAGGCGAATACTTCAACGTCTTGCCAGAACTTCGGAATCGCTCTGGAGGTTGGTCACACTGCCGAGAGAGTCGCATAAACATTATTCGCTCAATCACTCTGATGGACACTTTTTTCTTGAATTGTTTATGAAATGTATTTACAACGTTTGCTCGTTAGAGTATTGCTTGCCATGTTGCTACTTTACACTTTTGCCAGATTAATGAACTCTGAACGCCATGCGCTTTTAATGGCGTTATCGAGATTACACTCCGGAAAGTTGTGATGAAGTAATAGGTGGCCTGATAAATCATTTTTTGTTCAGTCATTATTCTAGCCATGTCAATATGTGGGACGTTAAACCCCACATATCAATAAATCAAAATATTTGCACATTCTCTTTTACTACGTAATAAAGATGCTCTGCATGCCCAAGTTGCTTACAAGAATCTAAGAATCACTTTCATGAATGCATAATTCTGCTAAATATGGGTTGAAGATTAGTATTTAATCGCCATGTGGCTATAGTACTGTCAGCTGTAATTGTGAAGGAACACGACCGATTTTGACTTCTCAATTCAGACGCACCCCCTTTTTTCTGTGAAAAAGAAGAGATAGAGAGTCAATCTTCGTTTAGTTCCTCTCACTCCTTCATTTTTATCTCAATCGCTATCCTCCTGGATACATCACTTATTCTCCAAGTTGGACTTCACGCACCTCTGTGTGTTGAATTTTATAAAAGCTATACATATGTACTCTGATCACTCTGCATAGCAATACTAAAAAAATGAATCAGTAAAGACAGACGATGTTGTTAAGTTTCAATGGGACATCGATGACGTTCGGCATGTCAAGTTGTCTGACTGCAGGGCTAAAACTGTGCGCGAAATGTGTCTTTAGGTGCATAAGAAAGGTGAAGGGCACCTTTTAAATATGAGGATGCATGAGGAAGACAATCTAGCTCTGGTTAAGCAAGCTGTGTGCTATATTTTTTCACTGCGTGTATGCCGGTAATTCAGACCCTTTTAGTTTACGGAATACCCATCTTTTTTTAAATTTATAACCACTTCCCACGCTCAACCAATCTATCTTCCAAGATAGGTGGAGGGGAATCAACGCATGCTTAACCGAACACTTGACGCATATTTTCAGCCTGAAGTAACACAGCCTGCGGCAGGCACAGGTCTCCCAGATTTCGGGTCACTGGTGACGAAACGACGCTGCGAGCCATGCGTGGGTAGGGCACACAAATACCGAGGGACGAAGAAGCGCGCAGTCGTGCTGAGCCTACAGTATTTATTGATGCGACTAACTGCATCAAAAGTTAGCCTTGAGGCAACCCGCCGTATACGGACTCACTGCTACAACTCTCAAGTTGAAGGTGTGAGTATGCGTACTAATAAGCCCGTGGTTATAAATTCATTTTCTGACAGGCTGCAATTAGCCTAGAATTCTGAAGCTTTATTATTAGGGGACACGTGACTACAGCCTATTTTTTCTTTTTCTTGTTTTGTTTTACAAAGGACCTTCGGTGGCACACATGAAAATGAATCAATTATATACACAAGCCGTGAAGCATTGATATGATTAACCACACAGCTATATAGGTCACTTCTGTCAAGAGGGCGCACACACAGCTAAAATCGAGAGTAGGCTTTAGTTTTTGGCACCATGGCAATCGCTGCATTGGCGACTCAGTCAACACCGCTATTCGAGCGATGTCGTCAACACATAATACAATAATGTGGCATAAAACAATTGCACATGTTCTATCAGACCGGCAAGCTTTGTATGTGATCTTTTAGGTGAAACCCAAGTGGAAGAAAAAGGTGGGAAAAGAGGCATAGGGTGAATCAAACAGCTAAGGAGAGGAAAACTGAATTCTCAAGTTCAGATGTTTGAACGTGGTATTTTGAATAAATTGTGTTATTAGGCTTCGCAAGCGCAATTGTAACATATGTTGCTCTAAAGAAGCATGCTGCTGAAGCAATGAGGCTCTGGACTGGACTTTCAAATTTATTCGAGGACTTGTGCTCGTCATCGAACAACCTATAGCACCAACCACGTTAGCAAGTCAGAAAATTAGGAGTCATCAAGACATTCGAGTTATTGCGTAAATGTGTACCGATGAAGTGATTCGAATATATAATACAAGTAAACGCGTAATTATAGGAACAATTTGTATACCGTTCTACAGAAAACCTATTTTATTTACCACTCGAGCAAACAAGCTTGACCACCGTGGATTCAAGCAACTAGATGCAATATTCACGGCACAGTAATAAAAGGCCAGGCAGTATGAACTGCGTATGAACAACGTGGCTGGTGCAGACAGAAAACAATGCCGTCCAGCTAAAAAGAAAACGCAGGCTATAAGAGTACTCCAGCAGTTTATAAGGCCAATGGAAAGCCAATCTTCTGTCTTGGGTTTAGTAGCAACCCAGAAACATTCCAGTGTTCTTGACTTCACAAGCCTCCCCGTCACATACGGTTTAAAGTCAGGCTTTCTTGTGCAAGCACTGAACGGCGTAAAGGGGAGCAGTATAAAGACTACGGCGTTTGTTGATGTCTAAGAATGCCTCATTGCACGTTCTTATGCTACCTTCTGATAGTCTATCTTACTTTTCATTTTTGTCGTCCCTACCAAAGGTTTATCGAACAAATCGTTATTTGATGTACCAGTGATGGGAAGATGATGCCACCGCCTACAAAGATGGGCATTCACGCTTGTTTCCCAGGCAGACCTTTTCCGGTGTGTATATTGGCGTGTATGCTAGCTGATTGCTTGGCCTCCCAAGGACGTTGAAAATTATACCTCTTATGCCGAAAAGAGGCCCGTAGCCAGGAATCATTTTGCATGGGAGGTGCAAGAGAGGCTACCAAGGCATTCCTTCCCCTCCCTTTCCTTGGCTGCGAGCTTGACCTAAACTCGTTCATCCTTTAACGTTTTCGGGTGATCAGACGCATTAAGATTGATGAAGCAAATTCTGTTAATGTACTGTGTACATTGCCGTTCTTTCTAGGGAGACGGCCTAATTTGTTTACTCCATGTTGTGACTACAACAGAAGTGTTCATTCACGCTGACATGCAAACGGGAAAGCAGAGACGAGTGACTCACCAGTGTAATATAGGGTAGTCGGGCAAGTGTGTTACAAGTCGTCAGCTGCCCGACAGAGAAATGGTCATTTGGCCAAGTTAGAGTCCCTGAAAAGTATTGGCCCGATATATACGTAAGCAAGCGCGTGCTCGCGGGTAGAATATATTAATTATTATAGGTGGTTTTGTAATAACACCTAATATACAGAAAACCAAAAATAATTGAGCAAAAAAAGAGATATGATAACAAAACTGTGCAATCGTTAAGACACATATTAAAGAATTCGATAAGCCTTTTAAAAAATCGCATTTTACTGCTCTTCCTACTGAAATATTTTAGTAAACTATCAAGTGGATCCAACCCCATTTGTTAGTTAGTAAGTGAAAAACCTTCGTTATCCCACCAGAATCTGTGGCTACGGCCTCTTTATGGTGTAGATGATACTTAAAAAATCATGAACTCAAGCAGGGTGGCTGCAGTATGTTTACCGGCGTGATTTAGTTTATGCTGCATCTCTCTACCTATTTCATTAACGAATGCCTATGCTTTTTCAAATCACCGCGTAGACATTGCCACTTTCTTTTTTGTGGTATGAGGAGGAGATGCAGTTCACATCTTTCGTGTAATACAAGGAAGGTTTCAAGGTTCATATCTGGAAATACAAATTTAACTTAAAATAACGTACATTTTGCATTTTATCAATGGCAGTGACAACGAAACCTTACTTAAGACATAATAAGTGCAGTGTGGAACCTTCGCTTTTGCAATAGGCAGGACGTGTTCTTTCGTTATCAAGACCTGGGGCACGCAGGCTCATAAGCCGAATTTTTATTTTAAGACAAAGGGAGGGGTCACAAATAAGCTCAACAACCCCGGCAGAAGGCATCAGAGGGGATGTATTGCTTCTGGATGTGCCAGTACTTCTAGCTTAGCCAGGCAGTTGTATCCCTGTGGTGGTGGAAAAAGGGTAGAGTAACCAGAAAGAACTCTGGCGAGTATCAGCCAGGAAAAAAGCAGTACCAAAGAGGATGGGACCATTGAGCCGAGGAGCTTCCGGAAGAATGCAAATCACGACAGCGGGTTGGGTGACCATATAGCAGGGGCATAGGCAGAAATTTTTTGCGAGGGGGGGGGGGGCACGCCTCTGATTTCCGGAGAGGGGGGTGACAGCCCATTCAAATGATCATTTTAGCTGTGTGTGCTATGTCAAAAAAAATAAAAAATTGGTTACAGGTTGAGGGAGGGGGCATGGTCCCGGCACGCTGGACCCTGCTACGCTACTGCCCACAGTACCTTACTCATCCACACAGGGCCGCTTGCAGACCACGTAATGCAGCATGAATGGGCGGCCTTGGTAGTTGATGAGTCATCAGATGTACTAGAACTCACCGTTGTTTCAGCCTGGTTCGCATCCAGCTGCAAGGTGGCGCAATGCAGAGACAGCATACTTTTGTTGTAGCATTGTTCATCCTGAATTTCCTGAGGTCGAAAAAGTCACTTTTGCTTCATCAGCATGCGCTAGTTGTCTTGCCACCCCACTCTCTTCCCATGCCTCTTCATGTCTCATGCTTTTGTTTGTGGACATTTCAGTTGCTCAGAAGTTATTTGCACTGGAGGGATAAGGAAGTTTGGAAGTAAGGAAATATTGTCGAAGCTGCACTTTTGTTATTACTCGTTGCGAGGAAGGCTCTTTTCACGTGGGGCACCGGTGTCCTGAGTATGCAACTTCCGCTGCAGTACATTGCAGGCCTACTATAGACTGCTGCCTCGAGGAGCAACAATCACCACCGCTGCGTCTGACATTTATAGAGATTGTTGTCGTGGCAAGAGTCGTGGGTAAGATTTTGTCAGCGATTATGCGAATTCTCTTGTGGCACGCTGTTTCGCGCACAGTTCACTAATCGAGCACTACGTTCCGGAGAAACTTGCTTTTCGTAACAATGTGTACGTGTGAAAACCGTATTGTTATCTCTAGAGGCCACTGTTCACAAAGAAAGACGCAATGCCAGATCAACGTGCTCTCTGGAGTTACGTACTCCATATCCGAGTACGGCCTTGAGTGGGGCGAAGAATTCGTCCGTCCATTCGTTCTTGCTTCCGTTCGTTCATGCGTTCGTCAGTGTGACCGTCCATGCGTCCATCAGCCCGTACGTGCGTGCGTCTGTTCGTGCGTCCGTCCCGGCGTTCGTCCATGCAGCCGCCCCTGCGTCCGTTCATACGTCCATCCATGCGTCTGTCTGTGTCCGTTCGTCCATCTATTCAACACTCGAAGTACCACCATCTCGCATCTTTTCATCATATATTCCCCATATAGAAGCACCGCCATCCAGCGGACATTCCAAGGACTAAACGAGAGGTGGCACACGCACACTTTCTTACGGCTTGCACTTGGGGTCCACTTCCCACCTTTAACCACCTCGAGTTCATGGTATATACTAGTTCACTGTATTCATGGCACTGCGGCCGAACGCTCGCTAAACCTTTCGAAAACCAAGGAGGTTACGCCCGGCGAGTATGACGTAGCAAACTTTTTCAGTCAGATAGTGCTCAATGTACATGCCAATGGCTGCTAATGGGAAATGAGAGGCGGAGAATTTGGCTTTTACTTTCTTACGGCTTGCGCTTCGTATCTACTTCCCATTTTTAACCACCTCTAGTTCATTCATGGTATATACAAGTTCATTGTATTCATGGCACTGCGGCTCAACGCTCGCTAAACCTTTCTAAAGCTAAGGAGGTTACACCCAGCGAGTATAACGTAGCAACCCTTTCTTGTCAGATAGTGCTCAATTACATGCCAATGGCTGCTAATGGTGATCGCAGCCTGCGCGTCAACTAAAAGCCGAATGCTCCTGTCTCTCATTCCCCATAAGCAGCCATTGACATGTACATTGAGCACTATTTTTTATTGTTCAACAACGCACAGAAGAAGTCTCTCACCGGCACCACCTTGGAGGTCAAAATGTTATACTTGTTACAGACTACGAGGGACGAACGGGTGCCGCTATAAGGAGCTTCGCGCCTAAAAGCTTCCCATGTAGAGAAAAGTACCTGATGCAGCAGCGAAATGTCACAGACCATTTCAACCTTACTGTTATTTATTTTCCTTTTACAATTTCGTAGACGCTACCAACTTTCAGTTAGTATAACAGTGCTCTTCATATTAAAGAGTGGCTTTACTAGTTTTATTTGCAGTGGATGCGAGATGTTCCCACGCAATCTTCGTGAAAGTGCCCCTGTTAAAATCAACAAGTTGTATCAAAGCCATCGTTATTACACTAGCTAAACAAAAGTCGTGGCACAAATAACTATAGTGTTGTACATTGACTTAAAGAGATCCACGCGAGACGCTCCATGAAAATTACCGTCTAACTGTGCGATGATTTGAGGTTATATATCTGGCCGTTGTAATTCTCACCACGGCATGACACAGTGTGGGACTTTGCGAAGTCTTCGCAGACTCTGTGTCTGACTGTGATCCCAAGTACTATTTAGTTACTTCACCTATGTTTTCCTGGCACTCTTCTTACCCAATTTTCTAATTTTCAGGACTCTGAGCAGTCTCTTTTGTATATTAATGTGGTTAATTTTTTGACATTACTTTTGATTGTTTCTAATGTCATTGCAATGCATAATATGATGAGCAGCTGATTTCATGTGTAGAAAGGAACAGACCAGCGCAAATGCATACGTAGGCACGTTTACAGCAGGCACGTAAAATATACAAAAAGCAGAAGGCTGCGTCGTGAAAAGGAAGGTCCAGTGAAAGCAAACGTGAGCTGTGGAGAAGACAGCTGCAGTGGAGACCACGAGGCTGTGGTCTCCTGCATGGAGCGACACCGTCCACTGAGAACATTCCAGATGGCGTCCTGATCGATAAAGTGGAAAGGCTTTTCTTGTCAGGCCTCAGTGTTTGTTTGCGCAAGGAAGTGTAAATATTCACAAGCTTCGATCGGCGGACCCGTTCACGGTGTTCAGCCACCAGAAAAGCACGAGAGATAAACAAATAGACGGGCTTAGGCAAGTTCATAGATGTTCAGTACCGCTTGAGATCACAGTTGGACCAGTGCGCATTGAAGAAAGTGACTAACACACAACGCCTGCCTCCTTGTCCCTTCTTGTTTCTCGTGTCATTAACGTCAGCCAACCTGCTAAGCACTTCTATGTAACATTTGATCTAGTACAAACACCGCTGTGTTTATTTTCCCTCATATACACCTTTTAGTACAGTCACGTCTACTGACCTTAAGCCCAGAAAATTCAAACGTTATTCCCGACATTTTTTTAAGAATTACTGCATTATCTTGGAGGCATTGTCTTCACCGAGAGTTTATACAATGGGTTGTCCAGGTGCAGGATTTTCTCCTGTTGAAAGCGGTTCTGCTAAGGCAAAGTAGTAATTCTATCAAAAGAAGTAGCCTGCCAGTTAACCTCATCGTGGTACTTCATTTAAAATTTGCGCGTTAAACGTTCGCTGCCCTCGCAAAGCAATATAACTGCGTCATTGAATACCGAGTAAACCCTCCCAAATAAAGTGGTTTTTTGAAAGTGGCATAGATGGCGAAATGCTACCTTTAGGAGAAGTGATTCAGTGAAAACACTGCATCATTGTTGAAATATTTGCTCCGAGTTGAGTATATTCGATTATTCTTGTTTCGTATGAGTTGCCAAGAACAAGTATTTTTAAGTATATAATTACCATACGCAATTTTGCTGCCCTAACCATTGCTATAAAACTTTGTGCAATTGAGCTTAGCAACATACACTGCAGCCATGAAATACTTTGTATTTCGACAGATCATGCACTAGATGGAGGATTTAGATTGCGGATAATCTTGTAAAAAAACAGAGTAAAAGTAATTTTTCCTCTTCTCTAAACATTTTGCTAGGTTTTTAGAGGAAATGTGGGCTGTCCAAATACTAATGCATTATGAATGCGATTTAGAAAGAAATATTTTATGTAAAGCACCATCTCCAAAGCAAATTTTTGTAATGGAATTCCCTTGAACAGAATTTATTCAGGGAGAAGCACATTCACGAACTTTTTTTTCTTATGTGCAGTATACTGCATCATTTTTTCTTATTAAAATACAGAGCATAGAAGCGTATTTTAAATACAGGCACAACAAAGTAAAGGGAGAATGAATCACCATTGTTTGAGGCTTAACAATCTCAACACCGAATGACAAGCGGACCTTTCTTAAGCAGCATCTCTTTCTTGTCGGGGTAATTCTCTCGGTGAACCTGTCCACTAAATCCGTTTTCGGACAGGTTAATCCCTGCGACTTTAATGGGCTGGATCAATTTTGGCAGTCACGAATAGAAGTGGAAAGCGCAGCCAAGCAGAAGGGAGAGGATAAGTTGGGGGGTGACTATGCGCGTACGCCGGCCATCGCGCACTCAGCCGTGGTCTTTGTACGTCCCATAACACCACAGCTGCCATATATTACGCAACCACCTGCCCTATGCATCAGGGCGAATTATCTGAAACTCGAGCCCGCTATTCTTTAAAAATGGCTTCTGAAAAGAGATGGTTGGCAGAAGTCAGAGAGCAGCAGGGTTGGGAGAACGGGGCGTGGGTCGGGGAACGTGCTTTCGTCTTATCGAAAACGGCATGTCGGCTTTGTGTGTTAAATGCACTGGTAATAACTTATTTTCATTTAATTGTCTATTTTTTATCGACATGTGCAGATACCAATGTTATGAATGACACGGCTTTTGAGCATCAGTATTACCAGTGAACAAAGAAAGCTGATGGCATTATTACAAAATAGCCTAAAACATGAAACGCTGCTTGGTTAGCATCATGCCCATATGACTGTGATATCTTCAGTTAATGATGTCTTTTTCTCTGCAGTTCCGCGTGTCACCAGTGATGAAGTGCTTGAAGGTATGATTTGTGGTGTATTGACATAAGGTTTGAAGGGTGCTGCTTTATATTGAAACTGAAATTGAGCTAGATCTGAGACATCCTGGAAATTAGTGGTTTTGGGTAGAAAGAGCCGTTGCAGCTTCTCAAACTATTGTTGGAGACTTTGTTGTCTCCCAACAATGAACTCGTCAATCATGACTGATATCGCGCAGCACAAGGTTTCTCAAGGAATTATATATATTGCAATGGATGAGTGTGTAAGCTGTTTTGCCTAACGGTGCTTATACTTTGTGAGCTGTGTAGACGAAGTTGCAGGGTGATATAGTTCGCAGAACAGTTATAGTTGTTATTGTAAGTTAAAAAAAACTCAGCCATGAATTCTATTTTTTCTAAAACGAAAACCTGCTTACTACAGTTTACGTGCTTGGCTGATAAAAATTATAATATTGAATGAGATCATTTGAGTTCGGCAATTTTTTGAAAATTTATGTACACCATCAGAGTTATTTTTTGTGTTGTTTCTGGTTGTTGATCACTTAGTTTATTTATTGATTTTTACTATCCCTCAAAGAGCATCCATGGGAATGTGGCTATCTAACACTCCCCTTGTAAACTACGTGCCACATGCAATCACAAAAGTTTTTTTGAGTTGTTCGTAGCAGTCCTTGCTCTTTGAATATACTTTTTTTAATCATGAACGAGTGATGGTTTGGAACATTTTTAAACAATGTTGTGCCTTTGTGGTGCTTGCTAGATCTATTAGGTCAAAAAGGCGGCAAAAAATACCATCAAGAGCAACAAACTCACGAAGAAGAAGGAGCAAAAATGCAGCAAAGAAAGAAATAATTGTATTGGGGCTGTATTGGGGGTGTGAAGCCTAATTGAAGCACGGAGTTTGAAGGCCCTTTTGTTTCTCTTCGGGTTTCTTTTTTGTCCTCCTATTCTTCTTTTTTCCCCTTTTTTGCAGGTTTGTTCTGTCTTTTTTTTCCATTTCTTTTGGTTAGGAGACTGCTCTTTTTGCTCGCCGCTCGTCCTTCGTCGGTGGCGTGTACACATGTGTTTCGTGCACATTTCTGTGGTGGCGCTCACGGTCGCCTCTCCGGGGATTCTAACAATGCTCATTAGATGGCGCACCACCCCCAAGGCAGAACAAATCAGGTTCCATTTCTCTGCCTGAAGAAGCAGAGATATGGAACGTAATTAACATTTTTCTTTGTTATAATAATGTCGGTTTAATAGACGTAGATAAGGCATTACGCCAACATAATATTTTGCGAACCTGGTGACACACATGTCACCACCCTGTTATAAAGGGGACGCTCATAGCATCGTCCGTCCGTCCGTCCGTCCGTCCATCCGTCCGTCCGTTCGTCCGTCCGTCCATCCATCCATCCATCCATCCATCCATCTACCCATCCATCCATCCACGAGCCCTCCACTAGGGCGTCTCTCATAATCATATGGTGGTTTTGGGACGTTAAACCCCACAAATCAAATCAAATCATCCATCCATCAATCCATCGATCAGTCCGTCCGTCCGTCGGTCCGTCCAATGGTTTTAGAAGAAAGCGAAGTGAAGAGAAAAGTGTTTCATGGCAACTGCCTTTCTGTATATGGAGGTCACCTCAGCAGTGCCACACAGGGGGTGGGTATTTGTGAAGACAAAGGAATATGAAAGCTAGAAGAAAGGAAGTGTGCGACAAGGGTGTTGGGTCTAGCTGCGTGGGAACGCACGCCGCGTTCAAAGGCGTCGGTTTTCTGGTGACTATAAAAATCCTCACTAGATACCGCGCCGTCGCTCATGGTGGCCATAGAGGTTTCTAATATACACTGGAGGGAACTCTGACGCTAGTGTCTATGGGAGCTGCAACGCAACAGCGCTACAGCGAGCATGGGAATGATGGGTAGTACATAAATTTGTCTAATTTTCATACTTATGGCCTGCTTTTGGCTCCGTGTGTGTTCGTGTGGCTTCGAGCTGTTTTCTTACGAAACAAAAATCAGCAAATGTTCAGCGGTTGCGCTTCATCACCTTGTTCTTTTAGACTTACCTATCCAAATCAGGTCCCGAAGCTCAAACGGTTTCAATCTTTCTTTCAAAACAAAACCAAAACACAGCAATAAACGAAGCCACAAGCACGATTCGCCACCCGCAAGTACGAAGACTAGGCAAATGTGTGTACTACCCATCTTTCCCATGGTCACTGAACGATCGCAGCGACAGAGTCCCCTCTAGTTATCTTTAGGAAACTCTATCATGGTGGCGTTCATCACTCTTGGCACGTACGCTTCCTTTCTCTTCGCTGGGAGTTCACGCAGTCTGCATACTTGGTCACCGCTCGGTCGCATGTGCGACCCACACACAAGTCAAGGCAACTGCGCGGTGGGATCGCAACGCAGCTGGAGCTCGGGCTCACCCCCAAGACCTGGCGGTTACAGCCCAGATGGCCGAAGCGAAGAGGAATCACTCGCAAGCGAACCCGGAGCTGCAGGCTGTGTATATAAAATGTATGTAGTGCATCAAAACGTATATTTGCAAATTAATAAACATTGTGATCGGAATGTATATATAACAATGCTGTTAATGTATATGTGATGATATAAAATGTGTGTGGAGGGTGAGCAGGTTATCCGATTTTATCCGAGCAAGCTCCTTTAACATCGTTCACTTTGTGGATGTGGCAATAATTTTTTATTTCTTTCTCTCTCTTTGATAATTTTTTTTTATCTCGCTCTTCATGATCTAGCTTTATTTTTTCCTGTCACTTTCTTTCTTTTTACTACTCGATTCATTTTTTTTTCTGTTTCTACATGTGGTTTCACCTACGTTACACCTAGAGAAGTTATGACATACGACTATATACGACCGGCTCCTCAAAGGGCCTACACTTAAAAGATAAATCCCCATAGTATTTAAGTGGCACTGATGGCCCCGCCTACGTTTCTAATATACTATCAATACTTACCAAGGACGTCCGTCGTAGTGGAGCAGTAGTTATGATACTCGGCCCCTAACTTAAGGTCGCGGGCTTGATCCCGGCCGTAGCGGCCCATTTCAATAGAAATGAAACGATAGATACCCGTGTGCTGTCTGATTTCAGTGACTTTAAAGCACACCGAATGGTCGAAATTGCCGGAGCCCTCCACTACGGCGTCTCACGTAAACATATCGCGGTTTTACGATTTAACACTTTAGACATTTTTACATACCACAGAGTGAAACACTGTTGAGATCATCGTTCACTGTGGGATGTTCCTTAGGTGGAACTATGTCACGTGGGGTGCTCAATCGACCCCTTGTTTTACGGTCCAGCAGCCGTTTTTTTTCTCTTCTATCAGCCAAGAAACCTGCCAGCGTCAGAGACGCTCCACCACCGCTTTCATTCTGTCTACTAGCCTTTCTTTCTCGGTTTGTATTCTGCTGGCTCCATTCCCGTGCCGATGACTTCTCGGTCGATTTGGATCGGTGTGTGGCTACGCTGTGCCGATGCCTTGTGAGCCAAGAACAACACACAGCACAATCTCTATGCAGTGGTCGGCAACTGGTCAGACGTTCGATTGACCAACTGTGCTCCTCTCTGCGTGAAGATGAGTCGAGCAGTCTCTTGACGTGCCGGTGCACAGCCAGCGTGCTTTCAGTGAGCACTCGCGACAAGTGCCCAGTCTAAAAGCAAGAAGGCATCTTATGTTTTGTTAGTCGAACCCTCAGATTCAATTTCGCACCAGGACGTGTATCTGTAGCCGCATTGGGTGGCTTCACTCGTTCTTGTCATGAACTACTTTCCCGATGCGAGGCTATTGATTTAATTTGTAACAGAGTGTGGCCGTCTCCAGCAGTGCACGCAGGCATGAACGAACGAACAATTAAAAGCGAGCACTCGAGACGCCCAATGTTATTTACACATACTTTTTTTAAAGAGACACTCCGTCTGGTAACCTAGATGTGACGAGAAAGCATTTTCAAGCTCAAACACCAAGAATAATATTTGTGGGCTTCAAAGCTACGCATGCAGTATGGTGGAAACAAAACTTTTCTCGTTTGCTTCGCCGCTCAAGTCACAGCTGCGTGTACAATTCTAACAGGGACATCGACACGCCCTCCTGTCAGCGTGTTCGCCCCAATAATCTTCGATCGACCATGGTCTCCGCATGCATACGCTTTTGTGCCGTATAACCTTTGCACGTACGAACACACGCATACATACACAGCGAAGACCAACTGGTAGGAAGGAGACAGCGTGGACGTCAGCGGTGAGGCGAGCCGATTAATCAGCGCTCATTAAGAAAGCCGCATCATGCTGCGCTGCTTCAAGGAGATGAGCACATTAGAGGGGCTATATCGATTACCGAGGACAGCGATGCGCCAAGACGCTGGCTTCTGGACTGAGTCCTCCTCACCAATAGCAAAGACTGTGTCGATACTGCTCGCTTCCAGCCTTCTTCGGTGACTTGACCTTGAGCGCGGCTTCTATATACGTCATCACGCAAATATTCACTTTGAAAGCTGCTGAGCCGCAGGAACAAGACGATGGTGGAAGTAAGAGTAGCATCAGCCACTCTTTTTCTCCTGCAATCAACAGTCCCTCCATATATGCGTTATTGTAGTTTGTACAGTAGTCGCCAGGTCTGGCTGATTCGCTCTTTTTGAAGATAGTTCTATAGCACTGGCCTATAAAAAGGGGTATGTAGTCAATAAAGTGTTGCTGCATCATTATCTCGTTTTTCCAAAGCTGCATATCGCCCTTAGTATACGATGACGTATTAAATAACTTTATGGAAACCATGGACATCCTAAGACGGAGTAAAAGACATTCGCTGCAAAAGAAAAAAAGCTGCCTAGGCACAGCATATAAATAATAAATAACGTGATGAACCATCAATTAGCAGTGTATATGCGTTACACACTGATGATAGCTCTTATAGGCGTCGCAGTGACACATTAAAAATAACAAATTAACATAAGTTGGTTCAGAATAGTGCCCAGAGAATATTTTTCTCACTCACTAACATATCCGCATTTTACATTTTCGTTTGCTTTTGTGCTGACAAGGAATTTCAAGTGTCCCTATCTGTTTGTTGCCATTTTGGGTTTCAGCTAATGTCGTTAGCTGCGTCGGTCTTATTTTTGCTCAGCAAAAGTTTGGTTAAACATTAACATTGCTGCAAACAGCCGGTGATTGCATGCGTGTTTGCTGCGCCGATACCTATATTCTTACATTTCGAGGAGAGCGCCCATCAGTTTGAACTTTTACAGCTGCGGTTTTATTCCGAACAATAATCTTAGTAGATTCGTCTTTTGGTCGAAAGAAGCTATCGAGAGAAACCGTTCTGACAAAGTGTCTGCATTAGTGTTTACTTTCTGCGCAGTTTACTCGAACGATATTGTGCGAATGTGTTGGCACGCTTGGTGAAGCAATAAAAATGACAGTTTGTTGAAAAACTTTAAACTCAATTCCACAGTAGGCATAAACACAACAGTGAGGTTGCAATAGAAGAATGAGAAAGAAATATTCAATGCAGATTAGCGCTTTCCTTTCAAACACTTTGGAGGGACAGCTGCCATGTTTCTTAGCAGTAGATGAGCTGTCTTTATTCTAATATGCGTAGGCAGGCCATAGAGGAGGCAGTCAGACAGTTTTTAAAAAATGAAGCGTAAAGGCTCTAGCCTTGTTTCGTTTGTTGCTTGGGGAAACAGGTCTGGCTGCTCTTTTGTTATGTTACTGGTGTAAATAGGTACTTTTGTCTTTCTATAGAACATTCTCCTCCTCTGCAGAGCAAATCACAGACACCGTAAACAAAAGCCGTAAACGCTGCATAAATTGAACAAACTATATTATAACTTTCTTAGCGTGCACAAGAGACAGAACAAGAAAGAGACAGACGAGCACTAAAAAAAGTTATAATATGGAAACATACCAAGTTGCCCAGCTATCTTTTTTATTGCAGTATAAAATGCTCACTTACGTAATGAAACGATGAAAACACGACATCAGAAACAGGAGTAAAGTAGTTACAGAGCGCTGTAGTAATTATTTAATAAGTGATGTTTAATTATGGGATGATGACGTACGATGATGTAAAAAACACGAAAAGAATGCCGAATGAAAGGAAAAAGAGCATACAAAATATGATGATGATGAGTAGTTTTTAGTGGCGCAAGGGCCAATTGATGGCCAAAGAGCGCTATTTCAATTGACTGCAAATATGAACAATGATATGCATAGTGCGTGGTTGTAAAGGGCCTTCAAATTCGTCGCTCTAACGCGGGTTAAAACATGAAAGTACAAAAATCATGACAGTGGCGTGACATATGTGCAGTGATAGCGGATGGCAAAATGTCATGATAATAAAACCATGGTGAAGGTGTAGTCACCGCAGCCACGACCACTCTATAGGGGTCGTGCTACGGATGACCTCGAAATATCGGGTGAAAGCTTTGCACATCTTTTAAAAACGTAAAAAAGTGCTTGCAGTTTAAAAAGCGGATCCCTACCGATGAGCATCCCAGGGTGTAGAGGGAGCTGCTGTCGGTAGGGCAGTAAAAAGTGCTTTTTTCTTAGAGCATCTAGCTCATTGCACTGGACGAGAATGAGGAGAACCATAAGGGGCTCTCCACATCTCTCACAATATGGTGGATTGCCGGTAGATAGAAGAAATGAATGTGTAGAATGTGTATGTCCTGTTCTAAGCCTTGTTAGTATTACTTCTGTGTGTCGTGATTTTGATAGTGGCGGCCAATAACCTAGTTGCGGCTTAAGAGCATGGAGTTTATTATCTGTGTGTTTATCCCACATGCTCTGCCAATACCCCCTGAGCTTTCGTTTTATAAAAGGTTTTAAGTCAAGTGCAGGGACTGGTGTTGATGCATTGTCAGTAGTGACATTGGTGCAAGCAGCCAGATTGTCGGCCAAAACATTCCCTTGTATTTCACGGTGCCCTGGAACCCAGCAGACAACGACATGCTGCTTTGATGTGTAGAGTGTGCACAGAAGTGAGTAAAGTGACACCAGCACGGGGTTCTTGTGTTTTTTAGGAGTTTTCAGGGCTTTGACCACGCTTAGGGAATCTGTGTATATTACCGCCTTTTGTAATTTTATCTGTTTAATGTGTTTTACGACCACCAGTATTGCGTAAGTTTCTCCTGTGAAAATGCTTGCATCAAGATTAAGAACGCCGGCCTCGGAAAAGGATTGGCCCACCGCAGCATATGACACAGAAGTGTTTGACTTTGACGCATCGGTAAAGAACTCAAGACATGTGTATTTAGGTTGTAGTTCTAGGAAGTGTGTATGTATGTGTGCAAGTGGTGCGTGCTTTGTGACATCAACAAAAGAGACATCACAGTCTATAAGCTGCCACTGCCACGGTGGCAGATATGTTGCAGGAGCCATCAAACTGTGTTCAAGAGGCACACCTGTTTCTTCGGCCAGGCTCCTTACACGCAGTGCGTAGGGCTGCCTAAACGAAGGACGGTTCTCGAACAAGCTAGAACAAGACAAATCATTATTTGTGAAATGGGAAGGGTGTTTCTTGTCTGCCTTCACCTTCAAAAAGTACAAAAAGGACAGGAAACATCTTTGTAGGTGGAGCGACCATTCATTCGATCCATGTACAGGCTCTCCACAGGGCTGGTGCGGAAAGCACCCGTAGAGAGGCGAATGCCTAGATGGTGGACAGGGTCGAGAATTTTCGAGGCTGATGGTGTTGCCGACTGATAGATTATAGCACCGTAATCTAGGCGTGTGCGTACGAGGCTTTGATATAAGTTAATTAAACATTTCCTGTCACTACCCAATGTAGTGCGTGACAACACTTTTAAAACATTCATGGCTTTTAAACATTTTGTTTTTAAATACTTGATGTGCGGTACGAAGGTCAACTTGTTGTCCAAGATTAGGCCTAAGAATTTATGCTCCGCATTTACAGACAGACGTTGACCGTTCAGTTCAATGTCGGGTTCTGAGTGCATGGCTCTCTTTCGGGAGAACAAGACACACGTGCTTTTTTTGTGGGTTCAGTCGGAATCCGTTTTCCTCTGCCCATTTGGAGACCTTGTTTAAACCTAACTGAACGTGCCGCTCACACATTGCCAAATTGCATGACTTGAAGCCAAGCTGAACGTCGTCGACATATGTACAATAGAACATATTGCGGGGGATGGATAGGTGCAAGGAATTCATTTTGATAAGAAAAAGTGTACAACTAAGTACACCCCTTTGCGGCACGCCTGTTTCCTGGACAAATGTTTGGGAGAGAACACTGCCCACAGGGACACGGAATGTACGATTGGACAAGTAGCTTTCGATAATAGTAAACATCCTGCCACGCACACCAAAATTGGACAGGTCTCTTAATATTCCGAATCTCCATGTCGTATCATAGGCTTTTTCGATGTCGAGGAACACAGAAAGAAAGTATTGTTTGTGGACGAAGGCATCTTGGATCTGTGCCTCGATACGCACGAGGTGGTCAGTGGTGGATCTACCCTCTCGAAACTCGCATTGGACTGGGTCGAGCAGATTGTTCGTTTCAAGCTAATGTACAAGTCTGCGATTTATCATTTTTTCAAAAAGTTTACACATGCAACTTGTAAGTGCGATTGGCCTGTAACTACTAACGGAAGATGGATCCTTGCTTTGCTTTCAAATTGGAATAATAATGGCTTCTTTCCACGCAGAAGGTATTTCACTGGAAAACCAGATAGAGTTATACAGGGAAAGCAGGGTTTTTTGTGTTTCAGAAGGCAGTTGTTTTAATATTTAGCATACTATACTGTCCGTACCTGGAGCTGATTTATTGCAAACATGTAGCGATGCTTGTAACTCGGCCAAACTGAAAGGGTTGTTGTACGACTCATGTTTAGAGGATTTTCGCTGAAGTTTCTCTTTTTCAATTTTTCTTTTGTGTCGTTGAAAAGATGCAGTATAATGCGACGAACTGGACACCTTTCCGAAGTGGGCACCGAGGAAGTTCGCCAGATCTTCCAAGGTGTCCCCTTGTGTGTCTACGAGAGGTAGTGAAGATGCGTGTCGTCCTGTTACCTTGTGAACCATGTTCCAGACTTTAGTTTCTTGTGTATATGAAGTGATGCCTGATAAAAACTTAAGCCAGCTTTTTCTCCTAGCCTGCCGGCGCGTGTCTTGCCTTGGGACTTGATTTTCTTAAAACTTTCAATATTCTCTGCCATCGGCGAGTCCCGTAGCAATCTCCACGCTTTGTTTTGTTGTTTGCGTGCATTGCGACAATCAGTATTCCACCATGGGACACGTCGCTTGCCAGGCAGTCCAGAAGTTTGCAGGATGCATTTCATCGCAGCGTCGGTCAGAAAAGCATAAAAGTATTGTACAGCTGCATCTATGTTTAAACCAGATAGGTCAGTCCAACTTAAGTGACTAATCTGCGAGAACTGTTCCCAATCAGCTTTGTCAGTGATCCATCTGGGGACCTGTGGGTGATATTCATTTTATATGGGTGTGCTTAGCGTTACGGGAAAGTGGTCACTTCCGTAAGGAATATTGATGACATTCCATGTCAGTAAAGGAAGGAGGGATGGTGAGACAATGCTAAGGTCTATTGACGAGTAGGTATTGCTGGCAAGGCAGTAATATGTGGGCTCTTTCCGATTGAAAAGGCACGCGCCAGAAGTAAAAAGGAACTGTTCGATCAGGCGACCTCGAGCATCGCAGCGAGAGTCACCCCATAGATTGCTATGTGCATTGCAATCTCCAAGGAGGGTATAATGTTCTGGAAGTTTATCTATTAGGGACTGGAATGCACGTTTTTCAAGATGGTAGTGTGGAGGTATGTAGACAAAGCAGATGGTCACGAGTTTGTTCAGGAGGACTACACGAATAGCCACTGCTTCAAGAGATGTTTCGAGTGGTAGATGAGTACATGCAATCCCTTGATTTACTATAATAGCCACACCAACAGATGACGTGACGGCTTCATTCCTGTCCTTTCGAAAAATGATATACTGGCGTAGAAAATTAGTGCTCTTGGGTTTTAGGTGTGTTTCTTGTACACACAGCACTTTTAGTGACTGTTTATGTAAAAGTTCTTGAATATCGTCAAGGTTTCTCAGTAGTTCTCTGACGTTCCACTGTAAAATTTGTGTCTCCATTTTCAATGTAGTTAAGTGCTGGGTGTACAGAAACGTTGCCTTAAGTTACAGGGCCTGTTGGAGCCCTGTAATACGGGTTTTCTCTTTCTTGCTTCGCTCCAAAGAGCTGCGCCTTTCCTTCGGCGCGTGGGGCGCCGAAGGAGTATGGCTTGTGTCCATCACCTCTTCTGAGGTGGTGGATGGTGCTTGCTTGGCAGGCACGTTTATGGCAGTTTCGGACCTGACTGTACTTGCAGTGGTCCGTGGTCCAACAGTCTCTGAAGTTTGCTGGCCCTTTTGAACAGGAGGCGGAGCACTACGGACTGCTCCAGCCGGAGGCGTTTCTGGCACAACCGCAGTCACACTTGGTGTGAATCTCGCGGGTGCCGAAAGACGTGGCACGGCGCCTCGACGCGCCACGTCGGCGAAGGAAGGTTCAGAATTATTGTGTGTAGAAAAACATTGACGTGCCTCTTGAAATGACAGGTTAAACTTTACCTTAAGTTCTAATATTTGTTTCCCTTTTTTCCATGCAGGGCATGATCGGGAGTAGGCAGCGTGATCTCTTTCACAGTTAGCGCAACAGGCTTCTGAAGTGCACTTTTCGGATACATGTTCACAAGATGCGCACTTCGCGCACCTAGCGCGCCCTCTGCACGTTTGAATCCGTGTCCGATGTGCTGACACTTGAAACATCGGCGAGGATTCGGTATATAAGGTCTGACAGGAAGCTTGCAGTAACCAGTTTCAATAGAGTCGGGAAGGTTGCTTGTACCGAAGGTAACTATGATGTGCTTTGTTGGGATCTGTTTATTATCTCGCCTGATTATTATTCTTTGTACTTTCACTACATTTTGTTCTTGCCAGCCTTCGAGCAATTCACTTTCAGACAGCTCGAGGAGGTCATCATCAGATATGACACCACGCACTGTGTTCATCGACCTATGTGGGCCCACTGATATTGGGATGTTATCAAATGAAACGAGTTTTGTGAGCTTGTCGTACTGAGTCTTGTCGTGGACTTCTAGAAGGAGATCGCCATTCCCCATCTTAGTTACTTTATAACCAGGGCCAATTGCATCTGTGAGCGTTTTCGAGACAATAAATGGTGAAATAGATCGAACTGTTTTCTTTTCATTTTGGCTGTGGATTACATGGTACTTGGGGAAGGTCTGTTTAGGCTGTGCAGTAAAGATGCTGTCATCGGTGCGCCACCTTTTCAGGCGGCGATCAGGGAGTGCAGGAAAAGGGTTTTCCATAAGAAGCATTTTAAATTCGGCAACGATGGTGGCCACCCACCACCGAGCCCAACAAGGGGACGCTACAAGGTTGAATAGTGAACACTTGGAGACGCCAGCCATGCATTGCCGCTATAACCGAATATAACTACCCAAGGTTGGGTAACTACACAGGGTTAACCCTTGCCGCCAGGAAAATTGGAAGAAAACAGAAAAGAGTAGAAGACAGGACAGATAGATAGTGAGAGATAAAGACGAAGATGTAGGCAGAGAGAGATAGGAAAAGGCGACTGCCGATTTCCCCTGGGTGGGTCAGGCCAGGGGTGCCGTCAACGTGAAGCCGGGGCCAAAGGGGTGTGTTGCCTCTGCCGGGGGGCCTTAAAGGTCCAATCACCCAGCGTCAGCTCAACCCCCAGGATCCCCCTTTCCCCGGGCACGGCAAAGCCACGCACGGCTAGGCGTGGGAGGGAGTAGAAACTCCCCCGTTAGCTCGGGTCCATGGTGTCGCTACACACCAAACGCCTACTTGCGCAGGCGCCCCTGCGGGGAGAGCATGCAAAATAAAGGCCATGATTTTTCTTAGAGAGGGAGAGAATAAGTATGAAAAAAGGCAGGGAGGTTAATTATTGGAGCCCGGTAGGCTACCTTGCTCTCAGAAGAAGGGGGTAAGGAGAATAAAAGTTAGAAAGAGAGAGAAGGAGAGAAAAGCCATTGACATAATGACAATTATGTGCTAACATCACGGATGGTGAGTCACACCCTTGTCCTTATCAAATCAGCGCATTCGTTGGATTACGTCCCTTGTATGCGCTGTCCCATGTGCCCAAATTCTTGCCGATGGTGATGCCATGACGGTTCCGCTTGCGTTCTCAAGCAGCAGACTTCTGAAGGCTTTCGAAAACAGGAGTGATAGTTTCAAGCACTGGCAACATGCTTCGAGCTGTTGGTGTATGCATCTTGCTCAGCAGCAGGCGCATAGCACCGACAAGGGTGCTGACCATACCAATAACTTGGCCATCTTCGTTCAGGTTAGGCGGCACCGATGAAATGTCTTTAGCTATCGAAGTCTGATGCCGCTCATAAGGCGCAAGTATCTTTGGGAGTTCGGGCCAAGCGTCAACTGCATTACTAGTAGAGGCTTCACTGTCCTTTGACACGTCTGTGTTCGTACTCGGTAGTAGGAAAGAAGCGTCAGCTCCACTGCTGGCAGAAGCGTCTTTGTCGTTAGAACCGGCAGCACTTGATTCGAGTGGGAAAGATTGGCGTGGTTTTGAACGCGCTTCACGAGGTGTCAAATTTTTGGAGGCTTTGGTGTAGCGCCGTCGACAGAACAGTCTTCGCGTAATGGATGCAGCTGCTTCTTCGTGAGAGATGTCATTTCTAGCTTTTTTTGGTATCGTTAGTTCCATCCGACTAAAAGGAGAGTCCTCCAAAGAGGTATCTTGTGGCCCATTGAAATTTTAGCGCTTCAGTATTCTGGTCTGGAATGGGCCCGTGTTGCGGTGCCTAGTGAATCGGGAACACACGGAAGAGTTCGTGCACGCCCGACCTACGTGCCATAACTTCACGCATTTCCAGAACTGAAGTGATTTCGGTATAAAAGGGCGAGCTGTGTCAGAAGTGACCCATCTTTACGTGTGATGGGAGCGATTCACCGTTCAATGCAATTCCTATGCATCGTGATGTTCCGATGCATGATATACTCGTAATAATGGTATCTTCTGAAGTCGGCTTGATCACAACTCGTAGGCCCGTGTTAGCAATGGCTTCGTCAACATAATATAATAACCCAGTGCTAACTTTTATGCCCATGGTATATGAGTGCTGTCTTTCATGACATAATGTTTCGTAACTTTTCGCAATTTGTCTAGCGCAGTCACATGATTGATGTCAATCGCTAGAATGTTCTTGCGGCTATTCACTTTGACTTCTTTTACTTCGTTCGGCACCAGTGCCTCTAGCTCTACAGACATGGTTAGCTGGTTGAGGCGTCTCAAGTTGCTACTGGCGAGAGCAGGCATGAAGAGGATTGTTAATACCTCGGTATTCTGTGAAGATCGCGTGGTGGACTCACTCGAATTGGTGGACGTGCTCAGAAATCGTTTCTTTCTCTTGCGGCTTCTCACAATCTCGAATGTGTTGTTCCCCGATAATTCACTACTGCCGTAGTAGTGTACGGTGTCATCGCTGCGTCATCGCTCCATCGCACACGGGTAGGACACCACGCTTGACGGGCGAAACGAAAATCACACACACACACACACACACACACACACACACACACACACACACACACACACACACACACACACACACACACACACACACACACACACACACACACACACACACACACACACACACACACACACACACACACACACACACACACACACACACACACACACACACACACACACACACACACACACACACACACACACACACACACACACACACACACACACACACACACACACACACACACACACACACACACACACACACACACACACACACACACACACACACACACACACACACACACACACACACACACACACACACACACACACACACACACACACACACACACACACACACACACACACACACACACACACACACACACACACACACACACACACTGGAACTCAAATATTCGGCATTCTGCATGCCACACTGAAACTTCAGAAAATCAATAACGACTCGGGACATGGCTTCCGGGAAGGGTTTGGGTGATAATTTTTTACGCCATCTGCAAATTGCGAAAAGAAATTCTAATAATAAATATGAACAACAGACGCGCGATTCTGTTTGCCTGGTCAAGAAAATTGCTCGGATGGGGAAAAATTAAGGTTTATAAAAAAAGAGGGAAACACGAAAGAGAGAAATGTGTAATGGCGAAGGTGAAATTACGAATGAATATCTAGAGAGGAAAAAAAAATGCTGAACTGAGACTGACGTAAGTAGAAAAAAAACGCCAACAGCCACGTCTTTTTTAAATTATAAACAATATCACGTAAAAACTACCATAATTTCAGTCACAACCTGCTCGCAGGCCATAAACTAAGCATCCTCTCCCTCTTGCACACCGGCAGTAAATCAAGCAGCGCCGGTCAAGCTTTATTGGACGACCGCATGGAAACGTCCGCACCACTGCCGCTGTCGTTTAAGGGCAAGATCGCAGCATCCAGCGAACGAAGACAGTGTGGCCGGCTGTAAGTCAATGTCGCTACGCTTTAGCGATCCTGTCAGCCCATCTGTGGTGAACTGACGGTGAACGACCTCTATACCCTCGTGAACTTACTTACAGCGCAACACCAGAAAAAATACAGGACAGGGAAGGAGCAAAAGAGAAAGAAAAGACGGCGCTCTCTTGCTCCTTTCCTGCCCTGTATTTTTTCTGGTGTTGCACTGTAAGTAAGTTCACGATGGATCCTAACCAACTGGCCCAACTTACCGTCTTGCGATCTCTATACCGTACTCGTTCATCTTTTCCGGATGTTGGTGCCACTACGGTCTTGTATCTTGGCCCAGCTTTACACCCCGTCAACTTTGTGTAGAAGACGAATAAAAAAAAATGAGTCCAGAAGTTGATCACAATACAACAATGCAATACATACAGAAATACATCAACTGTGATCAAAAAGAAGACTTTCACCTTCTATTGGTCTCAGGTGATTGCCTAAAGCACACCAAGTTTTTTTATTTTCTATTTAATTTCTGCAAACCCGATGTAGGGAGATAACTAAAGAGTGAACCAATATTAAGGGGGGATCTTCGCACGCTGCGTGTAAAAAAATTTTGATCATTTGATTGCTGCCTTTTTTCTTGTTCTATCTCTCGTTTAGGAAGTTAACTCTCTTTTAACAACTTTAAGTTACCTTGCTGTGGTTATGTAAACTTTAAAAATGTGACATTGTGAAGAAAAAAACTACAGTGGCGTAATGTCTTCGTATGAAGTTTTAATTAACAGACGTTGAGCAACATCGTAACACGATGCTCGCAGCACTCTTCATCAACACATGGCGAAGCAACACACCGCTCCATATCCCTCGATACATCACGCGAACTCACGGAAGGAAAGCACTTTGCCACCCGTGCTATATCATTAGCGAATGAACCCCTGCAAGCAACTAATGAGAAGGTTTTTTTATTACATACTTTTTTTCTGTACAGGCTCCTTCTGTCTCTTTCTAGTTAAGTGCTCCTTTTTAGCTACTTATATACGAAGGCGTGTGTCAGCTTAAGCATCCATTTCAGGTGTTTCGAAATTGAAAGTTTCCATTTGTAACTCTCCTAAAGACATCGGTGCTAAGGGTTTCTTTCAGAAAGTCGTATTGAGTGCTTTTGTGCCAGAGAAAAAGTCGACGTGTAGAGTGCTCGGAGATCCTCGAAAAATACAAATATCAGAAACCCGTGTCAGTTATATAGAAAGAAATGGTGCCTTCTCAGCGTCATCGTCTCACGGCATCGTTAAAGCTTTTTCGCAATTATGCTAGATTCTTACTCGGAGGCTAGTTCAATGATGGCCGTGTGGAGCTATATCGCACCAAATAAGGGAGCCATGATTAGAATAGAGGGTTTCTAAAAAGGATAAGCTTTTTTTTTCTCTGTGTGTGAATTTTGTTTAACTCGGCCTGGCCCCCAAAGGAGTAAAACGATTTATTTCCCATTTCATCGGCGCACCATGGCTCAGCCACTTCATTTTCGCAACGCGCGCTGTCAGTTGGTCGGGGATCAGAACTTGCACCGTGCTATAGACAGGGTCACTTGCACCGAATGAAAAAGGTGCCGTTGTTAAAATCCCCGAAGGAGGAAGTAAATTGCGCTTCCATGTTTAAGAGCGCGCCGCGTGCAGTAGCGTTCTCATAGATTCACTAACGGTAGCTGCAATTAAACTGGCTCACATTCTTTTTATTTATTTTTCACCACCAAATGGGCCAACCGAAGCCTTCTGTCTTTTTGTTGCGGCCGTGAAAAGGAGATTGAGAAATTAAGAAATGTGACTCTCTGGTGGTAAACTTTTTGGTTTTCTTTTCACTAACGTTGGCGAGCTTTCGTAAGGAATTTCTTTTATTTTTTTTAGTTTATCATTGCAACCATACACTACACATGTTGTGGGCACTGACGTAGAATATATGCGAACATTGGAAGCTGCTTGTTAGCGCGCAGAGCAGAAGCATGTTTTGTTTATTTTTAATAAATTATACCAAGTGGATGCAAACGAGCTTGCATACGTAGGAAAGCCTCAAATGCCGGACGTACGTTTCACACTCTCCCATACAGATTAATCGACCAACGCGCTATTAGTGATTGTCATACACGCTAATGGCGAATGTGATGACCACCAAAATAATTATATTTGCTGTAAAAATGCAAGCAAGCCTGAAAACACCAGCATGCCATAGAAACATTCGAATATTGACTCAATGAAAAAACAAGCTAGAATGAGCTTATTAAAGACGTAACTGGCTACTCTGACCCACGTGCTACAATGCAGGCACAAATAACAAAAGCCCAGGTGATGAGAGTTTTTGCAGCTGTCCCTTACGGAAGTCCTCATAATCATATCGTCGTTTTTGCACATAAAACCCTAAAAATTAATATTAGTAGTAAAACTGCAAGAAACACCTTACTGCCTAGGCTGTAATCCAATTGCAATACTTCCGCATTTCAACCGTCTTTCATAGCAACTTCCTAGCTCATCTATCACAATGAATGAACCCCTCTATTCTATCTCGCCTCTTTCTACATCAATTTGACACTGACTTCAGGGTCTTTAACCTACTTTCAGCGGAGTTGTAAAAATGCGGTTTCACTGGCTATGCTGGAGTTCTTGCTCAGAAACAAACTTCAAAATTAATAAATGGCTTTCACAGAACAGAGTAAGTTCTCGGGGCTGTTTTAGAGCTATCTCATGTCGGTAATTTCACTTTGAGTCATTATCATTGTCACTGCAGAGCAGAATAAATGATGAACTAAAAACCCGTTGCCCTTGGCGCTTCTCGAACAATTTTTTTAGTGCTGTGTACCCTGCCTAAGCAGGTAATTGCGGACTACATCGAGCGAGGTCGGAAAGAAGCCACTAATTACAAGTTTCACGCGAAGTCCGGATTGCACATTTCCCCTAGGAGTCAGAAAAAATGCGAATTTGTCAACGTTGCAGCAGAACAGAACGTGACACCTATGTAAATGATTGAGATAACGTGTATATTTTTCGCTTTCGCTTCGAGAGGTTTCATTGTTACGCACGCGCGAGAATAAGTGATGTCCTGCATCACAATCTTGGCTTTTTATTATGGGAAACCGATTTCATTTTCCGCTGGATCCCCAGAGGCCTCTTCCAGAGCTGACAAGTTAGTTAATTACAGTCATTTCTGGGCTGTCTCGGTCTAGCCTTCGTTAGACAAGTGACACTGATAGTGAAACTTATTTATGCGCATAATCGTGCACATAAACTGGCATCGAAATTGCAGCTTGCGGTATTCCTCTGGAAAGATGTCTATGAAGAATTAATTGCTTCTCGGAGGAAATGGCTGTGTCAGACGTTATGTAACTTACTCATTTCAAAGTTTTTTTATGGTTGTGTGCATGTTGATAATTGCCAGTTTTTTTAAGCCACTAACATGATCTTTTTCTTCTTCTTCTTCTTCTTCTTCTTCTTCTTCTTCTTCTTCTTCTTCTTCTTCTTCTTCTTCTTCTTCTTCTTCTTCTTCTTCTTCTTCTTCTTCTTCTTCTTATTATTATTATTATTATTATTATTATTATTATTATTATTATTATCTGTTTTGCATCAACATTAAAACATGAAGACACAGTGGAAATAGGGAGGGAACAGTTTGACAACTACCAGCTACAGGGACGTAAAGCCTGCATTTTCCTTCGGCTAGGTTGACACGTGTACTTTGAAAGTACGCTGTTGAGACATTTTTATAACTACACCACACTGTAGGAGTCGGAGTGTCTCGTTTGTTTGGCGCTATTATTAGTGATTTCGCCTTTGCTAGCAACGTTTCCAGGGAAGAATTGTACGCATAAAGTAGTAAGCGGTCATTCAGAGGCATATTAACGGACGATGCGAGCCCTATTATACTCATGTATGTAGAGATTGTGGATGTTTCATCAGGGTGTTTGTCAGTGCATACTCAATGTGGTTTGCGAGATACCTTTCTTTTTGTACGCCTAAATAGAATGTTGGAGGACCTCATGGAGGAGAATAAAAATGGGGGAGCATAAACCTTGTAAATTCTTAGTTTGATGTTTTTTTATTCTGCTCATAAATTAGTGACATCTGCCTTACACATATGGATAAGCAATGTTGAAATTAATCAAATACGTTCTGCGAAGTTCCTTTGTGCGATTGTAGATTCCAATGTAAATTTCGATACCAATGTCGATTCGGTAGTTAAAAAACTGTATTCAGCCTACGGATAATAATTATAATGCAGTCAAGCTTGAGCATTAACACACTTCTCTCAGTTTACCACGTCTTCATTCATACACATATCAAATATTGTATTATCACTTGGGAAAATATCCATTACAACCACATCTCTCCTTTCTTTGGCATCGAGAAGCACGCGCTGAAAGATTATGACCGTCTCATTCCCACTTCTTCGTGCAAGCTGTTATTTCTAGAATTGAATGTATTACCTGTTATTACACATACAAAACTAGCCTGATATTTTTGCTGCATAAGGTTCTGAACCACCCAGATTCTGTTGAAGCCCTTCCAATACATTATTAAGAGCAAGAATGGTTCGCTTAGCCAAACAAACTCTCGCTACTTAAAGTCACAAAAAATATGGCAAGTGATCTGCAGGTTTCCGCGAAATATTCACTTGGAACACTCTGAACTAAAGACGTGATCATTGTAATAGTTTTGATCAGCTTTCTTTGAAAACATACCTGCTCTCATCATTTATTAGCATTCCACTCTTTTTCTGCATTCCCTTTATTGATGTTATGCCTTGTGTTTTTGTTCATAGCAAAAATTTATCTAACAATTCATTTTTGTGGAGCTAATATTGAAGTTTCTATATATATATATATATATATATATATATATATATATATATATATATATATATATATATATATATATATATATATATATATATATATATATATATAATGAAGAGAAAGAGTGATTAGTGCAAGGACAGCAGTGCAGCAGACAGAAGCTGCACAAGCGGACTGGGCTCGAAATTGTGTGCGATCAGCCAACAACTTCAGTGCAGTGAAATTTTTTATTATGTATATATATATATATATATATATATATATATATATATATATATATATATATATATATATATATATATATATATATATATATATATTTGTGTGTGTGTGTGTGTTTTTCCGCCCCGTATATGTGAAAATAACTAAAAGGAAAAAGGGGGGTAGCCCGTACCACCAGGAGGTATAACGGGCTCAAGCCAATCCAACATAAATGAAGAGGGGAAACTTCCCAAATTTTTAATTTTTTTTGAAAAAGCCAATTAGTTAAAAAAATAACATGGGTAAAACCTAGTGAGTGCGGCATGAAACTGTAATAAATAAACTAGTTAGCTTCTCAGGAATGAGCACGTCGATATGCAGCAGCAGTGTATTTCCCCCACTTGAGTTTTTGGATTTCGTGTGTGTGTGTGTGTGTGTGTGTGTGCGTGTGTGTGTGTGTGTGTGTGTGTGTGCGCGCGTGTGTGCGTGTGCGTGTGCGTGTGTGTGTGTGTGTGTGTGTGTGCGTGTGTGTGTGTGTGTGTGTCGTTGAATGCAGAAAGTCCAAAAACAAACAACGAAGTCAGATGCGAGCTAGTGGTCTTGAGGATGGGTAAACGTTGACGAGGATGGTAGCAGTGGCCTCTGTGATGTCGAAGCCCATTTCTTCACCAGGAGTCATGTAGCCAGGCACGTCGGGCTGTCGTTCCAACCAGCGATGCAGCAGGGAACCTTGGGCAGCCTGTTTGCCGCTGCGAACTTAGACAAGGCGCCATTCGCAATAGTAACAAGCTTTAAAAAAAGGGGGGGGGCAGGAATAGGTACTTGTGCAAGCGTTGCGAATGTTATGGTTCGAGTACTTAGGGAAAATGGAGCAGTGATGCTACTATCGTTATCAGTCGCCGGGGTTTTCCCCCACCTTTGTTGGCATAACTGCGACTGTAATCGAGAGCATTCACGCAAATATTGTGATAGGAAGGTGATTCGGAGTATGAAGCGACGTCCTGATAAAGTGTTGGTAGCAAATGCGTGTCATGTGGATGTCATAGAAACAGAGTTGCGCATGACAGTCACTAACTGAAGTAGATACGCGCGAGATTTTCTATTGGTCAATAGCCCATACTATTGCGCAGGTAGTTTTGTATCACTTTTGGGCACACGTAAATGGGTCACAATGTGTTGCGTGTTTGGGCATTCATTAAAGTAGTGTTGTTCACTCAAGCAAGGTGCACCACACATACACCTGTCCGATGCAGTTATATTGAATCGATGAAGATAATACTGAAAGTGTCCGTGACCAGATAATAAGTGTGTTAGGTTTTTAGGAGGGGGGAACCATTGAGTAATTTTGTACGGACTTGTGATCCAATGAAATAGCGTTGTCTCAGGTCCCTCAGTCTGCCACTGGGTGTGCCAATATGAATTCAAGATTTTATGAAACTGAGTTCGTACTGACCGAATTGATATTTTGACATAACGCACGAAGCCTGATTTCCCTCCTAATGCAGCTGCAGCGTCGGCTGGCTAATTTCCCCAAATTTCCATATGGCCAGGTACATGATACAATTTTATAATTTTGCCTGACGAGATTATATGGTTAAGAAGCAGCTTAATGTTCCGAATTCTTTCATCGTTATTTGTGAGAATTGAAAGTTTCGTTAGAAGCGATAGACAGTCTGTGTAAATGTGGGCTGGCGTGTTAAAGTTGTTTGTAAAAACGAAATGAAGGGCTTCTTGCAATGCTATTAATTCCGCGTCGTATGCGCTTGAAGCGTTGCGGATCTGAAATTTTCTAACAGTTATGATTTTTCCATCCTTTGTGAAAGCAATATATGCCGCACCCGCCGCGTAGGACGTATATGAGCCGTCAGTGTATACGTGAATGGCTTTTGTTTTGAAAATAACCGCTTCTTGTGATGGTGAGAGTTTAGTGAAAGTAAATTTATATTTTTTACTGGGGTGATGAGCCCACGGACTGCATGGATATAGTATGCAGCCGGTTTGAATGTGTGTGTGTGTTTTCTTTATTTTGTTTCTATTAGTGTGGCTAACGGTTTCCCGGCAGCCCAGAAAGCCATCTAACGTCGACAAGTGGTACGCCATCTCTTTAGCCGTGGAACCAGCGCAGGTGGAAAAGCTTCTTGCCACGGTGACTGTAGAGGGTGCTGGTTAAGAATAATGTCTTTCTTTTTCTCCACAGGCTTGTTTAGTTTTGATACTCAGGATATAGCCCGGAAATGCTAATTTGTTTTTGGCCGAGTATGGCTCATCACTTAGCGGAAATAGGCCAAATGCAAGCAGCGAAAACACACAGCGCCGAACCACTTTATTGGTGACTGTAACAAATACGAGGCTGCTTCTTCAGTGTCGTGTGCTGTACACAGCTTGTATGGTGGTTCTATACGTGTAGCATCTTATAATATGAAAAGAGGAGGGACCAGTGCCGCTACATTTGTCTTCGCAGTTTATGTAAGCGGCGACCCCATTAGTAGAAAACGCCGAAGCAAATAAATCTTGTACTCAGACCACCGTTTTTTTTAGTGGAAAAGTTACTGGATTTCAGTCGCACTTATTGCTACGGCCATGCCCCCGTAATGGTCTAGACCATTTCGAGCAGTGTCCAGCACACTTGTCTGGAACGCAGACGCAATGTACAGAGAAGAACGTTTAAAGAAAACGGGGATGGGAGAGTGAGAAGGAGACATAGTCTATGAAGAAAGTTATTTCTCCCACTAAGACCGTTGATATGACTTGTGGCGACTTGGCGATTTGGATGGGACATTTAGTGTTAGCGAAATAGTTAGCCTGTGATATAGTAGCCCAACATGTATACATAAAGAGACTAGAATTGAATAAAATTTGGTGGCCCCGGTCAAATTAAATGAGTGTAACTTTTTGAGCATCGCTTCAAGGTTGAAAGTACCCGTTATTCCGGGTGTGAGCCTGCATTAACAAGAACTAGAAAAGCCAGCACTGTATTGGCAGTCTCGCGCAGTGATTGGTTTAGATATCGTGCTCTAAATGCAGCTCCACTAATGCAAAACCGGATGTTGTGCGTAGCACGCGTGCTGAGTGACATCCGTTCATAAAGTTTCTACTCCTCCGTTTACCAAACTGTCGATGATGCCAATCTTTTAGCTGCGCATGTAAAAATTTTGCGGCATGAGAAGAGTCTTGTTAAAGATATTTGAGATCTTGGTGTGAGACGTGCACGTATATATATATATATATATATATATATATATATATATATATATATATATATATATATATATATATATATATATATATATATATATATTTGTGGTGAGCTTCGCAACTGTCTGCTTGTATAGTAGTTGATATAAGATACGCCTGCAGCGGGTTCCATCAGGTTGTTTTGCACCTAAAATGTAACGACGAAGGCGGCGGAGAACCACCGATGGAGGTGAAAATCGCACGCCCTGGGAAGCATTGGCGCCCTCTCTTGCTCTGGACTGATGCTATAGAGATGTTTGTAAACCATTTTTGTCAATTTTATTATGACAAGTATATCCTAATTCTGTTACTTATATTTTTATAGACCTTTTGTACACATTTATAGACTGTTTATTCTGGTGTGGATTCGAGTATTTAGAGCCATTCTATAGAACTCTATTGCCCACTACATTTTGAGCGTGACCACTACTCATGAAATCTACGGACGAACCAAAAGCCAGGTTCCAAATGTGCAACATACTTGCGAAGAACTTTGCGTAATAAGAAGCGGAACAACAACCCGAAAAATGTTTGAGAAAAGCCTGAAGCCATGAAAAGGAAGGATTCGGTAGGTAGCAGAAAAAAGGAGTGAGCTAGAAGAAGGCATATTATAGATATATAAATAAGAAGGTGACTTCTCTTAATAAAAGGAAGCTTAATTTATATAGGCACGATGAAGTATCCTAGTCAAGTGGCACTTTGCAGCTAGTCATAAGGCGTTCAGTGGTACCTCACTTTTTCTAACCATCATATTGAAAGAGGGGGGGGGGGTGTAGAATTGCCATGGTTAATGAAGTCTTGTTAAGCAGCTGCGGTAATTCAAATGCATGCTCTTGTTCTTCTCTTGAATTCATGTTGATCCCCTGCCCTCTCTTTTGTAACTATAAATAACGAAACAGAAATAACGAGCAATTATTCTGGTTAGGTACTTATTCAAGAAAATAAAAGTGCTCTAACAATTATTCCAGTTTCTATCAGTGCTAATTATTCACGCATTTATCCACAAAACTTTTAGCTTGGTTATTCCAACCTTCGTTTTGCCGGCGCGCTATCTAATAAGAATTACATATTGAGTATTTTAGGCGTCACCTGGCAGTTCTATCGCATGTTGTAAACAAAATGGCGGCTGATTGGCTGTGAATAGCAGGCTGGTGGGTTGATTGTCAGGGGTTCGGGAGGGGGGGGTAGTACTGTCCAAGGAATTTTTCCAACAGAATAATAAGAAGTGAGTCAGATACTGCCCAGGCTTTCGTTTCTCTATTTTTCTTTCTCTTAGTTTTATAATTGGGATGAATGGTGCTCTTCGGTGCTCCCACAGAATTATCTATCTCCTTCTGTCACGAATTAAGATAGACTGTCAAAATGCGTGAAATTCGCGTCTCACAATTCCACGAAACTTAGGAAATGCATTCAGTATTCATGCATTCAGTTTCAGTATTTAAAGGGAATTAGTGTGTAACTAATTATCTTGCTACTCTGTCACCATTCAGGTGCAGTAATTGCTTAAAAATAATAAAATATCTGGCCCAAAATGCACGCGAAGTTTTTTCGGTGGTATTCATTGCGAGCGTAGAAAAAAAAAATACTCTTCACGTTGGTCTTCGAACGTGGCACGCCGAACGATAGTCAAACATCCTATGTGTCCTTTGTGTTCATAGTGGTGCTCCTGGATATTCTCACTTCTGTGGTAATACCGAAGAGCACCAATCATTTGAAATATAAAAAAAGAAAGAAAGGAAAGCCTGAGCAGTGTCAGACACAATTCAAAGTCATCATCTGCAGCAGTAAGCAGCAAAATTAAATAGAAATATTGGTATTTATCGGCTCATGCAGACTGCAGATGTGTGCACAACGAGTTACAGCCCATTTAAAAAATACGCAACCTGTGAAGCACCTTCGAAGTTTGCGTCCACTATTGTGTACGACTGAAGGACTGCCAAGGTTGCAAGCAACTTGCTTGCACAATACGTACCAGGCACTGTTTGAACACTCCAAACTATTTTGAGTCCTAAAGGACGTAGGACACAACAAGACCTGTTGAAAGATTATTATTGACAGTGAGCCCGATGATATAATGTTTCTTCAATTTCAGTGGCCAATAAAGTTTCCCAAGCACTGCGAATGGACGGCGCTGAACGTTGCAAAAATTGACTATTGTATTTTGAGGAAGTACATCATCATTTGGAACAAAAAAATACCTGTGACTTAGCTCGGCTATGCGTAATGTGAGCTATAGACGAACGCACTAGCGAGCAAGTGCAAACCAGTCAAGTGCCAGCTCGTAGGTGACACGTCACTCTCAAAGCTTCCAGGTCAGGCAAAACTCAATGAGCCACGATAAGCCACGCAAAACTGCTCAACCATGACAGGTGATGCTACAAAAACATTCACTTTCAAAGTATTGCCCACGCATGAGGACAACAGGCTAAACGCTGCAGATTAGGATGCCATGAGCACGTTATAGTAGCATATGTCACAAAATGCGTGACCGCTGACGCGTGAAAACAGCGGATGGCAGCAGCAGGACTGGGGAAGACAACAATGACATTGTCGGAAAGCTGGACTTGTTATATGCAAAGCAGCTCTTTGGCAAGCCTATGTAGTGCTGTGCCTCCGTACGAGTTACGTCACGCTCCCCTTGCAGTGTGCGCTGACGTCACACACACTCTCTCTCTCACCTGGCGTATGCTCAGGTGCTACCGCCACTCGCTGCACCAGCGACTCGTCGGTTCACGCGCAATAAACCGGACGCGTGGCTATAACGTACGCCATCTTCACCATTCGCAACGCTCGAGCGCACACTCGATCGAGTGTTACCACTCAATCGCTCAAGCAGTTGAGTGGTAACACTTTTTTGGCTAGATTATCTGCGATGGAGAGGACGCAGAAAGACGACGCTGCTTCGCCTGCTGAAACTTCTGTCGATGCGATTACGCGTAACTTGGCCGTTGCCCGTATCGCGATGGTTAGCGAAGCCGAGCGCGTTTGCGAACAGCGATGTCGTTTACTCGAGTAAGTGCTACACCGAGTTTTGTTTCAAACTGTTCTTCCTGCACCATCGTCATCGCCCATTTCAACCGCGTCAACGCTGTGGGCACCAGTGCTGCTTCACATCTCATCAGGCATCTCTTTGGAGAGATGATTGCAGTTTTATTTAGTAGCGTCAGCTTCATGCATCATTGGGAAATTTCCTTCACAGCATACTATTTTGTTGGTACTCATAGGTCTTCTACTAAAATAGCTTTGTTTGCTTGCGATGTCTGATTAGTAAGCTTCCGAAAGAGAACGTTGACGACGCGGGTATGATGGTATGTGAAAGGGAGGACAGGTGCGAGCGTGCGCAATGAAGACAAAAAAGAGGAATCATAGAAAGGGGAAGTAAATAATACCGGCAACGAATGGTAAGCGTGCGAGGAAAGAAGAGAGAACATTCGTAAGTGAATGAAAACAATGCATTACGCCTGTTTTTGTACGAAATTACTTCTGCTCAGTGATTTTTAATATTGTGGTCACCAGCCGATCATTATTCACTCACCTTCTTTTGTTTGCGTTCAAGGTTTTTTCTATGAACATCAACTTCTGGGTAGTATGGTTCTTTGTAATAATTTAGTTTCATCCTTGTTCTCGCTTTTGATCACTGCTCGACTTCGCGAAAAAATAATAACGAATAAATGCCTCTAAAGGATTATGAGACACGCTATATACAGAGTTTACCGCTACACAAGCGGAATTTGCAATGGCGTCGAAGGAATAACTCTAGGATTAGGTTGGAGTCACTGCTTTGAGAAAATTGAATCAGTCTCAAAGCATTGGGCCATAATAGTTCGTATTTTGAACTAGCTCAAATAAATAAGCCCGTTGGTTCCGCAGAAGGTGGTTTTCGTTAATACGTAACATACATGATAAATCATTATAACGGTGAATAATTAATTTGAAGAAACAATGTCACAGCTTTGCCACTAAGGCGAAGAAGTGAACGTGATAGCAACAAATCGGAAGGTCACGCGCTGAATGGCAAGCAGCTCGAAACTTGCAATGCGTTTCTCATGCACAAATGACGCACGAAACGTACTCACAGGTACAGATCAACGGGAATAAGCGTCTCAGTTGTTACTTCGCTGTGTCTAAAATGTGCACCTTTTTCGCTAACGGAGGCTGTGCAGCATTTCCAGTGACCTTTGTGGCGCCCTGTAACTACCACAGAATCATTCCAGCTCAAGTCCAACGCCAGCCAAGACGTATGATCCTGACCACCGGGAGATAAGGGCGCACAAAAAATTTTCCACTCCCCTCCGCGGGTCCAAAGTACGCGTGAGAGATGATAGCCACCGCGAGTTCATTGCGCCAGTTTGATAATAATGGTGAAAACACGATAGTTCTCCCTCGTAGTGCCCGCCGACAGCTGTAAGTGGTAGATATACATATATACATAGCTTGCCGTTCTGACGTTTATGAAGGTACCCCTCGGTGGCTCAGTGGTTAACGCCTCGCATTCACGACGTGGAGGTCCCACGTTTCATTCCGCATGCTGGAGTCTTTTTTTCTTTCTTTCTTGCATTTTGATATATATAGATACGTATACATATACGGTGCATGACATCGACGCTGATGCCAGCGGCGAAATTCTGCTGAGACTAAAGTGAAGGCTGGCATGACAAAGCGTTTATTTATTGATGTTTTTATTTGTGCATTCGTTTATTTGTTTTTTATTCATGACAGTAATAGCATCGAATTCTGTGAGAATTTCATGCAGGTTATCAGCAAAACTGCGACAAGAATTTTCTCAAAAGCAAATAAATGTGAAACGAGCTTCAACCAGGACAGAAAGCCTCACCACGCCTAACATTTCAGCTTATCTACAGTCTAAAAAGCGAAGTATCATTCTTTACTGTACGTGCATTTTATTGAGAATGGAATAAAAAAAAGCAAGAACAAGAACTTTTTATATAATTTTTTTTAGAACGACCAATCAAATAGGATAAAAAATGTTTACAATGCCATCGTATTGTACACATTGACTACATGAGTTCCGTGAACCTTTGCAAACCCACCAATTCACGTGATCATCAGCGATTATGAAAATATACACGAAAAATATTAGCGAAACGTTATCTACGTTGTGCAATTAGGACAAGATTTCTGCAGCCATCTCATGACGAGTGCACATAAAACGTGACAAATCTGTCCCGCCCAGGAAAAACCACAGCAACGCTATTCAAAAGAGCTTGTAGAAGGACTAGTTAGAACATACTAGAGATTAAGGAAGTGCTTCAAAATTCACAACCAGAAAAAACTGGACTACACAGACTAAGCGCAGACTGTGTCTGCGCTTTGTCGTTGTTGTCCAGTTATTTCCTGTTCTCGACTTTGCAGCGCTGCCTTAACTTACCGCTATGCTATCGGTTAGTTTTTTTTTTTTTGCTATGCGGCACTTAAGTTACGGTAAATGCTTATCGAGCCATCACTTTTTTTTTACACTGCGTAACACTCTCCACACAGTACTTAAAGGTAAGATGTCACACTTGCGTGAGTAAGGCACGCCTGCGATACCTATTACAGTCATTTATTCTATTCTTTACTTGTACATAATTCCGCTCACAAAGCCCCCCAAAAAAATGTTTAGCGTGTGGCCTGATCAAGCACCACCAGAAAACAAAAGAACAAGAGTAGTCGCAGACTCACTATATACATTTTATTTTCAACAACCACCTGCCCGCACCTATCCATTCCACCCCTACGTTCTGCAACAGCCATATCACTCTTCTATGTTTATTTTACAGCAAAATCTGTTATGAGATCACAACTCGCGCCACGCGCAGTTGTCCGCCACTGCTGCCACCGCCGGTGGCCGTAACTACATCGCAAGTAAAAAAAAACTAGCATCGAAGATATATAGTGGGGCTCAAAACTCGGGTCTGCTGAGTGACAGCCCAGTATTTCACCACTGAGTTACGCCGGTGCTTGTGACTTGTTGGCAAACCTAGCACCAAAGACACAGTGGGGCTTGAACCCGGGTTCACTGGGTGCCAGCTCAGTATTTTACCACTGAGCTACGCTGTTTTTTTTTCTTACAAGAGCTACGCTGGTGCTTGTTTGCCAACAAGTCACAAGCATGAGCTACGCTGGTGCTTGTGACTTGTTGGCAAATGTCCCTTAGGCAGGCTTGATCTCAGAAAAGCAATCGCATTATACAAATTATAAAGCGCTTTAAAACAGCGAAAGAACAACCAGTCGTCGCACAATGCGAATAGCGTAACGAGTGGGCCGTCCAATGGTCCAACCCATTACAGAAGCTTGTTCTTGTTCCCCTACTAACTCTGGTGCATACCCACTTCAGCCGTAATTCCTCATCGTCGTCAGCCACTGCATGGACAATTGGCACAAAATTCCTTGCAAGTGTTTAGCGGATACCACGCTTCTCAGGAGAAGAACGAAAATGGCACAACGAATGCTGGCCTACTACCCAAAAGTTTATTATAATACCCTAGTGGGTATCAAGCAAGTGTACTTACAGTAATTGCCCAATGAGTCTTTTGAAAAGGCTCTGAAAGGCCGCTCTTCTAGCTTTCGCTGTGACTGTGCTGCACCTTCGTGCATGCAGGCCTGGCGGGTTTTATTTTTTTTTTTAAGTATCTTTGCCAACATCGCTTTGCGATGTTGCAATGAGGCAAATGACTCGGATATTGATTTTACAATCACGTGGCACTGCGAAATCGTCACGCGTAAACGTTAATAAATGGCACCCACGAGACAAGAGAAGGCGACACGAAAGTGGGCGTATGGCACCCGCACCTTTTCTGCTGTTTCATTTTTCTTCTTCACTTTTTTTACTTTTTATCGTGCGTTTTTTGTTCTGGTACATTAGAGTAGGATACCCCTTTCGATGAGACTGAGGGCTTGTTGAATTCATCATGGAAGAACGGTAGGGCTGCAGCGAGATGCTGGATTAGCTTGCTAGACCAAATCATCACTTCGAAAGACGATGAATACCTGTTGTCATACTTAATAGGTGATCAATACTGCAGGCTGGGTTGTGCGACGCGCCTGCGTCGTTTTTAATGGGACATCCTTAGAAAGCTTTTTTTGTAGAAATCTAGGCGTGACTGTCGATATCGGCGTTGATGTCGTCGTTGTTGGTTGTGAGCGTGAAGTCATCATCTTGTGTGCCACTTGTATATCGAGAAAGATGAAGACAACTAATAAAAATTTCCGGGTTACAGTGAGGAGACAACCTAGCCAACTTAACCTAACTTGGCGAGCAAGTGTTCTACCATCTACCACACAGTCACGCTTAAAAAACTTACGCTGTTTGAAAATGCAGTGAAAATAAAGTACATGCTTGACAAACGCACGCGTCTGTACACAGGCTTCGCAATACAAGGTGTAATACCACAGAAATATTACAGATAGAAAGAATCAATGGGGTGCTGTCAACTTCAGCCTGTTTTACAGAACCCTCGGTTTGGTTCGGCGTGTGTTGTATTGCCTCAGCTAAATATAAAATTGACAGGTTTTGTAAACACAGAGTGCATGAGTGTTCAGCCGTCAAGAAGTGGAATGACTCAAATACACATATTTACTGCTGCGGTTGCAAAGATGCCGTGTGCAAAGTATCTACGTTGCTGTTATTGCGATTTGTTTACGCTACTTTTTATTCTATGATATGAATGGTTTGCTGCTGCCCCCCGTCACTTTTGAGTGAGTTAGCGCAATGTAGGAACGCGCAGAATTCAAAACGACTGCTGTAAAAACTCTTTAAAGACCCTCGACAGATGTCTGAAAGGACTGTGACTGCAGTTTTGTGTCTCATTACAGCGAGGGATTACTTCTGTTTTGCTATCTCGGTCATTCTGCTTGTCCCACTTACAAACTTTGAGTGAGGGTTACAGCTTTAAAAAAAAAGGGGGGGGCACGGCTGGAAAGTGGCGCTGGCACAAAGAACACCACCGAAAAGGGTCCCTAGCTATCGGTTGCTCATTATTTTCAGCTTAGCCGTTAACTCTCACACTTTTCTAAGGAGGTGCAGTAAGCGGGCTTTCGGTTATGATCCGTTCAGCAAAAAGCAATCATTATTTATTAAGCAAACAGACGCACAGGAAAGCACCAATAAGGTGGCCCCTTTGAAACCGGGTGATCAGCAAGAAAGTAGTACGGAGTGGAATGCGAGGAATGAAGGAATTCCTTGCATAGTCATGCCAAACTTCATACTAGAGGGGTCACCAGTGAAAAGTTCTGGTGAGTCATCATTCGCTTCATCGATTTGCTTTTGGTTTTACTCGAGTCTGTGCTTTCAGGTAAAGAAGTGGGCTTCCTCAGAGTCGTTTCACAATTAGAAGGTGTGGAGGGAGTCCCGTAGCCAGGGGGAGGAGGGTTGAGAGGTTGCAGTCTTTTCTTTCTCCAGAAATCCGAATGAAGGAGGGTGTCTTACCATGAAGAAAATTCAAAGTACGTCTTTTTGAATCCCTTCACTAAGTGCCCCCCACCCCTTCCAGAAAAAAAAATGCTGTCTAAAGGCCTGTGTGGAGCGGGTTGATTCGCGAAATGACCGTTAGTATTCTCACTGCTAGCAAGTGTGCTTACAGCACATTTATTGAAAGAGTAAATCTGGCGTGAAAATATAGGAGATGACTTTCCGAGGCACTATTTGACAGAGAAGCTCTACGAATGCTCAATTTAAAATAAGATTTACTGTGCCAAAGTAAGATATAGTACTCAGATTGTAATGAAAGAGGACAAGTAAAATCCCATGCACGATTGCACGCCTTCGTTCGTAAGCATCTCTTAGTGCACTCTGTTATTAAAATGCGAAGCCTTTCTTTGGGTTCCACAGGCGCTTTCCGCCACACATTTGACACATACCCGCGAATGGGTATGCGCCACAGAGAGAGAGAAAATACTTTGTTGAATTATCTGGTGAACAACTAGCCTAGCCCCGCCAGAGGAGCGTCATCGTGATGCGGCCGCACGTCAACTCGGCGTGTCATCCTCCACTCGGCCAGCAGTCCACGCTACTGCCAACTTGTTTTGGCACACGCACCCATGCTGGGGTGGTAGTGAGCACCAAGTACGCGGAGATGTGCTTCAGGTGACTGACAGCTCACATCTACCAAGAGAGGGCGAGAACAAAGAAAAGTGATTTGAACACGTGCGTGTTAAAAAAAGAGCTGACATTGGCAGCGTTCACCCGACGAATGCAACTAATAAATGTAAGGGTCTCAGCAGGAATCAAACAACAGCGTTCTGCGTGGCCATCAATTATCCTACCACAGAGCTACGTCAGGTCTTTGAACTACTTTTCAAATGAATCCTAACGTTTGTGAAACGTCAATTGTGGTTGTAGTGCTGGCTATCCAATTATATAAAGATTACATTTCGACTCCTATGTTACAGTCATCACGACGGGTTAACATCAATTGTAGTTAAGTGGCATCCGCTGAAGTTGATTTATGTAGCAGTGTCCAGGTCTACTATCCTCACGAGCACCAGCAGTTAATATCAGCTATATACTGCTTGTGGTGTCGCTAACATCTACATTAGTATCGCTCTACAACTGTAAACAACTGGTTATATAAAACATATCCATCCGTTTATTTTGTCTGTGCGTGCATTTCTAGATGTAATTAGCACCACTTCATAACGTTTCGCAAAATAAAAAAAATACAACACAATCACCTTCCATCCGTATGCTTCGCATAACATCGAATAGACATGGTATACGTGTACTGTTACATATGGGATTGCTGCCCTGTCGATCTCCCAATATTTGACTTCGTTCGCTGCCTATGGTTTATCGATCGATTCTTATAGCAAATGGTTCGATAGAAACTCAGCAGTAATCTTTGTGTTTTGAACATTTTTCTTGAATAGCAGCCTGACACCTATCAAGAGGCTGTTAATGTTATTTGCATATTCCGGCAGTTAGCCCACCCACTCTCTTTATGAGTGATTGCAAGTAGCCACGTCGGCTGTTCCACTTGTCAGAACGTTGCCTCAGATTATATTTCTGTTGAAGATTCAAACCTGGTAGGCACAGCGTGACCGGAAGACGAGAATGCTTGCTCCTTTAGCAACTGCACATCGGCGGAGCACTGCCGAGTTCAGTGTTCCAGCAACAGCCCCCTAATGTGTAAAGCATAAGAGCTGTAGGCAGCGTTTTCGAAATGATCCTTCCAGCTGCTACAAGGGGGCGAATGAATCATCGGTCATACCATGCGCTGTCTTTCCGCCTTTACAAATCGCTTGCACCTCACACAAGCAATATCTTACGCTTTTAATCAATCACTGATTCTATGCTTTAACTTCTATCTTTCACCCGGCACTTTTGTGGTCACCGCAGAGCACCTTACGAGAATACCTTTTTTTTTTCTTACTACAGAGCCAACCATACTGTTCGCCACTCACATGCGTCAAAGCAGAAGGTGCCAGTAGTTTTTTTTAAACCTCTTCTTTGAGGGACATATCCAAGCTGTTACCGCTTAGTACAATTCATGTGTAAATAGACTTTTTTTTCGTTCGCGCGTTATCGCCGCAAAGGAAAGCGATGCTTACAAAAGTCTAGAAAAAGATAAGTCATGCGCTAAAGACAAAAAAAAAGTACCTCACTTGACTTTCTTGTATTATTTTGTGATTGCTATCAAAACTTTGTATGCTGGCCATGCCACCATATGGCCGCACAGCTGCATGCTTTTGGCTTGTTTTTCTTCTTTTTCGCAAGAAGTTTGTAAGAGAAGTTTGGCAACGCCAAGGAATACCTTCAGCGTCTATTGCCTGGACAGGGTTCGATATTGCAAAGCGGCGCAGTTGCCTCCGTTCCAGTGTTATCGGGCGTCGCCCCCATGTCTCGTAACGGTCTGCAGAATAACAGGATCGAAATAAAAAAAAAACAAATATTGAAAAGGAACCTATCTCTTTTTCTCACTCAGATAGTAATTAATTCACGTTTTCAATTTTATATGGGTGGTCTATCTGAAGTCTCATCTTCAATTTAAAAAAATGGTTACAGGTTACAGTGCAGACTCAATTCACAAACTTTTTCACTGTAAATGGTCTTTGCATGGGTCGGCCAGCTAGATTGATTCATTCATTCATTCCTTCCTTCATTCATTCATTCGCCCATTTATTTATTCGTTCATTCATTCATTCATTCAGCCCTGGGGCAGGGCTATATGTGGGTGGTGGGTTGTATTGTTACCTAGCACTCAAAGTACGTGCGGAAAGAAATATTTTTTTAGAAAATTAGTACTGTATAGGAAATGACACTATAGATATTCTGACATATTATATAGGACTAATGATACAATAACAGCAATACAGCAGTCACTGCGACACAGTTAAAAGAGGCCCTACAATTATAATAAAAAAATACACATGACTTATTAGAAAACGTATGAACCCATAATACACACAAAGAAATCATCAAATATGAGCTAAGAAATGACATTTTCAAAGTAAGGCATGCTGTTCAGTTGTAAGCAGCAGGATGTGGTCGTTGGAAAACAAAGCTGGTTTTCGTGTGTGTGTGTGTGTGTGTGAAAGCCTCATAGGGAGTACTGAGCATTGGGAAACGCAATATATACGTACAAAAAGTAGTCATGTCGCCTCGCTGTGAAAACTTCAACCATGCTATTCAAATTCATGGGCATCTACTTCTCAAACCCATAAAAGGCGACAAAGCTTACGTCTTAGCGAGACATGTTTCAAACACACGATTGCCTAATGCTTTGAGAACGAAAATAGCCATGTTCTCAAACGACTCGACAAAATATCAAGTAATTCAGGATCATCTAAATGGTGTCCCTCCTACGTTCCCTTATTCTTTCATATTATGTTCCCTTTACACGCCAAAAACGGGAGCTTTGCATTATAATACAAAACATGCTCCCACGCGTGGTAATGCCTGCGAAGACGGTGGTTTATTGTACGCACGTATGCCCCCTTCTTCGTGATATCCTGATCGATTCCTTCATGTTGATGTGTGACCACGCTCGAAAGTGGAACCACCACTATATTAATGTCTGTTCCTGCAAGTTCCTTTCCATGGGCATTACGGTCTCGCCTTTTACTCACGTGAATTTTTAAATACGGCAAGGGTAACGTGGCTGGGAAGCCAATATAAGACGGGAAATAGAGGGGGTGGTGGGGGCTTCCACTCAAATCACTCCAGAACATCTCGTGAGCTTACACGTTATTTGTGACTGCCACCTTCAAGACCGGAGTGAAGGGGAAGGAAAGTGGCAAAGAGAATGACAGCCCCTTCCTCATTGTGCACTTTTAAAATGGTTGTGTGTTCATGGAACATCACCGGGCGCTTTGCATCCACTCGAAGCACGTGAAGACGTTACGCGTGACAGAAAGGTCAAGTGTGGACACAGGGAAAGAAAAGTACAGTGACGTAGTGCATGCAAAAATAAAAGTGGCGTGAAGAAATCTTAAGTCGTGAAAGGGATTGGAAAAGGACAGGAGAACACGTGAAATGAGACGGACGCAATAACACAGCTACTCGGATAGCTGTGGCGTACCAGTTGGCATCTAGGAAAAGAACGAACATTTCAAAAAATTAATTCTCTCTGACAAGAGAGGAATTTTTGAAAATAGATAAAGCTTATAAGTCTAAACAACTATTTAGAAAAGGAAGAAACGCATATGTAGTAAAGTTAATAAAAATTAAATTGTGTGGTCGTGCGAAAATTTAATCGCACAGAAACATGCATGCGCCGCACTCAGTCGTTATTACACGCACATTTTCATTTATTTTGTATGTTCAGGCGTCTATTGGCAACATTACTTTGTAGAATGTAGAAAACACCATAGTCTTACATTCGAATTGTAAATAAGTAATGAATTCATCCAGCGGTCGAAGTTCAATTAAGCATATCAGCTTTGACTTCTATGATTTTGTAGCAAGGACAGTAAAATCTCACTGACACCTGACCAGACCATTGCGATGTTTTGATACCGTGCAATATGTGAACTCTTGCTGTCGCCCTCCGTTCATATTGTCAGCTGTTGCTGTGCAGGTTACAACCAAGTGGTTCCTACTGTTCCATTAAATTCCTACGCGTACCACATCCTATTACATTGCTATGATGACACTGTTTTCAATAAGGTGAGCTTTGACACCAAGGATATATGTAAGTTTTAATTATGATAACTCACTGTCTCGGCGTTTTCTGCATGTGTGTTTTACGTATTAAAAAGCTATGCTCACAAGAACAAAATTGCAGTTGTTGTTTACAGTTGACATGCAATGACGAGGTATTGCCAACGTTAGACCACGGAACTCTGTACATTTTAATCTTTCGATTTGTCGGGTATGCAAGTGAGGCGTTGAGCTATCTGCTTAGTACATTACCTTCGCAAGCCTTTTATATAGAGCAGAGAGGTGATATGCTTCTGAGCACCACTTCGATCTCCCTGCGTTCTCACGAAACATAGATTGTTACGTGATTGTAAGTACCACTACGCTTTGTTCTGTGTACAGGCTTACATGCTCACCTGCCTTGCAGGTGTTTTTTTCGGGTCGAGTGTAGCACGTGTCATAGCACAGTTCTCATTCTTCCCCGTTTTTCTGAGTGTTTGTCGCAACATTTAGCGCTGGATAACTTTCATGGATAACAATAAAATATGAATCAACACTGAGCCTCATAATATGTATTGGTAATAGCGTTTGAATAACCTTCTTGTTTATTTGTATTCCTTCATATTTTGTGTGGTAACCAATTGTTTTTACGAAAGCTGTTCGTGGATCTAACCACTGCATTTTTACAACTGTCCTTCCACGATGATAGCGATGTACTGACATACATGCATCACATTAAAATGACCCATCGCATTGTATGACCATTACTCAGTTCTGAATTGTTGGATGAGAGCTAAAATGAAACTTCGTCTGTCTGTTTTAGCCATCCGTTGCTGTTTAGTTTCTGTCTGTGTGTACACGTCGTCTGCGGGTCTGATAAATTGGCAATCCCGATGCATCTGCACCCGTGTCTTAGCTGGTGGCAACAGCAACATTGAGTTTGATCACAATGTTCTGCTTACTTATACATGTGTACATGTGCGTGGCAGACGCTACCCTACATTTCTATTAGACAACGCTCCCTATGCCAGAATCGCATACAGTGCCCCAGGCCCCATGTGGATCGACGAGATTAGAGTATTGGCCAAGGATTAATTTTTGGAGTGTGAGTAAAATAAGCACTACAGCCTTACGGCGCCACGTGCATAATTTTTTTTGTTTTAATCTCTGACAACCTAACAAAACGATTGACTCATATGACTACGTTTTTCTTTCTTGTGTACTGAGCCGCCTACTAGCTGAAAAAACGTTTTATGGACAAATTAAGTTGTAGCCAGTGGAATTACTCTAGTGATCTTTGTAGAAGTGACCGTTGCTGATTCCTCTTGTGAATGCGCTCACAGAAAAGAAAAAAAGTTTTCATGTCACTGCAGGTTTTAATATACTCGTGCTTTGATTCATGAACTGCTGCATTCGGTGATATGTACTTCGCCATATATATTAAATTAGGATACTATCGACCGCACTAGGAGCAAGCAGACCTCGACTATAAGGTAACAATTTTTGCGTACACATACTGCCGGCACCATAGGAACAAACACATTTATAGATACTTTCTTGCGTCTCTAATGTTAACCATGGTAAAATACGAAACTAAGAACAAGCTTAACGTTTGCTTGCAAGATATACCGTCCACCACAAGATAGTTTTTTTACACATAATCGATTAATTCACATTAATCTTCAAATATTAAATGAATCCTACGTCAAGGACATGCATGAATAGCTGAAAAACTTGACATAGATCACTAATTGAACGCGGTATTGCCAAGTTTTGAGATATTCATGTGTTTACTTAAGACACTTAGTAGTTTATGGCAAACTTTACGAACATGAACGGAAGTTTTTGATCATTAGTTTTTCAACGTTTACGTTAGCGTACGTTCAAGAAATTCGAAAATTCTCTTAAACTAATTTACCAGCAGCATAGCGATGCTTAACTAATTAGGGGGCTTTGCTGCTAGGGATGCAGATAGCATAAAAGAGTCAATGACACTCAGAATATTTCGGTAAAAAACCTACGTGATTCAAACCAACATCCAGGCTTGCAATTGAAATTTGTAAAGTATACGCCTCTCTTTAAATACTCCGTTACAAAACTGGTGAGGGACTCCCCAAATTTTGGTGTTTCCCTCACCAAATTTGGTGAGGGAAATGCACCAGAGTATATCTACAGTCAATCGAGTCATTGTCGATAGAAACAATACTTTTATTTTTTTTGCGTGCAGCATCTGAATCATATTCACACTAATTTAAGGAAACCATTTTACTGTAATGTATAAAATATTTCATGTATATTTTGCGCTTAGAGTAGGAAGTTTAGCTTAGAGTAAGAAGACGGCCAGCAAGGATTAATCTACTTGCGTTGTTGCACACTGGTCTATGAAAAGAAGACAAACCCAACAAGGCCTAAGCTCAACAGACAATTTTAATGCATAAGGATGACCTACGTGGCACCTCTTCACGAAATACAAAAAGCGTCACTCATTTAGTGACAGCTGGCAGAATCGTAATAAGGTACTAGCGTCCATGGAACAGCAACTGCGAATAATAATTATTGTGCGAACGACATCAGCCTTCCATATTTTTTCTGCACGAACAAGGCAGTCTCAACGAGATCTCGCATATGTATGTTGTGCAAATACGGTGGGGATCATAATCTGTTCATCATTCTTGTATATGCATCAAGAAACTGACATATAGAAACGCACATTTGGGTCCACGCGTGTGTCTAAGCAGATAAGCTATAATATCAGACGTTCTTTTATTTTTTTGTAACTAGTTCTTTATCTCACACAGTAACGGAGCGCGGAAAATACGTAGAAAGTGTACGTCACTGAAGAGGAGAAAATAAAGGGAGAAAGGATTGATCCCTGAAAAAAAAAAGCATGCCTGACATATTTTCCCCCGACGTGATTACCATGGAGTGAGAGAGATGGCGTGCCTAGGAATCGATTGATATGGGTAGCGTCAGGGTAGCGTGAATTCATTTGTAATTTTTCTCATTTGCATAGGTTGGATAACGCCTTCCCCGGTCCTTTGCATTATTTCGGTATAGGAAGCAAGGCATTTCTTGTTGTTTTATTTGTATCAAGATTAAATTTTGCCCACACAAACCTTTCTGCCCCGGTTTCTGCCCCGGTTGTTGAACATTTGGATCATTACTGTTGCTTCATAAGCTCGCCCAATACATTCATAAGACACGAGATGGAAATACTGAACAACGCTCCTAGTGCATAGACCAACTGAGCTGGGAGCGAGTGAGAAAATAAACGTGTTTGGAGGGAGCAAACAACAACTAAACTTTTAAGGGGCAGAGCAAATGGAGCATGTCACATTAATCCCCGCAATGTATATGCCAAAAAAAGCAGAAGAGGCGGGTGTGATGGATGTCAGCATTGCTTTCTTGTATACGCATAATTAATTGTTTTTGAAGTTTTCTAGCTTACTTTCTTACAGGTAAAAAATTTAATCTTAGTATTTGGGAGCTGTCACCTCTTTCTTTAATTTTCTCCCGCCAATTTCCCTTTTTATAGCTGGCTTAATACAACCCTTCGTCTTACATGGTTGATTTACGCATGTTACCTTGGCGATACTCATGAATTCTTTAAGAACAAGTAGGGGGGGCGTTTATAGTTCTTTTTCTCATAAGCACTTCATCTTTCACTCCGCATGACAAATATAGCGTCGGTAAGATTATGTTGACTAAGCCGAAGTTGTAGCAAAGTGAGAAAACGCGGGAGCAATGGCTGCTACAACTTGAACTGGCGGGAGAAGAACCACTGAAGGCGAGGTGAACACGTCGAGCTCAGCTGGCGGTTGAATCAAATATAACTCGGGTTGCGGTTGATCCTGGAATGAAGAGAAGCAAAAGAGGGAGCCCTCCTAAGCAAATCCTCATCACGGTGGTTTTCTGAGAAAATATATTATGACGACGAGAAAAGCTGAGAAAACTAAAGCAGTAAATTTTCAGCAAATCTGCGCAGCGTAGAATTTCAATGCGCTGATAATTGAGCCAAATAATACCGAGTGCACAACCAGCAGTGTGTGAAGAAGTCTCGCACAAAATACAAAAATCTGAAGGCGACCACTGAAGCTTGTGAGTGCTGTAGTAAATTTTTATTAACGGTTCATTTCCGAAACAAAGGAGAAACTTGTGCCAAAAGATGGTAATCGAATGCACATACTCGTATGTTCAACGTATCATGAAGTAATTCACGCCAACGCAACTTCTCAGGCCAAAAAGGGATGGCTGTTGACAGAAGCTTGACTCAATTACGAACATACGCAAAACTTTTCTAACAAGAAACAATTTATGTTACTATCATTACTAATTCAACTGGAAGGTACAGAAAGTTCCTAAAATATACAACCAGCCAGAAACAAAATGTAGCAGCTAGAACGCAAAAAGCTGATAGCACCTTCATTCCTATGCGACGATGTACCGTCAAACATCGTGCTCCAACTTTATTATCCTTTTCATGATGACATCAATTCTTCTATTTATTTTCAGTCGAATAATCCTCTGGCACTTCACCTTCGATGCAGAGAGATTGACGTCGCAGAATCTTTCTGTAGAAGAATTGCCGGTGATTCCAATTTCACAGTATCAAGAACGGGAACTTTTGACAACCCACCGCCCTCACGTGATCCCCGTATGGAATGCCAGTTTTCTATGGATGAGCTAGAGGCGGCACTGGCTCTGTGCAGACGTTCTTCAGCACCTGGTCCTGACGGCATTACCTATCGTGCCCTTTGTAATCTTGGAGACGAAGCTCGGAAGGCACTCTTACGCCTATACAACGACTCCTGGCAGACTGGTACTGTTCCCCAGGCATGGAAGTCAAGTCGCCTCATTCCACTTCTAAAGGCTGGTAAATCTCCTTTGGATATTGCCTCATACCGTCCTATCGCACTTGCCAGTTGTGTGGGAAAAACGATGGAACGAATGATTCTAACACGAATGGAGTGGTATTTAGAGCACTACGAAATCTATCCAGTATCCATGACCGGATTCAGGCGCGGCCATTCGTCAATCGACAACGTTGTTGATCTGGTGACACATGTTCAACACCAGAAAGCCTGTAAGAGACTGTGCGCCGCCCTGTTTTTAGACGTTAAGGGGGCTTACGACAATGTCACCCATGAAGCCATCCTTAGTGCTTTGGAAACAGTAGGTCTTGGTGGCAAGATATATATGTGGGTGTACAGCTACTTACAGCTGAGATCATTTTACGTGATGACAGCGAATGGCCCAACACCTGATTATTACAGCAGCCGAGGAGTTCCTCAGGGAGGAGTGCTAAGCCCTACCCTTTTCAACCTAACTCTCATTGGTCTAGTCGAGCAGCTACCTAGCACTGTAGAACTTTCTGTCTATGCTGATGACATCTGCATTTGGACATCAGGTGTGACAAGGCCTCAGCTTCGCGCCCGCCTTCAGAAGGCTGCTACAACGACGTCATGCTATCTTCGTAAACAAGGCCTCGAGGTGTCCTGCGGAAAATGTGCAGTGGTAGCGTTCACGCGGAAACCAATGTCTGCTTACAGTATATCGATTAATGAAGAATACATATCGTTCAGCAGAAGCCACAGGTTCTTGGGAGTCATAATAGATAGAAACCTGTCGTGGACTCCACACGTGAACTATGTGAAGAAGCGGCTGATCGCAACATGCCACTTGCTCAAATTCCTTGCAGGAAAAAATTGGGGAGTGCCCATACCATCCATGCTACAACTGTACAGAGTGCTGTTTATCGGATTCTTACGGTACAGCTTACCTGCAATGTCTAACACCGGCAAGACCAACCTGCGCGCAATTCAGAGCATTCAAGCCCAAGCACTTAAGATATGCCTTGGAATACCCCGCAGTGCTTCAACGGCTGAAACCATTGCCATCGCTCAAGATCACTCGATAAATACGCATATTATTACCGAGACAATGCGCATGCACCTCAGGCATTATGCCAGGACCCCTTCTCACCACCTGGCGAGCCTAGCTGCTCAAAGGCCCCGCACGACATACGGCACTATTGTCTCCAAGCATCGTTCATCGTTTGCTGAGACATACGCACCTGCATCAAAGCCACTGCTTCCTCCTTGGAGCTTGAGCCGGCCGCGAGTTCACTTATTGATTCCAGGAATGAGGAAAAAATCGGACTTACCGACACATGCCCTGAAACAACTGAGTCTATTCCTACTGGAAGAAAACTACAGTAACCACGTGCACATTTACACGGATGGCTCTACTACGCCGTCTAGTTCAGGTGGAGCAGTGGTTATACCATCACAAGGGATAACTCGGTGTTTTAAGACTTCACATGTGACAAGTTCAACGACGGCAGAACTCGAGGCTCTGCGCAATGCACTGGAACACATCAATTCAGAAGAAAGACCAGGTAAATGGGCTGTGTTTTCTGACTCAAAACCAGCGTTACAGTGCCTGATATCAGTTCTCCGACGCGGATGCCACGACCAGTTGACCTACCAAACCGTGAAACTTCACCACCTGTTAATACAAAAAGGCCATGACATCGTCTTTCAGTGGTTACCTGGGCATAGTGGTATAGGCGGCAATGATTCTGCAGATCATGCTGCTCGCACGTCACATAAAGAAGCGAACAGCGTTCCGATACCGCTTTCAAGAGCGGATGCGGCGAGGCAGATTCGTCAACTGGCCCGCAGTCTCACACTGACTGAGTGGAACACACCAGGCATACGACGTACACGACTGCACGAGCTCGACCCTTCACTACAACTCCGGCCTCCACCCGGCCTACATCGACGTGAAGCTTCGCTTCTCTATCGCCTTTGGCTGGGAGTTGCTTTCACGAAAGCTTATACCACGTTAATCAGAATTACTGACAGTGCGGCGTGCGATGTTTGCGGCACCGACGAAAATATCGAACACCTGCTGTGTCATTGCCCTCGATTTGCCTCAGAGAGACAAGTACTTGCCAACGCAATGCGGCGACTGGATGATCGGCCTCTTTCTGTGCAGGTGCTATTACAGCAACGTACACATGCCTCGACAGCCCACAAGGCAGTGAAAGCCCTGCTGCGTTTCCTAAGAAAGACAGGCTTGTGTGAACGCCTCTGACATGCGGTAGAGTTCTACACGCTGCAGTGAAATTACTGTCAGTCTCTCCCCCACCCCCTTTTTTCCCTCTCTTCCCTCTTTCTCGTCTTTCTTGTCCCCTTCCTTTATCCCCCAGTGTAGGGTAGCCAACCGGATGTCTTTCTGGTTAACCTCCCTGCCTTCTCCCTTTTTGTTGCTTCCTTCCTTCCTTCCCAGTCGAATAATCAATATTGCAACAGCAATTTTTCTGTTGAGCTTTCATCACATACCTTTTTCCGAAGCAGTGTTGTGGTGTTGCATTCACCTTCTAGTGAAGTTTGCGTAGAAGGCAATGATAACACAAGGGTGGTCCTCTGATAAACAGGAAGCGTCATATTGCCTGCTGGAATAAATTGTGGTGTTTATAAATTGGTGGCTTTTATGAATGCAAAGAGAGGCAAGACCGGGTGAAATTAAGTTTGTAACAACAAGTTTTTTGCCATAAAATTATGTATTTCTCTAATTAGTTAAATTACCTAATTATAAAACGCATCCTTACAAGTCAGAAACATTGCTCGACGGTACTCCGAGTTGAAAAGGTATCAGGACACCTTTAGAGAATTCGATATACAAAACAACGCAGCTAGTACAAATGAACCAGGGCAACGCACCACAACAGGCCGCTCTCCTGCGTCATACTTTTCCATGGAGACTATCTCGAAATTGGTGAAGCGTCTGTCAACTGATGCCTAATCTGACAAAACAATGGCAGCAAATGGATGGCACGAGGTCGCGCTGTTCGAAGCCTTCCTGGAGAGCTGCCGAGTGTTATAGAAATATTTTCCTCTCTTTCATCGCGACCACTTGTCTCAAGGGTCTCTACACTAAATGTGCCAGTCACGCTGACGCGAAGGTGTGAGGAGAAATAAGAGGCGGGATAAGTACTTCGGGATGCCGCTAATGGGACAGGTGGAAAGCTGCTCCAGGGATTTTTCTCGCCAACGTTGTCGTTGTTTCTGGTGACGCTGCTTCTAGGTGCCACTCTCTTGAATTTTTTGTCGCTCTTTTACGGCCACTTGAAGACACGCATGCTAGCTGTTACTGACAACAATCCGTGATAAATGCTCGTAGAACCTGCTACCCTTATACACTCTATCATTACCCAACATCACAGCAAAAGAAGACCAGCTGCCTTCACACACATGAATCATGTTAGGCCTTCCTGCCTTCTTGAGATGGCTGTCAGGGTATACTTAAAGGCGCCGCATTTGTAAACTAACTTCTTCCCGTATAGTTTTTGTATTACCAGGGTTCCTAAACTCGCTCGATTGATGGTTCACGTCCTTCCGGCAGAACGTCAGGAAGGATATTTGTGAGGTGCGAATGTCCCCTTTCGCACCACGGCTGTGAGAAACATTACAACTATAGTAAAGTCAGTGTGAGTTTTACACACATGCTCTACGCAATGGACGACACGAGCACGGGCAGAAGAGTGGGAGAGAGAAAAACGAACCATAAAGGCTGGGAGGTGAACCAAGCTACGCTTGGTTGAGTACCCTACAGGTAGATTGGGGGAAAGGGGGCAATTTGACAATGGCTTGGCAGCCACTGAAATCTTATGTCTTGTCTGTTCAAGAGTGCTTCATGGTAGTCTTTTTTTATTTTATACGCCGTTCGCTTGTATAGCCACGTGATAATGGAAACTTTTATGTTTGTAAGGGTGACCTCGAGCCACTAAAAATTGCCTATTGATGAGGTGACCGCCGAAGTATGTACATGACCACTCTTTGTAACACTGCAAGGTATGCTGTTGTTGACACCGTGATATGTAAAAACTTAAGCTGCATTGATATGTCGCCAGATGGAACAACCACTCCTTCAGTTGAGCTGTTAGAATTGGTGGACCCATCAGTGTAAAAGTGTATGCGGTCAAAGTGAGCTTCGTTTAGAAGTCGCACTGACAACTGCTTCAGCGAAAGTGGTGACAATCATGTCTTCTTAGCGATTTCTGGAACAAGAGGTATGCATGAGGTTGATGAAAACCACAGACGCAGATGCCGGGCCCATCACAGGTAGAAAGGCAGATGCTGAGATATCATTGTGATTCGTTACAATACTGCAGAGCTGAGCACGTGGCCTCTGCAAGAAGCAGCCAGTCACAATGCATTTGGTTGTTGAAACGCTGAGAGCACAGATTCGGCACTTAACACAGCTATACAATTCTATCATTTAGCATGTTTTCACGGGCAAAATACATATACCAGCCGTAATGTTGTTATCAATAGCGTCTATCAGCACAAAATGTCATTATTTCGATGATAGATCTTAGGTGCCGGGCAGTACCAACAAAAGCACTGGAATGTCAAGAAAATGTGCTGGTTTGCTTTGCTCTGTAGTCTTACTGGCTCAAAGAACTGTGAGATGTATTTGTCAGCCACTCGATATCATGGTTCCGACTTTAAGCATGTTTTTTTTTTTCGAGAATAATAACACTTTGAGAAACTACCTTTTCCTTACTAGAGAAGTCTAGGCTAAGCTTTTTATAGCAGGATGACAATTCCTCAAAGCAGGATTTTTCACACAATTTTAACCGGGGACTTGAGAAGGTGACACACACACACCTACTTAATCTTGTTTTTCAAATATATTTTCTTTTCATTAGTCGTGTGAATCTCAGGCACCCTACACTACCCAATTTTATAATAGAACTTTCGATATCTTTTCAGCATTACATCACTCGTTCCGTGTCCTTCTAAGTTATCATCCAAAGCCCGTCTTTGGATCAATGTTTCTTTTTTCCAAGTCTACAAAAAACCTAATTTCTTTCCGTTAAATGTGACATTTCTGCAATTTTTACTTAGGCAGAATATCGAAACGCACCGCTTATAGGAGAAACAGATAAAAATTTCAGCTTAATAATAAAAAATTCCATTTTCTATGTATCAAGACGACGATATTACGGTAAGAAGGAAGTGCGTTCGGGCATAATTCTGCCTTGAACAACATTCGTTTTTTTCTTGAACTGTCAAAATTCCTGACTTCTTCTGAACAAGCGGAACGGAGGACGTCACCCCTCGGGATGGGGGACCATCAATCCAACGAGACCGCGGGCCCTAGCCGCTTGCGTAAGCATGGACCGAATGTGGGTGACCGCGTTGGCGCCTCTGCTCCTTGTGATGATTCTACCGAGAGCTCATCAGTGGAATAAATGGAATCAGAAGCCGACTTCAGGACGTTCCATACCCGCCGGTTTATAAGGAAGCTTCGGAGGACGTCATCAACGGCGGAGCCACAACCGGCGCTAGACAAAGCAAGCGATGTTTCACCATCTCGTATGTACCCATCTCTACATCAGACAACCTGGACTCACTAAACAGGCAGTCATTGATTAATTATTTTGAACCAGTTGCACCTGCTCGAGTGAAAAAATTCGCATAAATAGCAGAAAAAACATATTGTCACTTCATGTGACAAACAAAACCATTCTTGACAGACTGAAGGCTGTCACGCAGCTCGGAAGTATTTCAGTTCGCGCGTTTTTCGCTTATGGAAAAGGAACAACGACTGGCGTGATGAATGACGCCGACGCTGATATTACAGACGCTGACCTGCAGAATCTTGTGACGTCGACAGTCAGAATCGTGACCATACGCCTCTTCGGGCAGTATCGCTGCATCATACTAGTATGTGATTCTGAGACCCTGCCCCCTAGCGTGAAGCTTGGATACGTGAGACATCCCGTGGGCCCTTACGTGCCACGGCCTTTGCAGTGTCACAAGTGCTGCAAGTTGGGACACGTCAGCGCAATGTGCAAAAGTGAGACAACTTGCCAGCGGTGCGGCGGGTCTCTTAAGGTGGAAAACTGCGGTACTGCTGTTCCATTGAAATGCCCAAACTGCTCTGGTGCACATGAAGCAACGTCGAAGGAGTGCCCGAAGATCAAAGAAGAAATTCGCGTCCTGCGGAAGATGGTCAGAGACAACTCGACACACAGAGAGGCTGTCACGTTCATCCGCCGACACAGACGTCGTCCAGAACGTAGGCACCAGCGAAAACATAGTGGACATAGGAGTGATGCATAACCATCAGCAACAGATGAACATACGCGTGCGAATTATCAGGCCGCTACACATATGTTGTACGCACCACGTCCCAGGCATGTAGAAAGCGGACCAAGCCCCGCGTTGCACGCCGATGCTTCAGATACTGAGTGGCCTTTGCTACCGACCGGAGCAATAAAAAAGACCACATCATGGGCTGCAACTTCAAAGAGGGCGGAAAATGATGGGCAAGACACTGAGAAGAACCAAACTATGCTGAAGCATCTACTAAAATCTATTTGTGCCATTCTCAACGAGCTACACATGCCAGGTGCGAAAACAGCAGTGCAGATCCTCATCGTGCTGGAACCGCTACTGCTGGCCCTTCCATAAACAATACGGCGAATTTCTTTGATGAACGTGTGCGCACCACTGCTATAATGCAGTGGTACGCACGAGGTTTGCGAAGCCGATTGTCTGACTTTCGGCAACGGATGTTTAAATACAAATTTCCGTTGGTTGTAATATGTGAGCCGAATATGATGTCGTCGTTTCGGATTTCCGGATACGTCACTTTGTGGTCACGCGATGATCGAAATGCGAGCAAAGTAATTATATGCGTACGTCGAGATTTAACGTACGTGAGACATGACGTGGCTCTTCATGATTCTAACGACTATATTTGCCTATCTATAAAGCACAAGCGACGTTCAATATCAATCATTGGTGGATACATTCCTCCTAGAAGCCACGTGAACTGTTCCCATCTCTTGTCTGTGCTCCAAACTTGCCCTGGACCACATGTATTAGTTGGGGATTTTAATGAACATCATCCCATGTGGGGTTCTGCCTCAATGAACACCCGCGGTAGGGACATTGGCGATTTTGTGCTCAATCAGGGCCTGATGTCCATTAACGATGGCTCACCTACTTACCTCCGTGGCGCATTGTACAGCAGCTGTCTAGACGTATGCTTTGTGAGCAGAAGTCTCTTGCCTACCACCTGTTCGTTCATAGACGTTGAAACACATGGAAGTGACCATCTCCCTACATATATACAGCTAAAAGAATTCCGTCGTTCGACTCCCCTGCCTGTGAAAAGCGGAGACTGGCCAGGATTCCCAGCTTCTGTAAATGCTCAGTGCGGGAACATTCAATCTATTTCTGAAATAGAAAGCCTCATTGCATCAGCCTTAACAACGCATACGAAACTTGTGAATGTGTCGCTACCAAGATCACAACTTGACGCACAATATGAATACCTTCGTGCAATCCGTCGCCGGGCAGAGAGGAAATACAGGAGGACGAAATCACCATCTGACCTATCTACAGCACGCCAAGCACAACATGTATTGCTACACCTCGATAAGCTTGATAGGCAACGGTGGAGGGTATTTTGTGGCTCTCTTGATCCCCGAAAACCCCTGTCTCGAATATGGCAAACTGTCCGAAGCCTTCAGACACCCACTCAACAGCTGTTCCTTTTCCGATCTTTGGCTCTAAAGCAAGGTCGACCTGAAGTAGAGGTTGCAGAAGATTACTGCCACTTACTCGTAGGTGAGTCTTCCTCACCGATATAACCTTCGCGTTTAGCCTCACCGCCATCCAGCGACGATCGCCTCGACTTACCATTCAAAATGCACGAACGCGACGCTGCGATTTCTGCGTCACGACGGTCGTCCGCACCAGGGCCTGACAGAATTACTTATTCGGCTTTATATCACCTCAGCCAGGAAGCAAGGCAGGCTCTCTTGTCGTTCTACTACTCTACGTGGGAAATAGCGACAGCCCCAGAGAGTTGGAAGTGCAGCCGCATAGTGGCCTTACTGAAACCAGGCAAGTGTTCACACGAGTTGTCTTCTTATAGACCCATTGCCCTAGCCAGCTGCATCGGTAAGGTGATGGAACGCATGTTGCTGGCAAGATTGGAATGGCTGCTGGAGAATAATGTCGGCTTACCAGATTTCGTAAATGGCTTACGTAGAGGTCGATCATCTATAGACGGTGTTGTAGATCTAGTTTCTTCTGTTGTACAGGAAAGACAACTCGGAGATTGGTAGGGGCCATTTTCTTAGATATAAAGGGCGCGTACGTTAGCGTCTACCATGAGGCCATTCTGGACGCACTTGAAGACATCGGCGTAGGTGGCCGACTACACGCATGGATATTGAGCTATCTCAGAGGACGTACCATTTTTATGTCGACATCTGACGGTGACACAGCCAGGCACCTCGTAAGCCATAAGTTCCGCAAGGTGCCGTTCTGAGCCCCATGCTTTTTAACATAGCACTCATTGGCCTTGAAGCTGAGCTTCCCGACGTTGTCAGAATCAGTGCGTATGCGGACGACATATGCATACGGGCATCAGGAGCAACGCAACCACAACTGCGAGCAAGGCTACAACAGGTACATCAATAACATCTAGGTACTTACGTTGTCAGGGCCTGGAACTTTCAAAAGCAAAATGTGCTGCATTGGCATTTACGAAGAAATCAATGTCGCGGTACCCAATCTTTGCTCACGGAGCAGTGATTTCCGCGGTCAAGCAACACCGCTATTTAGGGGTCGTCATTGATCGCTACCTGTCCTGGTCAAAGCATGTGACTGTGCTGCGAAACAAACTAATCAGTTTTGTGTATGTTCTTCGTGTTATAGCAGGACTGAAATGGGGCCCTTCAGAGAAAAGCCTTCTGCAGTTACAAAAGGCATTGTTTGTGAGCTATATACGGTACAGCTCACCTGTACTTTCCAGCATGCGGGCAATGTGCCTTCGTACTTCAGAAAGCCTTCAGGCACGAGCACGGAGAATATGCCTTGGCCTGCCACGGTGCACGTCAACCTCTGGCTCTATAGAGGAGTCCCGCACCAACCTTATATAGGTTTACACGTCCTGTGAGCCTCTTCGAGTGTACCTTCGTCTACATGTAGACATTTGGATGACCGATACAGCGACTCTGTGCACATTTACACCGATGGATCCGTAACTTCGCCCGCCTCAGCTGCAGCCTTCGTGATCCCTCAACTCGGTATTTCCCGACAGTACAAATTAGATCACAGGTCATCTTCGACATCTGCAGAAATCGCTGCTATACAAGAAGCCATAAAATTTGTGAACGATCAAGCACCGAGTAAATGGACGATTCTGTCTGATGCGAAATCAGCGCTTTAAGCTATCCATTCTTGCTCAAGAAGAGGCCAATTTTACAAGTTAGCGTTAGGAATCGTCCAAGCATTTGACCTAACACACGGAAGCGGTCACTTTATTACACTCCAATGGATTCCTGGACACTGCGGCCTGGTTGGCAACGAAACAGCCGATAGCGAAGCAAGAGCGGCTGTATTCAATGCTTCTACGTACGTCAAAGTACCGTATTCGCGAAGTGACGTCAACACATTGTTGAGATCGCTCATGCGTGAATAAGCTGCCACTTACTGGTCGCTACCAGATCACCGGAACTAGCGCCTGCGGGAAACAGACCCTGGTATGACTTTTCGCCTTCTAGATAAAATCAGCCGAAGACATGCTAATATACTGCACCGAATTCGCCTGGGCGTCGCCTTCACTCGCCACTACACCCACCTAATCGGCCGTGAGGACAGCTCGAATTCTGAACGCTGCCAAGTGCGCGAAACGATAGCTCACATATTTTGTGACTTTGCATTATACGTGGCGCAAAGAAAAATGCTAACTGCAACGTTGGAAACCATCGGACGAACGCCATTAAGTGAAAGCCACATATTGTCAGCAATGAACGACCAAACAGTGTCAAAAACTGCTACAAAGGCTGTTCTAGAATTTATAAAAAGCACTGGACTAGATACTAGACTGTAGGGTACTATGCTAAGTGGCTACTGTACATACGCACCACCTCTTCTTGTCCCCATCATCACCCTTCATCCCTCTTTCCTTCCCCTTTCCCTTATCCCCTGTGTAGAGTAGCAGGCTAGAGCGAACTAGCTTAGGCCGACCTCTCTGCCTTCAAATAAATTCTCAGTCTCTGTTTCTCTTACAATCAGAAACGTTGTTATGGTAGGCTCCGGAAATTTCTACCACTTGCTCTTTCTTATTCGGCACCTAAATCGAAGTACCCATATTTTTAGCGTGTTGTAGCCATCGAAAATATGAACGCTGTCGCCGAGTTTTGACCCCGCGACCTTCAGGTGAGACATGGGATACACTATTCAATTGACCACCGCTGCAGGCGACAATTTGGTGTATGACCCTGTGGGAACTCAAGCCTGTTTGGGTGATTTATTCACGTCAGGTTAAAATACTTGATCCAGTTTCGGACGAAATACGATACAGGTGATACAGATGACTTTAAACGTTTTTCAACGTTGAAAATATCAATGTAGCCAGGAAAGCGCTACTTGCATCCGCGCTATAACGAGCCAGGACATCAGACTTTAACTCTAGGCATAGGCTTGTCTTCATGCACCGCACATGCAAGCAGCCCAGGGGAAATGCGTGTCAGTTGGCTATAGACAGACAGCTTCCTCAATCGACATCTTATCGCGATGCCAACAACAGAGGCACCAATATCTATGTCACCCAGTATTAGCGAATGCCGGGCCAATAGTGCTTCGACCACCCATATTGCTCCTAATGTAAACAGCGAGAGTATATAAGGACACGCCACTTCTTATTGATTCTTGGCCTGGCATGTGCGTGATTGCTGGTCACTCACACGAAGTTGGCTGACTTTTTTGCAGAACTGCCTGTCTATTCTTGGGTTTCATCCCATCAATATTGCATACCTTTCCCCTTAGCAGAGAGCTGTGTTTGTTTCAGTGCGCTATCCTATATTTTAGGTGCACGAACAAATAATACAGAAACTTTTGTATTACTAAACTTTTGCGTAATACACTATAGGACGTGTGGGTACAGGTGATTGCGTCTATTGGCGTGAGCACAACATATACGAAGTACCCCATATCTACTTGCATGCGAGCTGTGAACGATTGCCAGGATCGATAAGCGACCCTGTACAGGCTGTCTAGGTATCAGATGTAAAGTAAACTGTGTTTTAAAGTGCCCGTATTTAAATAGGGGCATGCGCATAGCAAGTGAAATGCACATCTTCTTATGTGAATTTGCGTTTCGCTTGCTATTCACATGTTCCCATGTGCATAGCAAGCGAAGCGCATATTTAGATTTATACGTGGGATTTAATGTCCCAAAACCACCATAAGATTATGAGAGACGCCGTAGTGGAGGGCTCTGGAACTTTTGACCACCTGGGGTCTTTAACATGCAGCTAAATCTGAGCACACGGGCCTACAGCACTTCCACCTCCATCGAAAATGCAGCCGCCGCAGCCGAGATTCAATCCCACAGCCTACGGGTCACAAGTCGAGTTAAATATAGGCGTTCCTGTAGAACAGTGTTGCAGCCTATGCATGAGCACAGGTGAAGGTTACCTGCCCTTTCAATGAGGAGCGCACACCTTGCATTTTCTCTGCTCAATCGACGACGCTTTGAAGGAGCACATATCAACTATAACTGTTTATTTTGTGTATTTTTATTCTATATTTGCGCGGGAGCCACATTGTGCTTTCTTTATATATATGATAATAACTTTAGCTACCACAAAGGCTAAAACATGATAAAGGGTGTTGGACATCTCTACAGAGAGTGGCTCTATAAAGACATGTCTCTATAAGGCACGTTTAGCTTTCGTGTTATAGCGATTTTGATCATGCAGGGATCAGCCGTATTTTACACCACTTATTTACACTGTTTTTCATCCCCAAGATTCACCTCTGCATCGCCGTCTATGGAACGGAGCCTGCTTCTGTTTGATCGACCGCTTCTCAAATAATTTGTTTCCACACCAACCCAAACTATTATATCAAGGTGAACTAAGCTTTATTGTTCGATATAGGAGACCATCAACACCATATTCGGACCACTGAAATTTTAACATGGAAGTGTTTTATGCCTGGGTTCACCGCAGCACCGCTGACGTACTTATGTCATGGAAGTGAAGTTGAAAAACGTATAGTAAGAGATTGCAAAGAAAAACTTACAAGGCAAACATCTGCTGTGTGGAACCAAACCAGCAACTTCTCGCTTCTCAGCGCGCGGTGCTGACCATTACGCCACCAAAACGTGCGTTGTCTGTCTGGTACGCTTATGGCAAGCCATTTAGGACACAGCGTTTGGCAGTCCTGAGAGCTTCAAAAGTTTAGCACGTTTTTGTTATCAGTGGAGAGGTGGCGCGACGGTCTCGCGTTCGACGAGCTCTCAAGATCGCCGCCTCAACGAAGCGCCACCCCCATGGTCCCATGGAGCATGCGCTATCTTGCGGGCTCGCTTATCAGACTCGTAATTTGAAAGAGTACGAAGGTCACTTTGCAAGCTGTCACTGCCGCGTTTACAAAAAAAATTGTGCTGCCCACGAAGCAGGAAGAATTCTGGCTGTTAGTCCACGCTCACCCAGTGTAAGCTAACTTCGTGCGCGCTTTTAGCTCGAGGTGTGCGCTGCAAGTTTCGAGCTACTCGCCGTTTCTAACGTGACTTTCCAATTGGCTGATGTTGCTAGAACAACGCACAATAAACGCTCAACTACATTTGTAAAGACACGTTTCAGTTTCGTATCATAACCATTTCTGTACAGAGAGATGCGCCACGTTTTTTTTGTTTTTTTTTTTTGCAGTCTCTGTATATTCTCTTCATACCACCCTAGCATTGTTCCCCTTTTCTCTTTCAAACTATCACATTCAATGTCGTGCGATATTTTTTGTGTGTTGTTAATCTAACTTTGCTCGTCTTCATATCGCAGCTGCCACACAGTTACTTAGGCATCGTAGCACATCAATGCACTCGATATTGCAGTTAGGATTAGGTTGAACCGGCGCACATGGATGTTCAGTTCACCCGCGACCACGTCTAGACTAGACTGACTGGTCGCCTTGTGTGCGTTGTCTGGTGGCACGTGGCAACCTTAGCACTTGCAATGGACCCTAATAAAGCTGAAATTTCTCTCTCCATTTCGTCACTCGGTCACATGACATCAGCCGCTTTCTGCAGGCTGACCACTTTCGGTGCTACTTTGGCTGCTTACGGCTTTATGTAAAATAAGTATATATAACAGTAGAAAAGACGAACGCGTGTACTATTTAGTTTTTTTTTAATTCGGAACCATGCCACTTTTCTCGTAAGCGCACAGACTGACTACCATATAACAAAAGCTAGCTAAAAAATCAGGTATTAGCTGCTTGCACTGTGTGTACTTGAGTACGGCTACCTCAGGGTTTAATTTTGATAAAACCTGTATACTAATGCGTAAAGGAGGTATGCTGTGGGTAAAGATTTACGCAATATGCGGTGCCTGTTTCTTTCAATATTCGCAAGCCATGCTGTTTTGAACAGAAGTATTATATCTCCAAGTGATAGTTTTATCTAATTCTTTACTGAAGCTTGTCTCTAACTTGTGCGCTGAATATTTTGTACGAACTGTCGATGCTAGTTATCGCAACGCTCCTAACTGCCTCAACGCATAAATTTTTTTCAGTTTTTTTATCGTAGCAGTGGAATATGTATATGTAAAATGTGAGTGAACCTACACAGAAGAGGTTGATATAATTATAATTGTGTAAATACAGCATGAAATCAAAGGTATCTTTCATCTGCGTGTATAACCAATGACATACCCGACACCACTACTTTTCCAAAGCTGCGCTCAGAAATACGAACGTGTGGGTACAGTTACATATATCGATATAATAATAGAATTGTGCCCATCGGCTTGTCAAGCAGGCGTCTGTTTGTTGGTGGGCCCTCTCTTCATTATTATGCCAATGAACTGCCCGACTCTACAAAATGCTTTGTCGAAGGTGTGTAGTTTTTCAAAATTCTTGTGAGTACGAAGATCCTTCGCGCAGCAAACAAAAATGCTAGACTCTAAATCATTAAACTCCTTTGTGTGCATATGTCATAACAGCTGCTTCTTTCTGCAAAGCACGTCTGTATAATTTGTTCTCCACACTTCCTTTCATGGGTATTCCTTCAAGCCTACACCGATTCTTTGAACCCAATTCTACTATTCAGCTCACACGGCTGTTCAAAATGAACAAAAGTCAACGACGTGTAGGAACGTTGCTGAGCAGAGGCAACTACGCCCCATCCTTTCCAGGGCTGCCCTTCCTCTTCTATGCTCAAACTAGCGTTGTGCTGATTCTAAAAGACAAAACGATGAACTTTTCTTTGCGGTTTCCAATGAGTCGTGGCTTCTTCTGACGAAGTACTGACCATTGCCAAGGCGTAAGGCCGCTTTTCTTCCTCTCGAACATGCTCACTGCCATTGATACAAAAAAGCCAAGAAGCTCCCAATTCCGCTGAGCAAACTAAACTTCGATTCAAACGAAAACGAAAAATAAATAGCAGTCTTAATTGATCAAGTGGGTCTGCCCCAAGTGGCTGTGCCTAATTAAAGATTTAAAGGACAACTTGTCCTCGGTTTCTTTTTCTTGTTCCAAGTTCCTGTCAGCTTTTATTTCTATTTTAGCAGCATTACATCGGAAAGGTGTTACTACAAATAGATGCATTGGTTCAGTGGCACAGAAGCTGGCTCAAATCATGCGAATTTTACAGAATTAATTTTTCTGCGTAAAAAACACGAATAAAAGGACAGGACACCATGAGTGCGAACTCAGAACTGGCTTGCTGAGTCACCTTATAAAAAAAGAAAGTGTGAAGTGCATGCCCCCAAGTTTTTCTCGGCAAAGAAATAGACAGGCAAATAGATTTTTTTAGTTATTTCAACGTGAACTGTTAAACGTTCACAGAAACGGGAGATCCAACTTATAAAAAAAGGCAAATATCCATACAGCAACACTTTTCCGTTGTCATAGCATGTTGATGCTCGGTACTATATCTTCCTTTTCAAGAAAAACACCTCAATTCCAAGAGGGGGTGGAGGAGTGAGTTGATTAGCCTGGAAACGATTGCACGCAGCAAAATCGTCTCACTTTTCAATCACAAAGAAGTGCCGGAAAGATGTCAGCTCCCACCGACAAAACGTCTCAACTTTTCCTTCAATGCTCTCAAGACTTGCCAAAAACACGACTTTCAAAGTACTCATGCATTAGCCGACTAGTCAAAAAGAAGCCGAGTTCCCACACCAAGCTCACATGAAAGAACTATTTTTCTTCTGTTTGTATTCGGCAAGCAACACTTTTCATGTACTCTCCTCACGTGCTGCACACGACATGTGAGCCGGGAACGAAAAGGTTCTTTCTGCTTCCTGACTAAAGCAACCACAATCCACCCGGTGACTGTTGTTGTGAACACCGAATAGGCACCACAGAGAAGCATCGTTTGTTCATCGAGCGTGTGGTGAGCGCAGTGCCAGGCACCATCGCCACTTACGAGTGTAGTGTAGGCCGCTCACGACACAGTAAAAGCGCCTAGTGTGGTTGATAGTTGCACAGCGATACACGGAGGAGCGTAAATCTGGTGACTCACAAGCCATGGCTGGGCCGCCTGCTGTGGGGTTCCGTTTCACCTCTTATATATGACCCGGACCCCGACTGCTTTTCTCCATCCGGCTCGGAACAGCCCACTCTGGTCGACCGTGTGGTCCAGAGCTCTTCTTATTCACATTTTTTGGGTCTTTTCTTTTCTACTCCCATCGACTTTTGTTTTCCCTCAATTCCCTTGTGCCGTTTTCCCATACGAATACCCTTTCATATCCTCATTGTAGGGAGCTCGCTTTTGCAGCTAAGCTGAAAATAATGAGGCGGCATCAGTCATCGCTCCGGCCTAGCCTCCTGGGCTTCCGGTGCAAGGTGCTTTGCATCGCCCGATCTTCCCCGTCTCCTTCCTCATTCATCAAGCTAGCCGATGTGTGCGTTTTGGAAGCCATAACTCTTAGAAACGAGAAAAGAAGTTGGCCGCCCTGCACGTGAGAGGGCCAGAACTTTCGCGAGCAGCTGTCCAAGAAAGAAAACATCATGAGGACGAAACAACTTAGTTTTCTTCTGCGCAATGATATACAACATATATTTGCTCAAAAAATGAATCAGCGATTGACATGCCTTCTCTATAGGTGTCGGACAACATGCACTTTTTTGTGGTGATTCAAAGTTGAATCGATGAAGTGGTAAGATGAATGTCTTCAGAGGTTTCCACGTACAAGTTAGCTGCTGTGAACAGCTGCCGGCTGCAGGGGCGCACGTTTTCTTTTTTTTTTAACGGGAAACTAAGCTAAACATTGGTTTTTCTTCTAACTTGTACATCACACATCACCCGGCATTTAATTCTGACACGTATTTCTCCATTCTCTAAAAGAAAATAACCGCACTCGTGACTCAAACGTCCCGCAAGAGTTGGTGTCGTTGAACGGTAGCAGCGTATGTTCCACAGTGTGCAAAAACTACGATAATAGCCTAACTGTCCATAGCTACAGTTGTTATTAGAATGCATTCAAGCGACTATGTTGCAACAAAAATTATTTTTGCAGTTTCACAGGAGAAAGGCATTGTACAGAGTTGTCTCTGCAAATACGTTTAAAACCACTACACGTTCTTCACACCTTTACATGTTGCGATCAAGTAAAAAACAACCGTGTCCCATAAATTTCTCTGTCATCGATAGAAAACTTCATCCAGGCTTTGGAATGACCTTCACGGTCAACATCAGCAGGCACGGAAAATAATTTTAAAGTGCAGAAAAGTTTCAACTCCTCCTGGCGCTCTTATTTGTGCCTAAATCTATTTACGCGGGTTTTCTCTTATTTCTTCTCCATCTAAATGCGACCGCCAAGATCATGAATTCAACCAAAGCTTTCTGTAGCTTAGCTATGTCCCTCCTTACCTGCTAACCTAGAGTGGTGAGTGTGCGATAAAATTGACGTTTTTATGAAAAACGTGTCATTTCAAGCAATACATGTGCTAAAAGTGAAAAAAAAAACAATATGAATTGACAACAGGGAAAGAAAGGTATGAGTTCTGGGTTGTTCGCTACTCCCAGGCTCTACTGGCCACCAAGTGCTCTTGCCCCTTAAGATTTAGGGAACATTGCACGCAGTCTGCAACGCAAGTTCTAGATTCTTTGTAGCCAGTCTATGCAAGCTTTTTTGACATCATGAATTCTATTCCACATTTATTCAACAACGGAAAAACACATCTCAAGTATTTTTAGGTTGCGATTGCTTGTGTGTGCGTGGTTAACGCTTATGCACATGGGTACGCATGACTTGTTTTTTTTTTACTCTCTTTTTTTTTCTGTCGTCCCGTGTAGCGAACTGGGCACGACCTGACTAACCTGTCTTTCCTTTGCCTTTCTCTTCCTCGCTTGCACGCCGGCTAGAAAGAGATAGTGCCACCGGCTGTGGACTGGCGGTGCCACGTGGCCCAACTTTACTCTCGGGAAGGAACAAGCTGCGCTCTGTCAGGAAGAGAGCATGGTTCTCACAAGCCGCCACCCACGCTGCCTGAATGCGCTGACTAATTGCTCCATGTTCCTCGCCTGTCTTTACACGTGAGTCGCCATTTTAAGTAAATTGTTCTTGTAGTTTGTTGTCACTTGAAGCTTCTGTCGTCCTTGCTTAACGACAGACGGGACGCAACAAGCCCAATACTCACAAGGTGCAAAAAGTCGAGGGTGGCCTCCCAGAGCTTCGCAACTGAGGTCATTTCCAAAGAGGAACTAACAGTTTTAGGACATCAGTCACGCTCCCATATTACGTGAGGTGGTACAAACTAGGGCCCGCACCGTGGTCATGATAAATAATACAAACTTTGTTTTAAGGACGAAGCAATTTACGGGCCCACTCTTAAACTGTATCCGAATTCTTCTGCTGGGTGCTGTTGCTGAATTTTCGTTAGTGCTCTAGTACAAAACGGATCAGTTGAACATCATCTTTTTGTTCACCATTTGTACCTAAAGTTCAATAAGTAAGGCTGCAACTTAGAACGCCTTTCTGTTCTATTCTCCGGATACCCTAATGATCGGGACACCATATAAATTGCTTGAACTTCTTTCATTGCATCATGTAATATTTAAGAGCGACTTGTTGCATTCGGTTTGCATATACGCTGGACATGTCATTTTAAGTCGCGTGACATTAAACTAAGCTGTTGATATTTTTCTCCTGTTTTTATGTACAGTGCAATCGTACTTGCCTACGCTGTGGCTAATGTAATAAGCGTTCCGTGGCGTGTGAGTAGAATTTCCGTTATAAATAGTGGTTTGCTAAAGCTCTTTATATTTGTGCATGTGACGTGTTGATTATTGATGGGAGACGAAAAGGGGTGTTTGCTGAGTGGTTAAATACCCGTAAGTTATGGGGTGGTGCACTGGTATAGTCACAACATGACAGCATAAATACTATAGGTTTTCTTAATGTCATCAACCTTAAGTAGCGAGTTCGGTATATTATTGAACTTTAACACCGCTCGGTTCTCAATGGTCATTACGACGCACTTTTTAGAAAGAGAATATGGAGAAACTACAACTGTTTCTTTCTAGCTTAAAGACCATCCTCCTGTACGGCTATGTATCCCACGCCTCGAACGATGTGTTTGCGCGTTATACAGTTGCAAATACATCACGCTGGTACATTCAATAAATAAAATCCTCTTAACGTATAGAACATTCTGTACCGGAGGAAAGACCGACCAGAGTGTGTTCAGCTGTCAGTCTCTCTAACATTCCATTAATCTCTTCGCCTAACTGATACATTCACTGAATGTGTTAGCCTTGCAAAAGCCCTCAGAAGAACATGACCCAGGAACAGAAAAAAACATTACTGACTCGCAGCCACGCCCTGTCAGGCACTCGCTGTCAGCGTCGGAACAGAAGGGTGGAGCGCTGTCCGCCAATACACGACCGGCCGAGGGCGCATCAATCGGGTGACAGTCTTTCACTTGGTGAAAGACGCCAATGGAGAACCCTTATTCTTCCGCCTATTCGCTCCATTCCTGCCATACACAGTAGAAAGCACTTTGAGGAAAGGAAACCCCAGCGGGACATAAAGGAGTTCATGGGAAGAGGCAATGCATCGATACGGGTCAAATGAAAGAAGTACGCAAAAAGACGCCGCAGGGGATGCAGGAAGGATCATGAATCATAAAACGGTAGCTTAAAGGGAGACTAAAGGAAAATAACAATGTATGTCATAGTGAAAGCTCAATATATGACAACGTCTATAACACAATAATATAAACAGCGGCGAACTACTTACTGAGAAATTATGCTATAAATGTAACACATGATGGCCCCATGAGTGAGATAGTTTTAAAATGATCCCGATGACATCAGATCATACGACATGAACAAATCACTTGTAATCAATCTAGCTGCAATAAAAAGAAGTTTCGGTGCATCAAGAGATATAATAAAATGCTGCTTGTTCGTTTCACTTTGGCTTGCAGGAAAAAAAATATCGCCTTGTGTTACAATGGGGCATGACGCGAGTGATTAGAGGTTGTGTTTTTGCCTGACTAGACTAGATAGGTGGTGCCATTCAGCGGGGCTCAATATAACTAAGCAAAACACGCCACGCGCCTCTCATCTCGGAGGCCATGGCAGAATATTGTTTAATGACAGCTGCTGCTGCTTCTGCTAACTTCGCTCCACTGCTGCTAATTCTGTAGCCGTTCAGTAAAGGTGGACAACACTGGGCACGGCAACAGTGACGTCAATGAATCGCTTTCAGGCGGGCGATTTCAATCGCGCTTACGCAATGCGCACAACTAAAATGTGATGTTGTTTTAAGTTAACACTTCCGTATCACAAAAGTACCACTACGAGGTGTCTGGACTACTATTTCAGCAATCAACATAGACTTAATATTTGACTTTAGTGTCTCTTTAACATAAGAAAGCAGAAGGGTGGTCAGCGGCTTGTGTAACACAGCCAGTGTTTATCTGAGCTCCAGCCAGTGATTAGAAGCCGGTGGTTGCCTGCTCTTCTTTGTATCGAAGAAAGGGGACGAGAATATGGCCCAGCCTGACATCGTGCTATGGCAATATTCTTTTACAGAGTAACCCTTGAAGGCAGTTTTTGTTGAGAGGCCACCCACGAAACTCCTTCTACTCAGCACACTGATGTCAGATAGATCTTTCAAGTCTATGCATGGCGTTTTTCATGGCAGTCACCTCACGCCCAGCGAGTGCTTAAAATATGACTGCCAGTTTCAGCGAGAGATCTGCCAATTAAGCGCCATTGCTCCACCACCGTCGTGCAGTTCTATGAGGACAGCCTTCACGGTGACCAATGCACTGCTTCCACACTTCTGAACTTTGCCCGTGCAATGGGCGTAGACGTGTTCCTATTGTAAAATGAAACGAAGGTTCATGCATGCTCTAATTTGGTCCAGGATGACAAATCTTGTTCTAGATTTGAAATCTTGAACTCAAAAGCAGAATGCTACATATTCACAGGAATGTCTGACGAAACCACCCAGCAAGGCTACACGCAGAAAAGAGACAACCAGCAAGAAAACATCGAGCTACATGCAGCCCACTCTTCGACGGTCACACAGTCAAGCGCGCTGCACAAGTATGGTCTCCCCTTTCTTCAGTGGAAGGCACAACAATGATCTAGATGATTGGCTGTCTTGGTATCGAAGCGGGAGGTTACACTCGATCGATAAGCGTGACACAAACATCTGGTTTCATAGCCACAAATGCCACTCCTCCAGTCAGACGACTTTTAAGGGGAGCATCGGTATAGTGTGCGGCCGCTTCACAATTCAGTAGCTCCACTAACCGATTAGAGGATTTTTTTTTCACTTTCTCTGCTGGTGCCCTTAGCCGACCATGTAGTGGTGTCATTATTCGGTCTTTTTTTCTCCCTTTCATTTTTTTTTTCATATTAAAGGCTTTCATCTCTCACAACTTTGTTGACTCGTTTACAACATAATCACTAAAGCAGGGCGTTACAATAGGAACCGTTCTAATAGACCGGTTGAACGTAGGAAGCGTCATAGCACTTCCTCAAGCTTCTTTGGTGATGTTAAGCTTTGTGGTATACTTATCCAGGATAACAAACTGATTACTAGTACCAGGTTATTCTGCACTCTGTTAATTTTCATATATTCCGCGGTTTTTTTTTCGTTGACTAGTTCTCTGAACAAAATATAGATGCCCCAACTAACTAATAATAGGCTAAAAGAGGAAAAAGCAATCTCTTATACTCTTTAATGTTGCCTTTCCTCTGTCGCAATTGTTTTGTAAATTCTCTCTCTCTCTTTTCGCAACATTTCTTTTTAACATCTTTTATTCCCCTCACCCCTTTCTCCAGCACAGGGTAGCCAGCCGGTCTAAGAACTGGCTAACCTCCCTGTCCTTCGGCTTTAACTTTCTTCCTCCTCCTTCACAAAAAGTATCAACATGACAACACTATTCGTAAAAAGACCCTAATCCCCCCCCTCTTGTTTTTTTTTTCTGAGATGAGTGGCTTCAGTAACTTAGTGCTTGCACCACGTCCAACTAAGCAAAGAAAAATAATTGTGGACAACTATCCAAACCCACAATTAGCCCTTAATGCGATTACTTCACGCTCCAAAAGCACGAGTTGCAAATGCCAGCATATGTGTTGATTTGTCAGACTTGGCAACTTCGACAGGCATTTGCAAAGAGGTCCCACGGGTGCTGCCAGCCCGACACAACATAGAACGGAGAACGTTGATTAATCACTCGTGGTTTTTAAATGTTACCGCAGAGCATACGCAATCGCTTGTCTTGCTGTTTTGCGGAAACCAAGAAAATTCGTTTAGCTTAATGCGTCTTTATAATTAATCACTTCCCATCTGCGCCATTTTTAAACATTGGGCTAAATGACACTGTCAGTGATATAGTCGCGTATTTCCTTTCACTTTTGTTCTTCGTGCACTGCATACTACTCATCCTGAAGACGAGGAAACATCGTTGGTTTAAATAAACTCTTAGGGAACACGTGATTACACCAACGAAACTCTCTTTCGTATGTCTCGTTGTCTGCAGTCATGAATTTGTCAAACAACCAGCATTTTGAAGGAGAGGACAATTTCGAACGACCCTTTTAGGGACCGCTAGCTTCTTCAAATATTCTTTTTATTTGCTTCCACTTGTTACAAATATATGTTTCTTTTATGCGTATATGCTAACTGAAAACTCCTCAACTCAACATCAGTAAGCCTCGCTGTCCCGTGACAATTTCTGGCGTCCGCTAGATCTGGACCAAACAGCACACCGAATGGCTGTAGGTCATAGTCTCACTGACTGGGGACCTTACCTACGCCTAAGGCCAGTCAAAGAACAAGATGCTGTTTTTACACTATTAACTCTGTTTCCTATATTTCCCTTTGACTTATATGTGTTCCTCTTTTTTTGTTACCCTTATCTATGCTGCACCTTCTCGATCTCCAGTGCAGAGTCGTCAACCTTTCAGTCCTCTCTCACTGTGTGGTGTAAAAAACTGGATGAAATTTAGATAACCTCACTGCGTTATTCTCGTGCTCGATTTCTGTGTTTCTCGTCGTTTGTCCCACCCACACAGTGTGACTAGTGAAAATCAACGCAATGAAATTCTTGTTTTTTCTATTTATTTTCTGAATAAAAAATGAAAACAAAATGAGGAACGATGTGATACGATGCAGTTTTGAGAGAAACATTGACACGCAGACAGCAGAAACATACACCTATATTTCTCGTTGCTTTGCCTATTCTTAAACTTGTATTGTATATCACCGAGCACATTAAAGGGTTTTAGAAGTCCCACAGCTCTGAATGTGATACCGAATCTTATCCTCCTGAAGCGTGTGAACCGAAGCAGCAAATATATGAATACACACCATACAGCGCTCGCTGAGAGCCTGAGCCCCGCTAATACTTTGAAGCTTTCCCCAAGCGATGACACGTTCTGCCCACCACCTCACTTTCTGTCAACTAATGCTTAATCCACAAAAGCAGGAGTCGCCAGTGCAGCCTCGCGCACGCCATGGTGTGCCAGGATGACAGGATAAAACGAGCTGGATACGCCCCTTCGTATCCTTCGCTGTCGCTTATTCTGAATCATTTTGACGAAGACGCACAAGCCTAAACTGTTACCAGTGTGCATGGGAAGCAAACGGAAGAACGTGTTCCTCGTGCTCCTTCCTACTAATCCGAAGTACAGGTGACAGCTGTCGCAAAGACAGTATTCGCAACTTTGGCAATGTTTTTGCTTATGATCTACGGTGCCTAAGCCGGCTGAAACCCCTTCGTGCTCAGTTCTTTTCACTTCTTTTCACTTTTGCGTTTGCAGATTATATATATGTATATATATATATATATATATATATATATATATATATATATATATATATAGCCACCGTTGAGAGCGCTGGGCCTTCTATCACACATGCTTGTTCATCTTGGGGTGCCGATGAACACAGTTTTCCTGTAACGAGGAAGGCATCTACACAACCTCTACTCTGGGTAAACGCCAGGAAACTCCCAAGTAGTTCTCTTGGTCGATAATCCCGGTAGTCGCAGAATAAACCCCTCGGAAATCTTTTGAGTGCCCCCATTGGAAGAACGAATCAGGAGCAGCTTAACAAAGGCTCAGCCGCAATCAGCACGGTCGTCCGCTGACTGTCTAGTGCACTATAAAAGAACGCATCCATTCCCTGTTTCTTTACACTCGCACTGTTTGTGTTCACTGGTGTATTTTCTTTTTCTGGTCTAGTATAACGCTACTATATAGTAACGCCTCTCTCTCATCCCTGGAGACGTTTTACATAATCTCAAGTCACTGCTATGCACTATTTATCCATGAGCGATCACTGCAACCACCAGATTGATTGCACTGCCTGCTTCGAATAAAGCGGAAGTGTTGCCGTTACAAGACTGTAAGCAAATGACTGTGTATAAGCCCATCCTGCACTATAGGCAGCTTGAGTATTCTGGTAAGATCCGCTGATCCAGAAGCAGGGTTTCGGCAGTAACACGGGGTAATAGGGTTTTCTTGGCCTTTCTAGCGAATCAACTTTTGCGTTTTAATGTTTCTGGCAAGAATGAGGCCTTATTTATTAGATATTTGTCATTAGATAAAGGAATCACTGAAAGTGGCCCTAAACCTCGTGAAGGAGCAGGAAGTAAGTATCAGCGTTGGAATGTCACTCTTCGTTAAAACCAATGATAAACCCTGCAGCGTTTCCCCTCCTATGTTTTATGGTGTTCAACGCTATATTTGCTCATTATCTAAAAATAGAAAGTGCTCTTATTCGGTAAAATCGAATATCAATACGCGTGCTGCTTGCAATAAAAGGCTAATACTTTTGACAATTTGAATAATGCTGTCAAATATAAGCAAGACAGTAGTGGCTTTGATTGGTACAATATACTTGCTTATTTATGCATTGCTTGCATAGTAGATGAAGGAAGGTCGCGAATTCCTAAGGTGTCAACACCTCGGACAACAATTGCAAAGTCGACAAAATGAAAATGAGGTTAACCAGCAGATGAGGTGGGTAAGCCACGATACATACATCCACCACTCACTGACTTTGGGTGCATCATATTCTTTAGCTAACTGCAGGACGGAACCACCAAGGCAAGCAGGGCGTCAGAGTTTAAGTAAGAAAAAAAAACAAATATCCTTTCAGTATACGCATGCGTACCACTGAGCAATGAAGTACAATCCTTCAATTTTTCATCGCTGTGACAAAATAAATCTTTTTTTCACAGGGCACTGCCTGTGATGCAGAGAACCCGTGCATCATTTGCTTTGTTTTGATGCCCTCAAAAATACGCAAATATTTGGCTTAGCTAATCATCAGAACACATAGCAGCCGCACAACACTTTTAGTGCCAGCCGACGATGAAACAAAAGAAAAGCTGACACATTGCGTCACCGTAACCCATGTGTCTTCGTCAGCAGAAGCTGAGCGTGTTTTCCAAGTCAGAACAGCGACAACTTCTGCCATCCACTCTACATAGGCGTGTCTAGAGTTCTGCTTTAGGAGCAACAACTCTCAACGCAGCCGCAACCCTCCTCTATTGGACGCGTCCTAAGAAGCAAGCATCGCAATGGAGGCAAAAAAGAAAATGACGCAATGATGTGCTTCTCCCAACAGCAAGCCTTTCAACCTTGGCTTTCAGAAAGATGAAAGCGGGAAGCAATCCGTTCTTGGATGACGACGTCAGGGATGCATGGCCACCCCTTCATCGAAAACTTGCCCATATATAAGCGTCAGCAATATACAGCGACGACATTGGCCCCATTGAGTAAAGCTACGGGGATTGCCTGGTATTCCCCCCCCCCCCCATTTCTAGTTCATTTACATAGGCTACTGCTGCCCTTCCGCCTGCTAACCTCTGTGTCCACTTGACCATGTTCCTACTACATACCATGCTTGCACACACTTTCTCGTACTAAACATATGAAAATCCTGTGCCCTATGTAACGCCTGAACGTGGCCATATAGATACATCGGTTCTTGATTGGCCAGTATTGACGTAAAATGCGTGGAATTCTGATATTTCTTTTGCAGTTTAGTGTTTATTGCAAGTAATTAAAATTGTGATTCATAAAACTAACAAAAAATAAATAGACTAGCTGCTACAGCAACAATATAAAACAAGGCTGCTACAAAATAAAACAATGACAAAATGACAGAAGATGGATTAAATGTTAGTGCATAATTAAGAATAGTAGAGCAAAGAAGCACAAGGACGGGAACAAAACAGGATGGGACACAGAACTAACACTTCAATATATATTACGCATGATCGCATGTATACGTATACACAAGACTGCACGTGAATGAAACAAAAAAACAAAACACGGGTAATTTATCAGTCATGTAAATTGGTAATGCACGAAAGTAAAACGCCTCCTTACAGAAGTAGTTGTATGGTTACGGTACATTAATGTGAGAAAATTTATTCAATTTGTTTTTGTGTTTGACAGATAGAGCACCGCTTAATGCAAATGCGTCCATGTTGAGCCTTAGTTTTACATCTCTGTCTGTATCACTCCCATCCGTGAATAATGATTGATAGATGACTAAGCTTGCCCATGTGGTCATGGGTGCCTGTGGTTTCTGTAGTAAGCAGTGAGAGTGGAACTAATGAAAGCGTTCTGAGAACCATAAGAGCGAAGTGACCAGAACACAACCCGAAGGTCAACTAGTCAGAGCATGTTAGTGTTATTGAATGGCACTTCCCGATTAGAGGGAAACGCAGTGCGCGTCGTGCGCACGGCGTTTTCCTGTTGGCCAGCCACGTTTTTTAGGGGCGAAGCTCTTTATAGTGGCACTTTTTTTTTCTTTATTGCCTTCTTGACTACAGGTCAAGCTAATATGACAATCACTATCACACGTGTTTCATGCGTGATAACGCGTCAAACAAAGATATTACATCTTCAACACAGTCGGTAGTCTTATACACATCTCGCACTTTTATAACAGCTTCCACGAAACACTCATTAACGGATAGAACTCTCACATCACAGTGTCTGTACGATAGCATACTATGCCAAACCGAATGAATACCAAGTACAAATATAACATCCAAATTTTGCACAGAACTATCACAAGGCAAAAAACGAATTCCATATGAAGTAAGAGGTAAATCTTTTTTTTAAAGTCCTCTGTAAAATGTCCCAAAAGAAAATAGCGTTCTTAAAATCAATAAACACATGTTCAATGGTCTCAGGTTTGTTACACAGGAGACAGCTGCTTCCCCATGGTACATACATCCCTCTCTCTTCAAGCCACGTTTTTACTGGCAAGGTTCCCGTATGAAGTTTAAAAAAGAAGGTTTTCACATTTAGTGGTATACACATGTTTTTCACTCGCTTTAGTACGTCATGACCATATGATTTTTGATACCTTGAACGGCACAGGGGCACAGGAAAAACATTCTGTATTAGGTCTTTCATAAGGCGCTTTCTTTTCACATTAGTTAGGTAATCTATCAAAAACCTCGCCCTTAAGAAACGATTTGAGAACACAACTTCGCGCAAGAACGGTGACAAGGTGTGTCGTTCTCGCCTGTCCGAAAATACAAAGAAGTCAGGCATGTGGTGTAACAGCGTTGTTTGAAATAAATAACGTAAAAAAGAGTCTCTCTTGTCTCTAATGAGCAGGAAACGTGATACTACTTGGTTAAGAAACAGATGGCACAGAGACAGCCCTCCTTGCTTAACTCGCCGAAACAAGTTCGTTCTAGATGTTCTTTCCCACGTGGCGAATATGAACGTGGCGAATAACCTGTGGACTTTGTGAATGCTTTTACGCTTACAACTAAGTACTTGCAAAAGGTACATAATTTTAGCAGCCAGAAACACGTTGCATACAGCTGACCAAGAGAAAATTGATAAGCCACGACCGCCCCATCCTTCGGCGGTCACGCGCAGTTCTTCAGCCTTTTCAAGCCAAAATGCTTCACTGTCTTGACACCTGTTTAATGGTACCCCTAGGTAACGACTAGGCGTCGTGAGCCACTGAATATTTCCAAAGGAACTGGGCGTAAGGTCCCAATTACCATGCCATAAACCAATGCTTTTTTCTTCGTTCATTAAACTTTCACTCGTGTCACAAAACCTTTGAGTGATTTTTAATAACGAAGTGACACTCTCTCTATCAACTGCAAAAAAGGCAATATCGTCGGCGTATGCCAAAACACGCACTTCACATGACTGCAACCTGAAACCATTAATCCCTGCATGGTGAATCACTTTCTGACACAATGGTTCCAAAAATAGAGCGAAGAGCATAGGACTTAAAGGACACCCCCGGCGCACGGAGGAAAGTACTTGTATGCGCTGTGAGAGTTCTCTATTTACAATTAAATTTGTGGTTGAACTTTTGTATGCCAATTTAATACCTTTACATATGATCGCACCAAGACCAACGTACTCAGCTAGCATGAAGAGTATATTGTGTGGAACCATGTCGAAAGCCTTGGCTAGATCAATTTGCAACATAGCTACTTTTAGAAGCGCAGCATCACAATACTCCAAAATGCTCCTGGCAACATGAATATTCGTGAATATGCTCCTACGCTTGATGCCGCAAGTCTGATGTGACCCGACCAACTTGTATATAACGCCTTGCAACCTCCTAGCCAGAACTTTCATAAACACCTTATAATCTACGTTTGTTAGCGTGATTGGCCTGTATCCTGTCACTTTGCGTAAAACATGTTGCTCTTTCCCTTTAGGAATCAGCACGGTGTGTGCTCGATTAAACGATGGAGGCAGAGTTCCGCGATCTAAAGACTCTGAAAAAACCTCATGCGTGCGGCGGCCATATCCTCCTTGAACGCCTTGTAAAAGGCGGCATTAATGCTATCTGGACCAGGTGATTTGCCCATGCCGAGATCATCGATAGCCTTCTCAATTTCCCCTATACTAATAGACATTTCCAATAAATTGGTGTCCTCAGCATTAAGTGTCGGCCTTTCTATCAAGAACTCATCTACAAAACCCGGCTCCTTTGGTTCGCGATGAGCAAACAAGTCCTGATAATAGTTTTCAAAAGCTATCATAATATCTTTATGTTCTTTCAATATTTTACAATTCCATTCTATCTCTAGTATGTCGTGAGCTCGCGCATATGTCTTTTCATCTGACAAGGCTCGCTTTGTCGGGGCTTCACCCACGAGGTATCTCTTAGCTCTTGCTCGTATAATTGCGCCTTTATATATACCTTCTTCAAGACATTCAATTTTGTCTTTGACAACCTGCAGTTGATGTGTGAATAAGCCCGGGTTTTCTGCTTCAATACTCACCAAATCATTTAGCTCTGCCCGTAGCTCACGTTCCTGTTTTCGAGCTTAATACTGCATGTAGCAACCACACTCTATTGCATTCATTTTTATCTTTTGCTTGAATAATTCCCATCTTTCCGTGGCACTCCTTTCTGCGTTTTTGAAAAAAATCTAGATTTCCTTCTTTGTCTTATCTACAAACCCTTCGTGCGTAATTATCCTAGTATTCATCCATGTTTCCCATACAACCTTCTTTTTGCACTTTCTACCTATCTCAAACAAAACTAAGCAATGATCACTGAAGGAAACAGCATAAACGCCATAGTTCTGACATAAAGGTACTATCTCAGAACAAACATATGCTCGATGTAGTCGTGCGTGACTCGAACCTTGAAAATGTGTGAAGTGTTGGCGACTGCCACCCATCGCAAACAGAGCTACGTCATGTAAAAAGTACTTATTAGGGCTGTCTCTGAGCAAACCAACGCTTTCATCACCTAGTTTAGCAGTATACGTGCAATCTTCTTGGGTCAAAACACAATCGAAGTCACCCAACAGAATCACACATTTCTGACATTCAAAGTACGCTTGCACTTCCCGAAAAAACAAACATCTGTCTCTCAAATTTGTAGGTGCGTATACACAGATAACTCTAAATTTAGTGTTCCCGTAACAAAAGTCACACAAAACAAAGCGCCCATGTAGGCAACTTTTGACCTCTTCCACTACAATACCAAGAGAGTTCTTGACAAAAATAATACATCCGGCTGATGCTCCCACTGCATAGCTCACACACGCATTGTACCGCAATGAAAATTCTGCTACCAAGCTATCAGTCGCGACCTCAGTACTAACTTTAGTCTCCTGGACCGCGAGCAAGTCAAGGTCTTTTTCTTGCATCAAGCGTTTCAACTGGTACTGTTTGCGACGCGTTCCTAGGCCACGTACATTCAGCGTACCAATGCGTAAAGGCGCAGTCATGCTAGCCATGTTGATGACAAAGATGAAAACTACAATGCTGCGCTTACCGTGTCTCGTATACCGTGCTGTGGGAAAACCGGGGTCTTACGCGTCTAGATCCTGTCCCCGAACCGGCGACGATGACGCCGACCGGGTTTCGAGGGCATATTTTTTACTCTTAGCGCCCGTGACGCGATGCCGCAGATGCTCCAGGCGTTTCAGGTTGCGTTCCGTGCTCTCCACTCGGTAACGCTTGCCGCGTCCCGTGGTCGCTTCCGGAGACTTTGTGCTGGCTTCTGGCGTAGCGATCTCGCCACTGGTACCCATATCTTCCTCCATCGCTTCTTGAATGTCCTGCTGGCCACCTGTTGCGGCCAACTCCCCGGATTCTTTCGTTGAGTCTTCGCCATCTTGCGTTGTCGCGTCGGCTGTTTCTTCTCCAGTTGCCTGAACCGCAGCGTCGGGTCCCACGGCGTTGCTGCCAGGGGCCAACTTCTCAGCCTCTTCGGCGTCCATTAGGTTATCTTGGGCGTCGTCTGTTGGCAGCACGGTCTTCGTAACTTTGGCATAACTCCTGACGCAATCTTGACTTTCATGTCCAAACGCTCGGCATACACCACAGCGGGGAGTCTGGCAGTCTCGTCGTATATGTCCACCTCGCACGGAGCGATCCATCACACGTCCGTCTCCCACCGAAGCCGAACGCGGAGTGTCCTTGTAGCGGCACCCATTCGCCCCTCGAAGTCGTAGTGTGTAACAATTGTCACATTTTCACTTCCAAGGAGGTGCCGGTGGGATATTTCTTCTGTGCGTTGTTGAACAATAAAAAATAATGCTCAATGTACATGCCAATGGCTACTAATGGGGAATGTAAGACAGGAGCATTCGGCTTTTAGTTGACGCGCACGCTGCGATCCCCATTAGCAGCCGTTGGCATGTACATTGAGCACTATCTGACGGGAAAAGGTTGCTACGTGATACTCGCTGGGCGTAACCTTCTTGGTTTTACTAAAGTTTTGCGAGCGTTGGGCCGCAGTGCCATGAATACAGTGAACTGGTATATACCATGAACTCGAGGTGGTTAAAGGTGGGAAGTAGACCCAAAGCGCAAGCCGTAAGAAAGTGTGCGTGTGCCACCTCTCGTTTAGTCTTTGGAATGTCCGCTCGATGGTGGTGCTTCTATATGGGGAATATATGATGAAAAGATGCGAGATGGTGGTACTTGGTGTGTTGAATAGATGGATGAACGGACACACAGACTGATGCATGGATGGACACATGAACAGACGCAGGGGCGGATGCATGGACGAACGCAGGGACGGACGCACGAACAGACGCACGCACGGACGGGTGGATGGACGCATGGACGGTCACACAGACGGACGCATGGACGGACGGAAGCAAGAACGAATGGTCGGACGAATGCTTCTCCCCACTCTCCATCATTCACTCCGTGGATATGCTGCCATTTTTTTTTTCAAAAGGGAGATGGTTTGAGCGTGTTGGTTATTCATAGTTCTTCATAAAGCAGAGTGCACAAAACACCGGGCTCATCCTGATCTCTTTCTGTCCCGTGTTTTGTGCGCTCTATTTTATGAAGAACCAAGATCTTTCGTTTGGGGAACATAGATGCGGGGAATGCGGTGTTACATCCAGGTGAAGCATGCATGCTGCTCTACGCGTTGAACAATTATTTTCGATATGAATAGATGTCATGATGCAGACAGACGCTTTGGGTAAGGACGCCACCTGGCGGTGTTTAAGACATTGAAATGATTGCACTTATCCTATAGTAAAGGCACCGAATAAAATAGACGCATTGAAGGAAGTATTCTTGGATTTGACTGTGAGAGGACAGTGTAAGAGGCACGTGTGAGAGGGAAGTGGTAATATCTATAACTGCCCTATCAGTGTGTTTTTAATGCCTACAAAGTATGTGACGTGGAGCAGTAGATAGCGTGTTCGACAGCTGTTATTACCGAACAAAAGACCATGGGTGTGACTCCCGGAGATGGAACTTTTTTTCTAGTAGTCAGGTGTATTTTTCCAACGTCATTTCCGTGACAGAACTACGTCACTGAAGTGTTTGTGAACCACGACCTAAATTGCTTTCGTGTAAGAAGAGAGGAAGGGAGCAAGGGATGGGGCACATAAGAAAATAGACCCAAAAAATCAAACAGCTGGCTGATGCGACAATAATAATCTTTGATAAATATATTGAAGAGAAACTTAGAATATCTCTGCCCCGCCGTGGTGGTCTAGTGGATAAGGAACTCGGCCACTGACCCGCAGCTCGCTGGATCGAATCCCGGCTGCGGCGGCTTCATTTTCGATGAAGGCGAAAATGCTGGAGGCCCGTGTGCTCAGATTTGGGTGCACGTTAAAGAGCCCCAGGTGGTCGAAATTTCCGGAGTCCTCCACTATGACACTTTTCATAAACATATGGTGGGTTTCGGACGTTAAACTCCATAAATCAATCAAGTTAATCAACTTAGAGTATCTAAGCTTGACCTCTGCTTCCTCAAAAGTTTCATCGTGATCTGCTCAGAATATTTGGCCTGCGAATGCGGATGGCTCACCAGGGGCTCGCAATCGCAACGTGCAGTATTGTCGGCGAGGTAGCCTGAAAGGGCAAATCACATAACTGTGACTGAAAGTATGCAGTACAGTCAGCTGTTAGAGAGAACATGTGGGCTCGTGGCTTGTCGTCCACGTGTTGCTCACCGCCAATGTACGTACATGAACGTCAGAAAAAACGTCCATCTTTTTGCGACTCATTTCATCTAGCTGCTTGTCGGATTCCCAGAAATTGCGAAAAATGTCTGATTTTATTTACTGCTGCCGTTTTTCACAAACTCTCACTTTTCAAGCTTTCCACATACTGATCGCGGCAACTGGCCGCTTCTAAGACTCTTGTGCTCAGATTTTGGTGCAAATTAAAAAAAAACCCCAGGTGATCGAAATTTCCGGAGCCCTCCACCACGGCGTCTCTGAAAATCATATGGAGGTTTCGAGACGTTAAACACCGCATATCAATCAACTGGCCACTTCTAATAAAAGATAGGACAATTGAAGTCTGATGCAGCGAGCATTCTAAGCTCGCCTTCACAACCACGGAATATTGGCTGATATAAAAAGTGGAAAGCCGAGTTCGTATCAGTTGATTTACAATGCGTAAGCGAGAAGCGTGAAGGCTCATGCTCAGCAGCAGACGCCGAGGGCATGGGTAGAGAAGCAACAGATGATGCGGGGCGCGCATCACCTTGATAAACCGATGCGCATGCGCCGCATTTCGAGATCGCGCCAACAGTTAGCGCTCCATGGACCTCCGGCCACACACTCGCATATTTCCTCTAACAGGGGACCATACTGTGCATAGGAGTTATGCAGCGCTGCCCTATCTTCACAGCATACTTATAGTACAAAAACCAAGCGTGGATCAAGTCTGTGAAATTTAGTTGCACAGCCAGCCACAAGATAACGCGCACTATGCGACTGCGCCAACTGCGCAGCAAAACTGCCGTCTGCACAGTCGAGCATCAAGCCGACTGATGTCGAAAACCTGTACTGGTCTCGGCAGGCAATTCTTTCAGCAACAGGAAGTGCACAATGCAGTTTTTTTATTCACTAGCTCGGGTGCTCCGCTTTATTTTGAGATCGACTTTACGTCGTTGACAACAAGCCTAACAAAAACTTGAGTGTCTCGAATACCTTGGACTGCAACGTAACTTCCGGTTTCCACAAGCTTTGCAACGACTTGTAGCCTGACTCAAGTCAAGAAGACCACAGCATGCGAGTGAAAGGAATGGACTTCTCTGCTAATAGGACGACGTTTCCGACGACATCCTTGGCAAAATAGATAAATAAGCTACACTTTTTTTTCTACAAAAAAGCTTAAGTTTGTCAAAGCTTGAAGCTTTTCATACTTTCAAGTTTAGCCCCGCCGCGGTGGTTTAGTGGCTAAGGTACTCGGCTGCTGATCCGCACGTCGCGGGATCGAATACCGGCTGCGGCGGCTGCAGTTCCAATGGAGGCGAAAATGTAGGCCTAAGTGCTCAGATGTGGGTGCAAGTTAAAGAAACCCACTAAGGTTGCACGACGGGCTTGTTGGTTGTTCATGTTGTTCGAGGTATAGCGCATCGAGGACGGGACAAAGAAGAAGACACAGAACACATACACAGCGCTTACTTTCAACAATGCGGTTTAATCCGAGAAACAGCAATACTTATACCCAAACATGGCGCATCACAACCACGTGCTAGAACACAATTTTCTGGTTCCAGAGTAAGAAAAGAGAACCACCCTAGCGAATGAATTGAGCTTCATGCTATCACTTCATTGCCGAATCACCGAACATTACAAGTTACAAAGGTGTGAGATGTTTCGTAATTCCTTTATTGTAAGCGCGTGTGAACCACGACACACCAAGCAAAGTCAACATACATGCGGTTGCTTCGCTGTGCTTTTTCTGATGGTCTTCGGTGCAACAAAAGGCGGCCTACAATAGTTGAAGCTTAGACGTGTTCGTCTTGGTTCCGCACGGTTGTGACCGTTGGTTGTGAGCGAAACATATGGTGGTATTGGGACGTTAAACCCCACATATCAATCAATCAATCGATCAATCAATCAATCAATCGTTCGTGAGCGAAAAATCAAGAAAGAAGCAAATAAAATAAAAAATTAAGTTTTCAATCTTATTGAGGATTAAACCCGGGCCGTTCGCGTGGCAAGCAGGTGTCCTACTACAAATCCACAATGTTACCTGCGGCTGCTTCGGGAAAAACACTACATAAATACCATGTAGTGGAAGGAGTCTCCTTAACGCGATTCGTTTGACAGGTTCACGACGAAAGCGAGCCCTTTCGGCGATTTTTAGGCGCATTTGGGAGGCCATCAAACTACCTTCTTGCTAGGAAGTGCAGCCACTATTACAAAGAACACACAACACAATAGTGGCTGCACTTCCTAGCAAGATAGATCCTTACCAACTGGCCCGATACAACTGTTTATTGTTCATCAAACTACGTCGAAAAATGCCGGGTCAGTGCAGCCATAGCCGTTAAAAACACACAGAAACTCTCAAACAGCTCTAAAAAGAACTGTGTCCATCTAGCAGAAAACATACTGTGCCTTTCCAGAAGCGTTGATCAAGCAAACAGCAAACGTCAAAAAATGTGCTGCCATCCGTGAGGCATTGTGAGGCTCTTTATAGCCTCCGAGATGGCGAGCGTGTGGCGTGTATCTTGGACGCCATGCGACTCTTGCTTCAGGTCAAAAAATCTGTATGTACCATTCGCGCGCGCGCGTGTGTGTGGTTGTCTAAGTGCCATCTGTGAGACAATGTCAAAAACTTGTCTCGACTACAGCAGAGTGGCGTTCTAGCAGAGGGAAGTGGCCACAATGCATAGTCTGGCTCATCAATGAGTGCCGGCGGGACATTCATGTCAAGTGGTGTCCCACAACTCACGAGCCAGAACGATGCTAACGTTCAAGCTCGAGCAACTGGGAGCACTACACACACTGCCTTATCTGCGACACTTCATGTAGCATCTTTGTCAACTGGTGCTCGACGACGAGGAGGCCACGCGTGACCGAGGAGCAAAAGGCAGAGAACTAAGCACGGCAAGCTGAGGCTATGCGACGGATACGGCGGGAGAACTTCAACAAATTGCTGGCTGAACAGATCGAGACAAAACAGCAGCGGCAAGTCTGCGTGCGTGCGTGCGTGCGTGCGTGCGTGCGTACGTGCGTGCGTGCGCGCGCGTCTGTGTGTGTGTGTGTGTGTGTGTTTCTGTGTGTCATTTTGTGTATTTGTGTGTGTGTGAGAGAGAGAGAGAGAGAAAGAGAGAAAACATAATAATAAGTACGCACTTGGCGGTTGAAGGGTGCACTAGGGGCCAGATTGAGCTTTTGAATTCAACTCCTAAAGGCGAAGCTTAAAGGTCCCCCATTTTTTTTTTCGAATAAGCCCTAACGTTCGTTTAACATCAATTGTGGTTTCATTGCTGCCTATCTGGTTTAATAAGCATTACGCATGTACTCATATGATACAGCTGTCACGCCGGGTTAACGTCACTTTTGGATAAGCGCAATACGCTAAAGATGATTCATCTAGCAGTGTCCAGAGCTGCCATGCTTGCGAGCACAAGCGCTAAATATCAGCTTACCGCTTCTTGTGTCAGTAATACCCCTGTTTCCCTGGGTGTTCTTACGTAACTGTTAAAAACCGGCCCCGCCATGGTTGTTTAGAGGCTAAGGTACTCAGCTGCTTACCCGAAGGTCACGCAGTTGAATCCCGACTGCGGCCGCTGCAATATCATTGGAGGCAAGGATTGTCTAGGTCCAGTTGCAATGATTTGGGTGGCCCAAATTTTCGGAGCCTTCCACTACGGCGTCTCTCATATTCATATTGTGGTTTTCAGACGTTAGAACCCACATATATATCAATGAAATCTTTGCCTGCATCGAATATGCCACCACCACATCCGAAATTCAGTCCCCCGAATTTCGAATCAGCACTAGAGCGCCATAACCAATAGCCCACCGTGCAGGGTTCACGGCTGGTCTTGACCTGGCGTGGTTGTAAAATACGAGACTAAACTGATGGAAATCCTTCGTGCCCAGAAGAATATTAATTTTAAACACGGTCCCTTTGTGCTCGTCGCAGTCTTCAACGTGGACATCATGACAGTCGACGCCTGATGGCTAGCCACGCACATGATGTGCCGTTACGGTCTCTCGCGCAGCTCGTACAACCACAATTGTCTCATCACCATCAAAGAAAATTGCATCGGCATTGCCTTCTCTAAATTTCAACCACAGCATCTGATTCGAACCCTCTCACCACGTACTTCACAGACAACGAAGTTGTAATTTACGAAACAAAACGCATCCCATAACTAAGTAACGTTATCCTTGTATATAATTTTCTCCTTATGTAAATCAGTATATTTTGTGTGTATGCGAGTGAACACCATTTCTTCAGCGGGTAAATAATAAACATTGTGTGCATGATTGTATGAAAAATCACCCCGTATAACAATGTGTGGGTGTTTATGCGATGTGCTGGCGAATGTTTCACAATGTTACCGACAAGCCCTGCAGCTTCGCCCTACTCTGCATCATTCACTTCGTGGAGATGGCAGGATGTTTTGCAGTGAAATGGTTTCCGTGTTACTGGAAATAATTTAATTCTCCACAAACACCGTCGATAGCGGAAGAGCATGGCAACGACAGTAGAGCCATGGTGGGACTGTGCCTTGCGGGTTCGATCAACGGCTGTCACAGTAAAGAAAACATATTAGGCACACTAGTGTACTAGCCAACGTCGCTAACCGCATTTAAGCACCTTTAACCACCTTAAGCATGTAGAAAGTGCAATACTACAACACTACACAAAATCTTTCTGCTATGTAGTCTTTAAATGCATAACCAGCAAAAATAAAATCACAAAACTCTGTGCACGGATGGTGAGGTGAACACAAAAAAGTTATGAACTTTTTAGACAGAAAACACGAAGTCACAACTTTGCGGTTTCTTGGTGGTCCTCTTTTCTTCCGTAATGTCGAGACAATGGCATTTGACGTTTATGTAATAAGTATTTCTCGTTAATCAAGTCACTTCGCTATAAATAAATGAGACCATAAATGAGACCACCGCCAAGATAACTTTAATTAAGGCAGTGTCCTTTTTTTCTATTATTTCTGCATGTTCACTTCACACTGCTCTGTCTAGTCAATAAGTCGAAATTAATTACTAGCTCGTTAGTTTCTGGCTGTCACCAATAGTGACAAAGACAAGGATGCTTATTATTGATCTGTTTCTTTTGCGATAGGTTTCTGTATATTTAGCCACGAATGTCTGACGTAATTATCTTTCATCACGCTAAAAAAATAAGTACAACTGTTTACGTCGAACAATTTTGTTGCAGCGATTCTCATTCAGCTGTAATGCTTTCGCACTTGCTAATGACACAGGGGGCTTGCGTCAGAGGGGTTGGAAAACGAAAACGTGCTGCTGTGTCAATTCGAAAGAACAGCCGGTCATAGAACTCTTTTTTTCTACGGATAACGTGACTTGTTTTTGCTTAACCAGCCCTGATACTCATTGATGTATTAAAAAAATGTTGAAGCTGTTTATATTACTGTGGTTTAGCTGTCTAAAAAATACTGATGCCTGATGACGTGGCGTACTAACTAGGCCTTCATCGATCGGAAAATGCAACTCTTTGGTAATGTATTTCTAAGCAAATTGTTGCCCAGCTGCTGAAAGCAGTTAGTCATGCATTATTACTGTGGTGCTTTACCCACGTTTTATGACAGCCGATAACCGAACTTAGAAAATTGACAACTTTCAAGTTACTTTCATTGGTAGACTCTACTATGTGTACTGCCGAGAAGTTCGCAAGCTGGCTCGAGTGGTGGAAATTGGTAGATGGATGGATGGATGGATGGATGGATGGATGGATGGATGGATGGATGGATGGATGAATGAATGAATGAATGAATGAATGAATGGATGGATGGATGGATGGATGGATGGATGGATGGATGGATGGATGAATGAATGAATGAATGAATGAATGAATGGATGGATGGATGGATGGATGGATGGATGGATGGATGGATGGATGGATGGATGGATGGATGGATGGATGGATGGATGGATGGTTGGATGGATGGATGGACGGACGGACGGACGGACGGACGGACGGACGGACGGACGGACGGACGGACGGACGGACGGATTAAAGTACTTCAGGTTTATCCGCTGACCTGCTGCTGTAGGGGTTAGGTAATGACAATGTACATTGACCGCATAATGTGCACACAAATGGCATGTACAGCCATAAACACAGAAGCTTCATAGAGAATGGTTGCTTCGAAATGTGAAGTAGCACTTGCTCATAATCACGCACAAGCACCCACAAGCATCTGCTAAATGTTACTGCGCTCACTCTCACATTCTCAACACAGTTGCAATTTATCTTGTCACTGGTCTTTAAGTGCTTGTTCCCCTACTAACTTTTATCCCTGGGGAGCGTGCTTTTCCTGGCCGCTGCACTCTGCTCTTTAAATCGAAAGAGAAGCGTCCATTACTGTAGCTCTTTCTGAATGCGAGATGGTCCATCAGCGTTGACTCTGGGTTTGTAATCCTGCCGGTTGAAGCTTCAAGCCATCGGCAATCTTTTGAGCAGTGCCACGTCTCCTAAATGATTCAGTGACAAGCGAGAAGCCGACGGTGGAAAATCAGCGCGGTCATCTATTGACTGTCAAGTGCCGCTGGAATCAAATTCGATTAGTCGGCCCACGTCAAAGGCGGCGTTTTTTTTTTCTTGGTACTTTCGAGCTTCATAGCAAAGCGTGTGTTCGATTCGGTCTTTCTGAACGCATGCCTTGCAGGTGGTCGAATGTGCGTACTGCACTTCTTTCACGGGTCATTGACCGTGCGATAGCTTTTAGTGGGTACACTTTCCTCGTTATTTTTTGTAAATGATGACTAAACCTTATTTATTGAATGAAAATTAAATTATTAAGAAAAACTTCAGAAATCATTACCTAAAAATGCATTAGGAAATTGACCACGAGTGATTGGGTAAAGTGAGAAGTCCTAATAGTCCGTCTGAACTTGTTACACTTGTTCAGGAAAAAGATATGACAAAACGGAAACGTTGTACTTGTTTTCTTCCAAATATTTTGAGGAAGAAAGCATTATCTCGCATACGACGCAAGGATTTTGTTGCCAACATTCCTGAGTAAACGTGCAGTGCGGCAGAGACAACAAACAAAGACAGACAATGCGAACGCTAACTCACAACTGAAAAATTCATTATGTACAGTAGCGGCTGCTAGAATGTCCCTCGTGGACACCCTGGTGGCTTAAACTCTTCAGGACCATTTAATAAAGTTCTTGACTGACTTACTACCCATGCATATTTAAGGGTACGAGCACACTAGCGGGAAGCGTGCCGCCGCGGCATGACGCGCGTCTTCGCCGCCGAGCGGTGAAAAGCGGCACGCTGGCCACATCTGCGGGAGTCACGTGACAACAGTCTCGAGCGGTCTCGCAGCTCGCGAGATTTCGCGCGCTTTTTCGTCGTCTGTTCTGACAACGCCTCCTGTACTAGGAAGCGTTGGTTCTGAGCTCTCCGACTTTACGGTGCAATCGTGCGAACAAGGGCAGGCGACGACGATCTCCTCGCAACGCTCAACGTTACCGTGATGGCGTGTCTTCCGTTGCTTCAGCGTCGCCGCTCTCGAAATGCGCCGCGAAGATATTGGCCGCGAAGATATTGGGTCCATCCGCTTTGGAGGTACAGAGATACTGAAGGCATGAAACAGGTATCCTGCGTGCGCTGCAATATGAAACGGCACGTCATTGATCACTTACTTTTCCACATAGTGAGGTGTCTGCCTCAGCATGCTGTCAATAATTGAGAACAGGGGCCACTTAATTTTGCCATTATTGCCTGGCGCACCGCTCCGAGTGTTCGCCTCGACTGCCGACACGAGCTTCATCCACCTGTCTCTAATATTTTTAAACTTCAGCATGGCCTGTGTTCCTGTACAAGTGAGTGAATAAAACATACAATTCATTCGCGCTCAACATGAAATGAGCCACGCAATCGCCACTTACCTGTCAATCCAAACATAGATTCTATGAGATCCCATCTGTTCATTTTTGCTTCCTTATCTTTGTAATCAGGCATCGTTTTGTCGTATAAGAAAGGGTAGAGTCTAATCTCCTCTAAAAAGCGTTCGGTATCCATGGTGCGTGCTTCAAAAAACGACGGCGTGAGAAAAATGACCGCCGGGGAAAAAAAAAGAAAACAAGCTCCGTGCGTTGCTATGGCGACTACCACGCACGTCGCTGATTGGCGCTTTGCTTGGGCGGCGGCGGCAGAAATAGCGCAAGGAGCGATTGAGTCGGCGGCAGAAATTCCTCGACGCTCGGCGGGAGAAAGAGAGAAAAGCGGCGTCTCGCGAGCGGCGCGCGGCGCGCGGCAGAGCGTGGCGCCGCTAGTGTGTTCGTGCCTTAACATAGTGCGAAATAAACGCTGGTCATTTAGGATAGCTGACTGGATTTCCAGAGAAGGCAAGGGGGTTAGGGGAAGACAAAGTTAGGTGAGTAGATGAGAATAGGCAGTTTGCGGCTATAAATTGGCAGCAGCAAGCATAAGACCGAGTTGATTTGCGAAACATGGGAGAGGCTTTGTCTTGCAGTGAATGTAGTCAGGGTGATGATGATGATGATGATGATAATGATGATGATGATGAAATAAGCATAATAAGTATGATCTACTTTGTGCGTGCTGGATGAACAAAAGAAACAAGCGTACTTTTGTTGCCGTGCGAAAGACGTTCGACTCACACATGAGTCAGAATACATGTGCATGTGATATACCTCAGCTATTTTGGTGCTTGTATGTTCTCTATTCTTGAACAAATATTCGTTTCCAGAGACAGGGGTTTGTACTGGTATCTTCTGGGACGAGCACCCAAGTTAGAAATTAGAGAATCTTTGACAGATGTGTGGTGCTCACCGAGGCGAACATTTAAGCTACTGTCAGTTGGCCTATAATACAATAAGTTCGCCCCCATGCAGCATGGCGTCAACTTTCTCATGTAGCGAGTTTCATTCGAGGTACGTGGCATTTGCCTGGGTTTGTTTGCCAGATGGATTGATATGTGTGGTTCAAGGCCCCAAAACCACCATATGATTATGAGAGGCGCCGTAGTGGAGGACTCCGGAAATTTCGACCACTGTGGGTCTTTCAACGTGCACCAGAATCTGCGCACACGGGCCTACAGCATTTCCGCCTCATTTGAAAATGCAGCCGCCACAGCCGGTGTTTGATCCCGTGACCTGTGGGTCAGCAGCCGAGTACCTTAGGCACTAGACCACCATGGCGGGCTGTTATGCCAGGTGACATAACCTACTAATTCTTGTCATCACAGAGAGTACTATCTGTTCGCGCTATTTAGTGGGGACCTATTTACTAAACCATGCGCCATCCAATGCGTGCGCAAAATGCATATTTATACGTAAAGTCACTTGTCAACTAACCGAGGTTGTTTTGGTAGCTTTATTGACAGATTCATTCCTTACTGTAGCGTCATCGTGATCACCATTCATCATCATCACAATTGTTTAAGCGACCGCGTCTATAGTGAACTAGAACCAATATGTTGGCTCCAGTTCACTATAACCGCGCCGCTCCCTTCGCGCAGCTCGTGCATAGCTCGAGCTCCGCAAGCAACAGAACGGGTTCACGCACCTCGCGTGACGGACGCCGAAAGCCGCCGCTAATCCGCTCGAGCCCTACGAATAAAGCGGCGAGATTGGCATGGCCACGATGGCCGCCCTCAGCATGTCGTTTCACGGCTCTCCTTCACTCGCTACACTCCTTTCCTCACTACATCAACAGCCCACTCTGAGCTGCTGCCGAAAATTCAGCAGCCTTTAAAGGCTCGCTCCCCAGCTTTCGCAGCTACTCGCTCTCGTTTTATCACCAACTAAACACGTGCAGTTTATTTTCCAACTCATACAACATCTGGAGATTCCCCACCTGAATACATACATAGGACTTGCTCGACCATAATCATCGCTAAAACTTGGTAATCTTGGAATCCAACAGTAATCTGGGGCAGTTGGTAGTCAAACATGATATTGCTGTTTGTGAAGCGCTTGTTGCCGTGCGTTAAGCCCTCAGTTGTTGTCACGCTGCCCAGACAAAATCATGGTCTTGAAAGGTGGCAAGTGATGACGTATTGATTTATTATGCTTTCTGAAGCTCCTGCACAGATTTACATATGCAGGCTTAAATAGGCTGCGTCGATATGGACATGCAGAGTTCTATTTATCTCCCCGTAAACTACGTGCAGCAGGAAAAAAATTGAATTAGGTTAAGCACAGAGCAGAGAAATGTGCCAAAGCAATAAAAAAAATCAGCAGATTTGACGTACCTTGGGAATCGATGGTATGTGAAGCGTGGAGATGGAAGCTGAATGCGTTGTATTCTTTGTGGAACGAAACGTTATGAAGTTGCGCCTAATACATGTACGAACACACACAGATATATACGCTAAACAGCCGCAGGTGTTTTATATCTGCAGTTGTTTACAGTTGTGTAAAGATGCAAACAGGAGCATGAATGTTAGCAAGTCCAGAAGCGGTAAGCTAATAATATGAAGTGCTGGCGCTCGCGAAGATGGTAGCCCTACAAACTGCTACAAAAATCAACTTCTGTACATCGTACTATTGACATTAACACGGTGTGACGGCTGTATCATAGGAGTACAGCCACAGACACGTCTGTGTAGAGCACGCGAGCGGCCGGTTTTATGCTTTGCGGGGCGACACCATGCTCTGCAAGTCAGTTTCGGGCTCTGACGGAGTCAGCCTGACTATTAGGCCGCCATTGTTTGTGACACGCCACGTCAGAGAACGAAACTGCCTCAATATGTTGCCTCGCATAGCGAAAACCAGCTGCTCACACGCTCTACACACACGTGGCCGCAGCTATACATATGTAATGTTTATAAAATTAGATATCCAGCCCTGCAAGGACAATTGAAATCTCATGAGCATTGAGGTCTGTTTTGAACAATTGGCAGACCCTTAAGCTTCGCCTTTAAGAGTTTAACGCGATAGGAATAGTCTGTACCGGGTGCGTACTTCTAACACTTAGTGCTTGAAATCTTTTCGAACTTGAGATTGCACCCATCCGTGGCATTAAGTGTGCTGTGGCATGTGGGAATTTCGTAGTGAGTGACTGGTTTTAAACATGAAGTCATTTGGATGATCCAATGTTGTGTCGTCCAATGACAATGTACGCTTGTACGAAACATTATTATGGCGATATTTGATGTCGTATTGTGAAGCATGTATACAGTTCGCGTGTGCATCTGAAGCATAAAAGTTACATTCACGGAATTCCTAAGCAGAGAAAGTTATTTTCACTGTAGTCGGTAACACAGGCGCGGCTGTGTGTAAAGGAGAAAAAAAAAAAGAAACGTGGCTGTGTGGTAGAGCACCTGCTTGCCACTCGAACGACGCATCCATCTTCACCAGAACAGCCGCAAATGAGCACAAGAGGAAAAGAAACATGTTTAACAAAATGTTATCACATTTCTGAAAAGGCGCAGCAAATGTAGTGATACGCTTTAACAATCGGAAAGCAGATTCTTAGCCGTGTACTCACAGAAATCTAAGAACTCGAGCTAGAGGGAATTTGAAAACGACGGGAAACTCAGGAAAGGTTACGATATTGCACGAAGAGGCTCCTGAGTGTTTTTGTACACGTGGGGGGAAAGTATAAACATAAAAATGAGCTTTATGGCAGCGTATTTTAAAGTTGTCATCTCTGTTTCTCTCTCTTGCTCTGTGTGTCCTATGTGTAGAATGCGCGTACAAAATGGCAAGCACACCTTATTTTTTTTTTCTAAAAGACACCATCGATAGTGCATCCCATGCACTCATGACCCCTACCAGCCCCTTGTCATTCCTAGCTGCTGTTCAAGCGACATCCTCATGATATAAATAATGCATAGGCCTCACTCTAGAAGGTAACAGACACACAAGGACTTATATCGGAGTGGGCAAAAAGAAACGCATATTCAAGGGCTAGAATAACAGGGGTGGCCAGATATCAGATGAAAGGCACGAGAAATAAATAACACAAGAAAAATAGGCTGTGTGATTCATATTTCGCTTTACACAGAGAAAAGGTGCAATGGTGCCCCCTCCTCACTGTTTTTTTTTTCCTGTCGACGTCTGATGCGATACGAGACTTCATAGCTATATATCCAGATGAGCTAGGTTGTGAACAACAATAACAGTGGTTGTGCTTTTATTCTTCTTCCTCTTGGGATATTCGGCTGAGCCGTACTCAACTGTGATTATAAGTTGTCCAATGGCGCAATGATTATCATCATAATTATTATAGACTAAGCATAATCTGACTCACAATTGTGGCTGCCTTATTGTTTTTGTTTCGTTTTTTTTTCAGACTCCATTTCACTGAACCTCTCAAATACAACTAGTTTTTCGCGATTATAGGACGTAAAATAAACGAATATTTACAAAGTATCATAGCCACCTGAATCCTCCAACAAACTAATTTTTGACTAACTTGGCCTTAGTTGGTATATCACAGCTTCTATAAATAAAGCCCTTGCTTCAGATAAGACGGCAGATTCAAGAATGAAAAATAGACGTCATTCAGAGCACACCAGTCAAGGGCATCACAGCACGTATGCCACAAACATCATTTTTCCCACCCCACTTTATTGGATTTTCTCTTCAAACTGTTCACTAAAGGAACAGCAGAGAACTCAACGTCCATGCAGCACGCTTGTCTCCGGAATTCCGCAACGGGTATTAACCGCTGTCAGCAGGCTTGCGCATGAGTCATTTCTCTTTCTGTTTGTAGCTACTCGAAAACTAAACTGTCGTTGCTGATGAGGTACTTTTGACAATAGCGGCATATTTTAGGGTTTATACTCGTAAGCTTGCTTCAACATCGAGATAGTTATATAATGCCGCTTAAGTTAAAAAAATAACGTCTGTGTTTAGGCGTAAGGGAGGAGAGGATGAATAGAACCGAGGTTAAGGTGAATAAAACATGCATTGTACACCGGCACGTAGGACAGAGGAGAGTCTAAGCATGCCGCCCAAAGGTGTCAAACGTCGACTAAAAAGTAAACACAAAACTTGGACAAAGAAGTTGAAAGAAGAACAGAGATACCAAGAAGGCGATTAAAAATAATACGTGGGGAAAGTAATCAGGAAAAAAGATGTATGCTGCGTGGCACAGGATGATGGCAACGGTCACAAATCAAATTAGAATCACCGAAACTCTGGATGTCACTTTCTTTCTCTCTCTTAATATGTCGTGCTTCTAATTTCACTCTTGCTAGGTCACTCCACTCGGAGCGCTGTAAGCCCATCTTCCTTTCCTCGCCTGCCTTCATCCCATCTGCCGATTGATCCACTTCCTTGCATTAGGGGATCACTCCTCACCTATCCTTCAGTTGCAACATGAAAGCACAGCTTAAGTCTATTGTAGGCGAACTGCACCCGCGTGCTGTGGCAGCGGGATTTATGATCTGTCAGCTCACTGTCGCCACTCCACGCCGCGAACTCCATTTTCTACCTTGTATGGGCCTGCCAAATATATATAGATAGAAAAAAAACACGCGAGTGCGATACATGTTCCAAAGTCTTTATATAACTGCTTCATGACCACTCATAAATTGTAGTGTTCGGACAAGCGGTTCAATGCCCTGTTTGGTGTTATGTAAGCAGGGGACACTCGCAAAAAACACAGCTGTTGCTTCAACAGTGTCGGACTACAAGGAGATAAAGAGAGTGAGAAGAAGGGTAAGAAAATAGCAAGTACATATTCGGGTGAAACTAAGGCAGGGCTTTGAAGTCAAAGCTATGGTGCACAGTGCTCTCTCTCTCAACCTTTGCGCATTGAAAACGTTGGAGCAAAGCATCATGGTTCCTGTTTAGCGTTGGTGTCAGGACGAAGATGAATACGCCTGTTTCCGCTTGCTACAGATTACATGTAAAGCTGAAACAAGAACGGAGCAAGAAGCATAGGAAACGCCTTTTGCACACTAAAGCCCACATAAGCTGTACTGCAGCAGCAGGATTTTGAAAGTCTCTCAACGGCACGTTGAGAGACTTCGTGTTCATGTTCGCTTCTGAGTTGTGTAAGTTAAATTTAAGGTTACTCTTTATATTTGTTATCAGAAAAAGAAAACATAATGGATGATAACCTAATACAGCTGCTGTATCTAATGTTTCTATTGTCACCAGCTGGGCTCAAGTGAAACCAGAGCATTGCCGTTCACTTCAGATTTTACAGCTGCGAAAGTACCCAGAATTATTGCTCGATAGAACCTACCATATCAACTACCACCAGCACCATCGTCACCATGAATATTATCATCGTCACCATCATGATTACATCAACAGAAACAGAATCATCGTTCCTGTGCTTGCGGCGGGCATGAGCACAGTCTTCATTCTAGACGTAGCACCAGAATTAGCCGTTCAAAATATTCGCGATGATCATTTTGTGGTTGTAATAGTGATACAGGATTTCAATTGTGGGAAATGTCAATTTCGCTTGCTTATTTAACGTGTAGCCCTCAACTCTCTTGCATAGTGGAATATTCTGGCTTCCTCGTAACGTATGAAGCAAGCATTCTGTGTGAACACTTTGCTCTTCGACTAAGATACCTTCGTTGTAAGCCTGAAGATCTTACGGAATATGAAACATTTAAAAACAATACTAATAAAATTTGAACGCCTATGCCCCTTATTTAGTTTCAGCCTGCATATTTCTTTGCATGAAGAGATATATCAAAATTGTTGAACAAGAAACGTGAAAGCCATCTATTAGGCACTTGTTCACCGTTATGACGCGTCTTGGCGAGTTTCTATAAACTTTTGTGCAGGAAAAATTTTGTTACTTGTACACGCATTTATTATAAGACCGTGAATGTCACCGGCAGTGTGATAGCTTAGCGCGATTTATGTGAAATTTAGCTGAACAACACTAGCAATGCTCTAGAGTTTGGCAGAGGAGTAGGAAAATAAACAACATACGTAAAGAACGGCTAAAATGCATGGACATGGCGATTGTTGCCCCCAAAACTATCACGACGTTGACAAATTTTTATATTTAAGAAGTGCGCCACAAACCACCATTGATAATCAATTGTTTAAATTATTGATTAACTTGTTCATGGAGCACCCACTCTAACCAGTTGCAGTGTCTTTTTTAATAGATGAGGCAAAATTATTATTTATATTTGCCTGACTTGAACCACGTCACACGGCACAAATTTTTGAAAATGGCATAGAGAAGTCAGGCACGGTAATAAAATTTGTATAAAATTTGAAGTATCCAAAGATAAGATGTACTTCTTTTTGACACCAGAATACGGCAAAAAATGCACTAAAGGTGCTTTAAGTTTCTGCAAGTGTAGAGACAGGTGAAAGGAACTGGCTTGCTCGTCTAATCTCACATGCATGGCTCCTGAACCCTGCAATCCTGCCCCAAGTTCAATCTTGGTTTACTGATCACATAATGGTATGCAACGACTCAAAAAATGAGAAAATTTCCAGGACCTATATTGCAAAGCAATTTCTTATAATGGTAAAAAAAATGTACAAAGGGGCATGACTGTTGGCCGCACTTTCACTATCAGTATGTTTGTACGCGTCCTGGCGGGTCTTTCACCCGCATTCTGACTGTGCTCACTTTTTCGTTTCTCACTGAGTGACACATCACGAGTTGATAAGAAGGCTTGACCTCTGAGGCGACCCTACTGCGATTGCCGCGGGCAAGTGGTGCGAATGGCCTTTACTCTCACATCGTGTCAACACATCCCCATCCAATACGTGTCATTGTAAGGCAAACAGCCCAAACTCTTGGTGTTTTACGATCGCAACTTGTTGACTCTCGTGGTGCATTAGTTCATGCAGATTTGTGTAGTCTCATTCGCCTGAATTGTCATTTCAGTTCAATGCATCTTATTTTTCCAGCCCACGTTAAAGGGCGCACGTAAAAGAACAGAATTTTCGGAGTCCTTCACTGCGGCATCTCTCATGTTCAATACGATGGTTTGGAGACGTCCGACCCCACATATAAATCAATAACCAATCACAGGTGTAAATAAAGCACCCGATGAAATACGCCTCGCTGCGCTACATTGTGTCCATAGCTCGCAATAAATTAGGCAGTGCTTCGCGTGTTTCATCGAAAGAGTCCTGCTCAATTTATTTTCTACAAAATTTTCCCACTGAGATGCTAAGGAAAACAGTTCTGTCTTGCCGTGGCGAGAAATAACTAGGGGAGCACAAGAAAAACAGAGCCTATCACACTGTTTGAAGCTATCAGGAATGAAGACCCTTTTAGTATAAAAGAAAGAAATTCTCTATCTACCTTCCTTTACAGCATCACTACCAATGGCAATTTATTGTTTCCTACAAAAGGATCGCCATCCATTCGCTAAGTGCATTACTGTAGAAATGCAAATACACAATGAAAACGACGTCAAAGTTTCAGTTTTAATTAAGTTCGAGCAGCACCTCGACTACCGACAGAGTAGACAAGGCATGATATCCAATTTGAAAAAGGCCGCTGGCGCACGAGTGGAGAGCAGTTTAAATATTGACCGTGCAGTTGCATGTGATAAGAAAATAAGAAAGGCAATACAATTTTCTGCCAGTAAATTACATGCGTCTCTTTTTTTTATTGTGCGACATCATAACATCTCCATTTCTGATACTTTGAGGTATCTCATCGATATCTTAATTGCTCGCCCGCTCCGGGGATGTTTATTTAGTCTTTTGCATACTTCGCTGTGCGTTTCTTCAAATCATATTTTTTGCTTTTCTATAGGTGATAAAACTGATAGTCACGTCTTGTTTGTCAAGTGCTGTGAAAACAATATGGTGGTTTGGTGTTTTACAAGCTATAGTCCAAATATATTCTCGGGAATAGGCCGGCATGTTTCAAAGGTAAACACAGTGTTGAAATGAGGCTCTCTGGGATGGCTAACCACTATGTCATCCCTTTTTTTCTTCATTCGTTTTAGTTCAGGCTTACGAATGGCAATTTCAATGCTAGGCTTCAGATATGTTCAGTGTGACTGTTTTTCCAATTCAAGGTGCTGATTATTTAAATTCTACAATATTTGCCAAGTAGTCATCTCTTTCAATTTCTTTTCTGTGCCTAATTGTGCTATTGTACGCAAATCAAAGATACATAAAAGAAATGACAGTCCTCTTGCCCCCAACTGTGCTCAGTGCGGATCTACTTTCTTATGCGACCAAACAGATGTGATGCCAAACCATGGAAGTGATCAGACAAGAGTGATTATTAAGGCCTGAATTATTGTCACGAGTAACTGTGTCAGCAAGCCCTCGGTCGCCTTCAATTCGAAAGAACTGGCTTTGCTTGGAAGCGTATACCACAGTAGCCACATTTTACAAGCTTTTTGCTGCTTTTTACTGTTCATTTGTTTGTCATGTGTTTGGTCGCATCTAATGAGGTATTTCACGATGACATGTTGATGCTTGTTGCGCGACTTCTCACACGCTCACGTGATGTAGCATACATACTTATATTCATGCGCATTTTCCTATGTCTTCAGTTCGAATTCAGCGCCTTGTTTATTCTTTTCTGTTTTGTTTGCTCTGCGAATATTTTTGAAGATGAAAGCCAATTATGTATTTATTATTTTTATCATTCTCCTTTTTTTTGGTCAGTGATAACGCTGGTGGAGCGCGCTCTGTAGAGTGTATATAGTTTAGTGAATTTTGCTTCTCTCTCTTTTTCTGCGTGAATGAAGTGAATCAGCAGTTAGTAAGCCCTCGATTTGTGTATAGCCTCAGCAATGACGTATGTTTCTATTTTTTCAATACATATCTTAAGTACTTGGCTAAGTACTCCCTTTTCCTGTAATAGCCTAAACTTTCAGATTTCTCTTGGAATAAAGAGACACTCTGAAACAGTCCTGTGAATGAACTGCCTAGAGGTCAAGGTGGGAAGCCCAGGTGATGCCTGACATATTGCTAGCGACACAGATGTAGAAAGAAAGCGACGGAAAGATTCGTTTGAGAGATCGTAATATATCAATGGTAAACTTCTACCCAGGACGAAAGGTATTGCAAGTTTGTCAGTGCTCGACAAAAGCAGCGGCCTCAATAAGAAGACTTTTAGTTGTGTTTCCTTACCATCGCCTGGTCCACTTGGATGATTTGTTGAGTGCCCATAATAATGATTTTTTTTTCTTACAAACAGTTTAGGTGTTATGAAATCTTTGCCACTATACTGCACAGTTTATTTATACAACTTGAGTTTCCGCGACGTAACAAAAAAAAATTTGTAAAAACATTATGTGTTCAGCAACCATTTTTCACTATTATTCTGTTCTGTCATATTCCATATTTCATTATTCCATATATTCTTAGAAACCATTATAGCAAGCCCATTGTTTTTGGTAATGCTGATGCAATGAATGTTCATATACTCACACAGCTTTTCTTTATTAGGTAGGGGTCAAAGGGCACCTATTTTTGCACGGAACTTGAAGTTATCTCGTCTTTATGGCAATAGGTGTGACAGGGGGAGAAGGATGGCATCACAGCCGATAAGAACTGGTATAGACTAGATTACTAGACCTTCAAATCGAGATTAGTTCGTATATACAGCGCATGAGGTATGCAGTTAACTTTCCTGAGTAGCAAATTAAATCCTGCATATTTTCTATTGGGAACCACCAGAAAAGTTGAATGCAACGCTCATTCTTTTGAGGCATCTATTGGGTTGTAAAACAGCAAGTGCTCTGATACTTGGTCACAGAGATGACAAATTTTACAAGTGTATGTATTTATACTTTTATTTTTGTGTTGTTGAAGAGGCAATGTTTGTATCACATGATGTTGGTGTACGTGTAACAGAATGGTCGTAATGGGCATAGGACAAGACCCATAAAATAATTAGTATCAAGGATATTTAAATGTCACAGCAAACAGAAAAAGTAGCTAAATGAAGGTCTTCTTTTGGTATATACTTGTTTTGCAAAGAACACAAGTCTGCGTCCCACGAAATAAGATTTCCTTTCCTTGTATTTCATGCCAAAAGTTGTCCCATGATACCACTACAATAAAATCGCTTCGCAGGAAAAAAAACACACCTTTCGACTACTTGTGCAGCTTTCTTCCTTCTTCATCAGTAGCTACCCCAGACGAAAACAATAAGACGGCATTTGCGAGGCCTTTCTGTAAACGTGCTATTCTCACCCAAGCTATCAATCAGGATCTGGCCTACGCGTGTTACAGCAGGCGGTAACTTGGTCCGGTATGGATGTTTTGTTTGTGGCTTGCGTATGCTTCAGCCATCTGCTTGTCACAGGGGTGCATTATTGGCTACAGAGAGGTCAGGATGAGTGACAATTTGAATACTCAAGCTGCTCCTTCTTCATCACCTGTCATGTGTCCTTCCGGGTCATTATCCCTCATTCTTCACAAGTTATTTAGTTTCACCGCGCCGGGTGCGTGACCACGCAGAAGTGCAGGAAATAGTGCCAGATACACTTTACCAGCCTTCACGTATTGGACAGCATAAAAAAATACGAAACATTCGCAAAGCTTCGGCTTGAATTCTCAAAGCTCTTGTTTCGTATAACCCCTTTGCCGCTGTCTGCTCTTCTCAAATGATATCCATTTCTGCTTTTTGCACATGCCCTTTTCTGTAACCTTTTGCTTTCCTCACCTTCTTCCCCGGCACAGGGTAGCCAGCTGGTCTGGAAACATGCGAGCAGTGCTTCAATCAGACCCTACCATTTGCAAACGTATTATAGAAGAACTGATTTTGTAGATTTACCCACCCCTCATGTAAAGTCCCTTCCTTTAGAGGCATTTGTGGTATTATTCATTAATAGAAAATTTGGGAGATACCAAGTACCTTAGGAGTCAATTTTATGCGAAGAATGTGATTAGATGGTGACTGGATTGAAGTTTTTATTGAGCGAAACGTTGTACAATAACACTATAGTTATGTAAAAATGTTGTTCACACATACATATGTTGAACAGTCGCATGTTTTCTGCTGCGTTATGATGCCAAGAGCAACGTGAGTATCAGCAACACCAGAAGTGGTAAACTAACATGTAGCACTTTTGCCAGCAAAGGTGGTAGTCCTGGACACTGGTAGATAATTGAGCTTCAGTGGATGACGTTTCACTACAATTGTCATTAACCTGACGTGACGACTGTATGATAGGAGTACGTCAGTACTGCTTAAGGTATGGAAAACTCTTTTTTCTTGTGAGTCTCTGCTAGCGTTGTACTTTCTTCCATTCATTGTCACATTAACTACGGTATCGCTTTATGGGGAAACACATACGCTTGTAACTTGTCATCAATTGAACACATCCAAAATCAGTCAATACGCATCATCACTTCTACTACCATACCATCTTCCCATGCCTCTGTATTACTCCGCTATTACAATATTTTGGCGGTTATTTATGTTTCATTTCAACATCGTAGTCTTATTTCACAAACCACTTCATAACAACCTTCCGCTCCTATTCATGTCAAGTGTTTTTTTTTACACAATAAAAACTTCACCATACTTGCAGCTAATAAAAATTTTTGTTACCCACATTTCGTTGCAATTGTGGCAAAAAACATCTGCTTTCACTGCCATTTATGTTTGGAATAATTTTCCTACAGCTATCAAAATTCTTGTTTCCTTTACATTCTTTAGCGGTCACCTTAAATATCAGTATTTCAGCTAAGTGTACTCATGTCATACCTCTTGTCAAATCGGCGTCTTTTTTTTTTAATTTGTACATTTGTTTTTCTCTTTCTGTGCTTTTTCATGTTCCATTGATGGTATTGTATACCTTTTATCTAATATATTTTGATATTGCTACATATTTCGTTCCCTTGCTGTGCTAGTTCTTACAATCTATATTTTGTAATTGACTGAGGGCCCCACTACAGTTTTTTTTTACTTTGGGGCCCTCGTCTGTCAATTTGTTGTTCTTTTAACATTTTTTAAATCAATAAACTAAAACAAAAGCTGAAACGACTCTTCGTGCGGGAAGGAAGCAGACTCAGGATATTGGACGAAGTTTGTTGGTCAGACGAACACGCTAGCTGAATGCCCCATTTCTGCAGCACTGCTGTCAGGTTAGTCTCCCCCCCCCCCCCTTTTTTTAGCTAACCACATTGCGAGATAAGCACACAAGCTATCTCGCCTTGGAATTGTCGCTGGTAAGCCGCTGTTGTATTCGCTGTGCTGGATGCTGCGCTTTTATTATTCGGAAAATGTCCCCAAAAGAGTGCGAATGTTCGAAGTGGGGGTGACAAAAACAACGCCATGAAGTTATATTTCAGATTATGATTCGAATTTTCGAATAAGCATTTCCATCGGTATTGAACTGTGCCTGTGCTGAACAAAGTGATGGAACTCCTAACGATGCCTCTCAAAATGAAACGCAATAAACTTAGCAACACAACACGCGACAACAACAAATAGTATCTCCACCCACACATTCTGAATGCCCTGGAAAAGACATGCATAAAGCACCCACCTGTTTCCACTTTTTATCGCTTTCACGACATTCTTATTAGAACCTGATGAGACTTTGCTTGCTTCAACAATATACGGAACACGACGGTGGCGGCATGGTTTCCCTGGCAGCTTGAACAAGTATTACCCCACCAGTCATTAATGATTTGTACGTAAGCCACAGAAAACTGCGAGTGTTCGCAGACAGTATACAGCATACATAAAATACTTTTGATTGATACTATTAGAGCGGTATTCTGTACTTTTTACGTGACACCATAGGCTACTTTTAGAAAAAAAGTGCAGTCACAGCGAAACAGGAAATAGCTACTCTAAGCTAGGCAACGTCTCGCAGACATTGACAACGCCACCTAGAAAAAGCATGCCTGGAACGTCACTTTCTTATAAAGGCGATAGGCTTCCTTGGGGACTTTCGACGCAATAATTTTGGTCGGTCTGTCTGTACATTTGTCTGTTTTTCCGCCCACTGGGGTATCCTAAATGGCACCCAAGGGACCAAACGATACTCCAAACGGCAGATCCCATCCGCAGCGCCCACCAATATTGCTCAAGCTTCAGCGTTCATACTTGTGTGATTGTGAGTTAAAAACAATTATTGCGCACATCTGAGGCACTATAATAACACGTAAATAGTCTGTATGTCTGCCTTTTTGCTAGAAAAGGCATACGTAAGTAATTTTAAGGATCGTAGCCTCTATAACGCTGCACTGGCCATGCAATGCTTGCACGAAACGGCAAGTGTTTCCAACGCTTTTGTAAGACGACATGGTGGTGGCACCTACCCGTCACCTTGCATCCTACGCCTTATCACCTCAGAGACGAGCGCGCATGGCGCGTGCCATGTTTTCCAGGATAACTGCCAGATAGCGCTCATGTCTCACGTGTGAAGCGACTTGATGCGCTCGTTCGCCTCCGATGCATGCTCGAGGCACTCTGACCCAGCGCCTCCAGAATACCATTAACCAATTTTCTTGCGCAGAGCATCAAATAAACGTTTTGTTCATTCTCTCCAGATGCAAGACTATCGTCTTTCGACCACATTTGTGGTGTAACATGCAGATACGTGGCCTTTTTTTTTTTTTTCAATTGAGAGCTTCCTGCCAGCACACAATCTCGGAGGCCATACTTCCTGCCGCATGTTGCGACCATCCGCCGCGTGCGAACGCTCGCCTCTGTACCGCTGAGTCACGTGACATCACATCTGCTCGAAGGCAACTGCGAGAGCATTGCTGTGTTCGCAGGAGACAGTCACCAGAGGCGCTCGCCTTCGTACCGGAGGGCGAGAGTAAAATCATAGTAGGGCAGCACGTTCGCGGCTCTAGTCCCAGGCATAATTTTTTAAAGGAAGCATTGACATAGAAAACGAGAAATTCGAATGAGTGGCACGTTCAACCTGATTCTTCGAACACCGATTTCTGAGTACACTATGGCAAAGAGAATGGAACGAGAATGACCAAATATGAAAAAAAAGACAATAGCATGGAGCTCTCAGCAGATAAGAACGTTGACTGAACGAGAGCATAGAGAGAGACAGAGATTGGTAGAGATGGTAAGGTAGGGAGGTTAACCAGTCAAGAATAACCGACTTGCAACCCTACACGTGGGAACGAGATGAGGGAGATTGAAAGAATACGATGAAAGAAAGTAGAGAGACGAAAAGACAGCACAAGCACCCCTGCACCGTGTCGCCCAAGAGGCCGACAGAAACTAGGTGCCCTCTTTCCTCCTTTCAAGGATCTCTGAATCTATCAATATAGTTATGATCCACCAACCTGGTGCAGAAACGCGACATCACTATCACCGGTTCTTGTCCAGGTCCACTTTTTTTTTCTCAAAAACCCCAGCAGTTCTTCTGTCGCCATCAGCTGCAATATCCTTTGTCGATGGCATACAAGAAAAGATTCAAAAGGCATTTGTCTATTGTCAAGGCACTCTATAATGGACGCCAGCGATGCCACGCCCTGTGTGGCTGTCCGGTCTGTAATGTGAAGGAGCGCATGGAAGAAGGCAAAGTAGTTTCGAGCCCTTCCGCTAGCTGACGGATGAGCTCTTTTTTCTATTAGCCTGCGCTTTCATAGACACTCGTGACTGTGCTTCATTGGGAAAGTCAATAGCAACTTTTTGACAAACAAGATTTCTTCGTGATTCTACCATCAAGGATGTGCGGACCGTCCGATATGTTCATCATGTGGCTCGTGAGAGACACTAAAACACGTCATTTTAGAATGCCCTAAATTTTTAATACAGAGAGCACTACTCAAAGAAAACTTTGGACTGACTGGACTTAGATGCTCGACCCTTTAAATTCCTTGTTCCCAGGAGGATGTGGTTCTAGGCGTGACTAGGCTCATAAAGCCCTTTTAACTGTTTTATAGAAAACGGACTTGGCGTTGCATTTGTATACATTTTTCATGTTACTATTTATTCTTTGCGTGTGTGTATTTTTCCCGCTTTTTTAAAATTTCATCTCTCTCATTTTTGCTTCCCTACTTTCCTCTATGACTCCCCTTTTTGAAGGAGCAGGCAGGCGTTGTGCCCTTTGAGGTGGCAGTTCTTAAACTGCTCCCTCACAATTTCCTCCGTCTTCGTGTTTGCCATGTACACAAACCAAATGATATTAAGTATTATTTCGACCTTCTGAAAAAGCCGTACGACACTTTTTTTAGCGCACACATGTCACAAAGTAATCGTTCTTCAATGATCGGTTTCTGTCAAACGCGACAATTCTGTTTCAATCGCTCAGTGCTAGCTTTCACTGTCTAAAAGAAAGTGATAGGTAAAAAACAGCAGCATAACTTACATTTTCAACAATAGCAATACTTTGCTCTTAGAGAAGACATTTGTTTTTTGAATATATATGTGAAAATATTTATTAAACGCGATTACGTAGGTACAGATAATTCAATACTATTGCGCGTTATGCAGGTGATTGTGAATGCTTGGTGGGCAGACTGCAAGCATCATCTGTGCTCCGTACCTGTACGCTTGAAGGAGCATTCGAGTTTTTTTGAAGCAATATTAAAGTGTTGACTCGTTTGTGCTGCAAACTGCGGCACGTTTATGTTATTATATGCTTATTATTAGACGTTCCTGTCCTGATAGTCTAACTGATAACTGCGACAGGGGTCTATATACAAATTCAAGCAAAAGGAGTATAGCATGGACTGTAATGTTTAATGCTCACGACTGTGCGCTCAGTAACGTTTTCTTTTTAAAAAGCGTGAGATGAAAGTGTTATGAATATATCTATGTGCATGGTATTATCGATATCAGAGCAGACACCGCTTTTACAGAACAAGTCAAGGTTTCATAGTATTGGGTGCGAGACAAGGCAGCGCGCCAGTCAGTACAGACGGAGCCCGCTGTACGGCCGAGTGAGCCGAAAACTTTCACTTGAGGTCCGACCAAGTTGCTAGCTCTGCACGCATGCGTTTCGTTACATGCTTGAGAGCATCATGGCGGCATTTGTACCCGTGTGTTGGAGTGGATTATTGCTGCTGCAGAGTTCGCTTGCCCTCGAGCTTTGGTGATCCATGCTCTGTTGGCTCCTGCTGCTTCTTGCCCTTTAGCACCCGTCTACATTGGTTTGCGCACTTATACAATGAAAAAAAAAGTTTTTGGTGAGATTACGAATCACGCGAGAGCCGCCGTGACTAAGTTACTCAGCCTTTATCTTTTGTCGACAGAGTGGGGGGGCTCTCCGCTTTCCAGAGCTTCGAGTCTTCCAGGTAAGGTGTGTCTTGATGCGTCCTATTAAATGCGAAGCGTAGTGCGGCCCTTTGAGCGCATCTATCTACCTATCTATCTATCTATCTATCTATCTATCTATCTATCTATCTATCTATCTATCTATCTATCTATCTATCTATCTATCTATCTATCTATCTATCTATCTATCTATCTATCTATCTATCTATCTATCTATCTATCTATCTATCTATCTATCTATCTATCTATCTATCTATCTATCTATCTATCTATCTATCTATCTATCTATCTATCTATCTATCTATCTGTCTGTCTGTCTGTCTGTCTGTCTGTCTGTCTGTCTGTCTGTCTGTCTGTCTGTCTGTCTGTCTGTCTGTCTGTCTTCTGTCTGTCTGTCTGTCTGTCTGTCTGTCTGCTAGAATTTTGTACTGCTAGTACTGACACAGTTGAAGTACGCACTGGGGGCTTAGCCAGAAATGTTTTTTTCAGAGGGGGGCACCTCCTTGAAATGGTCATTTTTCACTCTCTAACAAAAACGCAGGCACTTAGGCAACCACAATGCTTGGCCTTTCACGGGAAGCTCTCGCCGTTTTTTCTAGGAAAGTGACTCACCTTTCTGTTTTTTAAACAAACCAAATGTGCAACTTCTGCGTTTCGTCGCCACGCTTCACGTGGCAATAGCACCTGCCACGGTACTAAAGAGATGAAGGAAAGCTTAGCAAGTGGAAATCTTTACACGCATGCACAAGAGCTTCCAGCTTCAAAAAACTTTAAGGCTGTTTAAATTTTGTGAACTCCGCATCGTAAGAAAAAAGTGCTTAGGTGGAAGTTGGGCGACCTCACCCGCTGAAGTTTCTCGTGGCTTAAGTCAGCCACTCGATCGCGTGTTCAACTTTGCGTTATCGCACCCTGCAGCCACGATCGGCGCCTTGACGCATTAATCTGTACGCTCCCACGTTAGATGGATGATGCTCTGTATCCTGCGAAAAAAGCGAGAAGGCGCGTAGGTTCGGTGCCGACGCTGTCGTAGACGAAGGCAGCTATTGGCTGGCTTTCACAAATGGGAGCGTAGCCGACCCTCGCGTAAGCACTAAGGAAGAATAAACTCCAGGAAAATGCCTGTCATGCGCTTATGTTTCGAGGCAGCGACGACAATGAGGACAGCGAAGGCGCCAATGGGGTGAGCGCTTGGGCGTTGGAGTAATGCAGTAAGCATTATTTGTGATCGAATGTAGCAGCATCCTTTTTCTTGTGCGTCGCAATGCAATAAGATACTTTTGATTGTTCTGCTTATTTTCATGAATGAAATTTGGAAATCGTATTTTATATTCATAAAGCGTTCATTATGTGTAGCTACAATTAAAAGAAGACAAGAACAACCACTCAATTATCCTCGAAATACCACGACCACTTTTTGAAATACCTCATTCTTAACATTGAAATCCTCTTGATTTCAAAGTTGGAATTCTGTTCATAGGGGCTTCTTTTAAACCAGTGAGAATAAACTTTCTGAGTTAAAGACTGCAAACACCAGCGTGTATTCGAACATGTGCTCCGCATGCCGGCACTTTCAACTGATGGCCGTTCTCCATCGTAATATGCACAACGTGACTATTGCCTGGTATTTGCTCTCACAGATGCTTCTGCAGCGATTACTAACAGAATTTGTAAATAGTTCACCTAGATCACTGCGAATAGCTGCTTTCGTTCCAGGTCAGGGTTATGCCTGTGCGCGTGCCTGACTGACCGTTTGCATTTCTACTGCGCATATTCTATTGTGCGCACATTCTACCCTCATTGCCTCGCTTTATCTGTCAGTTTTCTTTAAAAGTCGGGCTGCTTAAGTTCAGGGAAGCCCTGTGAACAGTGAGCAGAAATTCTCGTCATCATTAACTCGTAAACACTCGCTGCATCCTCTTTTTCATACTTTGTTACACTTCCAGAACTCGTGTACCGATTTTTTCGGCAGAGATGCAATCAATCGCATAGACTAGAGCTGCTTTTGAGCAAAGCAAAAAAAGTGATAGAAAAGAAAGAGATCTAACGACAGCGTTGGCTGAAAACTTCTTAACGAATCTCTGTTTGAACGAAGTGGTCCGAAGGTAAGCGTCATCCCTACTCGGCTATCCAAGCGCACTAACAGAGCATAGCATACAGCCTACTATAGTGTAGAATGTGAAGGCGGTGAGAAAGAGAAGTGAGGGTGAAGAGAACGAAAAGCAAGAAGGAAGATGCCAGCGAATAGCGTAGGCATGCAAATTTTAGCATATAAGAGAGGGGGAAATAAAAATGAGAGTGAATAGGAGGAAAGCGAGTAGAAGAACGTCGCCAGTTTTATTGTTCTCTCAGTCTTCGAACCAGTTGTACGTGCATAGCAGCCCCTCTTTTTCGCTTTTCCACACAGGTTGTTTGATTAAGCAAACGCCCATCTATATAATCAGGAATTCTAATTATTTCTATCGCTTTCACTCTTAGTGTCTCCTCCTTCGTTGATACCTTATATTTACAGGTAGGTAATCGGTCATCTATTTCTTGCCAGGTGATGAACTGACATGTGGTTCGCTCAAGGCACGTTATAGCTACATCTGTGCTTATATTGTGTGCCTGAATTAGAGTATATCACAAAAAATCAGCAGTATTGCAAGCGAATTGATTAGATAAAAGGGCAGGTGATATGTGTCGCGAAAATAGTCTTAGCAACGACCGAAGAGCCATGTGCTAGTGCAATGCTGACACAGTGAAGCAAGTAGATATCTAACTCGATCATTTACTGTCCGTCTTCTTATGTTTCGATGATATACTTTCACTATTTTTTGTTGATTTCATGTTTGCCGGGCAGATTTGCGGCCTTGTGCGTTTTTGTGCTGCCTGGAAAAAATAGACGCATACAAGACGAATGAAAAAAATTCAGAAATTTTTAGGGAGTGCGAAATATTTGCCAATCATTTCAAAGGCCAGCGTTTTTTTTTTCGCAAAATACCACGAACACAATAAAATTTTAGGTCAAATATATGCACTTACTATCAATCAGCGTGTACCGGGGGAAACTGGCGTGCATTTGCACAGTATCGGAATTATTAACTATGCGTGTCGGACACTAACGATGTTTTTCAAGCACTTTGGTATTCCTGTGGTTATATTTGCGCACTGTTGATTTCAAAAAAGTCAGACACAAAGACAACAACAAACGATGGCAGACGTGCACGAATATGGCAATGTGAATCTCGCGCACGCGTCAGGCATAGGCTTCTCTTCTAAATTTATGAGCCTGATTGTTTATTGTCAATAATGTTATCAATAACGTCCCCTTAGTCGGGCACGTGTTTTGTTTGTTGATGAGTATTGCGTTTTTTGCTCTAAAGCTACCGCATATTTCTTGCATTGATCGCTATTGCGTCATAACTTCAAGATCCCAATTGTTTTTTTTTACTCATATATAATATTCTAACAAAATATTCAATAATTTGCGTAATACGAAATTTAGTTTGCTTGAAAGTCACATAAGCATCTGTATAAAGCGCCTTCAAAGAAAAGGTTTTGTACGCCAAATATTCATGAAAGAATCCCCGCGTTTTATCACTAATACCTCTTTGCGCGATTCATTACATGGAGTTGTTACGATTCTATCTCATTAAATGAGTTTCATTCGTTTTCAAAGAATTTGCCAGTTGTGGCACTTTTCATCTGCCTGGCCGATATAAAATTTGAAATTTATCTGCTGGAGTACGTGGGGGTCTGTTTTTACAATAATTGCCTTTATCGTTTTCGTACTTTATCTTGCGTTTTTTAGACCATACTACTGTTATCTTGTTGTTTGAGAGATATCAAATAAAATGTATGCAATGCGGCCAACGCTCATATCGTCTTAGAAATAAAACAAGTCTTTCTAAACATTATAAAGGCCTCAACGTAAGTGTGCCACGCCCCTGAAAATTGCGCGGTGTTTTCAAAACAGTGAATGACGTAGTTTTGCCTTGGCTGAACACAGGAATTGACAAAGGAGCGTTGTGTGATCTTTGTGTGAGTATAGTTGTATAAAACATCATGCTTTGAAACGAAAAAAAATCGAAGCAAGCAAAAATAAATATATAAAAAAGAAAGAAACAAAGAAGGCAAAAAAGAGAGAAAAGAAGAAAGCTTGTATTGGCATGTGCTACACTACGTGCCATCCAGTAGTGAGCCAAATAGCCAAAGTCACAGTCAGCTGAAAGCTGTTAAAACAAATTCTTTTATCGTAAAATTTATTTCTTGAGCTCAATCACAATAACATTCTGGGATGTGAATCTACAATTTGTTTACTCAAAGCTCCTTCTACGTTTGGGCAGAACATATTTTCATTACTAAGTTTTCATTTATGTCCAGGTCTTCATGCCTGGTGCACATGACGTGAAGACCACCTTCAACTGCAACAGCGGATCGTAAATATCAGCAAAAATTTCTTTTATGTTGACATGAAACGTCAGCAAAAGAATAAAAAAGAGATCACAGCAAAAAACAACCCAATGATAGAAATTGTGCTCGTTATTAGTTCTCAATTTCGCCAAACAGCGTTCTTTCACCTTTTTTTTATTCGACGCAGTGCTTTCATTTTTTACGTGTCATCAGTGACGAGTACATGTGCACAGCAGTTGCTAATCTCCATCTATAAGTTTGCGGAGACTACTTGGAATGCTTTGCACAAGCAAGCCGATTGCGTCGTACACTGTTGACGTTGATGGACTAAGGCGGATATGCCGGGGATAGCGGCTGGATCTTGCGAAAGACCGCGCGATATTACAACTCGGGATATTCGTCGCAAAGCTCTCACGAGCAAGTGCTTTGGCATGTCCTGGGTAAATGGACACTGAAAATGAACGAATGAAGGCAGGGTATTGCGACTAAAAATGTAGCCACGCAAGCGCGAACAGCAATACTACGTGTCACAACATGGTTCCGATGAAAGAACTGACGAAGTAATTTGCTACGCTGAACTAATACATAAAACTATACCTGGCCTTCTGTTTTACGTATTGTAGTGCGAAATGTCAGCAGACGGACGTATCATTTAACAGCAAGAATTTACTGTGATTGCAAATAAGTAGGGCATGAAGTATATATATATATATATATATATATATATATATATATATATATATATATATATATATATATATATATATATATATATATATATATATATATATATATATATTCTTAGCTTAGTATTCAATTACCATAAAATCAGCCTTCAGGTCCTACGTACTTAATACAGCAACGTACCAATTGAACAAACAAAAGCTATGAAACTCTGTTCGGAATAATCATATGCATTTATTTAGTGAGTTTTATTACTCCGAAAACAAACTTGACATCACTTATCCCTGCGGCAACAATGTTATGCAGAATGCAGACAGTGAAGCGAACGGGCTCCATGGTAGTCAAGGCTGCTGCTATTTTGCTGAAGCTTGTAAATACTCTTACTTCCATATCTTTTTTATTTTTTTATTTTCCTTCTGTGTGGTTTTGAGTATCTCATATTATGTGACTATTCTCTTCTATTTATTTCTATCTGTTTCCTTTCTTTGATTAATCTTCTTTTTCTATCTCTCACATTCTCCTTCCTTTTAAAATTATCTCTATATATTCTTCCTCTTTCTAAATTCTTTTCTCAGCGCATCATCTTCCTCTTCCATCTTCTTTCCCACCTCCTCACTTTGCTGTTTACCCTCATCCTGACTTCCTTTTCCCACGTTTGGCAATGCAATACTAACGCTGTGCTATGCTCTGGTAGCGTTCATGGACAGCCCAGTGGTTCAGACGCTGTCTTTCAGCACATAGGAGCGGAAGTTTTATTTCACCTTGCAAACAATTTTTTCCTCCCCAATTTTCGTTTTTCTCTCCTCATTTCATTCTTTCTCTTTATTTTCGTACTTCTTGTCTCTCGCATGGAAGTTATCACACCTTGGAAAAGAGAAATTAGCGTACTTGTTCTCGGAGCAAAGCGGAACATCAAGATGGACGACACAAAAAAATTGAGGGAGCTTATGCCTACTTATACATGAGGATCGCTTTCTCTTCGTGACTCAAGGGCTAATGGCCACCCTAAGCAACTCCATATTCTGTTACCTCATCCATATCACTGAATCCATTGTCACTAAATCACCTGTTTCTGATCGTTCAGCTACGCCTGTAAAGAGTGCACCATCGTTAGCAGCCCCAAATAGCTAAGAAGCCCACACTCCAGGCAGCAGGTTGTACGCAGTCATAACTGCAAGTGTGAACCATTAGAGCAAGAACAATACTCTGGCTCATCATACTACCCAGCTGTCATCAAAAAGTATTGACCAAAAATAGCGAAAAAATTTTGCCTTCTTCGAATTCGTGGTAATTTCCCAAACGTATGAAAACAGAACGCAAGGAAAGTGATCCCCAGAAGCTTCACAATCAGAATACTAATGTTCGCGTCTAATTGGCTAAATGATTTCTAAGGCTCTGACAATGCGCAAGGCAAAGAGAGCAGCCGTGGAGCGAGAACAGTGAGCTGTAACGGGCACGCACTAGCGTTTTTTTTTTTTTGCTAGCAATAAGGCCAACACGTTTCAACACTTTACGTAAGCGGTGTAGCTAGAGAGTGATTGTGCAGAGGTTGAGAATATTTTTCAGATATCCACTTCTCTTTCGGTTCTTCATAGCACATGGGCACACATGAGGTTTACCACCTCTTCCTTTACCTAGCATACTCACAGAAATATAAAAGGATATATATTACTGAATGACAGTGCACATATTATTGTAGAAGCGTCAGCAAAATCGCTTGTGGTTTGTTTGTTGGGACGCATGTTTTAATTAGAAAAGTGGACGCATAAGTGAAGCATGCCTTTTAAGTTTTGTATTTTTGTAGTTGTTCGGGACTCTTAGTAAAAAATGGAGCCGGATGCTCCAGCCACTTCAGTGAGGAAACAAAAATTGGTCCCAGTGTTCACACTTGCACGATAAAAACACCAAGCCGACATATCTACGACAAAAACGGGACTTTGCTGGACGCAAGAAAGTTCACGCAGAAACCAGGTGGCTGTCAGGTTTTTCTTTCTGCGTTTGCACGCACTGTTTTCCAAAATGCAATACACCAAAGTGGCTAGGCCATGGGAGAGCTGTTTGCATAAAGGAAGGAATGATTGGGTACAAATAATGAAGGCAATCTCGACTGTTTTGCATAAAATGGCGACTGAGAATCGGTGAATACATAGCACAGCATCTGTTCTCTCACAAAGTGTACTACCAGTTCTGGCTACTTTACCCGGGACTACACAACCACACAAGACCCATTCATCTTTGTCATCGTGAAGAACAAAATAAAGCTCCCAAGCGTGGTATGCTTGCGGGCGTGACGACAAAGGCTGGCAAAAAAAAAATGATTGAACGTAAAAGGCATATTTTGCACATTACAAGGCAACTTCTGAATCTGGCCAGTTTGTGCCACACGAATGTTTTTCTGCACTGCTTCTAGCGCGTTGACTGTGTCATGTATGCATGGCTGAACTAGGATAAGGGCGAGATTAAATCATAGATTGATGTTGTATATGTAAACGTGTTCGCTGCTAATAGCTTGCAAAAAAATTAAAAAATTATGCAGCCTGTGAACATTGAACGAGTTTATTTAGATTGACAAATGTTTGTTGAAAGGTACTTGCATGCTAAATAAAAAGTGACATTTTCAAAAAGGAACGACAAAAATAGGGCACTTTTTAGCTTACCCCTGTATTAGCACTCACATTCATTGGGCTTTTGTCTCGTGCAATCTCTGACCTATATTTTCAGCACAGAATAAATTTCATTCAAAAATGAATATGAGCATGAGATTTACTTTTCGTCTTGTTCTTCGAGCACCCTGGCGATGGTCACCCATCATCATCACCCATACAGAAACTAATGTGCTTGGCCTAACGCAGAGAAAACCACGCATAAACACGGACAAAATAAAACAAGTGCAAAATTTAAAAAGAGAAAGAACTAGATATATTGCGAAAGAAATAGTATGAACAAGAAACTGAAAGAAAAAATATTAAGAGAGGGACGAATGGATAGAAGTGAAGACAAACGGTGATGTAAAGAAGGGAGAAAAGAAAGAGAAGAAAGGAGCAAGGCGAAAAAAAATTACAGCATATCCACAGACTGAATGATGATGAGTGGAGCGAAGCGTCTGTTAGTCCATCCGCACTTCCGTCCGTCTGTTCCTTGTTGCTTCCGTACATCTGTGCGTCCGTACGTGTGACCGGCCAAGCGTCAGTCCTTCCATCCGTGCATCTGTTCATCCAGCCGTCCATCCGTGTGGCCATTCATGCGTTCATACGCCCATCCGTCCGCCTTCTTGTCTGTCTGCCCGTCCGTCCGTTCCTGCAGTGAACACGCCAAGCACCGCCATTTCACATCTTTTCATCATATATTCAAATATAGAAGTACCGCCATGCAGCGAACATTTTAAGGCCTAAACGAGAGGTGACTACCTACTCCTACGACGACGACTACTACTACATACATCGCGGACGCACAACCCACGGCATAGGGACGTTCGCCCCTAAAATCGGCAGAACCCACACACCTTAGGGACCGACGGTATGCGAAGCAGGCGGAAGGCAGGTTACCGTGCTGTAGTTTTCTTATTGAGCGACACGCCATGAAATGGCGACAAATACATGTATAAATGTTGAACGCAAACACATATATTGAAGCATTTTAGATAATTATATAACCAGTTTTTTGCACTTGCGCAACGATTCCAAAAGTATATCGCGTATTAGCAACACCAGAAGCGATAGGCCATATGAAGCGCTGGCGCTTGCGAGTATAGTAGCCCTGGACACTGCTACATAAATCAACTTCAGCGTATGACACCTAACTACAATCGACACAAACCCGACGTGATGACTATATGATCGGGGTATATATGTAATGTTTATAAAATTGGATAGCACAGCACCACAACCAAAATTGATGGATCACGAACACTAGGGTCTCATTGAAATGTGTCCGAGGCCTGGTGTGGCCCTGTGTTAGATTGCTTTATTGCCACGCAGAATTTTTCGGTTCGATTCCTGCTGAGACCCTGACATTTTTTTGCCTTCGTCGGATGAACAGTGCCTATGTAAAGAGGTTCGAAATGCTCGCGCGTTAAAATTGCCTTTGTATAGGGGAACATATTAGTATAGGGGAGTATAGAACATATAGAACATATTAGTATGGGAAAGTATAGAGGAACATATTAGTTCCCCTATACTTTCCTTGGTATTATTGTCTGTTAGATCTCATTATTATTGTGTAAAAACACGGAAAAACGAGCCCTTAGGTATACACTTCTTTCCCTAATTCATTAACGAGGGTCTCGCACTGGCAGACTTAGTGCCTTTAGGTTGTATACGAGGGACTATTAGTCAGCTGCCCACTCGTAACAAGTTCACGTGCTACATGACGCCAAACGGGCTCAAAAGAGTGTGTCACGCTCGCCGCCATGGCTACTGGTGGCGCTGACTGACACTCCCACGTTTAATTCACATATAAACACTATAATGTGGCGGGGGGGATAGCTGTCGTGGTAGCTCAGAGGTAGAGCATGGAACGCGTCATTCGAAGGTCGCAGGTTCGGATCCTGCTCACGGCAAGTTATCTTTTCACCCACTTCTCTTCATATTTACATTACAATTTGGTCTAATATGTTCCCCTATACTTTCCTTGGCATTATTGTCTGTTAGATCTCATTTTATATATATATATATATATATATATATATAGCACCTAACATCAAGATTTCATGATGTAAGGCGGTCACAATGCAAGTGCTTAAGCTTAGCACAAATTTTTTTCTATAGATATTCCTCAACCTCGTGTCAAGGTTTCTCGCTGAGTTACATGAGGTTACTGTTTTATCTTTTATTTTGATTTTAACAGCGGCTGACTGGATAAGATGCCTTCGCAGAAGGTTTAATTTTAATACAAAAGACGTCAAAAGCGTTTCTCACTTTGGCGGCCTGCTGTTTACGTCGTCCTACCTTATACTGATTGATGCCAGTGCTCGAGTGCAGGGAACAGCGTACACGTTCTGCCTCTGAAAAAGTGTGGCTTGCTTCAAACACATCAATTTTTCAAACACATCAAACACATCTGGCATTGTTCTCAAATAGAACATAGAGTCAAAGGACGCTGCATCTTAGAAAGTGTTATCCTAAGAGCTTTCTATAGTATTTCAGCCTCGAGGAGTGGGTGTTGAACCTCAGGAGAACGAGAAATTTTGTTTTATCTTATAGCTAACAAAGATTCATGACCTTTTCCGCCCAAATGCGACGAGCACACATAGCTTGGACTATTTAACATTTGTTTCTACGTATCTTCAAAGCGTTGGTGTGAAATTGTGTTTTTCTGAAATGTTGAAGTTGAAGTTTATTCATCATTGAAGCATACATCTTTATCAAATGGTTTAATGGGAAGAGAGGGGCGAAAAGGCAACTAAATGCCTTACACAGTGCCGATTCCCCAATGTAAAGAAAAGTAGTTTTGTAGGCGTAGCACTCACTAATACACCAATCTCCTGCCATGTCTGGTCTAGTGAATGTGTTATAGCTTGACGAAGTGGTGAATTTTTAGTATCGTTGAGATTTTACAAAAAAATTGTTTTTTCACGTTTAATTTCGTTTACTTTTTAGCCGTATTTTTTCTCGTGATTATGTATCCAGCAGGTGTGGTTTCGCGCTTCGTATTTTATATTATAAGGTAACCAACTTACTTTTGCTCTCTCTTAATATGGAACTTCGTAGCTCGTAAACTGGAAACACCATTGTGTTAAAACGCTGCATGAAAGAAGTATATGCAATGTTAATACATCAAAAGTTCGCACCTGCCATACAAACTCTTTAACTTCACAAATTTCTACGTATCTCCTTTTTCTGCTGAGGCACAGTAAATGCCGCAAGCATTCTCCTGCTCACTTGTGGTTGACCCCAAAATTTTGTCGTATAACCTTCACTAGCAAAAAAAATACATTGTTCCGTCGTATGCAGCATCTTCACTCGAAAATATATGAAAAAAGTCTTTTCAATTATTGTGTATTGCCTGGAATCATTTAAACTTTTTTGCTGGAACATTGACGATGGCCATGGAGTGGCTTTACATGTATACGGTAGACATTACTTTGATGAATGGAATACGAGCAAAAAACCAAAAACAAAAAACGGGACTGTGTAAGGGTGTCAACATTGCTTGTTGTTTAGGCGGAATCACAGCTTGTAGATCCATCACGAGCAACAGAGAAGTCAGGCTGTCACAGTCGACGTAGTTGCACTTTCCCAGGACACAAACTAGAAAACAGGGCACGTCGCTGCTCAAGCAGCCGCCGCAAAACTTGTAGTGATGGATTAGAAAGCGCGGCCCAACATCCTCTGCTAGCCATCCAAGCTTGATCCTCGACGCTCCCAGTGGAGTCTCCGTTATTGTTCTTCTCGTTTGTCTTTATCCCATTCGAGGCACTGAGAAATGTTAGCGTCCCAAGCAAACCAGATCAGTTATACCAACAACAAGGTTCATATTTGTGAAGGCGCAATAGATCAATATGTCGCAAAGGACTGGATACCTATTTTTTCCTCCCAAGAGATGATCCACGCTCTTCATCATCCTTCACAGCCTGAAAGCCTAGTGTTGTAGATAGTTCTTGCGGGAACGCTGAAATGTGGTTGCAAACGAGTCAGTGTTTTCGTAAGAGAAGTACAAAATACTCCCTCTACTTCTTATCGAGCTCTGTTCCCGCCTCTTAACGGGCATCACTGCTGAAAACCGATCAAGTGTGTAGCAATAAGGAATTACAGTGTGGAAAAACTTGTTTGTTGAACAACTTCGCTGCGTGAAGTATTTCGCAAGATGAAGCCACTGACTCTCTACTAACCACGCTCTTTGGTTTTGCGTGTTTCATATTTCACACTTGTTTTGTCTGGTGTTGTCGTTGGCCTGAAAGACGCAAGCGTGGGGCGTGGCAGTCTAAAAAGTATAGACAGTCTGCACGTGTAAAAACGTGTTTATTGCTATACTTGGAGGTAGCAGCTGAACTGCCATGGAAAGCGAGTGGTGATTGGCTTGTGACGAGCAGGGACGAGGGGGAGCAGCCAACCACCAAACGCCTGCCGGTAAGGTGCACCGCTTATACCTTTAGGGCTAGCTCAGGAACAAAGCTGCTCTTGGAAGTCGGAACACGACATTGCTGAAGTTACTTTTCTTAGTATTTTTCGTATTTGTGTTGTCTTCCTCTGTATTGACACAGCAAACATAATGACGGTGACCATGACATTGTGCATGTTGTCTGTTATGAGTAGTATTTCAAAGCATAAAACGAGAATGACTACATAGCCAAGTTACAAACGAAAGCACAAAAAAGCAGGAATTACAAAGGGGAGCTTTTTTTTGGATGCATACTATTAGCATATTTAAAATACGCTCCCCATAAAAAGGGTATTCAATATACGATAGTACATACATTGATGATACACCTGCAACGCTGTTCAATAATAATGCAATTTCTTTGACTGCATTTCTCGTCGGATGATTGCACCTCTTCGTTCGCAAAACTAAGAATTTATTTCGCATAAAATGGACCAACATGGGCAACCTGAGAGTTTTGATGCCCACTGCAGCATGTGATGCCAGTTTAAAAAAAAACAATCATGGCTGTTGAACTATCACACCTGAGATTATCCTGGAAGATTTGGTGATCATTGTTTTGCGTGAGAAAAAGCTGAAGTCTACGCTTTAGCAATCACGGCGCATGTGTATAGCCCATTCTTATCAGCAGGCTTAAAGTGAATGAGAGGATCAAAACAGAAACGCATAAAAAATTTGTTTTACGTCGAGAAAATTGCACATCTTACACTTAGTTGCGCGAAGCAATTAGCACAAGGAAGAACAAGCTCGTCACTGCCCGTACTCCCAGTCATCCGGAAAGTATTGCTTGGAGATCGGCAGCTTTCTTCTTGGGAGTACACACTTGCTTAGGACTGCCCCTGAGTCACTGGAAACGATCGGGGGCACCTTGGCCATGCTCCATAGAGCGGAGGTTCCACACAATGCCTGAGTCGGTGTGCACCACTTGCTTGCTTCCACTTCCAATCTTTTTCTTTCTCCCTAATTCTTTCTCGCTTTTTAGTTGATGTTCTTTCCCTCTTTATTTTCTTTCTGCATCGCTTTGTGTATTTCTAGCTTTCTCATTCTTTCTGTGCGATACTTTACACTCCTCTCATCCACTCCCTCTTCCTCACCGTCATAATTCTTCAACTCGCGCTCACTTCCCTTTCCCACCTCCTTTCTACGCTATAGCGTACAGTAATATGCTAGGCTTTCCAAGAGTGCTGAGATAGCCAAGTGATTATGACGATTGCCTGCGAATGGAGCACGCGCCCGTTCCAATCCTACCTCGTGAAGGGTTCTTTCTTTCCTTTATATCTTTCTTTCGTGTCTGTGTTTTTTTTCTCGTGGTTCAGGAAAGTAGTTAGCCCCGCACATGCCAGAATATGTTAGTGCTGTCCACAACGTTTTTGTGAGTTCTTTTATCTCTCCCAAAATCCTAGCCACCAGCACGCCTTTTTCAGGGCATGTTGCTAGGCAGCGCATTGATTTACGTCGTACAGGAGCGAATTGAATGAATGAATATCATGTTTCGGTCATGTCAGTGACACGGACAGCCGATGCAGGCATTCCGGACAATTTTGGTGAGTTATATAGCATTTTGGATTATCTTATAAGTGAAAGAGCGCAAAAGTTTGATCTTTCATTTCAGCATTTTCAAGGCCTCCTGGAGACAATACAGGCCTTCCGAGCACTAACAAAGGCATAATGAATGCGATTAGGAGATAAATATAGTTTTTGTGGCAGCACCTCATAAGTGAGGCTGCGTTAGGCAATTATCTTGAACGAAATTCATTCAGGGAGAAACGCAATCAATAATTCTTTTTCTTTTTATCTTGCATGGTGTAGTGCAACGTTTCGCGTAATCAGGAATGTCAGTGCTAACCTCTGCGATGTTATAGCGACAAGGGAGCTCGTATGCTGACCCCAAGGTCGTGGGTTCATTTCTGACCATAATGGTAGCATTTTGATGAAGGGGGAATGCTGGAGACTCGTGTACTTTGTGATGTCAGTGCACGTTAAAGAACACCCATGATCGAAACTTGTTAAGCCCTCCACTGCGGTGTGCCGTATAATCGTATCGTGGCTTTAGCATGCAAAGCACCACATAAAACATTTAATAAATATGGGGGAGAGAACTTTATTTGTGTACAAGCAAAACTGCGCAAGGCGATTAAAGGAACTGAAGATCCTTTCTGAAAACAAAGTTCTTATCGAAAACAAACTTTCTTCAGCAGCGCAGGAGAATAACGCACAAAATCTCAGGGCCGGATGATAAGGTCCCTCTTAAGCAGCGTCTCCTTCATGTCGAGTGATTCGCTCGGTGAACCTGTGCACTAAATTCGTTTTTTGACAGGTTAATCTCCATGACTTTAATGAGCCGACCTATCTTTGGCAGTCGTGGAAGTAAGTGTACTGTACAGACAGACAGATGGAAGAGGATGAAGTGTGGGGTGGTTGTGCGGGTCGGCGTGCTTTCGCACAAAAAAGATACGTGCCCTTTTCATGTCACATGACAGAGTATCTGTCATTCAGTACGTAACCACCGGCCCGGGGAGATGGGGAAAGTTATCTCCAACCCAGCACCACTACTATTAAAAAGCTTCGAAGAAATGGTCTCGGGAAGCTCGAGATCTGCGTGTGTGCGTGCGTGTGTGTGCGTGCGTGCCTTTGTGTGTGTGTGTGTGTGTGCATGTCTGTGTGTGTGTGCGTGCGTGTGTGCGTACGTGCCTGTTTGTGTGTGTGTGTGTGTTAGTGTGTGTGTGTGTGCGCTTCTTCTCGGTCAAAGCGGTTTGGTCTGAGGCTATACTTCACCGACGCCTCGCGAGATACGAAGAATACAAGAACAGCGGTCGCAAACTTCTTTGCCTTGCGGTTTGCACAGTTCGTCACTCTCTACCTCAACGTGAGTCTAGACGCGTATCATAACGTAGGGTTGAATCGGTGTGTTTAGAATGAGTACTCGTGATGAGTGCCCAGTTTTGTGTTCGAACCTCTGGGACCGATTTTTTACTGGCGCCTGCGCCTCCCTTCACATTAAGTGGCGTTACCTCTGGCTGTGATCAAGAAGAAATAGTAGCTGCGCATGATGCGAATATGTTCATAATAAGGCTATGCGCGAGTGATTTTGCCTAATAATGTAACCGGGTGTGGGCGTCCGCGGCAGCTCACGGAAACAGTGACACAGCCGTACGCAAACGCACGCGCTCACCCCCACACACACGCAAGAAACAAAAAAGATACCGTATACCGCATAACAGTGGACTTTATAAAAAAAGAACACACTGCATAACTGAGAAGAGGCGGGAGAACATTTTGCTCTGCAAACACCAAGATTAATGTCCATGGGCTTGAAAGCCTCGCGTACAGTGTGGTGAACGCTCGGGTTTTCTCTTTTATTTTTCAGCTCAAGTCTTAGCTGCTTGTGAAATCCTGACAGGTACTTTGGCACGCCCACCTGTCAACGTTTTCACCCCGAAAAGCTTATCTCAGCTACGGCATACGCTCGCATCTGCTCTTGTTCCGTCATAGACTGTGTGTGTGTGTGTGTGTGTGTGTGTGTGTGTGCACGCACGCACGCACGCACGCACGCACGCACACATACACACAGACGGGGACAGACACAGAGGCAGCGAAAGACGACTATAGTAGGCAGGCAAAAGAACTAACATCAGTGGCCAGGAAGGCTGGTTAATCAGCTCTAATTATGAAACCCACTTTATGATTCACTGCTTCAAGAAGCGTAAACTAGTGACGGGCAAAAGAGGAGGGGGTGGGGCGGGGAGTCTATATTGATTACCAAAGCTGGCAATGCGTGAAAACGCCCGCTTGTCCACTCACCGCTTCTCTTCTCTATTTCAGTACTCTGTGTCGTGACTAGAGCTCGCTTCCAGTCATTCACGGTCACTTGATCTTCAGCTCTGCAGCTACAGCTACGCCCACGCATCTACTGCGGGCGCAACTGAGAATAGTAGGGGGAGTCAGTGGGCCCGCATTGTTTCATCCGCTTGCAAGCCCTCTCAACGAATCACCGTACACTGCATAGTGCTCCCGAATACTCTTCAATACGTGTCTTTGAAGCCTCTGCCTTTAGCGCGGCAATATTGAAAAATAAAACAAGTATAACATATGAAGTGCTGTTGCATATTTATTCACCTCATCGTGCTTTTTAGTTGCGAAATCTGAAGTATACGATGGCGCAGCACAGCCCTTTCAAAACTTGTTTTTTAGCCACTTTTTCCACTAACCCTATTGTTTGCGCAGCAGGAGCCTAGTTAGTTATTAAGCCGGTATCAAATAGCACGTAATTTGATTAGTGCTCACGGTAGCGCTTATTATATTCTACCTATTGTTGGCTGGGGCACGTTAAGATGCAAACAAAATGATGAAAAGACAACGTTAGAAATATCTGCGAAAGAGCTACGTCTTGGTGGTGTAAACTCTTAGGTTATATTCAGTATGGTTATCATTTAGCTATATATTGACCAATGGCGCAATATGGTAGGGAGGATGAGCCATATGTCCAGTGAAAAAGAAAAAAAAAGGAGCTCGGAAGGAACATATTCGAAACACGTTTACTAGCGGCTAAGATCTTTATATGTACACTATCGAGAAGGCGTCTTCGAATGCGGCTTGCAGCACTTCAGTAGGTAAATAATTGCACACGGTTTACAAGTTTAAATAGTTTGTAAAAGCATTTGGTCACCCATTTGGTATCCCTGGTCTAGAGAAGATTTCCCTGTCGGGAGCGAAGATAAGGTATATAAAATAGGTAAACAAAGAAGCCAGAAATATATAAGAACAATCATGACATGAAAAAAATTTGGTATAGAAAAAATTCGGAACAATAATTCAGTTTAAGACATTGTGCTGTAGCAGAGAAAATAAGCACAAAATGCAGTCTTCCGGGTCTTTTTTGGGCTATAAATATATGTCGCGCTAAAAAGTGCCAGAATTTGAGTCACAAGCAGCTCGCAAGCAGTTAGAAAAAGTAAGTGTGCCTTCTCGAACTGCGCAATAAAAATAAAAGCAGCTCCACTCAAGCGTTAGGAGACAACCCCATTGCCTGTACCAGAATCGCCGCTTTCGTTAAATGGACAAAAATCGAAGAAGCAGCGGAACGAAGGTTGTGTGGCCGGCTGTAAGTCAATGTCATTGTGCTTTAGCAATGCTGTCAGCCCAGGTATTGTGATCTGACGCTGAACGACCTCACGTACTGACTCGTTCATCTCTTCCGGCCGTTGGCGTAGCTGCGGCAAAGGCCCTGGATCAGCGTTACGCTACTTCAGTGCAGTCTAGAAGACGACCAGAAACAGTCTAAAAATTGGCCGTAATGCAGCACTACAGCCTACAGCAGTGCGTCGATTGAGAAAAAAAAATACAAAAGCCTTCCGCCTTCGAGTATTCAAAGACGATTGCGTAAGCGACTTTGTGAGTTTTATTTTTTAATTGAAATCTTGTTTAGGAGCATGGTTAAGCAGTTTGTATATATTAGGGAAGGTGAAAATCAGTCTCCACACGCAATACGGAGGCTTTCACTAATATGCGCCCACTGCATAATCTAAGTAAACCGATGCTCTTTAAAAAAGTAATGAACTTTTGATTAACAAAAGCAGAGTTCCAAGATCATTACAACACTCTTCAGCAACCCATCACGGAGTCCCTCACCACTCCGTATCCCCCCATACATCACACGATCTCAATAAACGATGGCACCTTGTAACCGGTGCTATATCATTAGGGAATGAACCCCTGCAAATAACTATTGAGAAGATATTTTGCTATGTACCTTTTTTTATATACAAGTACCTTATGTCTCTTTCTAGTCAAGTTTTCCTTTCTTAACACGTATGTACTCACTCAAGATTGTACCAGCATAGACTTTCATTTCGTTTTCTTCGGGTGTTCTGATATTGAAAGTGTCTGTAAACCTTGGTAGAATATCGGTGCTATTGCAGAGGGTGACGTGTCAAATGCTTGTAGATAGCTGAAATAAAACAAAAGTCAAGCTATCTCGCGTCATTTAAAAACAAACGGGGCCTTCTTGGCATCGTCTTCTCGAGGCATCATTTCGCATTTGACGCAAGTAAACTGTATTCTTACTCAGAGACGCGTATGATGATCAATGTGCTCAATTATATTCACCGAATAAGCGAGTCAGTATTAGGAAGGATTGTTTATGAGAAACACAGGCTTCCTTTATTTTTCGTCTATTTCTAAACCTAACTCTCGTTTCCTCAAAAGTTAAGCAATTTCTTTCTCATTTGCTCGGCGCACCCTGGGTAGGCCATTTTCTATTCGCAACCAAAGCCGTGGATTGGTCGGGGATCAGCACGTGGGCCGCCACTGCATGGTTGCTTGCACCGAATGAAATAGCCGCTGTTGTTAAAATCTCCGGTGGATGACGTAAATTACGCTGCCTCATTTAGAAGCGAGCTGTGCGCAATACATTTCTCAAGGCCTCACTAACATTGGCTGTGAATAAACTGGCTTCTATTTCTTATTGTTTAATTTTTTTTGATACATGGACCCACAGAAGCTCCTCGCTTTTACTCATTCTTGTGATGGGAGAGAAAAACAGGAAATCAGGATTAGGGACTCCCTGATGACACAAACTTATTCATTAATTTTGTCCGTAAGGATGCCCGGCTGCCTTAGTCTCCTACCCAGCAATATGTTCTTTTAATTTTTCATTGTAACTGCTATGTTTTGAGTTGTCATCGGCATGCTAATTTTACTTACAACTGTCAAAGAATTTTTAAATGATTGATAGAGCACGGTAACATACATTTGACTGCGTGTGAATCAGTTAAACCGATAAATAGTCGCGATGCAACGAAATCAGAGTGTGAAATGTCCGAACGGGGCATAACAGCAAGGTCATACAGAAAAGACACATTTAAAACAAAAGTGACGATATGGAATCACGGTAACGATTGGAAAGAAATGCCAATAGTCAGAATACCATTTGAAGAGGGCAAGTCAAGTATCTCACAAACAAGAGAAGTCACTGGGGCGGGTGAATAAAAATCGATCCAAAGGATTTGTCTACCAAACGAATAGGGTGCCGATGATCTCTTGATGCGAGCGCTTCTTCGCGCCCACCAAGTTGAGAGTGATCTGTGCCAGATTGGTACGCAAAACGATAAGGCACTTTTCTAATGAAAGGACGCCTCGCTCATGGAGCTGCTCTCTCTACGCTCCTCTAGGCGATATTGCACACAGCCATTCCTGCTATAACCCTCACCGTTGGTCCTTACTTATACACTTGCCGTTCTCATTTTCTCTCTCTTATTTACGTTCAAGGCAGACCTGAACAAACTGCACGCACCAGCGCTCTGTAAATAAACCGAGGCGCCTGCATATTCTTGAAGTCTTTCTTGGGGACCTTCGACGCAAAAATTTTAATCTGTCTGTCTGTACAATTGTCTGTTTGTCCGCCCTTAACGGTACCCTATATGGCACAAGACGATACCATATAGTAATATGGTAAAGGTTTACTATGTTACTTAGACGAGACTTCAAAACGCCTACTCCATTCGCAGCGCCCACCAAAATTGCTCAACGTTCAGCGTTTATACTTGTGCGATTGTGAATTAAAAAGCAATTACTGTGCGTATATGAGGCACCATAACAACGCATCAATATTCTGCATATGGACCTTTTACTAGAAAAGGCATATATAAGTAATTCTAAGGACCATAACGTTTATCACGCTGCGCTGACCATCCAACGCTTGCACGAAAAGGCAAGTGTTTCTAACGCTCTGCAAAGACGACACGATGGTGGTACCTACCCGTCACCTTGCGTACTACACCTCATCACCTTCGAGACGGGCGCGCACGCCGCGTGCTCGTATTCCAAGATAACTGCCAGATACGCTCATATCTCACGTGTGACGTGACCTTATGTGCTCGTTCGCCTCCGTGGCACGCTCGAGGAACTAACACAGCCTCTCCAGAATACCATTCACCAATTTTCTTGCGCAGAACACTGAATAAACCTTTTGTTCACTCTCTCCTGACGCAAGACTATCGCCTTTCGACGACATTTGCAGTGTAACATGCAGATACGGGGCCAATTTTTTTTTCGTACTTCATCCACAAACTGAAAATGGAAGCGTCATGTGCGGTAAAGCTGCAATCTTAACGCCACAGCGCTCTAACCTCACATTTGGTTGTACTATACTCAGGATGATTGAAATTAAGGTTTTATTTTGCCCGACATATTTATTATGATTTCTTTCATCGATGTTATTTAATAAATCTATTTTTGTGCCTGTTTTACATTTCAGAAAGCCGCTAGAAACCATTTTATGCTTCTTTTCTAGTGGCAATATTGTCGACAAGTTACCACTAACAGACCAGTTTGTAATTATTAGATGCCAAGCATTTCTTACTGAACTTCGGCGACTCTGATGACCGCATCTATCTATCTATCTATCTATCTATCTATCTATCTATCTATCTATCTATCTATCTATCTATCTATCTATCTATCTATCTATCTATCTATCTATCTATCTATCTATCTATCTATCTATCTATCTATCTATCTATCTATCTATCTATCTATCTATCTATCTATCTATCTATCTATCTATCTATCTATCTGTCTGTCTGTCTGTCTGTCTGTCTGTCTGTCTGTCTGTCTGTCTATCTATCTATCTATCTATCTATCTATCTATCTATCTATCTATCTATCTATCTATCTATCTATCTATCTATCTATCTATATCTATCTATCTATCTATCTACCCGCCGCCCCGCCGCGGTGGTCTAATGGCTGAGGTACTCAGCTGGTGACCCGCAGGTCGCGAGATCGAAGCCCGGCTGCGGCGGCTGCATTTTCGATGGACGAAGAAGTGCTGTAGATCCGTGTGCTCAGATTTGGGGGCAGGTTAAAGAACTCCAAGTGGTCAAAATTTCCGGAGCACTCCACTACTGCGTCTATCACAATCATATGGTTGTTTTGGGACGTTAAACCCCACATATCAATCAATAAATCATATATATCTGCCTAGGACATTTAGCTCTCCTGGCCTTTTCGTTAATGGTGTCGATACCAAACTTGGTATGGCATAAAATCACTGTATGACGAGCATATTTCACTACTCGTAACATGACTATCATGATATGTACGTCATAAATGTCATCAATTACATTTCATTATCTTGTTGCTCTTGTGGTGGTTTCGTTCACATGACATGATGCAAAACGGGTATGGTATGACCTGTCTGCATGGTCAACACAACTGACAAACGCTAACGTGAAATTCATGACATGCATTTCATGTAAGTCATGAGTCATGATTTGTGCAAACATGATAGTCAAGAGATCCGTGTTCTGTTTGAACATGACTACATTCCACGCTCATGATGCGCTCGGGCCCGTTTTGCTAGCTTCACATATACCAAATTTTGTATTACATGACGTGTATGAAGGACGAAGGTAAATGACACGTCCAAACATGATAATCATGAAATGCATGTCATCAAACAACATGACCACATGCCACACTCATGATGCGCTCGCAGCCGTTTCGCTAGCTTCACATACACCAAAGTTGGTATTACTGGATGTGAATGGATGACGAAGATGTGTGACTGGTGCAAACATTATAATCATGAGATGTGTGTAATGTAACAACATGACTACATGCCACGCTAATTATGCGCTCACGACCATTTATCTAGCTTCACATATGACAAATTGGACATCACGTGACGCGACCGGATCACGAAGGTAAATGACCCGTCCGAACATGACAATCAGGACATGCGTGTCAGGTAAAGCATGACTACTTGCTACGCTCATAGTGCGCTTGTGGCCATTTCGATAGCTCCACATATACCAAATTTGGTATCACATGACGTGAATAGACGGCGAAGGTAAATGACACGTCTAAACATGATAGTCATGACAAGGAAGTCATGTATGGCAATATTTACGTCTGCCTCGTAACGTTGCGCTGATTTTCAAGTGCCATATCAACCGTCCTCATTCGTGCTTCGCATATCATCGATTCCCACTATACGAATGATCTGTCAATTTTCGTTGCTTTACATATTTACTTCAATTTTTCCAACAACAGTGAGTCTTTACAAAAAAGCGCTACTCTTTTTATTTAATCGCCTGGAACCATGTACCAGCAGCAATCGCTGATGCAGAAATGTCGCGAATGTGGTTCGGAATTATAACCTCAAAATAACCATAAAGAATTTTAAGCTCTCTCTCCTTGTCACTCATTTTGCAGTGTTCTTATAGAGCTTTCTAAACATTCAATGTTGTTAGGTTGGCAAGTTTCCTAAAATCTCGATATGTTGTTCTTGTGGTCTTTCCAGTAACCAAATAAAGAACATTTGCAAAATAGGTATTATTGCCCGCATTATTCCGGAGTTTTAAGCACCATTTTTTATTGTTAAATGAAGTAAATGCAGTGCAGTCGCATATCATCAATCATATCTGCGTATACTGTAAGCTAAATTAGGTTGCAAGTTAGTAGAAGCAAAGATTCTTCATGAAAGCCGCCTTGAAGAAGACTTCTGCGAGGGTAGTTCCCAGTGGGTATTAAGCCGAGAAATATCTCCTATGCTGCCTCACCACCGACAACACCGTTCGCACTGCCAAAGCAGCACCACAGTTGTGCCCTGACCACAGGTTTACATAATGTGATTTATGTAAAGCAGTTGGCTACGAGGACCATTACACGCCGACAAGTAAAAATATTCTTCATTGGAATGAAAAAAAAAAATTCACCATCGCTTCCTTGCATACTCTTCGACATTTTCTCTTTTTCTTTGATCTTTACCATCTTTCTTTTTCTGTTAGAATAGTTTATACTTACGTGCTAGTCACTGCATGCGCTTGCAGCCATATTCAATTGGCTTTGGGTAAGAGAGGCACCGGCGGTGATGTGCGGTAAAATGTGCTTCCAGTTTTCTGCTGGAGTGGACAGCGTGCGGCGTCACCGACACAGGCCCCTATCCTAAGTGCTTGTGTGACTGAAACGACGTGGCTGCTGGCCTAAATTCGGTATCAGAGGAGTTTTGTTGATTAATCAAAAATACTTACATCCCTGAGGCGAAAGAATCTGCTTGCTGCTGTTTTATTCCATTGTTGTGAATATTCAGAACTTGCTAGCGAAATATTCGTCCATTTAGTTAAAAAAAGTTTCCCCTGCGGTACAGTAAATAGATATTCTGTTGAGCTTAGTGCCATGCTTGATAAAATTCACTGGCCGTAGGAGAAGCTTTACTTATACCATTCTGCCTGTCTGTCACTACGATTTCTCTTTTTATTTCTTTTTGTGTGATCAACATTCCGGACCGCCCCGAATGCCCTGAAATGTTGATAAATAGGAAGGCTTCCTTTTCTCCATGAAACTAGTGGAGGCGAAAAGACTTGTTCGGATGACAGGGATAGAGAAAACCCGTTAGATGCAATGCTTTTCTAGACCTCGAAGACAAAATTATTTTTATTCTGATACTCTTTGCAGAGCTCACGAAGAGATGTTTTTGTCTTTTATGTCTTTGGTGTCTTTGGTGCAACGTTGCGACCAGAAAGCTTGAATGCAGGCCCCCGTTAGTCACAGCGGAGAATCAATTTGTAAGCGAAGTGAATAAACCTGAAGCCTCTTCTTCAGTGTGTGGTGTTTTGTGCACTGCTTGTACGCAGGCTCTACCCGTGTAGCATGTTAACATGAAAAGGGGAGAAATCTGTGCAGCCACATTTGTCACCGCAGTTTATGTAAGCACTGACCTACTTAGGAGAAAAGCCAGGAGAAAATAAATGGCATACTAAAGTCACTCTTCCTTGACAAAAAAAAAAAGCGCGTGAGAGTGCAGACATAATTTAGGTCATGACTGTTGAGCCATAATGGTCTCAGTAATTTTGTACATTGTCCAGTGCAGTTGTATAAAGTGCTACAGCAGTGTATCTTGAACAGTATGTAAATGAAACCAAGCGGGGCGGGGGGGGGGGGGGGGCACAGTTTTACTAAGAAGAAGGAAACAAAATTGAACACCTACGAACTGTCAGTTCGTAGGTGTTCTACGGAGCTGTTGGCAAAGGCTGAGGCGGAGCTGTTGGCAATGCCCTCCTCCTTTAATTCCTCATCTTCACTTCTCTTTGTGATCCCTTGCTATTGTATCCTATATAAGGCTATGCTTGCTGTTTATCTTTTTTTCTACCTCTTTTTGAGTATGTTTTTTGTATTTATGTTTCTGTCTGCTGTATTTATACGGTGTTTATATCTGTTTCTCACTGGTTTTCTTTCTTTCAATTTCTCTCTATTTTTCTCTCTCTACCCTTTTTTTTCTCTGTTTTTGCCTATATTTTTCTTTATTCTTGTATTTCTACTCGTTCTTTCGCCTATCAAAGTTGTCGCATTCACCTACGAACAAATCGGCACACGTGTACTAGGAAAGAAGCAGAAGATAAAGAGGAGGAAAAGAAAGCGTGCTCATTAATGTTGACGATAGCTTTAGATATAGTAGGATGTAGGCCCAGCTTAAACTTCTCTACTGTTAAAAAATATTGACATCATTAAAACTGCTCACTAAGGGGATTGCCACAGGCGGGATGCAATACTAGCAACTAGACTAATCTGTCATATATTAGCCAAACATTGACAGTTAAGATGTTTAGCATTAAGTAAAGTTTGGTTGCATGAGTATATTATAACTCTCTGTTGACATCCATAGAAGTCTTTCAACATTGTTCAAGACTAATTGTACTGATTACACGAGGGTGAATATAGTGCCAGAAAAGTAAAACAATGTTGTATCGTGAGAAGCAGAGCCACAATATGTAAATGAGTGAGAGAAAGCTGAAGCTTTGAAAATGCGAATGCTCAGCCAGTACGAACAAAAACGAACAAAGTAAGCTTACCTTCCTTCCAATTAAGCAAATTACTGCTCCAACCAGCCTTACTATTAGACCAGGTTATGTCTCCTGACAGAGACTTGAACATTACTAGCAGACCATTGCGCGATCGGTGGTATCTTAAAGTTTCAACCACCTTGCATGGGTTGGGAGAGTTCTTGGAACTCTCATAACCCGGCTGGGCTTAATGGCATTTTAATAAACTACTCGGGAGACCAAAGTATACGCTTTTCAGGCTCTCGATAATTTCACATTCTTTTCTTTTTGACTCCCCAACTCAGGAATTAACTGATAATGAAGAGATAATGCTTGTTGGGTACGTTTTCATGATGCTTTTAGCCTTTTTAATGTCGAACAACAAGTGTCTTGTGCGCTGTCTGACGACACTGCTTTACTGCGTATTTTCAGCGTTCCTACGACCTATTTAGAGTCCGAGGACACATCAACATATTTTGCAGAAATTTGACTGCCCGTACGCAATATGGTCTAATGTTTTTGAAGGTTAAGTGGTACAGTTAAAATAATACGACTAGTACATACAAATGGTACAGAGGAACTGCTTAATGATCAGTTGTGTTACTCCCACATGAGATACTTTTGTCAAGAACGAAAAATGTGCAATATCAAAAGACGCAGCCCATGGAAACGGGCAGAAAATACAGCACATAGTTGACGGCCATAAACAAAGTTGATGATTGATACGTGGAATTTAACGTCCCAAAATCACTATATGATTAAGAGAGACGCCGTAGTGGAGGGCTCCGGAAATTTCGACCACCTGGGGTTCTTTAACGTGCACCCAAATCTGAGCCTACAACATTTCGGCCTCCATTGGAAATGCAGCCGCCGCAGCCGAAATTAGAACCCGCAACATGCGGGTCAGCAGCCGGGTACCTTAGTCACTAGACCACCGCGGTGGGGCGGCCATGAACAAGGTGAAAAGGCGTATGTCACCACAAAGGTGGCCTCTGACGCGTGAAGACAGCGGTTGCAAGCAACAGCGCCAGCGATGAAAGCAGTGACAGCACAAGAAAGCAGGACTTATCTTTAGTCGAAGGTATTTGCATGCGCCCTTCTGGAAACTTCCTTCGCTGCATCACGTTTTGTTCATGCTCTTAGTTGTTCTACAAAAAGTATATTTGTGCCCATGCGAAGTCGAAAGAGGAAACTGAAGAATAAAATGTTGATGATACGAGACATGCAGTGTACCAAAGGGAAGACAGACGTGCATTTGCGCAAAGAAGATAAAACAGAGAAAGCAGGCATGTAGGAAGTAAACAACGACGGGAATGACCTGGCAGAGTGGGAGTGGGGATGACAGTAATTTCTTACGTGCACGCAAACAATACACCCTGCCTGTTTTTCTATGCAAACACTCCTGCTTCGTGAGTTCTCGAATATGATTACAATCGGCCTTTCATGGACTTTTTCTTTTCTTGATGTTCTGCTTTTCCTTTCAAGCAGCGAATTTCTCGGGCATATTGTTTGTGTTCTTAATCACAAATTTTCTCTTCCTTTGCTATAGTTAACATTAAACTTTGCAGTAAGGACTTTTGATGGGACGCTTCATGGGGTGACGCACCACGCTTTATTGAGGATTTACCAAATCAACAAGCGGCATTTGTGTGGGTGCTTCGGACAAAATGCGACTAAGATTGAGTCACTGCTGCAAGAGAAATAAGGGAGTCAGGAAGCATCCAAACAAATAATCACCCATTTAAAATTAGGACGACGAGTTATTGAAACCAATGGAATAAATGGCAAGGTGCTGTATTTAAGCGGTATCATCATGTATTTATTTGTACTTTACTGGCAATAAATATATAGTTTTTGAACAAAATAACTGATGGCTGCATGTTCTTAAGGCAGATAAGGCATGTAATTGATATTTTATTTATTTATTTATTGCAGCTGTAATATCAAATCCTGTAATAGTACTAGCTAAGAGATGAATACTTTTGTAACAAGAAGTGTGTTAAAAGCAAAGTGAAGCAACGTTCTTTTACTATAATTCATTTGTTATATAGTTTAGACCACGTCTATGAATTTAGTTGTACATTTTCTTGCTGTATTTTTCCTTTTGACTGATACATCTTGCTACTGTTGCTATTAAGTGTTCACTAACGCATTGGTTTTGTACAGGAGGTCTTGATACAGTGTCTTGACTGTTGGATCTTTTTTGGTATATTAAATTTTTGTTATTGTACCCAAATTTAATAATAAAATTTTCATTCTGATTTTGAAGTTAGGTATATATGTGGTCTGAAAAACCGAATCGCATATTTTACGATTCCAAAAGAAAAAAAAAACTGTTGGGTAAGTGATACATGCTGTGCTCAAGACTCATTAGTAAAAATTGTTTTCAAAAATAAAGATTTGTCGAAAATATATGTGTAAAGAATAAAACAGATGTATACCTCATAGCTGAGGCAAAATGTATGCGATGGAGAAACGGTTGCCCACACTAAGTTTAAGAGCAGCCCGTTTTGTAACACACGAAGCTGCTGTTTCAGCAATATTTGGCGCTTTGAAGAAAGAAAACAGGCTGAATGTCTGACAGGGAATCTTCTCTATATCAGCAGCCCGTGGGAAAGTGGCAATGCAGATTTCGGGACTAAAAAAAAGTTAGGGGATGTTTAGGAGTTGAACGCGATAGCGACATCCTGTTCCTAGTGCGTACTTCAAACACTTAGTGCATGAAACCTTTTCGAATTTGCTATGCACCCACAATGTGGCCATAAGGGAATAGGCACAGTAGCGTGTATGTCTTTTGTTGTGGGGTACCGGCTTTCAACCACGGAGCCATTAAGATAATCACATGTTGTGACATCCGTTGGCAATGAACGCTTGTACCACATATTATTACTGCAATATTTCATGTTGCATTGTGAAGCATGCAGGCAGGACACGTGTGGCCCACCGCGGTGGTATAGCGGCTAAGGTACTCGGCTGCTGACCCGCAACCCGTAGGTTGCGGGATAGAATCCCAGCTGCGGCGGCTGCAATTTCGATGGAGGTGAAAATGCTGTAGGTGCCTGTGCACAGATTTGGGCACACGTTAGAGAATCCCAGGTAGTTAAAGAACCCCAGACACGTTAAAGAACCCAAAGAAACCTGGCTTGGTACCCACTCTGCTCCAGGATGTTTTATTATTTATTTGTTTTATTTGCATCGTTCTATAGTTTTTGGTCCCACATAACATGTGTATTTCTCAATCACAACCAACGATGCCACCGCAGAGGCTGTCACCGATTCTCGAATTTCTGCGAAACGAGCTCTTTAACGCTATCGCGTTAAAACTGTATATATAAAGTTATGTATGACCTGCACCCTGTGAATGCAATAGTGATTTGGCCTTTCCTATGCAGAAAGCAATGCTTCATTTTCTGCATATATTATTCTTTCTAGCATTTGCCCACAGATATGCAACCTATTATACACCAACATTTTGATGCAAAAGCAAGTAGGATGAGGCGTAAAGGCGGCAAGCAGTGCAACTTAAGGCATGCATAAGGTGAGTGTGCTATGGAGGAAGCTGCTTCTAAAGTTTCTGAAAGGAAAGTGCAACAACTTACCTCGCTTCGGCGTCTGATGCTGAGTGCTTTCAAATATATATTCTGCGCCCTTCTTTGTCATCCCATATTGAATGCACATAGGGTATAAACCACGAGGCAGATTACTATGTGTGTTCGCTTACCCTGTATTAGGTTGTAATCCACAAGAGGGCTTTGGGCACGTACCCCAAAATACCGAAATAACTTGCTGCGAGACCAAGAAGAAGGTCATCAAAAGGCAGCGCTGTCTTGATTTTCTTTTTTTTAAAGGGCGAAAATGCAGGCGAGTGGTATTGCGTGCCTTGGGGAGTCGTATGCCCCATAAACAAACCTAGTGTGAAAAAAAACAGAAAAAAACACATCAAAGCATATTGCGTAGAAAATTTGTTTGCTGCTAGCTTTATGCAATCAGCAAAGCCCAAGTACATCAAGGTTAGTCCTACTCAGAATACTATCATCCATAAAATAGTAGTTTTCTTTGTTAACAAAACGAGTGTACTATTTGCTGTGTATCACTAGCGAATGGGTGCGGCATTGTTTGTGGAGCCGCATCAATTGCAATAGTCAAAGGGACAGCGAATAACATTAGTAGCCAAAGCTAGACAAACTAACTTGCCATAGCCTACATAAAATAGCTTAAGTCTAATCGCAGTATGAATGCTCGACTTTTGATAAAATTTTTCTGGCGTGTGAGAATTACGCATGGGCAGCGTCCACACAGACAAGATTCAGAGGTTTATTGTGCCTACTCTATTGTGAATCAGAATATATATTATTGCGAGAATTTAAAAGTTTTGTGAATTTGTTTTAATGACAATACATCGAGTGTCGTGAGCGATATTGATAATTTTATCGTATTCTACGTGCTATTTACTACAGCAGTGTCATCATCATCAATCACCTAGCAAGTCAAGGGATCATTGGCGAAAGTAACGGCATGAATAGAAAAAACAAATCAATATCAGCAATTAGGCATAAAACCATTAACAGTGACCAATACAGGCGGAACTGCTAAGTGGGAGGCTTTGAAAGATGTAGAATTTGTTTTCTTTGGTATACCTGTTTTTGTTTTCTCGTGTAGGCGCAAGATGCGGCAAGGAATTACCAACATTCCCTGATATACGTGATTTTGTGACCACACATGCCAGCAACCTTCTCTTCAGAAGTGCATTAAAGAAATAAAATAAACATGCCGGCCATATAAAAGACATGGGGATGTATGCATCAGTAGAATACTGTCGAGTGAAATTGTAAGAAGCCAGACGGGAGAGACAAAAAAGTGCACAAAATGTGGTGACAAACAAAGTAAAGAAAGCAAATAGGGCACAGCTCTAATTAACTCTACCACGCTGATCCCGACTCTCCTTTCACATTTTCATCAGCCTAAGCAATGTATTAATTTTATCATTTTTTGAGTCTTGAGAGATCAACTGACGTAGTTCAATTTCGCGGCTAATTGTCTTGTAATGAGTAGCATGTGGAGTGTTATGTGTCTTCCCATTATGACGCGAGCTGCAGTCACCCGAGAGGGTGTCAGCATTGTTGCAACGCTGGTTGCCTTCTTCTCTTTGTCAACTTACGTCAGACCTAAATTTGTCTAATAAAGCAGTGCAGCCTGATAAACTAAACACGCTTCTTCACTTGCTAACGTGCGCGAATCGCCGTGGTCCGGTTTTTGATTGATTGATATGTGGGGTTTAACGTCCCAAAACCACCATATGATTATGAGGGACGCCGTAGTGGAGGGCGCCGGAAATTTTGACCACTTGGGGTTCTTTAACGTACACCCAAATCTGAGCACATGGGCCTACAACATTTCCGCCTCCATCGGAAATGCAGCCGCCGCAGCCGGGATTGGAATCCGCGACCTGCGGGTCAGCAGCCGAGTACCTTAGCCACTAGACCACCACGGCGGGGCTTGGTCTGGTTTTTCCCAGTGTCTATGCTGTTTCACAACCACCCTATATTCTTTTTGTGTATCCTTACTATTATTCTTCATAATTATGTTTGTTATATAAGAAAACATTCGATGCACGTGTAAGAGAGTACAGGTTAATTAAAAAGCAAGGAAAGTACGGAAAACAGGTGTGATGTCACAAGGAACACCACTGAAGAGATTTTCTATTTTTTGTTTGCATAATATTTTCATCTTAGAAGCTAGCGCCTACCCTTTATTTTCGAAATGTAGCAAGCTAGTGTTCTTTCATAAGAGCTGCAGCTAAGGGCAAAAGAAGTTCATCTTGACAGGTATATATGCAAGAAAATTTGTGTAAACTGGCCCGTTTGTACCAGGGTGATCAGCAAGAAAGTAGTACGACGTGAAATGCCAGGAATTAAAGAATTCTTGACCTGTTCATGAGAAACTACACCCCATCAGCGGATAACCAGTGAAAAACTTCGGTAGCTGACCATAACCTTACCTGCTTTGTGTTTGGATCCCCTCGTCACTGCGGTATCACGTTAAGGAGCGGGTAGCATCAGAGCTGTTCTATAGAGAGAACATGTGCAATCTGTTGTTTCACACGATGGTCAATAGCGTTTCCCCGCTCAAAGTATGTGTCCGGCCTTGGTAGGCTCATATAGAGAGAACACACCCATAAAATATGCACAGTTAAAAATGAAAGGAAACGATTCGTAGGGAAGAAACAATAAGACAATTATGACAGCTCAAACGAAAGAAAGATTGCACGATTTGTAGTAAGGGAGGACAAGTCTGATCGACGCATGGTTTTCTTTATTTTAATAAACGCTCCTTCGCTCCTTGAGTGCCCTCTCTTTATTTTTCATCCTGTCTCTGCCTGCCTCGTCCAGATTTATATGATTACAAACCAGATGGCTGCCTTGTTGACCTTAAAATGTTTCAATTCATTAAATCTTTATGGGTCATTCCTTGCCTATTATATATTGTGTTTAATTGGAACTGGTTAACCTATGGTTGTACGCAGCATTTTTCTTCAATACCAGCTTAACATATGTAGCACGACTGTTAGCGCGACATTTACATTTCAAATTCGTTTGCTCAGAAGCTTGTCTGGAAGTGTACCCCTGAATTGATTTTGCGGTGGGTTGAAACCATGTACCCTAGATCTTGAAAAATTCTTTGCGGTGGTTTCGAACCATACCCCCTGCGTCAGGAACACCATGACTAGAAGGCAAAGATAGTTGCTTTTCCAGTTACTATAGATCTGCAGAACAACGCCGAGTCCAGTGTTCCAGCCACACCTCCCCAATGTATAAAGCAAAGCATTTACAAGCCACGTTTTCGAAATGACCCACCCAGCTGGTACAATGGGGCAATGAAATCGGCCGAACCGCACACTCTCTTTGCGCCTTTACAAATCGCTTTCAACTCGTGCAAGTTATATCTTACGCTTTTAATTTCTTACAGATTCTAATTATTTCTTTTATTTTGTTAACTGGCGCTTTTGTGAGCTGTCATTGACGACCTTCTAAGCCTTTCTATCTTGTCTCGTATCGGGGAGGCAATCACATCGTTCTGCAGCCACTCACGTCAAACAAGATGGTGGCAGTAGCTAAAAAAAGCACAATCTTTGGAAGGCGACTTTCGTGCCGATATAGCACTCGCCGCTTTGTGTCATTCATGTGTATATATTGTTCTTTGTTCATGCTGTTATCATTGCTGAAATGCGTCGAGAAGCTTAAAAAAGAAGCAATAAATTATGAACCGGAGGTGACAAAAGAAGAGCCCCTTGAGCTTCTTGCGTTATTTTGCCTTCACTATCACTATTTCAAAGGCAGGGTGGTATCATATGCCCACACAGCTGCACGTGCTCGGCTCACAGTTTTTTTTTAAGATAGAATTTCATAAGACGTTTGCCAGTGCCGAGCAATATCCGTGCGGTCTATTGACTGTACTGCGTTCGATATTGCAAGGCGATGCAGTTGCGTAACTTCCAGTGTTATGGAATGCTACTCGAGTGTCTCGTCGTTTTCTATACTACATATAAGGCAATTAATAGACAAAAAAATAGGGGATAACATTTTTTTTGTCAGCTACCAATTCATCTTTGCGCTTTCAGTGTCACATCAAATTTTTCTCGCGGATGCAATTATAAAGATTTATATTACCGATTGACCTCCCATTTGAGTAGTCTGCCAATGACAGCGCGAGTCTTGATCAGAACGCCCTTACTCCTAATACGGGTTCTAATTTTAGACGCTATTACTTCAGCTTAAAACGAGCACGTGCGTTTTACCCACAATGGTGCCCCATGTGGCACATATCTTCAGCATGCCCAAGTATGAAGCCATTGTTCTACCCTGGCAGTGATAGCCGGATTGTTAAAGAAACCTTAATGTGGTTCAAACGTGTCACTGTTTTCCATGTGACATGCCTCGTAGGCATACGCCTGTTTGAGCTCATGAATCGCCAAACTTCATTCAAAGAAAGCATTCAGCTGAGGCAAAAATCATACTTTCACTGACATCAGAAACTGCTTGAGGCTGGGGCCTAGTTTAAAGCGGCAGGGTGTTTGATCTTTAGCGAATACGAATTTCTGATAAGGTGACAGAGCTGCTATCGGGAACTTGAAAGCAGCCTTCACGTGTACACTAACAATATTTTTTTGCGTTTCTTGTGAAAAACCTACATGAAGACGTTATAAATGCGTCAGCAAGGCTCGTTTTAAACACTAGTAGATACACGCCTATGGTCTTGAGAACAAAATTAGCGACGTACACAGAGGATTCCACGAAACTTCAAGTATTTTTAAAGCAGTCGAACCTCTGCTCTCCCCTCCCCATTGCCATCATGTTCTCTTCGCACGCATAAACCGACAAGTTTTGCATTCTTACGAGTAACCCTTTTCCACAATTGGTCTTGAAGGTCAAGGCGACTCTTCGATGTACGCACGCGCGCTCTCTTGAGCCAACGCGCCATTAACATCTGTCATTTCTTGATTGCCTTCCCACTAAGCGTTTTTCTTTCACCATCCTCTCACGCGAAATCTCCGTTTTGGAGAAGGAAATACGAGTGGGAAAGCAATATGAGGAGGGGCCCCCCGGCCTGCAATTTCAATCCCTCGAAATTCTGTTTTGCTGTCGCATGTAATTTCTAACTACCACTTTCACGACGGGAGTTAAGGGGAAAACGCAAAGGTGGCACAGACAAACACTGACCCTTCGCATTTACGCAATGGTAAGCTATAGACGTAGTCATGTTGTAACACCGGGCGTTTTGCATCCGCTCGTAGAAATCGGAGGTGGTGCTCATAACCGGTGCGTCATAAGCGAGAACGGAAGAAAAGCAAATGTCAGACGACCAACAAACTGAAAATCGAGGAGAGAAATAGTAAGACGTGAAATGAACGCTTAAAGAGAAGAGGCAAGAAAAAACATTGGCAGATCCCACGTACAGTGGGAATCGATGGTATGCGAAGCACGAATGAGGAAGGTTTATATGTCAGTTTAAAATCAGAACACTGTTACGAGGTGAAGGTAAATTATGCCGTACATAACTTCCATGTCATAATTAGTATGTTTGGACGTGTCATTTACCTTCTTCATCTATTCACGCCACCCGTTACCAAATTTGGTATATGTGGAGCTGCGAAACGACCGCGAGCGTGCTATGAGCGTAGCATGTAGTCATGTTTTAGATGACAAGCATATCATGATTGTCATGTTCGGACGTGCCATTTAACTTTACCGTCTATTGACGTCACGCAATACCAATTTGGTAAATGTGAAGCTAGAGAAACAACCGCGAGCGCATCATGAGCAAGGCATGTGGTCGTGTTGTTACATGACACGCATCTCATGATTATCATGTTTGCACCAGTCACGTACCTTCGTCGTCAATTGACGTCCCGTAATACCAAACTTGGAATATGTGAAGCTAGCGAAACGGAGGGGGAGAGTATCATGAAGGTCCAATATACTGCGACGTAACGTTGACGAGCGCACGCTGGGCGCAGTGACGCTACGCTAGCAAAACGCGAACACTGACGCCAGACGTGACCAGCGTCTGTCGGCGCAGCCCAGTGGCAACCGGTGTGATATGGGACATGCTGCATTTCGCACCCAGCACGTTACCAAGAATCCACCGCGTCTGCCTAGCTTCGTAACGAAGTGCGGCAGACGCGGCATCATGAGTGCGGCATGTAGTCATGTTGTTACATGACACGCATGTCATGATTATCATGTTTGGACATGTCATTTACATATGTCGTCCGTTCGCGTCACGCAATACTGAATTCGATACATGTGAAGCTAGGGAGACGGCCGCGAGCGCATCATGAGCGTAGCATGTAGTCATGTTGTTACATGACACGCATCACGTGATTATCATGCTTGCACCAGTCACATCCCTTTGTCGTCCATTCACGTCCCTTAATACCAAAGTTGGTGTATGTGAAGCTGGCGAAACGGCTGCGACGGCATCATGAGTCTGGATTGTAGTCATAATGTCACATGACACGCATCTTAAGATTATCGTGTTTGCACCAGTCACATACCTTCGTCATTCATTCGCATCACATAACGCCGAATTCGGTATATGTGAAGATTATCAGACGGCTGCGAGCGCATCATGAGCGTGAGAGAAGTCATGACTTATGACGTACATGACATGCATGGCATGATTTCCACGTTAGGGTCTGTCGCCTGTGTTGACCATGCAATCATGTCATACCGTACCAGTTTTGCAACGTGTCATGTGAACGAGACCACCGCAAAAGCAGCAAGATCATGAAATGTAAATGATGACATTCAGGACATGAATGTCATGATTTTCATGTTATGACTAGTCAAATATGCTCGTCATACAGTCATGTTTATACCATACTAAGTTTGGTATTGATACCATTATCCAAACGGCCTGTGCAAGCACTTCTAAAGCAATGTTGGTGCGAATATTACAAATGCACTACACTCAGTACAGCAACGTGTCACTCTTTTTGCCTCCACTTCGTCTGCATACCTTGATATGGTTTCAAGCTGATTATGCTAATCACGAGCTCGTGCCACGAAAAGTGAATCTTGCACATTAGTAATGTATTAATAAAGATATCTCTCACAACATTCTCAAGATATCACGGCTTTCTTTTAGTTTTACATATATACCAGTGGTATAGCGCCTAGCATATACTTCTTGGCACTATACTAGAGGTTATAGTGTTCGGGCTCAAAATTTTTTGTCAAACTTTCTGTCCTAACTTCTGATAAAAGTGCCGAGCCCCTTCTTCCATTAAAGCTACCTCTTCAAGCAACGGCTTCATTTTCGTTATGCCACTATTTCCACATCTCTATTTTTCCCAGGTACAAAAACAAGTGGTTTTCAGAACTCCATGGCTCCGTTATAAATGTGCATAGAGCTTTCACAAACTGCCGTTGGTGGGTATGAATGCCATTTGTGAGCAGTTGGAAGAGCCAGAGTATATGGGGCAGTTGGTTGTACACAGAGTAATCTCTGCATGCTACATTTTGTTTCCTTCTAGCTTGCAATAGTTAACACCGTGACCAGTTAATTTAGTCATACACACAAGGTCTGCACTCGCCAGAAAATAGGGCTCCCCGGAAACAAGATCGCATGTGCTGGTGCTAAACACAGGGATTGTAGGCGGCCATTAAAGATAGAAAAATCAGTCGGGAAAAGCTATATGTATGGTTTCTCTGCCCAATGAGTTCTCAATGCGCGCTAAGAGATGCTACTCGAATGCCGCCAGTAGGATATTCGAGTTGATGGAGCAATCTGCACACCACCGCAAGCTTTTAGGCCAAGGAAAGGGCTGTTGACGAAAGATGGCTCCGTTATAAATATGCGTATAGCTTTCACAAACTGCGTTATTGGGCATAAATGCCATTTGCTTTGAAATACAGAAGATACCTAGAAAACACAACTGCCTTGAAATGCAATACTGTTGCGGGTATGCAAAAACTGAAAATATCTTGATTCTTATGCGATATTATTTCAAACATCCGGTCCATAGTTCCATATAACGTAGATGACGATAGCAATTCTTACCGCAATGTGTTATTGAAGTCTCATTAAAGATCTTTTTTTTTATAAAATGATGCTGTGTTGCTTTAACCATCACGTGAACTTAAGGGACAAGAGTGCTTACCAGCGCAAGCGACAGGGCAGGAGGCGACAGGAGAAGAGACGAGACAGAGCGCTGAATGACAACATGACCTCTTCGCTCCAGCCTCATGTTGTCGTTCAGTGCTCTGTCTCGTCTCTTCTCCTGTACCCTCCTTCCCTGCCGTTTGTGCTGTTAAGCACTATTTATCATGTTATACCAACACGCTCAATCCTACTGTCTCTTAAGGGAGAAGACGAAGACAACGTGATTGTGCTCGTCTAGTGAACAGCAAGTGTCTCTGAGCTTAGTAGGCTCTAATATTGTCTAAATAAAGTGCAGTTCAGTCTAGATTCAGCAAACCTTATTGAGCAAATCAATTACGCACTCTTTATAATACATGCAAAGGAGCTCAGCATACCACTCGACGGTACTTCGAACTGAAAAGCTACCGGGACACTTTATTAGCATTCTATGCACAAAACAGCACATGTGGTGCAAATATTACAAAGTAATGCACCACGAGAAGGCGTAATTTTTAGACCTACTTTCTCAGAAAATCCACCTTCCCATTAGCTGGCCTTCTGTCAACTGACGCCTCAATCTGGAAAAAGCAATGGCATTCTATCGGTGGGGCGGGCACGCACCATGCGGTAATTTCTTGCAGAAATTCCGAGTGTGAAAGCAGAATTTTCTCTTTCATTGCAGCCACGTGACTCACGGGTCGCTACGCTCAAGCTGTCAGGCTGACTAAAGCGTAGATGTATGCAAGCATAAAATGTGAGGACAAGTACTTCCGGTTGTAAATACTGCGAAGCGCTGATGGCTGTTTCCAGCGGTTGCCTTAAGGCCTTTGTCGTTAATTTTTTTTTTCGGTGGCACTTCTTGTTCTTACTAAATTCTACTCGATCTAGCTTGGCATTTGGTGTCCTGAGTGCTAGTTGCTACTCACAATAGGTTTTGATATAGCATTGTAGTGGCTCTCTTTTTATTTACGTCACTGTTAAGCAGCACGACTGAACAGGAACGGAAGATATCATACCCCTTATTTTTGTTGTGCATGCCTGTCTTATTTAAAAGATTATCGGCGCGTACTTAAGAGAGCTACGCTTACAAATGTATTCCCATAGTTTGAAATCTAAACCAGGTTTGCTAGAACTCTCCAAATGTCAGTTCACGTCACTTGGTCTAAAATTCAGTGGTGAAGGACGTTTCTGGGGGGATGAAATACTGTTGTTTTGCATAGCTCTGAAGTATGGATCCCTCGTGTAGAATCAATGTTTGCTTTTTGGTGCTCTGCTCAATAAGCGTCCCGGGTAGGGAATAACACATTTATTGCCCGCAAGAGTCACATATGTCGGCGCAGTACAGTATCATTGTGGCATAACTTTGAGGTACGTTAATGCTAACAGCCACAGCAATGCATCAGAAAAGTATTCCACTTTGGTGTGTTTAGTAGTCACGCTGGCTCACAGAACTGTCAAATAAATCTACTCCACTCTTCCATTTCTCATTTTTCTTTAACATCCTGCCTCTCTTCCCGGTGTTAGTGCCACATACCGGCTCGAGATTTTGAGTAAGTGCTGTTTCATTCCTAGAAAGCTGCACACTGACCTTTTGACAAAAGCTCTAGCATTTCTCACGACAGGGTGAAAAGACGACACGATATTAGGTGTAGACTCCCACTGCCTGCAATAGTGTAGAGAAGAGGCTGTGAGTAATATATGAGATGATTGCGTCATGCACAGTGTCGTAACAACGGCAAACATGCGTAAATTCTTTGACTTTCACAAATTTCGAAACCCATCTTGCTCTCTCGGCACGCTTGGTTTTCTAGAAGCGAAGATATTTCTTCAGAGAAAATTAATCTTCGTAACTAAATTGAAGGCAAGTTCTGGGTAATAATTTTATGTCTGATTCAGGGTGCCTTGGCGGAAAAAAAGGTGCATAAGGCTCGCAGCTGTATTGTTCGAGTGTGCGCGTTAGCAAAGCTGAACCTTGCTCGGCATTCAAGCCACGTTTTTCATATTGCACAGGATTCGCCCGCCTTACTGTAAAGCCTACACTTCATCTTTTACCTCTTGCGGAGATATTCATAGAGAAGCCAAAAGGTTTTTTAGCATGAACAACAACGTGCCTTTTCTTGTCTATTGATTTTTTTACTATGCCGAATGACATGGTTTAGTGTTTGTGAACTCTTCTTTTTGTCATTCATTTTCTCTTCACTTCTTGGCCTGCGACCGCCCTTCGTTGCTCAGTTCTGAGGATTAAAAAAACTGGTTGTGCAGTCTCTGAAAAAAAGTGAAACATCTACGACATGCTAGTACCCTGCACAACTTTTTTTTCTGCTTGCGTTATTGGAATGCTATTAATCTCAGAGGCCCAGTGCGACTTGTGTATTATGTGCTTTCAAGCAGCAGTGCCAATTGTCACATTATCTAAGGTTTTTGTCACCTGATATAGCGAACAATGCTCACAACGTGAATGTCGTTTACCACGTCAATGAATTATTAGGAAATATTTAAGAAGAGCAATTCATGTGGCGTGACGCTTTACGTCAGTCAGTACTACCGCAGGAGTTCAGATGAAGTCGCAGGTATTACGATCCATGTACAATCAATGGTACTATCAAAAACACAACAATCATCAGCACGATAATGAATCGCAACGCCAAGCTTCGTTAGCTGTGGAGACACCAGACGGATTTTCTGCCGAAGCAACGCACGCAAGCAGTTCAGAGGAAGTGCGTGTCAATTGCCTATAGCCAGGCAGCTGCCTGACTGCATATTTTATTGCGATGCCAACAGTAGCAGGACCAAAAGACCCGTGAACCTGTATTAGCTAACATCGTCCAACCAATGGCTCGACCAAACCCGCTACTCCTCATGCAAACAGCAAAGCTATATACACTCGCCGATACTTAATGATTTTGGCTTTGGCGTGTTCGTGAATGCTGGTCACTCATATGACTTTATTGCCTGATCATCTTCTCCTCTTGGGTTCCAACGCCTAGTTATTGCTTTCCTTCTTTTTAACAGAAAATGATACTCGTTTCAGTGCGTCAACATAGACATTGAAGCCTAGGAAGATTTATAAAATAAGGTTTTGTACGAACAAACTGTTTCTTCATGCACTGTAGGGCGAGTGACTACGGGTGACATAGTTCATTGACGGGAGCACTACAGATACAAGGTACTTCATCTCTTCTCGCATGGGAGCGAGGAATAATTGCCAGAGTTGCCACTGTGCGTAGGTGTCCACACGCTAAATGTCTCTATATTAGCTTCCTGTATGTTCAGAAGTGTCTTTGCGTGTGAAAGGACATGCGCATAGCAGATGAAACGCACACTTAGCGGTTAGTTCAATACAATTGGTACGAGGCTATGCATCAACTAGGTTTTTTTTTTTTGTCTTTGGCTTCCATATGTAAATGAACGTAACAGGTGGCCATGTTGAATCATAAACAATAAAAAGAAGTTTGCGCAACTAAAGGAGTATGTACGTCCATAATTTTATTCGATCTACAAACAACGGCATCGTTACACTTCTGCAAATAACGATAAAGTGACATATTTCTTATCTTCCATATTAATTTCTAATGATTTAGTTGGGCTGTGCCTTGTAGGTGCACTATTATTACAACCCTATAGTTGAAGGGGGGCAGACGATGACTGGCTACGGCTCGCCATGGGTCTAGTGTAAATATTTGCGTCATATGGGGAGTTTCAATGAAAGTTCAATTCATGCGGAATAACATCTTGGTAAGAACAGGCAATGAAACACGCGCAAACCGCACAGAACCACGAAATACGAAAGGAAGCTGGAGCTGTAATGACTTTCGTGGCGTGGAGGCAATATGATATAAAATTCGATAGCCCGGGCAATAAGACACGCCCGGGGTGCTGTCAGATACGTTACAGAACCCCCCCTCCCCCTAGTGGCCTAGGCTATCCGATGAGCCTGAAAACGCATATCTAGTAGCGAGTTGAAAACACTTTTTCAGCCCCGTACAAGCTCGCTGCATAATACAAAGAGATTATAATCGCAACAGCCGATGTTCCTGTAGCAGGTTGTCAAGACCCGACTAGACCATTTAAACAGTTTCCGTAATCACTTTTCTTCGTTGAATATTTTATCGCTTAGCTTACCATTTGTATCTTGCTTATTGCTTAGCTTAACATTTGTATCTACCAAAGTGAATCTTTTATGTGATTAGTTTTCCTATGCTTTCGTGCCTGCCCTCATATGGTCATTTCATCATATAGCTACTGCTTGAAGCAGGCTCTCAACTAATAGTGTTTTGCTTTGTATATGCACAGTTTTTCAGCCCCAGTGCCCAAGTTGAGTCGTTTTCAAGTACACAACAGAGATACTGAAATAAAAACAAAAGACAGTAATGTTGCTTATTCTGTCTTTATTGCTTGGTGTTCCTGGTCTCGTCTTTTCCTGGCTAGTCAATGTAGTGTGCCGAAATTTACGCGACGAGCACGTATTATCCTAAGATGGTGCGAAATCTGGCCGATCTCTCTTCTCGCCCAATTCCTCAAGCTGAATTTCTTTTACATACTATACACTGAGCCTCGTATGAAACGCCAGATGCGAGCCCAACCAAACTTTTTTGATGGCTGCAATCACTACGGTACGTTAAATAATTTATATGTTTACCTTTACACGCTTAATACTTCTGTCACATTACGCATCTTTCTGCTGCAATATTTTTAACGTAAATTTTCTATGATACATAAATAAAGCACATAGCAGTGCTTTTCCTCGTTTCTTTCAGAATTTATACGCGAGGTTGCATGAACTAATCCCCATGATCACGGCAGCCAGAGGTGTCGAGATAAAGCTAGCCAACGGAGGTGTGCTACCCAGCGTATGTTCAATACAGCTTTAAACAATTAATGATCTCGGAGATAGCATATTTCAGAGGTCATTTATACTTTGTAGTTGTATATAAAGTTTAACTTGTGCCACAGAACTACACACAGTACAAAAGCCACCGACAATATATTTAAAAGGGGGGGGGGATCACTTGTCGGCTAGTCCTGGATGAAGCTTAGCCTAAATAATGGGTAAGTTCCACAAAAAACTGCGTGGCCTATCAGAAAACTATTAATTGTGAAGCATTTATTAGCGAACTTCGGCGACTTAGGGCGTATCTATCTATCTATCTATCTATCTATCTATCTATCTATCTATCTATCTATCTATCTATCTATCTATCTATCTATCTATCTATCTATCTATCTATCTATCTATCTATCTATCTATCTATCTATCTATCTATCTATCTATCTATCTATCTATCTATCTATCTATCTATCTATCTATCTATCTATCTATCTATCTGTCTATCTATCTATCTATCTATCTATCTATCTAGCCGCTTACGTTTGGGTGCTCTCGTGGTCGCCCCCCTTAACTTGGCGTGAACCAAAATTAGCATGAGAGTGTAAGATGGTTTGACGAATATGACGCGCTGATCAAGACATGAATAATGCAACGATCTCGTCACTTACTTTGTCAAACACCTCCCGCCAAACAGTGGCACATACCCATTGGCGGTTATGTGCCGCTGGTATGCGGGAATGTGCCATAGGTGATTGACACTTAGTATCTAAGCCAGGAACGACGGCAACACGCATGGGCAATTTTAACGCGAGAACGTGAAGCATTACCGGCAACGGTAGCGTGGACCCAACGAAGGCATAAAAAAAATATCAGAGTACAAAAACAACTCCTTACATAGGCAGCGTTTACCCCCCGACGAATGTAAATAATAAATTCCAGGGTACCAGCAGGAATCAAACCCAAGCATTCTGCGTTGCAGTCAAGCATCCTACCACAAAGCTACGCCAGGTTTTTTTTTCTTTAATAAATGAAATTATCATCAGTTATGTGCACACAACATACTTCATCAGAAGTCAGGCAAACACACACAAGCGTCAAGAACGGGAAGCCACTCCGGAACGGGGTCAAAAGTCTTATCCACACTGCGCACTTGAGCAGCTACTTCTCGGAAGACAGATCTCGTCGACCGTGGCGGCTCAGCGTGTCTATCAATCATGCGACTTTTCCATAATGAATAAAGTCCCAACAACATAAACAGGTCGTAAGGAGTATTATCAGTCAGACTCTTTTTGAACGGAAGGAACCTAATACCATGAGCTGTGAAAAAAAAAGAGCTACGCCAGGTCTCGGAACTACCTTTCAAAAAGACGCGAATTTTCGTGAAACGTCAATATCGGGTGCAGTGTTTCCTAACCAATTCTATAAAGATTACTTATGTACTCCTTTGCTACAGCCGTCACGTCGGATAACGTCAATTATGGTTAGATTCCATGCGCTGAAGTTGATTTATGTACAAGTATCCAAAGCCAGCATCTTCGCGAGCACCAGCGCTTCATATCAACTTCTGGTGTTGCTAATACGCATGTTACAGGATATTGTTGCATGAAGTGCGAACAAGTAGTTACTTGAAAATCTGCAACTCTTCAACATATGTCTGTGCGTGCAACATTTGTACACATATTTAGCGTCATTTCATGACGTGTCACTCAGTAAAAAAATTGGAACACGGTCACCTTCCCTCCGCATGCTTCGCATACCGTTGATTCCCAAGTACGTAGAATCTGTCGAATTTTTTTATCACAATAAATGCCTATATCTAATGGAAATCGGGTAACTCCCACTAAACACAACTTCCACTAAAAACAGGGCAATAGTTAGGCCAACAAATGCTTGCGGTTACCATAGCCCCGCCATTGTCGCGTGATACTTTGTGTTGTAAGGTGGTGACTATACTACAACAACAAAGATTCACAAAGGACGTAAATAAGAATAAGTGATACATCATATCTGAGCATGTCAAGGGAAGGCTCTTTTGTAAAAGCCGTGTATAAGAGCAGTTTGGTCAACATGCATACAAACTAAGCTACCACCTTAAACTTAACAATTAGTGTTTAATAAGGAGCAGATAACCGTAATACTTGCAGAACATAGAAATATGTTAGCTTCCCGAAAGAAACGTCACTAGTTTCGCTCTTTTAGCGGTGTCCGCGTAAGGAACTTCGTTGTTTTTTTTGTCTAATATTTATCCTATCCGGCCTCCTACCAGACTCTTCCTGTTTTGTAGATTCTACTCTAATGTAGATTGTACACCCTTAATGAATGTTGCTTTTCAGATCTTTATGTCACTGATCAGAGGTTGTCGGCGCATAAGGGTCTGGGCGGCAAAAAATAAACTCGCTGACTGGCCCGACTTACTAGACCATGTTTCGAGAAAGATAGAGCTTGAAGTTACCAAGCATTTCAAGCGTGTTGTAAGAAGTCTGACACGTCGAGTTTATTACGAAGTCCTCACATGGGGTAGTTCTACAAATCGCTGTGCTGCTTTGTACTGGTACACTGCATCATTAACGCAATAAGCTTCTAAACGCTTGGCTAATTACGTAAAGTTCTTATTAAATCAAGAGTCACCTCAAAGCTAAGCATTTTAGCTTGCGTTGTTTAAGAGCGTTCACCAGGGGAACGAAGGTACGTGTTCTATAGAACACTGCTGACATATGGCTTAGGCAAACAAGCTTGTATTACCTAGCAATATGGTAGTGGTTGTATATAGCGAAAGTATGTAACGTGCTTGCCGAATATGATTTACTCAAAAACTCACTACTAAAATGAATTCAGAAAACAAGACCTCATGAGCACAGTGGAATAACTGACGCTATGGTGTAATGATCTACAGCTTCAGCCAATATTGTGGTGCTTCAATAAATAAAATCCCAGGTATAGCTATGGCATCTTTGTGTATGCATGACGCTTACCTTAACAAAGAAACGAAAGCCAAGGCAATCGTGAATCGTTTCCAAAAACTTGAAAAGGCAATATCCGGCAAAAAAACGTTGACAACGACACCTCAGACAACACAGTAATTTGTGTGTTGCTTTTATTCTTGCGATAAGGAACATACTTTATAGCTCTGATTTTCTAGTGATCGAGTGACCACTGCTTTTGCAGTAGAGCTATTAAACACAGTCGTCTTATCACTTGTCTGCCGGTATGTGGGCGTGCCATAGACAATGTATCACTAAATTTTCTTTTGATGACACATGTATGCCTAAACGAAGTCTGCTATGTGATAATGCTCACGTTATGATGTGTTAATTGGTTTATTTGTTTTTATTCATAATTTCTTTACGAATAAGATGCGGAATGCAGTGTTTTCAGTAAAAAAAAAATGAACTTAGGAAAGTACTGCTAATCGACACTTTTATTCCCAACGAACGGAAGGGCGAGTGTTATTACATCAAGTAGCAGGGTTACCTGACGATTATTAGTCATTCGACGGAGACACTATATTCAGGCAGCTCTCTGGAGCCATGTTAGTAAAGTTTGCACTAACAAATAATTCGGATTAGCCGGCTTTGCTCATGATGCAGAATGCCGCAGGTTTCGTGAAACCAGCCTCTTGCAACATATACATTCATAAGAGGGTTAAACAACTGTGATTTTACCTTGCTTATTTGATGTCATGGATAGCACAGTGCTGTATAAAAAGCACAAAAGGAAATAGTGCTTGTATGTCAAGAGATGATAACAAATTTGTAGCGGCTTGCACACTGCACCTTCGTCACTCAACGCTCAGCCGGCCTTCGGTGTTTGCTGAAACCTGCGAAACGGCGGTCGGCGGAGGCCCTGCTGGAAAGCATGCCTATTTGCGCAACCTTTCGTCACACCGCTCCCGACATACAAGCAACAAAGCGAAACGGTACGCCACCATTTTCGAAGAATGTTTGGGACAACAATGAGTGCATTCACCAACCGAGAGGACAGAGAACGTGGCACAGAGCCAACTAGAGCGGGAAGTCACACAATAGCTCGACATTGGATGTAACCCAGCCAAGATATTGATGATGCAAAGAATGAACACACCGGTTCCAACTTAGTGTATGTCTGTGACTTCAGTGGGCGTATGCTGAGTGGGGCACGTCAGGCTCTGAGTATTCGGTTTTTCTACCTACATACATACAGACATACACGTACAAGGCATCCGAGACACGTGTCATCGAAGCTCATTGCGCAAGGCTTGGGAAAAAGCTAACATGGAGAGGTACACGAGACACGAGGTGAATGCTGTACGAGTAAGGTATATACCATCGTGGGCTGACATCACTCTTAGCCAACGTTCCGGTCGCACATCTGCGATCTTACAGGTTACAAAACACGCAGGACTTTCCAAACGCCACCGCCGACAATTCAAGGCCCAATGTTACTTTTTTTCTCTCCAAAATTTAGATGAAGCGCAGTTGTGTTGTTGCAGCTTCGATGACTCAACGTCTTTTTTCATATGCACAAACAACTCAATTCACAAACAACTTGACTTGCATAACGGCTAAACGAGACCATCGCAGGTGTCATATACGTCGACATCAAGAGCAAGAGTTGAGACAAGTTTGCCTTGCGCCCCACTCCCGTATAAGGACAACCAGAATGACTTTGTTCGGTATGATAAGCAAATGCAGCGCTTGATGCAAGGCTTCCCCGAGATCGCAATATTCCAGAGACATACGCTACTGATTTCACAAAGGGCGCTGGGAAACCAAGACAGCTTGCGCATGTAAGATTAAACGGAAACACCTGGAAACAGCATGTGTTTTGTTGTCTCTAAGACAGTGAGGCCTGTCGGAAAAATATACGCCGACACTTCGGGGCTTACTACGTTCTGCGCCATCTAGCTTTGTTTTTAGATTTGAAAGGCGCTTATGATAATGTACTACATGAAGCCATCTTGGGTGCTCTTGCGGTGGTTGGCCTTGGGGGTCGAGTCTTTCGGTGGATTTCGAGTTACCTGGCTGCAAGGTCATTCTTTGTGTTAACAGAAGATGGCCCAACTACGCGACGCTATACTTCCAGGGGTGTTCCTCAAGGCGGAGTTCTTAGCCCGACGCTATTCAATCTTGCACTAATTGGCCTTGCTGAATACTTGCCAAGCACCATTAAAATCTCAATATACGCAGACGACATCTGTGTCTGGACATCGGCAGTCACACGTCCTCAGATACGTCCCCGGCTTCAAAAAGCAGCAACTATGATTGCCAACTACTTGTTCAAACAAGGTCTCAGCATATCACCAGAAAAATGCGCGCTGGTGGCTTTCACTCGCAAAACAAGGACCCCTTATGTCATCTCAATCTGCGGGCGACCGATTTCTTACGCCAAAACCCACCGGTTTCTGGGCATCATTATTGATAGGGACCTCTGTTGGAGTCCGCATGTGACCTATATGAAGAAGCGCCTGACCGCTATTTCTCAACTGTTCAAGTTCCTGGCAGGAAAGACGTGGGGGATGTCAGTAGACGCAATTATGGAGCTCTACAGGGCCCTGTTTCTCGGTTTCCTCAGATATAGCTTGCCCGTGCTTAGCAATACCTGCAAGACCAATGTTCGTGTTTTACAGGCAGTACAAGCCCAAGCGCTGAGAGTGTGCCTCGGTCTGCCCAGATGTACGTCAACAGAAGCAACAATTGCAATTGCTGGTGACTATCCGATACAAACTCACATTGTTGTAGAAGTCCTGAGATCGCACATCCGACACTTCGCACGTGCCCCCCGCCATCACCTTGCACTGTTGCCTTCAGAGAGGCGCCAAGCATCGTTCGCCAAAATTATCGTGAAATACAACGATAAACTTCCCTCGGGCTTCACTCATGCATCTAAACCATCCATACCACCTTGGTGTCTTATTCGACCCACAGTGCATCTTAGTGTACCAGGGATCCGGAGGAAATCTGCGTTTTCGTCGCCCGTGCTGAAACAACTGTCTCTCCTTCTTTTGCACGAGAAATATTCAGACAGCATACATGTATACACCGGTGGTTCCACGAACCACCAGTGTTCGTCAGGGGCAGTAGTTATCCCAGCAAGAGGTGTTACCATCAGCTTTAGGACTGACCACTCCACGCAATCTACAGCAGCGGAACTAGCTGCTTTGCGCGCTGCACTTTGTGTGGTCAATCGAGAACCACCGCAACAATGGTCGATTTTCAGCGACTCAAGGGCTGCCCTACAATCTGTGCTCTCAGCACTGCGTCGCGGCCCGTACGAACAGCTTGTTTTCGAAATTCGATGCCTTCTCCACACTTTACTCGAGAAAGGGCATCATGTGACGCTTCAATGGCTGCCAAGTCACTGCGGCATCATAGGGAACGAACAAGCCGATACTGCCGCGCGGGCAGCCCTTGAAGGAACACGAGAAGAAGCCATACCACTTTCGAGGATTGATGCTGCCAGTAATCTTCGACGACTTGCGCGTGAAATCACGTTTTCACTATGGTGCCCACCAAGCATCGATACGAATCGTCAACACCACCTGTCCTCTTTGATGGCTCTCCGCATGCCCACTGGACTCGACCGAAGAGAAGCCACCCTTCTTCATCGCTTATGGCTAGGAGTGGCATTTACAAAATCTTACTCCTTTGTCATAGGAATGGCCGACAACGCTCTCTGCGATGCCTGTCATTGCGAAGAGACGCTACACCACATCCTGTGTGACTGTCCATTGTATGAAATCCAGAGACAGTCACTGGCGTCTGCTTTTGCGCGCATCGACAACAGCCAAATGTCTGTGGACACTATTCTGTCAAGTGCCCGAGAGAAGACCTTGCAACAGAAGGCGACGAAGGCTCTGTTGAAATTCCTACGCGACACCGACTTGAACAAGCGACTGTAACAGCAATGTCACACACCGCGAAAGACAAGTCTGGACTATGACTGAGTGTGCGCGCGTGTGCTGCCGAATGTGCTGTTTCTATCTTCCCTCTCCCCTCTCTTTCATCTCCCCCATCTCTCTCCCATGCGCAGGGTAGCAAACCGGCTGCCTATAGGCTGGTTAACCTCCTTGCCTTTCTTTTCCCTCTATTTTCCTTCCTTCCTAAGGGACTTCACCTGGGAAGTCGTTGCTGACATTTTTTGCTCAAAAAGTCGTCACCATCTGTCCGAGACACAAAACGTGGTGTGCTGATTGGTACACGAACGCTGACCAAGTGCACTTTGAAGGCTTTTGGTGAGTATAAAGGCGGTTCTATTTCTAGAGGTAACACAATGACGCGTCTCTGTCTGTTTCTACCTGGAGACAACAGAGACGACAACCTATTCACTCGAGAAGTGCAGTCTGATATACAGAAGAACAACACTATTTTGTGAGCCAGAATCTTTGGTGCCTCTTTGCTTACGGCGCACCCTTGCTCTGTGTCTCAGTATAGAGCCCCTGTACATCCCACCTTGAACTCCGACAGTATTGAGTGATTCCTTTTCGGAAGGCTGCGTTGCGAACGCGATAGCCTATGAAATGTGCAGAGACGACACCCCTTGTGATTCCAGCAGCCGAACCACTTTACATTCAAGTTAAATGCATCGTACAAGACTCCCCAAAGTGTCCTGTAAACCTGCATTCAAGTTTTGCAGTATTTTATGTCGGAGCCTCAATCTAGACGAAATTTCTTATCTATTCATAAGCAATCACTTATTTTAATAAGCAGGTGAACCGAAATATATCAGCGGACTAGACTTGGCTAAATCTTTAACGCTTGTTCTGTTTGCTGATCATAAGAACGAAAGCAGTTAGAAAACTGTTTATTTTGTAATTTCATTCTTCTTTTTTTCTTCCATTCTTTGCTTTCGTTCTTTCGTTTTCTGTCTATTTTTCGTCCTTTATTTTTTCTATTCTTTGTTTAGCCTTTAGCTGTGAAAGATGATGCGGTTAGCCGCCTGAATATAGGTGAACAGAGCAGAGCAGTTCACACTCTCTTCTAACCATGTCCATCAGCACTCTGTATTCCGTGCCACAAACACGGCACTGCACATTGAAAGGCGCCAAAAAATGTTTCAGCAAGCAAAACGTGGTTTGACTTCTCATTTAGAATCATAACAACCTATCGTATATCAAAACCTGAGCTAAGGAGATATGCTATGAATATCGTGCTTAGTGCTGTATGTGAGCAGCAGAAAGGTGCGGGTGCATACTATCGTAATCTCTACATGCACCTAATAAGAAATACGAATACAGGTCCCTTATCGTTTGATTGCTCGAAGGTCGCAGATTGCATGCAAAAGTCAGGATGCGAAGGAACAAACAGCCGGGTGGCTCCCATTCATGGCCTGGAGAACATAAGAATGAAAATGACAGCAGCATCGATAGGCGTTGCCTCATTGGGATTACAAATTAGGAGAATAATCTAACGAAAGAGTAATGCTATGAATCTTTCGTATACGTTTCTATGTTGTCACACTGAGAGTCTCAAAGGAAATACAAATGTCAGACTGGGAGCGGTGCACTGTGAAGGGGCGCCCCGCCACGGTAGTCTAGTGGCTAAAGTACTCGGCTGCTGACCAGCAGGTTGCGGGATCGAATCCCGGCTGCTGCGGCTGCATTTGTGATAGAGTGATAGAGGCGAATATGCTGTAGGTCCATGTGCTCATATTTGGGTGCACGTTAAAGAACCCCAGGTGGTCAAAATTTCCAGAACCCTCTACTACGGCATCTCTCATAATCATATGGTTGTTTTGGGACGTTAAGCCCAACATATCTATGCACTGTGAAGGAGTAGTGGGAACAAATGCGGCTCACAGATGGCATGATGGAAAACAGAAACAAACAAAATGGGGGAAAAATATCATACTGGTATTGTTATCTCACGAGACGTGGGTTTCGACTGTGCACGTGCAGAGAAAGATTTCGCTTCCCCATGATACCATTTCACGGTGGCTGTCGAAGTTTGTTTATTATCTGAGCATGAAAAGCTTACTGTTTTTACCCCCTTTATGTTGTCACTTTTTAGCACCTAACGTTGATTGATATGTGGGGTTTAACGTCCCAAAACCACCATATGATTATGAGAGACGCCGTAGTGGAAGGCTCGGGAAATTTTGACCACCTGGGGTTCTTTAACGTGCACCCAAATCTGAGCACGTGGGCCTACAACATTTCCGCCTCCATCGGAAATGCAGCCGCCGCAGCCGGGATTCGATCCCGTGACCTGCGGGTCAGCAGCCGAGTACCTTAGCCACTAGACCACCGTGGCGGGGCAGCACCTAACGTTACCTTAGATCTTTAGACGCATGGAAACCTTAGATTTATAATGCGTCTGCGCTCCGATTTTTTAACACTGCCTAATTTTATCCACCCCTTTTGTTACACCAGTTCAACTTGAATCATATATGAAGATATGTTACTAGCACAATAAGTTATAGCCCTCAATTGGATCTTCATCTGAGTGCATTGATCTTGTACACACGGTAATAACTTGTCCTATCAGTTTCTTACGAATACCAGTTATCCATAAGTACACAGCGCCACCTGTTCTGTCAAGAAATTTTAGGGGCGAAATTCTGTAACGTCGAGGCATGTCGCCGCATATGTCGTCGCTCTCGTTTGATCGGTGTTCACTAAGGGCGCTGTGGTCTACTCGGTGCTACTCAGCGCTTGTGTAGAAAACGCACGTCATTGCACCCTACTTCGTGCATTCGGCGCATGCTCTGGTTTGATTGGAATCAAACCAGAGCAGTTATTGGAATATGTTCCAATAACTGATTTTAATGAGGTGACTATGTCTATAATTACGACGCCCTTACGTTAGTTGGTTTATCTTGTTGGCACGGTGATCAAAATATTTGGCTTAGCCAATCCATAGAATAGCTAGCAATTAGGAAACCATACCTATTCGCACCAGAAAAATACACATGAGAGGTAATTACAGAATGAGTATCTGTTTCCCACCTGTCTTCCTCTGGTGCCACTGTCTGCTTTCAAGTCAGAATGCCACCGCCCACACGTTATTTGCCAGTTGTAGTGACGCCGATGACAGAGGCGTGCGTAGGGTTGTCCATCAGGGAGAGCCAAGTCACAACGAAACGCAGCCCCTGCTCACCCACAGCCCACCACCGGACGCATAAAAAAAACAAGCTTCGCAATGAATGCAATATTTAAAATGAAGCGACAAAGTACTGTTCACATAGCCTGCCTATCATGCTCGGCTCTCTTGTGAGTAAAGGCTCGAAGCGAATCTTTTTTTCAAAGCTGGATTAGAGTTCTTCGGGCACCATTATGTACGATGACATGCTTGGCCATAAGCCTTCGCTCAAAACAGTTACGGGACCAGTCCCACTGAATAAAAATATATGACTTAATTGGTCCCTTCCCCTCACTTTTCTTGTGAAAGGGCGTTTTTTGATGCACTCTATATGGCTGTAAGGTCGGTCCATATTAATACCGGACTACTCCTCCCAAATTATTTCATGTCCTTCAATATCTCTAAATACCTTGGTAAAACTTTTATCGGGCTAGTTGGTGCATGTTACAAAAACATTAGAAGGCATGAACCACCGAGGAAGAATAGGCGAAAGGAAAGAGCGTCCAATTGCCACTAACATTATTCTTCCTAAATCACCACGGTATATGCACCCTGTCACACATGCAGGATGACACACCATACGTTACATCGCACAACACTCTCAAAGGACGTGGTCAGTGCGTACACCAGGTGAGGTTATAAGAAGAGACTTTCAACGACGCCATTGCAACCGGCTTGCAAGACCAGTTGTGATATCAAGCATTGTTTGCTTAGTGCGGGGAAGTTGAGAAAGATCGACCAGGTTTTTTTTTTTTCAAGCAGTAAAAGTTCAAGCTTGCCACTCAATGATGCGAATATGGTGTTTATGCGTCATCCTTGGACATTCAGAAAATAGTTGTTGTGGCTACTTTTGAAGAATTTGAACGCTGCATACCTCACACGAGACTGGTGATCAGTCAGTGTGGATCAATGACAGGTGATAGGTGGGGTGTGGTGAGGTAACAGCGGTCCCTGCAAACTATTTACGCAGAATAGCACGTGCTTTTTTTTAAGATATCGGACAATATTCACTTACACCTGAAAGGAAAAAAAACCATTGGGGCAACCGCCAACGTACAATATTCTCCTCTATGTTATCATCTATAATAAAAGAAATCTTTATTATACCACTTTCCGTGATTTACTTATATTTAAAAGAGCGTCAAATAGCGATTATTGTCGAACAGCAATAGCCGGGGTATTGGCGATAACGACTATTGGCTCAGTCACCAAGACTTCGGCTGCACCATCAGCACACACCAGCTGGAATAGCACAATACTCGATCATACGGATGGAAATAGTCAGCGCTTTGAAAAATATTACGTGGCGTTGGATTTTGGTGTTACACAGGTCTCACTGAAAACAACGCTTGTACAGCACGGGCATTGTGTCCTGATGTAAGAAGCGGAAAGCAAACTTCCCATGAGCTGTTTTGTCAGAATATGGTTCTATTTCTGTTGGATCTGTTGCTTTTGCAGCCAACGGCATTGCGAGTTTCCGGAGACAATCTAGTACACCACGTGCACCATCAATAGCGGAACAGAATTAGAGCGCAGAAGCGCCACGACAGAGGAATGAGCCTCGTACGTCGAAGTCATTAGCCACAATTACACAACAATGAAAAGTGGAAACGGCAATGCTACAAAACCACGCCTATTCATCATGTTATGTAGCTGTTGGAGAACCAACAAAACAGAATCACTCAGCATTGCGTAGGACAGGGAGACGTACAAAAAAATAACTATTTTAATGAGATTCGTGACAGGGAAACACCCTGACATACTTCTGAGGTTTGTGTGCACGTCTCTTTATCCCCTTTATTGAGAATATGGCGTTCTGCGCTTATGGAGTACCCATTATTTGCTTATCAAGTCACTTCGCTGACAAAAAAAAAAAGGCATTGAACCACCGAAGAGAGAACACTTTCATCCCAGCAGTATCTCTTTTTTTCTACTAGCTGTCCTCAAACTGTAATTTTCATTTAATAATGAAAATTTATTTATAGCTCGCTAGTTTGGGGTTGTCAGAAGCAGTAACAAAACCTAACGTGTATAGTTTTTTTGTCATTGTTTCTATATATTATGAGGATAACCACTGAATCTCACGCGAAAGAGAAGCGCGTATGACAAGTTACACGTGACTATTCTGCTGGATCAAGTGACATCTGACTGAAATAATTGCGAGTTTCCTAACGGTTCGAAAAATTGGTTGCGTCAAACAGCCTGAGAAACGAGAACAGGTGGCAGAGTCCTTTCAGTCTTTCATTCATAGTTCTATTCTAGAGAGAGCGCATACATACATACATACATATATATATATATATATATATATATATATATATATATATATATATATATATATATATATATATATATATATATATATATTTATTTATTTATTTATTTATTTATTTATTTATATATATATAAGGGAAAGAAATGTATACCTAAGGGCACGTTTTTCCGTGTTTTAACACAATAATAATGAGATCTAACAGACAGTAATGCCAAGGAATGTACAGGGGAAGTTATTAGAACCAATGGAATGTAAATAAGAAGAAAGAAAAGTGGATGAAAAAATAACCAGCCGTGGGCAGGGAACAAACCTACGACCTTCGAATAACGCGTTCGATGCTCTAACCACTGAGCTACCACAGCGGCCTTCCCTGCATCCACTTTTTTGGGTTTATATGTGAATTTAGAAGTAGGAGTGACAGTCAGCGCCATCTATAAGCCAAACGGCGAGTGTGAAAACACTCGCCGTTTAACAATGCGCACACCAATTGATCGATGAGCGTCTAACAATGCGCACACCAATTGATCGATGAGTGTTATTATCAAACGAAAGATTCAAACTTAGCAGGGTGTAAGGCTTTGTTAGAACAGGATACGGGCGTGAAGAGCAAAAAGGCTCGAAAAACAATAGAGTACTGAATATAGGACTCAAATTTGAGAATAAGGGCTTTAGTGAATGGAGTCGTTCAGAAGAGCCACAGAATTTGTGGATCATGACAAGAAACTTCTTGAACGTGATCTATGTCAGCTGAGTCGAACGCATGTAGATGATTTAGTCGAACCGCACTCTATCACTCCCTTTATTTGTACGTGTGGTCAAAGACACACGCAGACACACACACACACACACACACACACACACACACACACACACACACACGCGCGCGCGCACACACGCACACGCACACGCACACGCACACACACGCACACACGCACACACACACACCTCATTCCTGCTGCAACAGTTTATCGGGTATTGCCGTTTCCTTCCAGAAGTTCCAGTGCCCATGTACTGGACTTACTTCCAGCCAGGGCACCCTTCTTTGACATCTGGTGCCTTGCTTTTTCAGGCTCCTTTTAACTGCGCCTTTTAAACTCAAAGAGCGACGTCCATCAGCGTGACTCTTTCTGTGGGTGAGCTGGTCCATCGGGGACTCTTAGGCGTTTAATTCTACCGATTGCAGAGCATAGCACTCAGTAATCCTTTTAGCTGCACCGCCTGACTGACACGAATCAGCCACAAGTGAATAAGCTACGGTAGGAAAGCAGAAACGACTTTCAGTTCACCTACTTCAAAGGGCACGTTTTGCTTTTAGCACGTTCGAGATTCGTCAAAAAGCGTGCTATTAGCAATAGGTCATGTAGAACGGGTGCGTTGCGGGTGAATGAATATGCTTACAGATTTATGAAATTCCTGCACGGGTCTCTGCCCACGTCTTTGTCTTCAAGGTGTACCTTTTCATCTTCCTTCGCTCTAAATAATGGTAGTGCCAGCGACTGAGTGAAAACAGAGCTTGTGTCCTTATTGAAAAAATAAATACATATTACTCAAAAATAAACGTTCCCAGGTACAAAATCAGAATAGCCCACTTGTAGTAATTTCATACATGACCCTGAAAAGCGTTCACGTTTCCCTTCTTGTTTAGATAATGCACGTAACAAGCATTCATTGCGTAAAGCACCGCTCTTTATCTATCTAGAGGGTATCTGTCTGCAAACGATAATACTCGAGGAATAAGTTAAAAGACGCCGCCAGTATCTGATTTCTACACGCCCTAAGTGCTGCAAGTTCGTCCTTTCAACTACTCACTTTTGTTTTTAAGTGTTTTGTGTCCTGTGTTTAAAAAAAAACGAAATACTTGGTGTCTAAAAAGTGGAGGGTGCTCAGCAAAATTATAAGAGCTGTTATTGTTCGTCGTTGATTCAAAGACAGGCATCATATCTTATCGCAAAGATTAGCCTCTTTGGGCTAATCGTTGTTATGGTTCGACACGAACTATAACAACGAGCTCAAAATAAAAGATATTCGCAGAGTACAGCACGCACAAACAGAAGAAGGTAACGAGAGAAAACATATCGGGAATGCTGGCACCCAATAGTTTTCGCTGGATATTTCAATGTAATTGTAGCCATGAGAGGCCCATCAGAACCACCACCGTACAAAGTGGCAATTCAGTGAGGCTATTTTTAAACATCATCACTTTATTTGAATGAAATTCTTCTGGTGAAAATGGGGCCCTGAAGTTTACTTTGCCGCCTGTCGAGCTCTTTCGATTAGCTTGAGCTGTTCTTCAGGCAACGAACAAATTGTGGCTTCAGAACGTAACCACAGAAACTGCTCCGAGAAAGAACTACGGTTCACATTAACACAGCGAGGGACCGCCATATAGGGGCAGCGCCTGAAGGTACGAGGTTGATCGTCGCGGTAAAAAGAAACTGATTCAGAAAGAGAATTATGGTCTGCTACAGAGGGCAAGAGAGCTTCAGACAGATGATCCAGTGAGAGAAAAGCATGAAGGTTATCCGGAATCGTAGCATTCGACAGCTTAGCGCTTGGTCTCCTAAAGAATAATCAACACCTGCAACAAAGAGCATGATGCACAAGCTACGTCATTTCGTAGCCTATATTCGTCTTGGATTGCCATCTTTTGCGCCCGATCCCTGTCTTTGTACGCCTCCAGACATCAAGGTTTCTCCAAGTAGCCTTGTGAACGCATACACAGGATTTCAATACAAAAGCCAGGCGCTATCGTAATCACGCTGACTGACCGATGCTTTCGCAATGCTTAGCCAGCAATCAAACTTCGTTAGACATTTGAGCATTCATTGTTTCTTCGCAATCTTTTTCCTCTCTCCTCCATTTTTCTGAAAACTCTGCCTGACCCGTGTTTACCCCCTGAAGGCTGCCACACAGTGCGAATGAGCTTTTGTTAGAAGGCGTCGTTACGGAACATTTAAGCTAATGACCGGGGGTGCTATTCTGGGCACTGTCTCATTCCGCGATATTGTCAAATTTTGTTATTGCGGAATTTTAAGCCAATCAGAGAGGTCGTAGCAGCTTACTTTGCCAATTAGCATCGATCAATGGCGGAACGGGACAACGTGGCAGAATTCAACAATTTCCAGATAACCACCCCTGCTTCAATTGAACATCGTTGAGCATGGTTGGCTCAATAAAGTACAGAGCAATTTGATGTGGCAGTAGAAGTGTCTGTATAGTGCTTGCGTATTTGTTGCACCAGGCTGCTCACATAAACGAGCAAGGTGAAGAAGATATGGGTTAGAGAAAAGGAGTAAGGAGAAAATTCAATCATCAATACTGTTTTGAGGAGCTCGTGGAAAGCATGGCTAAGGAACACGCTACTTAACTATCGCCAGCAAGAAAAAACATGTTTTTAATAAATATAGAGGGACCGGCATGAAGCTCACTACTGACGTAGTGTTCACGCGTCTTATAAGAAGCGATGAGGCGATAGCGCCGAAAGAAGATGCCGCTAAATATACATTTCAAGTACAACAGAATAGAACGTGGTGGGGTTAGATGACGAAGGGAGCACCCCGCAATGGTTCAAGGGCATTATGATGTTGAGCAAAAAGCTATTATTATTTATAGTTTCTATAGGATGGATGTACAGATTTACTTTCTGAATGGTATGACATTTTAGCAGTCTGAAAAAGCTCATTTTAGGACATCAAACACAACCCTGTGTCCCACATTAAATGGGAGAATACATCCTGAATCGCTCGTTCATTTTCTGCGCAAACGACTCTTGCTACGACACCTTCATACGTTAAGGTTAGTGTGTTTATGTTTTATCGCAAATTGTATGGGGAGCCATTCAAGACAATAAGGTCACAAGAGGCTAAACGTGATCCCTTCCAAATATTGATTTAGGCTGTGTGAGCAAGTGAGATTAGGTGAATGCTCTAACGGCTGCTGTCAAAGGCCTGTCTTGCACGCATTTTTCGCTTGCTAGCCACAGGGAAAATGTCCCCCGACAGACAAAACAATAAAAATTCACAAAAACACGCCATGCATGAAGGAAAAACTGAAAACTAAATAGGTGTTCGAAAATACAAGGCCGTTATTGACGTTAGTAATCAGCCGGGTACCATTCTGCGGAAAAGCGAGCTAAAAAATGTCATCGCAGCAGGTTTGACAATGAAGTAGTTTCCAAGTTTTTTTTTTTTTTTTGCAAGTGGCGAGTAGATTAGCGGCAGTGAATTTTATAACGTTGGGCTTGCTGCTGCACAAAAAAATAAAGAAAACATTTGAGGGAAAAGCAAAAGGAGGAAATTAAAAAAAGAGAGAACGGCCAGACATCTTTTGCATTTCTTGCATTTTGTTTGCGAGTGCAACGTTCCAGAAACGGCAGGTGATTGCTAAATCAATATAGAATATGTTTTTGTGAATATCAGTGTGGTCTGTTGGTTAATCGTTGCTGTGCGGGAAACTAAAGCATGATAATGTAAATGTGTAGGCGCCTAGCATATGTGTATCTTTACAGTATATAATCGTAAAGTAAATATATACTGCCACTGGCCAGGCTAACGTGGTCACGGTCACGTGCAATAATGAGCAATTAAACATAGCTTCATTAGAAATAAAACGCTCTCACGACGACTGTCCAATTAGGGTGTCGTGCAGTTGATGGACCGTATGCGAGCGTTGGTATCACTACAACTTTATTAATGACCTATAAGGACAGCTTTACAGGCCATCAAACTGCTTCCGAATATTCGATTACGAATCTTCTAGGGCAGGTTTTGCGGTTCTCATAATGTTTAGGTGAGAGATTCATTGGCGTTATTCGAAGCCACGGTTTTGTTCTCAGTTGCGTGCCACCAGATATAATTAACCATTCATTCGTAAGCCATATGATTGTTATATATTCAAAGTCCGGATGCAATGTTTCCGGCCATAAGCTTACAATTCTCTAAAAACATACCATAGAAAAAGTTTTAGAAAAAAAAATGTTTCGAAAAAAAATGGCTCTGTTCCTTTTATTCTCTAACCAGTAATGCTTCGTTGCCTTTTAATACGTCTTATAAAACCATGCTTTGTTTGCATAATATACGTTTGACTACTGTGTATTCTGGTCTTGATAAAATGACCTAAGCGCATATTTTCTGAATTATTGCAATCATTTTGTTTAGATCTACTTGTCACTGCTATTTTGTAGAAATGTGTCACTTATGTTGTTCATTATACGTATGTCTATACTCGGTAACTTTGTACGTTCTGTACACTAGCTTTATCACCTTTATCACTAAATGACTATTTATTATTATTTTTTTTAACTGATTGACTCTCCATTTTTGTTTACAATACCAATTATATAACTATCTAAAATTTCTTAGCAATTGTACATATGAAGAGTTTATAAATCTTACAAGCTAAAATAACCTAAAGTGGGCACATTTTTATGGTCGATTGCCCACGGGGAAGAGGTAATCACTGCCTGCTGCACAGGAGAAACGAGAAAAAAGGAGGGCAGGGAGGTTAACTAGATGCTAGTATCCGGTATGCTACCCTACACTGGGGTTGGGGAATAGAGGGTTGAAAGAGGAAGAGAGTTAAAAATAAATAAAGAAAAACACCGACACACACGCACACACAAAATCAGTCCACTCAGAGGCGTTTCGACAGGGCAGTAGTTCGCAAGAAGCCAAGTAGCGCTTGCATGGCTTTCTTTTGTGACAATGGGTCATGACGATGGCGCAGTATACTTTTTTCTGACAGTGGCTGGTCAGCTAACCTGTTTAGTGTATTAGAAAGGTGTTGTCTTTCCAGGTTGTATTCCGGGCCGTCACCAAGGGTATGTCGAATTGTTTCTTCATCTCCGCAGTGTGCACAGTCGGTGGTGTCGACCATCCCTATGCGGAACGCGTACGCACGGGTAAACGCGACTCCCAAACATAGTCTGCACAGAGCAGTAGCATCACCTCGTCGAATTTTTGTTGGAAGCTGTTAGTTTAACGTTGGATCAAGGGATCGTAATCTTGCATGCGTAAAGAGAGGCTCATTCTAAAGAGCCATGGAGCGTTGGCGAGCAAGCATGCGGAGCCTCCTAGCAGCGTCCGTCCTTGAGAGAGGTATTGACTGGTTGCTGTCTTCTGTATGGGCTGAACGGGCAGCTTGATCAGCTCGTTCGTTACCAATGATTCCACAGTGGCTTGGCGACCACTGAAATATATCGTGGTGCCCTTTCTCTTTTATATGGTGTAGCATTTTTGCTGTTTCAAATACCAATTGCTAGCGTGGACCACGGCGTAGATTTGACAGAAGTGACTGCAGTGCCGCCTCGCAGTCGCAGAAAATCGTCCACCGTTGCGTGCTTTGGTCGTTAATGAAACGCAGTGCAGCGCGAAGCGCTGCAAGCTCTGCTGCCGTTGTTGTGGTTGCATCAGCTGTCCTGAATTTGATGGTTGCGGCGTGCGTTGGAATAACGACTGCCGCTGTTGAGCTGTTTGGCAGGACGGAGCCGTCGGTGTAGACGTGGGTGCAGTCTTGGTACTTCTCGTACAGCAGAAGTAAGGCAAGCTGCTTGAGGGCTGGTATTGAGACATCTCGTTTTTTTCCGGATGCCTGGTATTTTCAGGTTGATGACTGGCTGTTTGAGGCACCATGAAGGAATTGAAGGTCTCGCCGCGGGCGTAAAACCAGTTGGTAGGGAGTCACCATGTGTAGTTATTATTCGACAAAAGGAAGTATGAGGTCTACCCGCTGGTAGAGAGGCTAGGTGGTGATGGGGATTCCTACCCACATGCCTTATGTGTGTCCTCAAAGCTTCAATTTCAATATGGGTCTGCCCGAGGTGGTCTTTGGCTAATGCTATAGTCGCCACTGTTGAGGCACCCTGAGGCAGACCTAGACATATTCGAAGCGCCTGTGCCTGAACGCTTTGTATCATGCGTTGACTTGTTTTGCTGGCGTTTGATAATGCAGGCAGACTGCATCGTAAAAAGCCAAGAAAAAGCACCCTGTACAGTCGTAACATAGCATTAGGCTGCATTCCCCAAGTCTTTCCAGCGAAAACTTGAAAAGTTGGCATATGCCTGTCAATCGCTTTTTCAAATACGACACATGAGGGCTCGATGATATGTCTCTGTCGACGATGACACCCAGAAATTTGTGAGATCGACGATATGGTATATTTTGACCGTTAATTGACACTCTGTAATTTTACATGGGCTTGCTCGTAAATGCCAGAAGAGCACACTTTCCAAAGGAAATATCCAGGCCTCCATTGCGGAGATACAAAGCAGTTGCAGTGGCCGCTCTCTGTATTCTCGCTCGTAACTGCAGGCGAGTTACCGCAGATGTCCAGATGCAGATGTCATCAGCGTATGTTGATAGATAAATATTGTTTTGTAGGTGCGTGTAAAGAGCGATTAGTGTTATATTGAGTAGCGCGGGGCTCAGTACACCACCCTGAGGGACGCCACGACAACTGAAATGTGCACACGTGTTCCCAGCCTTCGTACTCACAAAAAAGGATCGCATTTGGAGATAACTGCCTATCCACTTAAACATTCGGCCACCCACTTCAATCTCTTGTAGTGCGGTAAGGACGGTTTCATGTGTAACGTTATCATAGGCTCCTTTGACGTCAAGGAACAGAGAGGCACAAAGACGCTTATGGCATTTCTCGTGTTCAACGTACGTGATTAGGTCGATGACGCTATCGATCGATCATCGACTACGTTGAAAGCCAGCCATGGCATTTGGGTAGATGTCTTGATACTCCAAGTACCACTCGAGTCGGCTGAGAATCATTCTCTCCATCACTTTACCCACGCAACTAGCCAATTCGATCAGGCGATAGGAAGAGAGTTCTAATGGTGGTTTGCCAGGTTTAAGCAGTGGTACTAGACAACTAGTTTTCCAACTGCACAAATTAGCGTTAAATTGATGAGGTTATCGAGGCCAGGTTTTCTTCTCTCTTCCTGCGTGTTGCCATGTTCCCTAAACAAAAGAGTGAGATAAGCCTGCCATTAGTGCAGTACACTTTGGTTAACTTTCTGAGTACTTGTGTGGCCTTTAACGAGAGAAGATTTTTTATACATTATTGAGTCTTTTTTTTCAGCAACACTCCATAGACATGTCTAATTTATGTCCTGTATGCAATAGTGTGTGCTTTGATAATCAGTGAGTGCATTTTCTTTAAGACCCACCTGAATGCTAAAAGCACTTGTGACCACAAAGCTAGCTAGCTGCAAACAAACAGTGCAGAAATGCGCGAACAAATGAACTAATGAATGAAGAGGCTGGTTCATTTTTTTTTATGGAAAAAAACAAGCACCATGAAGCATGTGCCTCGCCCTGGCAAACTCTGAGAGCACTAAAAATTGCGACTAAAACGTTTGAAAGAGCTATAAGGAAAGAGAGTTGAATTTCACTCGAAGTTCTTAATGGCCCTGAAAGTGAACTAAGTGACGCTTGTTGGCAAGTGTTTTCTCCGACGAAACGATTTTTTTTCTTTTTGCGCATTTGCGAAGTAACGGGAACAAAAAAGTCAGAAGGTAGCCGCAAACACAGCCCAAAAGAAATCGAGTGACATGAACTTCTATGTGTATTCAAAGGCGTGCACGTCTCCGGAGAGGCGGCTGCTTTCGGCGTCATTAGTTGGAGTGATGGTCGCATAATAGAGCTTTCTACTAGAAAAAACAGGTAACGATAAAGTTTTATACGCAGTATTTTTAGTTTTTGCTGTGTTAGTGATATATGCTCCACTTGTCAATGAAGTATAAAAGTGACCGAAAAAAATTCAGCTGGAAGTAATAAAGACCATTCGCTGTTGCCGTGGTGAGTCTTGCATTCTGAGGCCAAAAGCTAACAGCGTTTCTTTTTTATCAGCCTCTTCTGAACAACGCGAGAAAACAGTCGCTCACACTGTGAAAAGGCTCCATCTGACTTCTTTTCAGGTCCTTTCTTATTTTCTATGCTTTTGAGGGATGGACAGTTTTACACTATTACTTTTTGCTTTTACAAAACCGTGGTATTTTTTTTAAAACCTCGAACACTTTGATCAAAATGTGCACGATGTTTCGTGAGAAAGTAGTTGCGTTGCTAAGCAAATGTACAGAGGCTCCATTCCGAATTCTGGCGGTGGAATTTTATTATGAACTAGAAGAAGGAAAACAAATAAAGAAACACGCGGGTGCTGTTATAGGTGCATCCTAAAAACACCAAGAGATAGAAGTGTCTCAGTACGACCCAGTTTTTGTTCTAGTGAGGTATACATTTTTGCAAAACAATGAAGATTTACCTCTAAAAATTAATTTCCATTTTAATTAATCATCATGCTGTGGGCAAATCATTCACATTTTTTGTTCGAAAAATCGCATTGTTAAAGCGATTTCACTGAACCAATTTTTCACAATTTTACATCAATTGCTCACCGTTAAATTTCTATGTAGCACAATCCGCTGATTGTTCTCTGCGTCCGCTCTGGCAAATGTTCCGCAAGAACCAAACTCTACTGTTTCCTAACATGTGACGTGGCGTGCAGTGATCAACAAAATGCAAAAACAATAGCAAGGCCCACTAACGATTGAGCTTTTCTCAGAAATAGCTTTATTCACATACATGTTCACTAGGGCACCATCCTGATACAATTAATGACACAGTATAACAAAGGACAACCTTCTGTCTGAAAACAATGGTGTTCCGCTTTTACTGATCTTGCAAACGACAATATTATGCATGTGCCATCCTAGCTGTTACGGTAATAATTGTTTCTTTCTGTATTGCGGTACCAAACAACTTTTTATTTTCTTCTGCAGAGTCTATATACATGCTTTTTTCCTTACCACTGCTGTTGTGTGTAGTTTTTTTCATTTAGACTTTATATAATGATGCCTCTGAACATTTATTACAATAAATGTTCAGAGGCATGGTACACATGTTACACATGTGTACCATGCCTCAACATGGTACACATGTTGAAAGTCTTTCTAATCTCCCCTATGTAATTCCTTCTGGGTCCTCAGGGTATGTAAATAAAAATAAATAAAAACTTGTTCAATTATTGTTTAGCTAATAGCCACGTTTCAATAAATCATTGATTTGATATGTGGAGTTTAACGTCCTAAAACCACCATAAGATTATGAGAGACGCCGTATAGGAGGGCTTCGGAAATTTTGACCAGCTGGGGTTCTTTACCATGCACCCAAATCTGAGCACACGCGCAACATTCCTTTTGCCGCCATTGAAAATTCATTCCCTGCAGCCGGGAGTTCATCCCACGACCTGCGGGTCAGCAGTCGAGTACCTTAGCCACGAGACTACCACGGCGGGGCGCATTTCAAAAAAGGATGCTGAAAGCCACGCTTTGAAAAAGTACTATATGCGCCCAAATTTCGGGTTGTTTTTATTAAATTTTGAGAACGTTGGTGATGTCTTTTGTTGTGGGAGCAGCCTCTTTGACCTTTTCGAGCCTTTTTTTCCTAATATATCCCATAAAATCCATAGTATACATCCTCTCAGTACATTTATTATTATTTGCACTTAATTTTTTTATTATTACGTTTTCACCACCAAAATATCTCACGCTACACATCTCACGCGCTGGATAGTGGGAAAGATTGTCCCAGTACTAAAAAAATCCACTGTCTTCTTGCCGCAGTTACCATACTATAAAACCAGTGTTTTAAATGCGAAGCATTTCTTAGCGAACTTTGGCGACATTGTGCGTATGTCATCATCATCAGCCTGACTACGTCCACTGCAGGACAAAGGCCTCTCCCATGTTCCGCCAGTTAACCCGGTCCTGTGCTTGCTGTTGCCAATTTACACCCGCAAACTTCTTAATCTCATCTGCCCACCTAACCTTCTGTCTCCCCCTAACCCGCTTCCCTTCTCTGGGAATCCAGTTAGTTACCCTTAATGACCAGCGGTTATCCTGTCTACGCGCTACATGCCCGGCCCTTGTCCATTTCCTCTTATTTATTTCAACTATGATATCCTTAACCCCCGTTTGTCCCCTAATCCACTCTGCTCTCTTCTTGTCTCTTAAGGTTACACCTACCATTTTTCTTTCCATTGCTCGCTGCGTCGTCCTCAATTTAAGCTGAACCCTCTTTGTAAGTCTCCAGGTTTCTGCTCCGTAGCTAAGTACCGGCAAGATACAGCTGTTATATACCTTCCTCTTGAGGGATAGTGGCAATCTACCTGTCATAATTTGAGAGTGCTTGCCGAATGTGCTCCACCCCATTCTGATTCTTCTAGTTACTTCAATCTCGTGGTTCGGCTCTGCGGTTATTACCTGCCCTAAGTAGACATAGTCTTTTACAACTTCAAGTGCACTATTACCTATCTCGAAGCGCTGCTCCTTTCCGAGGTTGTTGTACATTACTTTCGTTTTCTGCAGATTAATTTTAAGACCCACCTTTCTGCTCTCCTTGTCTAACTCCGTAATCATGAGTTGCAATTCGTCCCCTGAGTTACTCAGCAATGCAATGTCATCGGCGAAGCGCGAGTTACTAAAGTATTCTCCATTAACTCTTATCCCTAACTGTTCCCATTCTAGGCTTCTGAAAACCTCCTGTAAGCACGCGGTAAATAGCATTGGGGAGATTGTGTCCCCCTGCCTTACACCCTTCTTGATTGGTATTCTGTTGCTTTCTTTATGAAGCACTATGGTAGCAGTTGATCCCCTGTAGATTTCTTCCAGAATGTTTATATATACTTCATCTACGCCCTGCGTATGTATACCTATCTATCAACCTTTATAGCCGCTTATGACTTTTAGCTCTCCTGGCCGTTGCGATAATAGTACCGCGAACAGCGTTGCAAACGTCGTCAACGATAGGGGGCTTCGGAAGCTGCTCGTGAATGCGAGCGTGCTGCGAAAGGGGTGGGGCGGGCCAAGCAGTTTGCGTAGCCGGCCGCTCGTTTCAGACGCAACTTTGAAGAACACAGCTTCGGACACAGCTATAAGGTGTGCGACCGACTGCACTTAGACAAAAACCTTACGCTAGTCAGGAGCTTCAAGAACAAAGCGAAGCAGGCCAACGCCCTACGGGTTCTTTGGAGCACGTTTGACAACGTCGACTTGAAGGGTGGCGGCGTGAAAGACAACGTTAACAGCGACAACAATGACGATGAGAGACTGCTGGAGCCATTGAAGTCGCACTTGGTGTGCGCATCGTGTAAGGACTCTTCCGTACGTGGGCACGTACCGTCGATGAGCGTGACCTACGGTTACCGTTACCCTCCTCGACCCGCACACCTATACCCGAGATGAACGCTACCCGGTGAGTCCCAAGCTATACCCAATTACGCAACCTTCACGAGATACCCCCACCAGTCATTTACTCGAGTTCACTCGGGGAAGATGCGGGCGGCTTTTTTTACTTTATTCATACATTCTTGACTAGACTGAAGGAATTTGTTCATGCTAACAATCATTTTTAAAGCAAAAACCCTGTTCGGTCTGGAATACCCCAAAGAAACAGTCTTGGGCCCAATCCTTTTTTCTAGTATACATCAATGTTCTCTCCACCAACATCTCAGCTAACAGATGTCTGTTCGCAGACGATTGTGTCGTTTATTGTTGTGTTCGTAGCGATCAGGACTCCCGATCACTTCAAAAAGACCTGAATAAAATCACTACCTGGTGTAGTGTAATAAACCGTTTTACGAACCATCGTCTGACGAGGGAACGTAATTGTGCAATAAACTTACACTCGCCAAGGTAAAAATGAAATTAAACAAGCATTGACGTTTCGTGCCCCGTAACCGGGTCCCTTGATCACAACGAATATGTGACCATGGTTTGCGGCTATTTATAGGTCAGGTGGCGCAACGTGCGGTTGTATATCTCTGGTAGATTGCGTTTGTCCTGTTTATCGTGCCGTTAGTTGACTGAATGTAAAATGATTCGTGAAGAAGACGGGCAGATTAATGTCTTTCTATTGCAATAATGTTGTATACACGAAAACTTGATGTAGTAAATGGCTTATGTCACTAAACACCGCTATTCTCTTTCACCCGCACAAGAACTCTCCCTCAACCACAGTACGTCCTGTGCAACGCTGTGACGTCTCTGGTCAACTCATGCAAGTACCTTGGTGTCACTATCTCTGGCGATCATTTCTAGTCCTCTCACATCACGAGCATCATTAACGAAAGTAAGAACACATTGGAATACTTTGGAAGGAACTTGCGTCTTGCTCCCCCATCAGTCAAATTGTTAGCTAATTAAACTTGCGTATGGCTCAAGTTATAATACGCATGCTTAGTTTATGACCCACATTATGCTGACTTTATTAAAACGCTTGAAACAGTACAAAACCACGCAGTTCGCTGCATCCTTTCAGAATATTCTTTCTCCTGTATTGTTACAAAGGAAAAATTCGGAGGACATAACATAAAGAGCTTCAATCTTTGAAGTTAAATATGTACAGTATGGTCTACTGTTAGAGGGAACACGTGAGCTCACTGTCAGTGGGCGATGCGGCGCTAACTGGCGGTGAGATTTGTAAGTGCGACGTATACGCATAGCCTCGTAAGGATAGCGCGCGCCCAGGTTCATCCGCTACTTCTCGTCCTGTGTGCATGAAAGCACAGGAAAGTGGTTCCATATTTTTGCACTGCAATTTATCTAGCTGTTGCTCTGCCTGCCGGTCGTCAGAATTTTAGCATGAACAAAATGTGTATGTTCTTATCAGGGGGCGGAAACTCCCTATACCTCCCATGTATTCGGCCTAGCATGCTCATACGCCGTGGCAGAGCCTTTCATCACTGGCGGCTACCGCGAATGCTACAGGACATAAATCATGGACATAACATTCTTTTTATGACGTCACTGGTGAGGCCATAAAATAGAGAGAAAGGACAAAAAGGGAAGGGAGGAAGGTTGCCACGGCAGCTCTCCTTTTCCACTTCGCATGCAAGCGGAACGCGGTCGTGCCTTCTTGCAGGTCCGCTGGCCACTTGGGCGATGCGGCTATTCGTAGAACTTTTAATCTTTTTTTATACTGTTCATGTATTCTGAAGCGGCAAAATTTAAGCTCACATATTGTTTATTAAGACGAAATTCTATCGATACAAATAAAATTACCTTTTCTTTGGAGGCATTGTATAAAAAAGCAGACATTCATGCAGTGTGAAAGAGCTAATCTATAAAAGCAACCTTAATTTACAACTGACGTGGGAACATATTGAACAAATATTAAAACCAGAATATCCAAACCACCAGAATATCGAGACGTTTGTTATGACTTCACGCATAATTTATTTACAGAAATTTACCACCAAACATCACCGAGTTTCAGAGGCACGGTGAGGCTTGAAGCCATCAAAAGTTGTTCAAGAAAAATTCACTAAAAACAATTTTTCGGTAAGTTGGCTTGTCCTCGTCAGTGCAACAGCGTGGCTTAGTCGAAAAAAAGTTCCTTTGTCAAAACGTGGGCTCCACCAACTTTTCCTGTAATGATTTCTAGAAGCATTTACTCTATCACATTCATTTCAGTGAAGTACTAGTAGCAAAAACTGTCATGTTCTCTAACCACGGCTACATTAATTTCATGACTAGGAAGAAGCTTATAAATAACTTACATCATTTGAAGAAAATACGAAAGTGGAAGAAGCAAAACTATGTAGCCAAGCCAACGCGAATTCAAGTCATTCGTAGAACGCACTTTTTTCGACAGTAGCTGGGCTGCCGTCTTGACCAATGAGTCCAGTGACACTGCACTTTTGTCAGTCCAGTCAGGCTTGCGGAGAATTGGGTTTACTGAAGTACTCCTATAAAATCAATACCTGCTGAAGTAATCAGTTTAAATATTGTGATCACCCGTTGCCACTAGCAACCAAAAAAATGTTTTGCGGAACTGGAAATCCCCGTGTTTACACACCACAGAGCCGCGAAAAGCTATTGTTGCCCAATTTAGCCATAATTGTGAAATGCATGGTTCACTTGCTCGGCACGGCTTGCTGTGCCTTTCATTCTCTGCCCGCTACAGCTTGCTGTCTTTATCTTGCCCGTATAGTTGACACGCCGACCGAGCGAGATAACTGAGCGCGATCCAACTTTTAATACAGCTGAGCAATTAGCGGAGGCAAACGCTACGAACTTAAGTCAGCCACTTCCAACGCTTCGCCTGATTTAAACTTCACAAAAGTTAAATAAAAAGAAATATAACGAAAAGAAACTTTTTCACAGTGGCATCGAATTTATTTTTTTAAATGTGTGGATGCCAGCAAATGCGAACATCCCTATCTATCTCATTCCGTTCAACCAGATCTGAGAATGCCCGGCAACCGCTACTAGCACGCATGTTCGTTGAAGCCGAAACTAATGCTCCAAGTTTTCTGGGCCTGGTTTCATTTATTGCCGAGTTTTTCGCAAGCTCTCTCCCTTAAGCCTATCATATGCTTCACATGCTGCTAATTGCAAATGGTCATTTTTGACAAGAGATAAGGCTGCTGAAGTCATGCAGCGAACGTTCTTAGCTCGCCTTTGCGGTCATAAAATATCGGCCTATTAAAAAGCTGAAGACTGAGTTGGTATCGCTTGACTTAAAGTGTGAGAACAAAAAACGCAAAAGGTGCGGGCTCGCCGGCGCACGCCTTTTGCATGGTCCGTAGCAGACGACGTGGGCACGCACCATCTTCAAGAACCAATGCGGCTGCACCGCAAGTGAACATCTCATTAGCAGCAAGCGCTCCGCGCACCGCGGGCCACGCACTCGCGTGTTCCCTTTAACAGTGCACAGCACTGTACAACTCAAGTGGAAATCGTTTCGAGGTCTTGGAACACTTTCACAGAAAGACAAAAAAGCGTACTTCAAAGGCACATAAGTTCAAACGGGAACAAAAATTTGGAAAGAGGCAGTATTGCTAATGTCCTTGCAGGTGGGCCGAAGAAGTATGAAGTGACTTCTATTGCCATCCGTGTTTATTTATTTTTTTTACTTTTGCTCTTGCAGTATTTATTTTACGCCCACAAAGACTGTTTGCAACGTTCATCACAGGCCGCGACTAAGTGTTCTCGTAACTTCATTGTTGTGGGAGATCGTTTTGACAGGATTACGCGCACAACGTGAACATTAGATTTTTCAGGAACTTACATGGTCGCTAGCGATAACGCAGGAATATCGGACGGCAGATGTGTAAATTCTGACGCGCGTGACTGCTTGTCAGTTGATTCTTGTCCGAGCCCTCTGTTCGCCGCTTTCAGCGCGAGTGTGTATCGCTGTAATGTGTGCTCACCAGCCTTAATTACGGTCAAAGAAATACTTTCATCTTGGACCTCCAACATTCTCCCTGCGTCCGTGTCACGACCCCATAACAGTCTTCATAATTCCTGTGATCGTTGCAGTACGTGAGCACACATGGGGAAAGCGACCTACTATCGCGCTGTATAGCAAACGCCTTTGTCTGTGATTTGCTAAACTTGTTAAAACTGGGCATGCCGCCGCTTTTTAGCTGTTGCACTGTTAGTTTCGGCACAAACATGCGCCCCGACTGCAACTCTTCATGGTCAGCGCGCCTCTCCATTGGGCATGCTCCTAAGAAGTGGCCTGGTTTATGCCGTAGAGCAGCAAACTAAATAACGCCATTTTTCGCTCTTTCGATGGCACGAGCCGCTGCCAGAGGTGTGTTATCACGCCATTTACAATACCACCGCAGCCAATATTATCTGCTAAGAACATATTAAGAGGAGAGCAGTTTTCCTTTTAAAAAAACTATTTTTTTCGAAGTTTATATGTGAATATACGCCTAAATCATGTATAGAGAATGTACACTAGGCTGATTGATTTCGCTGCACTTCCTTTGCGTATAGCCAAATATCATTTTATCCCTCACGTTTCATTTACTGGCCGTAACCTGTAAGAATAACCTTTAGCCTAAAATGGCAAACAAGGTCACATTTAAACGTAACGTTTGGTGAGCGTAACCTAAAATAGTGAGCCCAAAAAACGCCAAATTTAAGTATTGGTCGCATCATATGCCGTTTATAATTTATTAGCACCTATGTGATGTTTTTTGTCCTTTTTTTAACTCTTTCGTTCAGACACACAAACAGGGCTAAGGGGTCACACTGTCTATGCCGAAGTTACGTGAAACAAAACATCAACCCTGCAAACATTTCTTACGCTAGACAGTCGAACGTGACAAACTGAAAGACACGAACAAATGACAGTGCTCCTATCGCAAATCTATTGTTCTCGTACGGGTTTGGGGAACGGAATTTGTTATCAGCGGTCCTACCCTTCCATGTTGTAACAGAAATCGCAGCGCAGAACACGTTAGTAGTCGGTCTCAGGAGTCACAAGAGAGTGCCAGAACACGGGATGTTTTTGAGATGAAAGACTGTGAGGCGCGAGAAAAACAATGCACCCCAACGAGGAGTCGACAATGATAACACCCACCTTCTATGCAAGGGGCGAACGTTTCTACGACCTCACAGAGCAGGGGCATTGTTCTGGAAGAGAGTCACACTGCCAACAAAAGCGCCGAATCCTTTGTTCCCTCGTTCCAATCGGCACTTTTGTCCGGGACTGTTGGTTAGGTGACACGTGTCTATAGCCTTTGGTCTATAGACTATTACTTGTTATGCTACTTCCTTTCGTTCTCTTTCTAGAATGGCAGTTTTCAAACATCGCGCGTTCGCAAAGGCGTAAGCGAGGTTACGCTCCTAGAAGTTATGAACAGCGATGATTGACAAAACCAATTTTGTTCAGTCACAATGGTAGCCTTATCACCAATTTGTACGTTTTTGTACGTATGTAAAGCGCTTGCTAGAACTCTACGATCCTTTCCGCCAGTGCAATATTCTGTCAAAGTGGTTAGTACGAAGTGGCAGCCTCTATTGAGCTCTGTCGACAAATTTTTCACGTATGTTGTGCTTGCCTTCCAATAATGAGTAGAAAATAAAGCAAGGTCTGCTCTGCAAATCAATTGTATCGCACGAATATACAAAATGAGGTGCTACTTGCTGCGGTCAGCCGCCCCAATAAATAAGATATACCGAAATGCACAGCACTCTGTCTGAGTCTTCCATTGTCTGGTCTCTCGTTTCTCGAGATGTTTCTTTTTCACAATGCCGTCCCAAACCACCCAAGCAACAACTCTAGCTCATATATTCTATTAACCTTTTTACTGGCTGAAATAAAACTTTCTGTCCAAAAGTTAGAGAAAGTCGTGTTTCCATGCATTTCAACTTAGAATAATTATTTATTATGCCAGTGCTACAACATGTCCTGATACAAAGTTTTATAACGACTAGCATGATCACACATGCACTAAAGTGAAGATCGGCTCGTAGTTCGCTCACGATGTGATAGGCAGTCATTGCTGGATACTGTGAACCAGTAGTAACATTCAATACTTCAAAACGCGTGAGACTTGATAATATCTGATAATACTTGACAATGATAGCCCAAATATATTTAGACGGCCTCAAGCAAGAATGCGCGCTAAGTAATAAAACAATATTTGTAGTAATTATTTGGTTGCGTTTTATATAACATCTTGTTAGGTAAATCGTGGCACGGAACTTCCGCGGCATATCAGCTCAGAAAAAAGGTGTGATGGGGGGTTGCGCCATTCTTCGCTATATTGCATACGCAACGATGCAAACCACCGTTGAATATTACAGCCGGATATATCGGTACACGACCTAACCAAAAAAAATTAGGCAATGAAAGCTATGAAAAAACACGACGGAATTCAATTAGTACAAAACAGCTGGCTTACTTCCGTCAGGAAACAGTCGATAACTCAATCTTAGTTAATTGGGCGACTGACAGAAATAATTACCATCTTTTTTAGTGTCTCCCAGGATACATAACTTAGTCTACATGGGGGTCTTTCCATGCGCTGCAATGCTGAATGCTATGAATTCCATGACACTCGGGTTTAATCACTGTGCAGGAAGAACACCTCTCCGTAGAGCTGCCGTATCCTCTTATACCTACGTTTTGTGGCGTTACGCGAGATGGGATCCAATAGTGTTATCTTCCATTGGGGAAGCTGCCAGCTTCCGCATAAAAATTGGATTATATCGCATTCATTGCTTCGCCATTGCAGTGAAACTGTCACTTTTTTCGGTGGAACCTTCTTTGGTGGCAGATTTTTTTTCTACGGAACGTACTTTGGGGGCATTCTTCTTTTTTTTGCTCTTGATATTGCTTACCAAGCTCAACAAGCTTTGCTCGTATGGTCAGCGAAGGGTGATCTCCGCACACTTTTGAGAATACTTGGTGCATATTTAGGCGCAATGGCAACACAGCTCACGGCAGGTAGAGATGTCTCACATTTGGGTCAACTGGTGACGGGGCGTCGATGTGGACCACGCATGCACGCGACGCACGATGACGGTGGCATGAAGAACTGCTATGTGGTGCCGAGAATGCGGTATTTACTGATGTGACTAAACTTGCAAAACCTTCGCCCCGAGACAACGGAGTGGATACCGGACCACGGCTACACCCTGCAAGTTAGAATTCCCAGCTGGTACACGATATTGAGCACGTGTCATGATTGTAGCTTTTTGTTCCACCCCAATTTGCTGTTACCTTGAATTTTGGAAACTAGTATGAAGGCATACGACTACAACATCAAGGGTCTTTTAGATTGGTTTGTTTTGCGAAGAATATTCAGTGGCACCCATTAAAACGAACTATAATATATACGCCACATGTGAAAGTACGCTGGACTGAAAGACACGGTCTGCCTGCTCCCTGCCCGTAAGAAGATGCACACGTAGAAAATAAACTGCGAGTGAGTATACCGATTATTGACGCCTCGTAATCGCTACACCGAGAAATCCTTGAACCTCAACATTTGAGTGCTGTCAGATACACACGATTTAATTCTCACTAATCAAATAACGATAGCAGACACACGTGCCTACTCTGCGTTCAGAAAGAGGAAGGGGTGGTAAAGAAAGGAAAATTAGGTTGTTGAAGTAGTAAGATAGGATAAACTGAAACCCTAAACATGCAAAAACTTATTTATAGACTCTTGTCTAGTTCTGCCTCATGCAAAAACTCTAAATCAATGAATACAGAAGTAGAAAAGAAGGGACGCAAAAGATGTGTGAAAGCAAAGATGTAATTAACAATAATTAAAGAAAAAACGGAGAACAAAAATTCAGGTTGTGACACTACGCTGTGGCTGAGGGAGGTGTAAAAGGACGCCAAAAGTGCTCTCTCTCTCTTGGCTGCAATAGAGGTCATGTCAAAGGACCGCCATGACATGGCTCACTACCAGCTGGCAGGCCGTAAACCAAGCCGGCTTTCCTCCTTTCCTTCTGGCACACGGAAGTAAACAAAGCAGCTCCAGTCAAGCGTTCACGAATGACCGCATATAAATGTCTACATCGTGGTTACCATCGGCGTTGAAGGGCATAATCGAAGAAGCACCATAGCGAAGGCCGGCTGTAAGTCAATGTCACTGCACTTTAGTGACTCTTTCCTCCCAGGTGTGGCGAGCTGACAGTGAACGACCTCACATACCAACTCATCCAGACATTCCGGCTGTTGGTGGCGGGGCTCTAGACCAGCCTTACGCGACATCAAGGTGGTGTGTAAAAAGAAGAAAAAGAACAAACAAACTGTCACCGTATAGACGAATACATCGACTGAGAAGAACAAGAAGATAGCTTCTGCCGTCGAGTCGTCTTAGGCGACTGCATAAGTAACTCTGGGAGATCATAGGCACGATGTAGCCTACAGCACTGCAACACTTTGACAGATTACACATCAATGAAGAAAACAACGAGAAAAGACAACAAAACATGTCACTAAGCTTGAACGGAATCACATATTATTTGTGAAGAAAAGGAACCAACTTTTCCTACCGGTGACAACGCAAAAATGTTTCTTTTATTTTCTATCAGTCTGTGTCTCACAATTCAACCACCAGACCAAAGTTTAAGCAGTTGCTCAACGTCCTGTCCCTTTGAACTGGTGGCTGTGTTCATACTTGTAAAGATTGTCTCTCGAAAAGCAAATAATGCGAATTTCGTAGGCACCATATCCATGCGTAAGTAATATGTGGTACGTACTTTTACATAGATACCAGATTCTAGAGACTGTAGTGTTTCTTACGCTGCGCTGAAAATGCGATGCTATGCCCGAAAAAGATTGTCGACAGAAGACTATCGTCTTTCGACGACATTTGCAGTGAAGCACGTCGGTACGCAGCTAGTTTTCTCCTCCTGCTTTCTTTCCTTGAGATCACAATTCTCTTTCAACAAGTTTGACCTCTCCCCATTACAATACTGAAAGAGCTTGACGACGTGAACAAAAAAGAAAATCAACTGATGTAATGTCATGTCCTCGTATTGGGTTCTAATTATTAACCATGGAGTTTGAGCACGACCAGGTACTTACAATGCTCTTCAGCAACGCATAACACTAACTTGAAAATGCCTCACCATTCCGTAGCCGTTTTATTTTTAAGCAATCACACTGAACAAAAGCGCCTAGTCATCGGCGCTACACCATTTGCGAATGAGCCCCTGCACGCAACTAATGAGAAGGCTTTCTTTTGGTACATACTCTTTTCTACAGAGCCTCAATATTTTGTCTCTTGCTATTGTGTCGTAATGTACAGGATGCATATATATATATATATATATAAATATAAATATATATATATATATATATATATATATATATATATATATATATATATATATATATATATATATATATATATATGCGTGTGTGTGTGTGAATGTTTGTGTCAGTGTAGCCTTTTATTTCTCTTTCTTGAGTTCTTTCCAGGTTTATATTTGCTATTTTTACCCCTGGCCAGAAATCGGCTCTGGGGGTGTCCTTCACAAAGTCGTATTGAGTGATGTACCATAGCAGAAAGTAGCCGGTAGAGTGATTGGGCATGGTTCAATAAAAAAAGGATAAGGATATAGTTATCTTGCATACCTTAAGAAAAAAAAATGGGTCGGTTCCTTCTCGTAACTTTCGTCTCGAGGCATCGTTAACTATTCTTTTAATTAAACTAGATTTTTACCCAGAGTGAGTTCGATGATGGCTGCGCGGAAATACAGTGCAATGAATAAGAAAGCCAGGATTACACATGAGGGTTTCTTAGAACAATTGGCTCTCTTTTTTGTGTACTTTGTTTCACTCAATCAGGTTCCTATGGGAGCGAAACGATTTCTTTCCTTTTATTCAGCGCACCCTGGCCGAGTCGCTTCATTTTCGCCGCGAACGCTATGAGTTGGTCGGGGATCAGTAGGTGCGCCATTCTAGGCACAGTTACTTGTGCCGAATAAGAGAGCTACCTCTGTTAAAGTCTTCGATGGAGGACGTAAATTGCGCTCTTTTGTTCAAGAGCATGGTAGAGTTCTCGAAGCTTCGCTAATGATGGCTGCAATTAAACTGGCTCCTACCTTTGAAAAATTTTCTTTCTCCACCAAATAGGACCACCGAAGACACCTACCTCTCAGGGCGCGGTAGCAAAATGAAAAGGTTTAGAATTACTGGCTATGTGGTAGCCCAAGCTTCTTTCGTTTTGCTTTCATTAACGATGTGTGGCTCCTTGATTGAAGACGACAGTCTTTCTTGGGGACCTTCGACGGAAAAATTTTGGTCTGTCTGTTTATACATTTGTCTGTTTGTCCGCCTTTAACGATACCTCAAACGACACCGAATGGCCAACCCTATCCGCAGCACCCACCAATATAGCTCAAGGTTTAGCGTTGATAGTTGTGCAATTGTGAATTAAAAAGCAATTATTGCGCATATCTGAGGCACCATGAACAGATCGATGTTTTGTGTGTCCGCTTTTATACTAGAAGAGGCACACACAAGTAACTCTAAGGACTGTAGCGTTTATCGCGCAGCTCTAACAGTGCAACGCGATTACGACGACACGGTGGTGGCACCTGCCCGTCGCTTTGCGTTCTACACCTTCTCACCTGCGAGACTGGCGCGCATCTTCTTCGCGGGGGCGCGCGCCTTCGTTTTCGAAGAGAACTGCCGGATGACGCTCGTGTTAGCGTGCCTTGATGCGCTCGTTCGCCTCCGCTACACGCTCGAGGCACTCTAACGCAGCACCTCCAGAATACCATTCACCGATTTTCTTGTACAGAACATCAAATAAACATTTTGTTCACTCTCTCCAGACACATGACTATCGTCTTTCGACGACATTTGCTGTGTACCATACATATTCTGGCCAATTTTGTTTAGGACCCTATCCTGTTATCTTTTATTGTTACAATAAGACAGCACTGGGGAAATCGACATTGAAGAAAAGTGCATGCGGCGATTGAAAGTTGCTTGTTAGCGTATACATGCAGATGAATGTTTGCAAACGCTTCGTAAATTATGCCTATTCGTAGAATTTCAGGAAACCGAACATGCGTTGAAGCAAAGGCTTACACAAACGGGCTACCATCTACAAAACTCGAATTAGCGTCTCCTTGTGATGTCCTTTTTCATTTACGAATTCATATTTTTAGTAACGTGTAAGCCCTGCGATCGTTGGAGTCATATATACAAAAGAACGTGTAATGTTGAATAAATATCATCAATATATCTTGTGCACGGTATTTATTATTGTTTCTTCTAGCATGTCTGCCTCACCTTGCTTTGGAGCGCAGGGCAGCAAAAGAGATATTTACGTACGGATTACGTTGCCATAGAAGACTGATGGTCCAGTTAATGTGTTGTTTTGTTTCCAGTAAATATATCTGTTTAATTAACATTTACTTATCTACACTTCTAGTTTATCACTGATTCTTATTTGTTTACTGCTCATCTACTTTAGCAACTTATTTTATTAAAAAAAATTCTGAATGAGTCCTGCTCACTCCCAAAATTTGGAGATCACCTTTACGTGGCGCCATCTCTCGGCGTCAGCGATCGTGTCCTACCATAACTGAGTGGAAAAGAGACGAAAAAGGTAATATATTTTGAACTAAGCTAGTTACAAAACTAGCATATCCACGGAGTGTTTATGAGTGGAGCGAAGCGTGCGTTCCTCTCATCAGATGCCCATCCGTGTGTGCATAGGTACGTCCATGCATCCGTCCGTCCGTCCTCTTCCTGTGCGTCTGTCTGTCTATCTCTCTGTCCATCCATCCATACATCAACTATGTAAAATCGTCACCTATAAGAAAAGCACAAACACCATCTAGTGATATTATTTCCAAGACATTTGCACACAACGTCATCTATTGTAACATAAGAAAGACGCTGGTAGGTACAACGGAGGAACAAGGGATTGCCCTGGACAATAAGGGTCTTGGCCTCCAAAACGACCCCCGGATCTCTACTGCAGGTACTTAGTGGAATATATTGGTAAAATGTCAGCATCGTACTACTAAGCGTATCGCTTCGCAGGATAGTTGAACACTACTCATTGGAAATAGATTGGGCCCAATTGTAAGTGTTAAACACTCTGGGTAGCAATGCGCTTTGTAATGCTGCACTCAAATTTCACCAAAGTGTTCGAGTAAGTGTTTGCTATAGAGATCCAGGAGTCCCTATAAAAACTAGTTTATTTCAAGAGATATGATATTTTTCGCCTATTCCTCATTCACTTATTGGAGGCTGCCGCTATCCCCGTTGAGGAATGGCGCTAAGCGCAGATGTCCCCAAATCTTAGTCATAAGTAACAACTATGCATTTCATGCAAATCCATTGATAAATATACGAAATAAAAGAAGATAATGTAATTAGGCCTCGCACAAAGGTCGGGTAGCGAATTGATACTAAAAGAAAACAACTGCAACAAAACGAACAGCCCGAAATGTGGTAACAAATGGAGATGAAAACCAATAGTCAGTCGGCCACTCCCAAAGGGCCAATAAAGCACCTAAAGCACAAGCACAGGGGTGGCTGAATAAGAAATTATCAAACTCATTTGTCTGAGAGTCGAATGGGTGACGATGATCACCGGAAGGGAGAACTTCTGCGGGTTCACCCATTTGAGAGTGATGTGCTTCAGAATGTTACAAAAAATGACCGGCAGTTAAGCACGGAGAAGACGCCCCACTCACAGGGATGTTTTCTAGACGCTTATTTAACTGACATCGTGCGCAACTGTTACTCACCGTTTGCCGTCGCTTTCCCATTCGTCGTTCTCGTTTGTTTTAATATTTACGCTTATACTGAACCTGACTGGTCCACACGCACCGACGCTCTGCCAATGTGCGTGTAATCTCCTGCTCCTCTAAACGAGTGCCTTGTTTCTTTTGTAACATAAAGCTCCGCCGCGGTGGTCTAATGGCTAAGGTACTCGGCTGCTGACACGCAGGTCGCGGGATCGAATCCCGGCTGTGGCGGCTGCATTTCCGATGGAGGTAGAAATGTTGTAGGCCCGTGTGCTCAGATTTGGGTGCACGTTAAAGAACCCCAGGTGGTCAAAATTTCTGGAGCCCTCCACCACGACGCCTCTCATATTCATATGGTGGTTTTGCGACGTCGAACCCTCCGTATCAATCAAACCTATCAATTGTAACCTTAAAGACTGTATGAAAATTAAATCTCTCTGGCCTTCGAACCTGCGGTCCTAACGCTACATTACTTCTTCCCAAAACGCAGTGATATAATAGAATATGACTTCATGGTTTCTTTTGAGCAAAGAGATTTCATATTTCTTTTTAATCAATGTTTTTTGATGCTAAGCTTGTTTAATGTCACTTCTAGCTCAGCTGTTTCTCGATTCAAAGCCTATCTACATAGTTCCAGGTTTATTTTTGATTGGCATTATTTTCGGCACACGTAAACTGCTTTATAAGCATCGGAGCACCTATACTTTTTTCTCGTCCTTTAATCTCATCAGCTTGATGAAAGTGGGTCAATACGACTGCTAACTTCAATATCTAACACTAATAAAAGAGATAGTATAGTAGCGGTGGGCTGTTTGTGGAATGTCGCATACGTGGTTTATAGTAAGTCACTTCAAAATAAGAGCCACAAGTCCGGGTAAGTACAACCTCTCCCCCCCCCCCTCCCATGCTCTCTTTATTTTGTGTGTGTGTGTGTGTGTGTGTGTGTTTCGAAAAATTTCGATAATGAAAGGTTAGCAATGTGCCTAAAGATTTATCTTTGTTTCTTGCGCTATTTCCTTTCCCGGTTACAGAACTTCAGCAAGAGAAATATGATTCATAATATTACCATTTTCAACAATGAGCTTTATTTTACTGCAAAGTGCTGGAACTGCAGCGCAGTCGCATTTTTTGAACCATGCTGCACCAAGCGTGCTCTTAACTATATTGTCTTCTTAACTTAGGACAACCAGAAATTATTCAACGCCCTTTCGAAAGTGCCGGCATGCCGGATACACGAAAACATCTCAGAAGCAGCGATTTCGGATTCTCGCAATGTTTGGCTGTCTTGTCTTAGCCAACGCCATTTAAGCGGGACCACAAGTCTGCTCAAACCACGGATTTGCACAGCATGATGTATGTGAAGAAGTCGGATACGAGGACCCACTTAGGCCAACAAATATGATGAAGAAATCCTCATCGATTGATTGATATGTGGGGTTTAACGTCCAAAAACCACCATATGATTATGAGAGACGCCGTAGTGGAGGGCTCCGGAAATTTTGACCACCTGGGGTTCTTTAACGTGCGCCCAAATCTGAGCACACGGGCCTACAACATTTCCGCCTTCATCGGAAATGCAGCCGCCGCAGCCGGGATTCGATCCCGCGACCTGCGGGTCAGCAGCCGAGTACCCTAGCTACTAGACCACTGCGGCGGGGCAGAAATCCTCATCGACAAACATAAATTAACCACCCTGCCGCGGTGGTCTAGTGGCCAAGGTACTTGGCTGCTGACCCGCAGGTCGCGGTTTCGAATCCCGGCTGCGGCGGCTGCATTTCATATGGAGGCGGAAACGTTGTAGGCCCGTGTGCTCAGATTTGGATGCACGTTAAAGAACCCCAGGTGGTCGAAATTTCCGGAGCTCTTCACTACGGCGTCTCTCATAATAATAAGGTGGTTTTGGGACGTTAAACTGCACATATTGATCAAGCATAAATTAACCTGCTTCTTTTCATTTCCTTCGACTTCTTTCACCCTCTTTAATTATTATCATATCTCTTGCCTACTCGAATTGCTTATACTTCAATGCATGTTCATGCATGTGCTGGCCAACCTATTTAATCAGCTTTTGTAAAAGCTGGGCCAAGCCACACTGTCGTGCATCAAACCCGCTTTCAGTGCTCCGCTGAACGGATGAGCAGCGAGCAGCGTCACCGACGCACGTCACAAAGTCAATGAAAAGTTGCGTGAAGTGATGGGGCTGGTTTACGCGAGGCACGAACTTGTAGGTCATCGACTCAGTTATTTATTATACTTTTTATAGTTCATTATTGAGAAAAAGCATTTTTCATACTATACCACTTTTGTGCCGTAATGAGGAAAGTTAAGTATTCTCTAGAAGATGATTATTTTCAAAAAGTTACTTATTTAAAAGAAGGCAGTTTAACTGTATTTGAAAAAAAAGGATATATCTTCCTTGATTTGTGTATTGCTGGATGAAATGCACATTATTTAAACTTTGCACATCGTGTTTATAGCTAGTGCGAAACAGCAATATAAGAGAAACGGCAATTGGGCTCCCGCTTGGGGTATTCTGCGTGATTCACAAGTGTCGCTAATTTCCATGAGCGAGTGGTGCTACTAGTTTTTCGCTGAAATGCCTGGTATTTGTTTTCCTTATTATTTGGGACGAGGTATCAGCACCGCACCCAAAGATGTGAGCGGCTTTTATCTTAAATAGGTGACCGAAATAAATATCGCAAAAAATACACTCTTCTTGCCTGTATATATTGCTCTAAATATTGACCGCGGAAATAGTAGTATTTAAATGCAGAGTGGTTCGAAAGAGAATAAAACAAATTGAAAACATATGCCATGGTCTGCCAGCCAAATGACATTACCGCTACTTTATGAAATGCCTTTTTAATTATATTTATATTTTACTCCAGTTTTCTTTTACACAAGAATTTCTACGCTTTTTAGTCTGAATTTCAGTGTTGAAATCAGGTTCTGTGCGTGTGTGATTTCATGAAATTAACCTGATAGCGGTGGCACTGGTTCCTATAATTTCGTTTTCTAACTTGAGTAGAGATTGAGGAAAACTGTTGAGGCTTAATTAAAATGTAAACCCAATTACATCCGTTATACTTAGTGCCTTATACTCATCGTCATCGCAGGAAAAATTGAAGAGCGAACGAAAAAAAAAAGAAGGAAGAAAGTGGTTGAAGGAATAATAACCTGTAAATAAATGACCAGGGTGACGTTCTATCTGCATAGTAAATAGAAGCGTACGAGCAATCTTTTTTTCAAAATCTAGGCTCACTCTCCGTAGCTATAATTACGGGGAGCAATAAGAACGTTCGCCCTCGACTCCCCAAGCACTTGGGAAGTCGAGGACGCAAATACCTTCCTGCTTCCGGCGAGCCACTCCACTGCACTTGGTGTTGATTTTGTTACCTCTACTTTTGATGCTCAGGCTCACTGAATAATATTTCTTTCATCACTAGGCTGGCTTTCATAGAAGAAATATGTCTCAGGAGTCTTGTAAACTGATGCCATGGCTGAGCCTATGCATGCAGGTATGACGCGGAATTGCACATTTAGAAAGGGACTGTTTAATGGATTACACAAAGTATAGCGTTGTGGTGCCGATGTCGCATTTCACTCCATCTTTCAGTCTATAGTCTAATCACGCTTTTGAATGACGAAACGAGAAATCCGATATATATTCTTGTAAATTGCAATAGAAACAATAATCATAAGCTGTTGTTATCTTAGGTACGTTAGTAAAAGATCGTAGGGGTGAACGAGGTTCGCCGTTGAGAAACAAAAAAAAAACAAATTTAAACCTTCCTGGCTTTCGTCCCCGATGCACAGGTTCGCAATATCGTAAATTGATCATCGCACGATGCACTGCCTTGATATGATTTTCCTGTATTCGTTCAAGAAAAAATACTCAGTTATTTTTTCCTTCTGCAGCTAAGGCGGTAGCCAGAACTTTAGGAACGTGTTGGCAGCTCTCATGTTTGGGAAAGCTTGCCATGCCAACATCCAACTTATCATCCACTTGTCAAAAGACTTTAGTCACCGTTTTACGTGGTCAGTTGAAACAATCACGCAAAACAGGCGCATAAATGTAGAGAAAACACGGCGTCAACATGGGGCAGGGCTTTGAAATGCTTGAGTGCTCCATACACCTATAGACTAAACAGGTGTGCCTCTTTGATACGGAAGGTAGTACAATCAAAGCAAAATTTAACAGCCCAAGTGTGATTTGTGTGCTTGTGACTGTAAGCGTACTTATGTTTTCACCAATGTGAACGCTTTCGACGATTACGTTATATTTTCCGTGCCTGCGTAAGTGCGTTTTAAAACTATATTCATCTAGCTTGGCAAGAGCGTCAAGGTCCGTGCTACCTATATAGACGAAACGTATACGGCAACAACAATGGAGAAAACGGAAACAACTAGAAAATATTCTACAAGCAACTATAATAAACTTCTACCTCGATTCTTTGCGACAACATTAATAAAGCGTTTTACGCTTTAGAATGTTCGCAATTCAGAGCAGTTTAAGTGGCGGGTTTAGCCTCAAAACCATAACTAGATTACTGTTGTGTTGTTATAAGAAATCTTTGCATGAACTTTTCATTTTCATGTCTGGGTCTGAATAAAAAAGGTTTGTCCTACAAGAGCAGCAGTAAGTAGTAGTAGGATGACTAGAGGAATGTTTCAGCTTAGTTTGAAAGATTAGTTTTAAAAAATCAGGCATTTCAATGTCTATCCACGTCAACTTCTGAGGTTTCTTTTTTGCAATATGCGCATGTTCTCTGTTCAGCCATTCTACGTATGTCTTGAAGTCATTACCCTATTTTCAGTAGTGTAGTTATCATATGGCTTCATGATCAATGCTTGGAATGTGGCTTATGGAGAAATTCAGAGTGAATAAATGATTTGTAAAAAACAACATAACAGAAAGTGTCTTCATTGGTTTTGGCGCTTATCTTTTGCCAGTAATTTCAATCGCGGTCATTATCGCCTTCCATTGATAGAAGAGTAAAAACATAAACAAAAAAGACTCTCACCGTCCACATCTCCCAAGTATTTTCGCCGCAATACATATCACCCCTATGGAGGTAATTACAGACTGTACCTAACGCGAGCAGAGAGAAGCCACTAATTACAACTTTCGCGCCTCGAACATCCGTTGATCCTGGGCACGCATCTTGGGCACAGGAAAAAAAAAAGAGCTGAGGTATCTATGTTGCAGAGAAACGAAATGTCGTATGCAGGCAAATGATGGAGGAAACGTAGTTGTTCAATATTTTAACGCTCTTCTAGGGATCTGATCATCACATGCTCGCAAAAATGAGCTGTTTCCTTCGTCCCAGAGCTGTATCTTTACCAAGGGCGAGCCAATTACACTCTCTGTTGGATTCCCGGAGGTGGCACGCTGAAAAGTTCATTAATTGCAGTGATTTCCTACCTGTGTTGCTACAGTAACAAATAATATAGATGAATATATTTTTCCATATTATCGGGCATGCGAAGCGGTATCAAAACTGTTGCTCGCATTATTTGTCTGAAAAAAAAATTCCTTTGATGAATCTGTCTTCTGAGTACACGGGTGGTATGCAGGCTTTGTACCTCGTACCTATTTCTGAGTTTTTCGCTTTCGTTGGGTGTTGCATTCACAAAGGTGTACTCCTTTCGCATTGGTATGGCAGACACTCCTACATGCGACTACTGCGGAGATGAAGAGACCATCGAACACGTCCTGTGTAGCTGCGCTTGCTACGACACACAGCGATGCCAGCTACGGATGGTTCTGAATCGACTTGACCCCGGACCATTTTGTGTGCAGAAGATACTAGGACCTTGGGCATCTGCCTCAGTTGCGCAGAAAGCAACTAAAGCACTGCTACTTTACCTTAAGTCAACAAACCTGAGCGACCGCTTGTAAACTGTGTGTGCTCCCCGAGTGTGCTCGTGATTGTGTGTACCTTCTCATATTTCTGCAACCTCTTTTCTCCCCTTTATCCCTTCCCTAGTGCAGGGTAGCAAACCGGATGTGCGTCTGGTTAACCTCCCTGCCTTTCCTTGTATCTTTATCTCTCTCTCTCTCTCTCGCTTTCGTTGGTTGAGAATGGAGTGTATGAAGGTATCACTATTGCGAAACTACCAACCCCACTTTGACCGTTGGCTTCGTAGACCACACCACCGTTATCTACTAGGCTTTGTACATAAGAAAACTTGCATGTGTATTTTTGAAGCAAAATATATTATGAATAGGCGCAGACTTTCGAAATAAAAGAAACATTTGGTGGTGCATTGAATTAAGAAATGTGCGAGCACTCAGCTTTTTTTTTCGTGGCTGGGCGAATTTATAGGAGTCTGAATGCCTCTTTTGTAAGATGCTAGTAATTTTAATTTTCTTAGTAGAGAGGAACGTTGCCAGAGGAGGACTATACGTGTCCTGTGGTGGGATGGTAACGGGAGAATAATATTCACATGCCGAAGTATGTTTGTATACATACATATTGAGGCTTCACGGTAAGTGTGTTTGCGATGACACACTGCATATGGTATGCGGGACAATATTTATTTTAGTTTTCTTTATGATGAAAACCTCACTGACAGTGTTCACACAATATTCATATCGTAGATGTTGGAAAACATAAGATCACAATGAATTGTGGGAATTACACGAAACTAACATAGCTCCTTTTGATAGACAAGTTATAGAATCTGAAATTTTAGCGAATCAACTCGCGGTCACCGCAATTAGGTCTGCTAATGAAGAGTCTGTGTGTGTAAGCAATGAGCAGCTCACGCTTTTTAAGCAAGGCTAACTGCCTGAGAACTTCTGAACCTGATGGAATGACAAAAAATAATGCAATAGATAAAGAGTTAATTACATGACAGCTTCTGTTTTCGCCTTGTTTCTCTTAGGTGACAGTTTAGGCATGTTGGTAAGACAATAATGAAGCCTCGAGCCACAAGGTGAAGTAAAAGGAAAACACAAAACAAACAGAGAGATAATGTGGCTCCTTGCCCTCATTGCTAGTTTTGAAACAAAGACAAAAGGGGAGAGCTATATTTTTATCATACAAGCGCTTCTGTTTTTTTTAAGAAGAAGATTACCAAAGTGGCGTTTAACAGAATGATACGGGCATTCATAGTTTCTAATATTGTATACTTGGTAGCCTCCTCATTCGTTCATTCTAATTGGGGTGTCTCTTCCGCTGTACAAAATGGGTTGATTAAATTGGGGTGGCTTTTATTTCAAATATTTTTTTCCAACTATTCTATAAGTCATTAGTCATAAAATTCATGGAATCACTTTCTTTCTATGAATTTCCATTTATTTTAGCCCATATCTATGAAAGTGTATGAGCGATACATAAAAACACTCACCATCGCTTTCATTATTACACTAACAATGTCTTTGTCCTGGCATCGTGCGTGAAGAAGTTCATTGATTGTTGTCTCTTTCTATGCAAATCATACCTCGACTTGCATCACCACACCTTAGTGCGCAGCAACAAAGCACTGTCGAGACAGGTGTAGGCATACTGAGAGAGTTTTGTTACAGTCTCTCACTGCAGCCTTGCAATAAACATATCTCAACACAGGACAATGTGGTGGAGACGACTAACACACTGGAAATCTCCGCAGCACATTCAATGCCCACGTACGATCGCAGCACGTCGCTGTTGCTACATCCACTTTTCTGCGCCATCATGCCTGTAAGCGGCTGCTGCTATTTTCATGCGGCGCCGTTACGCAAATTCTTTAAGTGCAGCTGAGGCTTCATACAATTAAGCGTTCTTCGAGCAAGACAGCTGTGACATGTGTCACCCACATCGACAAAGGCGCGTGCTTAATGAGACTGCCGGTGCTAGCCCGGATGGCACAAATTGCTGCGTCATTTTGTGCAGATACGCATTTCTGTCGACAAGTAGCTGGGCAGATTGACCCGGAGCACTGACAGCGAGGTCACCCCCTCGAGAAGATCTGTCTTAGATGACACGCAAACAACGAGGCCTGGCCACTGCTACAATGGCGCTATACTTTTGAGCGCCTGAATCGCATCAACCGCTAGAGCACAGGCATGTGCGGTGGTGCTGCTTTATGGTTCACAGCAAGAGCACTAGAAGAAGTGGGTGCCATAGATATTGGCAGTGTTAAGCTTCGATGTTTATTCATTTCCGGGCGTCCTTGATCTCGCTTTCTGTAAATAAAGTTTGGCATGTCTTTGCGTTTGCTATAGAGCAGGGCTGCCAACGTTCTAGCATCGCTTACAACTTACATCATAATGCACCAAACTCATTTAAATTTTTTCCGATTTATTTGTTGTCAAATAACAGCAGCGCAATGAAAACTCCGGAAACCTTGCAGCCACCTGTTCGTAGAAAAAAGAAAATCATTTCACCTACTTACAACATTCATTACCACATGCAAACACGTTTAACGCCTCACAAAGATGTGTCTACTGTAGAATCGTAATCACTACCAGTAAAACGAGTATTCCCCACAGCACAGAGTGGACACTATCTCGCTCTAATGTCTACGACAATGTTTGCTGTCCAGGCTGCACTATATTTACTGCAAAAATAGGGGGACATTAGAGCACCGATGCATGTTGCACGTATCAAAGTTACGTATCTTTTAATTTATTGTTGTGCCCATTCAATAGTGAGGAGGAAGAAACAGACGCTGGCTGTTCTTCATGGTTGACTAATAGTGTTGTTGCAATCTTGTAATATATTTCATGTAAGCATTTTATTTATTCTTTTAAACAAACATAGCACTCATGTACTTTGCCAAAAGATCTTTATACCTTGCTGAACTCGATCATTTTTTTTTCAGTCAAATAGGCTGAAAATAAATTGTGTTGCAATGAACCCTTAACGTTTGTTGCATACCGACGCATCTCTAAATGTCAGAAGAGCCAATGAGGCAATTCAGGTAAAAAGTTGCTTTTGATTTTTACAAAATCAAAATATAATATGATAATATGAATGACTCTGCACGTCATGCATGTTTTATTTGCATGAACTGCAGCAAGCCTTCGTTACCCCACTTTCAATTCTACGCTGATCGGCAGTGAATGAGACTTGGGCCTGTGAGCCTTGATTTTTCGGAAATGTTCCGCCTTTACAAGTAGGCAGAAATAATCATAAAGCACACTGAAAATTAAAATTCATAAGGTCATTCGTAGCGATTATTACAAGACCTTCCAAACAAACGGACAACTGCTGATCTTCCTGTGCTCTCACTCGTTAAGTTTGTTTTAGTTTGATCTAGCAGAGACAGTTGTGAGTTGGTGCCAATTCTTTTTATTGCTCGGTACAATGTCAGAGTTTCTAAAAACACTACAGAGTCAAAAATGAACCTTTTGTCACACGTCAAAAACTTTTTTACTCACTTTGATACCTTCTTTTGTTGCTGTTCTACATCGGCATGATTAGGTTTCAGGAAAATTGCTTGCAAACTCGTCGTCACGCAATTTATTTTTTTTAATTCATCAAGTTTGATAATCTAATTCCGGATCATATAAGGATGGATGTACATTGAGCTTTCAGACCCTGTCTTGGCGCTCACTTTCAAGGATGTAATAAATGAAGACGTAAAAGTCAGCTGTCAGATGCTTGAGGAGAACAAAAAAAGAGGCAAGGATGGTCTCACCTCTGGCATTGCTTATTTTTTCCTGATCCCACGCGGTAAAAGTAAAGCACAAAAAAGTCTGCGCTTCAATCGAAATCATAAAAATCTGTAGAAAACAGTGTGCTTTGTGAACACTGATTCACAAAACTGTCGTTCATTCTTCTCGGTAAAGAAAAAAGTAGTGGCTTAGGTTATGTCAATTCAAGGATGATTGCCTAGATGTAAATAAATTTCAATCCTTCTTTTCTGAAGCGAAATTCTTTCTCTTGATTTCCTACGACATTTCTCTGACGGAAAAGTTTTTCGTCCAGCATCTTACCGTACTTTTCTTCAAGACGTGATGGAAACACTACCCATGTTGTTGCTGCTGGTACCTTCGGTGTACGTTAAAAAAAAAGCATTTAAAATATAATGCTTGAATGAGAGTAGGAATCGTCACATCCCCTCGTCGATCTATTTCGGTGATTGCAGATTACAGGTGAATCCACCGTGGTTGTCGTAAATGTATAGATGTACTGAATGCTGTCATAGCTCACAATATTACCTTCTTATTGTTTTTATCGCAACCGATTCACCGTAGAAGAAACATACATTTTTTTGCTTTTTTGTCCCTCCACCTTCTTCTTTTATGTGGGGCCAACGTTTATGACAGCCCAGAACGCCCTACAACGTAACAAAACGAACGGGTAGTTTTTCACTGAGGAAAATAAGTGGAAAGATAATAAGTGGAAATATAATAAGTGGAAAAGATAATAAGTGAGGAATAAGTGGAAAGGAGATGATATGTAGGATGTCCGTTAGGATTATTGTCTTTCGGTGCCTCGACCAAGAAGTAATAATTATTCTAACACAACCGGGAGAGCACAGAAAAAGTAACTAATCTATTCTTCTTAGTATAATGCAGCGCTGAGCCGAAATAGGTCGAATTTAGGCAGCAGTAACTTGCATTATACAATCCATCTGTAAGCGAACTGAATAAGTATAAAGCTCTTGCTTTAGTGTCGAGGGCGGTTTGTACTGCTTCCATGGACTGTCTCTCGAAGTGGAATGTTAATGTGAAAAAATAAGAGACCCATATGACCACATTTGTCTTCGCAGACCCCTTTAGGAGAAAATCTAGGGGCATATAAATGTTCTACTAAGACCACCGTTTGCTGACAGGAAAGGGTGTTGAAGTTCAGTCACATTTTCTGCAACGACTGTGCAGCCGTATTGAAGAAACCAGCTCATGCAGTACCCAATACATTTGTCTAGAACTGAAAAATCTGTGTATCGAGAAAAGCCCTTGAGAAATACCGGAGGTTGGTGGGGGGGGGGGGGGGGGGAGGACAAATTCTTTCAACAACAAAAAGAAGATTGCGAAGCTTGCATGAAATAGCGAAGGGCATCGAACAATGAAGCTCGTCAAATCTGAAGTCAAACCTAATTGCTTGAAGGCTGCTTCTGGGCCTGACGAAGGGGACGCAGGCTGTTTTTGGGTTGCTTCTATGACATTACTAAATTTCAGCTAGGTGATGCTAGGTTGTTTCTGCAATAATGCAGGGTGCAGAGATGTCAAGTTAAACCACAGGCAGTCACAGACATGACACGGGCACGTTGGCATGGCCGTAGACCTTGCATCATTTTGAGATCTTCTCCCTGCCACCATTGCCTTTCCTTGCACTTTTATTTGTGTCCTTGTACATACTGGTGGTCTCCGGCTAGCCATCAGTGCTTCCCAACTATTCGATTAGCTAAATGTTGCGTTCTTGCGTTTTGCTTCAAATTTGGAGCCGTGAGTACCAAATTTCCTCAGCACATTACACTTTATGTTAATGATATTTGTCTGATAGGCCGCACAGTGAGCATCACTTGTTTGTTGGGCTGAATGTTGCCTTCGTTTTTAGTTTACCGGTGGTGAGTCATTGAATTTATTCAATTTCAGTTGCACATACCGGCTTAAGGTGAGCCTAAAACAGAAAAGAAGAATGAGTGCTCTAGGCTGCTTGAAATGACAGCACCCCAACGCTGGAGTGAGGCTCAGGTTCTGTAAAAAAAACGCAAGTCGGGAGATCATGATAAAGAAGTATGAGCGCATGTTAAACATGCAAAATATAGTAATATTGCAGACAAAACCATATTGACAAAGATCGAAAGAACAAAAGAACTGATTGATTGATTGATTTGTGGGGTTTAACGTCCCAAAACCACCATTTGATTATGAGAGACGCCGTAGTGGAGGGCTCCGGAAATTTTGACCACCTGGGGTTCTTTAACGTGCACCCAAATCTGAGTACACGGGCCTACAACATTTCCGCCTCCATCGGAAATGCAGCCGCCGCAGCCGGGAATCGAACCCGCGACCTGCGGGTCAGCAGCCGAGTACCTTAGCCACTAGACCACCGCGGCGGGGCAAAACAAAAGAACTGCCATCCGCAGTGAAAACGAAGATGTGCAGGATTACTGGGTAAAAACTTTATACACTGCGTTCTCCATACAGCACCCCACTTGCACACAAAGAAGTGAGAACTTACAGAACAGAATAAAGTGGCTATTTTTTTATATTTTGTAAGAATGTCGAGAAGAACACGCAGCAAGATGCCCGATTCATGTGACAACGTACTTTTCTCGGCGCATTTTCGCCGTGCTTTAGGAGTGGAGTAACTAGCGAACAATTCCAAGTGACAAAGAAATATGAAAGCCAATCGTTATTCACCTGAAGTAACAATAATTATGCGAACATCCAAGACACGTTCATTTCGAGCGCACTCAAGCTTACGTAGCGCAGAGAGATAAGATGCAAGCAAAAACATCCAACACCAACAGTGCTTATGCGTACTAGTAAGTATGCAGAAGCAAAGCATATACCTAAGGCTATTTTTAAGAGCCTAGTTCCTTATGCTCACATGACGTTCGTTGTCGCAGCCGGTGTAGGTTCCCGTCTTCCGTCTGTCTACACCGTACATAGAGCGTTTATAGCACGCATATATCATACTCTGTTTGTCCGTCTATTCATTCGATTGTCTGTCCGTACATGCGTCAATCTGTCCGTCTATGCGTGCGTTCGTTCATTCGTGCGTCTGTCCATCCATCCTTCTGTGCATATGTTCGTTCGCCCGTCCATCCATGCATCCGTCTGTCTGTCCATCTGTCCGTACATCCGGGCGTCTATCCATTCATCCGTCTCTGCATCCATCAGTATATCCGCACACCCGTTCATCCGTTCTTTATACTAGCAAGCGACTTCAATGTTAACATTATGGACCTTAGAACCTAGCTTCGCTCCGCCGTCAGCATTCAGCGCTAAGGCCTAAGGTGAGCGCTAGGGTCAGCGTTTAGGTCAGCGCTAAGGCTCACAGAGCGCTAGCTCTGTACACAGAGCACTAGCTTGCCGTGTATTATCTATTCCGCTGAAACAATCACACGGCTGCTCTGGCACAGTATCTTTTGATGTGAGAGCCCGAAACTCTCGTGCCAAACGCGTAAAGCAGAACTCCATTGAGCAGCTTGATCGGAGGGCGAGTGTGCTGCTGCTTTTCTTTGTACTTTTCGCTGCCAAATGCTTCTGGAGACAATATAATCCCCCGTACATGCCGTCGATAGTGAAACAGCGCGACAGTGCCAGTAACGTCATGATGGGACTTTACGTCCTGCGTTCGTTTATTTGGTCTCGCAATAAAGAAAATATAACACAGACATTAGCGTATCAGAAAGGCATTTTCTTTTCAATTAACTGCGTTCTTTAGTTAACTATTTTCTCCTTATTTACCAGATTTCTCGCTTTATCAACTTATGCCGTAGAGCACACTAGTGTAAAAAAAAGATTCAGTAGTGCTATTACACCGGGAGGATTATTTTGTGTCAGGCAGCTTTAAAAAAAGCAGCAAAAACGGCACACTAATTGCTGTCTTGCTGGAGCAGATGGCAAGGCATGCACAAAGCAATAATAAACTTCGCAATCGGACAACACTACGACCCAATTTTTCGGTATCTGCAAGCCTCGCTTTTAATCAGCAGAAACGAAAAAACGGCATTCGGTGTGTGCACAGTATACGTATTCGTCGTTTGATGAAACCACTTCACAGAGAATTAAATAAAAAACATCACACAACCTTGCGGCTGTCACCAGAAGTGACCAAAACAGACATTTATTAGTCTTTTTCGTGCTCATTGCCTTCTCTACTTCAAGCTATAAACTTTGACGATAATCACCATCCATCACGTGAAAAAAGCACGTACGACTTGTGACGCGTAACCACGGTAATGCAGCAATCTTCGTTTATAATATCGTTCATGCAAGCAATACACACACACACACACACACACACACACAGAGAGAGAGAGAGAGAGAGAGAGAGAGACAGACAGAGACAGAAAGAGAGACAGACACAGACACAGACAGACACAGACACAGACAGACACAGACACAGCCAGACACAGACAGACAGACAGACAGACAGACAGACAGACAGACAGACAGACAGATAGATAGAGAGAGAGAGAGAGAGAGGAACTAATGCGAAATGCTGCGCTGTATCTTACCTAATGTACGCTGCTGCAATTTATCTAGTAGCGCTATTGCATGAGTACAAGGCCCAGACGCCCATCGTTAACCTCTGGTATCGAGATTTTCCAAGCCGCAGTACTTCGCCCTTCAAAAGGAAAGATGATCGTCCATTAGTGCAGCGTTTTTTGAAAGCATGCTGGTCCATCGGCGACTTTTAGCTCGCAATCCTACTGGTCAGATTGTATAGGGCCTCGGTAATCCTTTGAGCAGCGCCGCCTGACTTAAATCAATAAGTGGCAAGTGAACAGGCGACGGCGAGAAAGCCACGCGGTCATATGTTTACTTGCAAGAGCTACTGGAATAATATTTCATTACTCGCCCCACATGAAAGGTTCTGTTTCTTTCTTGGCACTTCAGAAATTCGTCGGAAAGTGTGTGTGTGATTCGGTCTTTCTGTACACATGCCTTGCGGGCGTATGGATGAATTTGCAGCTTCGTGAATTTATTTCACTGGTCACGCTTGGTAGTTGCCTTTATTGTACCATTTCCTCTTTATTTAAGGTAAATGATGCCAGAGTGCTCGTTATTGACTGAAAAGAAAACTCCTTAAAAAGTGATGCATTGCTCGAGGAATCCCGTAGATAACAGATGACGAATGTTAGGTTTGGGTGAATGGTTTGAATTGCTTGCTTTTACTTCTATGTCAGCTTTCTGAAAAGCTTATAAAAGAAGATTTTTTTTTTTAAGAAGAGAGAACTTGTCTAATAATGACGTCACTTTTCTTGGTAGTGTGGAGATGAATCCTGCAAATAAAACAAAATCTAAAGTCTCTCGGTTCTTAGCGCAAAGCGTCACGCGCGCACGATGCAATTAAATTTTTCTGCTTATAACGCAGAAATAAAAGGCCTTTAACGCACAGGAATGCTGTTAAATTAAGCAGCCATCTAGAAACTATTCTCGTGCATAGTTATTAGCAGCATGTTACCGCTGACGTGTGGTAGTGAGCTTCGTAAGTAGTACGATTGAAAAAGTGATCGTGCATTGCGTACCTATTCAAACATTACAATTAACAAACATTGATTGTACATAGGGAAATCAAAAGCCTGCAGAGTCTGCTAGCTAGAGACCATCATCTTTTCAGTTATATATGCATTGCATGCTGCACGTCGTTTGCTTCGGTGGCTTACATTCCTTTTGAGAGTGTTACCGATCGTGAGCATTATCCAAACTGCACGTTTCATGTCAGCGAAAAAAGACAATATTTCGGAAAACAAGATGTAACTTCACTGGGTTGATTGATTGATATTGATATTGGGGCTTTAACGTCCCAAAACCACCATATGATTATGAGAGACGCCGGAGTGGAGGGCAACGGAAATTTGGACCACCTGGGGTTCTTTAACGTGCACCCAAATCTGAACACACGGGTCTACAACATTTCCGCCTCCATCGGAAATGCAGCCGCCACAGCCGGGATTCGATCCCGCGACCTGCGGGTCAGCAGCCGAGTACCTTAGCCACTAGACCACCGCGGCGGGGCGTGACTTCAATGGATCTGAATGACCCAAGCGCAGGGCTTTTATTTTTCACAGAATTATCGGTGGCTGGTCACTGTATAGTTAGTAGCCTGGTTCATTACTGTGCGATATGTCCGAACGAAGAAACCTTACAGCACACCCAAAAGAGGCAGTGTTTTGGTGTCTACAATGAAAGGGTTTAAGTGGAAATTTTTGGGAATATAAAATGACACGCGATTAATTAGGCTAGTTATTTCCAACGTTACTAGATAATTTTTTCTGTTTGCAAACTGCGGCGCCGCGAGTGTCACCCTTCCCTGTACCGGTCAAAAAGCCGCAAGCGCGCCCCCTCTCGGCGGTGCCGTCTGACAACGGCACCGACGCTGTCAGCGTTGGCGTGATCTGCATGGTGCCGGGTGTTTTTTAATGTCTTCAACTCAGTCATCGCTTTCCCTGTGAGCTACACAGCTCACATGTGTCATGTGACGGTTCTTGAATGTGAGAAAACATGCCTCGCTGCTTTGTGACTGGTTGCCGAAGTGGGTACGATTCGACGAAATACGCGGCCGAAAAGAGACATTTTTTTTCAAGCCTCCCGCTGACGAGGTGCGCCTTCAGAGATTTCAACCATAAATTTGAAAGCAAGGAAAAGGTGGCTGTAGCAAACAAAAAAAGCACGTCTCCTGTAACTCTGGCTCATGCCTTTGAAGAAAAGTGGCTTCCAGTTTGTTTGTTTCAGTGTTCAGTAAATTGTGTTTAATTTGACTTTGTTCAGTGTTCAATAAATTGTGTTTAATTTGACTTTGTGTTCTCGTCATCTCGCGCATTTTATAGCCTTAAAAAGGCCAAATTTTTATTGAAGTAGTTCGGTATCTTTCTATGCTATGCACTTCGATTCAGGTGCACGTTAGAGAAACCCCAGGTGGTTAAAATTTCCAAAGCCCTTCACTACGACGTGCCTCATAATCATATCGTGGTCTTGGCCCGTAGAACCTTCGATATTATTGTACGATGAGCCACGCACTACAGCCATCTAATGACGCCGGATATGTTAAAGTGTAAAGCCCAGAACGACTTGTTCGTTCCAGATAACTGAATCGTTTGATTCGCATTATTTTAGAAGAAAGATACCGAACTACTTCAATGAAAATTTGGCCTTTTTAAGACTATAAAATGCGCGAGATGACGAGAACACAAAGTCAAATTAAACACAATTTATTGAACACTGAACAAAGTCAAATTAAACACAATTTACTGAACACTGAAACAAACAAACTGGAAGCCACTTTTCTTCAAAGGCAAGAGCCAGAGTTACAGGAGACGTGCTTTTTTGTTTGCTACAGCCACCTTTTCCTTGCTTTCTAATTTATGGTTGAAATCTCTGAAGGCGCACCTCGTCAGCGGGAGGCTTGAACAAATGTCTCTTTTCGGCCGCGGATTTCGTCGAATCGTACCCACTTCGGCAACCAGTCACAAAGCAGCGAGGCATGTTTTCTCACATTCAAGAACCGTCACATGACACATGTGAGCTGTGTAGCTCACAGGGAAAGCGATGACTGAGTTGAAGACATTAAAAAACACCCGGCACCATGCAGATCACGCCAACGCTGACAGCGTCGGTGCCGTTGTCAGACGGCACCGCCGAGAGGGGGCGCGCTTGCGGCTTTTTGACCGGTACAGGGAAGGGTGACACTCGCGGCGCCGCAGTTTGCAAACTGAAAAAAGTATCTAGTAACGTTGAGTTATTTCTGTATCTTTGCAGACATCAGTCTTCCAACAACAACCGCAACAATAAATGACATATGTGCATTGAAATGCAACAATGAATATTTGCTACTGATGAGAACTGGATAAACTAGTCATTAAAAATATAAACAAGCTAACTGTGCACGTGGTTTTAATGTCAGGTCACTTTATATCTGTCCTCTGTGACAGATTTTCGAAAATGCCCATGTATCGAAGTTTCGCTTTCACCGCTTTAATATCTCTTAGTGTCACAAGTGAGTTATTTTTTTACAAAACGCGAGTTATTTTTTTCAACACCTCAAAGCATCACATGACGTATAGTTAGTATCAATCAAGGACCGGGCAAGTGTAGTGTCACTTGCAACCTGAGTTTAAACACGCTGCGTTTCGGAATTTAAAAACCTATTGTGTCAGGACCAGCTGAATGAAAAATCCCCAAAGAAAGCACACACCGACATCTAAAAAGGTGAGATATACTGATGCTTTCATGCTGCCTGATCTGCTGAAGCTTCTTCGCTGAATCACACCTGCTGGCTGACATCATAAACTTTAGAGAATAAAACTGCGTTGGGCACACAGAGTTCACCCCTTGTCTGCGTAGCCAACACACATAAGTAAAAAGTCTACGCTTCTCCTTGAAGTGAATGATAACGAGGGGCTGAAGATATGTCCCAAGGTCCGTAATATCTACGTTGAAGTCGGCGACTATATAAAGAATGAATTAAATGACGGACAGATGGACACACGCAGGCCGAACGGACGGACGGATGGACGGACGACACATGGTTTCACGGACAGGTAGTGGACGCGCGCATGGACGGACAGATACATAGACGAATAAACTGGCCGTACAGGTGCGTTTTTAACCGCTGTGTAGCAGGTGCTGTGAGACGAGTGTGGACTCCGTTACATCACAGGACAATGCTAGCCCCTAACGAGCTACCCCGCTAATAAATGGAACAAGGAAAACAATAAGCTCAGGAATGAAGACAACGAGTAAAAGGCAAGGACAAACTATTGCGAGAAATTGTCAAATAAAAATTTGGCCACGTATCTGCATGTTACACTGCAAATGTCGTCGAAAGACGAAAGTCTTGCGTCTGGAGAGAGTGAACAAAATGTTTATTTGATGTTCTGCGCAAGAAAATCGCTCAATGGTATTCTGGAGACGCTGCGTCAGAATGCCTCGAGCGTGCAGCGGAGGCGAACGAGCACATGAAGTAACGTCACACGTGAGACATGAGCGCTCTCTGGCAGTTATCTTGGAAAACGAAAAGCACGGCGTGCGCGCCCATCTTGGAGGCGATAAGATGTAGAACGCAAGGCGAAGGGTAGGTACCGCCACCATGTCGTCTTAGCAAAGCATAGGAAACACTTGCCTTTTCATGCAAACGTTGCATTATTAGCGCAGCGTGATAAACGCTATGGTCCTTAGAATTACTTATGTATGCCTTTTCTTGTAAAATACACACATACAGAATATGTAAGGGTTGTTATGGTGTCTCAGATATGCATGATACTTGTTGTTTAATTGACAATCGCACAAGTATGAACGCTGATTCTTGAGCAATAGAGGGCGCTGCGAATGGCGTCGGCCGTTTGGCAAACCATCTGGTGTCTTTTATGGTATCGTTAAGGGCAGACAAACAGACAAATGTACAGGCAGACCGTTTTTTGTTGTTGTTGAAGGTCCCCAAGAAAGAATTTCGTCTGTAAAACTTAACTTGGACCTTTGATGTTCATCATGTATATCAATGGCTAGTGGGATATCGCCGAGTCGTCACAATTAGATATGTACGCAGACGATACTAACGTTTTATTTGAAGCTGTCACCATACCAGATCTCGAGTAAAAGGTGAACTACTATATGAAGCAACTCACTTCATAGCTACGATAGAACAAATTACAAATGAACACTTCCAAAACAAAATATATGATATTTGCCTCGACTGATAAACCATGAAACTGCAACGGAATTTTTTTAGACAACAGAATAATCGAGAAGGTTAATTGTTGAAAATTTCTAGAAGTGTGGTTTCAGGAAGATCTGGCCTGAAACATACATGTAGACAAAATTGTAACAGAATTAAGTAAGACTGTTGGCTGCTTATACGGATCGAGTACTCTGGTTCCTTCTTGGCTGAAAATTTAATTGTATTATACACTATTTTACTCCCGACTAAGCTACTGCATATTAATCTGGGACATGACCCCACAAAAAATTATAAGAAGCTGATTGTGCTGAAACAAAGAGTCTTACGGACACTTTATGTTTATCGTGGACCATTACAGAGCTTTAGAACGCAGCCAGTTTTTATCAAGTACACTATGTTAAAGGCAAATCAAGTGTATTATTTCAAGTCCGTGCAACATATCAAAACAGGACACACTATATTACGGATGAGCCCACCAACCTGCGTTACAGCTTTCGGCAACACTATCTGAAAGCACCAAAAATCAGAACAAATTATGGCAAACAGTTACAAAGTTACCAAGCACCTTCACTACTCAATAGAATACATGAATTTTGAGACGAAGTTATGGAAGCGTAGAGTGAATAATTTAAAACACTGCTCATTTCACAAAATATTGAGTTTGTCTGACAAAGCTGCTGTATGTATCATCAATTTCCGTGTCCTAATTGCACATTTTAGTTGTTGACTGGTACAAAATGACCTATCAGTGTGTTGTGTAACATTTTTGTTGTTTTTTGCAGACATAACGAGTTTATTCTCTTTTTTTTCCACTTTTGAGTACACAAATCCTTTTATTTTTGTGACTATTCAGTGGAATATGTTCGTACAGGATACATTGCATTGACTTGTGCTCTGTACGGTCTGCGTGCCGAACTGTCGTAGGAGCAGAAGCCTTTGTCAGGCCACATGGCCTTTAGCTTCTGCTACCTTTCTGTTATAAACAGAAGAAATAAAGTCAATTCAAATTTCAAATATTTGGAGTAGATGACTGATGATCGATAAAAAGTCCTCACTATCATCACGACAGCACCAAGGTGCCTATCGACTATATGCTATTGTCTTCAAGCCATAAGGCTCGACGTCTTACTGCAAGACAAAACAGCATCTAGATGATGCTTGTGGATAATTCTTATTGTGGCGCAGGCACAACAGCTCAAAAGCCATTCCCACTCCTAACGTTTTTTAGGGTTGAATAGTCACCATCATTTATTACCCTAATTATTTTGGCCGCGCTCAGTCGAAGCTCGCAAAGTACAAAATATTTAGTAGTGTAGTTCCTCACAGAAGTCCCAAGGAAGGAGGACCATGCCTTATATGTACATATGAAATACCAGGGTGCAATGTATAGAAGAGACAATGAACGAACACAATACAACGAGTAACCGCTGAGAACTGTCTGTAAGATCGAGTCCTGTAAACCAGGTGGTAACCCCATGTGTTCTGCGGTGAACCTCTCAGTTACAAGAAGAACTCTATGGCTGTTCATGTGGGGAGCAAAGACATGGCTTTTGGTTACAAGTTTGGTAACAGTAAAACCGTGAGCTTGAGCTCGCAGATCACTTGTCTGCTTGTAACAATATTTCTCTCTGGCTTCCGCGACTCATTACGCTGGCTCGGAGTCACCGAAAATCTGCTGAGCAGCGCTATTTTTTTTCCGAAATTCAGAACAAAAAGGAATTAGCCAGTGCAAGTATTTGGTGACTAAATGTTGTTATTGCTTTGCTTTGGATTATTCTTATCTAATTCGCTGGGCTTTTATATTTTTCTGCGAAGTTTGTTTTAGTAAATTTTACTCAACAATAAATTCATGATTATTATAATTACAGCAATTGTCGGAACCTGAAAACTAACGTTTTTTTTTAAAGGTGGCTCTCAGGTGGTCGATTTCAATTATAGGCTTAGAATTTCTGAGAAAGTGAAATTATTCAAGTGCTATAAGGACTGGTGCCGAAGCATAGTCTTATACACATTTTTTAATGTCATGTACCTGAGAAAATGCTGCGAGAATAGCAAAAACAAATCAAGAAATCACGATAGCACTACATGTGCAACAATTATCTCTAAACCGTTCTCTTTCGTAAAGTTTGGTCTGTTTCATAAATGTGAATAAGAAAATTTTGAAATATGAAGTGGAAACAAAATCATGTGTTAGAAAATACAAATACATTTAGGTAATCTTCCGGGTGAGAGCCTGCCTAACGACGAGCGACAACCGCTGTTGGAGCGGTTTCGACACGATGCAGTTTTCATGGTTTTTTCATGTGCGTGGATTAGTGGATGCCGCGGAAGGTATATCCTTGTGCTATCTGAAAAAAAACTGAGGGAACATATAGCCAAAAAATAAATGAGTTGAAACAACTAAAGAAAATACATCATCTTTGCTCGTACTGCTTTGTCTCGTTTTTCAACGTTAGCGAGTCAATGTTAGCGAGTTCACAATTTCGGCAGTGAAAGGTATTTGCTAAATCAATATTCTCCTTTATTTCTGTGAGTTTCAGTGGAAACGAATGGCTAATTAAGGCCAGGTGAGAAAAAAAAAGGAGATAGAAAAGTAAAGAGCCGCTTAGCATATGTGCATCTTCAGAAAGCATTGAAGGAGACCTTTATTGACAAGTACATCTTTTTCAGGTGAGCTGACGTGTGCAGCGAATAGCTTCTAAGAAAAAGACTGTTCGCGCGACCATTGTTGGTCTTGTTGCATCAAGCTCTGTGTATCTGAAATTTCATATTACTTGAGTGCACTAAGTGATGTTATGGAACACTACTGAATGCGCATCGAGTCAGTTGTGAATATTTAAGCGAACATATAAACGCTGGTATACAAAGCAACGGCCTTTTTATCAATAGCACACCACCGAAAATAGTTATGCGGTCTTAAGTATTACGTATATACTTTAGGGTCGCAGATGAAATTCTCTGTAAATACACCAATGAACCTTTATACAATGCAAAAGCAGCAGCGTTTTGTTGACAGCAAATATTTTGGCAGCTTTTTGTTTTCCTAAGGTTATTCAATCGCCAACTTTTCTTTTTATTTTCATAAAGGCAATTTTAGTGCATTTTTTTATTTGACTACTATGTGGCCATAATATGTTATTGTGTTGGTAATTGCTGCCATGTGATTCCTCCTGTAGCGTCGCAGATGGGGAGTTCCTTTTGTACTTACGCCGAATGAATAAGTTACTGAAGTTAATGCCAAGAGCTAAAGCGGAGAATGAGTTCTTGCTCATCGCGGCCAATATTTCATGAGGGTGAAATGAAGAAACACACTTTGTCATTTGCTCTAAGATCAAAATTTATCGGTGGTTCCTCCTTACGGACCTAATGTCGTCCTAGTAAATGATTAATTTTTAGTCTACTGGGAAGCTCCAGTTTTATAATATGAACTTTCATAAAGCGTCATGCTGAATGGGATTGGTCGACAATCTGTTTTAGGGGTGAAGCTCCTTAAAGCGGCACGCGTTCGTCCCTCATCGTAGTACGTATACCATGTCATACGCTTTGACCTGCAAGGTGGTGCCGGTGGGAGATTTCTCCTGTGCGTTGTTGAACAACAAAAAAATTCGCAGCGTGCGCGTCAACTCAAAGCCGAATTTTCCTGTCTCTCATTTCCCATTATCAGTCATTGGCATGCACATTGAGCACTATCTGACAAGAAAAGGTTGCTAAATTATACTCGCAGGGCGTAACCTTCTTGGTTTTAGAAAGGTTTAGCGAGCGTTGGGCCGCAGTGCCATGAATACAGTTAACTAGAATATACCATGAACTCGAAGTGGTTAAAGGTGGGAAGTAAACACGAAGCGCAAGCCGTAATAAAGTGTGCGTGTGCCACCTCTCGTTTAGTCTTTGGAATGTCTCTGGATAATGGTGCTTCTATATGCGGAATATATCATGAAAAGAGGCGAGATGGTGGTACTTGGAGTGTTGACTAGATGGACGAACGGACACACAGACAGATGCATAGACGGACGCATGGATGGCTGCACGGACGGATGGACGCATGGACGGACGAAGTGGTGGATGCATGGACGAACGCAGGGATGGACGCACGCATGGACCTGCAGACGCACGAACAGACACATGCACGGACGGGCGGATGGATGCATGGACGGACGCATGGACGGACCCAAGCCAGAAGAAATGGACGGACGGATGCTTCGCCCCATTCCATCAATCACCCCGGGGATATGCTGCCCTTTTTTTCATTTCATGAACGTTGATCAATTTCCAGGGCCTTCGCTGAACCAATGTAAGGAATTTCGCTTCAATTTATTTCCCAGCCCCTGTTTTTGCATGTACGATTACCTGCTACTTGTACGCTTGCTCACTCTTGTATGCATCTGTTCCTGCACAAACGTAAAGCAAGAAAGTTCTCAAAGTGGGACGCGGCGGGCAGTATAGAGCACTAAAGAAGCAGAATTAACAGATAACTGAACTGCTGCACTCATCACTAATGTTGCCTAGAAAGAGCTGTATTGATGCAGATGCATACTAGGACATATTTGAAAAATAAATGAAGAAAATTTTAATGAAGTATGGCATTATTGTATAAAAACGATGCTATTCAGTTTTTACCGATTTCTGAAAACAATCATCAGTTGCGCGTCGCGAAGCAGATGTTTTGCTGATACAACCTAGTTTCCACATTATGGCACTTCATGACTCATTTACTCAATCATCTGATTTTTATTATTTACTAAAGAGTATTAAACAATCCCATTCAAAAGCATGACTCAGTATGCGAGAGCAAATGTGATTTTAGCGACGTTTTCATATGTGAGGGTGTTCTGTTTAACCACTTGTATTACAGGATGCCACCTCGGTAAACAGTTAGCATCATCTTAGTACGTCTGTCACTATCTCTATTCATTTTTTCTGATAACCCCTATTGCAAAAACCAGTGCCACTGGGTACCAATTTCCCGCGTCATGCCTGATTATGGGCCCAGTACGGCGCCGGTACCAGCGCCACCCAGCGCAGGTACTTCAGAGTCCCAGTACTCTGCGCAAAATGGCTTCACGGGGTTAAAACAGGGGTGCCCATCCACCATAAATAAATAAGTTTATAAGTAAAATAGCGCGAATTAACAATAACAATAAAAAATATAAAAGATAAAATGCCACCTGACGGGATTCGAGCTCGCTACTTACTGACTTCGAATTGAGTACGTTACCCACTACGCCATGCCAAAACATACATGCCTGGTTGTAAAATGATTATTTATCCGAAGGACGCGCCATTCGACTTCATGTTTACAAGTTGCACAGTCAAGATTGGTGCGATATTCCTCTCAAAATAACAATTGCGTCTTGATGTGACAGTGACGAACGACTTCCCGTGCCCGAATGACGTGCGGATATTAGTAAGAGCACAAATTTGTTTGAAGCATCCACATCTTAACTCTGAAAAAAAACTGAAATTGACTGTAGGAGCCGCCACAGATTGTCGGCTGTTGCTGCCGATTGTTTTTTTCCCTTTAATAGTCGGTTCTAACACTTGCTATACTGGCCAACATGTACAAATGACTTAAAATGTCCTGTTCGGTAGATATCCGCGCACAAAAGTGAATATAGAGTTTTTTGTTGTTTTTTTTTGCGCAAACGACGATGTAGGAGTACACATTCGGCGTGCCAGATTACATATTTGCAGTTATATTGATACTCGCAACCAAACAATTGACGAAGAAATTACTAACACAATCTTCTGCAAAAGTATACCAGTATGTTAGTTCACTAATGCATACCAAATTACCAACTCAAAATTGCGTGTTCTTGCATACGAGTCAGAGAAGTACCGGCTGCTGCGCTGAGAAGGAAGCTTTCGGTGACAGCCTGCGTTGCTGAAAGCACGACACATCGATCGTCGCCGCTCCTGTTGCGGGCACCGCACACGCGTATAAATTGTTGATTTAGGCTCAGGGATGTATAAACTGTACTTTACAGCCATTATTACACTTTAGGATTGTGCTTACTTAGAGTAAAAAGCACCGGCAGCATGTACATCGATGCGGCCGGCACGATAGGTCTCACTGGGACTGGGCACTGGGTCAGGCCACTCTCAAAGCAGCTGAGTTGCGATGCTTGAGGTTTCTGCATTTGAGCTTTTCAACAATTCTAACTGTTACCTAAACTGTACCTGAAGTAAGTAGGAGGTCAATCATTGCCAGAAATGCATTTACGAAGTGGTGATGCCAAGCGACAGCCGTTTTTCTGGCCTCCACTGGCATTATACAGATATATTCAGTTATATCAATACCAAATATGAAAAAAACAATATAAATACTAATGCAATCCTCTGAAAACGTATGCCAGGAAGTCAGTTCACGAAGGCGTACCATAAGACCTACTGGAAATTGCGTGTTGTTACATATGGTGAGGATCAGGTAACACCAGACCTGCTGAAAGATGGAGGACAGATTGTGTTTGAAAAAATAGCCACCCTGTTTACGAGGTGTCTCCTGATGGAAAGAGTACCAGAGTCTTGGAAGAATGCTAACATCATCTTAATACATCAGAAAGGAGATGATAAGGACTTGAAAAATTACAGGCTGATCAGCTTGCTCTCTGTAGTATACAAGCTATTTACAAAGATAATTGCCAACAGAGTGAATAAAACAATAGAATTCAATCAACCAAAGGAATGAGCAGGATTTTGAACAGGGTACTCAACAATCGACCACATTCATACTATCAATCAGGTAATAGAGAAATGTTCAGAATATAACCCGCCAGTATACATAGCCTTCATAGATTACGAGAATACATTTCATTCAGTAGAAATATCAGCAGTCATGCAGACACTGCGGTATGAGGGCGTCGACGAAGCATATATAAACATACTGGAAGAAATCTACAAGGGATCAACTGATACCATAGGTCTTCATAAAGAAAGCAACACAATACCAATCAAGAAGGGTGTAAAGCAGGGGGATAGAATCTCTCCAATGCTATTTACCGTGTGCTTACAGGAGGTATTCAGAAGCCTAGAATGGGAACAGTTAGGGATAAGAGTTAATGGAGAGAACCTTAGTAACCTGCGCTTCGCCGATGACATTGCATTGCTGAGTGACTCGGGAGACGAATTGCAACTCAGGATTACCGAGTCAGACAAGGAGACTAGAAAGGTGGGTCTTAAAATTAATCTGCAGAAAACGAAAAGAATGTCCAACAACCTCGGAAGAGAGCAGCGCTTCAAGATAGGTAATAGTGCACTTCAAGTTGTCAAAGACTGTGTGTATTTAGGCAGGTAATAACCGCGGAGCCGAACCACGAGATTGAAGTAACTAGAAGAATAACAATGGGGTGGAGCACATTTGGCAAGCACTCTCAAATTATGACAGGTAGATTGCCACTATTCCTCAAGAGGAAGGTATATAACAGCTTTATCTTGCCGGTACTTAGCTACGGAGCAGAAACCTGGAGACTCTCAAAGAGGGTTCAGCTGAAATTGAGGACGACGCAGCGATCAATGGAAAGAAAAATGGTAGGTGTAACCTTAAGAGACCAGAAGAGAGCAGAGCGGATTGGGGAACAAACAGGGGTTAAGGATTTAATAGTTTAAATCAAGAAGAGGAAATGGACATGGCCCGGGCATGTAGCGCGTAGACAGGATAACCGCTGGTCATTAAGGGTAACTAACTGGATTCTCAAAAAAGGCAAGCGAGTTAGGGGAGACAGAAGGTTAGGTGGGCAGATTAGATTAAGAAGTTTGCGGGTATAAATTGGCAGCAGCAATACAGCACCGGTTTAACTGGCGGAACATGGGAGAAGCCTTTGTCATGCAGTGGACGTAGTCAGGCTGGTGATGATGATGATGATGTCATATAAGTAAGAGGAGTACTGACTAAGTGCGGCCGGCATATTTCGTTGACAGCCTTAGCTGAAAACGCAACTTTCGATCGTCAGCGCTCCTTGTGCGAACGTCGACACAAGTCAAAATATTAGAGTTAAGTTCTTGGATGTCTAAACTATACTTTACAGTTATTTTCACACTTTAAAACTGTGTGTACATGAAGCAAAAAGCGCCAGTAACATATATGTGACGCTATGATGAATGGGAGACGTGGCCTGGCTCATACGCCATGTTTATTCTACTCTCACTTCTACCTTCTCTGCTTCTACAAACCATCCATTCCACCATAAGTCACATGATTCCCCCTCCCCCTGAAAAAAGCATGAGTTAAAACTTACAAACAAGAAAAAGTAAACAATGAGTTGCTTAGAAGTCACAAATGTCAAAATGAAGAGGTAGTTTCACAAATTTTAAAATGCACGCGTCGTATTCTTCATCGCTAAGACTTGAGGGGAGAGTGCAGCAGTCCGGTGATATCAATAAGAGCTCGGGCGAGCGAGGCTGGTGGTTGCGTCCTGGATAACACAAGAATGCTTTAGACGTCGAGATAGCGGAAATCGCAGCTGGCATTCTTGTGAAAAATGAACGAGGTTCAAACACCTTGCAAAATCGACAGTTTGGATTTCGTAGGCGTCGAATTCGTCGCCGTGGGTCATGCAGGCCATGCAGGCAGCGTGTGTGTGCGTTGATCTAGGTTGATTGGACGCTGGCTATGTTCCTGCCGAGTACAAGGAGTGGTTTTGTGACTTTTTAGCATTTTTTATGGCGATGTCGCAGATGTTTTGATCCAAGGTGCAATCTTGATTTTTGGTGCAGAATGTATCCACGACGATACGCTTTTTTGCAATGCTTGCTTGCTTGCTTGCTTGTTCCTTTCTTTTGTGGCTCTCACCCACTAAAAGAGATTGGCCAAGAAGCCGGTGGTTAATGCAAGTCAATACCTTTAGATTTTCTAGACTATGGGAATATGATTACTGTGTTTTGACTGTGAAATTAATTTGGCCAAAAGTAAAAACAGAAAAAAGGAGGGAGAGAAATAATAAAATTTGTTGAATATCTGAGGTTGAATCGTTACATGAAATTCTCCTGAAAGTTGAATCATTGCAGTCTATCAGCTAAATAATAAGTGGTAGTGTGGCTAGTGAAATTCGAGAGCTGATCGCTGACCCAGCAAGGTAATCTTCTTGTGTTATATATGAATTCGCAGAGAGCCCCGCAGGTGTTCCTGTCGCTGTGTCCCAATAAAGTGGCCCCAAAAGACAAATTATTGGGAGTATTAAGTGATATTCCTAGTTTTCTTAATGATGCTCTTAAGGACTTAAGACTGGTTTCGCTGCAGTTTTCTTTCGTCATTGACAATGTTTAAGTATACGTTGACGTTGTAGTATCTTGGTTTCGTCGACTCGCTTGTGGTGTGACATTGATCGTGGTGTGCCAGCATTCTTAGCAAGTCCTCCGCAGGCTTCTACGACGCGAACCAATGCAGATGTTTTCGGCACAAAACAATGTGGGGGGGGGGGGGGGGGTTCGTGCACTTGAATCTTCTGTATTTATAAACCGTTCATTGTTGGTGGTTGCCTGAAGAGTACTTATGTCATCAGAAGCCACACCTGCGCTTTCGTTTTCGTTTTTGGCAGTGAGGTTGTATACTGTATTCACGTCGTTTCAATCTTGTGATTGACGAACACTAGATGCTTCTGCAGAAGACTTTCCTTCACAAGATGCTGATTGTGAATGCTTTTGTCCTTGTGGAACTGCTGAGCTGAATGCCAAGTCAGTTTGCAAAGTACGTATGTGACATGAAGTAGTAAATGCATCTGGGTCATATATAGTGGATTCAATTCATTTATGCAGCGGAGAGTTAAGCATTGGTGATATTTCCGTAGATGAGGAATCAGGTGGGAGGTTAGGAAAACGACCGCGTGGTCTTTCCGTAAGCATGTGGCTAACTTCACCTGACGGGAATTGTAAATTCATGCTCTGTGCTCGAATGCGTAAAGGCTGATTATGACTGTGATGACTGAGTTCGAATGCAATGAGAGTGCGTGCTCTAATCGAATCTTCATTATGATCTTGAAACCAGATGATCATTTCTTCTTTTATCTTTTGCCAAGACTCGTCGTTCTCGATTATGTGGGTGAGGTAAAATATAAATGCCTCACCAGTGACGTAGTCGCTTAAGTTCGTAACCATTTCCCCTTCCGACCAAGATGCAGCGGTAGCGTGTAGCTCGAACAGGTTGAACCAGTGCTGTACAGGTCCATCGTCCGCTGCTGCGGTGTACTTGGGGATGGGAAGGTCGGTCGATGGTTCAGCCATGATGACGGTAACTGCTTGCGCCTGAAATCACCTCTTCTGTGGTCTATATTCAGTTGAGGCGTATTGCCGGTGGCTTCGTGAATGATGTATGGCCGATGAGCGGCGGCCACGTCTTCATCCTGTCGACTCGTGTGACGCTATGATGAATGTGAGACCTGGCTTGGGCCTTACGCCATGTTTATTCTACTCTCACTTCTTCCTTCTCTGCTTCTAGAAACCATACATTCCACCATACGTCGCATATATACCAACGCGGCTGGCACGATCATGCTCGCTGGGCCGGGCACTGGGTAAGATCGCTCTAGACGCTGTGAGTTGAGATGATTGAAGTTTCTGCATTTGAGCTTCGGAACATTTCTAACTGTTACCTGAAGTAAGCAGAATGATAAGCATGGCTAGACATTCGCTTTAGCGGTGTGGCGGAATCGAACGACAGGTGTTTTCTCTTCTCCGCTGTGGCACCTTGCGAAGCGATCGAGAAAGCTCATTTACTTTTCGTCAACTTGGCGGTAAAAAGAATTCCCTGTTTCGGTTAGGAGTGGCGTGCAGCTCCAGGCTTACAAACACTGCAACTTGGAATCGTTACAACAATACACGGATGATGCAAATATGGCCGGTATACTCGGGGGCATATGCAAAAAAAGTGCATTTTAATTGCTGCGATACGTACGTGCGCAGCAAAAATTACGTATGCTCGGAATCTGTTAGAGTAGCATCTCTCCGTGCCGTCGAATCAAGCGTTTTATATTCAAACACACCGAAACATACCATGGCACATGCTTCAATAATGTGCGCGCTGCGCTGGTAGAAACAGTGCGTGCTCCGGTATTCACCAGCGCTTTCCAGTGAAAATTCCAGCGCTTCCAGCGTTTCGCATTGTGCACCAGCAGCGGTTGAGCCAGTGCCCCTACCACTGCGACACAGCTTTTTCCCAGTGCGCCCAGTGAACTGCCGGGAATTACAAGCATGTACCATTGTCTCCAGCGTGTACCAGTCCCAAAAAACGCACTGGTATCACGTTGGGGACGCTTTTTTCAATAGGGACGCTTTTACTGGCATTATGGGTTTCCTAACATAATTAATAAAGCTGACTACTAGCATTACCCATCAATCTCCCGTGATTGGAGCTTTCTTTAAAGCGTGCTTCACAGCAGATATTGCCTTATTGCAACAAAGCCGACTGAGTTCTTGTACTAATACAGGGGATACATGCGTTTAAAATGCGAAGCATTTCTTGGCGAACTTCCGTCACTCAGCGAATATATCTATCTATCTATCTATCTATCTATCTATCTATCTATCTATCTATCTATCTATCTATCTATCTATCTATCTATCTATCTATCTATCTATCTATCTATCTATCTATCTATCTATCTATCTATCTATCTATCTATCTATCTATCTATCTATCTATCTATCTATCTATCTATCTATCTATCTATCTATCTATCTATCTATCTATCTATCTATCTATCTATCTATCTATCTATCTATCTATCTATTTATCTATCTATCTATCCGCTTACGTTCATGTGCTTTCGTGGTCACCCCCTTAACTTGGCGTGAACTAAATTTAGCATGGGTTTGACGAATATGACGCGCTGGCAAGACAAGAGTAATATAACAATCCCGTTGCGTACGTCGTCAAACACTTCCCGCTATACAGTGGCACATACCCACGGGAGGGTATGCACCACTGTTATGTGGCTAGGTGCCACAGGTGACTGACACTTAGTATCTACTGAGGAACAACGAGAACACCCATGGGCAATTTCAACGCAAAAGCGTCAAGAAATATTCGACATCGTTAGCGTTGACCCAACAAAGGCATAGAATAAATGTTAGTGTTAAGAAAAACCTGATACGGGCAGCATTGACCCTCCGACGAGTGCAAATAATAAATTTCCGGGTCCCAGCAGGAATCTAACCCAAGAATTTGCGCGGCAGTCAAGCATTCTACAACAGAGCTACGCAAGGTCTCGGAACTACTTTTCAAATAGATGCTTATCTTTGTGAAACATCAATATTGCTTGCAGTACTGCCTACCAAATTTTACAAACATTACATATGTACTCCTTTGATACAACCGTCACGTCGTGTTAACGTCAATTGTGGTTCGTTACCATGCGCTGAAGGTGATTTATGTAGCAGTGCCCAGAGCCAGCATTTTCGCGAGCATCAGCGCTTCATATGAGCTTCTGGTGTTTCTAATACGCCTGCTTCAGTTGGCATCGTTTGGCAAGTGCAAACAACTGGTTATATAAACATCCGCAGCTCTTCAACAGATGTCTGTGCGTTCAACCTTTGTAGATATATTTAGCATCATTTCATGGGGTGTCGCTCAATAGAAAAATTGCAACACGGCCATCTTCCCTCCGCATGCTTCGCATAACATCTATTCCCAGGTACGTGGATCTGCCGAATTTTTAGACATTAATTTTCCGCAAGCGTATTAATAATTAGAGATCTTAAAAAATAAGTTGATTGAATTCTCACATTGCTTTTGAGGTTACACGTGATGGTACATAAAAAATCAGAAAAAATCAGCGCCAGCCGTCAAGTCACTTTGCAATTCAAGATGAGCCATATATAAAATACAGGGAAGCTTCTAAAAAATGAAGGCGTGAAACAATTCTGCACTCTATAATCGAAAAGTGAAGACTCCATTCAGTTTGTTTTGCCCCAGATAATTCTCCCATTCAAGTCACAGCTTTCATAACCAAATAGACAAAAAGGTTTTCGGAGTTGCCCTCCCTATCTCGTGTAGCGAGAAAAAGATTAGGGCAAATTGAAAAATACAGAGACCATGGGAGGTCACTTAGGTTGTTTTGTTTCACTACGAAGTCATCTTTTTCAAACGTATAACCAGCGCCGGCACTGTTTTAAATATTTCATGGCATGTAGACTCTCGCTATGCGGCACATACATTCAACTTTCCAGAATCCATGAGTGCGCAGCCAATGCTATCCACAGTGGTCATATACACCTAAGAATTTATGATCAAACTTTTTGTGGGTAGTCGCTAGCTATCGCGTTCGGGAGACTTCAGTGTGGTGTGCTATTTTCTTGACATAGGGATGGATAAAAACCTGCAATATTATCTATAAGTGGACCAAAATGCAAAAAAAATAAATCGGAAACAACACGTGGCGCTGGGTGAACTATCTTTTTTCCATTTGCCAGAAATCGAACTTTCAAACTCTGACACCACACTTTTTTATTCAATTCGCATATAATGACTGCTTATACTACTGCTGTGGGCTGTGTTCAATGGTAAAAAAAAAAAAACAGACGTAAAATCTTGCGTCCTATGCCAAAGCACCAGAAAACAGCACTCATAGAGCAAAAAATAAAAAAGGGATTTATATGGGAGTGTTAGCAGCATTGTGCGGAGGCTGAGCCAACGTATTGGTACTCGACGAAAATCAGAAGGCGGAACATTAGTCCCATACTGAGACAAACGCGAGAACTACAGCAAGAAGGAAAGCGACGGGCAAGTCAGGAGAGGTGGCCAATGGTATCAGAAAGCTGTGGATCTTCGTACTCGGCTCTTTGTGAGAGACAAAAATAACCATAAAATGGAGGGCTTTCTAACAGCGTTCTTTAAGGTCACCCTTCTCTCTCTTGCCTTTTTTGTCTGAAAGGTTTTACTTGTACAGTGCGTGCACAGATAAGCCAGCAGCAGCACATCCTTTCCCAGAGACAGTACTTATAGTGCTTCCCATACGCTCGCACATGTCTCGCGGCTCTTTCCGTCCATTGGCATTTTTGAACAAACTTCCTGGTGGTGGAAATGATACCTAGGCCGTGCTTGGATAAAGCACAAACAAGAAATTGAAGTGGGCAGTACATTAAACGCGTAACTATGCTTAGGATAGCGCTGTAGGCCAGATGTTGAATGAATGCAGAGATAAATAAATAATGCAAGAAATAGACACGTGAAATGACTGACTCCCTCCTGATTGAGATGAAAACCGCTTACCACCAAGACCACGCCCTTCCTGGACGACGTCGGATGCAATAGAAAGCGCTGGGGAAATATTTTTGCCGAGGGACAACGATGGCCAGCGCCTGTGCTTAGTGTCTGTGCTTAGTGCCTGTGTTTTACTGAAATGTCATAACAAGCACAACAACGACCATTATTATCATAATTATTGACAATTAGAGAGAATGCGGCGGAAATTGCGACTATTTTCCCCAAGGATACAGATTTTTTTTTTTTCATTTCAAAAAAATTGTCGTCATTTCTACGTGATCGCAAACAATATTGGACATTCTTACTCCTACAGATACAAGCAGCTCGTCCATGTCATTGTTTTGTCCACAACATTGTACGTGTTTAATGTGTAGACCATTCGTTTATTCAGTGTTCAAACTACCTACTTTTTTAAAAATCCTTGCGTGGAAATAAAACCTGCTGCATGTAGCGTGGTCATAAATATATTCTCAAAGTTTGATGCTCTGTTACGGCAAAGCTGGCTATCAGGGTCTTTGAAATAGGGTGCTGCAAGGTAAAAATTTTGACCAAATAACCTACTTAACGTTTGCTCAACGATGCACGTCCATAGCGGTTGTGCGCGAGATATTTTATTATATTTGTACATAACTATTGGTGCAGTTAGTGACATTAAAAATACAAAGCACATTTAAAACGAGGTCACGAGTAGGGCTACTTTTTAACCATTTCTGATGAATTATGTCTTCATGCACCCACTTCAGTCAGGTTAGGAAGTTGCAGCTATTGGTAGCAGCTTCTAACGTGCAACATAAGCAAGTCTGTATATAATGTAACCAACCTATCATTTTTGAACAAGTAAGATTGCTCACCTGCCTTTAGTTGTCATCTCAACCAGATCTTAAGCAGACCCACAGTCGAGCAACTTGCTTCGGAAGAGAGCGTATTCAAGAAGCAAAATGAAAAGGAGCGGCAATTAATTGCCAGGCTGTGAAGGACACAAATTGAAGTATAGGCTGCTACAAACCTCATTATTTCCTTACTTGTGGATTTTCTCTTCATCCGGTCTACGAGTTTTCGTTAATCAGCGTCACCCAAAAGTACAAGCCAAAGCAGCATGCTCGTCTGCAGGATTTCGGAAACATGAAATAGTTGTCAGCACACTAGCATGCCATTCGATTTCCATTCTGCCTGCCCACGAGGACTAAGCTCTCGTAATTAGTGAGCTATTCGTGATGATGGAGCCGTAATTTTGCATCTATATTTGTAGGTTTTTCCTCGCTTCAATTTAAGGTAGTTACGCAACGTGGCTCTAGTCGGAAAATGCGTCCATCTTTAGGCGTACCAACAGGGATGTTCATTTAGCACGACGTTAAACAGCATAGGGCATTACTTCTACGCTCGTATGTAAGACGGAGGGAAATTGATGCGCGCATGCATCAAGAGTCAACAAAGAGTCAAACGCACATTTGAAAACTGCGAGGCGAGTAAAAAAAGAAAAAAAACGACAAACAAATGTGAAGATGGCCACATTGAAGGTACCCGCCGCAAGTTGGAAAAATGGCGTATTCTGTACGTCACCCAATGCTGACAATGACCGTAAATCTAATCAGAATCAGCGAGTCTTTCTATCACGCTTTCTCTTTCTCTCTCCATGCACTCTTCGTAACGTCTCTCTTGTTGCCTCACTTCAACATGATCCTCAAGAACTTCGTTTCTTCGCCTCACTTCATTTACGCGGCTGACATCTCCACTTCTTTGCGTTATGGGGTCGCTGCTCACCCCTCCTCAATGTGTAGCATAAAAGTGGGACTAAAGTCTATTAACGACAAACTGCTCTCGCACGGACGAGCAGTGGGATTTATTACCTGCCAGCTCACTGTCGTGCCCCTCCGCATCATACAGTTCATTTTTATCGCATCACCTTTGATGCTACATGTCTTTGCGTAAGCAGCTATAGATGTTCAGCAGTGCCTCAGTGTTGCTGGTCCCTATAAATATCGTGTGTGTATGAGGAAGAGAAGGCACGTGAGTGCGAGATGTATTTCAGAAACTTTATGTAACTGCTTAACGTCACTAAATCTGCTGCTTGGGTGAGATGATTCATGATTAAAATAGATTTACCAGCGCAAAACAGAAAGCACGTAAGAAGAAATACGCTTAAGAATGTTGTACGTTCACTCGCACAGGATGGTGCTTGACTGAGCAGTCTAATGGTATGTTTGGTCTCGCATAAGCTGACAGCATTTGCCAAAACATGTTTGTTTTTATTGTGCAAGAGAGAGAGAGAGGGAAAGAGTTAGTGAATCAATAGCAAGAACGTTCTTTGCTGAAAGTAACATGACATGTTCGTAAAAAAAGCTCTGGCCAGCAACACTATCTGAGGCCTTGCGGGTTGAAAAAGTCGTTGCAAGACATCACGCTCATCTTTATTTAGCGCGGCGACTTCCACAAGTCGTCAACACGAAGATGGATACGCACGTTTCCGCTTGATGCAAATCATGTGCGGAGCTTAAGCGAGAACGGAGCAGAATTCGTGCGAAACGCATAAACACATCAAGGCATGCAGTATCTTTACGAACGAAGCGGGATTTAAGCCTTCACTGAGCCCCGCGGCCTTGCGTGATTATTTTTCATGCGCTATTTATCTTGATCCCTTACATTCAAGAGAGCAGTTTTAGGAGAATTTCAGAAAAACAAAAAGTAACAAAATTCATGAACGTAATTTGCGACACGCTGAGGCATCTCGTTCATCAAGTCACCGGCTGGGCTCAAGTGAATTCAGCTCTTGTCGACTCACTCTAGCTTTCATAGCTGTCAAAATAAGCAGAATTTATAGTGCATTAGAGCCCACTTTTGATTTACTGTATTACATTAAAATTTGATGCTGAAAGCATTTGGGACGACCATTTTGTGGTTGTAACCGTGACAGAAAGCTTATATCATCAAATGTTTCAGTTATGCTTTGTTAGGTATTGTGTCCTCATGTTTTCCTGCCCACAACTTCTGGCTTCTTCCTAAAGAAAGGAGAGAGTGTTCTATTTTCACAGTATGTTCTTTTACCTCAAAATTGTTTCTTATAAGTTGAGGGCTTTAAAGAATAAAAAGTAACACATAAAAGATAAAGCCTTGAATTTTATGCTACATACTATATTACTCGGATTGATTCGTCAAAATCATTCATCCTAGTTATGATTCATAATAGGCGTCAGACTAGGTATGCGCAGATCATGTGGGAGTTGCTTGTCACCTTTCAGAGGATATTGCAATCACGTGGGCACGCGGGCCTTAAAGTGTAAGCCGTTTAGTTGTGTACACAGCTCCGTCTCATACGCGCTGCACTAAAGCAAGTAGTGGGCACTCTCGGGGCTCTATGGTCGCAACTTGTTGACCTTCGTGGGGCGTACTCTCATGTGCATTTGGCTGAATTGACCCTTTCAGTTCATTATTTCTATTCGATGCAGCTTTTCGTACAGCCCTTCAACAGAAGTGCCAGCTGTCATTTGCCTCAGCACGTCGCACACTCCGCCATCATACAGCGGTTTATTTTTCCCAACACTGAGCCAAAAAGAAAGCCTGCTTCATTAGCAAACCAGCTCACTATGTGTTCTTCGGGAACGTGCTTGCGGCCTAAATGCTGGCACTATCGAGCGAAGTCCGAGTTTAGAGCGCTGAAATGAAAATCAACATCATACTATTCGAGAGTTCGCGTATAATTTTCGGTGGTAGCTGAAAGTATTATGTGATATGAAATACCTTCAGCACGTAAACATGTGGATGCCAACTTTCGGAATTGTTAGGCGAGTTGCGTTATGGACTAAGTGTTAGACAAAAAAGACCACGCCTCGCCAGGCCATTTTTCTTGTTTCTATTTTCATACAATTTGTTATATTGTTAAGCATGTGAAACAGGAATCAATACCCGTCAGCATGACTACTGCTTCATGGAAATCTCTATAGGGTGCGCGATACTATCACCGAGTGATTTCTCCATGGTTTCCTAAAGCTTTCCGTTTCAATTTGAACTGCCTTTCGCTGTCGCCTTGTACACATGTTAGGGGCTGTGGCTTGTTGGAGCTATGGCAGCTTTTTTCTGCCGCTCCCTGTCACAGCATTTTATTGAGTCAGAAATAAAAAAATCACGACATATCCAAAGAGTGAAGGATGATGAGTGGGGCAAAGCGCTGGAGCGTTCCATTGTTAAACCGTAAACCATTCGCGACCATCGGCCACTACATTATCAGAGACCTGACAAACACTGCATTTATTACTACAAGAAATTTTATGATTTGAAAGCGGTAGCTGTACGTCGCTTCCGTTTCCCCTTCATTAGAACGGCTGATCGTTTATGATCGGTTATGGGGCGTAGTGGGACATTTGCAAGGACGAAGTAGTGAGCAGTTTGCAAAGGTGGAACTAAGGGCGGTCGCGTACGAACAAGGAATGGACCCAGTGGGACAATCTGTGGTTATTAAATGCGCACTTGGATAGAAGTACACGACCATTTTGTATTTCATATTGGTTATTTCTCAAATGTATTTGCTTTATGGTCGATGAAATGGTGGATCTGTGATGGGGCGTAGAGGGATGTTTGCAAGGACAAAGTAGTAGGCAGTTTTCAAAGATGGAACTTTAGGTGGTCATGCATATACATACAAGGAATGGACCGACCCACGCCTTTAGAGCTTCGCCCCGAAAATCAATAATTATTATTTATTTTATCTAGTGGCCCATCTTGGTAGCTTAGCCGTACGACGGAAATGCAAGAACGCTTTCTCAGTTGTGCTAATATTCCCACAAAAGAACTTCGTGTGAATGAAATTACTATATTGAAACTACTAGTTTTCCCGCTCAATTTGATGCACACGGCAGCCGATTCGGCTGGCGCCTGAATTAAATTGAGTGGGAAAACTTGTAGCCTGAAGCGTTCTACAGCGACTGACTTACTAATGAGGCAATGGGCTTGACTTGTAAAACTTCATAATTTGGCATTTCTATAACAGTTAAGCCAGACACGTCGTTGTTTCTGCATGATTGACAAGAGCGTTCATCATGACAGCATTAGGTCTACAGAGTCCGTTTACAAGAACACAGTGGAATTTAGCGTGCATGGCGGACTTGTTTTCCCGAGCAGGCCTGGTGACATGCCTAGGGCGCGTCCTTCAAAGTGAAGGTCATGAATGCGATGACAGCAGTGCATCAGTATGTAGGCTTGACCAAAATTTATATGAACGTATTGAAACATGTATATTGAAACATGTGAGTTAAGTCACTTGTGTTGCAATACCCACCTTTAAGAGCTCAATGTTCGAAACTTGACTTCCTTGCAACTTGTCCGTAATTGATGTAGAAAATGTACTTCTCGTTTGGCCCACCTTGACAAAACGTTGATGTCTTGTGGTGACATCAGCATATGATGACCCGCATTTTGTGTCACGGTTACGCCACATATATTTCCGTTTATGATGTCATGGTGATTTCAAATGGCGACGTCATCATGCGATGAAGAGTTGTTTTCTGTACCATTCATGTTGTCGTTTTCGACGAGAAACGGTGGTATATGAATCTTTCGAATTTAAATACTAAACCAACAGTGTTAATTATTCAAGCCCAAGAGTTAAACATCAATAATATTAGGCAATTGATGATGTGTAAATAAACAAATGGTATGTAAAAATATATGAAAAAATAAATGTCAAGAAAGTACACACATTAAGAAACCACAAAGTTAGTTCATTTTACGGCACTCAGAAACAGTTAAGAGCTTCTATACCTCCCACTCCAGTCTGAAGAGAGGGCTTGCTTGATAAATTGCCAGGCTGTGTTATTAAAACGCACTTCGACAGCAGCCGGCTACCATACTGCGCACATGAAATGATCTCCTTGAAAAAGTAAGCGGTGGCTGCACTCCGCTTGGACAAGCGCTCGTCACCCCTCCGACTAATATATTCGCCAGCCCTGCCTGACTCGCTATAAGCATGCATTACTGCTAAAAGTGAAACATAGTCAACTCTTCATATGTTAGTTCATTATATTGTTTGCAAAGCCGAAGTGAAGACACTAGTACTTTACCTAGGGATAAAAACGTCTAATATGACTTCTTACGCTAATGAGTGCTTCCTCAAAAAATTTTGCGGCAGACCTAGCGCACGCTGCGATTACTTTTCTACGTGGGATACTTTTTTCCTTTAATAACCAACCCTCTGCTACGCGTTAAATAATTGTATCGACCAGATATCAGATGGTTGCTCCCGAATTCTTAACGAACTTCCCCTCAAATAAAATAAGAAAGGAAGTGAAATGTAGACCTGAATAAAGCAAAGTACAAACGAGAAGTGCGTACAAAAAGTGGCATTATGAAACCTCCCTTGAAGAAACACTTCAAAAATGACATTGCAGTATAGGCATATCTCCTGACGAAGGTGGCTAACAGTTTCGGCTTGACATTTTGAAAAAAATAATGCAGTAAACAAAGCCTTCAATGCAGGATAATTGTTTCAACACGCTCTGCGAAAATCATGCGTGGATTCCAGTGTTTCAATCGATGCATCCTGCTCAAGTTATTCTGTAATGACAGTTGTCTTGAGGACACTCCGCAAAACTATTCTAAGGGAGGTTCTATTCTACCATCACCATCAAAAGATCAATTATTGTCAGAACGCTCCGCCACAGTGTTTGTAATTTCTGAATCTAAATTGCTGATTAGGTTTAAAAAAAAGACGAATCATTTTTCCACTTTATCAATGCTGTCTGCTTCTTTGCTCGATTGGATAAACGCATTCATCAGAGAAAAGTTCAAGTTTCTGTTTTATTTAAACTTATGCAGCACCTCGCCTACCAGATTAGTGAAGCGACGACATTCAATATCGTTTGATATAAGCGTCATTTAAAAAAGTGCCGCTGACGTGTGAAAGGAAAGAAGTTCAGATATTGCCCATTCGTGTTTTCCCTGTCCAGTGACCAGAGGCAAAACAGTTGAAGAATAAGATTTTTTTTTTACCAGGAAAACTCTGGGCGTCTTTATTTTTCTCCTGTCATAAAGCATGACAGGTTCAATTCCGCCCTTCATATTATTTAGGTATTGGGCTGGCGCCCCATTTTTCACTCGGTCATATGATGCTTACTTTTGTCCTCACTTATTTCGCAGTGTCTTTTTCAAACAAGGATTGCTACGCTTTTCTACAAAAGGAAAAGTTCATGTGCGTGCCTCGTTTGAAGTTTCAAAAACATAATCTTGATCTCCGGTTTCACAAAGACTCACTAATTATTTTCCTTGTGAAAATACTGGCGTCAATAGAATATAAGCAGCATGGCGAAACGAGGTTCACCGTTTTGGCTATCCGATGAACCATCCTTGTCACCTCTTTCTCTCCTCATGTTTTTTTTTTTCACCCTTTCGGCTGCGAAATTCATTACCAGGCTCCGAAGATGCTCCGTGTACCTCTTCCCACAATCCTTGGTGTAAAGGACTTCCATTTCATTGATTCGTGCTAAGCATTCTCGAATACAATTATCTGCACAACTGCAAGTTACCTTGCCATACGTATGCGCAGCATATTGATGTTCGCCTAGCCTCCTTGGCTGACACCCACAGTTTGGAATTGCTTGATAATTGGGTTCTTTTTAGAAATAATGTGCCCGTTTTTTTAATTATTGGTAATGTATTTTTGTGTCGTTTAGGGGTTCTTCTTCAGACCCGATAACTATCCTCACCTCGACTTCAGACAAAAACAATAGAATAAATAAATTAGTTGCGATAAGGTATGCCTCTTTGTATTTGTCGGGAACCGAAGTCAATTCATCGCTGAGTATAAGTGGGACTTCACTGACAGACTTGACTGCTATGATCTAGAGCGTTCAATTATTACTATTATCACAGTATGTTGAAGTCTGGGTGGGACCGCCACTCAAGGCTTCGGGTTAGCGTTAATTTGCGTGTACATAGCAAGGTAGACTATGGGAACTAATCAGTCCGTAGCACTCCACATAGTTTTAACGGGATACCTGGTAAAAATTTTCTTTCGCAGAATTTCCGGCGTCAGTATCGTTGTCGGTGTCGTCGTTAGCATCGGCATTGTTCGTTGTGAGCGAAAAATTATCATCTTGTGCCTTACTGAAAAATTGAGAGCAGTGCAAATAAAACAAATAATTCCGGGTCTGAGTAGGCGTCGAGCTCAGGCCATTTCCGTGGCAAGAAGTTTTTCTTCCGAATAGCCACGCGTCTGCTTGAAGATACATTGAAATTAACTTCTGCTTGAAAATTCAAGGAAATAACGTTCAGTCTTTACAAAAACATGCGTCCTGTATGAGTGCTTAAGTATGAATATGAGTGCCTGTTTTATTGCAGTAATATTAAGTGGCACAAGCGTGCATGCCATCAGGCGTCAGAACATATAATTATCTTAATGACTTAGTGGTTTAAAGCCGGCCACCCATTATAAAAGACACACGTTACTGCGCGTATTTCCTGAAGACCACGAAGTGGGTGCATAGCAAGTTGGAAAATATTTCAGACGTATTACTACTCACGGTTTGAAACATGCTACGCATTAGATGGAATGCAAGCTTATGCTAAAGCATCACTGACACGAGACACTTTCACCTTTATTGATGACATTGTATGAATTCGGAATTCAAACTTGTCGAATAATATCATGAAATAAAAAGTATGCACTAAGTAGTTGAATTACAGGGTCAGGATGTCGCTATCGCATACAGCTGTTAAAAACGAAAACCTACAGGTCGGTCAATTTTTTTAGAAAATTAGTCGCGAATTCATTGCACAAAAACTTGATAAAAATGCAGAGTGAGAACAGAAGAAAAAAACAGAGACGTTTGCGATTTTTTTTCGAATGGTTAATATAGAATACGTAAGCGTGTAAAACAAAAGGGCTCTAAATGTCAACGCCAAATATTGCTTTATATATGAGTTTTAACGTCCAAAAATTACTATATGATTATTAGAGACTTTGTAGTTGAGGGCTCCGGAAATTTTTACCACCTGGGGTTCTTTAACGTACACCCAAACTTTAGAGCATGAACCTACAATATTTTCTCTTCTATCAATTGGAGCCGCCACATCCAAGATTCGAACCTGCAACCTACCAGTCAGCAGCCACGTCAATCACAAATAAGGGATCACTGAAGTACACAGTACTATAAGGGGCGAAATCTCTCGTACAGCTGTATACACAGGCGAAGCGGAACTCGTTAAAACGGCTCAAGGGTCAGAGACTTCACGGCCATCAATAGCATTCCCTGAGACTATATAGAAATATTTATCACCGTAAGACCTTTTACATCGCAAGCTTCGATCTATTGTGAGAGACTGAATAAATCACTCAATATATTGGTTGGCTGAAGACAACGGCACCATTGGGTTTACTATATTTACAGTTTTGCAATTAAAGTAAAGTTGCAAGCAGCAAGCCCTGTCACTCCGACCAACACATTAAACGTTTTAGTTAAAATCAAACAATCGTGATGATATATATGAGCGCGTCTGTTTGGCCATATACTGTGCGTTTATTTGATCATATTATATATTTACAAGATTATAATGGGAAGATAAAGATTCATCATCATCATCATCAGCCTGACTACGTCCACTGCAGGACAAAGGCCTCTCCCATGTTCCGCCAGTTAACCCGGTCCTGTGCTTGCTGCTGCCAATTTATACCCGCAAACTTCTTAATCTCATCTGCCTACCTAATCTTCTGTCTCCCCCTAACCCGCTTCCCTTCTCTGGGAATCCAGTCAGTTACCCTTAATGACCAGCGGTTATCCTGTCTACGCGCTACATGCCCTGCCCATGTCCATTTCTTCTTCTTGATTTCAGCTATATTATCCTTAACCCCCGTTTGTTCCCTAATCCACTCTGCTCTCTTCTTGTCTCTTAAGGTTACACCTACCATTTTTCTTTCCATTGCTCGCTGCGTCGTCCTCAATTTAAGCTGAACCCTCTTTGTAAGTCTCCAGATTTCTGCTCCGTAGCTAAGTACCGGCAAGAGACAGCTGTTATATACCTTCCTCTTGAGGGATAGTGGCAATCTACCTGTCATAATTTGAGAGTGCTTGCCGAATGTGCTCCACCCCATTCTTATTCTTCTAGTTACTTCAATCTCGTGGTTCGGCTCTGCGGTTATTACCTGCCCTAAGTAGACATAGTCCTTTACAATTTCAAGTGCACTATTACCTATCTCGAGCGCTTCGCTTCGAGATAGAGATTATGCGAACAATAATAATCACCGTTTTGTGGCAAAAAAAAATCCTTGTGAAAATACGTCATCGTCAACTTTTGTGTCATTTTTGTCACTCGCCGTCATTTCTTTCACGCCGACATTTTTTTCCCGCCGACGAATCCTGGTTCATTCTCCAGTGGCTACATGGGTGTCGTGCTGTCTCTTGCGGCGTCATCATTTGTCGAACTAAAAGCAGTGTTAGAGGTGTCACTGAAAACTGGTGACCAGTTCTCAAGATTGGTCAGATATGGCGAAAGTTTAATAATGCCTAAATTTTCGGTCATTTTTTTTCTGTTCGAGCTTGCCCATCTTTCGAGATTGCAGACGTCGACTTCTCCTACGGCGATGCTGGAGACAATGTGCTTCTCATAAATGATCTATCTAGAACAGAGACTATGTTAGCAACCAGCACCGAACGCTGTTTGTGAACGGTGTTTGCCGCGTTAGCGTCGAGATCCTTCTCGTCGTCAGCGGCTTTTTCAGGTGAATGGTCGGGCGTCACCCTGAAGTGAAATCTGGTGTGCGCAAAAAACACGGTCGCAATGAAGAACACCGCGACGAGAACACTCACAGTGAGGATGAGAACGCAGCTTCGGTGAGGCTGTCCAACCGATCAAGTGGTTTCACGTTTGGCGTGGAGTTGAGATACCGCTACACATTGAATCTGTTGTTTAAGACGACAGTGACCGCGTCAGTAAGCCTTTCTTTGCTTTCGTCTGGTGATTGGGTGAGTTCGTATTCAGCCATAGAATTGCAGCGTTGTTCAGTTTGAGGACTGTCGGACAACGTTGCGTGCAAGTTATCGATCGATAATTTTTCGAAGCAAGTGCACAGTGCCCGTACACACGTGGGTAGGCGGTGCACCACATCGGAGGTCTCCGCTGATTCTGCGCCACCTTCGGTTGTTAGAACACTGTCCAAAGAACTGCGGTTTTGTCCAAATGCAAGCATTGCGAATGAAACACAGTGGGAGCCACTTTCCACTGATGGCTTTTCCAGCATCACCGTCGATGAGGAGGTTCCGAGAAATAAGTCACGCTTGGACGCACTTGAAGACGACATCACAACAGCAGGAGTTTGAGTAATATTCGAAGTCCTTGCAGAGGCCTCTATCCAGCTAGATGATGTCTGGGTTGCCATCGACGTACTGACACTGGTCGGTCGAGACAAATTGCGCCATCCTTCTTGGAGGGCCGTTTCCCTCTAAGGTTCTTCGAAGATTGTAGATAAGACTTCGACCCAGCCAGTCGTAACTATTTGGCGTCTTCTGTTACAAGTGTGGTAAATGCTGGGCTTTGAAAATTGCGCCCTCATTTCTTTGAACTTCGGACGCCTTGAAACTCGTTCGCGATGCTTCGTAGAGCGGTGATCGCTGGCGACCTTGACCGTGTTGTTGTTGCTTTTCAATTCATCAAAGACATGTGTCTCGTATGGCTCATTCAGTTGCATGTCACAGTAATCGTACCAATCTGCACGCGAAGGTGGACGTTTTCTCAATTCTTCCTCTGTGGAGTTGCTGAAGCTGGTCGTGAAGTCAGCGCGGCTGCTTTCGTTGCACTCTCTATGCGTCATGTTCTTGTTCTTGAAGGTTGTGACTACTAAATTGGTGGTCGATAATGATGATGATGATGATGCCTCCACTATGGCTCTTGCCCAGTAAGGAAGATTGGCCAAAAATTGAGGATGTGAAATTGAAGGCTTTTCGAATGATGTCTCTAAGAGATTCTTCTTAACTTTCGTTTTTCACGCAAGCACAAATGACTCGTAGTAAATTACGTCACGTGCTAACTGCAAACACATTTTAATGCGACAAATTTATTAGAAAAATAATTTTTTGTTGTTTTAAAAGACCTTCGAGTTAAACTTTAGCCAAAATACGTGTTCAATAATTTTCATTGTCATCTTTTCTTCGTCGCAGAAAGCACGCCAATGACAGCGGGTTTTGTATTGTGCAAGTAGTAATGAAAATTATGTTGTTTTCTTTCTCTTTTTCCGCTAAAATAATGTTTTTCCGTTGTTATCGCTCGTCTTATATGTAGCCTCAATGCAGTTTTATCTTCTGCGCTGCTTCAGTACGAATCTTATGCAACTGGACCAAGTCTTACACCGTTACAAAAGGACACAAAGCAAAGGAGAGAGCACGCTTGCAACTGTGACCTGGAGGAGCGCAACGCCTGCTTCTGCTCTTTTGGAAGGGGGAAGAGATCCAGGAAAATAAGGTATAAGGAGAGAAAGAAGAAAGGAAATATTAAAGTAAGCAATAAGTTTTGTAGACTTTACCAGCCATAAATAAACGTGAAAAAATGAAAAATAAAAAAACGAAGATGTTCATTCTTTGTATATTGAAGGAATGATGACAACAAAAGGGAACAACAAGCATCATCGCAAAGTAAGGCACCACGAGATCGGCGCTCGAGCTCCTCCATATTCCTCGTCCTGTCGCTATCTCGAATCTTCGACCTGCCCGTTTGGTGCGCCCAATAAACCTCTTTACATTTGGTGGATCGGGCTGGGTAACCACATCGCCTACAACCTGGAACTCTGATCCCGCACCCTGCCGTCGACCATGCAAGTTGACGCTGCCCAACAAACAATACCTCTCGCGGCCGCTACTTGCCCCGGCCCGGTTCATCAGCGAGACTCTCCGATCTTTGCGGGCACCGAAGACCAGGACGTCAAGGACTGGCTGTTGTCATACGAGAAAGTCAGTGGACCCAACAGGTGGGATGATGCTGCTAAGTTGGGCACTGTCAATTTTTACCTCACCGACGTGGCCAAGCTGTGGTATGCGGACCACAAAACCAAGTTCGCGAATTGGTCCGCCTTCAAGAAGGCGATATGTGCCGTTTATGGTCGTCCTGCCTTACGGAAGCTACGCGCCGAACAACGTCTGCGATCACGGGCACAGGAGCCAGGTGAAACTTTCACATCATATATAGAAAATGTGATCTATCTCTGCCGGCGCGTCGATGCTTCCATGAGCGAGAGTGCGAAGATACAGCAGATTATGAAGGGCGTCGACGATGACGTTTTCCAGATGCTTCTCGCGAAGTCTCCTAGCACTGTGGCAGAAGTAGTGACTTTGTGCCAAAGCTATGATGAATTGCGGAGGCAACGAGCTCAAACGCGACGCTCATTCCAGACAATCCAACCAGTGACCACCCTGGACGTTATGACTGACCAGACAAACCTTCTCGCACAAATCAAAGACTTCGTGCGAGAGGAAGTGGCTCGGCAGCTTTCTCTGCTGCCTTTTGCTCAACGCCAGGAGCTCTCGCAGCAACACCCACTGTGACACCCACCACCATTGGCTCCCATGCTCCAACATGTGGTCCAGGAGCAGATTTCCGAGGCTATGCCGGTGCCCTTGCCGCAGCCCCCCGTCACCGCGCCTCTTACTTACGCTGAGGCACTAAAGCGGCGGCAGCCACATCACACCCCGTAGTTCCAGGGACTGCCGTATACCTCAGCCCCGATTCAGCCGTCCACCGCCTGGGTTCCTCCCATTGCCACCACAGCCTCAACTCACCCGTCTGCCGCATGGGCTGCTCCCCTCGTCGCCAATACTTGGAGAACGCACGATAACCGGCCCATCAGTTTTGCATGCGGCGGTCCTGGCCATATCGCCTGTTACTGCCGTCGTCGCGTGCCGGGATACACAGACGCCCAGACACGAAACAGCTTCATGGACCTTCCTCCATCTCGTCTGGAAAATTCTGGCCCTCAGTCAAGCTCGTCTTCACGGGAATGTCCGCGTACTATGTCTGGTCGCTCATTTTCACCCCGTCGTCGCTCCCTGTCACCCATGCGTGGTCGGCCAGCTCCTGAACACGAGGGAAATTAACCGCCGCAGTTCAGGAGGCAAGAACTGCGCTGTCGAAATGCTCAAGTCCTCGCACATTGCCGTCGAATATTGTCGAAGTTTTTGTAGAAGGTACTCAAGCATATGCCCTAGTGGATACCGGTGCTGCCGTTTCCGTGATAGACGCTAAACTTTGCCGCAAGCTCCGAAAAGTGACGACGCCTCTTAATATGATGTCCTTGCAAACAGCGAATGGGGACCCGGTTCAGTCTGTAGCCGCCTGTACTGTCCGACTGATGATGGCGAAGGACCACTACACTGTTGAGTTTATTGTCCTTTCGTCATGCTCACACGACATCATACTCGGATGGCATTTTTGATCGCGTAACCATGCCGTTATTGATTGTGCAAGATCGGAGCTTGAACGTTTCCCGTTTTACGACCAACCAACCATCGATTGCCGACGGACTATCGTCATCTGAACGTTCTGAGCTCCTTCAGCTGCTCTACCAGTTTCGTGAATCCTTTGACGTTGCTCAACCTACCCTTGGCCGAACTCCCAGTTTTTTTTCACTGCATCGACACAGGTTCCAACGCGCCAGTACGACAGCGACCATACCGTGTTTCCGCCACGGAACGTCAGGTTATCACCGAACAGGTTGACGATATGCTCAAGCGCGACGTTATCCGACTTTCCCGAAGTTCATGGGCATCGCCTGTCGTTCTCGTTAAGAAGAAGGATGGTACAATTCGCTTCTGCGTTGATTACAGGCGCTTAAACGGGATCACTCGCAAAGACGTGCACCCTTTGCCCAGGATTGATGACGCCCTTGATTGCTTACAAGGCACCGAGTTTTTTTCGTCGTTAGATTTGCGTTCGGGGTATTGGCAGGTGTCCTTAGCAGATGGTGATCATGCAAAAACAGCCTTCGTGACACCGAACGGGCTATATGAGTTCAATGTCATGCCCTTTGGCGTCTGCAATGCACCGGCCACATTCGAGCGCATGATGGACTCGGTTCTGCGGGGTTTGAAATGGAACATATGCCTCTGCTGCCTCGACGATATCGTCGTCTTTCCACCCGATTTCGCAACACATCTTGTACGCCTGAAATATGTCCTCACGTGTCTGAAGAATGCGCAGCTCCAACTGAAACTCAAGAAATGTCACTTCGCTGCCCGGACGCTCACCATTCTCGGTTACGTCGTATCAAAAGATGGCGTTCTTCCCGACCCGGCTAAACTACGCGCTGTCGCTGAATTCCCCAAATCGACGACTGTAAAACAGTTACGCAGCTTCGTAGGATTGTGCTCTTACTTTCGTCGGTTTGTGCGCAACTTTGCCTCCATATTTGCCCCTTTGACTAAACTTTTAAGCAGTGCCAACGACATCTCAACATGGTCTTCCGAATGTGATCACGCATTTGCCACTCTTCACCGTCTCCTGACATCACCGCCTATATTGCGCCACTATGATCCCACGGCTGCAACTGAAATCCATACAGACGCCAGAGGTGTCGGTCTCGGTGCAGTTCTCGCTCAACGCAAGCCTGGATCCCCTGAGTAAGTCGTCGCCTACGCCAGCAGAACGCTCAACAAGGCTGAAGTAAACAACAGTGTTACCGAAAAAGAGTGTTTAGCCATACTTTGGGTGATTGTGTAATTTCGCCCATACTTATATGGCCGCACCTTTGCTGTAGTTACAGATCATCATGCCTTATGTTGGTTGCCGTCGCTGAAGGATCCATCAGGTCGTCTGGCTCGTTGGGCTCTGTGACTTCAAGAGTATGACATCCGCGTCGTGTACCGTTCCTGCCGCCAACATGCCGATGCTGATGCGCTCTCACGATCACCACTGTCCGCTGAGGTTGCCTCTATATCTTCTATAGAACACGCGCTGTCCGCTCTTGACATCGACACAATGACCTCTGCACAGCACGACGATCCATGGATAACTTCGCTTCTTGACGTCTTATCTGGGGTACCGACACTTCCCACCACTCGAGCAATGCGACGCCAGGCTTCGCACTTCACCATTCGAGGTGGCCTCTTGTACCGGCGCATTTACTCACCAGATGGCAGGAAGTGGCGGCTTGTTATTCCCCGAAAGCTGCGCTCTACAATCTGTGCATAATTTTACTCCGACCCGCAATGCGCTCATGCCGGTGTCTTCAAGACCTACGAACGTTTCATGAAGCGGTACTACTGGCGTGGGATGTTTACTTTTGTTCGACAGTTTATTCGCGGCTGCCACGAGTGTCAGCGACGAAAACAGCCACCGAATGCAGGAGCAGCTCCACTACAGCCGCTTTCGTGCCCTGACCGCCCATTCGATCGCATCGGAATCGACCTTTATGGACCACTGTCATTGACCACAGCAGGTGACCGGTGGGCTATCGTTGCTGTAGATCACCAGACACGGTACGCCGAAACTGCTGCTCTTCCTACGGCGACCGCTCAGGACGTCGCATCTTTCATCCTCCATCGGTTTGTGTTGCGTCACGGTCCTCCTCGCGAGCTCCTCAGTGACCAGGGCCGTGTATTTCTATCCAACGTAATCCAAGCACTTCTCCGTCAGTGCCATATTGTACACCGGATGAGTACTGCTTACCAACCTCAGACGAATGGCCTGACTGAGCGGTTTAATCGGACCCTGGGTAACATGCTCACGACGCATGTGGCATCTGACCAAACGAACTTGGACCTGGTTCTTCCGTTTGCGAACTACGCGTACAACACCTCTACCCAAGTCACCACCGGCTTCTCCCCATTCTACCTTCTATACGGACGTCAACCATCGCACACAATTGACACTTTGCTGTCATACGCACGAGATGTATCTGAGCGCACGACCGTGTCTGACGCCGCCCGTCACGCCGAAGAATGCCGTCAACTAGCGAAGCAGTTTACTACGGCTGACCAGCAACGCCAGAAAAAGGCCCGCGATGACGACCACCCTCCTGCCGCAGAGTTCTCTCCTGGAACCCTTGTATGGCTGTATGTACCACCCTGTGCACCTGGTTTGTCTACCAAGCTACATTCAAATTACCATGGTCCATACCGCGTGGTAGAGCGCACATCGCCCGTCAATTACGCCATTGAACCGCTTACACCACTCGGTGACCATCGTCGGCGTGGACACGATATTGTTTATGTGGACCGCCTGAAGCCGTACTTCGACCCGCTCGTTCCCACCTGTTAGTTCGCCAGGATGGCTTCATCTTTCTCGACGGGGGCAATTATAATGAAGGAATGATGACAACAAAAGGGAACAACAAGCATCATCGCAAAGTAAGGCACCACGAGATCGGCGCTCGAGCTCATCTTCCTCGTCCTGTCGCTATCTCGAATCTTCCACCTGCCCGTTTGGTGCGCCCAATAAACCTCTTTGTAATAAAGGCACACTCACGTGTCACAAAACGAGCGCTCAAGAAAGGGCGCGCCGCCAAATTCTCGCGACGAAGCGCCGAGAGGTCAACGATAAAAAAAAAGAAAACAAGCATCCAAAGACTCCCCGGGCGCGCGTCCTTCTCCCCTCGGAAGTGTGGGTTCACCGACGAACCACCTCTCATCGGCGCCCGAGCAAGCCCTGGAATATTCTAGATGGAAAGGGGCGTGGTGATGCCGGGTTGCGTCATCCGTCGCGAACGGCCTTCGAACCGTCTCGCCCTCTCCCCAGCCTTCGCTGCGTATCGCGCCGACGAAATGATGTGAACTTTCCGGAATCTCGCGCGGAAGGTATTTAACCAAGCAGCGGAGATCGGAGATCAGCAGAAGAAGGAAGTTAACGCCGGATTGCGTGGGGTATTCCGCCACGTCTGTCGGCGAAGGTTTTGTCCTTAGTGGCAAAGCAGGAGAAGACGGAAGTTAGCGCCAGAGCACGTAGGGTATTCCGCCGTGTAGTCGGCGAAGGTTTTGTCCGTAGTGACAAAGCAGGAGAAAAAGGAAGTATGTGCCAGAGTGCGTAGGGTGTTCCGCCTTGAGGGCGAAGCCTTTTGTCTTCCGTGACAAAGGAGGAGAAGAAGAGGATTTCCACCCGAGGGGTGACGACTCGAGCTACAGGCAAGAGTGTGTGTCTACCGCTATCGAGCGAAGACGCGTGGCAACAGCTGCGAGTGTGAAGCCGACGTGTTTCCGGCAAAGAAGTTTGAAGCTTGGAGAGTGGCCAATTGAAGACGCGAGGTTTCCTGGAAGAGAAACTTCGGGGGCAGCGGAACGACAACAACGCTGCACTTTAAGTGAGTGATTCTCGGAAGAGTATCATCCAGACTTTTGTTCCAAGAACTTTGGACTGAATAGGTTTTCTATCTCTTTAGTCTTTAAGTGTCTTGGTTGTTCAATGCATGTGACTGCATTGTAATACGTATTGTTGTCTGTGTCCGTTGTTTCGAGTGTGGCTGATTGTACTGTGTAGTACGTTGTTTGATTGGTGACATATTGTATTCAATTATTGTGGAGTGTGCATACTTGTGTATTGTTTTTGATCTGCCATTATTGAGAATATAATTTTGTTTTGTTTATCAACTCTTGACTCTGACTTGTTCTTTGGGCCGCAGCCGGCGTCCGCTGGCGCGCCAAAAAGGACCACTTCTAAATTGTCCACGCTTTCGTGGTGCGGTTTTGGGGGGCCGATACTTCGGCCCTTGGAATTAGCCCGGCGATCGCCCCCCTATTTAACGGGACCTGTGACATCACAATAACCTGCTCTAGAAATTTTTGAAAGACGACACGTGAGCCAATTGTGGTGCCGAGAAAATTGGTAATAAGCGAACAGAAACATTGATATATCGATAAAGAGAGAGAGAGCAACGTGATTGCAATATCAAAATTTGCATACTGCAAAGATCTATACTGAATGAATGACAGTGTAAATTTGGTTGTGATCGAAAAAACAGCGTCCTGGTTCATAAAGCTATGCTCGGAAGTCTTTTCCGCTGAGTGGCCTTCTTTGACGGTACTATGTTCGGGCGTCAATACAGCGTGACATTTTCTCGAATGAACAGTTTACGCGTTCAAAAGTGGGACCACAGGGCCCATTTATATCTCCCTCTTACGTGGTCAGCGACATAAAAAATTGAGATATTTGTCATAAAAAATAAGCAGTTGCTGGCCAACATCGATATTATCATGTTCATTGCGAAAGTGGGTGGCACACATATCTGGCTTTGAACCACTGCCGTATGCAAACTGTTTATTTTTATGAATGCTGAGTGATGAATGCTTACTCACACTGCTTCTCTTGAGTAGGTGGCGTTAGAAACATTTCTTGCGACTGTAGAGCGTCGGGGCCGAGTATCCTCATAGCACGTGGGTGCGCCCTGATTGTGAGGAGTCACCCATATAAAGCATAGTCCTTGAAGTGCGATCCTTTTTATAGGGTACGAGTTGATTCAGCGCTGATCGAAAGCAGAAGTGCTGGTCATGGTGGTCTCCCAGTCTGACGATGCCACAACCGAAGGTGGGGGAAGTCGGAAGGTGGGACATTTGACGAGGATGTGAGGGAGGATCTTGTTAATGTAATCAAAAAGCAGAGCGTAATTGCAGCCAGGACATGGTGATGGAGCAACGAGGTTCGAACCAGAAACGTTGCGACTGTCAAGCGGAGATGTTGGTGGTCAAAGACATGTCTTGCTGAATAACGTGATTCAACAGACTGACGTTGAGCAGAGGAATGGCCACTCCATTATCAGCGACGGAGACAACAGTGTGAGCAAGGGCAACGTCTCGGGCAATCGGTACGTCGACAATATAGAAGTCACGAGGTAGTCACTCATCGGTCACATCGTTGACTGCGATGAAGTGACGTACGAAGCAGCTCGCCGAGGCAAGGAAGCGTGGTGGCGAGGGCATAAACATGGAGAATGGTCAGCTGAAAATTACAAGCTGCAGCATCGTATGCTGAATAGCACCAAATGGCACAATAAACAATGGAGAATGACGTGACAGTAAATCCAATTCAATAAATAGGTTGTGAAGACAGTTTTTAATGAAGGCATTTTGAACTGATGTAGAATGACCAGCAATGTAAACACGCACCATGCACATGCCTTGAACGGCAGGGTTTTTTATATCAGCCACTCGCAATATGCGGGCAGCGGGAGGCGTTAGTATTTTGTGTAGGTGTCGGCCAAGGTTCATGCTCATATTAGCATTGTACACTCCGGTATCGAACAGCGCTGAAATTTTCACGTCATCAATGTCAACGTCTAACAAATTTTGTCTCTTCGGAAGCGTCAAAAGAGGATTTTTAAATAAATGTTTGTTTCTATGTTTCTTCACAAAACTTCTCAGTTGAAAGTCAGCGCTCGTCTTGTGTCCTTCCTTTTCTCTGTCTACGTTTTTGCGCTGTTTACCTCGCCATCTGTGAAGCGTTACTAACTTGCCCAGTTTCCAATACTACTCAATCTTATCTATGTCATTACTATAGTATCAATCGCCGTTATTTCTTCATGCAGACCACTTCGTAAGGTGTGCTGTGTTATCCTTGAGTCTTATCTTTTTCTAAGACAGTTGGCACTGGAAAAAAACAGGAGAACAATCGCGCGTGACTGGCATTGAACTCAGTAATCTGTGCTTCTTAATTCAACGTTTTTCTGTGTACCTCATGAAAACGAGCTTTTAATCAGTCTGAAAGCTTGCTGGTAGGTGCATTAGTAAGATGTCAAAACAAACAGATAAGCAAACTAAACAATGAAACACCAAAAATTAAGCGCAACAACATAATAGGTGGCGAATTTTCAAGAAAGGAATGCGGCAGGCATCTTTGCCACTGTAGTATGGTAGAAAAATGTAGTTGGTTGAACTTTAGCGGGAACAGGCGGCGGGGGGATGTTGCGAATATGATCAGAAAATAAAACGGTGCTAAAACATAAAGAAGCGGTGGTTCGTGGCACGTTCATTTTTGTGCCGAGAGGGATAGGGTAGTTCGCTTGGCCAGGATTATACGTCATGGTAGTTTGCTCACAAGTCACTATACTTGAGCCAAACCACATTAGGAACAAGTTGTCAAAAGGCTTCAATATTGGAAAAAAATTGTCGCATTCTTTGCTTTTTTAGCGGAAGTTTTGTTTACTCCCAGACTTCATTTCTGTGGACCTTTTTACCTCTTAATTTTCCCCAGTCATCTTCAGGTAGTATACAGTAGCTGATATCTGCCGAACTTAATATCGACTAAGCGAGTGTTGCAACTAGCTTACGTCGAAATGATAGCAGTTTCTTTGTTTGGATTAGTTCACACCCAGCGGTTATGGTGCTCAGCTGCTAGTCCAAAGGCCGTGCGTACGCTTTAGGCCACGGAAGTCTTATTTCTGTGGAGACAAACGGTAGAGCTCCGTATCAGTGCGCGTACACCATGAATATGGCCAAATCTTTGAAGGCCTCTACTACGGTGTTCGTCCCAATCATGTTTACTCGGCGACAACTTTCTGTGGCAGCGCAGCCAAAGGTACGGAGGCGGAGCTTCTGCACATGTGCCACTACGCCAAGTAGTCACAGGTTTTCGTTTGATTTCGCTTTCGAGAGCGCATCCAACATGCATTTTTTTGCACGACCACCATGTAATAAATCTTACATCTCTTTGAGAGTAAGTAAATAAAATATTCATTTATTTCAAGGAAAAAAGACGCGAAGCTTCTCTGAAGCGTTGAGATTTATTCCAGAAAAAAAGGTACGAAAGAGCAACTATTTGGAGATTGGAACAACGAAAATCAAAAAAAAAATTATTTCCTGAATTTCAGTGCACCCTTGGTCAGCATCATTGTGTCCTTCTTTTAGAGAGGCAAAAACTTTCTGCAGACGCTCACGTTACTTTTTTACGGGACGCAAAGGCAGCGATGAAAAGTAGAAATCTTGGCACCGATCGATTATCAGTGGCCGTCTGACGTGAAATTGAAGTGGGCTAAAAGCAATTTTTACTCTGCCAAGAACGCTATTTTTGCACTGTCAACAGGGTATTATACATGAACGCGTCTGTTACCAAGGCAAAGCTCAAGAAATGACTCCCTCTGTTAACGCCGACGGAAGCGGTTTTAAAGTACGCATTCTTCAGCGTTATCGTATCAACAATACTAGGCAGTCAAAACACCGACCACGTATGCAACGCGATTTAAGAAAAGGCTCATTGGTTTTCCGTACTTTTTCCAATCGCACTTTTTCTTCAGAGCAGGTGGTGTTGCTGAAGACTGGCAGGTCGACGGTGTCACTTTTAAGGTGGCCATAGCGATGAAAGCCCCACTTTCGCTGATAATATCACTCGCACACAAACTCCCGGCAGTTGCATACGCGGAAAACAAAACATTTTACAATGCACCGCTGTCTTCGCTTCTTTCTGCTCGATGAATAAAGGTCACCTAAGGAGCACGCCCTTATGCTCGCTCACAAGCTTCGATGTGAACTTGCTGCAACCATAGAGTTTCCTAAATATAACTACAGAGGACTCTGGTACTGCGATCGTTCAGCAATCATGGGAATGATGGGTAATACACACATTCGCCTAGCCTTTGTACTTGCGGGCGACGAATCGCACTTGTGGCTTCGCTTATTGCTGTGTTTTGGTTTTGTTTCGAAGAAAAAAAACGAACCCTTTTGAATTTGGTGACCCGAATTCAAAAGGTAAACCTAAAAAATAAGGTGGTGAAGCACAATTGCTGATCATTTGCTGATTTTGTTTCGTGAGAAAACAACTCCAAGCCACACGAACACACACGGAGCCAGAAGTAGGCCAGAAGTACGAAGTTTAGACAAAAGTGTGTACTACCCATCATTCTCATGCTCGTTGAAGCGCCATGCGTTGCAGCTCCCATAGAGACTGGCACCAGAGTTCCCTCTTGTGCATATTAGGAAACTCTATGGCTGCAACCGAGCGCCGCCATCGTTGTTTACCTGGACAGGGAAAAGGTGAACTGGCACCAGAAAAAAAAAAAAACTAGAAACATCAAACAAGGAAAAATCTACACGGGTGATCCTTTCTAATAATAATGCTAACAATGTAGAACATAATATTTACATCTTTTCTTTTTATATTTTCCGATATGCTAAGCAGTTAGCGTTCGTGGACTACACGCAGAAGCGTGGTAAAAAAAAAAAGGCATGCTTGGGCGTCGTAGCTTTGGCTGTGCTGCCCCAGAAAGTGGTCGCTGAGTATAGGGACGATAAGCCTTCGTCGCCGGTCCAGGTGAATGGCTTAGCGCCATTCCTAGAGTTTCATAGAGCCCCTCGAAAAAGACTTGGAAGGCTGTTACGCTCACTGTGCTACGCAGTTCTTTCTCGAGTGCGTCAAAGTAAACGTGAAATCAGTACAAGTCTCAAAGGCAGCGCGTCTTTGAAATGCTTTCAGGCAACCAGTGACGCGCACGCAGTAGATCGCGAAGTCGCGCGCCAGTGTGTGCCACGGTGGCCGCGATTGCTCCTATGGAAAGCGTTGCCTCTAATGCACTTGCACTCAAGTTCTCTACCCTTACAGGCACACACACAAAAAAATAAACCGAAATGCCTGCTTGTTGATTGACGAGAACCACAGAATGGTCTTGGTGGCGTAGGAGCGCACCATGCATATTTTTTCTTGCACTCGCGTAAAAAAGTATTACGCACGTGTGTCAGAAGTAAAAGACATTTGCTTCATCTCTCCTTTCTTTCTTTTCAAATATTGTTCATGTTTTTTTACCGTTTCAAGGGCTTATTCTAGTCTTTCTTTAGTGCTGTAACTCAGCGCTGAAGTATAATCTATTATTAGTTTGCCTACATAGGCGAAAAGAGAGAAGATAAAAAAGTGCGTATTTTATCGCATTTTGTTCCTATTTAGAGCCCTAGTTTCCTACATTACGTTATCTTTCTTTCCCTTCATTTCTCCGCTTTTTCAGAGGTGACTCAGACATGCCGTCTTCCTCCGGGCTTTGCTGTCTACGCGAAATAATAATAAAAAAGAACAGATACTTCAGCGTCAGGAGTTTGTTGGTGCAGTCAAGGCGAACGCGATATTGGAAGAAAAGGCGAAGATGCAATTCACCTGAGCGCTGAGTCACAGGCCGTGGATCCCAAACACTCTCTTCTTCTCTCTTTCTTAGAACCGCCTTTCTCATCACAATCCAGGCACGCGCGAAACTTGGCGCAAGTCTGCGTTATGAAAGGTACGCTTCAGCACGTCCGCCTCATCCTGTATGCTTTGTGTCATGATTTTTTTGTTTATGTTGTCTTGTACTTCAAAAACTTTAATGCGTTTTCTTCAAAATTCGTAAACTACAGATTATGCAGATCACGAAAAAGTTGCACACGTGTGGTATTTCTAAGACAGTGCATTCATTTCATCGCCCTGAAAAGGCGTCAAGCCTCGAAGTGTTTTTGTTATTTTATACTAAGAAGCAGCTTTCGAGGGCTTCTCACATGAGACGCCTCTTGACAGCGCATGTCTCATTCACAAAAATTGTTTGCAACTCGTTACGAAAATAGGCGTGAGAAATATTGCGATGAATTCATTTTAAGTTCGGACACGGCTAGCATCAAACTTTCCCTGCACTTTCTTTGCTCACCAAGTTTTTCTGACAAGAGTCCAAGTCATGTCAGTTCAACTCTTAAGTGACCAAACTAGATTAATAGGCTAGATAAATTCAACATGATTCACGTAAGCCATTCCCTGTTCGTTAAAATGGGAAAGACCATAAAGAATCACCAAATATGTTTGCAGCAACGAATGGTGTTTATTTGAGAGCTTACGTATGGGGTTATCGTGGTCATAATTATATTGAATATATTGCAAAAAACGCGCTTACGTAGTGAATACATGTTAATAAACTATACTGAGTTATTTTTTTTCTTTTTATGCTTCATGTGAAGACACAATCGAGTGAGGTTTGAATGAGTTCCAGAAAAACTCTAATAATTTCAAGGAAAAATTTTGTGCACATCAGAGGTAGCCTGGCCAGCGATAAAGATTGCTGAGACTTTTATGTCTTTCTATGCTTTCTCCTTTTAAAATACCACCCCCAAATTTCGTTTACACTGAGAAAGGCACAAATATATTCAATTCAGTGTAACCAAGAAACAAGATATACTATGGTAAGGTATATTTATTTACAGTGGTGGCATGCTAGCTGCCACGCTTGGCGTTTCGATTGAGTTACACTGACCCAAGCATTCTTCACAAATCAAAGTTTTTTTTCTCACGCTGGGTTCACTAACTTCAGGAATTTGCATGTCTTGGTTCAAAAAGATGTTGGAGTTTTGAAGACAAACAGCTTTGATTTTTCACTATTACATACCGTTGTTTCAACAAGGTGTTTAGAACACCAATAAAAGATTTCAAGCAGAGTGCAAGAAACTAGAGAGCATGAGCTGCAAGTGTAGCAGAAAAAGAAAGCTAGCTAAAACATCTTGGAATTAGCTTTATGACCAATGTGGTCACAAATTTCCTGATAATGAGTATACTTGAAGTGAGACCTTGCTGTACATTATACAATAGTGAAGAAATGTCATGTCTCTACTTTTGATGTTACACTTTGCAGCAGCTCGTTATGGTTATTCAGATATATATTCAGATCTAACAGACAATAATACCAAGGAAAATATCGGGGAAGTTATTGGGCTAAATAGTAATGCACGTGAAGAAAAAAAAATGGGAGAAAAGATAACTTGCAGTGGGCAGGAACAAAACCTGCGACGTTCCAATATCGCGTTCGATGCTCTACCAACTGAGCTACCATGGCGGCTATCCCCCCAGCCACTTTATTCGGTAGATATGGGAATTAAACATGGGAGTGTCAATCAGCTCCACCAGTAGCCACGGCTGCGAGTGTGGCACACTTTTTATGAGCCTGTTTGGCGTCACGTACGTCGCACATGCTCTTATTACGAGCTGGTAGCTGACCAATAGTCCCTCGTGTACAGCCTAAGGTTAGATGGTTATGTATTAACATAGCCTTGTTTACCAAGGGGGTTGTAAACTGCTTTGACAGTAAGGGGCATACATGTGAGGGATAGGAGAGCAATGAAAGTAATGTTTAGCATCTAGAACGAAAGGAAAAGAATAGAGGGACTAAGGACAGAAGAAGGAGAAAAAAAAGGAGACAGTCAAATAATATGAAAGATACTACGTTCCAACGCAGTGCGTTTGTGCTTGAATGTAAAACATTTCAAATGCTCGTTACAATATCTCTTAACAGCAGCGTAAGAAGCGCTTCAGAATTCCGATAAGATATGGAGCCGGGAACGTTTGTAAAGGAGGCAAGTCAATAAATAAAAGAATTAAGTACACCAGGAACGACGTTTCTATGGTGTCAATTTCAACACATCAGTTCCTCAATGATGACTCTCATTTTGGAAAGAAACAAGAAATGAAAAAAAGCTGCTTGGCGGACAGTGAGGAGTTGCATTGTTCTGTTGTTTTAACGACTTTGGGGGTTATGATCACCTAGGAGATAGACGAACGTCTGCGACGATCCTGTTTCCGACGAGTCTCGAGAAATGCTCTATATGGCGCGCACTTCAGAATCCCATTGATCCACTAGCTTCTACTCTGAAAATACCGTTTTAAAGTCTTATCACGTTGACCTAAGCGCCCAACGAAAAACGATCCGGCTCTGGGCGCATTGAGTTTGCCTTTTTCGGCCAATCCTATTGCGTTTCTTTCAATAAAAAGGCGTAACGACATCTGTGCTTGCTGACGTCCTCGTATCTTGTATCGAAACATCTCTACCTGCGATTTCCCGTTTCTTTCTTTGCCAGGTTGAGATAGTTTGTCTTGGTAAAGAATATCGGATGGATTCTGAAAACCTAAGCTTTCATATTTATCTACTGACAAACATAGCTACTCCCTACCCCCTTTCTACGTGTATATGTCATCACGAATAACACATGCTTTTTTAAATTTTAGCGCAGCCTTTTATGCACACAAATATTCTGGAAAAAAAATTCGGCAGATTCCATGTACCTGGGAATCGACCCGAAGTGATGCATGCGGAAAGAAGGTGACTGTGTTGAAATTTTTTTCATTGAGCGACATGTTGTGAAATCACGCTAAATATATGTACAAATGTTGCACGCACAGAAACATGTTGAAGAGTTGCAGATGTTCATATAATCAGTTGTTCGCACATGCGCAACGATGTCAACTGTAACACGCGTATTAGCAACACCAGGAGCTGATATGAAGCGCTGATGCTCGCGAGGACGCTGGGTCTGGACGCTGCTACATAAATCAACTTCAGCGCATGTCAATTAACCACAATTTACGTTAACCTGACGTGACGGCCGTATCAAAGTAGTGCATATGTAATGTTTATGAAATTGGGTAGGCAGCACTGCAACCACTACTGACGTTTCACGAAGATTAGCGTCTAGTTAAACAAGTTTCCGAAAACTGTCGTTGCTCTGTGGTAGAATGCTTCATTGCTACGCAGAACGCTTGAGTTCGATTCTAGCTAGGACCCTGAAATTTATCATTTGCATTCGTCAGCTTGACGCTACAGATGTCGGTTGTTTCTTAACGCTCATGCGTTAAAATTGGCAATATATGTTCTCGCTGTTCCTGGGAAGGTATTAATGTCAATAACCTGCGGCACATACCCGCATACCAGTGACACATACCTGCCCGTGGGTATGTGCCGCTGTCTGGCGGGAAGTGCCGACGTACGCGATAGGATTTTGTGACATTATTCATGTCTTGACCAGCGCATCACAATCGTCAAACAATCTTACCCTCCCATGCTAATATTGGTTCACGCCACTTTAAGAGGTGACCACGAGATCACCCAAACGTAAGTGGATAGATAGATAGATAGATAGATAGATAGATAGATAGATAGATAGATAGATAGATAGATAGATAGATACGCTCTAAGCCGCCCAAGTTCACTAAGAAATGCTTCGCATTTAAAAAAACATGATCGAAGGCTAACCCCCTTTCTTACGAATAATTATTGCGCATCGCAATGCAGACAGCACGTACTGTCTATTCTGGGTTCCTTGTCGTTGTTATGCCTAAGATTTGATTTAATACTTGAGGAGGTGGTTCTTGAGAGCGCCTGCATTTTATGTGTGGCACGCTGTTACGTATCTATTGCTAGGTATCAGCGCCATTACAACCCTCTGAGTAAGCCATCTGGCAGTTATCTTCGAAAACAAAGGAAAGCGTGCGAACCTGTAGAGAAAGATGCTTGCCCGTCCCGGAGGCGATAAGGTGTAAAACGCTAAGCGACAGGTAGGTGCCACCACCGTGTCGTCTTAGAAAAGCGTTAAAAACGCTTGCCTTTTCGTGCAAGCGTTGCATTGTCTGTGCAGCGTGGTAAACGCTACGGTCCTTAAAATTACCAATGTATGCCTTTACTACTAAAAAGACACACATGCAGAACACTTACGTGTTGTTAGGGTGCATCACGTATGCGAAATAATTGATTTCTAATTGAGAATTCCACAAGTATGAACGCTGAACCTTGAGCAATATTTTCGGGTACTGTGGATGGGGTTAACCATTTCAAGTATCGTTACGGTGGACGAACAGACAGACAGACAGACTTACAGACAGACAGACAGACAGACAGACAGACAGACAGACAGACAGACAGACAGACAGACAGACAGACAGACAGACAGACAGACAGACAGACAGACAGGCAGGCAGGCAGGCAGGCAGGCAGGTAGGCAGGCAGGCAGGCAGGCAGGCAGGCAGGCAGGCCAAAATTTTTGCGTCGAAGGTCCCATCTTTAACTTTCAGCTGGCTTGGTGTTTTCCGGGACTTTTATAAACTTGTCGATATAACGAGGCTGTTTCCTTGTGTTATAAGAGTGAGTAGAAATCGATTTGATGTAGCTCTTTGTGACCAGAACTAATTGTTACTGGAGACCATGTTTGCCAATGAAAAGGAAGAAAATAACATTATAAAGTATCTTTTGCAGTTGCGGATGGTAGCTGCTAATGAAAATACATCAACCCATTACAAATCGGTGGATTCCCCGCCGCCGTGATCTAGTGGCTAAGGTACTCGGCTGCTGACTCGCAGGTCGCAGGATCAAATTCCGGCTGCGGCGGCTGCAATTTCAATGAAGGAGAAAATGCTGTAGGCACGTGCGCTCAGATTTGGGCGCACCATAAGGAACACCAGGTGGTCTAAATCTCCGGAGCCCTTCACTACGGCGTCTTTCATAATCATATGGTGCTGTTGGGACATTAAACCCCACATATCACATATTATTTAGAAATTGACTATTTTTTCCTGTGTGAAATATCTGTGTTCTTTTCTGAAACAGGCGAAAAACAACATGTCTGCCCTGGAAAAGGAAATTTTTCCTTTTCTTTTTGCCTCTAGTTCTTACCGAGTAATCTGACGTGGTGAGGCCAGTCGTTGGTAGCTAAAAAAACATACTGAAGTTTTAGTCGAACGTAGAAAGGGTCAGCAAATTTTCGAAAGCTCAGGTGTGCCTCATCGTAGGGTGCCTCGTGTGTGTAGCCTTCGACGCTTGAAGACAATCTTTTATTTTCTTTAACGTAGTCTGATGCATTCGCTATGTGATGCGCTGTTTAAATTAATCGTGAATATAAAAATTGGAGTAGTGAAAGATAACCCCCTAAAACCTTATCAGTGGCTTATTTAGGCTAAGCCAGGATACACATAGTGTGAGCTACGGGTGGACGGACGCACATTAGTTCAGTTGGATGGATGGATGGATGGAATAGCAAGGGAGCTCATGCGAGTGAAGCGCTAGCCCTCAAGTGACACGTGACTCCAGCAGCTCTCAGGCCTTCTCTATAGAGCACAAGCTGTGTGCCACATGACGTCACTGGTCCTCGGGAATTCGCAGCCCGGCACTCGGAACAGGGCACGCGGATGTGCTTAACCTCGGCCAGTGTAGCTTATGCTACAGAACGTCTAACCTCATATTTTTACCAATTTACTGAATTCGCCATGGCACTTGGCGCGAACCGAATAGCTGCACAGCTGTACACGTTGGTCCAATATTGTAAAACTACAGATTTCTCCCCGTCCACATTGCAGCACATTGTCAACAAAATATGTGGTTGTTTCGGTGCGTTCAGCGACGAAGCCACAAATAGCAAAGCTTTCTGGCTCAATGAGACAGATAGAAAGAATTGAGGCAGAGCTGAATGGACCGAGGTGATTGCAAGGTTGCCTCAGTCGTAAAGAAGTAAACATTTCGCCTTCGGTCTAATGCCTTTTCCAGTCTTACTTTATTTTATTTCTCGTGGAATGAAAAAAAATTAACATTTTTAAATATACACAAAATGAAGTATGTAGAAAACACGAAAATTACAGTAGTGATTTCCTAGAGCAGAATCATTGCCAATTCCAGACACACCAGATATTTCAGCAACGAAGAGCAAACGCAAATACAACATAGAACGTTCCACAAGTATCCAAGACAAAAAAAATGTATAATGTAGCAAGCATTTAACCTCAACACATCAAGACAAATAGAGGCAGCCAAAGAATTGGCATGAAAACAATCTGCAAGACCAAATCTCACCAGATCACGATATTTTCTTGAGAACTTACAGCCGAGAATTCGTAACAGGCCGGTGAGAATCGACTATGGAGAGAGAGAAAAGAGCAGGAAAGAAACGTAATTTAACGGCTCCGCGGCTTCAAATGATGTCAAAACTGTAGTACAAAAAGTTCTAGGAAAAATAAAGCTTTAAACACTTCTTTGCCCCTTGAATCTACAGAGTCGTCGAAAGCCTTCGCCTTTTTCAGCAAAAACTCGCACAGAGAAAGGCGGGCAGAATCAAGAGCTACTATTCTGGATTTTCAAGTTGCAAATGACCAAGGCATGTTTTTGCATCTTGAGCCTTTTATTTGCTCAAAAATATTATTCGTCTTCTCAACTCTTCCCACTTCAAGTTCTGTGGGCAAAAAGAGTATATATAGTCAAATATGGTCCTGCATTTGCTACTTTCTTGGGGACGGCAGATAATGAATTGGCGGATGAGGTGACGCGCTTGTTCTACTTCGTTTCCCGAAATTCTACGTATACACATCGAGTGGAGTCTGTAAGGGGGGGGGGGCTGAAAACAGGAGAAATATACCAGCGATATTGAGGGGCGGCTGGGAACTGGAGAAATATACCAGCGATATTAAGGGGCGACTGGGAACGCGTGGCTGGAGTTCAGGTTAGGTTTGGTGTTGCTGTGAGATTCACGACCCCCGTGCCCCCTACGCGTTGATCATCCTAAAAACAAGCAAACAGGTAACGAAGAACTCACACGCTACTCTTGTTTTTACATTCACGGGTGGCTCGTGAGAAACTAGGAGGACCCGCGGGTCGCGGGATCGAGTCGTGGCTGTGGCGACTGCATTTCTCATGGAGGTGAAAATGTTGTAGACTCGTGTGCTCAGATTTGGGCGCATGTTAAAGAACACCAGGTGGTCGAAATTTCCGAAGTCCTCCAATACGGTGTCTCTCATAATCGTATGGTGGTTTTGGGACGGTACACCCCACATATCAATCAATCAAGAAACGAGGAGAAAAAACGGTGAGGCATTGCTATTCCACTCCACCAGGACAATTGTGTGATAATCCCCGAGCATTTAGTCACATTTTATTCGCATTGCTTTTGTTTTTTGAGTTTTTTTTCTTTTCCTCGTCTACACTGTTTCACCTATGCTTCCGCTTTTCTCTTCCACTGAGAAGCCAGAAAGTGCCACTCAACATCGTCTAGAGTATCAGAGGCTAGTCTTTTTTTATTATTTTTTTCTTCCCATCCTATTCTCGATGCCTGGAGTCTGAGCAGGGCAGCGTGACGTTCAAACTCTGACGGACGGATCCCCTTGAGTATGAGACATAAAAGCTTTCGCCTGAAAATGACACGAGAAACACTGAAGGCCACGTAACACCCCTTTTCCTTCAGACTTCGCACACTAGTTCGACTCTGCATTGACTTTCCTGCTTCTTTTGAAACGTTATTATACTTCTTCATCACCCACAAAAGACTTATCTGTGAGCTTGAGCAGCTAAATGGACCTTTTCTTTCCTGATTCAAATCAGGTGCTCCATATTATACCCTCTCTTCCCACTAAGGTAGCTCTAATGGTCGCAATCCTTAGTGTTCACCACGTAAGGCTTCATGCACTGTGGGCTATAATTTATATTAAATAAATTATAGTTTATTACTAATAAATTTATTGCTTCCTTCTTGCGATGATACTCTGACTTTATTTTCTCGTAAAACACCTCTTTATTTATTTACTCTCTTCAGGCGGACATGAAAAAACAAAAAAGTAGGCGAAAGTGACGTAAAAGCGTATCTAGCGAATCCACATTCAAATAACAATGGTACAACAGATGGCAAAGTTTTGTGTGATGCCCAATTCCACTGTTTGACACGGTTAACAAACGTCCTGTATAAGTGGGGAGGATTCGCATCCGGCAATCATCGTTTACTTTTTGTAGGACGCACGAAAAAGAAGGTTTTTCCTCACCTTTGCAGTCGAATCGTCTGCGAACTTGCTCCCCCGATACTAGCCGCTGCATACACATCTCCATAAAGAATGCAGCCAAGAGTCTAGAGAAACGAGATGAGCACAGTACTTTCATTTATTTTACGAAACATTCGTCGTTTCATAACTAAACATAAAGGCGTGAAGTGGTGGGTGATGGAAGGGCAGAGTGTAGGATAAGAAGCTTGGTAGTTGAGAACGTGGTTAAGGAGGTGCGTTCTGTGGACCAGCCTAAAAAAATGCACTGATTTTAATCAAGCAGCGGATTGCGGATGAAGCAAGTGGGACACATTCGTAATCGGTTCATTTGCATACGTCAGCTTAGGCTTTCCCGAGGCTTTCGTGTATCCCGTGGTCGGCCGTCGTTATATTGTTGCTGCGCAAAGAAGTTCGGTGGTGCTGCCAGATAAGATAAGTGGGCTGGAAGAAGGGTTAACTGAAGTGTAGTGAAGGAAATGTACAGAGAGTGAAGGTCAGTGGAAGGGTGAAGTGTTAGTCTAGGAAACGCATGGATTATTAATTAAAGAACACTCACAGGGATCATCGTAGATTCACTTAAAACGACTCTAACCTAAAAAAATTTGATTCTCTTTGTCATCTCTCCGGAAACTCTGCGCACCTCACCTCGTTTTGCATTGCCTCCTTGATGCGCCCACCTTTGACCAAGCTAAAAAGTCATGTGATGATAGTATCATGTCACGTTATGTCATGTGACGTCACACCAGTAGGTATGACGTCATTATGATGTCGAATTGGGACATCATCGTGCAATGGTAATTTTTTCATCACTAGTGGTGTTCTCGACACCGTAGGACGATTACGCCACCGACGCGAGATGCCGATGGTAAGTTTTTCATTTTCATGAAGTAATTAAGGCTCTCGCCCCAATAAGTAGCCCTAATAAGGGTAATTGCGAACAACTGAAGCTGCTAGACCTTACACAAGTGAAATAGACACCATGTCAACTGTTCAGCCACGCTCACTGTCACACACGCTTTTGTTTCGTGTTGAGCGCCTTGTTTAGTGGGGTAATTTTGTATGCTCTGATCAGGCAACTTTTCATCCAGCCCATGCATTTGTTTTATGCTGACCTTATTGTTTGATTGTTTATACAACAACAGTGCTTGACTTGCTTTCATGAACTTAACCTCTGACGTTTTCGCACTTTACAAACAAGCCTTCAAGCGAGTGTACTTTAATAAGTAATCGAAACAAAACCTGCTTATATTATTGTTTAATGAACAGATACGCCTTCTCGTTTAGCTTTTTTTTCTTTTTTGTGCTTTATTAGATGCACATGCCGCATCCAAGGTATATACACGTTAAAACAGATGGCTCAAGTATTACAACGTTTTCAACATCAGCAATGACCACAGCCACAATATTCAGGACCACAGCTCAATATTGAGGAATCATCGAAATTATATCGCATGATGTCAGCTACTACAGCTGAGCTCATCGCTATTCTGTATGCTATAAAGTTTATAAACTCGGCAGCAGACGCGAAAAAAATAGGTACTTTTCAGCAATTCACAGGCCGCATTAACATCACTCTCCAGTACAAATACGGCAGCAATTAGTGATAGTATGACATACGAAACGCTTAAAGAGCTCACCAAAGCAAGTAAGGCGCAAGATGAGATCAAATTCCAGTGGATACCTGGCCATTGCAATATTCCTGCAAACACAGCTGCCAGTGAAGCGGCACGACAAGCACATCGTAAAGATGTTACTGTTTCTTTACAATTTCGAAAAATAAATTGCGAAGTATTATAAAGAATACAACTTTCAGAACAAGCAAAACTGCTTGGTTTGACCGAAGTACAAAGAGCGGTGATTTATATCACGTCGATTCATTCGTTGAATTCAAAATTACGCTAGCACTAGATAGAAATATTGAAACTCTTATTCACCGGTTCAGGCTAGGCACCGCATACACAAAACATTTTTTGTAGAGATACGGAAGAGCTGAAACTCCCAAATGCGAATGTGGATTTATAGATGAAGACAAATCTCACATTCTCATAGACTTTCGACATCATAGCATGCCGAGGCACCGTCTGAGACTGGAATCGTTGGCATTAGACCACAGACTGTTTAGTATCAGAAAACTTCTGGGCCCATGGCCAACTGGAGTTTTACACACGCACGCTTTAAAAGCGTTAAAACGTTCTTCCTACGAGAGAGCGGAATCACTGACAAGTACTAAGAAATAATTTTTTGTATAACACATGTTGTACTTATTATGCGCAGTATCATATGACACCCATATGTGTGTGCTGAAGTGAATGTTATGTACACACGAGCGAATACAACTCAATAAGGATTAGACGTGTGCTCTGCTGTTTTGTGCTGCTTGGATAAAAAGTTAACGAGGAACATATAAGAGACTTCACTCATTGACTTTCGAACATTACCTTATCACTGTGTTGTGATATGTGCGTATAAGTGCCTTATTGCATATATATGCTCGAGTGTTCCATTATCCATGCAATGCTTTGTGTGTTTTCTTTTAAGACGTGTGTTCAACTTTCACTCAAGGGCTAAGAAGTAGCCGGCGTCATACGTTTGCGCCAACATCTCCTTATACATTATATCAGCAAAAAAATTCTACGAAGAGTTTCGTGAAAACAAAGTGCTTGCCACACGACGTCTCGAACTCGTGTGAAATAAGGCGCAGTGACTCATATGCGTTGACACAGAACATGCGACAATAAAATTACCAATTTTAAAATTATATCTGTTTCGAAGATAGATAAGTATAGTGGAGACCATTCAAGATTATTGTACAGAGTCTTCGCAATGAAATTCGTTATAAATGGCAAATCTTTACGCAGCAGGTTTACCATGTAAGATTTGTTGAATGTGATGCATAGCCTGTAATTACTCCGCGACCCACAAGACAAGCTTGTTGCAGGATTTCTTTTATCCTGCGCCGCGTAAACCAAACCTTCAGTGTACGACGCCTTCCTCAGAACTCTTTTGCACTTCAAACAACAGGGAGTATACGCCTTCATTCCTTGCCCCTTTATTCGAAAACAAGCCTTCACTCGACTTTCGTCTTTCACTTGACTGAAATGAGCACAGCACCACTGCTCGACTAGAAATGACGCAGTGCTTCTCAGGAATCGCTGCTGATTATCGTCGATATTCAGTGAGTTTTCTGCCTAAAGACGGCACTTCAATCAACGTTTTCAAGTAAAGGTGAAACGTTGGGTCAAGGAACGTTCTAGAATACGGGGGTTAAACAAGGTAGTGGAGAGAGTGAGATCAGCAAAGCAAGATGAAAACTAAGAATAAATAGAGAAAGATGGCAACAACATAAATGAACAAAACATTTGCAGAAAATATGCATTTTTGTTTATACCAGAGAAGAGGTTGGTAAAAGCTGCAGCACAGAGATAAAGTCCAAAGTAAGCGCGAAGAGAACAAGTATGCGCAGAATAATAAAGCAGAAGGCGGACAGAAAGTTTTTAAATGTTGATGACAACAAGAGAAATTTTGTGTGTGGGGGGGATGCTGGCAACGTATGTAGGAAAACAAGCCTGTGGCCTTTTGTACCAATTTGCGTCATGAACATGCAATGCACACAATAATATTTTAAAGAACATCCCTCTTATAAGGCTCATGTTTGCAGTCTCACAGGGAGTTGCTTTCGGTCAGAAAAACTATTCATCTTTTCTTTTTCTTTTTTTAATGAAGTGTGCTGCTTCTCCATTTCACCGTCTCGCTTCATAAGGTGTTAGTAAAATGTGCCACGTTAATACAGAAGATGAAAAAAGCTGGCGACGTGGAAATGTTTCTGCACATGCGTAATGGCCTGGCACGTCAAAAACTTTGAGACTGTTCATCGTTGCAGGCTCTGCACAATAAGGATGAAAAAGTGCGTGCTTGGATGGTAGACAACTTCAACCGCGGAATTTTCCTGGCGGCTGAAGTCAGTCATTCGATCGCGTGCTCATCTTTGCGTTAGACTGCTCGCCGCAACGATCCGTGCCTTAGCGCATTATTCCGCCTCGCGCCTGTGTTGGATGGATGAAGCTATGTGTTCTGTCAAGAACGTAGATCAGCTGCGGCTTTGGTAACGACGCTAATGAAAGCGAAAGCAACTGCCGGTTGACTTTTATAAAAGTGGGAGCGCTACCTGCGCCCACGAGCCCTGCTAAAGCAGAAAGTTAAATGGAAATCTCTCACTTTTGAGGTTATTTGCGTGAACAAACTTTAGTATACTCTGAATCATTGAAGCTTTGAATAACTGATGATGTAGAAATACATTCCCAGTGCAAGCTTCAAAGTATTGAAAAAGCATAAAAAATTGAATTCTTAGCCTATAAATCTGAATAAAAATGCTAGCAAATTTAATTTCTAGGTCCTACATTTTTTATCAAAGGCCACTAGCAATAACCACTAACAATAAACACCACTAACAATAAACACCACTAGCAATAAACATCCAAAAATAAACACTGTGCATACGGGCCTGTGCTCACTAAGTGGGTATTCGCCAATTGACGTCTGCTTTAATATTACGTACAACGGGACAACTGCGTGATAATAGCTCCTAGAATTATATATTCAACTGTTATAAACAATAATAACTAATGGTTTGACTTGACGCATTGTATGGCTCAGGCCTGCCAATCCCTGCTAGGTTATTCCTGCCTGACTGGTCAATTGCATCTCTCGTGCACACATTCCGTTGTGTGTGCATTGTCGTCTCTGAACCTGGCGTTCTCTTTAGACTTTCTTGTTTTTCTCACAGTGTAGGGTTGCAAGGAGAAATTGTGGCTAGATGACATCTCATTTTCGTCATTATTTCTCTCTTACTGTGAAAGCCTCTTCCTTCCCTCATACCTTAGGATGACTAAAAGGTAGTCAGTCCTAAATTTCTTGAACCCTACTGAAATCCTGCTTGTAGTTTCAAAAAAAAAGTTAGGAAAACCTCTACGCGTAATTTATGTGTCCGAACGTTTGCTATATTGCGAAAGCCTAGAAGAACATAAAGAAAAATGATTACAGTCAAGGGAAAACCTGCAGTGTTGCAAAGGATATCAATACCAACCGCTGAAGGCAAGGTCACTGAGTATGTAGAACGCTGCTACGGGTAAGCGAGGGCAGCTAACGCAATGCTTTGTTGTTTCTTGTTTTAGCTGAGCATAATTTTTTTCCCGCTTTCTTCAAGTTTTCTTTTCTCTTGAACAAATTTGGTACCAGGTATGTTCTGAAGCTGCCTGGCAACGGGTATAGTTGCGTACAAGGTGAGCGAAGAAATGAGAGAATTTCCGAGAAGAGCTTATTGATTCGGCAATCATTACAAAGGCCCACCGCTTTATTTGTAGACTTGCACAAACGTATTCTTCTTACGTCTGTACACCGCTGCTATGTGTCTCGACCAAGCTATGGGGTTACTATCACTCAACGTGTTTCAGCAAAATTGGACGTGTATTTACCCAGTATAGACATTATTAGGTGTGTATCTCAGACGCTGTGCTTGGCGGGCTCCTGTGGCCGCAAGCCCAACGAAAATGGATCCGCACACCCTTTAGATTGCTAAAGTGATCTGCACATATACAAATATACAAAAAGGAAGGAAGGAAGGAAGGAAGGAAGGAAGGAAGGAAGGTAGGAAGGAAGGAAGGAAGGAAGGAAGGAAGGAAGGAAGGAAGCAAGGAAGGAAGGAAGGAAGGAAGGGGCACGAGGGTAGAGAGATAAACAGAGGAACAGAGAAGGAAGGAAGGGGCACGAGGGTAGAGAGAGAAACAGAGGAACAGAGAAGGAAGGAAGGAAGCGTTTTACAATTACCATAATTGTGTGTGCCTTCATTGATATTACGTGTTGACCTCTGCTTAGAAAATATTATCACATTTACATTTATATTTACTTCTAGTTTATTAAGTGAAGCTACCTAATGTGACGGTGAGGTTCAAGAATATGAAGGCAACTGTACAGCCCGCGTTTAATTGAACGTTTTTTGCGTGAGATAAAAGTAAGAATGGCCACATATTAGCACCAATGGCTTCTATTTGGCACATTTGATTACCACAGAGCACATTTGTTTGGTCTACGTTTCGAAGCCAGGTGAGTTTCACTAATGAATGGCACAGATGTTGTTTGTGTGCCGCGCGGTTAGGGCACGTTTATTTTGCCTGGCTAATATCAGCTTTGAAATAGACGCACTGCAATAGGTGTGGATATGTGCTTACAAGAATTGACTTTATTTTTTTCTAATCATTAAAATTTCTATTCGTAACATCCTATTAGTGTTACTTCCTGACAAAAGTAATGTTAAACGAGGTGTGCTGTTTTTTTTTCACATCCGTGGTTTATGATAGTGTATTGCAAATCAAGAGAAAGAAAATGCAGTTATAAGTCATATGAGGTCGAACATGGAAGATTCAGTCAGTATTAACGCGTGAGCACTAAGGAGCTCGTTTTGCGGAAATTCTGGCGTCGCTGTCAGCGTCGTTGGTTGTGAGCAAGAATTCATCGCCGTCACCGAAAAATTGAGAATAGTTGAAAATGAAAAAAAATATTGGATCGTAATAGGGACCGAAACCGGGTCGCTTGCACGGAGAGCGGATATTTTATGACACAATGACGCGTCCGCTTGTGAATATACTGAAAATGACCACCTCTGCTTAAAAATACAGCGAAAGTAACTTTGATGGTTTACAAACACACGCGTCCTGCATACGTGATTCACAATATGCCATCTAACGTGGCAGTAGTAATGCGTGCTACAAGCGTACTTCATTGATTGATATGTTGGGTTTAACGCCACAAAACCACCATATATGATTATAAGAAACGCCGTAGTGGAGGGCTCCTAAAATTACGACCACCTAGGGTTCTTATATCATCATCATCATCATCAGCCTGACTACGTCCACTGCTGGACAAAGGCCTTTCCCATGTTCCGCCAGTTAACGCGGTCCTGTGCTTGCTGCTGCCAATTTATACCCGCAAACTTCTTAATCTCATATGCCCACCTAACCATCTGTCTCCCCCCTAACCCGCTTCCCTTCTCTGGGAATCCAGTTAGTTACCCTTAATGACCAGAGGTTATCCTGTCTACGCGCTACACGCCCGGCCCATGTCCATTTCCTCTTCTTGATTTCAACTATGATATCCTTAATCCCTGTTTGTTCCCTAGTCCGCTCTGCTCTCTTCTGGTCTCTTAAGGTTACACCTACCATTTTTCTTTTCATTGCTCGCAATCAGGTAATGGAGAAATGCTCAGAATACAACCAACCATTATACATAGCCTTCATAGATTACGAGAAGGCATTTGATTCAGTGGAAATATCAGCTGTGATGTAGACACTGCGTAATCAGGGCGTCGATGAAGTATATATAAACATCCTGGAAGAAATCTACAGGGGATCAACTGCTACCACAGTGCTTCATAAAGAAAGCAACAAAATACCAATCAAGAAGGGTGTAAGGCAGGGGGACACAATCTCCCCAATGCTATATACCGCGTGCTCACAGGAGGTTTTCAGAAGCCTAGAATGGGAACTGTTAGGGATAAGAGTAAATGGAGAGTACCTTAGTAACCTGCTCTTCGCCGATGACATTGCATTGCTGAGTAACTCAGGGGACGAATTGCAACTCATGATTACGGAGTTAGACAAGGAGAGCAGAAAGGTGGGTCCTAAAATAAATCTGGAGAAAACGAAAGTAATGTTCGACAACCTCGGAAGAGAGCAGCGCTTCGAGATAGCTGATTGTGCACTTCAAGTTCTGAAAGACTATGTCTACTTAGGGCAGGTAATAACCGCGGAGCCGAACAACGAGATTGAAGTAACTAGAATAATAAGAATGAGGGGGGGGGGCACATTTGGCAAGCACTCTCAAATTGTGACAGGTAGATTGCCACTATCCCTCAAGAGGAAGGTATATAACAGCTGTATTTTGCCAGTACTTAACTACGGAGCAGAAACCTTGAGACTTACAAAGAGGGTTCAGCTTAAATTGAGGACGATGCAGTGAGCAATTGGGTTCTTTAACGTGCACCCAAATCTGAGTTTCATAGGCCTACAACATTTCCGCCTCCATCGGAAATGCAGCCACCGCAGCCGGGATTTGATCCCGCGACCGGCGGGTCAGCAGCCGAGTACGTTAGCCACTAGACCACCGCGGCGGGGCTACAAGCGAATGTCAGAACATGTGATTATCGAAATGACTTCGTAGTTTAAAGCCAGTCATCAACTACAAAAGGCGCACATGTTACTGCACCGGTTCCTTTAAGGCCACGTAGTGGGTGCGTATCAAATTCGAAAAGATTTCATGAACTAAGTGTCTGAAGTACGCACAAGGAACAAAATATCACTCTTGCGTTTACCTTTCAAAGGTGCAGCTTAAAAGTCCCGTAATGCTTGATAGGATCGTCCAACTATTCCTCTATCAATTTCTTTCTTAATCTATCTATTCGTCGTCGATGTAGTTTCATTATTCTCATTAAAAAAAGTATGAGCTACCGCTAGTGCTCCTGAAATATTCGCCACGTGACATATGGCTGCTTTTAAAGAGAGTGCGACACTTTTTCTTGCCGTTTCTTGTTACATCAGGTCATTCGTTTTTTGCTTGCTGGGAAAGCTGCCAGCGTTTCATAAAAAAACGGCTAGTGGATGGCGTGATGAGAGCAGAAACATATTGGTATGGTCGCACCTCCTTTCAAGCAAAAGGGTGAAGAACGTTTCTTCGCATTCGATTACTGACGCTTGCAGTGCTCAGCCAGTAAGCCACCAGCGTTATTGCTTGCTTCTAGTGCTTTTTTGCACACCCATTTTAACATCTGATCATTTTCCCTATGCCGTAACATCCACCAGCGTCTGATAGAATTCCACTAGACCTTAGCCACTAGACCACCACGGTGGTCTAGTGGCTAAGGTACTCGGCTGCTAACCAGCAGGCCACGGGATGGAATCCCTGCTGCGGCAGCTGCATTTCCGATGAAGGCGTAAATGTTGTAGGCCCGTGCGCTCAGATTTGGGTGCACGTTAAATAAGCCCAGGTGGTCGTCAAAATTTCCGGAGCCCTCCACTACAGCGTCTCTCATAATCATATGGTGGTTTTGGCACGCTAAACCCCACATATCAATCAATAAATCTCATAGAACTACGATCATTTCATAGAAAGAACACTATTTTATAAATTTTTCACTCGTACATCTCCGAATTACCAATTTAAAACATCTATTCCAAAGTAGCAAGGTATATGTATATTAAAATGATACATTATGAGACATGTGATGAATACGAGTCAAAATAATCAATGATTCAAAGCTAATCACACGCTTTTTATGGAGAAAATTAGATCTGATTAAGCCATTTGCAGCGCGAAGTACAACTTGGTTGACTTGTGGACGACGCTGCAGATGTCATTTAAATAGATTTTTGAAACAGGAAACTTCCAAGTTACCAAAACATTTGTCCCAGACTACTATAGATAAGTTGGAATAACGTGTTGATGGAGGGTTTGGTGTACCGTTCAAAGAAGGACACCTTAACTACGACAAATTTTTCTAAATTTCTCAGAAGCGTCGTGATCATCATGCCTCTAGAATTATGTTTCCTTCGTACTTTAGATAGATAAGAAATACTCTGACACTCTTTAAAATGGGCCTTGTTCATTGAAAGCTGAAACAACAAACGAGCGAAGCATGGAGGACACCTCATATTCACTTGAAGGGTGAAACGCGTTAGCGTAATCGTTACCCGTTCGCATGCTCATATCAATCACTGGCCTTCCTTTTCTTCTTGGTGGGTACACCTCAACCGTATCGAAAAGAAATAAATTTTTTGCTGTGTTGAAGTGTTCTGGGAGATGTATACTGCAAGTACGCTGACGAAGCGCTAACTTCGCCACAATTCTTTCTTTCACGAATTTTTGAACTATTTACTAGGCGATTGTAAAACAACACGCGCACCCACGGAGCTACCCACTTGGTTGATGTTTTTGCTCATTATGATTATTGATTATGCCTGAGTGCATTTTAGGTTTAAGGCCTTTGCACCATAATTTGAATGTTTTCACAACTTGTGTGATCCTACGCGTCCTGCGCGTCATCGAGCAATATTACGAGCGTTAACGTGATTCCTCACTCTACACGGCATTCGTATAAGATGTTTTCCGCTTTGGAATGACCTTGAAACCACAGATTGGCTCTTTGGTAGAATACCTGTTTGCCACTCTGAAGCGCCGCTTCTATAGCTACTTGAACAGAAGACTGGTTTATTCATTATTTATTCATTGCATTCAACCTCTGCTTTGCGCTCATCAACAACGCTGATTTTTCGCTCAAGGCCAACGATGCCGGCACGACAAGTTCCGTGAAACGAGCTCTTTAACGCTGTCTCGTCAGAAAGATCTCGTTATATGACGTTTCAAGCTGCCATAAATAAATGCAGTCATGACCACACGTTAGCCAGGCCTACCATGACTGAATGGTCTGCCGAGGTCCTCATTGCTTGTGATGAATAGTCTGGCCTGTGAAAGCGCATAAAGAACTATTAGATGGAAAGATTGTCAAGCAGTCCAATAACGTACGCTTTGCGCACAACTCAGTAAAAAGCGAAAATCAGGAACTCCCCCGTCACTGCTTGGTAGCTGGAAAATTGGACGCGGCACGAGCTAAAGAACAACGTATGATGTCGAGCAGGGTATCTTCATATGGCGAATGATCGCAAACGTCGTCGCTATACAATATGAGGTGCTTTTCTTTTACTGTATAAACCTGCAGTGTCCGATATGTGGTACACAGAACGAGGCCATTAGACCGGTGCAATTAAGTTTCACTCGACGAGATGTAAATAGATGATCTCAACTTCAGTTACATTGGCTTTAATCAACGGGGAAAGCACGTTTTTATTTCTCATTTTCCACGTGGAGCATTTGAGCACAGTTTGCTTGAGGACAGTTGCAATTGGATAACCTAAAAGTCCAATTTGACCTCGTTTCAATCCAACACGCCAATTTTCTCAAGTTTTGCAGATTTGGCAAACGCTCGGAGTTGAATGATTAGAAACTAGTGCACACAACAGACATCCAAGAGGGTAATTACATGTGCGAACATAAACTCTGCGGGCAAGCACACAGACCCATTCTTAGAGGCGCCACGTACGGTCATGATCAAGTTTGACGCAACGCGAAACACGCACGTTGTTTTATTGAGTGGCTGAAAATGCGTGCAGCCGTGCTGCACGCATTTTCACCTTTTATTTCCGGGTCTGCACCATTTATTTCCGGGTCTGAATACGTGCTTGCCTTGCGTAATTAGGGTGTTCTTCGTACGAGTTAAGGCCGGTGGGTCATAGAAGAAAGCTTGCGAACGAGCGAAACAGAATGATCGGAAACACGAAAGAAAGAGAAAAGATCACGGTTGTCTTTGCAATATGCAGCGCTGTTGTAAATAATTTCTGATTCCCGGCGCAGAAGCTATGCGACGCTTATCGGGGAAACAACAGAAATCGCATTTTCAGAAGAATGATTCATTATCACTGTCACTCCACCTTTTGCATGGGTGTGAGTATTTCTTTGCCTACAGCTGTTGACTAATATAATTGTTGTGTGTATGGTTGCCACGCGTAGCTAGTGCTTAATAGATGGAGCCACAATACCGTCTTTGTGTACCCGATGCGTACGTTCGAGTAGTATCATTGATCTACGTCATTGATCTACGTAGTGCCACCACAATAAATATTACGCTTGTTAAAATAATGCTAATTACGATTATGACGGCGTAGATAATGATGGTCATGGTCATGCACTGAATGTGGCACTGATCGCGTTTTTTTTTCAAATAATAAGCGACGTTCTCTAAGCATTATATTATCTCTACGCAAAAGTAATTTCTAAGTAAGAAGTTTGGTTGCCTTGGACGACTGATGGGGACAAACATGTGTAAGTGCAGCAAACTCTGTGTAATCTTGAAACAGCCTCCAGGCGCTGATTTACTTCTGTGCTTTCGCAATGAAATTGGCAGTAGTTATGGTCTATTTGAGAATATATATGGTTCTATATACTGTACTCTTTCGCAACCCACGATGCTTCAGTCTTTGGGATATCGCTTGTGCAAGATACGTAGACGGTAATCTGCGAAAACACCGTAATGTGAAGGAGAGAGGGTGGGGATGAGAAAGAGAGTAACAAAATGTTCCTTGAATGACCTCCTTCTGTCTTCTTGCATTAAAATGTGTTCACTACATGACACACTTTGCTGGTCTTAGGACTTAAGCGGGTTGATTCATGAGAACCCTTAGGAGCCGTTCTCTGTTCCAGCGGATATTTTACTGTTCTTACAATGAATTGCTAAAACTAGGCTGACTCCCAAGGCGACACTCAGGAGCGTTGAATATTTTTATTTTGTTTAAAGATACAGGAATACCAATTCTTTCATTCAGTTCAGTCTGTTTGTTTTATTTTTCCCATTCTCACGACATTGATGTTGCCTTAAGAAAAAGAGCCAGTAAGAAAACAGATTGTACTATATATGGGGTAAGTGAAAGGTACTGTAAAACGAAGTCATGCCCGCGGAGCCGAAAGGAAGAGTTTTACAGTGACTTAAGCAGCGAGCCTTTCGGTGAGCTATGCAATAAATTACTCTATTTTTGTCCTATATTTCAATTGTGAGATTTTTGAAACTCGTGCCTTTCTTTGAAAAAAACAATCACTACCTGGATATAGCGTTCTGGCACTTATACTCTTGATTACCCATCTCTGCGACGTATGTAGAGATTTCGAAAACACACAGCGTCTACGCTTTGAGATCGAGCCAGAATTATTGCGCCCCGTTCCAAGTTCCTCCCTAACGCGGCGCTCTACAATTTTCTTTTCTAGCATCGCGAAGCCTAAACTGTGGGTTTTACGTTGAGCTTGTACATTCAGATATGGTTTCTTAGTGCATGGCGTCCTTGATTCTCAAAAGGAGACTTCGATTTTTCGAGACATCATATACACTTTAACAATAGCGCCATCGACCCGAAACGTTGAAGCTCAAGAGGGAGCACTGTCGAACTAAATTAGCTAGCCCCCGCCGTAACGGTATAGTGTCTAAGGTACTCGGCTAATGAACCGCAGGTCGTGGGATTGAATCCCAGCTACGGCGGCTGCGTTTTCGATGGAGGCGAAAAGGCTGTAGGCTCACGTGCTCAGATTTCGGTGCATGTTAGAGAGCCCCATGTGGCCAAAATTTCCGGAGCCTTCCACTAAGGCGTCTCTCATAATCATATGGTGGTTTTCGGACATTAAATTCCATATATCAATCTTAAATCAGCTAACGGGTGACAGTAACAGTTAGGTAACATTTTATCGTTCAGGGGGCAACAAAAGACCGACCTGACTGTAAATTTTAAAATGAACAAACGCATTTGATTGATATCTCAGATGAGTACACCCAATGAGATGTTCTCGAACAGGTGCTATATTTTGTGATAGAGATTACATAAGGAGGAAGGCGGTTCAACTCCTCCAATATTCAGTTAAAAGGACTGATAAAAGGGTCAGTGTCGATGGAAGAAATTTGAAATATGAGATCTCATTCATTTCATGATGTTGTTCTTGATTCTAACCATACTCAGGAGGTAATTAACTTTCGTTGGGAAGATGACGAGGATGTCATGACAGCCGTAGTAACTGGATATCAGTTGTCGTAATAAATAATGAAACGCCTAGAATACTAATCGTGAACCATTTTCTATGAATTAGGCTTTTCTACTTTGGATTCCTGCCTGAAACAGCGTGCATGTTCTAGTTTTGAGCGAAATTATAATTTGCAGATGAGCAAATTGAAATTTCGAAGTACTAATTTTATGGTAGATTAGAAATTGTCAAAACTCTTTTCTTTTATCGTTATTCAGTACATACTGAATTTAACCTGATAAAGATCACCCTACGGAGCACATTGGGCTCACAAATGATTGGAATGTCATTTGGGACTATTTCTTAATTTGGTCGTCTATGGCCACAATTTTTTGTTCAATCAGAGCTCGACAAATTGAGATAAGTATGTTGAAACGCAAGCCGTCTTGATTGATTGATATTTATTTATTTATTTATTTTCCAAATACTGTTAGCCTTCCGGCTGTTACAGGGGTGGGACATACTGAGAATGACAAACATCAATACAATCAAATCATACAGCAATTTAAACAGCAACACTTGAACTTGTAAATGTTACATGACATATGATTGGAAACACCGGCATTGAGGCTGAAGGGAAAACAGTGCAGTCGTAGTAAGCATACAAATGAATTGCAATAAATTAACATAGTAGACCATGCTTACAGAAAAATATCTTTTGAGCCCTTCCTCAAATTTTTCCAGGGAAGCACAATGAACCAGTGGTAACGGCAAAGCATTCCACTGACGAATTCTTTTTGGAAAAAATGAATTCGCATATACATTGACACGCTGTTGTGGCACTTCGTATGTGTAATCGTTTACACTTCTTAGGTTTCTTCCGCGGCGTGGCGTTAAGTATTTTGTTGTGTTTATGTTTAATTTATTTTTTACAATAAAAACAAGAACTTCATCCTTGCCAATCGCCGTCGTTCAGCTAAAGTGGGCAGTTGAAGAGTGGGGTTTAACGTCACGAAACCATCATATGATTATGAGAGACGCTGTAGTGCAGGGCTTCGGAAATTTAGACTACCTGGGGCTCTTTAACGTGCACCCAAATCTGAACACACCGACCTACAAAATTTTTGCCTGCATCGAAAATGCAGCCGCTGCAGCCAGGCTTTGATCACGTGACATGCGGGTCAGCAGCTGAGTACCTTAGCCATCAGACCACCGCGGCTAGGCCCAAGCCGTGTTCGCGGAAAATATCTTTGTTCGCGCTTCGTTATTTCTCTCGATTAGGACAATACCATTTCCTATTAGGACCAATGCATGGGCATTTGCTCTGATAGCGAAGGGCTCATCACCCTTATTTGACTAGATTTATTTGCTTCGATTCATGGGTTAACGGCTCTAAAAGAAATATGCTCAAACAACAAAAACAATGCAAAAGCTCAAATATTAAAAAGAAGGGGGGGGAGAGATGAACAACAAGAGAGAAGGCAGGGAGGTTAACCAGACACTTGCCCGGTTTGCTACCCTACGCTGGGGGAATAGGAAGGGGGAAAGATGAGAGAAAGAGAGAGGAAATAGAAGAGAAAGAGAGAAAAAAAGGATTGTCAGTCAATGGGGTGACGCGTATGCAGCGGTGGCACTACACAAAAGTTAAAGATGGTCACGTAGGCCTGTATTCCTCAAAAAGCACAAGACAGCTTTGACTGCTTTTTGAGCGGACGAAAGGCGAAGATGATGTTCCAGTAGCATCTATATAGAGAGGGGCCGATCGTCCAATTGTCGCAATACGTCCGAAACGTTCTGTCTTTCAGAGGCAAATCGAAGGCAATGGCATATCAGATGGTCGATGTCTTCTTTGGTGCAGCAGACGTCACATTCCGCATCGTCGGTCAATCCGATGAGGGTTGTATATGCTTTTGGGAAGGCAACCCCCAACCAAAGGCGACAAAGAAGCGAAGCTTTACGTCGACTAAGTGCGGATGGAGGTCGAAGTTCCAGTCGAGGGTTTATTTGGTAGAGTCTCGTAAAAAGAATGCAAAAGTAAGGAGCAAGGCCCACGATGTGCTACCATGTCTCGCAGCCATTTGTAAGCATATTGCGCACGCAGTCGCACACAACGACCGCTTCGTGTATCTGCTTCGGCAGGAAGGCATAAGCGATACGCGCATGCTCTGAGCGCATGTGCTCAGCATATTGACGCAATACAGGTGCGCTATTCAAATTGCGCGCGCAAGTTTCTGCGCCCTCCAAGAGACCAGCAGCCCAATGATAAAACAAGAAAAGGCCTTAACATCTCGTGCCTCAGCAGCACGAGATTTGATGAAAACGAAATGGGCACCACTCGAAGACCTCTCGGAAATATTCATTATTTTTTGTTGTTGTTGCTAACACGTCTTTATTAACATTTCATGCCTGTTGAGGGCTGCGGTGAATGTAGGGAGAGAGACAAGATTAAATAAAAGAGAAAAATAGAAAAAGAAAAGCAAAAAACGGGGCACAAAAATGCAGTTCTAATGAGCGTCTCTCGAGTGGATATTCTGGCTGTCAAGCCCAAGACGGAGCCTGGTGCCAACGGATGTAGCCTTGAGATCGTCCAGGTAACGAGCAGCGACCACCATAGCTCGTTGGCGGCGGCGCCGGTAATGTGCCGTGGTTGTGCTTAGGCCTGCAACGAAATCGGGCGCCATTCCGGTGGGATAGCAACAATGGCCCGTTGACTGGTTTCAGAATACAGCGGGCAGTCCCAGATGAAGTGCACCAGGTCCGCTAGGGTGTTGCAGTGGCCGCAGATGCTAATATTCATGGTGCCCACTACCTGATCTCTGCAAAAACTCTGCACGAGGAAGCAAGCAAGGAGAGTTCCAGTCTGTACCTGCCGCAACAGTACCTATTGGTGGCGGGTATTAGAGCTCGAAGGGAGTAGAGGTGTGTCGAATCGGTTAGATACATCGAGAACATAGCTTCGCCGGTAGCCCTTTGCTTGGGCTATTGCTTCCATGGGATCGTACCAGTCGCTGTGTGGTTCAATTTCTTCTGGTGCGATGCGCAATATGTGTTCGGGTGGTTTCGATTGCGCGGATAGTAGTAGTATTGCGCGCGCCAGTCGATGTGCTCGTTCATTTCCTGGTATACCCGTGTGACCTGGAATCCAATGCAAATAAAAATCATGTCCTTGTTTCCGCAGACGACGCACGTAAAACCGCAGTTGTTAAACAACAGGAGTGGTAGTGCGAGTGTGCTTGCAAGCGCTGAATGCTTCTTGGGAGTCAGTTAATACTGTGTCGTGAATTTTCTTGTCACTTGGTAAGGTCTGAATGGTGGAATCGGGGTGTTTGGCAAAATCTAAAATAGCTTGTGTAGATGTATGAATAACGTTAAGCGCTATATGCAGTTTGGTCCCCCTTTTGGTAGCATCTAGGTTGGTCCATGCCGTAGCGTACATCAGTGGTTGTGCTTGTTGCCCGATGGATGCGTCCACGCACACCATTTGACAGGAGCTAAAAGGGTGGTTTCCACTGCGTACCTCCTGTCTGTATTTTTCGAACATTCAGCCTCCTTGCTGAATGTTCGTTTCCCATGTTCTTCGGCAGAGGTTTGGGGTTTGCAATTTGTATGTGCTCCCAAGGGGGAGATATGTGCGGTAGCACAGGAGGATGAGATACGTTATGCCCGATTTTAGCCAAGGTCGCTCTCCCTGCATGCGTAGACAGCAGTCTTGTGACCTGCGTCACATCGTGCATAAACATAAGGTCAGCAATGTCTACCATAGCAGAGAAGCTTTTCCATGCAGGGAGGGACGTGTACTTTGGCAACCCTGTGATGACTCTCCTGGCCTCGTTATTGTGGCGCTCAAGAGACTGCAGCTCTGTTCCGGTGATGGTGTGATAGAAGGCACAATAAAAGAATGTATGAATGCCTGCACGAAGGGCCTCATTTCTTTTCCCTCACGCCCCTCGCGCGTTTGGCGATCCTTCACAGAACTTGAGTGACATGTTTTGCAGTTTTTTTTACTGTTTGAATAAACCACGTTGTGGATATGCACTGCTCGTCCAAGCACATTTCGAGTATGCGGATGACACGCTTCCCGAGAACTGGTCCCCAACCGATGGGGGGGGGGGGGGGGGGGGTTGACGCTGGTCTTTTCGTCGTCTTTCACTTTTGACCTTCTGCCTCCATGGATGACTACAAACTCGGTTTGGGGGGGGGGGGGGCTAGCATAAGGCCAATCTTTTTGGTGAAGTTATCGACGGTATTTAGCGCCTTTTGTAGTGCCTCCTCTTGCTGTCCGAGGGCGCTCTTTGTAGTCCAAAGTGTCACATCGTCGGCATAAAGAGCGTGCTCAATACTCTCAATTTTCTCCTGCCTTGGAGGAAGAGCAGCTAGAACCAGATTGAATAGTGCGGGGAAGATTATGGCTCCCCGCGGAACACCAACCTGGTTGTGACGATAAGAGCTGCGCTTGTTGCCAACTTGAATCTGATGCGCTCTGTCTTATAGGAAAGCGGCAATAAGGTTATACATGTGACCCATGAGGCCAATTTCAGCTGCAGCTTGAATGATGGAAGAGTGGGGAAACTGTCGAACGTTTTTCGGACGTCTACCCCAACGACGTTGCCAGGGCATGAAGGCAACGTGTCTAGCACGTTCTTCTTTAAGCGAAGCATAATATCTTGAGTGGAAAGACCAATTCTGAATCCGCATTGTGTGTGCGGCAGAAGGCTATTTTTTCTAACAATCATATTAATGTTGCATTCAGCATGCTCTTCAAAGACTTGCATAAGCATGACGTGAGAGAAACCGGTCTCAAGTTATTCAGAGTTCAATGACTTGTTCGGTTTCGGAATAGGCTTGACAATGAAATGGCGCCAATCCACTGGAAGAGTTTCATCTTTCCATATATGGTTAATCTCCGCTAGAAGTGTGATTTTACATCTTGCTGTGAGGTTTTTGATGTGTGCTACCGTATCCATCAGCTCCTGGCACACCACGTGAGTTCACTTTGCTTAAGCAGCCTTCGTATTCGGTAACCGTAAAGGTTGGTTGAAATTTTCGTCTTCTCCTGGAGTGTCATCCCTCGCATAGGTTCTGTCCGTGGCACAATTTGTCTGTGGGAAAAAAGGTCTGCTGCTTTTTCTGCGAGTTATGCATTAGCGATGCCTTCCTTTAGTGCAACACATGGGGCGCCGTCGGATGTCTTGCGCTGACCAAGAAGGGACTTCAAGTTACACCACGCTTTGCTTGAATTTCTTGACCCATTGATCTGCTCGCACATTTCCATCCTATGCTCAAAGGCTAGCTGGCTAGTATACTTCTCTTTTTTTTTCTGACAGCAATTTTCTTCGTAAAGTTTTAGGGCGTCCCTTACCGCGATATTTCGACAAGAAACGAAGCTTGCGGTTCCATAAATGCAGAAGGGGCCTGTCAGGGTCAGTTTGATCTTTAGCTACCCACAGCGTCTTTTTTTGCTACGTGCTTAGCGTACCTTATAGCTTTTGTTAGGAAGTCAAGGTCGGTAATTGAAGCGGTTTCTTGTAGTTGCGTGCGATATTCAACCTAGTTCGTAATAAGGCACCCTCGCTTGTGACAATTAGCTGCGGCACGACACCCCATTGTTCTTCATTATGATGGCATTTCGAAGATTATCGCTTCCTAAAGGATCCTCAAGAAGCTTCCAGTGGCATGTTGTGGGTTTCGAGAACCACGTCAAGTCATGCGTAGGGACACTTGCCTCGCATGCTGTCCGAGCCTAGTAAGGGCCTCAGGGAGATGCAGGAGGGTTAGTCCGTAACGATCAAAATATTTCATTAGACGACGACCAAGTGGGCCGCATTTCTTATAGTTCTACGCCACATGTTCAGCACTAAAATCTCAGTAGACTATAATTGTGTCGTTTGCGTAGATCCTCTGGAAATGCTGAATGAAGGTGAAATCAGTCACGCTACGTTTGGCCTGCTTTTTTGTGCTTTCTGGATTCATATAGACTGAAAACACCAGGATCGTTCTCTGAGGTGTGAGCTGAATGTGACACCCCGTTACGCTGGCTTTTTTTCTCAACACCAAGGCTCAGTGTCAAGCTGCGTGTCGTTGAGTGTCCTATCCACGTACACCACTGCACAGGCAATTGTGTCAGTGTCTTCGGAGAAGCCGTAGCCGTCGTAACCAGGTGAGTGCGTAATGGGACACTACACCTCTTGCAAAGCGAGAAGGGAAGGTTCTTTATTGTTAGGCGATAGCCCCCATCGTAACGTTATGTCTTCTTTTTTTTTTGATTGAGTGACAGTTCACCTGAATTACGGTCGGGATGTCTCCCCGTCATCCCGACCACTACATCGGTCATTACCGCAATTGAGGAGCTGAGCCATGCTGCACATAAGTTGACTGCGTCGGAGTACTGTCGGAGCAGACAGTGAAGCAGGTGTGCTTACTGTCAAGGTAGTGGTTACACCTCCACAAGGGAGCGCTCCATTGAGCGTTAGCCTCTACATTACTATGCGAATGAATGTTTCAATAGCTCTCTCAATCATAGTCACCACTTTCGCCGTCATTTTGTGCTCTAATTGCATGAGATGAGCATGAAGAGCGCTTCGTAATCGGGCTGCGGCTCAAGTGTCGATCGAGGTGCCTGCTGGCTATTGTGCATCTGTTTGGTAGCACCAACATTTAGAGTGGGATCGACGACTGCGGCAGCTGGAATGTGAACCCGCGTAGCCTTGTGTGCAGTCTGCTCTGCAATTTCGGCATAGCTCGCTTTCGCGTCAAGTGCGACATGACTGCTAGGGGCGTCGATGCCGTCAGCAAAGGTTTGTTTATCGTGGTCAAAATACCCAGGATCATTCTCGGTTGATGGCACACTGCGGGGTCCTGTGTGAAAACTGTGCCTTAGGGTAGCTGCTTTTTGAAGGCGCTCCTGAACAGGCAGCTTTGATGTCAAAGGCTGCTGGCTGCACTTCTGATGGTTCGTAAATTTTGTGCGAAGACTTTGGTTGATTTTTACACGTTCTTGGCAGTCTCGTGTAATTGCGAGGTGCTGACTACCACAGTTACGGAATTTCGGTACCTTGTTTGGATAGTCTTCATCGCTGTCGTGTTATTTTCTACCACACACGGTACAACGTGGGTTCTTGAAGTTGGGACATTGCTGTTTTCCGTGCCCTAACTTGTGGCACGTCTCACAAGCATACACTTGTGACTTGAAAGGGCAATTTCTTACAGTAAAAGACTTCAGTCCGATTTGGTATGGAAGCTTTGTCCCTCTGAAGGGGACTACAGCAGTGCCTGTCGTGCCAACTGGACGAGCGCTAATGATTTGGCACGCTCGGCAGTGCAGGTTCATCATGAGCTGTTACGAAGTCATTCCCCTTGCATTGTGAATCCCACGTTGGATTCAATTCCTTTGCAATACTTCGTACGCTTGAAATCGCGTTGGCTCGCCATTTATTGGGAGCTGCATTCAAGTCATGAGGGCATCTCGTGTTTCACGATCATTGGTGTCAACCGCGATTAGGTTGCTCTTGTCCAAGTATCGGATCACAATATTTGAATTTTCTTCTCTTCTGTGCGTTGAAGGGGAGGTGATAATATTATTCCAGATGGCTTCATTTAGCACAATGAAGTTCTAATCCATAATCCTGCACGGCTCTTCAGGCTTTAGTATCACAGTGTGTGCGTTGTAAGGGCGGCGTTGCTCACACGCGTTCACCTGTTTCTCTTTCGATTCACGGCGTTTATGAGAAACTTTCTGCCAGCCTCCTTAATCACGGTCATAATAATGAGCAGTATCTGAGTCTGAGTCATACTTGCTAAAATCTGCCTGGTTGTTGCCACCACGACGCGGGACGTTATGGCGGCACGCGGGCTTCGCTTTAGGTGCTGCCGTTGCAGCCGACGCGGACAGCGTTCCCGGAGCTCATTTCTGTCCTCGCTTGAATGTTGGTAGAACGAGTACATTAGAGATAAGAATATCGTCATACTTGCCTTTCCCATCGTTGGGCGTCTCAGGATCAGCCAGGCCGTCGAATGAATTCACGTCGAGATGCAGTGGTGCTGTCCTCAGGGTGGCAATCTCCACCGTGGCATCGGTCGCAGTTGTCGTTAGAGTTAGTGCAACGTGTCCTAGAAAAAATATGCCTGGAACGTCGCTCTCTTTTCAATTGGGAGCCTCCTGCCAGCACGCAATCTCAGAGGCCTAGCCTCCTGCCTTGTGTTGCGACCAGCCGCCGTGTGAGACCGCTCGCTTCCGTACCGCTTAGTCACGTGACATCACGGCTGCTCGGAGGCAACTGTGAGAACATTGCCGTGTTCGCAAGGGGCGGCCGTCGGAGACGCTCACCTTCGTACCGAAGGAGGAGGGTAAAATTACAGGGTAGGGCAGTGCGTTCGCGGTTCACGTTCCAGGCATATTTTTTTCAGGAGGCGTTGGTTAGTGCATCTAGTAATGTCCCGAGGTCCCCAGGATCTTGTAAGTCCATATCTTCCAGCAACTGAACATTGGACGACATCTCCAGGTTATCCATAACCACGTTCGATACGTTTCGAGGGCCCGAAGGGCGATAGTCAAACGAGGAAACCAGTGACTTTCAGAGACGAAAATACTCGCGTCCGTTCAACGCGTTACCCTCTGGTGGCGTTTTCATTCTTCTCTGGGTCTCCTACGATTAACGCTGCTACATTTTCCTTTACGGTTTCAGGCAAAAGTTAGCCCCAATAAATAGTTATTCTTAAACAATCTAGATTTTACGTTACAATATATGCGTATAGAAGTTTCCTTCGGTAACAAAGCTCCTATTTGTCACCCATCGAGGTTTCGTACTTTCGTGTTCTTCATTTCAGTGCAAGGACGAATACGCGGGTTGCCACACTTCGACTACTAGCGCTGCCAGCATCACGGGCCCTCTAAGACGAAGTGAGATATTTTATAACGTTTACGTTTTGTGACGAAGTGTTTCCACGCCTTGCCCTAAGGAGTGCAAGGCTACGGAAGAGCAGAGCTCGTCGGCATCTGTCTTGTTTTGACATGGATTTTACCCCCTGCCCTGTCTCTCTCCCACCACTTGCTATTCTATAATTTTAGTATGTACTTTTTTAGTATTTATCTTCATATGTATTCCTGTTATGCCTGTAGGATATTTTTTATCATGCCAACTCTGGTGTAAAACTCTTATAGCGTGTTTGTGCCACAGAAGTTGGGCGACTCTTTCCCTTGTTAACCATCTGTACAGAGTGCTTCGGTAGTGATCGATCACGTGTTGGTTCATGATTACGGTAATTTTCTATCTATGAACACAGCGCAAGCCTCCGTCATAACAGCTTTGCCGTGAAAATATTGATGGCGCACCGGTGCACTGTCAGCCAGGCAATATGAGGCTTTTTGATGCAGATTGGCAACATATAAGAAGACGAACATGATTATTGACAAGAAGGAGAAGAGGTGGCAACATATGTGTACCTACGGACTCGCAGCAGGCGCTTGACCAGTATACTGTTAGTACATAATCATTACAAGGTCTTTGAAATGTTCCGACAGCGTGTTTTCAACTATAGGATCATCCAGCGCAAAGCATGTGTTTCTCAACAATTCAATGCAGGTGCACGTCTCGTCAGATAGAATAGAATGACTTTAAGAATGCCCATACGTAACCGTTCGCTTTCATACTGTCACATGCTTAGAAGTTTTTCCAGGATGATGGTGACTTACTAAAAAAATACGCGTAGCTTTCACTGAGCACTACCCGTACAAGCCTTGAAACAGCGAAACTGGACAATTATGGAGACCGATTCGTAGCTACTAAGTTGTCTATTGGCCACAGCTGGGTGATGAGGGTTCTTTCAGTGTTGCTTCTAGGTAATTTCGAGGCTTTAGTTACGTTATGCTTGGTTGTTTCTATGTTGATTGTGAAAGCAGTGGCGTTTGACTTAAATCACGTGCAGTCACAGACACGACACAGATGTCCAAATTCCGAAGAAGTAAACTTGAGCTGAAATTGAGTGTTCGCCACTCTCTTCGTCAGAGACGTTAGGGATGTCCAATCAGTGAAAAACTCGCACGGAACCCAAGGGTATGTACTTCTTATAGAACTACGGCTATAGTCGTAGTGGCGTCGGTTTTCGATTGCTTCGGGGAATTCTCGTGTCTGTCATTTCCCGTTTCCTAAAGTTGCGCTGACGCTGTTGCTTTCTGTAGACTAGCGATGAGTAATGTGATTTGCGAATTTTCGTGGCACATAATAGTTTATGGAAATAAAGGTTCTTAGCATCCGCAGTTGCCTTTCCCGTTTAATAGTATATATGAGAAGGCCGAAGCAATGGCCAAATTATTAACAGAGTAGCTAACACGAGCGGGGGACTATCTGGCGAGAATCTGCGCAAATTGTTCTTCGGCGAGTTAACTCACTCGTGGGCGTGTGGTTTCACCTTCCACGCCGGGGAAAATTACTCGAACGCTGAGGACGTTATTGTTACTTCAGAGACCTGTTGCTAACTTTTACTGAAATTTACAAACACTACCAGTTGGAGTGGCGGAAGTACCCACTCCCGCACCCACACATAACAAGATCTCAATTCATCACTCTACGACTCTTACGAACGGAGGCGTATGCATCACCTTTGAATTGCTCTATATAGATGGATGACATAGATCCGGGGTGTCCGCGCTGTGGTCACCCTCACTGTGCTCTCCAACACATGCTGTGGCAATGCCCAGCAGTGCGCGAGAGCCGTGAGTCTCCATCTACAGAAGCGGACTGGAACTGTCTCCTCACACACAAGCCACGGCAAAGGAGACCAGCTTAGGACCATCCAGAAGGTCCGCGACATGGCCGTGGAGTTTAACCTCCCCGCCTCGTTTTGATAGCGGCCCACCGGTGTCCTCCCTAAGGGAGGTTGAGCGCCGCCTCCGGATACTAATAGCGTTCTTTGCCTGTCTGCCTACCTCCCTGCCTGCCTGTCTGCCTGCCTACCTAGTGCTCAGCTAACTAGTGCCTTCTTGTTTTAGTTGAACAGAGGTCAGTAGTCAGATTTACTAATACCTGTGGCACATTTCATTTTATGAATCGCGATATATTACAAATAATAAGGCTGCTTAAACACCTACCCTGTAAAAAAACTTCTTGGTGAAAAATCTTCCATCTCATTAAAATGGAAAGTTATGCTAGTTGGTATTGATTCGTGCTTAGCGCAGCGCCGTGCTCACAAAAAACAACGAAGGAAAGTAGTGCAAAAGATATATGATGTGCTTTTCGTTAGTGCTGCACAGTCCTGAGCATGTATAGTTCATCTGCTTAGCTGGCAGCCACAGCAGCGCACCCTTTCAGTTCAGGCCTTTGCTACTGCCTAAACTATTTTATTTTAAAGCTTCAGAGAAGGAGACCATTGCAGCGGAATGCGAGATTTTTATTTTGAACATCAGTTTTAAATTTCAGCCACCGGCTTTTTCTTACTTTTATTTACGGTAGCCAAGACTGCTTTTTTCTTTAGAGGCAAAGCGGCACTCATTATTCCTTTTTAGGCTTCCCCTCAAGGCCATGAAGGCTGTCTTTCCATTGAGGTGAAGCTTCGGAGACTTGCTGGAAACGAGGCTGTTAACAAGAGTTGAGGTCTGTTAGATGTAGCAGAAACGAGTGATTATGGCGAGTGCCGCCGCCGTGCCATTTACCACCTTCTGAATTCAGCGCTAATGGGAAAGCGATTGGTACTCCTATCGTGGCTGCGAATGGATGGAGCGTCAGTGGCGACTCGTGAACGGGTAGTGACAGCAATCTTCTCCAGTTGCAGTAATCAAAAGCACACAAGTCGGGTGTCAAGTACCACTTATTTACCTTCTGTCATCTTACTCTAGCTGAGAAGATAATGTACACAGGGAAAAAGAGAGATAGATCCGAAAAAAAACTATGTAAGTACACGCACGTCTTTTTCGTGACCCCGCGCTTCAGCGAAGAGTATTTTACGACCGTACTTCGAAGATTGTTCTAGAAGTGACGTATTATAGTTACGTCGAATTCAATATAGACATTTCACTTTTGTGACATATGAATATATCGTATACAGCAAAGACGCATTGCTGTATAGTTTTGGTCATGTGAAAAAGAGAAAGAAATATTAGAGTACATCGAGTATTGATTGGTGTACGAGCTGTGCAGGAATGGGAACGTGAATACAGTTGGAAATCTGGTTTCAAACCTAGAGTGGCTGGTTTAGTTTTGTTATATATCCGATTGATTATTAAGTTATTACTTCTATTTAGCGGTACTTAGAGCAAAACAGGAGTGCAGGCGAATATGAAGCCTCAAAGCATTGTTTTATACGCTGAACGATGGAAGGCCGTTGGAGCAACGTTTCACCATTGGGACATTACTTGTTGTCATGGCAGCCCTAATGAACATAATTTCAGTCGTCCAGACGTTAACTTCAGCTATATTCTATTCTTCGACAAGTACTTATAACTCCAAAGAGTAATCAGGGCGGCTGACCATAAAGACAGATGATCTTTTTAATGCGTCTTGTAGTATGAACGCGAAAAAGGCTAATTTGAGCACGTAAAACATGCTTAACGTTACATACGGCTGTTCAGCACGATTTCTTATTTTATATATTACACTGTAGAAGTATTCTGTAACGAAGAGCGCGACATTTCTCTTGCTGATTATAAAGGGCAAACAGAAAAAGAGAAGCTGTTTACCCGGGACCTATAGATCACTATATTCCATCAACTAGTATGCTGAGCTCAAGAGAGGTACCGCCCATGAAGGGCTCACTCTTGTTTGAAACCGCTGCGACATCTTGCGTAAACTTCCGCTAGAACAGCTCTCTCGGAAGTGAGACAGAAGCTAAGAGATTGAGACACTATCGCATTCCTTCTGGCGTCAATAGATGTTTACGGTTGCTTTTGGAAAACGGCTTACATGGTTTCATTAGCGTAGCCGCCAACATGTAGCTTTTCTAACGTTCCGCCGTATTCGACTAGGGTAATTGAAGGTTTTAGAAGTATCGGTGAAATCTCGAGAAGTTCTCCATGAAATCTGTGCGTGGGCTTCCCAAGGATTTGGGAAAATACTTTTTTCAATTGAATTACGATTGCACTTTTTAAACCTGCTTCGGGCAAAGCAGCCTAAAGTCAGAGTTGTCTATTGGTGCAACAGAAAGTGTAAGCTGCGATGTTAGACGCTGACATTCGCAAATTATGTTGTTATTCTTTGTCAATATTTTATTACCGGTTACTTTTTTTCGCAGCAAGATACGATGTTACGAGGATGGGGCCGTTACAAGTGGCAGATGATGAGCAAAGAAAAGACAAGAGTGAAAGCGATTGGTATATTGAATTTATTTTACAAAAGAAACCTAGCCTTTCTCATAAGAATAGATGTAGGCAAATCAGTAGGCTTTACATTGCATTGCAATACATTATGTAACACATTGTAATACATTATTCATACGCTACAATACATTATGGCAGCCACCACATCTGTTCAGCTATTCGTTGTATTTCAAAAAATATGGATGGGCAGCGTACTCAGGATGATGAAGAGTAATGGGGAAAATGCTTTGAGAACAGTTAAAGGGATTATTCAACCGAAGGAAGTAGCTCAGGACTTGAAAACGTCAATTCAATAGAAACCAATCAGGACAAATCGCAAGGTTTCATGTGCGGCTTCGTACAAAGTAGGGGGCAGATAAACTGAGATCCACGGCAGTCTTATGAAAATTATGAGAAGGTGTATGGCCTGAAAAAAAAAAGAAGGCGGAATGTTCGTTGCTACGTGAAACGAATATGAAATGGCGTAAAAGAAAATCAGCCCAAAACTAGGAGCGGGAACGTAAAATAAAAATAGAAGTAGTGCTAGGGAAGACCTTCGGGGTAAATCAGAAGCATCGATTTATTGCTCTGCTTCTGATTTTGAAAACAGCGCATTTACAATTGGGGAACGTTGAACACTTTTCGCACACTTCCCTCACTCTCCTTTTGCTCTGCTGTACCACTTACGCTGCGCTGCGTGAAGTACGGGGTGCTCTTCTTCTAGTCCACATTTTTTCTTTTGTTTTATTAATCCTATTTTTGCTCTGCTTCAGAGAAAATACGATGGACGCAACGTTACTTCTGATTTCAATGGGGTGTCTGAAGGAGCCGAGGGAAAAGGCGTCCAAATGTCGACCGGAAGAAAACCACAGTGACCTAATTGTTTTTTTTTGTAGTATCTGTGTACAAAAAAGGTTGAGTTCGGGAATCCGGCCGGTCATTAGAAATATCTAACTGGATGAGAATGTCTGTTATTAATATTGTTACGGGGTTGGAGACTTCTGTATAAAATGCATTTACAGAGGAAAAACCACAGGCAAGAGTCCCAATGGCTGATTGGCACACTCGCGCACCTGTCAGCTGCTTGTGTCCTTCCTCCTCCTTTATCTCCATAACAGGACACCCGGGCGTTAGAGCGCCGTCTCGGCGCGAGTCCGGAGAAGTGCTACAGAAGTATGGTTTCATGCGCGAAACATGGACAAAGTAAACAAGTGACGAACTTGATGACTTATTGGAGTACAATGGCACTATCTAGTAGTTGACGTAGCTAACTTGACGTAAAACTAGGTAGGGTCCTGCGTATCGGAACACGGCCACACGGTGACCAGAGGATCACGCGGTCACCTGGGCGAAACGTTACATTACAATGCCGGTGGTCGTAGCGGCCTTTTTGCATTTCCTGTGACCTGGTGAGACGAGACTGTGCAACTTGACGAGCCATGTGAGCCCGATCAATGGCTTCGCGAGCGTACTCGAAAGCAGATGCCTTGAGAGGCAAGGTGGTTTCAAATGGCAATATGGAGTCGCGACCATACAAAAGATAAAAAGGGGAGAATTCCGTTGTGCCATGTCGAAAGGAATTATATGCGAAAGTCACATAGACCAACGTGTTGTCCCAGTCACGATGATCTTCGGAGACGTACATCGAAATCATCTCTGTGAGCGTGTGGTCGAGGCGTTCAGCTAGGCCATTAGTTTGTGGGTGGTAGGCGGTAGATAGCTTATGCGCTGTGGCACACGATCGAAGGAGGTCGTCGACAACTTTGGACCAGAAAGAGCGGCTGCGGTCCGTAAGCAATCGTCGGGGAGCACCGTGGTGTAAGATGACGTCATGAAAAAGAAGTTCCGTGACGTCAGTGGCGCAACTGGTTGGCATGGCCTTTGTTATCGCGTAATGGGTTGCATAATCTGTGGCGACGGCGATCCATTTGCTTATCTACGGGAGTTTTCCTAGAAAGAATGAAGCATGCGAGAGTTAGTGTCTTATACAAATCTGGTGACCGAAATATCTTTTCTAATTATCGTTCGATCTCCCTACTTCCTGTTAGATCTAAAGGGCTAGAGAAAATCGTATATCAACGTGTCATGTCTTTTTGTGAAAGGTACTCTATATTATCACCGCATCAGTTTGGCTTCCGACGGGGCTTGTCCACAGAACTGGCTCTCCTCATATAAAAAGAACTCATACTTAACTCATTTGAAAAGAAACTGTTAACACTGGGTGTTTTTATTCACTATTACAAAGCATTCGATAGAATTAACCACAAAGTACACTATGCAAAATTGCGTCATTATAGTTTTCGGGGAACCCCACTTGACTTTATGAAATCTTATTTATCACAAAGAAAGCAATCTGTAGTTATAAATGACAGCCAATTATCCCTATTAACCATAACGTCAGGTGTACCTCAGGGCAGCATATTAGGGCCCCTACTGTTTAATATTTATAAAAACGACATAACAAGTGTCAGCAAATATGTGGACTTTATAATTTATGCAGATGACACTAGTATATTTTTTCATGGTAATCAACTAGGTAAGCTTGCAGACTCAGCCAACAACATTCTTAACGACATCTTCATATGGAGTACTGCAAATTATTTAATAATCAAGACAAAAAAATCCAAAGCTGTGGTATTCGCACCGGTTCAGAAGGCTGTCTGTCGGGGTTTGGATATATATCTAGGGCCCGAAAAAAATGAGGTTGTCAAAGAAGTTTCATCATTAGGAGTAATTTTTAATGAAAATCTTAATTCGGACGAACACGTTAATAAAGTAAATAGAGATATAGCTAGGACGTGTGGTGCTCTCTCTAAACTTCGACAGATACTTCCAGCAAAGATTAAACTTTTACTCTATAATACGTTGTTTTCATCTCACATAAACTATTGTAGTCTAGTGTGGGCAGATACATCTAAAGCAAATCGGAACAAAATATTTTTACTGCAGAAAAAAGCAATTCGTCATATTGCAAACGTACCATACGACGCACATACAAGTCATTTATTCAGAGAATATAAGATTTTACCGATTGATCAGATACACAGCTTCAACCTTATTATGAAATACAAACAAAGCTTGCTATCAAACAACGCTTGTTTTCTTAAACTCTGTAACCTCAGAAAAAATACACAATCCTATTATGACATTCGGAAAACGCCTTCCTGGTTCGTTCCTTATTCGCGAACTATTCACGGTTTGAGAAGACTTGAACACTGTATTCCAGCTTGTTTTAACATGTTTGAAAATAAAAACATCGACATTTTTAATATACATAAAAAACAACTTAAGAACCTTCTCATCCAAAATGGCGGCGTGTAGTTTAGCTTCTTCTAGGTGTCCGGCTACAATACTATATGTAAAAGAAACACCCTATATTAGTGCTCGTGTGTGACATGGCATCTTATGATGTTTGCTTTTTTGACATTTTTATCGTTGGTTTTTTTACGAGTAAAACATGCAACATTTCACTCGTCAGTGTTTCCCTTGTGCATCAAAACTTGTGCTTTTCGCATACCCAGTGTTGTAAACGTTGTATAATCATTTTGTAATACTTTGGTAGCCGTTTAAAAACGTGTGTATTGTTTCATGATTGGCCGTACGCTGTTTTTTTTGTTATTTGTTGTTTTTCTCTCTTTGTGGTTTGCTTATTTTATGTAAACCTGAAACTGATGCAATTTTGATGCATTTTCTTTTTATTTCCTAATTTCTTGAAGTTTTTAAAATGGACGTCAAATTGTTTTTTCATGTATGCGCTGTGCGAATTTTTGTAATGCAAAGTGAAAAGGGGTAGGAGCCTCGTCAAGCTGCTAACATAGCAGCTTTTTGCTCTTATCCTTGCGTTTTCTTTTTCGCAACTTTGGGAAGAAAATGCTCAATAAAACTGAAACTGAAACTGAAACTGAATTTATTTCCCAGTGTCGCCGTCCGAACAGGGCCAGGAAGGTCGAGTCCAACGGGAAAAAATGGTTCAGAGGGGACTTCAATTAAGTAAAGATATCCAGCTGGCAGCATTGGTCTTTTCCAGCGCTGGCAGAGGTCGCAAGTGGCGACATATCGATGATATTGATGCACGCTGTGGTGCAGTCCTGGCCAGAAGAACTGACGACGCACGCGGTCGTATGTGCGGGAAACACCGAGGTGCCCCGCTGTTGGTGCGTCGTGAAGTTGTTCAAGTATGGCAGGCCGTAAATGACGATGAGTGACAAGCAGAAGCTCAGGGCCTTCAGTGCTGAAGTTGAAGTCATAGAGGATGCCGTCATGCAGTACGAACATACGGCATTCAGCGTCATTGCTGTCAGACTGGATGGCGGCGATGATAGTGCGCACAGACTTATCCCATCGTTGTTCAATGCGCATATCGCTGATGTCAGTAAACGCCATTACGCTGCTCTCCAGGTCAGGCACAACAGGATCAGGAGGATCCACCGGATGACGAGAAAGGCAGTCTGCGTCCTTGTGCAAATGGCCAGACTTGTAGCTGACGCTAAACGAAAATTCTTGGAGCCTCAGAGCCCAGCGACCCAGACGTCCAGTCGGATCCTTCATAAAAGTCAGCCAGCAGAGGGCGTAGTGGTTCATATTGACGGACAATAATGCGACCATATAAATATGGCCGGAACTTGGCGACGGCCCGAACTAAAGCTAAACACTCTCTCCGACGTCTGGAGGTGTAGTTGGGAACGCCATGGGCCAGCTTCGTCACTTTGCGCATCATGGCGTCTATGCGTAGTTGTGGCGATTGGGTCAACCGCTGGAAGGGCAAGTGATATGTCAGCCGGCTGATCACGCAGGCCTCCACCAAACGCAGTAGGTCTTTTTCTTTAAGTCTTGAGGCCCGATTTGAAACCCGCCGTATCATGGACAGTATTTGGTCAACTTGTCGAGGTAAAAGGCCAACGGTGTAGTTGGCTTTGATATCCGCTTGAACATGTAGTACAAGGATGCGGGCACGAGGGACATGTGGTATGGGTATGCCATCCACGTGCACAATAATTGTGGGAAGAGGGCTACTGCTTCGGGAGCGAATAACGATGAGCTCTGATTTTTGAGGAGCACATTGCAAGCCTCCTCTTTTAGCGTACTCAACGACAGTATCCACTGCTTTTTGCAGTCGGTCCTGGATGGCTCCATCAGAGCCCCGTGTCGACCAGATAGTGATGTCATCTGCATAAATAGCATGGGCGACATCGGGGATCTGGTCGAGCAAGCGGGGAAGCCCTGCCAGTGCGACGTTAAGTAATGTAGGGGAAAGAACGGAGCCCTGTGGTGTCCCACGTCCTGTAAGGTGGATCGTGCCAGACCGATGCGGTCCTATTCCCACAGTGGCCGTACGATCCAAAAGAAATGAGCGAATTTAGTTATACATTCCAGTTCCACAATGCGACTCGGCTAAATTTCGAAGGATGAGTTCGTGTTCAACATGATATAAGGTCCCCTTCAAATCTAAAGCAATGAGTGATCTCGTTTGGATGCGCCGCCGCAGTGGTCTAGTGGATAAGGTACTCGGCTGCTGACCCGCAAGTCGCGGGTTCAAATCCCAGCTGCGGCGACTGCATTTCCGATGGAGGCGGAAATGTTTTAGGCCCGTATGCTCAGATTTGGGTGTACGTTAAAGAACCCCAGGTGGTCGAAATTTCCGGAGCCCTCCACTGCGGCGTCTCTCATAATCAAATGGTGGTTTAGGGACGTTAAACCCCACAAGTCAATCTCGTTTGGGCGCGAGATGGAGGCCCTAGGACTTCTTCCCGCAGCTGTAACAGTATACCTTTGGCCGATAGATGAGCTCGGTATCCGTATTGAGTGCGCGAAGAAGGATTGCTGTTCTAAGATGGGCTGCAGACGTCGCAAGAGTACATGCTCCATTAACTTACCGATGCAGGAGATTAGAGATATGGGACGTAGGCTTTGAACCAGAACTGGTTTGCCCGGCTTGGGAATCAATGAAATATCGGCATGTCGCCACGCTTCGGGGAGCGTACCTTGGCGCCAGTATTCATTGAATATACCGGTGAGGTGGGTGATATCCGCGCATCACTTAGGTTGCGGAGTGTGGTGAACCGAATGTGGTCAACTCCCGGTGCCGTGTTACGATGTAGATCTTGTAACACTACCCGTACTTCCTCAACCATAATATCTGCATCAAACAATTCATTTGTCTCGCCTACGTGTGGATAGTCAGGGTGATGCGGTGTTGGGCCTGTCGGAATGAAATGTGCCCACTCGCGCGCCTGTCAGCTGCTTGTGTCCTTTCTCCTCCTTTACTTCATCTCCGTAACAATATGTTCAAACAGTCTTAAGAAAGGGAGAGTGTTTTATCGAGTGCTTTTTTCCATTGGCCATCAAACTTCGATAATGATATATATATTGTAAAATATGTGTACAATGAAGACCATATGTCGGCAAAAGTCGTGGAGCAAAATTTTCGTGAGCCGGACTCACTGGGACTCCCATTCAAGAAATTTCATTCGAACAGACTCCCTGGCCCTAAAACTCGGCAAATAATAGTCATGAGTGAGTTCGCCTATCTCTGATGAAGACCACACCTTTATTCAAGTCAGGAAAACTATAATGTTAATATCACGATCGAATTTTTTTGTTGTTTGAGTTGTTACCATAGGGTCCACAGCGCCAATAGTAATTTCTGGAATTATGTATTGAACGTCATCCTATGTGTGGGCTTGGATACTAATTAACGGTTAACCTTGAATGTGGATGACCTTGCACATCGTGATGAGCTAAAATGTTCTCACAAACAGCGGTAACATGAGAACATTTCGCAATCTTGGTCTTTCAGATTTTGATACTGTTACATATCATCGACCAAATCCATGGAATGCCATACAAGTCGTTCGCACACGTAGAATAAAAACTAGGCTGGTGCTGAAGAAAAAAAAAACACAAATCTCACAGGACCTAAAGCGCTGTAGCACCGTAGTGTCTGCTGCTTTCGCTTTGTGGACCACCCCGAAAGAAGAAAACCTCAGGCATGAATTTAGATCGTACAGACGGTTGAGGGGTGACTGCCAAGTGAGGGGGCTGCGGTCGCCACGGGCGATCAGGGCTGCATTTCTGCTCCCTGTGCATCAGCAGCCACATCAGCTGCCGGAACTGGGTTGCCCCGACGGCGACTAGGAAACCGGCTTTTGTTCCGTAATCTCTGCTCCCGCGTTTCCGTCACCTCATATTACAGAAGCACATGCCTTGTGCACCCCTTCCACATTTATTCTCACCCGCTTCGTCCTGAAGATTACTCCTGCTTTAGCCGTTCTCTCTTTGCATCACTTCTTGTGCCTGTGGCAGTAGAGTAACGAGAATTACGCTTGTATTGATTTTGCAATCACGTTGAGATGAGCGAAATATAGCGCGCGAGAATATTCGCATACAACAAAGCCGACGGGATGGTGTACGGAAAGCAGCTGCCGTAAGCGCGAACGATTACCTCTGCTGTGACGTTTTTTTTTTTTCAGATCAAAGTACCACTGTTTTTTTTTTGGCTCTCCAGAATAATACATTAAAGCCATTCATGCTCATCTTCTGGGCAGATGTAAATGAAAGCCTATACGGCCTGCTAACTGCACTAATATTGGTTGCTCGGTGGTAGAAACTAGACCTGTGCCCACAACACTTTGTGTAATTGATAGCCACTCAGAAGTGCTTCAGCGTTTTTTGAGGGAGGAGCATACGTGAATGTATCCATTTTCACGCGAAAAGGAACACAGCTTCTTAACAAAGTTTTCATGTGAACTGACAATAATTCAGGTTGCTTTATTGTATGTCTCGTGTACTAATACACAAGAGAAATTGCGAAACTATATATAAACATCATTTCAAATTTTGCTACATTTCACTAATCTAAAAGTTGGAAAATGCAAACCGGGTCGTTTAAAACCGGCAATACTACTGTGTGTACAGATACCACCACTTCTTCGTGAGGTAACTATTAATCGTGTACGATGAAGATGACGGAAACTTGATTTAGAATCAGCACGCAATTTTGTCATTTGAAGGCACGTTGGGCAGAATGAAGTGCACTAGCTAAAATTTCCTTTGGATAAGTTGGAGTTTTTCACTAAAGATCTCCAACAATTACAGTGAACATTTCAGTAATAGAATTTAGACGAATATTTCAGCCCGTTTTTAATGTACCGCTTAACTGCGCATGCAGTAATACCGGTTCACAATTAAGAAGAGGGGGTTTCTAGGGGTTTTGCTCATACAGGCGATCTCTGCACAACACAATATACAAATCTATGTGTTATTGTGAAAATGAAAGTATTTTTTTATTTTTGAATATAAACACTTGAATTATTTATTATTGTTAACGCAACAATTAGTAACTTACTTGAGTTTACTGGGAATGATATGCCTCACGTTTGCTTCGCACAATGCCGTTATATATATATATATATATATATATATATATATATATATATATATATATATATATATATATATATATATATATATATATATATATATATATATATATATTTATATATACTTTATTTATTCTTTATTTATTCTTTATTCTTTTTATTCAGTGCAATACAGTGCAAGTAAAAAGTTGAATTAATACAGAAGGAGGTCCCAAAGTAAAAACTGTCAGGGGGACCTCCTGTGAATTTGTGTATAAAAATATAGAACAAAGATTGGCAACTAAGGAAAAAACAGCAAGCGAATAAAACAAAATGAACGTAATGGAAATTATTGAAACTTATGGTAGTTCAAAATATTTACATGTAAGTCATAACACAGGAGATAACTATTTGGATAACTAATAATATATATATATATATATATATATATATATATATATATATATATATATATATATATATATATATATATATATATATATATATATATATATATATATATATATATATATATATATATATATATTGGAAGGAGCAAATAATGTTTTTTTTATGTTACGCTGGGGATTCTATAGTGGACATTTAAGCAGCTGCAGTCAGTTTTACTCAAATACTGACAAGCCTGTTATGTGCATTTAAAGAAGAGTCTGCATTTCAAAGGCACTACATTCCCGATTTTCTTTCATATTTTATCTTGCCTCTACTACTGAATTTCAATCATCAGATCACCGCCGAAAAAAGTGCTCATAATAAAGTTTATGAAAACTGACGTTTTAATTTTGAGCATTTTCCCTTCACAGCCATCGCTGCTAACGGTTATTCCGTGCAATTTATGAGCTAGAACTACGATATCTATATGAGGTATGCCGTAGGGTAGTGCACGAGATTAAGTTTCACCAAAGGCAGTTCTTTACTGTGCACTTAACTCTATTTACGCAGATCTCGTGCACTTTGTCCCAACCGGAATGCGACTGCCTTGGCCGAGAATCAAAGAAGGACATGTTCGCGAGTTTAACAGTGATACATGCATACAATGTAGATTAGGGACAGCACGTAGCCATGAATGGTACTAATGTTTGAGTGATATGTGGGGCTTAACGTCCCAAAACTACCACATGTATAAGGGAGACGCCATAGTGGAAGGGTCCTAGAATTTAGACAACCTGGGATTTTTTAACGTGCACCCAAATCTGTGCACATCTGCTTAATAAGTAACCGGCTAATTTGCTTGCAAAGCATGTGTATCAAAACGCAATGCAAACTGTAAAAGCATTCATCTTGAAGGGTTATATATATATATATATATATATATATATATATATATATATATATATATATATATATATATATATATATATATATATATATATATATATATATAGGCGGTTTGACTACGCTGTTGCTTATTGTAGCTGCCCAATTACTTGCGGAATCATTGTACACAACGATAGTACAGTCAGATTTCTAATATGTGGTATAGTCTCATTGACCGAGTTAGTTGCAGTGTCATGTGTTTTTATCTTGAACTGTATAAGTGGTGTCTCAAGAGAAAAGCAGACAAAGAACATTCCTATTACAGTCTACGCAAACATGCTGGTTTTAATAGCAAAAGTTTATTAATTTATTAGCAAAAATATCATATAAACTCTACCGTGCAGTAAATAAATTTCAGTAATTACTCCATATAAAAAATCTTTAAGAGCTAATCGTACAAAACACAGGAAATGCTGCCCACAGCCTTTATTTTTCGTAGCACTGAGAAGCGCACCCTGAAGATAACGTAAACGCTGCAACATAAGCTTTGGCCACAAGCCTTTTGTTTGGTAGGTGGAATTGCACGCCTGATAACGCGAAAGGGGCGCAAAGAAAGAGCAAAGAAAATTTACCTAACCTCTTGACAGTGGAGTTAAGGTCACCGTTTATAGAGAGTGGGGGGGAGCGAGCTCTTACGGTCGACTGCTGTTGCTAAAGCAAAAGGCAGCAGCGACACCGCGTCTCATTGAGACATCGCTCAAGAAAGGCTTTGCCAGCGCTGGTGCGGTCCTGACGTTCATTGAGCTCAGTGGCCTCCACCATTTACGCGCCACTGATTTCGGTGTGGCCAGCCGAAGATCGCCCAGGGGAAGGATGGGAGGATTCCTCGGGGAAATTGCCGAAGGAACCAGACGCAGAGCCTTCGAATGCGGACCTTCTAGCGCAATGGTCTTCATGGCTCAAAGAAGCACCACAAGAGAGCGGGTTTCTGGGGCAGAGAGGCGGTAACAAATGAATTGTTTTGCTACGAGGTTCCCGTGTCTCTGGCGTGCCAATTTTCAAAATTTTCTCTCTCTATCTTTCAAACTCGCTCATCTTTTTCATCAGTGTACGGTAGTATACCGGTCATTTGAGGCAGTATACATCCCTGCCTTTCATTTCTTTCCTGTTCCTTCCCTCCCCATGACGCTGTTTTCTTTTGTAGCTTAAATGGGCAAGAGAGATTTTTCTTTTCATTTTAAGTTTTTATTGTTCAGTGGGTCTCTCGCTTCTTGGTAAGTAGCAGTGAGCTATCTATACCCACGAACGCTAAATAGTTCACTTCACCATAATTTTTGTTTTAGGTAAGCGGAAACACCCTTCCCTACAAGCTTCTTAATCAGAATTTTTTCTAATATTTTTGGTGTATTCAACTGCATAATCGTATGCTTATAGTAACATTAGGAATGCCACTTACAACTACGTCATTATATTGAAGTAAAATGAAATAATCTTCATTCCATGTAAAACGGACAACAAACAAACAAGCTATCAGAACTTTGATTGACAAGGCCTTATAAAAATAAATTACAATTTCTCAACCATCACGATCCCTATAGAGTTATATAGGGTACACCGTAATATATGAGTGCAAATTAATGTTGGCCATAGTTGCATAGCCTTGCACCAGACAATATGCATAATGAAGTGAATGTTTACTTAGAGTCGCTTAGGGTACGCCAATTAAAAATTAGGTTAGAAACCTCCTTTCGATTTGGAATAATGATATCCACAATAACAAACAAGACAAATAGTAGTATGCACAATGGCGTATATTAATTACCGAACACGCCAACGTTACAGCGAGTGCTCGTATTCAAAATCAAAGACAAAAACGACACTCAAGATGTAAAAAAACATACTGAACATTTGTTGCGTGTCTGAAGTAATTTTATAAGCCAGACGCAGCCCTGAGATGAGCAGCACAATGCTTTTTCTCTCTTCAGATCAGATACAACCATAACAAAAAGAAAGCCATTACTCCGTAGCAAGAAAGTAAAGAGCAAAGAAGTCGCATAAGGACTCAATCTGTGATAATCTCATAATACAGCACGTATTCTCTCCCTCACAACCTTCTCACAGACTTTATTACAGACTGTTATTGCATGCATACGTGATCGCGCATTTCGGTTGAAATGACGAACGTATAGATATTACAGCGAAAGCTTTTATGAGATCAGCATACGGGTCACTTCCGGTGCCATAGTTTACTGCCGCCTCCACCATCAGTGTCCGTAACCAGTATCGCACAATACCGGAAAAAGAATTGAGTGAGTCAAAAACACCAAGGACACAATGCAATTCAAATTCATGTCCGCTGCATGCCAGCCCTCTATTCTACCACTGGGCCCCACCAGTATTTGGAACTAGTTTCTAAACTGGCCTTAAACAGGCTTCATGTCGGGAAATGAATCTAGTTAATATAAGTCATAACGCGATCGAGAACATCACAGGAACAACCAGATGTTACACAATGCGACTTGCGTACCGAGTGGGTCGTCCAATGCTCAGGTTCATCAAAAAACGTGTTTCTTATTATTTAATAACTGTGGCGCATACTCACTTCAGGCATAATTCTTCATCGTCGTCAGCCACTGCATGGAAAATTGCGCAAAATTTCCTATAGCTAGTGTGTAGCGGATACAACGCTACTCCCAAGAAAGATGAAGGATAGCATGGTTACTACTGGCCTACTACACAATAATTACGATTATTTGTAGCATAGTGGGTACCCAACAACAGTGCTTTTAGCAGTTGCTCAAAGAGTGTTAGCAGTTGCTCAAAGAGTGCTCAAAGAGGTCATTTGTTCAGTGCTGAAGGACTGAATGGTATTGAGAGCTTATTTTCTAATTTAGCAAGTTTATTTAGTATTTGGTTCATATTTGCGTATTTCTCTTAATCCCTCACGTGCAGTAATCCTATTTCTCAAGCATGATTGATTAGAATTTTACTGCTGATTGTTTCAGTGATATTTATATCCAAATGTTTTGCTTTATATATGGTTCTGTTCGTGCCCACCGACAATAAAAAATGAGCGTCCGGTTGCCGGCGAAAAGTTGACTTAGCACCGAGAAAACTACGCAGCAACTCTTTTTAAGTTTCTTTTTATATATGCTGTATTTGTATTTATATGTAGGCAACGCAGATCGGAAGACGTTTGAAATATAAGATCAATGAAATTTATAAGAAAAACATGTGCGCTTTCTGCACATGGCTCTCAGAAAGATGTTTTTTGACAAAATATAGAGAAATGTTTTATGATAAACCAGGCCAAAACTAGACGCGTCGGTAACTATTCATAATAACAAGCTGGCTAAATAATGATAACTGATTATACCACAAGTTTTCTTGTAGAAAATGAGTAAGAACTTTAGGCCTCGTTTTGCTTTGTTAGACAATATTAGTGGTAACTAACAGACAACAATACCAATGATAGTGAACAGAATGTTATTAGAACAATTGTAATGTGAATGTGAAGAAAGAAGCATAGACAAAACATACCTTACTCCCAGCAGCAACGTTTAACGCTCAAAGATTATATAGTGAGGGAAGTCTAGCTGTACTATTCGAATAGCTAGAGGGTGTTAAATGGGATATAATAGGGCTCAGTGAGGTTAAGACGAAAGATGAGGCCTACACGGTGCTACAGAATGGGCACGTCCTTTGCTATCGGGGCTTGGCACACAAAATAGAACTTTGAGTGGTGTTCCTAATTCACAGAAACAAAGTTGGCAACATAGAGGAATACTATAGCATTAATGAAAGGGTGGTAGGTATCGTAATTAAACTGAATAAAAGATACAAGATGAAGGTAGTACAGGCTTACGCTCCTACATCCAGCCATGATGACGCTTCAGTTGAAAGCTTCTATGAAGACGTCGAATCGGCAACGAGCAAAGTAAAAACACAGTATACTATACTGATGGGATATTTAAATGCAAAGGTAGGGAAGAAGCAGGCTGCAGACCAGGCAGTAGGAGATTATGGCATCACTACTAGAAACGTGAGAGAAGAGGTACTACTAGAATTTGCAGAAGGCAATAGTTTACAGATTTTGAATACCTTCTACCAAAAACGAGGAAACCGTAAGTGGACATGGGGGGCCCTAATGGCGTAAATAAGAACAAAATAGACTTCATAATGAGTGCACACCCAGGCATCGTGCAGAATGTGGAAGTGGTTGGCAAGGTACGATGCAGTGACCATAGAATAGTATGGTCTCTAATTCGCGTAGACTTGAAGAAGGAACGACAAAAATTGATACGCAAGAAGCCAATCAATGAGCTAAGACTGAGAGGCAAAGTACAGGAATTCAGAGTCTCGATTCAGAACGGGTACTCTGCTCTTAGGGAGAAAACCAACCTTAGCGTAGATACAATGAATGATAATCTGACGAGTGTCATTACGGAGTGTGCAGTGGAAGTTGGAGGCAGGGTAGTTAGACAGAACACTGGCAAGCTTGCCGAGAAAACGAAGGATCTCATTAAAAAGCGTCAAATCATGAAAGTCTCAAGTACAACAGAAAATAGAACAGGCAGAGCTTTAGAAGTTGATTATTAGGCGTAAGGTATGCGATGTAAAAAAGTATAACATCGAGAGAATTGAAGACACTCTGAAAAACGGAGGAAGCGTCAAAGCAGTGAAGAGGAAACTTGGGATAGGCAAAAATCGGATGTGTGCACTAAGGGACAAAGAAGGCAAAATAACTACGAATATAGATTGGATAGTTAAAATAGCGGAGGCGTTTTACAGAGATCTGCACAGTAGACGGAACAACCACGACCTTAATACTACAAGAACTAGCAGAAACCCAGACGACACCCCACCACTAATGATAGAAGAAGTCAAAAAAGCTTTGGAGAGCACGCAAAGAGGCAAAGCTGCTGGTGAGAATCAGGTAACATCAGATTGTCTGAAAGATGGAGGACAGATAGTGTTAGAAAAAATAGCCACCCTGTTTACGAGATGTCTCCTGACGGGAAGAGTGCCAGAGTCTTGGAAGAACACTAACATCATCTTAATACATAAGAAATGCGAGGACAAGGACATGAAGAATTACAGGCCGATCAGCTTGCTCTCTGTAGTATAGAAGCTATTTACAAAGGTAATTGCAAACAGAGTAAAGCATACATTAGAATTCAATCAACCAAAGGAACAAGCAGGATTTAGAACATGCTACTCAACAATTGACCACATTCATACTATATCAGGTAATAGAAAAATGGTCAGAATATAACAAACCACTAGACATAGCCTTCATATATTACGAGAAGGTGTTTGATTCAGTAGAAATATCAGCCGTTATGCAGGCACGGTGGAATTAGGGCGTTGATGACGTATATATAATCATCCTGCAAGAAATCTGCAGAGGATCAACTGCTACCATAATGCTTCATAAAGTAAGCAACAGAATGCCAATCAAGAAAGGTGTAAGGCAGGGGACACAGTCTCCCCAATGCTATTTACCGCGTGCTAAAAGGAGGTTTTCAGAAGCCTAGAATGGGATCAGTTAGGGATAAGAGTTAATGGAAAATACCTTAGTAACCGGCGCTTCGCCGATGACAATGCATTGCTGAGTAACTCAGGGGACGATTCTCAACTCATGATTACGGATTTAGGAAAGGAGAGCAGAAAGGTGGGTCTTAAAATTAATCTGCAGAAAACAAAAGTAATGTACAACAACCTCGAAAAAGAGCACCGCTTCGAGATAGATAATAGTGCACTTCAAGTTGTAAAACACTATGTCTACTTAGGGCAGGTCATAACCTGGAGAGCAGAACCACGAGATTGAAGTAACTAGAAGAACAAGAATGGAGTGGAGCACATTTGGCAAGCACTCTCAAATTATGACAAGAAGATTGCCAATATCCCCTCAAGAGGAAGGTATATAACAGCTGTATCTTGCCAGAAATTAGCAACGGAGCAGAAACCTGGAGACTTACAAAGAGAGTTCAGCTTAAACTGAGGACGACGCATCGAGCAATGGAAAGAAAAATGGTAGGTGTAACCTTAAGAGACAAGAAGAGAGCAGAGTGGATTAGGGAACAAACGAGGGTTAAGGATATCATAGTTGAAATCAAGAAGAGGAAATAGACATGGGCCGCACATGTAGCGCTTCGACAGGAGAACCACTGGTCATTAAGGGTAACTAACTGGATTCCCAGAGAAGGCAAGCTGGCTAGGGGGAGACAGAAGGTTAGGTGGGCAGATGAGATTAAGAAGTTTGAGGGTATAAATTGGCAGCAGCAAGCACAGCACTGGGTGAACTGGCGGAACATGGGAGAGGCCTTTGTCCTGCAGTGGGCGTAGTCCGGCTGACGGTGATGATGATGATGTTGATGATGATGACCCCTAGCAGGGACCAAAGCTCTGCCCATCAAATAAGGCGTCCGTCGCTTTACTAACTCATCTCTGCATACTGAGACTGATCTACCCACTGAGAGAGCATTTTCACGTAAAAGATATACTTTGATCCCGCAGGAGCCGTAACAGCAGCTTCGTTTGGCCAACTCACTGACCAGGTTTCAAGGATGCCGCTATTCTTTCATTGGGATGCATAAAAACCATCGTTAACTATATATTGTAATCCAAGCAAAAATCTGCTCATTGTGAGTTTGAATTGATGTCTGTAATACCACATTGGCTCATTTACAACCCAGAGATCGCAACACAAAGCCGCGAATGTCAATCTACTTCTCACAAATGTACGGAGATAGCTTTTTATTGTTTCTTTAGATAAACGTTACTCTGACTGGGTTTTTGTTTTATTTTTTTTGTGCCTGTTTTGTTTCATGATGACAGAACGTGCGCAATGCGTGGTTTATGGGCATCACTACTTACTGACAATAATATACTGAATAGTTCCAAATGATTGTATTTAATGATTGAACCCTGTTTAAGCAGAAAGCCTTATATGTTTAGTGCAAAAGTGGCCTTCAGCGGAACACTGGTGTCGAATTTAAACAGTAAAACCAAGACAAAGTAAGCGCGTGAGCTGTGCCCTTTTTTTATATTTGCTAAAATCTTGAAATTAAGTCGATAAAGAAGAAGCTAAAAAAATTGGCCCCGTATCTGCATTTTACACTGCAAATGTCGTTGAAAGACAGTAGTCCTGCTACTCGAGAGAGTGAACAAATTGTTTATTTGATGTTCTGCGCAAGAAAATCGGTGAATGGTATTCTGGAGGCGCTGCGTTAGAGTGCATCGAGCGTGCAGCAGAGGTGAATGAGCGCATCAAGTCACGTCACACGTGAGAAATGAGTGCTATCTGGCTGTTATCTTGGAAAACGAAGCGCGTGACGTGCGCGCCCGTCTCAGAGGTGATGAGGTGTAGAACGCATGGTGACGGGTAGGTGCCACAACTGTGTCGTTTTAGCAAAGCGCTGGAAACACTTGCCTTTTTGTACAAGCGTTGCATGGTCAGCGCAGCGTGATAAACGCTTCGGTCCATAGAATTACTAATGTATCCCTTTTCTAGTAAAAGACACACATGCAGAATATTGACGTGATGTTATGGTGCCTCAGAATTGCGCAAAAAGTGCTTTGCAATTGACGATCACAAAAGTATGAACGCTGAACCTTGAGCAATATTGGTGGGCGCTGCGGATGGGTTTGGCTGTTTTGGGTATCGTCTGGGGCCGTTTAGAGTACCGTTAATGGCGGACAAACTTACAAGACCTATGCGCTCATTTGTCGACACGGTTTCATGCCCCGCCGTGGTGGTCTAGTGGCTAAGGTACTCGGCTGCTGACCCGCAGGTCGCGGGTTCGAATCCCGGCTGCGGCGGCTGCGTTTCCGATGGAGGCGGAAATGTTGTAGGCCCGTGTGCACAGATTTGGGTGCACGTTAAAGAACCCCAGGTGGTCAAAATTTCCGGAGCCCTCCACTACGGCGTCTCTCATAATCATATTGTGGTTTTGGGACGTTAAACCCCACAAATCAATCGATCGACACACTCTCATGAATTGCGACGCGCACGGGATGGCTTATTGCTCCCCCATAGTGAAGTACTAAATGCTCTAAATCATTAAACCCTTTTTTTAAACCCAAATGGACAGACAGGCAGACTGAAATTTTTGCGTCGCAGGTCCCCGAGAAACCTAATTGTCTTTAATAAAAAAATTGGTGTCGTATCTGCATGTTAATCTGCAAATGTCATCCAAAGGCACAGTCTTGCGTGTGGAGAGAGTGAACAAAACATTTATTTGATGTTCTCCGCAAGAAAATCGGTGAATGGTACCCTGGAGACGCTGCGTTAGAGTGCCCCGAGCGTGCAGCAGAGGCGAACAAATGCATCAAGTCGCGTCACACGTGAGACATGAGTGCCATCTGGCAGTTTTCTTGCCATCTGGCTCTGAGACGGGTGTGCGCGCCCGTCTCAGAGGTGATAAGGTGTAGAATTCAAGGTGACGGGTAGGTGCCGCCACCATCTCGTCTTAGCAAAGCGTTGGAAACACTCGCCTTTTCGTGCAAGCGTTGCATGGTCAACGCAGCGTGATAGGCGCTATGGTACTTAAAGTTACTTATGTATGCCTTTTCTAATAAAAGACGCACATGCAGATTATATGCGTGTTGTTACGGTGCCCCAGACACGCCCAATAATTGCTTTTACTTTGAAAATCGCTCAAGTATGAACGCTAAATCTTGAGTAACATTGGTGGGCGCTGCGGATGGAATCAACCGTTTCAAGTACCCGGTGCCGTTAAAGTAGACAGACAGACAGACAGACAGACAGACAGACAGACAGACAGACAGACAGACAGACAGACAGACAGACCATGATTCTTGCGTCGAAGGTCCCAGGAAAGACTATCGTCTTTAAAAACAATATTCCGGTACGTGGTGCAGCAAATGTCATAGAAAGCAACCGGGGAGCAGGGCCGGTCACTTGGAAAGTGTTAAACAAAAAGTTTCACACGCACGTCTCGAAAACGTACAGCGTGGGCGAAGCCAGCAACTGCGGCGGATCCCCCTTCGGGTGGTGCCTGATACGAGTTCTCATGGACCGAGTAAAGTTTATTTCACTTCACCCAATGCAAATACATTTAAAAGATTACCATTAGACGGGTAATGTACGTGTGTCAATGCGTATTTTTTTCGTTGTTATATTTCACACTACTACAACGGTTATTCAGAAAGTTAAACAAACGCTGTTTTGGGACCCTAAAGGCTTGTCGCGCAAATAACGCCAACATCGTTTACTACAAGGGTGCAAGCTACAGGGACAATATGAAATGTGAATATTATTGAATATGATGTGAATAATATACGGCTCTAAAGATCTGAAGCCGTTTCATGGCAGAATATACAGAATAATTCCACATTATGTTTCATTACAAAGAACACGTCGCAGAAACTGATGAGTAACTGCTCACGGACCGTAAGGGTAGGTACAGATTTAGAAGCGCCATCGTGCATCTATAAGATCGGGTTACGCCGACAAGCCGGGGACTTTCCCCTTCCCTTTAGAACGCACATGCCCAGCAGAACTTGCAGTGATTCCATCGCGGAGCTCACTCGTTCTCAATTAGGTGAGAAGGTATAGGCCTCTGAGCAGCCAGATGAGTGGCATCACGTTTCAATTTCACACCAGCAGGTACAAGCCATGTATCACAGTCGAGGCCTAGCAACTTTGGCTGTCGACGAAGCGGAACTACGATGGCGCGCGCTCTTCGCGTGGGCTCAGAATATTACCTACGCGGCTAACTGTATCAAAAGTAGATCGTCAAGCGAGCGAGAGAGTCACGCTTGCGCCAGTGGCCATCCCACTCTGACAAAGCCTATGAGAGTCAAATAGATGGTGTGAGGCCAGTCGCCCCACTTCAAGGTCTAATAATCTGCAGTTAAGCCAACAGCTCACTATTGCGTTACGAGGAGTTTACCCAGCCCCACCGCTGTGGTCTAGTGGCTAAGGTACTCGGCTGCTCACCCGCTGGTTGTGTGATTGAATCCCGGACGCGGCGACTGCATTTTCGATGGAGCCGAAAATTCTGTGGGCCCGTATGCTCAGATTGGGTTATGACTACCCCAGGTGTTCAAAAGAACCCCTGGTGGTAAAATTTCCGGAGCCCTTCACTACGGCGTCTCTTATAATCATCAGGCGGATGTGAGATGTTGAACCCCACATGTAAATCAATCAGAAGTTTACCGAAACGCGCAAATCCTTTATGGTATTTTGTTGTGTCTCTCACTTTTCTTAGAACTGTCAAGTTCTTTCACGCTTTTTCTGTGTGATGAGAAAGATTGATACGAGATGCGGAACTGCCCATTGTGGGCGGGCCATGCTTACGAACCAATCGAAGCATCGATGTTTGCGTTGGCGCTAATGAATATGTTTAATAAAATGACATAAATTAGAAGCACAGCTGCAGTTGATAAATTCGTCCTATGTAGCTACGTCATGTATTTTAACATGCTGTCGAGTAGATCTGTTGTCCTGCCTCGAACCATTATACATAGTGTTTGAGTACATACGGCCACCTGAGGCTTTATCAACCTTTAATCTCCTCTAACACCTGGTCGTCGTTACAACTGTATAAAATGTTCATTTAAGCAACTTGTACCTAGTCTTAGTATGACGCAAGTGGAAAGCTATTGAGCGAGAGGTACAGATTGAACAAGTCACACATAAACAAAAAAAACGAAAATGAAACATTTATACTCAGTTATCTAAAAGTACTCTTATCAATGATTATGAGAGTGGTTTACACAGGTATTTCTCGTGGCATACTAACACTTTCGCAAGATCACAGCGGTGTTGAAATATTTCAGCGGTAATAGCCTTAAGTCAAGAGACAAGAAGCAAAAAGTATTATGTCCCGTTTCAACAGTGGGTATTCTTCTGCTTCAAAGCCCGTGCAGTATATTGTTACCTAATACAGTCGCCACTATTGTTGTGCAATAGACGCAAGTCGACAGAAGCTCTGCCGACAGCTTGTCAGTTTCTGTGTTTCCTAAGAAAATATGTGTCTTGGCCCACATAGATATTTATGTTACGTGTATTTCTCCCAGACCGAATGTGGCATAAGTTTGCTAATAGCTGTAGAAGGCAGACTTCCCGAAAAAACAACACACCAAAAACAAGTGACAAATCGTAAAAGGGCTTAGGCGTATGTCCACATGCCTGCCTGCAAAGGAAGCTTGCCATCAATGAGCAGCCACAGTACGCCGAGCGGCCCAAAATATATTTTTTTTCTCTGAGATGTAATTGTGTGCCTACTATATGAACTATTCGGTGGCCACAGGAGACAATAGTACAATAGAACAGCGTAGTTGCAATCACTAAAAAACCATTTGGAAAGTCTGATAGGAATGACCTTTCTTTGGTCAAGCGTACAAATAGCACCCTGCCGCGGTGCTCTAGTGGCTAAGGTACTCGGCTGCTGACCCACAGGTCGCGGGCTCGAATCCCGGCTCCCAATGGAGGCGGAAATTCGCACCCAATGAAGGCGAATCCCAATGGAGGCGGCAATGTTGTAGGCCCGTGTGCTCAGATTTGGGTGCATGTTAAAGAACCCCTGGTGGTCGAAATTTCCGGAGCCCTCCACTATGGCGTCTCTCATAATCATACGGTGGTTGTGGGACGTTAAACCCCACATATCAATCAAATCAATCAGCGTACAAATAGCGAAATTCGTAGTACTTACTGAAATGGTGTGCAATAGCTGGTGAAATCGTAGCACTTGCAAAAGACGACGAGCTTACGCAGTACAGATAGCGTCATTTATTGAAGTTGTGGCTGCAGGTCAGCGCTAGCGTTTTCGAATCGATGAGGCAGCATTTTGCTAAGTGCTCAGAGTAGGTAATTTGCACCGCATAGAGAACAGCTCAATTATGGTTACACAAAATTTTACGAACAACACTGTTACCGTCAGCAACCACATAGGAGCTCCTGTGGGTTTCATCTAAGCATTAGGCCTCGTATGTGGCTGTCACAACAAAGCAGATTCAGGTCTAAACTCCACATCATCCTGCGATTTTGCTATTTCGTTGGTAGGAATATGATCAGTAATAATTTGCCCACAATAACTTGCATAGAAGGGCAGCAATCACGGAGAAGTTCATTCCAAGCGCATCCGTCAGGGAGAGAAATACTAGAGCGTTAGTTTTAACGCACGCTTTACAAAGTAAATATTACACGGTGACTTCTCCAGCAAGCATAGTTGTTCATTGCATGACAGGATGTGAACTCCAGTGAAATTATCGAGGGCACCTCAGATCAAAGTTTGTCTGAACGATCAATTATTTTAAATATGGAGCGTTGTTTTTCTTCTTTATTAGAAGTGACGCAGGTGATTTTTCTGCTATCGCAGCTCGTCTCACGACTATTACAAACCAAGCCAATATACATTATCTTTCTATAGTGTGGAAGAAAAAGAAGCAAAGAAACCTTTCTTAACGTCGCTTGGCCAATCCACCGAAGTGGGTACGCACCATTCATCAAATGAAACAAAGTTAGGCAAAGTAATGACCAAGCAGGAAAAGCAAATGGAGATAATGAACGCGTGAGCGGTCGCCATCTGAAAGAGCTGCCATCTTGCCCACACAGATAGAGTGCCTATTTGTGAGAACTAAGCACACGCTATTACCCACGCAAGTGGAATTGTACCTGTACCATACTTGTACACAACATAATGCAACGCTCGAAGGCTACAACGCACGGCCCTTGAGCGATCACCTCTCTGATTAAATTGATCAGCGTTCTAGAGCAGGTCATTCATCAGGACGCGTGGTAAACTAGGCAAACTACACCGTAATTTCTCCCTGTTAGGCAGTAATCAAAGTAACGAACGAGTTACCAGGTTTTTCCAGATACAAGGTGAAGGAAGGCGGGGCAAATCGAAGTGCGAAGCCAAAAGAATAGAACAAATAAGTCTAGCTGGAGAACAGGAAGATACTGGGGCCATCAGTGGCCTCGACAAGGACCACAGAGTCTTTATCTGTTCGTCTCCGGAAGCGAATAATCAGAAGAAGCCGGGTAAGGCAATTGGGCATCTTCCTTTGCAGCGTACGCTATTCGCCTTGGCCAAGGCTTTCACTCTTTCTTCGGCGAGCTACATCGCCGATTCCCACCTCAGTGTTGCTTCCTGAATCACCTCTATCCAGAGTCTAGCGCCATTGGGGTTTGCGTGATCATGCGTCTTGTCTCAAACCGAAACAAATGAACGAGTGCCAGCACGAGGATTTCAACCAACCTTCGCGCTAGGCCTTCTCTTCAGCTGATTGTGATTACGGCTTCGTGCTGGCATTTCATGCGTTTCTGAGCTCTCCCGCTTCCAACATAAATTTCTTCAGGCTTAATTGATGGCACCAGTGCGGTAAAAACAATTAGGCGTGAACATTTGCACACCTGTGAAACAGAACTCGAACCAATTTACAGATCACGTAAAAGTACACAGTAAGAACAAAAAAGAAACAAAAGAACTTCTTCGTAATGACCTGTTTACAGTTAAAGTGTGGCTCGTGGATCGAACATTATGCAAATATAATGCAGTAGATGTAGAGCTGAGTATCTTATTGTCTGCCCCATACTTCCAGAGTTCCTGGTTTACTATATTGTCCTCCAAAACAACTTTGCAAGTTTCTTCAGCTAGAATTCACAATCATCACGCTCAAATATTTTTATACTCCTGTTCTTCTGCACTACCGCAATATACGTTACATCGCCGTGCCTATTCAAACGTGTTTGTTTTAGTTTTCTGTGCGAGATTGAGACTATTTATTATAAAAACGGAGTGATCAATAAACAGAGTTAATATAAACAAATGAAGTAATTGAAAATGAATAACAGCCGAAAAATGTACTACAATATATGACACAAATTTGATACAACTGAGATTATACTGGCTCCGGGTGAAAACACAAATGATTAAACAGGAGAATGCACGCCGCTTCGACCAGGGGAAAAGCGTGAAGAAAAGAATGACGGCAGAGATATCGCCACTGTCAACTCGGCGAGAAAGATCGGAACCGAAAGTCAGACAGTGAATCAAACTTGTGAAGTGCTCTGTGTTAGTATAATCAAATCTATAGTAACATGATGAGTTAGGGGAGTGGAGTACATACGCGTCTGGCGTGGTAAGCTGCTTTCTGATATACGGGCACGTCCCGCGCACCACCGTAAGATTGGTCTATGTGAGCCACGCTGAATGAATGTTCATTTGCTGGTCAATACAAGACCATTAATGAGGTGGATGTAAACAGCGTCACATCGTGCTAAATGGGAGTTTGTAAGACAAAACGTATTCTTCTCTAGGTTTTCTAAATTATGTTTCAACATACACACACAAAAAAAACAATTCGTAACTTGTCGTCATCATTACTGAACGCCCGAAGTGCCATTCTCGGGTTGAAAGTCATATTAACGGTGCCGTAAACGTGCTTTCTTAAAAAGGAATAATAGTGCGAGATTTTACATCATTACAAAATGTGCAATACGTACATTTGAATACCGCGAATTTCGATTGTTAGAAATGAACAAGTCAAGTCGAATCAAGTTAAGTTTATTACATATTTCACATTCAGTTACATTGTTGGAATAGTACAGGAGGAGGACCCAAAGTTTCATAGAAACTGACGACGGGACCTCCTATGGCGACATGAATGGGGTAATTACAAAAAAAAAGTATAGCAAAAGGTGCGAATGTGTGAGCAAAGACTAATTCGCCTAATTAACAGTAACAATGAAATTATTACATAACAAGATGGTAATACTGCCAATAAAATTTGACATAAAGATTATCAATAGCAGGGGATAAAACAAGAACAAAGCAAAATTAAAGAATTGTACATGACAAATGCCGCTACTTTTTGGTCAGTTGCATAAGTTGTAGAAAAACAAATGCTAAAACTAACGCTGAACTATTGAAAGCTACCAACAGTTAAATACACAAATCAGATGATTGCAATATTTCTCGAAGAAAATGTTTTTTTGCTACGCGAGGTGAAAATATGAATGTTATGCAATGATTGGAATTCTTAGCCCTTCAAATTAAAAATTGCTATATTTGAAAACAAGGTTGTGAACTTGCCGTAGGTCGTTCTTACGGTTGGTAAAAGAAGATTATTGCTCTGGGAAAGCCTGGTAATATTGCTGTTAGTTGAATGATGATGTTCAATGCATGCAATAACATTATCAAGCGTAATGAGCCTATAGGCTACTATGGATAATCTGTGGTGAAATAATTGTCCTAATGATAGTATGTTAGGCTTTGGAAACATTGAGCTACAGGAAGAATAAAATGGTTCAAAAGTCATTAGCCTAACCGCTTGATTCTGCAGTCACTACAGTCGTTCAAAGTGTGTGATGTAAGTGTTGGCCTAAGATGATACACAATACGAAATATGAGTGTGAATGTAGGGAAAATACAAGGGATGTATGACGTGAGGTGGAAAATACGTACGTGTCTTGGTTATAACATAAATTCCAAATGCAATCTTTTTAATGAGTGAAGCGGCATGTTTATGACATTTTTGTTCAGTATGTAAGATGACGCCAAGAAACCGTGCTTCAGGAGAAATGATTATGACAGGTATACTAATCAGGAGAACTACTTCGCCTTTGAACAAACTGAGTCGGAATGCCTGCGAGTGATGATGTTTAAACAAAATTCAGAATGTTCGCGTTGGTACAAATAATTATTGTTTGCATAAAAGTAATAAATTTCAACGTGTTATGCTTGAGTGAAGTATGGGTGTTGGCTCAATGGAATACAAAGTCGGAGAGATTGGTTCAAAACATGGTACAAAGAAGAGCCGAGTTTTTATTTCAATTATTATTATTATTATTATTATTATTATTATTATTATTATTATTATTATTATTATTATTATTATTATTAGCATACACAAGGCCACAGAGAAAAGAGTGAGAGAGAAAGCTGGAACCTGCCACCTGGAGGGGCCAACACTTGAACACGTTTTCGGGTCTAGGGAAGAGGAAAGAAGAGCTTAAAGTGTAGAAAATTGTAATAAATGGTAAACAAACCTGAGTAATAACACGAAAAATGTCTATAAAACAGGTGGGCAGCTTCATTGATCTGAAAATCATCGATAGGCTTCGTTTTGTCGAGAACCACACACTGTATGCTTAAGCGCAATCCACTGAAGTTTGTCAACGTATCACGAGCCAGTGCTACCATCCTCGCAGGCCCAAGCCTTACATATAAGCTTACCACACGTATTGGCAATACGTATGGTGTTGTTGAAATGGTAAGGCACCTGTAAACAACCGGCTACATGAAGCTTATCAACTGCTGAAAATATGTCCATAGGCACAAATTTTGTACATATCGTTAGCGTAATTTTTTAACTCTTCGCTTAATAAGAAAACTACAAAACAGGCCTATTCCCAACACATGTTTCGCATAATATCGATTTTCATGATACGGGGGATCTGCACAATTTTCAAAACAAGCACCTGATCTTTGTCTAAGGGCAAAAGAAGGCTACAGAAGTGCCTAGGCAGTTGCTGCCTACAAACATGTGCCTAAATACTTCTCCAAACTCTTCAAGTACATGTGTGACTGTACTAATTTGAATAATTACGAAACACTTCTGTCACATTTTTTGCCTATTTCTGAAATTAACCTGAGTTGGGATGGTTCTTTCGGTGGGCTTCTTCAATGTTGTCAAAGAAGTGGCTTCGTAATAATTGCCAGTAATGCCACCATTTCTTTTATCGCCATGTGAGAGAGAGGGCACTGAATCTTTCTATTGCACCACAGCGGTCGTCTAACGGGTATGGCACTTGACTGCTACCTGAAGGTCATGGCATCGAATCCCAGCTGTGGCCTTTGCGATGTAGGCGAAAATCCTCAGGTGGTCGAAATTTCCGGAGCCTTCCATTCAGGCGTTCGTCATAATCATATCGCTGTTTTGGGATGTGAAGCCTCAGTTATTATATTGACAATATTATTAAAAGCAGCCTAATAAAGGGACCCTAAAACTTTTTTTCAAGTTTTGTCAACGTTTAGGCTAGAGCATCATCAAACCATTCGCACCCCATATTTAGTGACACATAATGTGCCAGGACTGCTACGGACAATTATAACATACGCACCTTCCCACCTTTTCCTGGCTTCCCATCTCATGAGGCACGCTGGCATCGCTTACAATCACAGAGCTCTCATGAACGTGCTCATGAGGGCTCTGGGAGCGTTCTCATAAGACGATGGGAGCATTCACCAGTCCAGACATTCAAGATGGCATGCTGACAGGTTGCGGATAGTCTCGGGGGCCATCACATTGTGCGCCCTGCTGCACACACGTCGTCTGGCAACGAAGACAAAGATTGTGGAGTGGTTTATATCTGATCAGACAGGTGCGGCCACCCTACCAGTCAATGTTACTTCCACGCATTCGACAGCCCGTGACAGCCAATCAGATCACCAGCCGGGGTTACGTGTTGCTGACGTGCTCTGGCCTCGTCAAGTGGCCAGAACATGTCACTCTGTGAATGGGTGGTTGAAAACGCGTTTGGCCGAGTCGCTACGATTTGCGGTGATCTATAGCTATTCGTACCTTTAGAGTTTTGTAATAAACTACAAATTTTATGCAGAGAGCTCAAATTGGTCTCTAAATAACCTTTGGGCTTTGTTCTATTGGTCCAATTAGTTTATACAGAATTGCCGAAACTGTTTCAGGGTTCGTTTAATGAGTGCTTTGCCGTTTGGGGCTGGGTGCATCCGCTCAACATAATGCAATGCCATTAGGTCAACTTGCAGTCTTAGTGGCCACTGGTTTTTTGTTTTGTTTTGGTAAGTAGTGGAATAAATCGAGCCTCCCAAGGTAATCCAAGCATTCCGCGGAAGGCAAGATGATGATCCGATACCATCTGAGACAGTAAATCAAGCGGCACATTCTATACTAGTGAGGCATAAATCATGCAAGGGAATATACAGATGATTCGTGTCCCTGCATAGCCATGCCGTCTGGTTGATGCCATAACCCTATCAATCAAGGCGACCACACACTTTAGAAGGGACATTGATTCGCGGCTCGCATTGGTACCAGCTAGACGCCAGAAAATGCGAAGATGCTTCGACGAGCACGTCACCTTGGATGATATGTGGTCGCGGCTTACTTCCCAGGTGAAATATGCTGTCCAACTTTCACTAAGTATTCTAAGTTGCATTTGAGTTCTCGGTAATATTTGATGACGAGATGGATCATGGTGTGATGGACCACGCACAAACAGTGCTATGTCATCAGCATAAATTGTGTCCTACATAACCAATTAAAGCAACAGACAAGTAAACCAGAGTAAGCGTATACGGTGCTTCAGTTCTCGCTTTTTTAACAGTAGTGAATTGTTGATGACCAAAATTGAAAGCAGTTATTGCGGACGCAGAAGTACCTTTTTTCTCAGTGGGATTAGCATCTTGACCATTCGAACATTGTGGGTTGAGATGCCACCACAGAAAAGGTTTCATTTTCATTTCCTTATTTCTTTCGATTTTTGTCATAAACACTAGTCTACACCTAATAATCGACCTCTAAAATCCACTCGGTTTCCTTCCGCCTAAATGTCTATTGGCTCAATTGTTTTGGAATAACAAAGAAAGTAGATCTTCGGAAAGTTTTACTACATGAGTACTTTTATGTTGTGTCATGTATAGTAATAAATTCCCAACTTTTTAACAGGTATTATTGTCGTTCAACTATATGTATCATGCCTATAAAGTAAGAAGTACTATATACTGTAAGAACAGGGGGCAAGGAGTCTGATATATCTTACCCATGTGCGTTTGTTAATTTAAGCTTACCCCTTCACATTTAGTTAGAATTCTCTGTATCTCTGGTGCACTCTTGGCTTGCTGCTTATGTATTTAAAATGTTTCGCTTGCAAACAAACGTGTTTTTTACGGTGTTTTTGGCTTTTCTAAAGACGACATGTCAGTGTGCGAACGCACAGGTTTCAGTATTTTTATTTTGTCTCCTTGTACCCCGAACTGAATATGTTCTACTTATCAGTTCTAATACAAAAGGCAGCTATTCATTCGTAACCCGTGCGCATTATGAGGAAAAGCAGTGTGAATTATCCTTTTCACATTATTTTCCTATTGTCGCCGCAAAAAAAAACATTGTCTCGTGTCCTTATTTCTAGGTGGTTTTCTCACCCTTATGACGAACAAAAACGCCATTCTCAAAGTGACACAGAGGCTGGGTTTCAAAATGTACGTATAAATCTTCGCAGCGATGACTATTATTCAATTTTCTGTGGTGCTTGGTGTATATTGAGCACTCTATTGTGTCCGAAAAATGGTCGACATAGCACGAAAAAACAATGCGCCCGTTGACCCGAGCAGGGCAAACGCTGTCATCTTTTCTTACTGCCGCGTGCCTTTTCTGAGTCATTCGCGCGCTACGATTTTCACCAAATCTATATTGAGAACGCTAATGGCTCGCTACCGAGCACAACGTCGCCTATCCTATGCCGTCATTTTTTCGTCTCTGTGCTAGAAACCAGTGGTATGTATATATGTGCGAGTTAGTAGGTCTTTTGTAGAGAAATAGGGTTTTATTTAAAACTCTTTTTTACATAGAAGAACAATGAACTTCTTTCACAAGAGAAAAGTTTTCTTCTTAACCCTTTAGGTTATCTATTTTTTTCAATACATTTGTTGTTTTTGATTTATAGGTTAAAATGTTTACCTAGGATAATTGCACGTTCCTATTGTCTGTATACGTATATGGCCAACAGTATACATACATGGCCAACTAGCTGAAATACTGCGCGCTGGCTGAAGGCCTACTAGACGGTCATCGTAAAGCTAGTACAGTTGGAGGGGCGTAATAAGACTAGTGGTTATCAAACAGAAAATTCGCGATGTTCACAAAAAAAGGGGGACCTTGCGTATACTTGTAATGCCGTCCCCGTGATCTGCCAATGGTTTTCAGATTATTGCCATGCGTATCAATTGCAGGATGCACGCTTGCCTGGTGCTATCTGTAGGAACCAGACACCAGACATCCACCGCCGCTTTTAATGTTCAAGGCTGGTGTCGGCCCGTTGTCAGTTTTCAACTAGCAGCTCACATGACGGCTTACATGAATTGAACAACATTCTGTCTCTTCTGACGCCAGAATCATGACCTCGCGTGCCGTTCCAATGACAACTTCCAAGTGCGCATCAAACAAAGACAAATGAAATGGTATCTTATGACGTATTTCGCGAAAGTGCAACACTAAAGAAAATGCCATAAAAGAAAAGCAGCAGTTAGATTAAACAAGTGTTTGCCTGAATTATATGATAAGAAAAGTGGTGTTGATAATTTTGAGAAGGCAAATGGACCTGCTTACGCTTTAAGCAGGACACTCAAGCGAACGATACGATTCAGGCGAAAGGGTGTGATAGAATTCCCGCCACTTGAGTTAGCACCATTCAATAAATTGTTATTTTCTATTCTCCAGTGTTCCAAAGAGCACTTGACCTGAAACTCGGACATCATTTTCGGCGAAAACGCAGGCTGAGCTGTCAAAAACGAGTTTTTATAGCGAGTGGGCGCAAGTGTGGTAGCTATCAGCACACGCTCTTTCTTCTCAGTAGCTGTTCAGGAGATATGAATGAAAATACACAAGAGCTTTTATTACACACGTAATAGGAACATGAAAGAAAAAGGGGAAACACAGAGGCAAAGCCGGGAAAGTACATAATCGAGTGACGGTGGCCGGCGGGCAATCCTGTACTGAATAAATGAACGAAGACGATCAAACGCGACACACCAGTCTCACCACGTTCATCGCTTTTATAGTTTGAGTTGTTGTGCTTGATTCACTGCATGCGAGCTGTATTTGGTCTGTGATTCAGAAAAGTGGTTAGGAACGTGCATGCCGCACTTTGAGAGTTGTTTTAGCATTAATGTCAGTGTGATTGCCCCTCCCGAAACCCTGGTCGATGGTACAGCCCTCTTCGCACTTACTCCTCGTCAGCTCATTGGTTTATGCTATACAGGAGCAAATTGAACACGTGCACAGGATTTCTTTGCAGTGTCAATAGCACACGTAGCTGCCCTATAGACCTGTCATAATGCGAATGACATGAACACCACATCCCGCCGAATCTGCTGGGATCAATATAAGAAGACAGCTGCCCCTTACAAAAATGCTATTGAAAAAAACAAAGAGAAGTTATTGAGCAATGACAACAGATGGCATCGAAAATACATGACGATTCAATTAAAATGCCGTTCAATGAACTCGATATAAAAACAAAAGAAATATTCTTTACAAAATACTTCCTCCATGATATTTCAATATAAATGAGTAAATGACACTTTTATTGTGAAGTTCTCAACATAAATATTGTCGACGAAGTATTGAAGCAAATCAGTGAGTATTGCGGAACCGATGTTGATCAATAGAGTCAATCATTCGATCATAGTCAGACAATGGAAAATCAACAGCCACTTTATAAGGGGTATTTCCGCTTAGAAACTTACCAGTTTGTAAGCTTTTTATGCGAATCTGCCCCTATAGGCAATGTACAAAGTCATCGTGCGGAGTTGATCAATTTTGCAGCTCTGCCTTTAGCCAAATAGTATTTACAGACGGTATCTATTGAAGAACAACGGTTATTGGGAACCCTTACGCAAGGGCACACTTTTATAAGTGACACTGGGTATAGGCGTAAAACGTAATTATGACGCGTAAAAAAGAAACCGTCAGAATCCATGCATTTCTAATTAGTTATTAGAGCTTGGTCTATTTCCTTTTCGACGCCTTTAAAAAGGGAAAAATTGGGATAGCAGGTCATATGGTGTCAGCAGAAATGAAAGAACGGCTAAATGAATAAAACAAGCTGCAAGCTCGGTGATCATCTGTTACTTTATGTAGACAGTAAAATGTGACGAATTGAACGATACGAACAAATGATGGCACACCCATGACAACACACTTGTTATCGTACGTGTCTGGCTCACAGAGATCGAAACTGTCACAGAGCTCGAAGGGAACAATGCACCAGTGGTTGGTCTGAGGATTCAGATGGCAGTACCGGACCACACTGTGTTTCAGAGACCCGATGTAACGTGAGCCTGAGAGAATTGGTGCCCTATAACGGAATGTCGTGAAAGATGACGTCCACTTGTCATGCAAGAGGCGAATATTTTGACGTAATACCATAATAGCGGCATTGTTCTGGAAGTGGGTTGCACTTCCAACAAATGTGCTGAAACATCATTTATTCACTTGCTTCTATAAACGCGTTGCTCTGAAAGAGCTTGCTGGCTGACAGACTTTCACAGACTTTGGTCAATAAGTTTTTACTTATTTTAGGCTTCTATGTTTAACTACTGTTTGAACGGCACGTTTCGAACGCCGTGTGTTTGCAATGGTGCTTGTGAGAAGGCACTACGGAAAGTTATGTTGGGGAAGTAATACCCGAGTAATGGATTTTCGTTTTTCTGCTGCTGTAGTCTCATCAAAATGCTTGCCGAAGGTGCTCCCTTTCGACATAAAAAAAATTCTGCATACATACACTGCTTCTGAGAAATTTAACATCGCTTCCAATAAAGACAAAATTCTCTCTATATATATGAGGCTTTACAAATAACCAATAAGTGAAACACACTAACTGCGTCTACAAATTGATTATGTACGTGACCCTTTCTTTCTAAGAATGACTGGATAATGACGAAAGTGCGCACTTTGCAAAACTTATGCAATTTGTGGCCAGGATAACCAAAAACTACGTGATACTTGTTGCTCTCAGCCATCCAAGTTAACTATGATTCTTCATTCAACTTTTTACTAGCTGTAGTAAGCAGCCATGTTTCTCTTGAAAACTAAGATACAGCTAAGTTTTTACATACTTCCCCTAAAAAGCAGTATTTTAGCAAGTATGTGCTTCGGGATATAGACATTCAAACTATAACTCCAAATTTTCCATGTGTGTTCTCGCCGTTCCTGGGTTGATATAAAGTGCCAATCACCTGTGTCACTGACTCTTCACTAGTGGCACATACCCACGGGCGGGTATGTGCCACTGTCTGGCGAAAAGTGCTTTACGACGTGCGCGAAGGTAATGTGACATAATTCGTGTAATGACCCCCGAGTCGTATTCGTACAACCATGTTAGCCTCCCAAACTAATTTTGTCTTACGCCAATTTAAGCCAGTGATCACGAGAGCACCCAGACGTAAGATAGATAGATAGATAGATAGATAGATAGATAGATAGATAGATAGATAGATAGATAGATAGATAGATAGATAGATAGATAGAGAGATAGATAGATAGATAGATAGATAGATAGATAGATAGACGGACGGACGGACGGACGGACGGACGGACAGACGGGCAGACGGACGGACGGACGGACGGACGGACGGACGGACAGACGGGCGGACGAATAGATAGATAGATAGATAGATAGATAGATAGATAGATAGATAGATAGATAGATAGATAGATAGATAGATAGATAGATAGATAGATAGATAGATAGATAGATAGATAGATAGATAGAAAAACGAAACGAAACGGCGTATACAGTGAAGTAAACAGCAGATCAAAAAACAAAAGAGAGGATCTTTGAGCTTTCAGGTTTAAAAACAGTATTTTCATTAAATTAGAAAATGAGGATTGAAACGTTGCTGTCTGACTAGTAAAGTTTAAAAAGAATGCTACTGCAACATGAAAGCATGCGAATATATTTTTAATGATTTTGAATGCTGTCGAGTTTCTGGACTTACCATGCTAGCCTAATTATCCATGACCTGTAGCACCATTCTTGCTAGCTAGGAAGTGAACACAGTAGGAGCTACCAGGAGCAATAAATAATGGACTACCCATGAACTGATATGACTAATATACATGTGAAGGCGTACTTTAAGAGCCACATTATATGTAAAACACATTCAAACAAGCTTCACAATCAATGAGCTAAAGAGACGCACTATTGAATGAATATTGAAGGACGAGGTAGTAATATATTCACTGTGTATTACTGAGGGCGTTGCTGGTGCAAAAAGAAAGAGAGGATCATAACGATGACGCTAGACGAAGAACGCAGGCAAGATGAAGGCATTCCGATGTTTTTAACAGCCATACCGAAAGCCGGTCTTCTATTTTGATGTTATTGGCACCTCAGTTATCCCATAATGTGCTTGACTACCCTAGCCTTGGTGTCAGGTTCTTGGGACAGTTAAGGTAAGTTTGTGCAATTTACTGAAGGACCGAAAGGCAAAAAGCACACCACTTGCTTGTACCTAGGAAATACTGGTTACATAGTGTTATGCCACCTTCGCGTAGCATTTATTTTTATTTTTTGTCGTTCCTAGGAAAGAGGCCAGTGGGCAAATCATCCTTTCTGCGAACCAGTGATGTGAATATGATGGCGCCGCTTGCAATAAAATGGCCTTCCCACGCGTTTTTTCAGGAAGATGATCCCAAGCGTGAGCACTTGCATATCTACGGGCTGATTGCCTCGCATCCTGAAAACTTTAGAAGTGCTATCTCTCGAACCGAAAGGCGCTACCCTTTCATATTGATGTACCTGTAATCATAAGCATTCGGATTGATTAAGCAATGCAGGATTATTTACTATGTATGTTTGCGTTCTTTCTGTGATGTTTGTTCGATTTGTTCTGAACATGCTGTGTGTAAGAGAAAGGTTCTTATCAGCGGAAGTTCAAGTGAGATGGCGAATAGGTGTGTCGGCACAGAACACAATGCGTTCGACTGACGAGAGCGTAACGAGCCTTAAAGTACACAACAGAGCAAGATGGTCATTCGGCAAACTGTGAAGGCTTTAAAGCAGGTGTTATAATAACTGATCCATGGACAAAAAATAATGATGAAGATGTTTGCGGGAGCTCACAGATAGCTTAGTCATATTAGGAAAGAAGTTGTTTATTTCAATTATAAATAAAGTGATAAGCACGCTGAAGTGTCGGGCCGCAGATATATAAACCATCTAGAGCTTTTAACGTGCACTGACGTTGCAAAGTTATGGGACTCTCATATTTTGCCTCAATCGAAATGTGACCTCTGAAGCCGGGACTGAACTGGCAACTTTCGTTCAGTCGCTGAGCACCAGAAGACCGGTGCCGCGGACTGTAAATTAAGTGATACGGTATACATGTACAGCAATATAAAGGAATTAAGAATAGCTGAAGTAAGAAAAGGGTCATAAATATAAAGTTCCACAATTCTGAATATATTGTTTAGAGGAACACACAAGTGAACATGAAGGACCTATTTTCATAACTATATGCAGCAATGCTTTGGAAATGTACGAAACGATAATTTTTTATGTGAAAAGTGCTCGTTTTTACACCAAAACCTCCAGCTACAATCTCTAGATAAACAAATAGGATACAATATTAAAACTGTAATATGCTCTAGCGTTATCCTCCCTCTAGTGATATAGGCAGCTTGAACAATTTGAAGAATTCTGTGATATCGGTTTCAAACCGGGATCATAGTAATTGAGAAAATGGAGTAACCGAGATTATGGGCCTGTTGGTGCCACCGTATGTTAACAGGAACATATACTGTGTTTTGAAACTCAGATCAGAATAGTAAAGAAATTGTTTAAGCCGCCCATATCACTAAAGCTGGTTTCCATGCGCAAGCTGTGCTTCGGCAGTGCTATCATGCCGCGAGGTAAAATACTTTGATGAAACTTAATCTGGATCCTAAATATCCTTGGCACTTTTTTTTATTCGTTCTCATTGTAAAGTTGCTTTATTTCCAATCTCTTCGGTTTTTAGTATCTATGTATATCTTTCCACGTTTTTTATTGAAACGTGACTTGCTAGTAGCGTATCGTCTTATCTGCTTCGTGTCTGTGTGTTGGGGTTTTCGGAACATTTATTAAACTTGATATGAATGCAAATCTCTTTATAGACATTGGTGAGGTACTTAAAACACACTGATCTGCGTGACAGCGTGCTAATATACATGCGATCGTTGCATTTCTCAGCGGATTTGTGACACGTTGCATGGTCTTGTGAAATCCTCACAGAACATATATGTATGTTATAGGGACTTTACGACCGGTTCAGGTAATTCATTTTTGCCAATATATTTTTGCATTCTTCGCACTCTTTAACTCTTTCTTCTGAGCGCGGAACAGCAACCAGGAGTGCATTCGTCATATGGTTCGTGTCTTGGAAATGTCTTTTTTGTTTTTTTTATGTCTTCTTTTGGGATTCAGCATATTTACAGGTGTAGAAAAAAAGTGATCTACACAGGCAGATAAGGCCTTAGCTCTGACTTGATATATGCAAAAATGTAAGAGTCAACGTATATCAAAACGTAGATTTCCAGTGAAATCGCGCACATGATGTGAAAGCAGAGAGCCAGGGTGGGAACAGCAAGGTTGTGATCTCTCGCATGGATTCACAATTTCCACTGAAATCATCAGAAATACGTCCTCATCATCATCATCATCATCAGCCTGACTACGTCCACTGCAGCACAAAGGCCTCTCCCTTGTTCCACCAGTTAACCCGGTCCTGTGCTTGCTGCTGCCAATTTATACCCACAAACTTCTTAATCTCATCTGCCCACCTAACCTTCTGCCTATCCCTAACCCGCTTGCCTTCTCTGGGAATCCAGTCAGTTACCCTTAATGACCAGCGGTTATCCTGTATACGCGCTACATGCCCAGCCCATGTCCATTTCCTCTTCCTGATTTCAACTATGATATCCTTAACCCCCATTTGTTCCCTAATCCACTCTGCTCTCGTCTTGTCTCTTAAAGTTACACTTACCATTTTTCTTTCCATTGCTCGCTGCGTCGTCCTCAATTTGAGCTGAACCCTCTTTGTAAGTCTCTAGGTTTCTGCTCCGTAGCTAAGCACGGGCAAGATACAGCTGTTATATACCTTCCTCTTGAGGGATAGTGGCAATCTACCTGTCATAATTTGAGTTCTTGCCAAATGTGCTCCACCCCATTCTTATTCTTCTAGTTACTTCAATATCGTGGTTTGGCTCCGCGGTTATTACCTGCCCTAAGTAGGCATAGTCTTTTACAACTTGAAGTGCACTGTTACCTATCTCGAAGCACTGCTCTTTTCCGAGGTTGTTGCACATATCTTTCGTTTTCTGCAGATTAATTTTAAGACCCACCTTGCTGCTTTCCTTGTCTAACTCCGTAATCATGAGTTGCGATTCGTCCCCTGAGTTACTCAGCAATGCAATGTCATCGGCAAAGCGCAGGTTACTAAGGTACTCTCCATTAACTCATATCGCTAACTGTTCCCATTCTAGGCTTCTGAAAACCTCCTGTAAGCACGCGGTAAAAAGCATTGGGGAGATTGTGTCCCCTTGCCTTACACCCTTCCTGATTGGTATTCTGTTACTTTCTTTATGAAGCACTATGATAGCAGTTGATCCGCTGTAGATTTCTTCCAGGATGTTTATATATACTTCATCGACGCCCTAATTCCGCAGTGTCTGGATGATGGCTAAAGCAAAAGGCTTTTCTTGTCTGGCCTCAGTGTTAATTCGACCAACGAGGTGTAAGTATTCATAAACTTCAATCAACGTGCTCGCTAACAGAGTTCAGCCTCAAGCTAAGCGCTTAAGAGAACCAAAAGCCTGAAATTGAGTATTTGAGTCGATATTCCGTGCAGGTTTGTATCGCAGTTGCATCAGTACGCATTATGGGACGGTTAAACACATGCCAAATATCTGCTGGTTGACTAGCTTCTCCAGTCATTAACGTCCACAAACTTGTCCAGTTGATCTTTATAACCACCACAGTTATGTTAATTAGTCCGCATACATGTATGATGGTAGTCATGCTGGTTGATCACTTAGCCCACATGTTTTAATTCTAGTCTTTCCAATCTCATGCAATTACAATTTTATACAAGTAGTGCCTTGTGTTTAACAGGCGCCAACTGCCCAATTGAAGACATTCCAACAAAGTAGTGTACTCTTCATATGAAAAAATGTATAAGATTTAATATACATCTGAATTAGTTTATAACATTTGGACGAAAAATGTTTATTGTGCCACATATTTAGCAATGCATACAAAAATAAGCAAAATGTTGGTACACAAGATACATACTAAAACCACACTCCTAAAGCTTTTCAAGCTGGAGAGACACTGCAGCATAGATTAAAAAAGGCACCTGCCTTATATTGCTTTTATAGGACTCCAAGGACCACAATTTTACACTTTCTAGTTCACTTGCATTTTTATACTGCAGTAACCCAGGTAGTGAACTATTAAATTAAGGTAATGTTCATCGGCCTAAGGTTGCCTTTTTGTTGCCTGACAAATAGTGTTTTAGAGAGCTTTCGGGTGCATATGCGACATTTCGGAATCACTGATAACAAAAAAAAACATGAGCAATGTTCTTTCTTTTATTTGGGCATTCTGCAAGGACTCTAGAAAGAATTCAGACTGTCCCAATACAAATAAAGACATAATAAGTGCGATTAGGAGAAAAACATATCTGTTCGAGATAAGTTGTGTCATGTACGAAGTTTCTATGCTTTCATGTCTTTATAAGATGTGGAAGTCCCGCATGAATTCCCGGAGCAAAGCCCATTTATGAAAAAGACGGCACCACGTTCAGCGTGATGTGCTTGGAAGAATCAGTGGCACCCCCTCGGCTTGGGGCGCGGCTACACGTGCTGAAAAATACATTTTAGAATGCTCGCTGGGGCGCGATTGCGATTCGATGAAGTTGCCCGCTTCGACAGTGTGCTTGACAACTCTGGAAAGCACAGTAATATAGGCAATGGCGGTCTTTGAAGTTATCTTACATAGTAGGCTAGGACTCTGTGCCTCAGGGCAAGACGTCAGTCAGCCTTCACACGTGTGTTCGGAGTAAGAAGCTACGTGAAGTTTTGGTATTGAGTTTATAAATGGCGCACGCCCATCGGCTACAACGCGTGCGTGCATCGAGAATTTACACCAGGAATATTTCCGCCTCATCGTGGAGCTTAGATGTTTGCTAACTAGCAGGACGCTCTCGCCGAGACAGCATGTGCACTCGCGCATGCTGGTCACCTAATAAAGTCTCAAGCTGAACTATGAGTTGCCCACCTATATTCAGGCCCCAATGTCATGTTGATTCGTTCCCAAATTAAAGTTTGCTAATATGAAACCTATTTTAAGACGACATTGAATGCATTATTGGGGGAAAGTCTCCTCACCTTTCTTTAGAGGCACGACATTTACAATCTAACTGCTGGATAACTTGTCAAATGACGAAAAGATTACATTCAGACCTGTTCTCCTGGCTTTTATCTGGTGTGCAGATACTTTGTGCAACAAGTTCTTTTTTACACTGTGATTCTGTGTAGAAGCAGATCCGAGCCTGCTGTTGTTGTTTGAAATACTAGTTCAGCAAAAATGGTTCAATATTTGTTCATAATCACGTTGCACATGTCCCTGGTTTCGCCTCGTAGTCTTTTTTTCCCTCTAACACCAGTCGCAAATCGTATGGTACGTCTTAAGATTTGGTCTGTGGACATTTTGATGCCATAGATGCTGGCAGATGCGCTAGATCAGGAGAAGTAGAAGCCGCTATGCAAAAAAAAAAGGAACGATATTAGCACATACTTGCCTAAACCTCAACCAATGAATGAACTAGATTTTACGAGAAAAAAAAGCGGGAAATCACTCGCTCAGCAGAGCAATACGCGTACAGTGTAGAGCCAATTGACTAATAAGGAAAATAAAATGTCTAAGAATTATTAACGGCGCACTCAAGATGTCATAGGTACCCATCTTCAAGTTTTTTTGAAAATTTTTAAGATACTTGATGCGTCCGTGCAATGATGATTACTTTTGTATCCAGTTTCAAATGATCATTGATGCTGTGGCTGCATGATCGCTCAACTGAGGCTGGATTCTGGATTGCCTAAATATTTATAAAGAAAGACCAATGCAATTGTGCCACATTGAACGCCTTCCTTAAAGCTGGCCTTTCACGCAAGAATACATGTCTAGGGATGTCTTATCGGGGTGACCACGTGCTATGTTCCCTCACTGCATATATTCTGCTAACAGGTAGCGCTGGTGCGCTTTCTTTTTTTTCATGATTGGTAATTTGACTGTAAAAATTGTCATCGCTTCGAAAGTATACGAAATAAATGCCCAGGAGGGCTTCCGTAAAAAACTTTTTGGTAGAAAATTGACTGCAAAAGCTATGACAAGCACTCAAGACCTATACCAAGCGCTACACCAAGCAACTCATACCAAGGACACAAAAAGGGCGCACACGATTAAGTATGAATCCGTAGCTCTTCGCCCCCAATACAAAACGCTGAATCCCAAGCACAATTGTTTCACGCTTATTTTTTTTGGAAACGTCACTAAATGCTGGAGCACGCAGAGGTTCATGATAAAATGCTTCATCTGTCTGAGACTTTGAAAGAGTTAAGAGTACATAAGTAAATGTGCAAAAGTGTAGCGTTGCCAAAGCAGAGGTTTCAGCACTTTTTTTCTTCTCACAAGACCCCTCTGCTTTTAAAATCCTGACAAGCACTTCACCACTCCCCCTTTTGTCAGCAGGCTCACCACGAAACACTTTAATCGACCATGGCCTACGCATGAGTCTGCTTTTATTCCGTCACAGACTTTGTATGAAGAAACACACAAACAACAAAATCCGAGTAGTAAGCAGACGACAGTGTAGACGTCAGTGATCCGGCGAGCCAAATAATTAGTCCTCATTATGAAAGTCGCGTCCTGTCAGACTGCTTCAAGAATCATAAGCCAGAGATGAGCATAATAAGGCGGCCTATATCGATTACCAAAGCAAGCGATGCGTAAAAACTGCCGCTTGCGTGTTTTTTGCTTCCCCGTCCAACTCGCGACGCTCTGTGGGGACTGCTCGCTTCCCTTCTTCCACGGTGACTTGATCTTGAGCGTCGCCGCCACAGATTCACCCATGCATTCACTTCAAGAGCTGCTGTGCTGCAGGAAGAAGAGGATGGTAGCAACACTGTCGAAATTTGGGCTTGTTGGTGCATTGTGACGACAGAAAATAGCGCAAAGAAACGGGGACACAAGACGAGGACACGCCTGTGCCGTGTGTCCTCGTCTTGTGTCCCCGTTTTTTTGTGCTATTTTCTGTCGTCAGGATGGTAGCAGTTCGAGCCACTGTGGCAACATTGTTTGTTCCGCTGTCAACGCTCCTCTGTACGGATCACTGCACTTTGAATAGTGGTCAAAAATTCTCGACGCTCCATGGTTTTAAACCAAAGCCAACGGCACTGTTTTATAGAAACATAAATGTAATCTAATAATGTGTTGAAGCCTAAATTTTCATTTCTCGTCTTTTCGAAATTGGTATTTTAGTATACGCGGGCGTATCACAGAATCTTCTGATCTTGTCTCTATGCTATTAGTTGTTGTTGGACATTTCCCATTGCTTCGCTGAGCCATAGACAGTTCAAGTCTTTGGAGATGATGAAAACTTTATATTGACTTAAAGAAGACGCAAGTTCTTTTTTTTTTCATTGGTGTGGCAATCTTGTTGTCAAACCTCGGCTGCTTTGTCTTTCGAGAATTTCAAAAATAAAGAATGAAAATGGGGGTATAAACTTTAATGACAGGGTATTTGACTTAGTTGAGAAGTACACCGTCTTTGTGTGTGTGTGTGGTAAGAGACGGCTGTGAAATATAGGAGGCGTTTACGGCGAAAATGTGTTCGGATACACAGATTATACGACAATAATGCTTCTAAAAAAAGGAAACTCCACAAACACAACTTAGAATTTAATCCGCAGTATTTTAATTTGGTGTAACAGTCGTTTAGAGTTTGTATTTTTCAGTTTTTTGCCGCCGGCCCTTATTGTCTTGCTGTGTCGCCTACAGCGAAAAACAGCGAAAGCTGGTTATTTGTTGCACAGCGAAGCTTTCTAAGCTCGCCGAAATAATTATTTTTTGTGTCGTTTTGACGCCTAGGAGAAACTGGCTCGTACCCAAAAGGGGTATTGGCCATGTCTATCATGAAAAGAAATAAAGACTGTGCAACAAAAAAGAGGACGGAACACAGTCAGAATCAAAAACAAAAACGTAAAATTATTCCACAATCCATCACCACGAACCTGCATGCTTTTCTTTGATGTTTTTTTTTAAACTAAGGAATGTGCCACATACCCACTCCAGGGGTATGGCCAAGTTATGGGGTGGCGTGGTGAAAAAAAAAAACGTGAAGCGGAAGAGAATAGGATTTAAAGGAGTAAGCAAGCGAGAAGTAGATGAAACGAAGCAGATGGATTAAAGAGGAACACAGATAGAAAGCGCAATAAAAAAAGAGAAAAATAAGTGAATACAAATAAACAGTGGAAGGAATATATAGGAAAGGATAGAGAGAAAGGGAAATAAATAGAGGAAGGAAAGAGAAAATGTGCTAACCTTAGCAAAACACCAATATACAAAACTACATAGACAATTTGTTAAAACAAAGCATACCTCGAGGGAATGGCAACCTGCAGAGACAAAAAGTAAGCTGAAATAGAAGAATTCCAAATAATTATTCAATACAACGTAGATGCTTTCTTTTCAAACAAGATGAAAAGAGTAGCATACATGCGCGAGTAAGCCGTCTTCATGCTCGTATGTAGAGCAAGGCTTTAGAGAACGTAGCCGTAGAGCTTTTTTTTTGCAAAAAAAAGAAAGCATCAAGTGTGAAGGATTTACGAAAGTTATGTTTCTTATTAGGGGAAAGCGTCGGCAATTTTTTTGCTACGACGCTGGTGTGAACAGTTTATTTGTATTTCTGTGACAGTACTTTTCCTGCAGTGAACAACACCCGTCTACAAGATCAGGTCAAGCTTCGATGTACGCAAGCTTAATAAGTAACAAAAACTCTATACGAACATTATCACCAAATATGATAAAAGATGGCACAGTAATATTTTATTTCATTTTTATTTATCTATTTAAATTATGTAGAGTGGCTCACAGTACTGGCATTTTTTACCAGATGAGAAAAACTGCTCTGAAGACGACGTACATTTCAAGTAAAAAATAGCGAGAACATGTCTCCGTCCCAGAGGGAGTAGGAAAGGAAAAAAGAACATGCAAATTACCGGCCTAAATATTTTCCGCACGTGATCCTAAGACGTGTCTCCAGATCCGGTACGCAATTATTTAACAGAGTGAGAATTTCTTGCAATTCCTGCAGTTTGTGGATCCAATTCATCGAAACGACTTATGTGCAGTTTGGTTTATGGAGACGTAAATGTTGTAGGCCCGTGTGCTCAGATTTGGGTGCATGTTGAAGAACCCCAAGAAGCCGAAATTTCCAGAGCCCTGCACTACGGCGTCTCTCATAATCATATGGTAGTTTTGGACGTTAAACCTCAGATATCAATCAATCAAATCAGTTTGGTTTGCCTTTCCCATAAGTTCGCTTTTGATGGAAAAGAAATTAAGCTATGAAAAATTGAAAGCACTGAAAGTAAAGGGTTAAAAAGAAGTACCTCGGTCAGCTCCGTTTCGCCGATACCGATGAACCGCCAAAGTTGATGGCGTTTCCTTTGTCAGGCAAATGTCCTTCAGTGGATTTCAAGATTCCAGCGATGTTATAACACTGTACATTGCTGAACACTTTTTGCACAGCTTTGAATTGATACTATCGTTTTATTGAAGCTACAGCTTTCCACACACACAGAGAGGTTTAAAAAGAAGCCTTCGCTTAAGATGGTCCGATATGTTGCATGACTCTTCCTTATAAAACACTCTTCGTGAAACTTTAAACTTTGGAATCCTCTCACGGGCATTACCTTATACCCACAATTTATCACGTGACGTTAGTGTGATCATGTTAACCAATGATTCCACGCAGGCCTGACGTTTTTTTTTAAAATCACTTTGATGGTAATGCACACACCATTTGTCATTGCCTCTTTACCGTTTTAGTGGACGTTTGTGCGTCGTCAGGTTTACTCCATCTCTGTGGGACATACTAATTTGTCATGATGATAGTTTTCTGACAGGGCGCACAGATTTTTGTGGCACGTACCCGTTTGTTGGGGTAGCAGTTGCCTTCACTTTTTTTTGGGTCAGTGGTCAGCATGCAGTAGGATTCACGGAATGTCTGTGGTGCGTGCTAGTTTGTAATACCCACAAGCACTACCACAAATCCCGGACATAAAATAATCGAGCGAGAATACCTTCTGGGGTAAAAGTGAACTGAAGTAAAAATATTAAGGGAGGAAGGACAAAAAATCAGCCTGTGACGCTAAACTGGTGCTCATAGAGGCACAAACCAAAATAGGCAACTTAATCTTACTAGGCTGTAAAATAGGTTTCGTAAAAAAAACTGTCATTGTTTGTCTCACAGCAAGCTCTAGATAGTGAACGCAGCAGGCTGTTCATCCAGCAGGCCGGAAAACAGAGCAGCTGTAATCAAGAGAGAGAGAGAACACAAGGAGAAAGGTAGGGATGTTAACCAGGGCTGAGCCCCGGTAGGCTACCCTACACTGGGGCACGGGAGAGGGGAAGGAAAGTTATAGAGGAGGAGATAAAAGGTCACTGACTGAGCCGACGCGTAATAGTTTCACCATCACAAACGATGAAACAGGCCGGTGTCTTTGAGAAAATGCAACAGTGCTTTCGTTGCCTTTCAGAAATTGGATGGGCAGTGCCATGGTCCCAATACTTTCTCGACAGTGAAATTACTTTTGTCTAGTTGATTTAAAACACTGCACAGTTGGAGCCGCTCGTTTGTGTACGCCGGGCAGTAACATAAGATGTCTTCAATAGTCTCATCTACGGCACAGTCGTTGCACTCCGCTCTGTTGGCCATCCCTATCCTAAATGAGTAGGCATTTGTGAAGGCGACGCGCAGACGCAGATGGCACAACAATGTACCTTCCTCCCTAGAAAGACCAGAGGGTAGCCGCAGTCGTAGAGATGGGTCGAGAGAATATAGTCGATTATGTGCGATTCGTGATGACTGCCACTTCTGAAGTGCCATGTCCTGTGTCAGCTTAATTAGGTATCTAGCCAAGTCAATCCTAGATTAAGGTAGGGACACAGGGTTTGTTTATATGTGTGCATTTCTGGCTGCTTCATCGACGAGGTCATTGCCGGACATACCGCAATCACTTGGTATTCACTGAACACAACGTTGTGTCCTTGTTCGGTCGCATAGTGCAGCATTTCCCTGATCTCCCATACCAGTTGTTCGTAGGACCCGCGACGAAGTGCCGACGAAAGACATTGTAGAGCCGCCTTGGAGTCACAGAATACTGCCCATCGATTAGCCGGTTGTTGCTTCATATAATCGATGGCGTCTCGCAGGGCAACAATTTCCGAACCAGTCAATGTGCTCACGTGAAAAAGTTTGTAAGTGATGTTGATGTGTCGCGATGGAATGACGGTGGCGCCTGTGGAGCTAGTCTGGGTGGTAGATCCGTCCGTGTATACGTGAATTCTGTCAGCGTACAAAGTGTGTAAGCAGTCCAGAGTCGCTTGCTTCAAGGCCAAGGCAGAAAGGACTTTTCTATATCTTATTCCTGGGACGGAAAGGCGCACGTCGGTTGTCGTAGGCTTCAAGAAGGCGGACGGTGAACGCGTCAAGGGTATAAAACCGGATGGTAGCAAAGCGCGGTGAGAGCAGACGACCTTAGAGAACGACGCCTGCGGCCGTTGATCTGGCAGAAATGTCAAGTGGCTCGATACCATCCGTGAAATGTGCCGAATTTGTGCTCTCAGCACGTCCGTTGTGACGTAAGTCATAACCGGATGATCCCGAGCGAATATCACTGTTCCAGCGGTTGAGGTAGTTCGTGGTAGGCCGAGACAAACACCCTACACGTAGTGCCTGTCCTTGCACGCTCTGAAGTGTTTGAATGTTTGTCTTGCAAGTTTTAGAAAGCAGGGCAGAACTGCAGTGCAGTACACCAATAAAGAGTGCTCGGTAAAGCTGTAGCATGGAACTCAATGACGGACCCCATCTTTTTCCAGTGATGACTTTCAGGACGTAGGAGATACCAGTTTTGCTTTCAAGCTAGTCACATGAAGGCTTCAGGAGAGGTCGCGGTCAACAATGACACCTAGAAAACGATGGCTACGCTTGTAAGAGATGGGCTGGCCATTAATGCTTATCGGGTAACTTGTGATCGCCTTGCGCGTGAAGGCCACCAGTGCACATTTTTCTGTTGAGACTGTTAGGCCTTGCGTGCAAAGATAGTCAGATGCTTGCGACGCTGCCCTCTGTATCTTTGCTCGAACTTGTAGGCCTGTCAATGCAGATGCCCAGACACAGATGTCATCAGCGTATATTTGAAACACTGACTGTTTCAGGAAGAGCTTCCGCCAGGCCAAGCAAGGCAAGATTGAAAAGAAGTGGGCTTAAAACACCACCTTGCGGGACGCCACGGCACGTGTACTGGTCTGAGGTCGGGCCATCTTCAGTATATACAAAAAAGAATCTTCTTGTCAGGGAGGTTCGAATCCATCGAAACATTCGCCCTCCCAGTTCAATTAACAGCAGTGTGTCTAGTATAGCTTGATGGGTAACGTTGTCATATGCACCTTTCACATCGAGAAAGAGCGCAAGTGCTAGTCGTTTCCTAAATTTCTGCTGTTCTACTGATGACACCAAATCGATGACGTTGTCGATCAATGAACGGCCTCGTCAAAATCCCGCCATGGAGTCGGGGTAAATGTTCTGTCGTTCAAGGAACCATTCTAGGTGCGTGAGAATCATGTGCTCCATAAGTTTCCCAACGCAGCTGGCGAGAGCTACAGGCCGGTATGATGTCAGCACCAGAGCGGACTTCCCTGCCTTTAGAAGTGGCACAAAACAGCTCCGTTTCCATTCTAGGTACTATGTCATTCTCCCATGACCGATTGAATAAATTTAGCAGTTGTCGTCTAGCTGCTTGGCTTAATAGACGCAGAGCCGTATACGTTATCCCGTCGGGCCCTGGTGAAAAAGAACGCCTACACAGTGTTAGTGCAGCTTCTGGCTCTTCCATAGAAAATGGAGCATCCATACTTATATCTCGTGGACCGGATATATCGCTTAAAAGCACATCGGAGAATGGGACTGTCCCGCCGGTGATGTTCGCGCAAAAATCCTCTGCAACGTCAATTTCGCGGCGGTTGAGACGAAGTGCAAGAGCCTTGAAGGGGTGACGTTGCATGGCGCCTGAGCGAAGACCCTGTAGAGTTCTCCATACATGACACAATGGCTTGCGTGGGTCTAATGACTCACAAAAGCTTTTCCATCTTTGATTCTGCAGCTGGTCTATTCGGCGCTGTATTTTTTTCTGCTTACGCCTTGCTACTCTGAGATCAAGAATCAACTTGGTACGCCTGTATCTTCTCTCAGCACGTCTACGTAACGCCTGAAGCCTTTCTAATTCGATATCAAGCTCCGTGCGCTTCTGTGAGCGTGTGAAGCGGCACGTACAATTTTTCATTGCATCTGCAATTACCTCTTCTAAGCCACACGAGGAATCATTTCTGCAAGTGTGCTCCACTTGATCTTCATAAAGTGTCCAGTCTATATACCGATTGACCGGCGAGAACGCAGTATCTTGGCCATCAATGCTGACGTAAGTCGAAATGTGGTCGCTGCCATGGGTTTCGATGTCTGGAAACCACCGCACGTTTGAACTTAGGCTACACGACACCAGTGTCAGGTCGAGGCAGCTGCTGTACGTCGTTCCTCGTAGGTATGTCGGGCTACCATCACTCAGAAGACGCAGGTTGTGGTCTGATACAAACGATATCAGTGAGCGCCCCTTTGAGTTTGACCTCAAGCTTCCCCATATTGGATGATGTGCATTAAAATCACCTGTTATAATGCAAGGACCTTGAATATCTGCCATAATGTCTGTTAGTCTCTTACAATCAAATAAACTTGCGGGAGATATATATACGCCAATAAGTGTGAAAGACAACCGCTTCTTCTTCAGAGTAATGTACACGTACCGGTTGTCGTCATGTGGCGGTATAGCATGGGCGAAATAAGTAAGGTCCTTGCGAATGTAAACAATAACTTTGCTGCAACTTCCATTCGTGGTTGAGGTGAAAGACTCGTATCCTGATATTATTATAGTCGATGAATTCGGCTCACAGATTACCATTATCCGGAAGCGGTTTTTAATCACGAAGTGCTGGAAGCCTGATATCCGGGACTTCAGGCCTCTCACATTTCATTGAAATATGAAGGCTTTTCGAATATCATCTGCAAACGATGGCTGTTTCCGTTGATAAGCCATGGTTCTGCTGCTAATCTTCTTGAACAATCGACTTCTGAAGGCTTGCTAGAACCAGGCTGATAGTATCCAGCAGCTGCGATGCGCTTCGTGCTATTGGTGTTTGCACCCTATTCACGAACACACGAATGGTACTCACAAGGGAGCTGACCATGGCGACTATTTGTTTATCCTTCTCTGTTGGTTTAGCGAACTCGGACGAGGAGTGCTTCACTGCTGAAGTCTGATGCCCCTCTCGAGTGGAGTGTAGTCGAGGGAGTTCCGGCCAGGCGTCAGCTGTGTAGCTGTTGGCGGCTTCTTTATCCTTCGACCCGACTGCGCTTGTTCTGGTAGACAGAGGTGGAGGCGACTTTGAGCGCGGTTCACGAGACAACAGTGTCTTGGATGTCTTGGAGCACCGTCGATGACGCGATAGTCGTCGTCTAATAGATGCGGCTGCTTCCCGGTGAGACGAGTGATCCCGAACCATTCATTCAGCACTGCCATTTCCCTTCGAATAATCGGACAATCCTTCGAAGGTGCATCGTGAGGCCCGTCACAATTCGAACATTTCCGAGTATTGAATCGGCATGCGCTAGTGGCGTGAGGTTCAGTGCGTCTGGCACAAATGGTGGTGTTCTTGCACACGCTGCTCACGTGACCTAACTTCGTAGATTTTCTCCACTGAAGTGGCCTCGGTACGAAGGGACGAACAGCGTGCCGAAAGTGTCCCACCTTCACGTGTGACGGTTTCACCGCTGAATATGATCTTCACGCAAGGTGACGTGCCGAGACGAAAAACACTTGTTATGATTGTGCCTTCTATAGCGGGCTTAATCAGGATTAGCAAGTCTGGGTTGACATTGGTCTCGTCAACTTCATAAATTACTCCAGCGATGACTTCTTTGCTGAGCGGTATGTGAGAGCCGACTGCCATGCCATTGAGCTCTGTAACTTTGCGCAATATGTCCAGCGCAGCCGCGTGGTTAACGTCAATGGCTAGAACATTCTTGCGCGCGTTCACTCTGACGTTTTTGATTTCGTTTGGCACCAGTGCCTTCAATTGTGCAGACATGGCTTGCCTGTTGAGGCGCCTCATATTGTCCGTGGCGAGAACTGGCATGAACAGGACGGTGAATGCCTCGATACTACGTGAAGGTCTTATGGTGGACACACTCGAATGGCGTGCTCAGAAACCGTCTCTTCACCTTTCGGCTCCTTACCAGCTCGAAGGTGTCGTGACCGGACTCTTTGCTGCTGACCTAATAGTTCATGGTATCGTCACTGTCAGTGTCGCTCTCGGTGCCGTTGCGCTTCCTGGAGGCGGCTTCCGCGGGATTTGGGGGGTCTGGTGGACGCGTGTGCGACTCGATCTCCATCGCACGCCAGCAGGAACCCGCACTTGACTGGTGAAAACAATGATATCCACAAAAAATAGAAAAACTGAGGGACTCGCCGTCCTGTCAGAGAGACACTTCGTCTTCCTTCTCAATCCTCAGATAACTCAGCTGTAATCAAGCCCTATCGAACAACTGCATAGAAACACCCGCACCAGTGTTGTCATTGTCGTTGAAAGGCAAGAATGAAGGAGGTTAAGAGTTAAATTCGTGTGGCCGACTGTAAGTCACTGTAGTGATCCTGAAGCCCAGATGCAGTGAGCTGATGGTGAACGACCGCCTGTACTGAACTTGTTCCACCTATCCAGCCGATGGTGCCACCGCGCTATAAGTGGCACGTTCTTGAACCATGGCCCCAAATTACGCAACATCAAGTTGGTGTACAGGAACATTCAGAACGGACCCAATAGCATTCAGAACGGACCCAATAGAACAGTACAACTAATTCCATAGAACAATACAACGACTGAAAAAAAGAAGACTTTGACCTTTGACCTTTTTAAGCGATTGCATATGACAACATTTTACTAATATTTTAGATGCGAACCATCTTATACCAGGGGCTTGTGTCTCTTGTCCTGCTGTGCCTATCACCTACTGCGCATGTGCGTCCCCGCCGACGCAGGCAGTCTCTGCTTGCGAGTTTCTTGACTGATAAAAAAAAAAAACCGACTGCTTGCACTGCGCAGCCATTCACTGGCCACACCATAAATATAGGCACTAGGTCTTGACCTCCAAGGTCGAGATCTAGTGCCTCTTACCCATGGGAGATTTCTCCTGTGTGTTTTCGAACAATGAAAATTCGCAGCGTGCGTGTTAACTAAAGGCAGACTGTGGATCTATGTGCCCAGTCGGAGTTTTCTGTCTCTCAATACCCTTTAGAAACTACTGTCATCTTCTAGTAGAAAACATCGGTCAATCAATGCGTGCTTTGCACCCACACAGATTTGTCTCCTGTCCAACGCCACGATGAGCGGCAGTGCCAACGCCACCACAAGTGTAAGCGTTAGCGCCTGCTGCTTCTCATCCACACATGGTGCCCTTTATCGCGAAATGACGTAATTTTTCTTTCACTGAAAGGTGATCTAGCAGGGTGATGAAGGAGTGCGTGCAAGTGAGTGAATATTTTAGCACACGTTATAAAAAAGCAACAAGCTTGTGTGAACGCTTGCTTTTTTCTTCTCATTTACACCCTTGCAAAACCCAATGCTCTGTTATATATTTACCTCCTCGCCGTTATGTAGTCCTTAATTAACGTGGTGATGCGGACAACCGAAACAACAACAAAAAGGGAAAAGAAAACGTTCCCGCGTAATGTCTGCATATCGGGTTCTAATTAAACAACGCTGCGTTTCGGCGTAATATATGATACTTTTTATACTCTTTATGAACATATATCTTATTTCCGCAATACTTCACTCCGCCATCTACCCAAATTCATCACACCATCTCACTGAAAAGCGCCTTACCATTGGTTCTATATCCCTAGGAACTGAGCTCCCGCGCAGAACTAATGAGAAGAACGAGTTTTCTGGTGTACTTCTCTTCTGCGCAGGTCCCCTATTTTGTCTTTTTGAAGTTAAGCGCTACTTTTTCTGGATACGTATATAATAAGATGTGTGTCTGCGTAGATCTTTATTTCCTTTTATTTGCGAGCCTTAATTGTGAGAGGTACTCGTTGAAACTCACAGCGAGAAATCGGTTCTTAGGACTTTTTTGAGAAAATCGTATTGAGTGCTTTTGTACTTGAGCAGTATCAGGTGGCGGGTAGAGTGCAATGATATTTACGAACAATATAAATAAAGCTATCTTATGCTATTTATGAAGAAGCAGTGCCTTCTAGTCGTCGTCGTCGTCTCTGGGCATCGTTATCATTGGACACCATTAAACTGCATTCTTACTTGAAGAAGAGTTCGATAACGACCGATGGCAAAAATTGCGCAAGAAATAAGGGAGCATGGAATAAGAAAGGGGGTTTTTGTGAATGATATCTTTTCTCTTTGCACTCGTTACATGTGTTCGCTTTCATTTGACACAATTTTCGACACATGCACCTGGTGTACACGCTAGTGATATTTGCCGAATTCCTGCGGCACATACGACCTCGTTAGGGTGTGCCATTGACGGTGACGCCTCTCAACTGAGTAACGGCTCCGGAAATCTACATTGCGATATCTTCAAACTGCCTAAAGACTAATTATTTTGTTATTGGGCTATGTTCATATAACGAATACAGCAGTATTCCTAAATAAATAATGTGACCGCAACTCTTCCCCGATTTTAGCGCTGAGTTACTCTGTGTTCCAATGAACTGAAGCTGCGGTTCAATCACACACATTCGATTATATTGCGCAAACCATACGCTTCATTATATTAGGTGGTGTTTCAATATAACGAGACATTATTTGCTAACGCCGTCTCGAAGATATTTTGCGAAATTTTCTGGTGGGCATGAGGCACGAAAACATCTCTCAAGCAGCCATTTCGGATGCTCGCGCTCGTTGGCTGCTTCGCCACTGACAACGCTATTGGCACTGCACAAGCAGCACCGTGGTTCTGCTATGTCCTGATTCTGTAAACAGCGTTATCAAAAATGCATACGGCCTGTTATCACGTCCTCGATTGCAGGCTATATTTTGTTCGTCTGAGAGACAAGATAGTTGCTTATGGGTGTACTTTGTCCTTTCTCAAACTCACTCAATTTGATGAATATCTATCTATCTATCTATCTATCTATCTATCTATCTATCTATCTATCTATCTATCTATCTATCTATCTGTCTGTCTGTCTGTCTATCTATCTATCTATCTATCTATCTATCTATCTATCTATCTATCTATCTATCTATCTATCTATCTATCTATCTATCTATCTATCTATCTATCTATCTATCTATCTATCTATCTATCTATCTATCTATCTATCTATCTATCTGTCTGTCTGTCTGTCTGTCTGTCTGTCTGTCTGTCTGTCTGTCTGTCTGTCTGTCTGTCTGTCTGTCTGTCTGTCTGTCTGTCTGTCTGTCTTTTACTCTGAGCAACGTCTTAACAATAGTATTAATTCTTACCTTCTCTTCAACAAAGCACTGTGCCATTCTGGCTCCCGAAAACTCCAGAAAACAGTATCTTCCTTTCTAGAGTCAATTCTGGCATACATGCAAGTTATGCAAGACAGTCGTGCACGTGCCGAAGATGTAGTCAAAGTGCTCACAGCAGCGTAGCATGCTTTCTTTGCTCGGGTATGGCGAGCTCGCCACGCACCCATCATCCTGCCTCGCTCAATTTCACAACCTCTGGTGCGTACAGGTTAGAGAGCTTCTCCGGACCGTCGACTCTTTATGAACACATAGCGGAAACGGGAGTTCGGGGAGCTGTAAAAGCAGCGGTTCCTCTCAGGTCGGGCTCATCACGCTACGTCACCATTTACACAGCTTGGAAAGGAGTGTGGTACCTTGCGATGACTGGGCACGTGTTCTTCGACGCATAAAAGAAGCAAGCCGTGCCATTGAAGATTATGTTCTCGCCCTTGATGCGTATGTTCATGACCATTATAGCAGCTTCATTAAATATTGATGACTAGGGAGCGGTGGTTTCTTATATTTATATATTTTAACTTAAGGCGCTCTCAAATTTAGCCGCATCATTGTGCTGGGCAATAATACGACTGCTTCATGTTGGAGGTCAGGTAGTTATTGGTGTTCGACGCTGCTCCAAAGCAAAAAAAAGATATATCACTGTTTGAAAGATGGTCATCACAACTGACGTGTGTTACTATTCGAATCTGGTCCTAACCGAGTGGCTGATCAACTGGAAATAATATATACTCAACGTATACAAAAAGAGAGTAGAGTAAAATTTTCTGTGTACAAACTAGATTTCTGCATATAAAATTTCAGAATAACATATGTCTGAGAGGTTTTCGAAATAATAGCTTCATGGGAATTTGTTAGATCATTGCACGTTGCTGCCCCCACCGTAAAAAAAATTAAAGACTTGTCTTTGTCAGGGCAGTTGCTGGTTTCAGGCCAACTACGCAGGGCACTTGCTGGTCTCTAGAAAACGTACTATCTTGTCCGAATACTGAATTCAACGACTTTCTCGGTTTAATACTTTCGAAATATTGATATTAAGCCAACTTATCCCTCAGAAGCTCTGCCTTGTAGCACATTTTCAATATTATCTTGAAGTATACTAGCATCATTGGTTGCTCCTGAAGGCTCACTAACACGATATCCAAAACAACTGCCGCCAATTGGCACCATTAATTTCATCTTTCTTATGTTTTACTTCTTGTTTACAGCAAACTAACACAACCAAAATACGTTTCTAGCCTCTACGTCTTCTACATAAAGTTAATGAGAGAACTTGATGATCGTGGGAGAAAATGCCAAATCATCCTTAACACGTATCCTTTTCAGGATGCTATGAATAAATACCACAAAATCAGCTGGGATAGAAGTGCTTAATAAAGCTAATGCACGCGCTTACAGTCAGCATCCCTAAGGTATTTTCTACGCATCACTGGCACCGATAATCCATCGATTTCTCTAACGGAGTCATGACCGCCTGCAATTACATCGAGTAACCTTGAAGCAGTGAGACGCAATGCCATCTTCATAATTACGGCCGCTTAATGAACTCGCTGAACCATATACATAATTATCTGTCCTTTGTATGGGCTTGAATGAGTGTATAGTTGGGGAGATTTCGGTGATATCTTGTTTAGATCTCTCAGACTTGATTTCCTCTGTCAATGAGCTACTTGCGGTCATCGCAGACTAAGGGATCGATCTGAGAACCTCACATATGCACTAAAAGATGTACGCACATATCAAGGCTGTTTGCTCTTTCGGAAACAAGCATCAATTAATCCTACTCCGCGATGCCAACCATCCCATTTCTTCTTCCTGCATCGTCTTCTCTATAGTCGCTTCTGATATTGGAAGCAGATTGTTTATTTCGTCGTTCTTTATCTGATTACTATTGCTGCTTTTTGTTGGCGCTGTCCATATTTCTAGGCGGCTATTACAAGCACCACCTGCGAATTACCTTAAAACAAAAGCTAGTGTCAACTTGCGCAGAATCAGGAATGAGGGAATAAGAATGAAGAGAGAGGGTTCACTGGTACAAACGGATAAAAATGTTGCTATTGTTGTTCAGCAGTGTATCAATTATTATGTACATTACTTTTTCCTATGCAATGTGTTAGCAAGCACTAATACGTTTTTTTCCAAAAGTCTTGTTGTACATCCGCGTATCGTAGTAATAGCTTAGCGCTTCTTTTTACGCTTGACCTAACGCAGTAGGCATGGCCTTTCCGGCTACAAGCGAGCATTGTTTGCCTTTAAAACTGGTGGAACAGACGCTAGAACATGCGCGAGACGTAACAGAGTGGCACAAGTAAGATTTGAGACGTGTACGCAAACACACAAAATAAGATAGGAATAGATCGAGACAGACATGTGGTGCTATTACCACATAGCGAATTTTATCACTGTGTGAGGTTTTAGGTCCCAAAACAGGAATACGATTTTGAGGGGCACCGTAGTAGAGGGCTCCAATAATTTTCACCATCTGGTGTTTTTCACGCGCCCCAACATGGCACTGTACGCATTCATCGAAATGGGGCCACCATGGCCGGGATCGACCCGGAGATCTTCCGGTCTCCACTCGAGCACAGTAGCCACTGATCCACCAAGGCGGACCATATTGCAAATTAAGGAGGCAGGTGCATACCGAACATACTGCCGTTTGCAGCTGCACTGTGTATTTCCCTTGTCTGAGCTGTTGAAAGCCAAACTCCACAAACTTAATGGCATTTTATTGCCACGTCTTAATAATTACACCTCAATACACGACTGAACAATTGAATCTGACAAGAAAAGCGTTTCTCGCTATAGGTCTTCGAAGGGATATCGTCTAAAAATGACCGCTCAAGCACGGATCATTTATTTTGCGTACGATGCCAGAACCTCGCAATCAACAGCAAGCCTGTTGACGCCTTTGTATGCAGCTTGGTTCTTTTCTGCAGTTTGTATGGGAACTTCTTTAGAAGCTTATGTTGTCGATTATTAAGGGTACCACAATTTTCTAAAATTTGTACTAATAACCATGCAGAATCTCACCTAGTATGAGAAAGTCTAGTCTAAATGCCGATAAAGGACACTCGCGACGCTTTGGGCAAAGTGCTAGAGGCTTTTACTATCAGCAATTGAAATTAGGAAACATTCCAATTGCAACCATGCTTAGGTAGGTGACAGAATATTGGCAGCAATAGGCAGAGTTGTACAAAAAAAGGACTCCTGATAAATGCCTAATTGAATCTATTTATTAATCATGGTCCACTTATGGTCACGGAATCAGCACTCAGGTGGCAACCGAACAAATATTGTAATAGCGTAGCCATTGAAAAATGGAAATAAAGGTACTACAGATAAGAGCCGTTTATTCGGACACATTAAATTACTCACTAATATATTTGAGCCTGATAAAAAATTAAAATGATATAGTTAGTCAGTGGCCTACAGCAATGACAAAATAAGTCAAATAAAACAAGAAAAATAAGGGCTAAACAGCGCGACTGAACGTGTACAGACAAAAACAACCATACAACACACAGCGCTACCATCATACAGCCTTTAGCTTTATAAAAATGTGCTAAAACGTTTGCTGAACCGTCACACCGTCTAGTAACACCGATTCCCTATGTCGAGGCTATGCTTAGAGAGGAACTCTTCTCGACATGTGCATCTTCAGACATCACATTCTTGCTTCCTTTTAATATTAACATTAAGATGAAGGCTAAAAGGCTCTCGTTGTAACACGTCCTGTTAGTAAACAATTATTAGACCAGACTGGGCATGCGACACGATTGAAACCCGAAAAAAATATATCCGAAGCATGAACAGAGAACGATTGGGAGAATCTAATGTTTTTATTAGTTGTACTTTCCTTACTTCAGCACGTTAGTCTCGCCTTAAGTGTTGGTTCTTACTGGCACTACAGTGTGAACACAATACGCCATGACTCAGTCGCGATTTTGCCGACATTGTAACTACTTTTTTCTTTCTTGGGTAGCCCTCGCTTCTGTGAGAATGTCTGGATGAATAAGCGCTTATTTTTTTAAACAACTTCGTAGCATTTTGCTCCAGAGGATTTTGGTCTTTAAAGGGTGGTTTTCACTTAAAAAAGTTGAACAGAACAGCCAATCGCACACGCTTGCGTCAATTACAGTTCATACTTCTTTTTTAAGTCAGCTTTGTAATATGCGAACACTTTCGCCCGCTGCAACTTACGCATTGCAACGTGATTACAAAATCAATACCCGCGTAATTCTTGTTACGCTGCCGGCATCAGCACAAGTCGCGAGTGAGCCCGAAAAAAAAAAGTGTAATGACAAAAGTGGAAGTAAAGTTTAGAACGAAGCGGGTGAGGGTAAAAGTGGAATGTGTGCAATCCGCACGTGCCTCTGCAGAATGAGATTGTGGTAAAGGGAAGACGGAGATTTGCGAACAAAAGCCGGTTTCCAAGTCGTCGTCGGGGAGACCCGTTTCCGGCGGCTGATGCGAGTGCTGATGCACGGTGAGCTCAAACGCAGCCCTGATAGCCCTCAGCGACCGCAGTCCGAAAGGCTTGCCGGTCGCACCTCAAGCCCACTGAATTGCGCAAAATGCACGCAGTACCTTTTCGGGGGTGGTTCACAAAGTTAAAGGGCAGTTGACACACAGGTGTAGACAACCATGCGATTTCTTTCTTGTATGTTTTTGTTTTCTTTGCTTAGAAGCAGCAGCTATTTCTACTCCACATGGGCAAACAATTCGCAGATGCGCTGCTCAACTTCGTATCGACTTACGTAGTACCGACAGCGCCAATTTGCGTTTGCGAGCATCTATCGAAGCCGCTGTTCGCTGAACGTCTAAAAATCGTTAGCAACCAGAATATTAGGTATTACTTATATACGTTAATAATCACATTATTATTATTAATGGTGTAAGTCAGTAATGATATCATCGAAGACAGCTGGCCAATGAAAAAGAACAATCATTGAAAACTCGTTCTGTCTATCTTTCGATTTCTGAAATCTGTTTGAGCATTTGAACATACTAATAAATGAAAATGTCAGCCGATGTGACAGGTATTTCTTACGAGCACACGAATTCCCGAAACGCCCCTTTCCGAGCCAAACCGGTCTTGTAGGGTCTGTTCTGTTGGGAAGTTCGATGCATTTCTCTGTTGGGCTACTGGACGCGACTGTTGAGGTCGTTCTAAAGTCAGAGCTAACGCAGCATCCTTTGTATCTTCTCAGGAGCAGAAAACAAAGCAGGAATGAAACGAACAAACGAATAATGTTCACCAGAATGCTGTTGTCGCGTCTTCATGCGGCGCAGCGTGAGCAGAACAGGGCTAGTAAAGAAGAAGGAAAGAAGACTGAAATAACTGGGTGTAGAGTGTGCAAGACGCCACAAACGTTAATGTGCCGCTTTCAAAATCAGCACCAGAACGATAGATCGAAGCCTCCCATATACATAAAATGTCCGGCCTTCCCTTTGGCTGTTGTTTTACATGACCATCCCTTTCTTTAGTGGTTGATTTCTTTTGTGTCGTCTTATATTGTTCTCACAATTCGTTTCACTTTTTTTTTCGTCCGCTAGACATCTAAGATTGTTCGTAAGCATGCAGTGGATAATATGCTTCTCTTACAGCATGCTGAAGCCACAGCTGGAACCCCGTTATTTCTCTATACTGGTTTTTATGGTGGTCATAGTTTCCCAGCTCTTAGGAACCTCGTCTATTGGTTTACCAATCTGTTTGATATTTCGAAAGCGATTTTCCCACTACTCTCAATACATTACACACCCATGCTGCGTCATAACGCACTGCCCCCCTCTATTCATAAAAAAACGACTGACACGCCAAGGGACAACCATAAGGCAATATAAAGGTACAATACATGTCTCTTATTTCTTCTATCTGCATGACTTCATGGTCGTGCAAATAGAGAAATAATGGACAGCACCCTCGGTGGGGGCCGGCTCTAGTAGATGTAGATGTAGATTCTAAACTTGTCGCTCACACCCACCCTGGAGGATCAGCCAATTATCGGGCAGATTAGCAAAAAAGAGCGAATGTTGCTTTTTTGTAAATTATTCTTGAGAAAAAAATCTGATGAATTAGTTTTTACTGAATGAGCAATAAATGATTGATATCAAAGAAAACTTTTCTATAGCCTACATGAGTTAACTGAAAACCTTTTGGTATTCAGGTTATTAAGTAAATCTCTTAGACTGTGGAATGAAATCTTGCATGGCCGCGCACACTTTCCCGTTGCTGTGCACTAGAGTATGTGCACCTAGGCATAGTAAATTTGACGTTGTCAGAGCTAAGCCAAGGATTCGTAACGGTATTTCTAGTGATACCTTTTTTAATAATGAAAACTTTCTACAAGACATCAACTATTGCTCCACAGTAAAGTACTCCACTCCAAGTAAAAGTACTCCAAGTAAAAGTACTCCACTCTTCTCCACGAAAAGAACAAAGTGGGTAGGAAGTCAAGCCTGCTCTAAACAAATCAAAGTTTAATGGAGGAATACGATAGCGTAATCGAGAGATTAAAACGTCCAGGCATCGGCTACAGCATGAGATAGTTTTCCAGGGCGTCATCAGATTATAGAAATCCTCAGAATTTTTTATTATGGTGTAGAAAATTCTTGCACCATCATTTGCCTCCAAAATCTAGAAGCTACTATAAAAGCTGTTGTGGGGGTGATATTGATAGCTGCTCCGTCTCACGCCGCTTTCACTAGTGCATCAGCTGTTTCATTTAGAGTTATGCCTGTATGCCCCGGCACCCATACTAATCGCATCTGGGTTAATTGATTCGCTACTAGGGAGTTAAATTCGCCTAATGCTTTCAAATCACCGGATGTCGTGAGCGCACTGCAGACCGACAAGGAGTCTGTTATTACTACGGCGAAATTCACCGATGTTGGCAGTTTTCAAAGAGCCAATACGACGGCTGAAAATTCTGCAATAAAAATAGGTGTGAAATCTGGAATTTGGAGGGAAAACCAGTCTAAATCAGGGCAGAATATACCGATGCCACTATTTTCATTTCGCTGTGAAGCGTCCGTCGCAATGATGACATGCGCTTGCATTCCAAGCAAGTAGTCCAGTAAAATAGCTCCTAACAAATTACTCGGCAGGTGTTTGGCACTATTAGAGAAAATGTCATCAAAGTACATTTGTAGGGAACTTGTCGAGCTGCAAATTGACAGAACTTCCCTAATTTGCGTGGACAGTGGGTCGAGAAGAGACTCTGCAAACTTTACTTGAGGTGTGTAAAAGCTAGGCCAATCACAATTAAAAATAAAGCAGGTTGCGCTATGAAAACTGTTTCTTTACGCCTCAAAGCAGATTCAAAGGCCCTTAGGTACGTTTGTACAGTCAATATTCTGAATCCGGTGACGAGTGAGCGAATTATAGCTTCCATATGTAAAACTTTATTCGCTACAAATTTAGCTAGCCCTATGCACATGCGCAGTGCCTGTTTCTCTAGAAGAACAAGATGACGTAGCTTATAGGCAGGGGCCCCGGAGTATAAAACACATCCAAATTTTAGAACCGGCCTCACTTGCATGCGGTATATTGATAATAACGTGGCTCCGCGCATTCCTGATCTCCTATTGCTTATCCTTCGTAATAAGCCGACTGCCCGAACTCCCTTTGAAGCAATACATTCGATGTGGTTTTGCCATACTAGAGAGCTGTCGTTTATCACTCCTAGATATTTTATGATTCGTCCTTGTGGAATGGTATCAGTTTTGTATCAGAAAAACATGTGTACTGGGTCTTTTATCGCAAATAATATTAATGCACACTTGTTCACGTTGAGACATAGATTAATAACGTCGATCTAGTGCTCTATTTCAGATAAGCACATATGAAAGTTTTAATAGAGAGCGTGAGTGTCATGAGCTGACGAAAAGAACGCGATGTCATCAGCATTTACATGCGTCGGAACAATCTGATTGCATGGGATCGAGCTTATAAAAATATTGAAAAGTACCAGAGACAGAACACACGTCCTGAGGTACTCCCTTTTCATGTTTATAAGTACTTGACGAAACACCATCTCGCGAACAGTAAAATGTTCTATTTCCTAATACTCCTTTATCCACGCTTTTAAATATTCTTGCAAATTGATTTCTCTCAGACGACTGACTAGTACACTATGCCCCGTCGTGGTGGTCTAGTGGCTAAGGTACTCGACTGCTGACCCGCAGGTCGCGGGATCGAATCCCGGCTGTGGCGGCTGCATTTACGATGGAGGTGGAAACGTTGTAGGCCTGTGTGCTCAAATTTGGTGCACGTTAAAGAACTCCAGGTGGTTGAAATTTCCAGAGCCCCCACTACGGCGTCTCTCACAATCATATAATGGTTTTGGGGCGTTAAACGCCACAAATCAATCAAACTAGTACACTATGCTCGATGCTATCATACGCTTTTATTATGTCCAGGGTAACTAGAGCTGCGTGTTCCCTTGACGCCGCGCCAGATGTATTCGACTCTCTAGGTCAATATGCGCTTGCCATATGAAACATCTCTCCCTGAATCCTAATTGAAGTGGGCGAAGAACTCTTTTTCTATCGACAAATTTTATTATGCGAACATGAACTACTTTCTCTATTGCTTTGACAAAATTGGACGTTAGCGCAATTGGCCTGATATTGTCTAAAACGTAACCTTCACACAGGTTTTCAGAACAGGTATGATTTTCGCGATTTTCCATTCAGATGGAAACCAATCCTCTCTTATCGAATAACTTATTACATTAAGTACATCCTCCTGTGACTCTTTCAATAAAACTTTTAGCATTGCTGAAGTGACTACATCCGGGCCTGGAGCTGCCATCGGAAGTTTTATTATAACCTCTGCCACTTGCTCTATTGATATTTTGGTGAAACTGTCGCTTTATTGTGAGATTAGTGAAGGGGGATAAGCATATTCAAAAATCGCTTTTCCAAACCTTGAGCTATGCTTTCCAATGATTGCTTGAATTCCTGAGGCAATATAACTATAGATTCAGGATTTACTGCTTGAGAAATTAGTTTCTTTTGTCTCAGATATCCAAATAGAGCTCTTTTGTTATTTGATTTCGAAAAAAATTCAAAGTGCTTTTTATCATACTCTGTCTTTGCTTTAGCCACCGTGCGTTTAAAAATATCTGCAATGAATTTATAATCTGACCAGTTTTTTTTGTACACAGATTGTGCAATAGATTCTTCCAGGCAGCTTTTCTACGCCTGAAATCCCGAGTACAGTTATAATTTCACCATCGCGACACAGGTTTTTGCTCAACTGATTGAACCTCACATTTCCCTTTGCTACGCGACTCCCATATAACTGAACAAATGCTCAATGCTTTTTGCTTTACTGTTGCTTAAGACAGAGACTCCATGAAGCCTTGCATGCTCCTTTTAAAAATACTGTAATTTAAGCACGTAAGTCTTCCTGCAGGAACAGATATCAGTGGGTATACAATCTCAAATGTAAGCGGAATGTGATCGCTATTAGTCGTAGTGTCAACAGTCGACCAGGCTGAGGTGCCAAGGCCTGATCCCAAAAAAAGTTAAGTCTAAAGATGAGGATGACATTCCTCTGAGAAAATTGGGGATACCTGAGTTATGAGAAGTGAGACTAGTACCCTGAAACCAGTTCCATAATCGAGTACCACACGAGTCTGTCCATGAGCCCTAAGTTATGTGTTGGGAGTTGAAGCCTCCCGCAAATAGGACATTATTATGCTAATATAAATTGCACTATCCAAAGAATTTGTGTCATGAACTCCTGACAGACAATATATATTTGCTGTGTGAAATGCTCTACATGAAGGAAGACTCAAAGAAATTACTAAAATTTTCTACTCCGGTGACAGAAGCTGGAGTGCTATTTTTGCCTTGCGGCAAAATCTGGTAGAGACTAAAGTAAGTAACCCGCCCCTTTTGACAATAAATCTAAGCGAAATGATCTTTAATTTTATAATAGAAATACTGATCTGGAACTAAGTTTCTTGTAACAGTATTATATCCGTTTTTTTCAACAATGAGACAAGATAAATCTGTGGAAGCTATAAAATAGAACGACAATTCTTCTGTAAGACTTTTAACGGCTCAATGGTAGGGTATACCAACAGTCGAAACAACTTTCTCTAGTACGCTGGCCTTTACGACCTTGCTAGGTGGACCATTTTTTGCTTTTGCTCTAACGACACGGAAGAAGGTTTTAAGGAAAATCAGCTACGTTTCTGGGCACGCTAATTGATCTCAACATCAGTGTTTACACTCAGATCTATAGTAGGCAGGTTACCTTCTCTCTCTGTATGCCTATTAACCACCCGAGTGTCTTCTGGAAGCAGCCTATCGTCTCTCTTGCTGCATCCTGCCTCCTGCTGAGATGTCAGCGTAGAACTTGTTTGAGGAGAAGCTGCTGAGTTATTTATCAGCTGAGTTAACTGAGCGCTCATTATCTCATACAGACATTCTGAGAGGCTGGTAAATAACCTGTTCATTGCTTTTGATACTGCCTTTTCTACTGCAGCCTCAATTGTTTGAGCAAAGCTAGCATTTGCCATTGCATTTTGTCGGTTGGCAGTCCCAGCATACCCTCGTGTCCTTTCCTTGATAACTGTCATTGCTTCTCTCCATGAGCATCGTCGCCTGGCCATAACTTCCAACAGTTGCTTCTCTTGAAAGAGAGTGGCACAACTGGAATAATCTGCTTTATGAGCACCCTCACAGTGGCAGCACTTCTCAACTTGAACCTTGCTATCAGCGTATGAGTGACCCTCACCATAAATGCAACACCGTATTCCAGATTTACACCCACCAGCACTACGGCCAAAACGCCAACAATTTTACATTGTAGGGGACGTGATGCTAATGGTTCCACTCTGAAGATCAGTGGCCAAGCTTTTATTTCAGATGGGCACGATGTTCCGGCGAAAGCTGCGATGACTGACTCGGTGGCTACATTCACCTTGTCTACTACTCGATTGCACCGGTAGATAGCTATTACCACGGCCAAGGAGAGTTTCTCAAGTGTCTTAGATGGGCTTAGTTGTGAGTCAACTCCACGCACAACGCCTTTGGTGCATGCAAGATGGTGTGGGATATATGCAGCACCGGGATAGAGGCGAATGATGAGCATTTCAGAAGATCCGCTACACAATCTTTTTCTGGTGATCGGCACACGATACCTCCACGGCTAAACTGTCGTACCTCGGTGACGCTTTCGTACTCAGAGGTTATTGCCCGAAGCTGCTCCTGAATCGCCTTAGGGTTGTTCAACCGGATCGATCCATTACCCAAGGGCACCAGTGCAACGGGAATGCTGCTAACGCCGTTGCGTATAAAGAGATCGAGGGTAATCGCATCTGATCGATGACAGTCTGTCTATGCCGAGCTGCCTTGCCCAGGAGAATTTCTGGACATTGCTGCGATCCCTTGATGATCCCTGAAAGTAAACTAACATAAGATAACAGATGCGAATAGACTCAGAAGATATCAAGCTACCCGATCCTTAACAACCAAAACCACCAGAACGGAGTACCACGTTAGCGACTTTCAGCCTGCCCTCTAGCATGCACTCTAACCTACACTCTGAGCATACTCTAGCCGAGTATGGGCCCGTGGCGCTGTCATCTTTACATATCATATAATATATTTCTACGCAATAGAAAATGTGTATTTATAGGCATTCATCTTTAGTCGAACGTCTAGGTAAATATAATATTAAGCTTTCTAATATTTAGCGAACACCTTTGATACAATAGGTTCTCTCGTGATCATCCGCTGCTACAAACAGTCCCGTCCTGGTAACATTTGGCGGAGTTGTGACATCTTATTGCGCAAATAATAACGGGGAAAATGCCAAAGTAGATTTGCAACAGATATTGCTAAATAAAGGCGCTTCCAGGCTCAGTACAAACTTTCAGTCGTCTCAGTAGACAACTCTGTCTTGAGACTGTCATGCACAAGCCGTGCATTCATTGCGCAATTATTACTTAGTTGAGAAACTTTCTTCTCGAGTGAATTTGACGAGAACACTTCTCGATTCTACGGATACAATTCAAAAGCTTTAAATTACTCAATTTGAAGACATTGCAACATCAGAAGAGCTACCCGTTTGTGATGATACAATCATATAGCGCAAGCTATTCTTCAACGACAATGTCAGTGCTGTTTGTACAAACCTGGCTGTGTGCTCGCTATGCTCAGAATCACATAGCGCAGACGCTTGCCAGGCAGAACTTCGAAAATGTCGAAACTGTCATGGCCCTCACGAAGCATCGTCAAAAGATTGCCCAATCATCAAAAGGAAATGCAAGTGTTGAGGCAAATGGTCCGGGATGGCTCAACTCACAGGGAGGCCGCTGCCCAAGTACGATGCCGGCGGTCTCGTCGCCGGAGGCCCCTGAGGAGACCCAGTGCTGAAGCAAGGATTGAACCTCACCAAACGACCGCTGGCAAACCACCTCAAGCGTCCAGACACGCCGACAACAAATCCTCCAAGCAAGACAAGAGCATCACCGGCTCGCCTGAAGCATGGCCAGCGCTGCCAACGATAGACCCACCGTTTGAGCCACCACATCGCTCGTCTACAATCACTTCGGAACGAGAATGCGGTGATAGTCGCGACAAAGAAATCGTAGCCATGGTAAAGGCCCTTATAAATACCATTCGTATGTTCCTCACTAGCATTGACAGTCCGGCTGCAAAGAGTGCACTTCAGTTAGTGGATGCGCTGAAGTCGGTGCTATCAGGTCTGGAAAGGCACCATGGCTCCGCCTCTGCAAGCCTTTCGTAAAGAGGTCAAAGGAGCTTCGATATTTCAGTGGAATGCCCGAGGCCTCCAGCCCCGCATTTCTGATATCAGACAATTTGTATTTAAAAACCAGTTTCCAATTATTGTTATCTGTGAGCCAAGGCTACACAATGCAATACGACGATCCAGGTACGAAGCCTGCGAGTCCGCTACCTGCAACGAACAGAGTAAAGTCATTGTATATATCAGATGCGACCTTACCTATATTGAGCACCGTGTAGCACCTCACGATGACAACCAGTATGTCTGCTTGACAGTTAAACCTAGAGACCTCAATTTCACGCTTGTAGGCGCATATATATCACCTTCAAACCGTTTTGAACCTGAAAGACTACGTGCACTGTTAACAGCCACGCCTGGACCATGGATCATCACCGGAGATTTTAACGCTTACCACCCACTATGAGGAAGTCAGAAGACAGACAGTCGCGGAAGGCAAGTATTCTCCGTTGCTCTGGAGCAGCAGCTGCTTTGTGTAAACGACGGAAGCCCAACGTTTCTACGGGGAACGACATACAGCAGCTGCCTTGACTTGACATTTGTGTCACGAAGCCTAAATGGAAAGGTCAAGTGGTTCGCAGACTATGACACTCATGGAAGCGACCACATACCAACTTATTTGAAGATCAAGGGCCTGGAAAAATCGCCAAACTACGACACTTCGACTCGCATCGACTGGACAAAGTTCAGGTCACTGACGGAAAAAAGGTGTCAAGAAAATAAAACGCCTCCTCTTGACACCCTCGAGGATATGATTAGAGGTGCTACTCAAGAAGCGACCTATCATAATCAACATTCTCCAGATTATTGTCAACATCAAGCGGAATTGGAACGGCTCAGAGCGATCCGTCGTCGCGCAGAAAGAAGATATAGGCGCACCAAGTCCATTCACGACTTGAGGGAGGCAAGGCGCCAACAGAAAAAAATTCAGCGGCGAATCATTTCACTTCAATCCTTTCGCTGGAAATATCTGCGTGAATCTTTGGATCCACAAAAGCCTTTGACGCAGACATGGAGGATTGTCCGTGGCCTACGAACATCGCCCCTGCAAGTGTCTTTCTCTCCACCAAAGACGCACCGAAATTGAAGTAGCGGAAGATTTCTGCATGAAAGTTGCCTGTCGTGCGTCCGCGTGCACCACGCGCCACCTAGAAAACGCTCCAGTTTCCAGAGATTCGAGAATGGACCCCTTTTTCTCTCTAGAGAAACTACAAGCGGCCTTGACGGCATGCAAACGATCTTCATCGCCTGGTCCGGATGGGATCACGTACATGGCTCTTTGCAACCTCGGAGAAGCAGCTCGACGGGCCCTTCTATCCGTGTACAATGACTCGTGGAGCAGCGGGTTTATCCCTCATTCATGGAAATCCAGCCGCCTCGTCCCTGTGCTTAAACCAGGTAAATCTCCTCTGCACTTGACCTCTTATCGCCCCATCGCACTTACCAGCTGTTTCGGGAAAGTGATGGAGAGGATGATTTTGACTCGCCTAGAGTGGTACCTGGAGCGCCACGAGGTATACCCTCATGCTATGACGGGCTTTCGGCGTGGGCGGTCCGCAATTGATAACGTTATAGACCTGGTCTCATCTGTTCAGCATCAAAAAAGACTGAAACGTTTATCTGCGGCGTTGTTCTTGGACGTGAAAGGTGCATACGATAACGTATCATATGAAGCCATTCTGGATGTCATGGAAAATGTTGGATTAGAGGGTCGGGTTTACCAATGGACCCACAGCTATCTGAAAAGCATAACTTTCTTTGTACAGACGGAGAATGGCACAACAACGCACCATTGCAACCGTCGAGGTGTGCTTCAAGGCGGTGTTCTTAGCCCCACACTTTTCAATCTAGCGCTACTCGGCCTGGTTGACGCGCTTCCAGAATCTGTCCATCTATCAATATATGCAGATGACATCTGCATCTGGGCGTCAGGCGTAACACGCCTTCATTTGCGTGCCCGGCTTCAGAGAGCGGCTACAATAGCGACAATGTACCTGGAAGAACCGGGACTAGAGCTGTCATCAGAGAAATGCTCGCTTATAGCATTCACGCATAAGGCTATGAGCCCATAGGTTATTAAAATCAACGGACACACGATCAACTACGTGAAGACCCACCGATTCCTCGGAGTCATAGTTGATCGTGACCTCTCCTGGAGCCCTCACATCGCCCACATGAAAACTAAACTCACCATGATCACCCACGTACTGAGGTTTCTTGCTGGAAAAACGTGGGGTGCATCGGTACGAGCAATGCTCCAACTCTACACTGTTCTGTTCTTCGGGTATATGCGATACAGCTTACCCGTGCTTTGCGGAATCCGAAGAACAAACTTGCGCGTCCTCCAGTCGACCCAAGACCAAGCCCTGAGAATATGCCTTGGTCTCCCGAGAGGCGCGTCTACAGCAGCGACAGTCATAATTGCGCGTGATTATCCAGTCAACACATACATCCGCGTAGACGCTTTGAGAATGCACATTAGACATTTCGCTCGGCTTCCATATCATCACCTCGCCTCACTTTCCATCTCATCACATCGCCTCACTTCGAACTTCCAGACCCCACTCAGCGTTCAGCGCAACTGTAGCTCAGCATTGCGCAGTGCTTCCATTGCACTTCACGCATGCAGCACATCCGCCGATACCATTATGTTGCCTACACCCATTTAAAGCCCTTCTTACAATTCCTGGCATCCAAAATAAGAAAAAGTCGTCGCATCTAGCCCTGAAACAGGCCACATTACTTTTTCTGCAAGAGAAGCACAACGGACGCCTTCACATTTACACGGATGGCTCGGTGTCTTCAGTAAGCTCTGCAGGGGTGGTGGTTATTCCCGCGAGGCACATCACAATTGAATTCATGACATCGCATTTGACGTCGTCGACAGCTGCAGAGCTTGCAGCCATTCATGCAGCTCTGGAGTTTATAGTGAAAGAACCTTTGGGAATTAGGTCGATCTTCTCGGACTCGAAGGCATCTCTTCAATGTCTTATATCACCCTTTTGCCATGGACCTAATGAACAGTTAGTAGCTGAAATAAGCCTTCTTCGTCACCAAGCAACCGAAAAACAGCACAGCATAGTGTATCAGTGGGTACCAGGTCATTGCTGTATATATGGCAATGACCGCGCAGATGAGGCCGCTAGATCTGCACACGATGGTACCCAATACACAGCCATCCCGTTCTCAAGAACCGACGCAGCTACAAGACTTCGTTCGCTTGCACGTGACCTCACACTGGTGCAGTGGAACTCAACAGACTTCACAAACGCGCGCCTGCATAACTTGGATCCCGATCTGCAGCTTCGTCTTCCCCCAAGAATATCTCGAGCTGAGGAGAACCTTCTATGCCGCCTGTGGCTTGGAGTGGCCTTCACGAACGCATACTCTTATCTCATTGGGATGGCCAGCTCTCCTACATGCACTTACTGCAGTTGCGAAGAAACCATCGCGCACCTTCTGTGTGAGTGCACCCATTTCAACGCGCAAAGACAAGAACTCACTGCAGCTCTGAATAGACTAAACGATCGGCCTTTGTCGGAACAAAGGATTCTGGGTGATTGGCCGAGCCCATCCTCAGCCCAGAAGGCTTTGAAAGCTTTGCTACGCTTTTTGCGGACAACTGGCCTCAGAGACAGACTTTAGTGTCTTATACTCCTTGATATTGCCTTTCCTCTGTCGCAATTTTTCGTAAGTTCTCCCTCTCTTCGCAACATTTCTTTTTAACATCTTTGATTCCCCTCACCCCTTTCCTCAGCACAGGGTAGCCAGCCGGTCTAAGAACTGGCTAACCTCCCTGTCTTTCCGCTTAAACTTTCTTCTCAACAACAAACATACATAATGCCGCGAGGAGTTGCCGTAGCGCCAGACGCTACGGCGACTGTATCTCGGATGGTGAACGCGCCTTGCGTTCCAGTGGGACATTCTGTTCCCCGACGGCCGTCGAACACGCTGTTCGCCACCCGCTAAGCCGGCGCGTCTGTTTTCCTTTAGTGGGCGCAAGTCCGCCAAATAAACAAATCTCCTTCTATTTCTACTAACCTTCCGGTCTCCTGTCTTCGGGCTACCCTCGCTCTTACGTGACATCTGGCCGAAGACAAAAAGGTCGGATACCTAATGCGAGGGGTGAAGGAGTCGCTTTTCGCCGGTCTCATAAGGAACCCTCCTAAAACAGTCGCCGAATTTACTGAAGAAGCGCACACCATAGAAAGGACCCTGGACGCCCGGACTCGGCAATAAAACCGCCCGTTTCAGCTCAGCTCGCTCTACTCGGAACCAATTCGAGGTGCGCTAACCACCAACGATCTGCGGGAAGCTATTCGAGAAGTGGTTAAAGAAGAACTACGCCGATTGCTACCTCCTACCCCCCAGCCCCCCCAAGGAGCATCTCTCTTGGACATAGTGCGTGATGAAGTCCAGCAGGCGCTTGGCTCTTCATCAGCGACGACTCGAACAGAGGCCGAAGCAATGACTTACGCCGCTTCAGTGAACACTAGGCCACCCCGACGAAACGAGCCCAGTCCTCGACGGTACGCTGCAGCCCCAAGTAGCCGTCCGCCCTTACCCGCCCACCCTACATACGAGAGACGCCCGAGCCAAAGAAAATGCGACACCTGGAGAACTCCCGACGACCGTCCCCTATGCTTTCACTGCGGTGAGGCCGGCCACATTCTTCGACACTGCCCCTACAGGCGGATGGGACTGCATGGCTTCTCATCTCAGGCACCACGGCCACGCCCTGGACAACGACCTCCGGCAATCGAAGACTACTTGCGCCATACAGAGTACTTGTCCAGCCGTTCTTCATCACCGCCATCCCCACGCTTCACGTCACCGAACCGCAGCAACAACGAACGAAGAAGGTCCCCAAGCCCCCGTAGGGGAAACTAAAACCAGCAACCTTTGGAGGTGAGGTTGCTTCAAGAGGAAAAGCCGAAGACCCTCCACCGACGACCATATATGACGACAGCACATCATCTACGACGACGACGACGCACAACAACCCAAGCCGCGAGACGAAGCAAAACGAAGCAACAAGACGAAGCCGTGACCCGAACCCAAAACCAACCCGCAACTCCAGCCCACGTGCCACCGATTTTGAAGTATCTATCGACGGCCACCCGGTAACTGCCTTGATTGACACAGGAGCTGACTACTCGGTCATCAGCGGGCCATTGACAGCACAACTGAAGAAGGTTAAGACGGCTTGGGACGGCCCGCAGATCCGCACAGCGGGAGGCCACCTCCTCACCCCATCGGGGCAATGTACTGCAAGGGTGACATTCGATGGTCACACATACCTTGCCACTTTCTTGGTGCTCCCACAGTGCTCCCGTGACGTCATTCTCGGCATGGACTTCTTGACTCAACATCACGCAGTTATTGACCTGGCGTCCAGATCCATCAAACTCTCCTCGCATGAACCCATAAATTCATACTCGGCACCACATAATCGCGCAGCCCTCCGTGTGCTCGAGAATAACGTGAGCGTCCCACCCCGATCAACGACCCTAATCTCCGTAACCACTGGTATTGCCGAAAATGCTCATGGCATCGTCGAAGGTAACATACAGCTTTTGCTTGGCCGTGATATCGCAATCGCAAGAGGCATTGCGGACTTCCGGAATGGACAGGGCCCAGTGCTGCTAAGAAATTTCAGCCAAGAACACCGTCACCTGGACAAAGGCACGACCATTGCCTTTCTCGATGAAATCGCGGAAGTCAGTGACACCCTCGCCCTTTCGAATCCAGCGACCATCACCCCACAGACCCACAACTCGCAGCTGTCATTCGACATTAACCCTTCCTTGCCTCAATGCAAGCAGCAACTGCTCCAGAACTTTCTTCGACGTTATGACGACTGTTTCGCCACTTCTTCACAGGTCCGATACACTTCTCTGGCAAAGCATCGAATCATAACCCAAGAAGACATCCGCCCTCTCCGTCAAAGCCCTTATCGTGTGTCGGCACGTGAACGTCAGGCCATCCGAGAGCGAGTGGAGGAAATGTTACACAACGATGTAATTCAGCCATCGAAAAGCCCATGGGTGGCACCAGTCGTCCTTGTCAAAAAAAGACGGAAGTCTTCGGTTTTGCGTCGATTACCGACGGTTAAATAGTGTAACCAAGAAGGACGTGTACCCTTTACCAAGGATCGACGATACCCTAGATCGTCTTAGTGATGCAAGGTACTTCTCGTCCATTGATCTGAAGACACGGTATTGGCAAATTCAGGTTGATGAAAGAGGCTGAGAAAAGACCGCCTTCATCACGCCGGATGGATTGTATGAGTTCAAAGTGATGCCATTTGGACTTTGTTCCGCTCCAGCAACCTTCCAGCGTCTAATGGACACAGTACTGGCAGGTCTCGAGTGGCAAATATGTCTCGTATACCTGCACGATGTGGTCGTCTTCGCCTCCAACTTTAGCGACCACCTGAAAAGGCTCCGGACGGTGCTGGACGCAATTAAGTCATCAGGGCTGACACTGAAGCAACAAAAATGCCATTTTGCCTATAAAGAACTACAGTTCCTTGTCCATGATAAAAGCAAAGATGGCATAAGACCAGACCCCGAGAAGACAGCCGCTATCGCACAGTTTCCTCAGCCGCAAGATAAGAGAGCAGTGCGCCGATTCTTAGGACTGTGCGCCTATTACCGGCACTTCGTCAAGAACTTCTCACACATTGCTGACTCTTTGACGCAGCTCACCAAGTCGGACGCCCCTTTCGAATGGAAAGCTGAGCAACGCGAGGCATTCAAAGAACTTCAACAACGTTTACAGTCGCCGCCTGTGCTGGGTCACTTTGATGAAAATGCCGAAACTGAGATACATACAGACGCCAGCAGCATCGGCTTAGGTGCCGTTCTCGTTCAGAAGCACAAGGGCTGCGAGCGCGTCATCGCGTATGCAAGCCGCTCACTCTCGAAAGCGGAAGTGAACTATTCCACGTCTGAGAAGGAGTGTCTTGCGATAGTATGGGCCACCTCAAAATTCCGCCCATACTTGTATGGCAGACCCTTCAAGGTCGTAACGGACCATCATGCGTTGTGCTGATTGGCCAGTTTGAAAAACCCTTCTGGCCGCCTCGCTCGATGGAGCCTACGGCTTCAGGAGTTTGACGTGAAGGTAGTCTACACATATGGTCGTAAGCACTCCAACGCAGACTGCCTCTCAAGAGCCCCTGTCGGCGCACCACCAAGCCATGAAGACAACGATGCCTGTCTTGGGCCTATCAGCAGCAGCACCTTTGCATCACAGCAGCGCTCAGACCCGATCCTACAACAGTTGATCAACTACATCGAAGGAAAGGCCTCCATACCGCCTGCACTGATCAAGCGTGGGATATCCTCCTTCTGTGTGCAAAACGAGGTGGTAGTTAAAAAGAACTTCGCACCGAATAAGGCAGCTTACCTTCTTGTCGTCCCAAGCAGCCTCAGAAAAGAAATTTTACAAGCGTTACATGACGAACCCACTGCAGGCCACCTCGGTTTTACACGCGCACTCCACAGAATTCAAGAACGATACTACTGGCTCCGCCTCTCTTCAGATGTTGCGCGGTACGTCCAAAGTTGCCGTGAATGTCAGCGCCGGAAGAGACCTCCAACCAAACCAGCTGGATTTCTCAAGCCAATTGAACCCCCGTCGAGACCATTCCAACAGATTGGTATGGACCTGATTGGACCTTCCCCACGTCAACATCCGGTAACAAGTGGATCATAGTGGCCACTGATTACCTTACCCAATTTGCTGAAGCTAGGGCCCTTCCGAACGGCACAGCCGTGGAAGGTGCCAATTTTTTTGTCGAATCAATTCTCCTCCGTCATGGCGCACCTGAGGTACTAATAACATACAGGGGAACGGCGTTTACGGCTGATCTTACTCAGGCAATCTTACATTACAGTCATACAGATCACCGAAGAACAACTGCGTACCATCCGAAGACAAATGGTCTCAAGGAACGCTTGAACAAGACCATTGCCGATATGCTCGCTATGTACGTGGACACAGAACACAAGACCTGGGACTTAATTCTGCCTTACGTGGTCTTCGCCTACAACACCGCGGTGCAGGAGACCACTAAAATGACACCATTTAATCTCGTCTATGGGAGGGATGCCGTCACTACCCTGGACGCCATGCTGCCTAATGTCACCGATGAAAACAACCTAAACGTGGCCGCCTACCTTCAGCGCGCAGAAGAAGCCCGGCAGCTTGCTCGTCTGCGCATAAAAGACCAACAGCGAAACGACGCAAGACGCTACAACCTGCGGAGACGCGATTTAACATACAGGCCAGGTGACAAAGTCTGGGTTTGGACGCCCGTTCGCCGCCGAGGATTAAGCGAAAAACTCATGCGCCGTTATTTCGGCCCATACAAAGTCATCCGTCAAGTGGGTGAAGTGGACTATGAAGTGGTCCCTGATGGGGCTAGCTCATCCCAACGACGCCGCGCACGACAAGAAGTGGTACACGTCGCCCGTTTGAAGCCCTATCATGCGCGCTAAAGGAGGCTCCCTGTTTGCATATCTTGTTTTGTTTATGTGTGCGTGATTCGTGCTTATTTGCCATTTACTTTCGCACAGGCTGTCCTTTTGTTTTGGTTTTATTTTAAACAAAGCATCGGGTCGATGCTTACGTTGAGGAGGGGAGCAATGCCGCGAGGAGTCGCCGTAGCGCCAGACGCTACGGCGACTGTATCTCGGATGGTGAACGCGCCTTGCGTTCCAGTGGGACATTCTGTTCCCCGACGGCCGTCGAACGCGCTGTTCGCCACCCGCTAAGCCGGGGCGTCTGTTTTCCTTTAGTGGGCGCAAGTCCGCCAAATAAACAAATCTCCTTCTATTTCTACTAACCTCTCGGTCTCCTGTCTTCGGGCTACCCTCACTCTTACGTGACAATATTGTTAGGCACCCGACGTATTGCACCACCACCTCTCTTTTTCTCTCTCGCAGTCTTCGCCCCTTACTCTTCTTCAAAAAATCTGACTTTGTTGAAGTTGGCGAGAGATCTCGCAGAGACTAAAAACACTATGGGACACATCTAGTATGGCGACTGTCTTGAGCCAAACGCTATATTCCTAAGACAGATTCGCCTATGCTTAGTTACTTCATTAAACTACTACTGATGTTTTTGTCTGTACTACTACTCTACTACAACAACCGCGCATAGCACGGTTCACAGGAAAGGTCCTGAAAGGAGGGCGTGAACTCGCGTTTGCTGCGTAACACCGTTTTGATGCTTGCTTTCAGATTTTTTTATATTGAATCAAATATAGAGCTGTACATTGTACACTACGTCGTTTCTGTTCACAGGGACGAAACCATTGGGGTAGAGGTATACAGCTTCACGTTTTTTGTACACCTAGTCACTGTACTCATAGACTTTATTTTTTTTCGTTGATTCTATAACTCGGTATATATATATATGTGTTAAATCTCTCTATGTCACAACTTATTTATAGTATTGCTTTTAAATAACAATGCCTTATCTGCGCGTTAGCTCATTAGATACAGTACAAAGTATGCCAGTGCGAGCCACATAATAAATAGCTACGCGTCATCATAGCGACGAACAATTCACGTATAACTTGGTTCCGAGAAACTTTCTTTCCGCTTATTTCTTGTATTTCAAGCTCGAAAGTTTTATTAGCCGCTATGATAGTGCGTGTCAAATAAATGAGATGGTTTCAACTTTCTCCTCGTAACTATATGTATTCGAATCGCACTAACATTTATATCTTCTTTTTGTACATTGAGTGCCACTTTTATGTTGTCTATTGCAAAAAAGAACAAGTTGTGGATGTGCCATGCTTTCTGAGCTAAAACGCCCTGTTCCTTCGGATTCCATACGGAGAATCTGATACGCATGAGTCCAAAACTGCCATTCTAGCAAACTTTTAATCCTCTGATTTATTGTATAACACCAAAGTCAATGCCGATTTTCCGAGCAACATCATGCCCTTACGCTCTACCACTCCTTCATTTATCGATAGCAGTATATTTCATTTATTGGAGCGCATTGTCTTTTTAGCCATTCATAGCTGCTCTGCCTTCAAATTTTCTGATTTTGCGTGCTAAACGAGTACCAACGCAATGGATCCGCAATGGAGGGAGGACTGCAGGGACGTTAATCATCATAAGAGGACTGGAACGCTACCCTTCTCAGGGAAAAGAGGTGGGGGTTTAAAATTGGAGAAAAAGAAAGAGAGAGAGCAGAGAGCACGCAGACAAAGTCACACTTCGCAGACATCATAGCAGATGAAGTTTATAATCGCCGGTGCACGTCTGTTGCCTTCAAGAATTTGAGCACCGCCTTCGTCACCTTCAATCGCCAACATATTCTCAACAAGGCTCAATCTGGTTTTGCTAGCAATCGGATGAAAACTTGCCTGAAGAATATTTCAAAAATCACAGAATTTCTGCAACTACACATATCGACCATTAGTAGTAATCTGCAGCTCTCACGAGTAGTTCTGCGCGCTAGGTAGCAGGAAACCGTGTGCAGTTGAATAAATACTCTAGCATAATAAATAGAAGTTGACCAAACTTGCAAAGAGTGACTTTTGGGATGAATTTGTAAAACTAAATAAGAGATCGTCATTAAACCGATGTTCAGACACTGCCATCCCAACTACAGTTCTTTCCTGACCAAGACTATCAATATATTCACGATAGTAATTGTTATCGCAAGATGCACTCTATACTCCGCTCTAAGCAGCCTATCATTCCGTAGTAAATGGCAGAGGAGCGTCGTGCAATGTTGGAGCTCGGGCATGAGTAATGTGCCCTCAAAGACAATACCGTGGCTGCATCTATAGATAACTCTATGTAGCGGTCATAAACACAGTGATCAGAATGGTTAGAATCAGCAGATAAAGAAACGCTTCATATATGCTAAAGGCCAAGTGACAGTACCAAACAATCATTCTACTAAAGACGCCGTTTTGACTCTTTCTTGCAATTGGTTATTTTTTTTCGATGGCTTCTTCATCGTGGGAGCAGATATTCATTCCCACCGAGCTGCTTATCCTAGAAACTAGGTTGATCTTCTCTCTCGAGGTTCCGATTATTATCCCCTTTCCGCAACATGCACTCTCATCTCTACCACGCCGGCCTGAATTAATACGTAGTGTTTCCTAATTACGGAGAGCAAGCTGTTTTTAAAAGTCCGCAAAAAAGGCGCTGTAGTAACTAATGCAGTACCACTGCACGCCACCACAGCCACTAATTAGGACAGTCAGTTTGTTCCGTGGCGATCCACCGTTAGTCTTGGGGGGAGGGTGCGGTGTTTTTTTCGATGGGCTCGCGTTCTTGCTGCGAGTATTTTTCTCGTGCATTGGTTTGATTTTCTGAATGGCTGTTGTGTGCATAAGTCTTACTTAAGAGACTACTTCTGATCAAGTCGTAGCTATGAATAAACAATAACATGATGGCAATAGGGAGCTTCAACGACGAAGCTGCCGTATGACCAATTAAAGAGGTGGCCGTCAAAGAGAAATTTAAAAACTTTTTTTCATCCTCAAAACGAACATTGTAATAAGAACCTCCATGGCATACAAAAAAAAAGAACTATTTACTTACTTTCGACTGAAAAATAAAGCTTATTTTTTATTATAGCACCGCCTGGTGTAAGCTGCATCTCAATGTCGACTAAAGAAAAATTTTCTTAAATTTCTGATGTTTCCTTCTAAAATTTCAAAACACCAGTGGTTCAAAAGTATTTTTAACAGGAAATATACGTGACACTTGTGCTGCCGTGCATACGAATATATTATAGGTAGGTTGTGCTTGACCCGACCAAGGAAATATAATTTAGGGGATACGGAGTTTGTAATGAACCTAGATTAAAAGGCAAAAAGCAACTTAATTTCAACTGTACTCCAGACGATCATTAACAGCTTCGTTCGAATGCTTTAGTAGCCGTCCGAGACGAATTTTATTGTTAACTGCGAAGCTTTTTGTCTAAAAAACGCTTTATTTCTTGTGCAGCATCGACCGCAAATACACCCGCTAATACTTCCTGCTCCTAATGAATGGATGACATTTTTTTTTTCATTTTCGATGATCCTCTATTGGAGGCTGTGTCATTCTTTATTTTGTCGCATATTCATCAAATTTATTTCTCTGTATTATTCAATGCCCAAACACCACACCAACTTTGTTCTAAATGCTCCGCATGATCAGTTGTAAACCTAAGAAGCAGAACATGTATGAATCTACGAAATATAAACAGCCTCCCAGTAGCGGATATTTCGTAGCTGCCCCACCAGTGTTTCCTGTCATTAACGCATGCTCATATCGGATTGATTGATAAGTGGGGTTTAACGTCCCGAAACCACCATATGATTATGAGAGACGCCTTTGTGGAGGGCTCCGGAAAGTTCGACCACCTGGGGTTCTTAAACGTGCACCCAAATATGAGCCCACGGGCCTACAACATTCACGCCTCCATCGGAAATGCAGCCGCTGCAGCCCGGATGGTCATATCGGTATCTGCGTCGCAGACAGAAAAATGGTGACGCTCAAATAAGAGGAGAAAAGAGACAATGCTAGTAACTCAGACTGATAAACTGAAGGAAAGCCAGAAAAAAAAACAAGCAAGATAAAGCATGCTAGCTCTTGGGAGAGGGCAATAATCGTCTAGTAGATAAGCTTTACTTGTGTATCTACATCGTGTGCGACGCACAAATACATAGAAGTGTAGATATTAAGGAATCGTTTCATACCACCGGAATAATCAGACCGTTCCGGTCAAAGTGTACGAAGGCGTGTGTGATTAGGTACGTGGAGGTCGAACGCTAAGCGAGAATAAAACGTGTTTTCTCGGCAACTTCTGCCACCATCATTAGTCTGCATACGTGACCACCTTTATTGTTGAGCATTTTCTCACTCGCAGTTGTGTGTGGCGTGATACGGTTATTTTGTTTCATTACTTCAGCTGAGACTACTAATCTCTGGCTATGCTTGACAGGGTAGAAGCAATAATTTGATAGAAAAGGTTGACCGAATGTTTATCTGTCCCTAAAATAAGTAACCACTCTGACTCATCGGTACGTTTCATAGAAAAACGTTGCAGGCATGCTCCGTGGTAAAATACATAAAGGCCCAAGAAAGAGGCCTCCCAGCAAGCGCCCGATAAACCATTCATGTGAGAAGTCCAAGTAGCAAAGAAAGCTGTGATCAATGACATTTGCGAACCCTATCGCACGCGTCTGAAACGCATGAAAAAGTGAGCTTGATTACTACAATGTATAATCCAGATAAATATTGACGGGAATTAAAGGTGCTTTTCAATAAAATAGCGCCAATTCGTGACCCGCAGCAGAAAAATTGCACTTTTTCAATGGAGAAAGCAAAGAAACGAAGAACTTTGACACACTAGAACAATTTACAAACATGTCCAAGTGATAATGTGGCCATTCGTGCTCCTAAATCATAGATTCTGATGGTATATTTATGGCATTCGTAGTATAAGCAGGAATTCTAGCATTACGAAGCAAATATTTAAAACATGCAATTAAGCACTTCTCAATCGGTGAAAATTATTGTAAGTTCTAACCATGTAGATTTGGCATGAACTCATAATCTTTGGTTCAGCATAGTTAAACTTGACCGTAGAAGGCAAAAAATCGCTAGAAGTGGTCAGCGAGAGGCTTTTTTTTTGCGCCCTTTTTCTGTCAACAAAGATGGCTATTTATTTATCACCTAAACTCTTTACAGAAAACGCTTGTCAAGAAAAATCAGTTCTTTCAGAAACATTTGCCTCCAAAACACTCGTAGTTTTCCTGAGCCACTCAAAGGAAACGAATTTTCACAATCTACCATTATTATTTTATTCAGTTTTCCTTGTTTCCGAGCTCAACCATGCATACACGGCACAGTCAGTATGCGAGCAGCAGCAGTGCAGGAAAGCGTTCCTGCCAAAAGAACGGGGCAGATTTATGAGCTGCCCCAACGCTCGAAAGGTATTCAGCTTACGCTGAGCCTGCTTTTGCATGCCCTTGTCTTCACGCCCGCTTGCATGCCTCAATTCCGCGCCTTACTTTTTTTCTCGGTGACAAAGATAAATGGTTCCTGCGGTGTCGCCATGTCCCGTAGAAAATAGCACCGGCTTCCCGTACACATTTCGTGCGCCTGGACGCTGTGCCTCGGTATTCGGCAAGTCTCAGTAGCCATTACACGCGGAACAGTCAAGGTTTCCTTCATTAACTGAGGCTCATTGTTCATTCAGTCTTGCGTTTAGATCACGCTTAAACTAGCCACTTTTGGGTATTGCTTTCTGGAGCCTGCAAAAACATTGTTTCGCCACTCTGAGTCTTCTTAATAGTGTGGTTATATCCGTTTGATGTTGCTTTTATCACCCGAGAGTGAACGCTGCAACAAAAGTTTTTTTTTTCTCTTACTGAAACTGTTCCCTGGCTGGCTCCACAATATTAGTGTCCAAAGTCTTAATAAAATACATGTGTCTGAACAAGCAACCAGTTTATGCTTTGCAGACAATTGCATAGCAATATACGCAATATTCTGGCCTAATTTTGATTCATGTGTCCATTGACTAGTGTGCATCTTGGGGAAATGAAAAAAAAATATGCGAATCATAGTTTTTCTGAAGGCCATAGCACATTCAATTACGTGATTCATATAGAGTGTCTGGTTTCCTTCGAGCAGAAAAGAAAACAAGCTTTACCTGGTCAAATATGTCAACATTGACAGCATCGTATCGGCTCTCTTTGATACCACACAGTATCATGTCAAAAACACTTTGCGATACCGTACCGTACTCTGTAGATCAAAGAAAAAACAGCATTCTTTGGTGCTGGTTATTTTAATCAACAAATAACACTTATAGGCTGTTACAGACACAAAATTTTAGTCCCTATAAAAAAAGCTATGAGTAATTATAGTGATATCACATCCTCACTTATTGCAGAGCATCACCTTCAAAGCCGATATCAGCCAGGAAATAAATACATCCTGAGTGGCATAGCTGGCTAATAATCACTGCGCCATTAATGAAGCTTATCTGGCTTCTCAAGGAAAACAAAAAAGCGAAATCTGGTTATCAAAGGCGTAATAAGTAAGTCATTAGCGTCATAACACAGGCATTTTTCGCGGTTATTCGACGCAGATAACTTTTCGCTTGAATGCGTGCTCCACAGATGTTCCCAGTAATTTTTAACGAATCTAACAGTGACATCATGTAGCTTTAGTAACTAAATTGCAATACAAGAACAAATATGAATGTGACATGAATTTGGAGGGTTTCTAATACAATGACTTTCAAATCCTGGCTGCGGCGGCTGCATTTCCGATGGAGGCGGAAATGGTGTAGGCCCGTGTGCTCAGATTTGGGTGCACGTTAAAGAACCCCAGGTGCTCGAAATTTCCGGAGCCCTCCACTACGGCGTCTCTCATAACCATATGGTGGTTTTGGGACGTTAAACCCCACATATCAATCAATCAATACAATGACAATAAATAAATACACAAACCTGTTCAGGTTCTAAAACGCTGGAGATATATGCATGCGTAAACTGTAGCTATCACTGTAGGTGGTCGAATACGTTGTCAACATAACGAATATTATCGATTGATGCCAGCCAGAGCCACCACTGAAAAGCTAAAGCTGATATCCTATAGTTAAACTAGATTCACATGGTCAATTTTGTGTTCTACAACCACCACATTCGTCTTTTTTGTCTTTTTTTGTCTGTCTCTAACTTTATCGGCATATTAAGAGTATTATTATTAAGTGTTATTTATCGCCGTATTAAGAGCTTTTTTCATGCATTCCCTCAAGCCTATGAAGCACTGTCAAGAACACACTTCTTAATATTCATGCAATGAAAAAACTGCCGCATTTCCCTGAAACAACTTTATGGATAGTAACCACATACATGGGTCAAGATTTAACAGCGTTCTTCGGCCGACAGAGAAATGCTTCGTTGTCATTCCGAGAGAGAAAAACGGATGGGTGAGGGCACTCTTTAGATTGACTGCTGAATCAATACTTAATTCTTAGACCATCTTTGAAAGGTATTTAGACCATCTTATTTAGATATATTTAGACCATATTTAGACCATAATTCTTAGACCATCTTTGAAAGGTATTGCTTTGAAAGGTATTTTAAATGCGAACCATTTATTAGCGAACTTTGGTGACTTTGAGCGTATCTATCTATCTATCTATCTATCTATCTGTCTATCTATCTATCTAGCCGCTTACGTTTGGGTGCTCTCGTGGTCACCCCAATTCCTTGGCTTGAACCAAAATTACCATTAAAGGGTAAGATGGTTTGACGAATACGACGCGCTTGTCAAGACATGAATATTATCGCAACCCCGTTGCGTACGTAGTCAAACACTTCCCGCCAGATAGTGGCACATACCCGCCTATGGGTATGTGTCGCTGATATGTGGGTATGTGCCACACAGGTGATTGACACTTGATATTTGCTCAGGAACTACGAGAACACACATGGTCAATTTTAACGCATGAATGTTAAGAAATACCCGACGTAGGCAGCCTCGACCCGACGAGTCCAAGCTGGAATCGAACCCAAGCATTCTGGGTGCCAATGAAGCATTTTACCACAGAGCTACGATAGATCTCGGAACTACTCTTCAAACAGACGCTAATCTTCGTGAAACGGTAATAGCGGTTTCAGTGCTGCCTATCCAATTTTATAAACAATACTTATGTACTATTTTGATACAACGTCAGTTGACGTTAGTTGCCATGTGCGGATGGTGATTTATGTAGCAGTGTCCTTTCCAGTATCCTAGCAAGCATCAGCGCTTCATATCAGCTTCTGGTGATGCTAATGCGCATGTTCCAGTTGGCATCGTTGCGCAAGTGCAAACTACTGGTTATATAAACATCTGCCACTCTTCAACATATGTCTGCGTGTGCGACATTTGTACATTAATTTAGCGTCATTTCATGACGTGTCGCTCAATAAAAATTCCGCCATATCCACGAAGTGAATGATGATGAGTGGGCGAAGCTCCGGAGGTAAACCTGGTAAACCATGAATCCTCTGTACATTTTGCCCACTCGATTTTATTACATCGCTCCCCCTAGCGTACGTCGCCGCACTAAATCGAACGATTGCCTTCAAGCAATGACACGCGCCATATGTGACATCATTCCTATTTTATAAGATCTCGCGTCTTCATCAACTACAAGTACCGCTTTCTAGTTTATAACATCTTGCATCTTTTCATCATCAGCTACAAGTACCACCATCTAGTAAACACTACAAGAACTAAACGAGAGGTGGCTACATACAGGAGACGGTACCGCCATCTAGTGAACACTGCAAGAACTAAACTAGAGGTGGCTACATACAGGGGACGGTACCGCCATCTAGTGAACACTGCAAGAACTAAACTAGAGGTGGCTACATACAGGCTACAGGGGACGCACAGCCCACGCCCTAAGGAGCTTCGCCCCTAAAAAAAATGCAACACAGTCACCATTCTTCCGCATGCTTCGCATAACGTGAATTCCCAGGTACGTGGGATCTGTCGAATTTTTTTTTGTTGTTGTTGTTGCCAGTGTCACAAAACGAGCGCTCAAAAAAGGGCGCGCCGCCAAATTATCGCGACAAGGCGCCGTATAGATGCCTCGAGGTCAACGATAAAAAAAAGAAAAAAGCATCCAAAGACTCCTCGGGCGCGCGTCCCTCTCCCCTCGGAAGCGTGGTTTTGCCGACGAAACCTCCTCTCATCGGCGGCCGAGCAAGCCCTGGAACGTTCTCGATGGAAAGGGGCGGGGTGATGCCGGGTTGCGTCATCCGTCGCGGACGGCCTTCGAACCGTCTCACCCTCTCCCCAGCCTTCGCTGCGTATCGCGCCGACTAAATGACGAGAACTTTCTGGAATCTCGCGCGGAAGGTATTTAACCGAGCAGCAGAGATGGGAGATCAGGAGGAGAAGGAAGTTAGCGCCAGTGTGCGTGGGGTATTCCGCCGCGTCTGTCGGTGAAGGTTTTGTCCTTAGTGACAAAGCAAGAGAAGAAGAAAGTATGCGCCAGAGTGCGTAGGGTATTCTGCCTTGTGGGCGAAGCTTTTTGTCTTCCGTGACAAAGGAGGAGAAGAAGAGGATTTCCACCTGAGGGGTGAAGACTCGAGCTACAGGCAAGAGTGTGTGTCTACCGCTATCGAGCGAAGACGCGTGGCAACAGCTGCGCGTGGAAAGCGGACGTGTTTCCGGCGAAGAAGTTTGAAGCTTGGAGAAGGCCAAGTGAAGACGCGAGGTTTCCTCGAAGAGAAACTTCGGGAGCAGTGGAACGACAACATCGCTGGACTTTGAGTGAGTGATTCTCGGAAGAGTATCATTCAGTCTTTTGTTCCAAGGACTTTGGACTCAATAAGTTTTCTAACTCTTTAGTCTTTAAGTTTCTTGGTTGTTCGATGCAAGCGACTGCATTGTAGCGCATATTGTTGTCTGTGTTCGTTGTTTCGAGCGTGGCTGATTGTACTGTGTAGTACATTGTATGATTGGTGACATATTGTATTCAACTATTGTCGAGTGTGCATACTTGTGTATCGTTTTGTTCTGCCATAACTGAGAATATAATTTTGTTTTGTTTATCAACTCTCGGCTCTGACTTGTTCTTTGGGCCACAGCCGGTGTCCGCTGGCGCGCCAAATAGGACCACTTCTAAATTGTCTACGCTTTCGTGGTGCGGTTCGGGGGGCCGATACTTCGGCCCTTGGAATTAGACCGGCAATCGCCTTCCTAATTAACGGGACCCGTGACAATTATCCTGGCGTCCGCGACAGGACCTTTTGGTGCACAGTGTGTCCAAAGTAGTGAGAAAGAGCCTCGAGTTGTTGATAGTGCTATCGGAACGATTTTGTGTGCTGATCAGTGTTCTCGTTAACGAGTGCAGGAGAGTGTTCCGGTATACTGATTTAGGCAGATATTTTTTGCACGCGGCAAGGTTTTATTTGCGAGACACAATAAATCTCGAAAAGTTAGTAGCTCTTGGTGAGAAGATGGGTCTTTCTGGCGCCGAACTACGGAAGTGGGTCACCCAGAAGGAAAAAGAAGAAAAAGAGAGGGCCAAAGAAGAAAAGGCAGCTGAGCTGGAAAAAGAAAGGTTGGCGGTCGAAAGAGTCACAGCGGTAAAAGAAGCTGAGTTGGAGAGAGAGAGGTTGGCAGCTGAGAGAGCCAAGGAAGAAAAAGCAGCTGAGTTGGAGAGAGAGAGGTTGGCAGCTGAGAGAGCGAAAGAAGAAAGAGAGCAGCAATTGAAGTTGGAGCTGGAGAGAGAAAAGTTGGCAGCTGAAAGGGCGAGAGAAGAAAGAGAAGCAAAGGAGTGACAGCTGAAAGAAGAGAGAGAAGCAAAGGAGCGACAGCTGAAAGAAGAGAGGCAAAGGAGGGACAACTGAAAGATGAAAGAGAAGCGGAGATGGCTGAAAGAGAACGGCAGCGGCAGCACGAGATGGAACTCCAGCGGCTCCGTTTGCAGCAGCGAAGTAAAACTCCGGTCCAAGCTAGAGTTGAAAGCAGCGAACGGGAGGACCACGCCTTCCGCTTGAACCCAAGCAAGCTGCTCGTAGCATTTAATGAAAGGAAGGACGACCTTGACGCGTACCTTCACAGATTTGAGACGATTGCAAGGAGCCAGAATTGGCCGGAACATCAATGGGCAACTGCTTTGAGTACTTGCTTGAGTGGTGAAGCGCTCAGTGTGTACGGTAGGCTGACGCCGACTGATGCAGCCAACTATGCAAAGGTGAAAGCTGCTTTGCTGAAGCGATTTAGATTTACTGTGAAAGGATTCCGGGACAGATTTCGGACAGGAAAGCCAGCTGATGGCGAGACTGCTACGCAGTATGCCGCCCGACTTTGCCATTATTTCGACAGATGGATTGAACTTTCAGGGACAGCGCAGGAGTACGATGAGCTTAGAGAGCTCCTCATTAGAGAGCAATTTCTTACTAGTCGCCACCCAAGCCTGTCACTGTACTTGAAAAAGAGGAAGGCTGAGTCACTTGAAGGCATGCTTGAATTGGCTGATCAATTCTTGGAAGCGCAAGGTGGAACTAATTTGGCCAAGGTCAAGAAGGAGTGTCCCGAAGATTCGAAAATTTCGGCACCCGAACAAAAGAAGCGTGCACAGGAGAGTGTTCCGCGATGTTTTCTGTGTAACCGAGTGGGTCATCACGCGAACAACTGTCGTACTAACTTTATGAATCCCACGGTCGTAAAATGTTTCAAGTGTGGTCAGACTGGGCACAAAGCAGACGCTTGTCGTAATGGAGTGAGTCAAACTCACCAGGTATCCTATGTGCTAGCAGCACCAAAATCCGATGGTGATGCCGTCACCAACGGATTCGTAGAGTTGAAAAATGGGGAGAAACTTCCTATTGTGGGTGCTGTAATGACAAAACAGCCAACCGGTGTTACGAAGGGAATGCCAACGCTGCCTGTAAAAGTTGCGGGCAAAAAGGTTACGGTGTTAAGAGATACTGGTAGCTCCACTGTTATCGTGCGAAGAAATTTGGTACGGGAAAGTGAGTTAACACGTGAAACGAAACCAGTTTGCCTAATTGACAGTAATGCCACGTTCCATTTCACAAGTTTTTGTTATCGTTCCGAAACACCACACGATTCTCGGCGCAAACCGCGCCTGCAGGTTTCGAGAAGGTTCCGGACTGTAGTAGATCATTTCGATAAGATCACGCCCACTGTGCGAACGGTACAGATTGTTCTGGAACCTACGCCCCCGCCAGCGATAACCCTAGAACATTCGACGGCAAGGGTATAAATGCCGACGCGCTTCGCCGCTTGTCAGTTGTTGATCGAAGGCCGACGCTGCGTTCGCCGCTATCAGTCCGAGACTGCTATCTGTGCAAGACTGCTGCTGTAATTAGACTTTCCCTTTACCGGGCACAGGTTCGCCCAAATAAACAGTTAAATCCCAACACGAAGTTTCCTGTCTTTGGCCACGTCACGACCCCGTGACATCTGGTGGAGGTGCGGGGTAACGATCCCCGTACCTCTCGAACCATACTGTCACGACCCCGTGACAGTATGGTTCGGATGCTCCCCGAAGCAGAGATTGAGGTCGAAACCCCGTACTTCAGCGGGAAGGTTACGGCTCTGTGCATGACGACCCCCCTGTACGACCTTGTCATCGGAAACATCGACGGGGCGCGAGGACCGAATGATCCGGAGTGTTCGGGAGAAGACCCTAAGATAGAGCCCTCGCCAACCCAGCGACCGCGAGATACAGTGGAGGAGCATCCCATGACGGATCTCACTCGAGCCCAAGGTGAAGCCGCGATGCAAGAGACAGTGAATGAGAAGATGATCGTGTTGAATGAGTTCACGTGCTGGGCAGCTGGACTTACGTCGGCACGACCTCGACCGACCGACAGTGACGGAGTCAGCCAGCCAGGCCAAATGTCGTGACATGAACAAGCGGGTGAATAACCGGGCAGGATCGGTTGAGCGTCATGACCCGTTAACAATGTCGGAAGTGACAACGATGGCTGAGACGCCGCCTCAGATACCGTCGTTGGAAAGGGCTCGACGAAAAAGAACGAGGAAAAACAAGAAGAGATCGAGCGAGCACCGCAAGAAAGGGCGCAAGAGCCGCTCGAAGTACACGGGATAGGTGTTGAGGTCGAATCGGAACGTGTTTCACAGTGCTGAGTGCAATATGTTAAGTTAATGTGGTTGTTATCCTGTGTCACAAGTGTATGTCGAGTGAGTCAAAATTTTTGTTACGGTGATGTGATGTATAGTATTGTACAATTGTTGTAATGAGAGAACCTTGTACATATGTATTGCTTCGAATATGTGATGGAGTGTTGTACTCATGTACCTATGGTTATATTCTATGTGTTGTGAGATTGAATTGCAATATACAATTGTATTGAGTGATCTATTGTGAATGTGAAGTATCATGAGCGACGGACTACGTTACAGTCTTTGAGAGTGTGGGGACTGTTCGCGCTCGTTTGTGTGGTTTTGAATATTATGAGATAATATTCTTAAAGTGGGGGGCAGTGTCACAAAACGAGTGCTCAAAAAAGGGCGCGCCACCAATTTATCGCGACAAGGCGCCGTATAGATGCCTCGAGGTCAACGATAAAAAAAAAGAAAAAAGCATCCAAAGACTCCTCGGGCGCGCGTCCCTCTCCCCTCGGAAGCGTGGTTTTGCCGACGAAATCTCCTCTCATCGGCGGCCGAGCAAGCCCTGGAACGTTCTCGATGGAAAGGGGCGGGGTGATGCCGGGTTGCGTCATCCGTCGCGGACGACCTTCGAACCGTCTCGCCCTCTCCCCAGCCTTCGCTGCGTATCGCGCCGACTAAATGACGAGAACTTTCTGGAATCTCGCGCGGAAGGTATTTAACCAAGCAGCTGATATGGTAGATCAAGAGAAGAAGGAAGTTAGCGCCAGTGTGCGTGGGGTATTCCGCCGCGTCTGTCGGTGAAGGTTTTTTCCTTAGTGACAAAGTAAGAGAAGAAGAACGTATGCGCCAGAGTGCGTAGGGCATTCCGCCTTGGGGGCGAAGCCTTTTGTCTTCCGTGACAAAGAAGGAGAAGAAGAGAATTTCCACTTGTGGGTGAAGACTCGAGCTACAGGAAAGAGTGTGTGTCTACCGCTATCGAGCGAAGACGCGTGGCAACAGCTGCGCGTGGGAAGCCGACGTGTTTCCGGCGAAGAAGTTTGAAGCTTGGAGAGCGGCCAAGTGAAGACGCGAGGTTTTCTGGAAGAGAAACTTCGGGGGCAGCGGAACGACAACATCGCTGGACTTTGAGTGAGTGATTCTCGGAAGAGTATCATTCAGTCTTTTCTTCCAAGGACTTTGTACTCAATAAATTTTCTAACTCTTGAGTCTTTAAGTTTCTTGGTTGTTCGATGCATGCGACTGCATTGTAGCGCATATTGTGGTCTGTGTTCGTTGTTTCGAGCGTGGCTGATTGTACTGTGTAGTACATTGTTTGATTGGTGACATATTGTATTCAACTATTGTCGAGTGTGCATACTTGTGTATTGTTTTGTTCTGCCATAACTGAGAATATAGTTTTGTTTTGTTTATTAACTCTCGGCTCTGACTTCTTCTTTGGGCCACAGCCGGCGTCCGCTGGCGCGCCAAATAGGACCACTTCTAAATTGTCCACGCCTTAGTAGTGCGGTTCGGGGGGCCGATACTTCGGCCCTTGGAATTAGCCCGGTGATCGCCTCCCTAATTAACGGGACCCGTGACAGCCAGGCACTTCTAGAACGTAACTGGCCGCAACACTTATTAGGCAGACGTCAAAGCGAGACCAAGTAGCAAGATAAAAGCACCTACACGTGAAACAAACAGCCAAGGGTAAAGTTAGATGTCCTGCTTCACAGCGCCAGCGTTGTACTAGCACACTGTCCTTTTTCTTGGCAGTGGCGATTGTTTTTCTCGCAACAACAAGGGTGCATGTTTTTCTGCAATACTTTTTACTTTAAACGTTGCTGCCAGTTTTTAGTATTATATAAACGTATAGACACATAAATAAAGCATTGAGGTAGTCCTAACTTCATGTTTACTTATGAAGCAGCGCACTGAGACTAGGTACAAAAGGAAGGAACACCGTTGTATTCGCAAGTAGTCTATTTCGCAGAAAAACAAGGTTAATATACAACGTGATAGTGTACCACGTGTTACAATGACGTTCAAGTTACAGCATATTTTTGAAAAACGAGATTTCGCAATCGATCAGGCTGACCGATGCCTGGCTAATGCAATCATCTTTTTTAGCGATGTTGAATGCCTCTATAACTTCCCTGCTCACCTGACTTCTGTGACTTAAAAGTATTTTAGTCTCAAGGATTAGCAGAGCGCAGCCACAATCTAAGCAATACACTTTTTAATGTGAGAGTAAATATGAACATAAGTAAACATGATCTGCCACCAACTCGCCCAACTTTCAATGTTATTTGAATTAACTTTATTGACCGCTCCTGTGTGTCTGCGTTGGTAATGAAGCACTGAGGAAAAGAATTTTTGAGAATCTTTTATTAAGACTCACCTCTACTACATTTTCATTAAAGCAAGTATATTATACAAAAAGGTATATTGTGATCTTTCTAAACACTTGAGGACGTTATTGTTTTTCGACAAGACGACTATGCATCAGGCCAACCAACGTTCGAAGACGATCCAACCATATTCCGTAATTCCTGTAGCAGCGGTGATGCAGTTCAAGAGCGTTCAGCAAGCTAATACTGCCTCTCACTCGTACAATCATAAAGATACTCTATTACATCTGCCATATTTGTTTCGTAAAGTTACTGTTCGAGATCTAGGCCGCATCAATGTAAGCATTCATGATTTTTTGGTTACTCAACCTGTTAGTGAACCTCCTTTTAAAAGCTAATCGTCAGGCACAGCCGCAATGTCTCTGCTTTCAATAACTAATTGGGAACCATCTTTACCGCTTTTGGGAAAGGTAATGTGATTCCAAACAGAAAATTTGACGACATATTTTCATTTTCTCGTCACACATCATTTCTCCTAATTGAGCTATCTCGAGTAATTCTCAATGAATCCAGCGAATTAAAGTTTGATAAAATTAAGTACTTTTTAGCACACGTTGACTGAGCACAAATAGATGAAAGACAGAAATGAAAAAAGGCAGGATCAACTTCCTGTCAAATTTGGTTAAATGTAGAATTTGAACTGCACTACGAGAAAACAAAAACCGTGCCAGTGCGCTCTGAGTTTTAGTTCAATATTATGTATTCATGAGGCTTCATACGTGAATTGAAAAGTTCTTCTTTCATTTGGTTTTATCGCATTGTATTGCTGCCATGTAAAGAAAATATGTGAAGCGTAAAAGGACGTAAAAGAGCCTGACCAAGAAAGTACAAAGCTTGATTTTGTTACAGCCGTCAGTGTGCTGACTGATGGACGTTTGGAGGCGCGCTGAAGAAGTGGAACATGATAGCTTAATTATTAAGGGACGTTAATCACCCAAAAAACCATCACCCAAACAAAAACTCCAGTATTCTTCGAAGTATTCACAAGAAAACATGCACTTAAATTGTGAAACTTTTTGAACAATGTGTTTTTTTCGCGTGTAAAGCTGAAAAGAGCCAGATTATTAAAATTTGGACAGGTTGACACATAGAAAAAGATAACATCGGAGATGTATAAGGCACCTTCAGGCATATATAAAAGCCTCACTCGATTCTTTCGGAGACTCGTCTTCAGCATATCATTGTGACGGAAGAATACAAAATAGCAGGGCCATGATGGAGTGTAATAGTACGCAATAAATACCTTGTAATAAAATACCAAGAAGTAATCAATTACGCGTAAGTCACTGGGTGGTCCTTTCTCTTATATTTTATGTATACTGCAGAAATGCAAAAGACAGCGGATCGCCGAGGATTCATTGGAAAAGGGCTTAAAAGTAAAATGAAGGAGTATATGTACATCACGGATACGGTTACCCGCGATGTTTACGATAATAAAACCTCCTTTCAAGCAGTCGTTGATTTTTCACTTCATATCCATGCCCAAAAATAGTGTGCGGATACATTTCCTTTAGAGCACGCTATAACAGCCCGTAGCGGCGATGGCGTAGTGGTTAGAACATCCGCCTCGCATGCAAGAGGTCCGTGGTTCAAATCCCGGTACCGCGCAGTTCCCAACCGGATTAAAAAAAAAATCCGCGTGTTGATGGAACTGCATTAAGAGGCCTGGGGTGCGGCCTCACCGGCAAACACCGCCGAGAACGCACTCCCTCACCAGAGAAGGATTGGCCACCCTGGTGCAGTATCTGGCCGCTACCTCCCACATGCTTACGTCAAATAACTCACGGCCCTCAGTCCCCAGCAGCTGCGAAGCAACTGACCACGGCGGCGGTCAGATCTGCAACGCAGCAGAGGGTGCTAAGAATCTCTGGATCCGGACAGGCCGCCATTGGAACCTGAACTTGGCAACGTTTAATGCTAGAACCTTATCTAGTGAGGGAAGTCTAGCTGTACTATTCGAGGAGCTAGAGGGTGTTAAATGGGATATAATAGGGCTCACTGAGGTTAGGAGGACAGATGAGGCCTATACGGTGCTACAGAATGGGCACGTCCTTTGCTACAGGGGCTTGGCAGACAGAAGAGAACTGGGAGTGGGGTTCCTAATTCACAGAAACATAGCTGGCAACATAGAGGAATACTATAGCATTAATGAAAGGGTGGTAGGTATCGTAATTAAACTGAATAAAAGATACAAGATGAAGGTAGTACAGGCTTACGCGCCTACATCCAGCCATGATGACGCTTCAGTTGAAAGCTTCTATAAAGACGTGGAATCGGCAATGAGTAAGGTAAAAACACAGTATACTATAGTGATGGGCGACTTTAATGCAAAGGTAGGGAAGAAGCAGGCTGGAGACCAGGCAGTAGGAGATTATGGCATCGGTACTAGAAACGCCAGAGGAGAGCTACTAGTAGAATTCGCAGAACGCAATAATTTACGGATTTTGAATACCTTCTACCGAAAACGAGAAAACCGCAAGTGGACATGGAGGAGCCCTAATGGCGAAAATAAGAACGAAATAGACTTTATAATGAGTGCACACCCTGGAATCGTGCAGGATGTGGAAGTGATTGGCAAGGTACGATGCAGTGACCATAGAATGGTACGGTCTCGAATTCGCCTAGACTTGAAGAAGGAACGACAGAAACTGATACGCAAGAAGCCAATCAATCAGCTAGCACTGAGAGGGAAAGTACAGGAATTCAGAGTGTCGCTGCAGAACAGGTACTCGGCTCTTAGTGAGGAAACCAACCTTAGCGTAGATACAATGAATGATAATCTGACGAGTATCATTACGGAGTGTGCAGTGGAAGTTGGAGGCAGGGTAGTTAGACAGGACACTGGCAAGCTTTCCCAGGAAACGAAGAACCTAATTAAGAAGCGTCAAATCAGAAAAGTGTCAAGTACAACAGACAAAATAGAACTGGCAGAGCTTTCGAAGTTGATTAATAGACGTAAAGTATGCGATGTAAGAAGGTATAACATGGAGAGAATTGAACACGCTCTGAAAAACGGAGGAAGCTTCAAAGCAGTGAAGAGGAAACTTGGGATAGGCAAAAGTCGGATGTATGCACTAAGGGACAAGGAAGGCAAAATAACTACCAATATGAATAGGATAGTTAAAATAGCGGAGGAGTTTTACAGAGATCTGTACAGTAGCCGAGACAACCACGACCTTAATACTATAAGAACTAGCAGTAACCCAGATTACACCCCACCAGTAATGATAGAAGAAGTCAGAAAAGCTTTGGAGAGCATGCAAAGGGGCAAAGCTGCTGGTGAGGATCAGGTAACATCAGATCTGCTGAGAGATGGAGGACAGATTGGTTTAGAAAAACTAGCCACCCTGTTTACGAGGTGTCTCCTGACGGGAAGAGTACCAGAGTCTTGGAAGAACGCTAACATCATCTTAATACATAAGAAAGGAGATGACAAGGACTTGAAGAATTACAGGCCGATCAGCTTGCTCTCTGTAGTATACAAGCTATTTACAAAGGTAATTGCTAACAGAGTAAAGAAAACATTAGAATTCAATCAACCAAAGGAACAAGCAGGATTTCGAACAGGCTACTCAACAATTGACCACATTCATACTATCAATCAGGTAATGGAGAAATGCTCAGAGTATAACCAACCCCTATACATAGCCTTCATAGATTACGAGAAGGCGTTTGATTCAGTAGAAATATCAGCCGTCATGCAAACACTGCGGAATCAGGGCGTAGATGAAGTATATATAAACATTCTGGAAGAAATCTACAGGGGATCAACTGCTACCATAGTGCTGCATAAAGAAAGCGACAGAATACCAATCAAGAAGGGTGTAAGGCAGGGGGACACAATTTCCCCAATGCTATTTACCGCGTGCTTACAGGAGGTTTTCAGAAGCCTAGAATGGGAAGAGTTAGGGATAAGAGTCAATGGAGAACACCTTAGTAACCTGCGCTTCGCCGATGACATTGCATTGCTGAGTAACTCGGGGGACGAATTGCAACTCATGATTACGGAGTTAGACAAGGAGAGCAGAAAGGTGGGTCTTAAAATTAATCTGCAGAAAACGAAAGTAATGTACAGCAACCTCGGCAAGGAGCAGCGCTTCGAGATAGGTAATAGTGCACTTGAAGTTGTAAAAGACTATGTCTTCTTAGGGCAGGTAATAACCGCAGAGCCGAACCACGAGATTGAAGTAACTAGAAGAATAAGAATGGGGTGGAGCACATTCGGCAAGCACTCTCAAATTATGACAGGTAGATTGCCACTATCCCTCAAGAGGAAGGTATATAACAGCTGTATCTTGCCGGTACTTAGCTACGGAGCAGAAACCTGGAGACTTACAAAGAGGGTTCAGCTTAAATTGAGGACGACGCAGCGAGCAATGGAAAGAAAAATGGTAGGTGTAACCTTAAGAGACAAGAAGAGATCAGAGTGGATTAGGGAACAAACGGGGGTTAAGGATATCATAGCTGAAATCAAGAAGAAGAAATGGACATGGGCAGGGCATGTAGCGCGTAGACAGGATAACCGCTGGTCATTAAGGGTAACTGACTGGATTCCCAGAGAAGGGAAGCGGGTTAGGGGGAGACAGAAGGTTAGGTGGGCAGATGAGATTAAGAAGTTTGCGGGTATAAATTGGCAGCAGCAAGCACAGGACCGGGTTAACTGGCGGAACATGGGAGAGGCCTTTGTCCTGCAGTGGACGTAGTCGGGCTGATGATGATGATGATGATGATGATGATAACAGCCCAGTTGAATTCCTCACATGACAATCCAATGCAGTCAAAATATTTTTGACGTCATAATACAGGCATATCCTCGTTACATGTATACGTATTTCCATTATTTCAATAGAATCACCTTTATAACATACAGTTTATGGAGCTCGGTGCTTGCAAGCATGCAATCATTGGTATGTCTCCAGCGCGCGCATTCATCGATGCTGTTTGACCAGGCAAACATACTGCGTATAACTGGCCACCTGTGAACACATCAGTTTTAGGGGAGCAAACTTATTGGTGTAGGAAAGCGTTCACCAGATGCTCAAGTTAACGAGGTGGTGCTGTGTGCTGTGCCTCATGTTTTGAGCAAAAACGTCATCCCTTGTAACTATAGTGCCCATATGCATTAACATGCGTTTACTATTTAGTGTGATCCATTGGTTCTCCTGACTCGGAGCTCCTCAGATAACGACCATCCAGCCAGGAACTATCGATACCTGCCTCATCAATTCACTCTCTTCGACTGGAATGCCTTTTTCATAGTTCGCCTTTGAGACAACCTCATGTAAGCACACGTGTTCGATATGCGTGTGTCAATGTCCAAAAGTGCAGAGCCAGCGATATCGCGTGCACATTGTATATATAAATGTACGAAGTATCAAGTGATTTGTCCTGCCTGCTGCATTTACTTCGAGGCGCCATTTGGCGGAGAATCATAATTCGAGGATGCAGAGCATAAGAGAAGGCAGGCTCGCGTATGTCATTTTGGGAAAGCAATTGAAAGTGATGTTCAGCATAGTGACACGTTCACGCTCATCAATCAACCTTCTTGTGTGCAGGAACTCGTACTTTGCAGCAGCTTGTTACACAAAGACAGCACAGGTGCCGTACTGCTTGATATCGTCGTGATATTGTAATGATGAAGTCGCACCTGGCAACGTCTCGATTAACTCTTTCTTTTTGTCTTCGAGAATGCCGCGAATAGACAAGCGCGCTCTCAAACTTTCTCATCTCACAACATGTGCTCCTTCCGGAACGCATAATTAAAAGAAGCGGCAAATGTGAGAGGGCCTGTAACATTTTTTAAGCGCCCGAGGGGCTATTGGCAAAATAATGCACTCACATTTCGCAGCTTGGATACCTGGCATACTCACTTTCGGTGCCGTGAACCTCTTTGTGTGCGATTGGTTCGCTAAAGAACATGAACCCTCAAGACACCGCTTTAGAGCCGAGGACGAGAGTGAATTCAAAGTTTCTTTCTTTTTTTAGCCATTTCTGTACTTTCGTATTGGCGTCGTTGGAAGTCGCGGAGCCGTTAAATTACGTTTTTTTCCTCCTCCTTTTTTGCTCTCTCCAGTCGATTTTGTGCGCTCTCTCAACACTTCTCGGCCGTGAGTTCCCTCTGTAAAATACGGATATTGGTAGGAGGTGGTCTTGCAGATTGTCTTCCGACCAATTCCTCTTGTGGTGCTATTTGCGCTTTACTGTGTTAAGGTAAACTCTTTGCTTGTTTAAACTTTGTTTTCTAATTCTAATTTTGGTACTTGCCAAGCGTCCTGAGCTATATTTGTGTTTGCTCTTCGTTCCTGACAAATCTCGGGTGCCCAGAATTGCCAATACTTCTGCGCAAGGAAATCTCTTCGGGTGTTTCCACTGGCACTTCTGTCTTTTCTATGTAATTCCTCTCGTATATAATACTCAATGTTTTTGTTTATCCAATATCAAATAGAATTTAAAGAGAGTGGAAAAAGCATTAGCCCTAATGCAGGCTGCTGGTGTTTTCTGAGCGTGAAGCAATCTTGCAATCACCTCGGTTCATTTAACCATGCGCCTGAATTCTTTCGATTTGTCTGATCGAGCGAGAAAGCTTTGCTATTCATGGCTTCGACCAAGTACGCTTCGGTACATTCTCCATTTAGTTGATAATATGCTACACTGCGGACAGAAAATAATTGCTGAAAAATTCACATAGTTTATTTAAAACTGGACTAAGGATTTACATCACCTTAGGCTTCACCATCAAGAACACAACGTGCAGCCACAAGGGCATGCAGCTTAACACGAAGACAACTTACAAATACCTGGGTGTGTTCTTTTCTTCTGACTGTTCATGGAATGTACATGTTGATTATGTTGTCGCGAAAACTGCGAGGGTGTTAAATTTTATTCAGCGTAACTTACGATCTTCGCATCAGCGACTTAAAGAATGTGCGTATTTGACGTGTGTACGACCAGTCTTAGAGTACGCCTGTGCTGTGTGGGATCCGGCGCAAGTATATCTTAGTGATAAGATAGAAAAAATACAGAACAGGGTGGCAAGGTTCGTCCTGGGACGGTATCAATGGCGGAAAAGCTCTACTGCTATGAAACAAGAATTGAATTGGGAGCTGCTTTCATCGCGTAGAAGGAAATTGCGATTAAAACTTTAATATCTAATATTTAATAATAAAACTGGAATCAATAAGGATATGTATTTACAGATGCCGTATTATTTGTCAAATCGAATTGATCATCCTTTTAAACTGAGAGAATACCGTCCCAGGACTGGAGTTTTTGCAAATTCTTTTTTTGTCAGAACAATACATGAGTGGAATGGGCTCACAAGTGTACAAGTGTCTGCTGTAAATGAAAATTTGTTTCTTTCGAATCTGTAACCCCCTGCTATAACGCCTTCGGGCGCTGCAGGTATACTTCGAATAAAGAATAAAGAACACATTCACGAGTGCAGAAGCGCATCAATGGCCTTGTTTATATAACAATTATATGGCTGTTTTCCAGAGAGAGTTCTATGCTATGTTCTTTTACTCTGACAACAGTAGCTCTGTGGGCACCCTCAGTTAGTTTCTGTTGTCACCGTCACCGATACGTTCCGTATAGTGTTCTAATCGATAAATTCCCTCCACGCCCCGTATGTTCCACGCACAAGTAAATGCAAGCGAGCGCTGATACCAAAAGTGACTTAAGCAAAAAATAATTTCACCGGCTATCTCTACTGCACGAAGGGCGCATGCGACAAAAGCGCCCGCTGCGATACCTACCGTCGACAGCTCCTCGAGCAGAGAGAACGCACCCGGTTGTAGATTCAAGGGTGATAGTGGGAGTTGGAATCGCAGCGTGTTTTAAACACGATAGTCTTTCTTGGGGACCTTCGACGCAAAAACTTTGGTTTGTCTGTCTGTATATTTGTCTGTTTGTCCACCACTACCGCGAATCGAGTACCTTAAACAGCACCAGCCGACCTCCCGAACGGCCGACCCCATCCGCAGCGCCCACTAATGTTGCTCAAAAATCAGCGTTCATACGTGTGCGATTGTCAATTAAAAAGCAATTATTGCGCATATCTGAGGCACCATAACAACACGTTTATAATCTGCATGTTCGTCTTTTACTTGAAAAGGCATACATTAGTAATTCTAAGAACCTTAGCGGTTATCACGCTGTGCTGACCATACAACGCTTGCACGGAAAGGCGAGTGTTTCCAACTCTTTGCTAAGAAGACACGGTGGTGGCCCCTACCCGTCGCCTTGCGTTCCACACCTTACCACCTCTGAGACGGGCGCGAACGCCCCTCTCAGGGCCACGCGCTTTGTTTCTCCCCTTCAAAAAAAAAAAACTGCCAGATGGCGCTCATGTCTCATGTGTCACGTGACTTGATGCGCTCGTATGCCTCCGCTGCACGCTCGAGGCACTGTAACGCAGCGCCTCCGGAATACCGTTCACCGATTTTCTTGCGCAGAACATCAAATAAATGCTTTGTTCACTCTCTCAACACGCAAGACTATCGTCTTTCAACGACGCTTGCAGATTACACACAGATACGGGGCCAATTTTTTCTCAAGCAGCAACTGCGAACTTTTGTGATAAAGCTGTGGTCGCGTGTAATGCCACGTCTGCTATGCCTACGCACATCAGTAGACTGACCCGTGTACTTACTATGCTTCACCTATTTCCTTCGCGTTGAGACACCTTTCGCAGCTCTTTCAGTGCTGTCTAGCACAGAAAGAGCTTGGTGGCTGCATTTGCTTTATTGATATGTGGGGTTAACGTCCCAAAACCACCATATGATTATGAGAGACGCCGTAGCGGAGGGTTCCGGAAATTTCGACCACCTGGGGTACTTTAACGTGCACCCAAATCTGAGCACACGGGCCTACAACATTTCCGCCTCCATCGTAAATGCAGCCGCCGCAGCCGGGATTCAAACCCGCGACCTGCGGGTCAGCAGCCGAGTACCTTAGCCACTAGACACCCGCGGTGGGGCAAGGCTGCATTTTCTTGCACAACAATAAGTAGAATTTCGCAAAATCATATTAAAAAAAGCAGTTATCTTCTCGCTTCACTTCTTATAACATTTTAATGTGTTGCTTTTGCATTTAGTGACTTGCCCTAGCAGCAAAACGATAATTTCTACCCCTACGTTAACCTGCTGTTCTCTTTACACTGTTTGAAACTATGTTAGCTCTCACAAGTTTTTTTCTCCTGCACAGACGCAAAACACTCGCTTTTGAAACAGCATGCCTACGTGTAAATGAGACGAAAGTTTTTAAACGAAAGTGTGGCTTTTCTCGTTATTCCCAAGCAAAAACAAGGCGAGGTGATAAAAAATGTTTCAGAGCTACTTAAAATATAGTGTGAATACGCATTCCACAACCGTTTACCGCGTGAAATAGCTGGAGCCATGGCCATGTTATTCGCAACATAAATGGGGAACTTAATGTCAATATCATCTAGATGAATATGTGAGAAGTCAGGCATTTTCTAGCTAATCATTTAGCAAACCTATCTTAATAGCTTTTGCCGTTGTTTAAGTCAGTGTAGCTTCAAATTGTCTTGTAATAAGCGCGCGAAACTCCAACTTGTGCCTCATTTACAAACGCATCAAGAAAAAAATGCACGCGACAGGTGCAATCATTTTTGTCGCTAGCGTCTTTCTGCTGCTGTTTGTTTCACGACCGTATAAGATTAGATTGCTTTTGTGCTTGTTAAATCTTTCTTTTTAACTGCATCATTTTCGAGTTCCAAACAAGGCCACGTTCACTTTCATTCACTATAACAGCAACCGTGAACATGACTGAACATGAATTATTTTGAAATGCCATCTTGTATATACAACGGTAGTCTATAGCGCCATTATCTAGGACAAAAAAGATCCTGTCATTTGCGCGTAAAGATGCTCACAGTACGTCCACTGCGGCTATACTGAAGAATGCCACGATTGGTTTGCTTTTGACTTCAATGTACCAGTACGGCCCGGCTTTCAGTTCGGCACAATACATTAGTTACGGCGTAGGCTAAGCATTGAACGCTCCCCATGCACGTCAGCCATTGAAACAAACAAGATTGGGAAACAGTTCATCGCATCACAACGATAAACGAGACCCCTCTTTTTGCACTAACCACTCCTTAGATTACAGTGAGCTACGTTGTCACAAACATTGCGAACGTCCCACGGACTCTTCCTTCAGTAGAAATAAGTAATATGATGATGTTCCTACTGATAACGATAAAGTGTCGCAACGAAGAACGAAGGACAGTGAATTGGCGAATCAATATTCATTTTATGAAATGATCACTAGTTTCGAGGCAGTAACTACGCTAGCAAAGTCCTAGCTTGTTATAACAGACAAAATTATTGCGCCGGATACAAGGCGCCAGGCTTCGGTTCTTTGTAAAATTGGTTGTTGTTCGTTTGCGTCCTTTCCGCGTTTGGAGTAGCTGGTGTGCAAAAAGGGCAGCGGTCTTGCCACTATCTTGAGCAATACACGAAGGTCACGAAATTCAGGGAGACGTCGAAGAACCCAAAAATCACGATACACTATAAAATATAATGCGGCAATACATTTCCTTATCGGAGTCAAATGTAACAATACTGCGGTCATTTAATCGGTGGCTGTCTTACGTCGGGTCAGCTCACCTATTTAGGATTTTACGTCCGACAAGTGCAATCTGACTAATAGAGGCACCATAGCAGAGGGCTTCGGAAACTTCGATTTCTTACGACTCTTTAACGTACACATGCATCTAAGCACACAGTAATTCAGCATTCCACATCCATTTGATTGTGGCCACTCGGACCACGATTGAAGATAGCGATCTTAGGGTCGCCAGTCAAGCAACATGTCACCAAAGCAACGTGGCGGGTGTATACGATTGCTAGTGTTTAGCTCAATCTAAAATAGATGGTACTTAGGACACGTATACTCTTTTATAACTCACGTGCTAACACGTCTCTTTAAATGTGCACACAGGATCCGTCTGAGTCGCTGCAAAAGGGGGACATGCTTACCTTCCGTGTACCCATGGCCCTACATCAATGACAAGAAACTGCTAATGAGTGCTAGCTATTGTCAGCAGCACTAGCTAGATGTATGTTTTTTTACATAATTTTGTTGTGTTCAAGTCCAATTAGCTTGTTGTCAAGAGGTTGATCTTTACATCCCCCCACCACATTTTTATAGCTTCTTAAGCGCAAAAAAAAAATCGTCCAAGGAAAGCGAATGAGCACCAAATGAATAATGAAGCAATGAACAAAAGAAAAAGAAAACAAGTAGAGAAAAAACAGATAGCAAACCAAACGCACATACAGCAAACACTATGACAAATATTAGACAGCACGCTTTTCAATATAACGTTCACAGACACGCATATAAGGACGCGACAAGCCTTAAATGACCATTGTATATCTATAACGTTTCTTTTAATTGTCAGACTGAGTTATATGCCCCTAAATTACCATGTAAGTATATACTGCAGTGACATAATGGGAGTGAATGCAGAAGTTTTGCACTTATCTTGAAACTTAGAATAAAAAATGTGAGATCCTGAACCACTCTCTTTGAGAGTGGAACACGATAGCAATATCCTGTCACTAGTGCCTTCTTTCACAGCTTAAATAGTGCATACTTTTCACTCTATGATGCTTGCGAAGTTGCGATTCTTGATTACTGCAATGTAAGAGATAAAGTTGAAAGTGTCGTGTGTCAGGGAAGCTTTCGCACATGACTGTATTTTGTGTAATGTGTAGCATGCTTCAAACATCAAGTAAATATGCGTGTGCGATTTTTTTTTAGCTTTCTAGGCACCCCCAACATGGTGTTAAGAAAATACACACAATAACACGTGTACCTTTGTAATGGGGTGCCGGCCTAGAACCATGAAGTCTTTATGATAATCTCATACTGTGACGCTGGATGACAATGTATGCTTGCACCGTAAAATATTACTGCTATATTACGCGTGGTATTGTGACGGCTGTATTCAGGATGCGTTTGTTTGTAGAGCACGTGCTATTTTCACTGCATTTCCAAGCAGAGAAAATAATTTCACTGTAATTCTAAGCAGACGGGTGGCTTTTCGATGGAACACCTGCTTGTAACGCTAAAGCTTTGGGTTCACATCTTATTCGAAACCGGAAACTTTTATTTTATCTATTTGATTTGCATATTTCTCAATTTTTGTGATGCACGAGATGATTTTTCACTCACAATCAACGAATCCCACGTCGACGCTGGCATCGACACTGACGCCGATACCGGTATTATTGCAAAACGAGCTCTTTAACGCGCTTACATTAAACATCATAAAGTATCTTGAAAATATTGCTGTTAGTTTAATGAATACAAAGTTCAGTTACCGGGCGCAAAACGACTAGAATGATAAATAGTAGGAATGAACTGCGAGCTACGAATGCCCCGCAGCAAGCGTCGACGTCATGATGTATTCGCATCAGACTATAGGTAATACGATTTCTTAAAAACGGTAGATGCTTTGCGCACTGAGCCAGATCGCATTCTTTTATGCACTTGGATCAACGTGATAAGCATTTAAAATGGGATTTCAACAGCGCGAGCTGGAGTATAAGTGAGATTTCAAAGTCGATGCTATAACCAAGCATATTCCTAAAGTTCTTCTCCAAACAGGATCTTCCCACATGTCTACTTTTTTTCCCTTCGGGATTCTATTTTCTACAGTCGTTGCTGCAATAGAGCAATATAGTTCCCTAGTGTCCACGAAGCATCAGTCACCCTCCACCCACCCTTTTTTTTCATCCTGCCCTATCGCACTTCTCCTTCCAAAGTCAGCTACACTTTCGAAAATCTGTGTTCACGAGATCTCCTCTACAAACGACAGTTTATTCCGTATTTCTTTCTTTTAACTTTTCCAGAATGCTCTAGGCGCGGCATACTGTAAATTTTGTGAAGTGCTTCTTACGCTGAGGGGTAGCAAATATCCAAGGAGAGCTTCTACAGCCATACATTAAAGCCCGGATTCTCTGCGTTGTAACATCTCAAGGGAGATCGCCCACAGAGGCGAGAACACATTAAAGGTACCAATAAGGCCCGACATCAGGTGCAAAGTCACTTGTGTCCCATTTCTAAAGACTTCGGCTCATTAGTTGTAGTTGTACATGTCAGACCTGCTAGCTTTTAGGATGTTCGCACGCATATATATTTCCCTTTCTGCAAATAAACTTTTAGTTGATTGTCAGCGCTTGTCCTTTTCTCATGTATGCCTTCTAGTGTGCGTTTGTTTACGCTACAGAAGTTTTACGAAATAAGGTGCCTTCAACGACAGTGCATGAATCATTCTGGCATGGTCACATCATCCAATTTATTCAGTATGAACAGCCCGCACAAAAGGCAAAAGTGTGAATCTCTCAATCTCGATCACACTGAAAAGAAGCAGCCGCACCCCACCTCATACGAGGCCTGTAGTAAGACAAAAATAGAGAAGAGAAAATTTAATTTCGGCACTGAGTCGCAATTGAGTTTCCCGCGCAAGTAGAATTACACGTGACTACAAAAAGTTAGGGGAAACAGCAGTGATTTTCATTAGCTAGTGGAAGGACTGAGAATTACTTCACCTTGTTGCACTTTCTTATCTTCTATGAACTTCCTACTGTTGTGTTTTATATATACGATGCTTCTTATTCAATTGCCTTCCCGAGCGTACTCGGAACGTGATATTCGAAGAGTCACGTTCGGAGAATCAGGTCGAACGTGCTGCCGAGTCGATGCAGCACTCTCTCGACTTAGCTGCCAACGAGTTTTACACGGAATCTATAGTAAAGAATATGAATAGTTTTACTCTGAATCCTCGCTGTTGCATTTCATCTGAATTTTCACCTACAGTCAGATTGCTGTGAGGCGTGTTCATAAAACTATATTGTTGTACTAGAAGACTGAAAGACACTAATTTATTCCATGTGTCTTGTGTTGCATCCGAACGCGTCCATTATTCTGATGTGTGTACAAGATTTATTGACAGCTTTTGCGAAAATGCTTGTTGAAACTAAGAGACAAATTTTCACCAGGGCCTTTATCTCCTGAATATAGCCTAAGTACAATAAGGTTTTAATTTTGTTATGTGTTTTGATTGTTGCTACTGGCAGCAAATGTTAGGGAGGGTGGGACGAGAAGGTTGATGTCCCCATTTGCACAGGGTTTCAGTGCGTCCACTAAGTGTTGGTTGATGTAACCGACCCAATGATATTATGGTTGTGGTTTAAGATCCCAAAATCATGATATGATAAGGAGAGACTGCGTAGTGGATAGCTCCTGAAATTTTGACAAGCTGGGGTTCATTAGCGTTCTCCAAATAATGACGATACACGGGCCCACAAGCAGTATCGCCTCCATCGAAAAAGAGGCCTCCGTGGAAGGTCTTTCATACCACGACCTGCGGGACAGCAGTTGAGCACCATAGCCACTACAGAACCGTTGCGGGCAGCCGTTGCGATCCTATCGCGCGTTACTTGGTTAATGATATTAGGGTTGATTTTAGGCCCCGCCGCGTGTTCAAGTGGCTAAAGTACTCGGCTGCTGACTCGCAGGTCGCGGGATTGAATCCCGGCGGCGGCGGCTGCATTTTCGATGGAGGCGAAAATGCTGAGGCCCGTGTGCTCAGATTTGGGTGCACGTTAAAGAACCCCAGGTGGTCGAAATTTCCGGAGCCCTCCGCTACGGCGTCTCTCATAATCATATGGTGGATTTGGGACGTTAACCCCCACATATCATCAAGGGTTGATTTTAGTGCCGTAGCTAAGGGTCCCAGAGTTATGTTCAGTACAATTCAATACTGACGGTCATGCTTACTTGGAGAGCAGCATCACAATGACAGGCCCTAATAAATGTGAAGCATGTCTAATCGAACATCGTGTCTGTCTGTCTGTCTGTCTGTCTGTCTGTCTGTCTGTCTGTCTGTCTGTCTGTCTGTCTGTCTGTCTGTCTGTCTGTCTGTCTGTCTGTCTGTCTGAGACTTTATACTCTTGAGACCGTATTGTTAAAGGGATTTATACGAAAAATTGTATGGTTTAACATTACTGTATGATGATCAAGAATGACTGGTCACATCATGAAAATTATGAATAACATGTCTTAAAGGGTAGGGCTTGCACGCTTTGAGCATGTTGATATTTCGGCTGTTTCCTTCATTTAATATCGTCTAAAACTGGTATAATAACATGTGTCGGCATGATCAACATAAATGACAAGTGGTAATTTGACAGTCATGACATGCCATGTTAAAAGTGACTTGCATGCCTTGCTCATGGCGCGCTCACAGCCGTTTCGGTAGCCTTATATACATGTTGAATATTGCTTGACGTGACTGTATATATGACGAACATAAATCTCAAGTGGTAATATGGATATTATCACATGTCATGCGCAAGATCACTTGCTTGTGACACTCGTGGCATGCTAGCTACCGTATCTCTGGGTTGTTATGCACTACATTTTGTATTGCATCACTTGTATGCACGACAAACGCAATTGAGGGAACGTAAAATAAATTAATTTACAACATCATTTATACGGCTCATTCTTATTGGGCACTTTAAATCGTTTCACCAGGTTGATATACAACAAGTTTGGCACGGCCCCCTATCCCCTTCATGACCTGACTGTCAGAAAAACGTAAATGTCAAGTGGTGATAGGAAAATCATGACGTCATGTATAACAATATTTGGATGCCACTCTCATAGCGTGCTCCTTGTCGTCTTCCTAGCTTAATATACACCGAAATTGATATTGCATGACGTGACTGAAGGGCAAGCATACATGAGAGGTAGTAAAAAAGAGAGAAAGGAAGGAAGGAACAGGAAGCAAAGGAAAGACAGGAATGTTAACCAGTCTAGATTGACTGGTATGCTACCCTATACACTGAGAACAGGAATAAGAGGGTTCGAGAGAGATAGAAAGGATATAAAAAGTAGGAAGGTTCACTCGACTGCTTGCAGTTTGCTAGACTACACGTGGGGGAAGGGGAATAAAGCAGTAATGGAGCGACAAAAAGAGATGCATGTTGTACAGCAAACCCACAGTGCAGGGTTTTACCAGCGCTTCCTCAGCGATGTTCCCTTCGAGAATTATAGAAAGGCTCTAGTGATTTTCTCCGCTAACGCACGTGAAGTTCATGCACCCAAGGTCTTCCTAGTAAAGCGACGATTATCCAGTCACCCTGGCGAGTCAGGTGATCGTGTTCAGAGTCAGGACAGTGGAACAAGACGTGGTCACAAGTTTCTACACATGAAACTCATTCCATGCATGCCGTGCACAACGCCATTTAATGCCATGCTAACGGAGAGCTTACTTCCTGTTTGCTAAGTAAACTGAGTAGTGCGCGCCATGACTGCATGGTGAACACAAATGACAGGTGTTAACATGCAAATCACGATATGCATGTCATGTTCAGCGTGGTTCACATGCCGCGCTCATGGTGCGTTTGCGGCCGTTACGCTAGCTCAGTCTTCAACAAACTAAGAATAGCTGTAGCGTGACTCTATAATGAACGTAATTTACAGGCCCTAACATGTAAATCTTGACATGAATTTTTCATACATGACTTGCTGCTTACTTGCTGCATCGCATTACATAGATTCCCGAAATTGCGTCGCATCAGCCGGATTGTGTGTTGTTTTTTTACATTTTCTATGCTCACGTCCTCGCTTGCCACGGTTACACTGCTATGTCGACATTTATTAAACAACAAAGACGCAGTACTCCGCGCCGCTAATACAAAAGCCAGCCCCTCCTTAAAACACAGCTAATAATAAAAAACCGCCGCCACTGCGTCAGTGACTCGCCGGCGACAACAGAAAGGCGAGCTGTGTGCTCATGTCACAATGTAATACGCCGAAAAAGAAAAATGTGCGACCGTCGAAATGGTGCGTCCAGCTGGCGTGTGCAGCTGGCACTGGAAACTTCGTTCAATATCCCTGACACTCTTCTCCCTGCACCGATAACTGTACATTTGATCCGCTATAAACCTTATTTTTTACTTTGTGGCTCTGTCTCCGGTGGTTGCAGTACAACTATATGCACCAATTAAAGTCTGTCACATTGAAAACTATGAGGAAGATTAAGGAATACCCCCAGCAAAACATTTTGTGACAGTCATTCGCGGGAACATGGACAAATGGGAAAGTGGTCCAAGACGTATACAGTATCCAGTTTTATTTGTTTGCCGCTGTGTCGCTGTGATGTCTAAATGTGCCCATTTCTTTCGATTTGCGGTTTAGTGGCCTAATTCTTCTCCCCTTTCTAACCTCGGCGTTACTAAGCACTACAGTTTACGTTCGTGGTTTTCTTTTTAACGCATGAAAAGCTACGGGGCAGCGGAGTAGCTTCAGGATTGTGGAACCTTTACCTCTTCGAAGGCTTTCTTGCACTCCCGTCACTGTCAAGAACTGTCGTGGCTTGTGAGCTAAACATTGGTTTTATGTAAGAAGGCCCAACAACTACATATCTTTGTATGTTTCGAAGCGCTACCGATTTCGCGGTGTCAAGATTGCAATAGCAGCAGTACGTATTGCTCCTCATGAACCTTACGGACACTTTAGTCATCGCTCTTCAATACCGATGCCGAAACATTTGTTTCGATGTGATGAAGTAAGGAAATATATGTTTCGACTTTCGGCTATAAAGAAGACGCTTTAAGTTAAGGATAATTCTTATAATGTTAAATGTAGTTTAGACTAAAGTGTGCTTGAAATATTTGGCGAGTCACAGGGAGAAAAGTGTTGAAACTGAGCGAGATACTTGCTCAGATTTTGTTGCCTGCCAGTGCTACTAAGCTTGGTCGGCGCAGAAAACGGATGCCGTCCAAACCCTATTCACCCTACCCGTATTTTCTTGACTCGGCTGGCATGGAGAAACGTCGTCGTGAACTCGTTCATGGCGTAATGTTTTTTTAAAGAAGAAATCATTAAGTGTGAGGCTCACGGAACGGCTTTATGCTCTCCCGTGGTAGATTACCAAGTGCTCTAAATGGCTAACCACTTTCTTGAAACACACCTTTCTTTGTAAATGGTGAAAGGATGGCGAGGAATAACAAGCGTTACATGAAGAGGACAAGGCTTTCTACAAATCGCATTTGTTTCTTTTTTTCTGGGGGGGGGGGGGGAATGAATTCATTTCTTATTCAATGTGGCTTCAGCTTCTTTATTAGCTACCTAAAAGGAGTGTCTGTCCTCATGCAGCATGAGAACTTTCTATGATGCCATATATAACCGCAAAACAAGGGCAATGTCCTGAAATATACCATTGCGACAATGTGAACTGATTAGAATCTCATTACCGAATATACATAAGCAACTCAATCGCATTAGGAAGGACCACTTAGAACTGTGGCGCTTGGGCTAGCTGAGGTCTTACCAAGAGTTTTTTGTCCAAATTTTCGCGCCATAGCTCTTGTCAAGAAGAATAAACAATTGCCAGGACAGAAGGCCAGCTTCTAACATGGCAAACTTGAATTCTTTTCTCGATTTTCGCTTCTGTTTTCTAACCATACTCACGCAGTGAACAACTTGATCGTTATCGTACAATACAGAACTATGAAGAATCTCCTAGGAAAAAAGCTGGGCAATGGGAGTTCGACGAAGCCATTCGCTATGCCATGAAAGTTAAGTTTAGTTAAAGCACGACGAAGCCCTCGTATCTCATGAGAACTTTTCGCGTACTTGACTGCGCCGCCACCTTCATTTGCTCTCTTATACGTTGGCTGTCAGTCAAGACGTGTAAACGTGAGTGCGTGTGCTTGGCAGCCCGAAACCAATTACTAGGCCTCATTTCTTTCCTTTAAACGTGCTTCACTCGGCTTTCAGTGCCGTTAATTCTGCAGTGCTCCCTCGTTTTTGCTTTTGTTTCTGGCTGTTTTTTTGTTTCGTTTTCTTTTGCATTGATTTGTTTGGTTATCGTTCTCAGTGCTTAGTGCAATGAGGCTCAAAGTGACCAGGATGACTTCGTCGAAAGCACATAACTTCCTTCCGGACACAAGTGCGTAAACAGAAACTTGCTGCTACGCAGTATACAACAAAGATTGAAAAAAAAAAATACCCGAATCCCCCACGAGAGAACTCGATTAAGCGCGTTGCAGAAGGGTGAGGGTATCACGTGAATGTTGTGTGATTCGGAATACTTAAATGTTATTTCATCGTCATTTTTCTTATTTATTGAATGAAGGAGAAGCGTTGCTATAGTGTTGCCTTCAACGAGTGGTCGTACACTAACGTTGGGTTGTGCCCCACTACTGGTTGAAGGTACTTTTGTTTCCATAGCATCTACTCAAGTAAAGCAAAGCGTCAAGTCAATCGAAAGCCTAGTAGAGACGCGCTTTACTGAATTTCGACCGTGGTATCCAGTTCCTATACATATACAGGGTGGCCAGTGAATAGTTGCGCGAACAGTCAGTTGTTTACTGGCAGTCACTGCCAACGTCAGCACAAAGGCATGGGAGCTACAGTTGCCACAAGACGTAAGCATGCGGCACGAGTCCAGAGACTCCAGCATGCGCAGTGGAGGTGTGGACGGCGCCTCCATCGCCGGGTGCGTAACCTCGTGCGACTAAGAATTGTTCCGCTTTTAAAACATAAGAGAAAGTAAAACAAAAAGGCGCGATGAAAGTTTACCGAATGGCGGGAGCTTCCACGACAGTTCTTACTTTACTTTCCGTGTACTTCGGTTGTATCTCTCTATGTTTTATTTTTTTATTCTTGTCTAGAAGCAACCTTTGGAATGTTGTTTTGGTAACAATGTTGTCCCATTTCCTCAGTAATTTTCTTTTACTCTTTCTGCTCAAAAAATAAATAATCTAATATAGTTGAAGATTACGTGAATGGTCATTGTTGCAGTACTGAAATAGACGTGAGTGTTATAACCACTCAAGCTTTTGTATTGCCCTTCTTATTTGTATTGCACTTCGTTCATTCTATTGAAATCTAGTGCATGACTTCTTCTAGTGATGCGGGTCATATAGAACGTAAGGAAAGAGAGAGAGTGAAATGTAATGATGAAAGGCCGCGAAATAAACATTCGATTTGCGACCCAGTACAGGAAAAGGGGTAAGGTGAGAAAAAGAACTAAAGAAGATAAAAATGAAAGAGGCGGGTACGTATAGGTACAAGGACACATAAAAACACACAGGAGTGTCATAATTCTTCGACAAGGTGGGTCAGTAGTAGAAGCCTTAACAGAGTCTTCGTCGCTGTCTGGCGTGAAGATCGATAATTCCAGCGTTTCAAAATTGATTGCTCAGAAAATGGCCATTCATTGGAATGCTCTAGAGTTTGCGCGGAACTGCAGAAAAAAAAAGCCAGAGTTCCGCCGCAAGGGCGAAGCAATGAATGCGATAGCAACAACTTGCAATGTAACGCTGAAAATGGCAAGCAGATTAAAACGTACCGCGCGCTGCCTGCGCGAAAATGGCGCATGAAAAGAACATACACAGGAAAGAGAGCAAACTAACAACTTTTACCGTTCAACACTTAACGTGCTGTTTAAACGAAAACGACGCACGAAACGTAATCACAAGTGCAGATGAGTGCAATCCAAAAAGTGTCCAAGTTGTTACACTTTGCTGTGATGAAAAGCATGCTCTTTTTGCAAAGGGGTACAGTGAGCGAAGTGACCTTAGCGGGTTCGGCAACTGACTCAATCATTCCGCTGAACGGCGAAGGCACACGATTCTCCATACGAAAAAATAAGTGCGTGTGCACAAGCATCTAATCCACCTCCCCCGTCCCCAATTCACGGCGCAAAGTACGCTTGGGAGATGAGCGCGCGTTGTCACTTCTTGACAAACTGGGCACCGAGCAGGGGCGGTTTTTTTTTTGTCTGTCTTGATTTTTCATATATGTATATAGATACGTATCTATATACGGTGATTGATTGATTGATTTATTTGTGGGGTTTAACGTCCCAAAACCGCCATATGATTATGAGAGACGCCGTAGTGGAGGGCTCCGGAAATTTTGACCACCTGGGGTTCTCTAAAGTGCACCCAAATCTGAGCACACGGGCCTACAACATTTCCGCCTCCATCGGAAATGCAGCCGCCGCAGCCGGGATTTGAACCCACGACCTGCGGGTCAGCAGCCGAGTACCTTAGCCACTAGACCACCGCGGCGGGGCAACACACATATAAGGTGAATGACGGCAATGGTGACGACGGAAAAGAACCAGCCGAGACTGTTCATATAATTGATATCGCAATAAAAGCAGCAATTTAAACAGGAACAATTTTTGTGAAAAGTGAAACGTGATTATGGCTAAAAGTGAATACGAAATGAGCATGAGCGATTAACTTTTTCGTTCGAAAACCAGCGTTAGAATCGTGGCGAATGCTGTTAATATTAGAAAGGTAGTTATTTCTACAGTGTTATCAGACAAAATAACCGTCGTAAAACAATGAAACGCATTGAGTAATCGCAGTCGCGCAAGAACGGCACGAGATGGTTATCGTAAATTTGGAACCTCTGGGTCATATTTTCATAATACGTTACGCTGCGTCGAATACGTAATAAAACGTCTCTCACCCAGCGCAAGCTATCCACTCATCACTTTGAGCGACCGTGATACATAGGTAGCGGTGTAACAAACAAGCAGTTCTATAATCACACCCATATTTATTATGGTGTGAAACAGTACAGCACATTCTATTTGCTAACGCATTCTCAGACAACCTTGTCTCGTAGTAAGAATTGACTTCCTAAACTGGTCATTGCTCCATGTCGACAGCCAAATAATGCTTGTTCCATCGTGTCGAGTAACTCTCACAATCTCAGCCAACCTGATTGAAGTTCACCGTGGCGACCAAAGATATACACGCAGTTTGGTTCTTGCACAGACCTCTAATTATGGTCGGCGAAACTATTCGATGTTGACGCCAGCAGCATGGTGCAATTCCTGCCGCACAGCACCCAAGCAGAAAAAGTAATCCATGCTGGTTAAAAAAAAACACCAATCAAATAGCACTTAGGCAAACAGAAATCCCCAAACAACTACTTCAAAATTTTCGCACATTGTATTCGCTGTCATGTTCTTCTTCTTGCTATACTTATATTTTTTTCATGACCCATTTAAATATTCTTCCTGCGCATAACATCAGCTTTCCCGTTAAACAGACTTTTCCGGCACATGAAGTTGAGTGGGATTAGGGTGTTCTTCCAGGGTCGCTCCAGTCGCGTTGGCTGGGTCAAATTAAGCTATTAAGTAGCGCAGAGTTTCAAGTGGCATCGTAAATGATTTTGATGGTATAAAGATGGAAAAATTGGTATCACTAGAAGATACCGCGAAGATCTGTGAGAATATTTTCAGTGCAAAAGAATTGGTAGTTTATGAAATCAAAATCACCTCATTGTAAACAATTTAACGTGAAACTTGTGGACACTAAGAAACTAAAAACACAGAGCAAACTTAAACAAAATTTATTGGTCGCTACTTAGGATGAAAAATAAAGAACAGAGAAACTCAGACGAGCACTTAGTGTGTTTTGTTCACAGGCAAAGATGATTTTTCGTGCAGAACCATTGATGCCGACATTAACAGCTAATTTATGCGCAACAAGCTGTTGTGTTAAATTAAGTGCAATGAAATGAAAGGCAGTCGCCGTCAGTGACAATTTCGGTGCGCAGAACTAAAGGTTGCAGGAAACAAGAAACTGGCAAGTAGGTGGGCCTTCGACCTATGACGCTTTGCCGCACACAATACTTCTTCTATTAGGTGCTGTTCTTCCGGAGTGAAAGATGCCTGCACTTATACAAAAGCTGAACCACTTTAACACACCCTATTTGCGATGTTCGACCAACATGTAGGTCAAATAACTACTAACATGTGATATTTTATTGTTTCTGGAGAAGAGACACGCCCTCACTGACACCACTGTCGTAAGTGCTGTTTATTAGAGTCACTTACGAGATTTAAATTATTTGTGTATTCATAATGCTCGGCTTTTTGGCTGTCCTTCAGTACGAATTAGCATCGGAGATCAAGCGAGAGTAAGGAAAATTGCGTGGCTACTTCAACACAAAAGTCTTTTATGCCACGGTCCACCAAATATTCATTGACATCATTTGCCCCATGGATTTGATGTGTGTAAAACGTGCACGAACAAATGACAATCAGATACGACAAGAGCAAAATTTCCCTAATTTGGATGACCTGGTAGTCAGACCCATGGCATTTCACTACACGACGACATGTGCCGTGCACTCGACCCAATGCGCTACCAATGATCATGCATTCGACCTTACTAACATGCCTTGCATTTCTCACACCCTCTGATTGGGGTGCTGGCACCATTGGGGATCACAGAATTGAAATATCTGCACCATGAAACTAACGAGCGCTGACCTTGAGTGCTCTAGTGTGGCACGTAACCAGAATTTTTTCGACAAAACAAAATTGTCGAGGGGGGGGGGGGGGGAGGGGGATTGGGCTGGTGTGCTGCCTCTTGCTCAAGTAGCTTGAGCGCGACGGAGGCCCTCGGTGCCGTGGAACACACGCCAACGGAAAGCGCAACGTGATTATTACCTGCCCTAAGTCGACATAGTCTTTTGTAACTTGAAGTGCACTATTGCCTATCTCGAAGCGCTGCCATCTTTCGAGGTTATTGTACATTACTGTCGTTTTCTGTAGAGTAATTTGAAGACCCACCTTTCTGCTCTGCTTGTCTAACTCCGTAATCATGAGTAGAAATTCGTCCCCTGAGTTACTCAGCAACGCAATGTCATCGGCGAAGCCCAGGTTACTAAAGTACTCTCCATTAACTCTTATTCCTAACTGTTCCCATTCTAGGCCTCTGAAAACCTGTAAGCACGCGGTAAATAGAATTGGTGAGATTGTATCCCCCTGCCTTACACCCTTCTTGATTGGTATTATGTTGCTTTCTTTATAAACCACTACGGTAGCAGCTGATCCCCGATAGATTTCTTCCAGGATGCGTATATATGCTTCATCGACGCCCTGATTTCTCAGTGTCCGCACGACTAGTGATATTTCGACTGAATCAAACGCCTTCTCGTAATCAATGAAGGCTATGTATGGTGGTTGGCTGTATTCTGATCATTTCTCTATTACCTGATTGATAGTATGAATGTGGTTGATTGTTGAGTAGCCTGTTCGAAAGCCTGCTTGTTCCTTTGGTTGATAGTATTCTAATGTTGTCTTAATTGTGTTAGCGATTACCTTTGTAAATAGCTTGTATACTACGGAGAGCAAGCTGATCGGCCTGTAACTTTTCAAATTCTTGTCATCTGCTTTCTCATGTATTAATATAATGTTAGCATCGTTCCAAGACTCTGGTACTTTTTCCATCAGGAGACACCTCGTAAACAGGGTGGCTAGTTTTTTCAACGCAATCTGTCTTCCATCTTTCAGCAGATCTGATGTTACCTGATCCTCACCAGCAGCTTTGAAGCTAGAGAAATGGCCGCGAGCGCATCATGAGTATGGCATGTAATGTGTTTACATGACACGCGTGTTGTGGTTATCATGTTTTGAAATGTTATTTACCTTCGTAGTCTATTCGCATCACGAAATACCAAATTTGGTATATGTGTCTCTCACGAAATGGCCGAGAGTGCATCATAAGTGTGGCATGTAGTCATGTCTTATGAGTCATGACTTACATGTCATGATTTCCATGTTAGAGTCTGTCGCTTATGCTTTCCTTGCAGTCATGTCATACTATACCAGTTTGGCAACATGTGATGTAAATGGAACCAACGCAAGAGCAGCAGGACCATGAAATGTAAATTATGACATTCATGACGTACATGTCATAATTTTCATGTTATGACTAGTCAATTACGCTCATCATACAATCATGTTATACCATACCGATTTCGGTATCGATACCATTGTCGAAATGGCCAGGAGAGCAAAAAGTTGTAAACGGATACATAGATAGATAGATAGATAGATAGATAGATAGATACGCTCAATGTCTCTGAAGTTCGCTAGAAAATGCTTCGCATTTAAAACCTATATAGTACCAATGGCACAGTGGGGCTTGAACCTGGGTCCGCTGGGTGCCAGCACAGTATTTTACCACTTAGCCACGCCGGTGCTTGGAGCTAGGTCACGAACTTGACTTAGACAGGCTTGAAGTCGGGAAAGCAATCACGTTAATGCAACTTATAAAGCGTTTTAAAACAGCGAACGAACAAGCCATCGTCGCTGTAATGCGAATAGTGTAACGAGTGGGTCGTGTAATTCTCCAATCTATTACAAAAATTTTTGTTCAGGTATAAACTGTGGTGCATACCCACTTCAGGCATAGTTCCTCATCATCGTCAGTGACTGCATGAGCGATTCGCACGAAATTCCTCGCAATAGTTTAGCGCATACCACACTTCTCAGAAGAATGACGATAAAATAGCATAGCGATTGCCAGCCTACTACCCTAAAATGTTTATTATTTATGCTGTAGTGGGCATCAAGCAAGTATGCTTCCAGCAGTTACCCAGTGAGTGTTTAGAAAAGGCTTTAAAAGGCCGCTCTTTTAGCTTTCGCTGTGACTGTGCTGCGCCTTCCGCGCAGGTCTGGCGTTTTCTCACTTTTGTGTTGTACCGATCTGTCTAATGCAGAGACCAACCATATTTTAGGAGCGAAGCTTTTTATGGCCGCGGCTTGTCCGTTGACGTCGGCGTTCTGCGCCCTAGCCGCCACTTACGATGATGTTGATGACAATGAAGCACAAGCACGTTCCAGACCACACATTTTCTTTCTGCCATCAGGGCACAGCATATGCAAGGTACCCTATATACGCCATCACGATTACGATAACGTGGATCATGGCGAAGATGATGATGATCACAACGACTGGCTTGTGCAGTGGCTGTCTCAATATGCTCTGCAAAACATTTCGTACGACTGGAAGAAACCTTCAAGCACCAAGAGAACGTGCAGAGGCTTCGTCTTTGCCAACTTTAGGCTAGATTAGATAGCATAAATCACTAATAATGAAGACAAAACGAAATTCACAACTCAACACAGCATACAACATTCCACCATTAAACATTGTATGCAACTGTACAACATTATGTCATTCATTCACTAGAATGATTTACGCGGTAACTCCAAACAATCACGGCGCTTCAAGCGCTCATGATCATTGACTTCGTGGATATGCCACAAATTTGTGACTTTTATATTTGGTCAAGGTGCCACACAATCAACTAAATGGTGTTCGGAGCTACCCTATAATTTTATAATTAGGCCCCGCCTAATATGCTGGAAGTATCCAGAAAACCGGGCATTTTTTTCTGATTTTCTGTGTATAGACAACATTTCACTTTGACCTGTATAGGACGGGCGTGTTTCGTATAACAGGTGCACTTTTCGGGAACTCATCGTGGACACTGTAGAAGGGTAGACCACAAAGTTTTCATAGCAAAGCCCCTGCCTCAACCGCTCCGCACTTATGCATAGAACGTCTCGTTTGAGACGATGTAGTGAGCTTCGCAGAGAGGTTCTAAACATCCTAAAGAAAAGACCTCAGCATGATGATCTTCTCCGGGGAACCGGATGTGCACCAAAACATCACTCACATTTCGATATCCATGCCCGAAGCTGAGCCGACAGTTCCACATTCGCCGCTGTCAGTTCACGCTGTGCCGTAAAATCTCCTCGAAGCGAGTATTTACATAATGTTTTTAAGTGGAAAACAAGAAAAAACTTGTCTGACTAGGACGGTCAGTGCATGGTCGAAGCAGAGCAGAGCGTCGATCATGCTGCGCATAAATTCCGCCGCACCAACCTAATGCCTCCTACCAGATTTCAATATTCTTTGCTGCATACTTGAGTGCATCGCTGCTGTTTTAAATATTTTGTCTAAGTTTACGTGAGTGAGTTTCGAGGGTATTTAGTCGGTGTTCGCAATGCGTCTCGCAGTAGCAACTGCAGTACTGTTGTGCTGTGAAGCCATCTTACGGCACGAACACCATCTCGGCGCGCTGCTGGGATTTAGCTCACTGGCCACCGCTATTTAAGTCCTGAGAACTTTCCCTCAATTCATCGTGAGGGTTATGTTAGCGCAAATGGCAAATAGAGCCGGGAGGGGTAGGAAGAGACTTAGTCTCGCCCGAAAATGGTGCCAGACAAAAAGTAAATGGAGACACAACATCAAAACACCTAATTTTAAAGTTCACTGCAGAAACGATGGTGACTGTCGTCGTTCATAGTTGGTTGTAAGATTAATTGTAGAGCTTGTATCTTTTTCTGTTTTCTTCATTTATGTGAATTCACGTAGAAGAAACGTTGCAGTATGCACATCATAATGAGAAAACGTGGAGCCATTTCTAAAGGCATCATTTGGGAAATGTAACGATTCATCATCTCGCTAAAGCTGCCACCAACGTTATAATTGTTTTTCTACGTTTGAACGTATATTGTTTTCCTGCCTAGGCCCTGCGGAGCAAAATCGAATAACCAGCTCTCCACAAAAAAAAATCAAATACAACAGCGTGCTTTCAGACTTAATGTTATTGCTGTAGTGAAAGCTTTTGCAGAAATGATCAAGTTACCTTGCCCAGATTTAGATGAAGGCCCCTGTTCATAAAAACATGCTAATGCTGTAACTAGTCCGAAGAAAACATTTCGGTCCATTATGGCATTCTGTATATTATTCGCGAAGACGCGGCCACCCAATTGCAAAGAGCATTGGCGAAATAACTTGGTGAATTCGAGCCAAAGGTTTGTTTGAACGTTTTCCTTCTTTCTTAGGACCAAGATGCCTTTTAAAGAGTATCTAAAGCTTCTATTTTCTCTGAGTCCTTTAAAATGCTTTATTTGACCTTGTAGAAGCTTGTTCCCACATTTGCCGTCACACCTAAAGAAACATTCTTGAAAAAAAAAAGAATAACGATGCGCACGGACACATGATGGGCCATGCAAAATAAAGAGCTTAGGTATTCAAATGGTCCCTCATCGTGACCTATCCATGGCCAAAAGCAAGCCCCTGCTACAAGTAGTTGACTGAAGTAGTGACACTTAAGCCTCGACAGTAACCACGAGCAGAAGTGGTATACCTAACATTGTCACGAGCCACTGCTTGATGCATAGACCAGATCCTGATTGATAGCTGGTCTAAGAATGCCGTGTTTCAAGAAGAGTTTCAGAAAAACTTTCTTCGTTTGTTTTATCTGCGAGAATTACTTATGGATTGAAAGGAATGTTGCAAGAGTAGCCTGGCTTTGCTTTTTTTGTTTTTTTTTGTGGAGCATTTTTTGGGCAAAGAGCTCCCTTGTTTTATCTCTCCCTGTCAATTTACGGTGTTTGATTAGGCTATGGCGTTCTATATGCCATTGAAGGCAAAGCGTTGCAACTCCCAAGTTTATTCTTATTTCTTTAAATTCTTTTGTACAAAATGATCGTAAGTGTAGATGTTCCAAAAAAGCCCTCTAGAAAAAGAAAGTAAATTACAGACATAATGGACTCACATATGCAGCGAACACGCATGATGAGGTGATTAGTTGTAGTTAAGATGGCGGAAGTCGCGATTGCTTGGCAACTGTCGCTGCATTGGAGGTCTCCTTGCTAAGAATTGTGACGACATCTTTTACGACTATAAGTAAAGACTTTAACATTAAAATAGCACTTCGGAAGTGTGAATAAAAAATTAATAGGTAACGAATAATGTAATAATGGCTGGTCATCACACGAAGGGTTTCAATTCATCATACTGTTTACATCCGAGACATACGCACCAAGATTGTCCAGTAGGTAAGGCACTAGGCTGCTGACTCGCAGGTTGTGGGATTGAATCCTGCTTGCGGCAGCCACAATTTCGATGCAGGCGGAAATGTTTGAGGCCCGTGTGCATGATTTAGGTGCACGTTTACGAACTGTAGGTGGACGAATTTTTCGGAATCCTCTACTACGACGTCTCTTCATGTTCCTTCGGTGGTTTTGGTACAATAAATCCTAACAATTTGTTGTTAACACATTCAACACATGCCGATGTTTTCAGAAGAAAATATTTTTGTAGTTTATTCACGTAATCACATATACGAGTAATTTTTTTCAGTTGCGAACAAGGTATGAATATGAACTTCTCAACTTGTAAAAGAGCATTCCGATTTTTTTGACACTCAGCGGAATAAAAAAATAATTACAAATCACCTGAGAGGCTGCGAACTGAAGCCAGTGATATACTCCCCAAATATAAGCAAAAACACTAAAAGAAATTGTAAAATGCCTTAAGACGAAAAAGCTAACCATAATAATAATGGTGGTAACTTTATTCTTGAGTTTTTTTTGTCGAAGCTGAGACACTCAAGGTCAATATTTGAACTGCTTTCCTTTCATCCTCTAGGGACCATTTTCAAAGAACCTTTACACCGAAAGAAATTGGATTTTATAGCTTTTCTACTGTACCGTCTGTCGAGGTGCTGCTCAAACTTAATTAGGACTGAAACTTTGAATTCTTTTTTTCCCCGGTCCGCTTGTGTTTCTCCAGTCTCGCACTAAGTGAACAGCCAGAACTGATGTAGAAGCAGCAAAAAAAAAAAAATGCCAGTGATAGTCCTGGTGGAAACGAAGCATGATTGAGAGATAATTTTTTCTTTCAGTAAGCGTGCTCTTAGCCGGCAATTCTGAACAGCGTGCTAGATCATTGTCACGCCGTATGGTATGAGTTATCATTCATCAGAGCAAAATAAAACTGAAGTATAACATGTTGAGGTATTTAGTTCATATATTGAGTAGAGACGTTTGAACTAACCGAGGAGAACACGTTAACAACGTAGAATACGCACTTAAGTGAAGCCTAAGCATGCAACTGTTGGAAGTCGGCGCTTCATGTGACTGCATGGTATATGTTTCTGGTGTATTTTCTTCAGGCAGCTCAAACGCATCTGTTGAAGAAGAAGCAAAAGCTAGAACAGTTCTCCTTGGTGTCTCAAAACTATTATATAATGTCTTGGCTAGCAGGCGCTTTGCCTGAAGCATGTCAAACCTTGTCTGATTTACTATACTCTGTAGGCACAAAGTAGCCAGGTTTATTGGGTGCCTTGTTTACTAGTAAGACTTGGCATAGGCAATTTTTCCGTGTTCTGTCGAAGTCAGTTCATGTTTTCAATGTCGTTGTTGAATCGGTTCTTGAATTCAGGTGACAGTTTCATTTTAGGTTTTCTTTCCTAGTTTTACTTATCCGTCTTGCTGTCTACACGTCCTAAATAATTTGAGGATGCCCCGCCGTGGTGGTCTTGTGGCTAAGGTACTCGACAACTGACCCGCAGATTGCGGAACCGAATCCAGGCTGCGGCGGCCGCATTTTCGATGGAGGCGAAAATGCTGTAGGCCCGTGTGCTTTGATTTGGGTAGACGTTAAAGAGCCCCAGGTGGTCGAAATTTCCGGAGCCCTTTACTACGGCGTCTCTCGTAATCACATAGTAGTTTAGGGAAGTTAAACCCCCCGAATCAAACAAAGTATTTGAGGATTTCAAGTTTGGCCAAAAGTCGTCCTCCAATATTTCGTTAATGTGCCCCCCGTATTTCGCATCAAAACATTGAATAAAAACGAAGATCCGAAGAAGCTTGACTCAACGTAGATTCCAAGAGTATGCGTTGGAGCTGCTGCAATATTTTTGTCGCACTTTTTTAGCACCCGTTTTGTGACACCCGTTTTAATTTTTGGAGAAATACAAGTGCTTCCAGTACTGGGTTTTACTGCCGCCAACAGGCAGGAAAACCGGAGATATCTTCCATTCAAGAATTGATCATGTTTAACTAAAAAAATGCATGACTACGATGAGTCAGTCAGCGTGGGCGAAGAACATAGTTGATGTGGGAGCGAGGAACTATTGTCCAAGGAAGTCGTAGCCTTTCCTCTTGTGTCCTATTTCACAGCTTTCGTTTCAGGTTGCAGGTCACTCTCAAAGTAGGTTTTAATATTGCGCTGTGAAAGTTCACATATAGCTACGGGCGCAAGCCTTTCATCCAGGCTGGAGAGGTACCTGCACGTGCTTTTAACTTTTTTTTAAAGTGTCACAAAAAAGAGAAACCTTGCGGTTTATTAATGTATGTATATATTATCACTTTAGTTTCAAATTAGTTCTGTTTATTATTTGCTCACATTCAACTCACAAGATCTGCGGAAAGTGGCGTGTAAGTGAATATCACTTGTTAGTTCGGCACCCAGCTTTTGATGTTGAGCAAATGTTTTTTTTTCTTTTATACGATGTTTCATAATCTCTAAAACTTGGCCTTGAGATCATTAACACACGCTCATTAGGCAAAGAAACAAACTGTGAACACAAGAAGATTACTTCGTTCTTCGCGAGGAACTGACATTTTGGAGGCTAGAAAAAAGAGGGGCTTTATGTATCACATAAAACCGAACGGTTGTCTTCAACAATCGAAGCTTTGCAACACTGTTAAATGTGTAATACACTCCTCGCCGGTACCTTTTACATTAAATCCTGGTGCGACATCTAGGTAATCAGATCATTTTTTATCAAAATATACGTTCTACTTATTTTCACAGCTCTAAAGACAGTAGTGAACCGAAAACCCTGATGTAACTCGAGCATGCAAACTGGTCTAAATCAAATAAGAAATGACTGCTGATCGCAATGTGTTATCATGTACATTGTTTTGTTCTTGTTTATATCAAGTGGCCTGAGCGCAGTACCTTTGTATTAACCTGGTTCAGCTAAAAAAACAGAATAAATACAGAGATAAGAGGGCAGAGAAAAATGATTCTGAAATCCCGCTTGATGTCGTAAAGCTCGCCTACTGTTTGGACTACTCAAGGCGTTTCCTGCAATTTCTGTTTCAGTCTTCTTTCAGTTTTACCCCTGATCCACAGCAAGCAGAACCGAGCGTATCCATCTTCATCCTGACAGCATGTGGTAATCGCCAGTGCTAAACGAGGAGCGTGATGTTTCGCGACAATTGTTGCAACACTGGATGTTCAAAGAGAGCGCTGTAGCTTTCGCTTCGAACCTTTTCCGTTACTTCAAGACAGGACTACCCTGTTTCTTTTGCTCTCTCTTCCTCACTATCTGACCTTTGCCCCACAGTGGAAAGAAATATGATTGTGAGATATGCCAAAGGGGGGGGGGGCTCCGGAAAGTTCGACCGCTGGTGTTCTTTAACGTGCCCTGGCACCGCACAGCACACGGGCCTCTGCCATTTCACCTCCATCCAAAATCCACTACCACCACCAGGATCGAGCCCCGCCACAGTGGTCTAGTGGCTAAGGTACTTGGATGCTGACCCGCAGGTCGCGGGAATAAATCCCGGCTGTGGCGGCTGCATTTCCGATGGAGGCGGAAATGTTGTAGGCCCGTGTACTCAGATTTGGGTGCACGTTAAAGAACCCCAGGTCGTCGAAATTGCCGGAGCCCTCCACTACGGCGTCTCTCATAATCAAATAGTGGTTTTGGGACGTTAAACCCCACAAATCAATCAATCAATCAAACCACCAGGATCGAACCCGTCACCTTTAGATCAGCAGCCGGGCACCCCATAGTCACTGGTCCACCAAGGCGGACGACATTCCGTCGTAAAGGGCCTGAAAAATAGAGACTAGGGGTTGTTGCGAAGCGCACCTCTGACGACGTTACGAAGGGCGCTACGAATCTCACCGCTGCAACCACTGTTTCGAAAGACGGCGACGCCAACACGGTCCCGAAGGCGCCACTGCTTCGAACTCCGCCGGAAAGGTCACCAGCCGTTTGGTAGCGTCGGTTTTTCAGCTCGCGACTGCTTCTGCGCAGAGCTGATAGACGAGCGGACGAGACGACGGTGAGTTAAACAAGGTTTATGTACAGCATATATACAGAGGCGTTACAAATTCGGCACTGGGGCCGACAGAGACTCGAAGAGCCGAGCTCTCCTCTCTAACACATAGGTCTGCTCTAAAATGGGTCCGCTGTAAAAAGGGGTCTCTCTCGACGCGCCGCAGGGCTTCTTTTATGTGCCCCGGGTCCGACCCAAATGTCCAACCAGAAGCGCCGCTGGTCGTGAGGCCAGACTCCTCCAATGGGGTCGCCGCTGGGCCGCGTCCTTCTTTTTCATCGAATCTGGAGAGGCTGCGCTGCAGGTGGCTGCACGCAAGGACGAGTGACGTCGCCGCGCATTGCGTCACCCCCCCCCCCCCCCCGACAGGAAGACGCCGGTTGTTTACGGGCTCGCTGGCTGCGCTGACTCACAGCACGTGCGCGCCAGAAAGGCGCCGCGCGTGTTTACGCCGTTGAGTTGTTCGCGTCAGGCGGGCTGGCCTTGACACAGATTGCTTTTTTCAGAGGCACGGACGTCCGCTGTGGACTCGCAGGCATAACAGCACCCCCGCCGCCAGACAATGCGCAGAAAAGACGAGCTGCTTCCACGTGACTCGGATGACAGGCGCGCTCGTTCGCCAGGTCCCTCCAGGTTCGCCTCCATGGCCATGGGGAGAATGCAGCTCCAGACTCCGTTCCGGGTACACATCCCATTCTTGAGGACGGATCCCAGCTCCACTGGCTTGTCGCCACAACTTTACGACCAGCTTCGCTCGTCTCTAACGATCCTTGGTTTCAGCACTTGTCGATGGTTCTGCAACTTGCGAAGAACGGTTCGACAACAGAAAACACAGGACACAAGCAAGTGCCCTCGCTCACCCGACAGAACACCAGACAAAGTATAGTACAACATATACCTAGCTACGCGTCTATCGGAATTTCGTTCCCTCTACATCAAGAGGCACACGTTGGACACAAGTCTCTTAAAATGAGAACTCAATTTTTTTTACACGTACAACAACGTAACGAATTAGAATACAACAAAGTTGGCTCCTTGAGCTCACTCTGGACGAGAGCGCTCAGCTCAGGTCGTGATGAGGTCAAAATTTTGCCCCGAAACGCCAGCGAGAAACCGAAAGGTTGAGAAGGTACTAGCTAGAACGCACTGCTCAATGCACCTGCATTAGCGTTTAGCTTTCCTTTTTTCTTTAGCGAACGTCAAGTTGAGCTGTTGGAGTATCGCCCTCCACTTCAGTAACCGGCCACTTTTAGGCGACGATACCTATGTGGTACCAAGAGCTGCTCATACTTGCGACGTTGCACGGCGGAACAACGACACGGCTTGCTACGGATTGGCTCCTCACAAGTTAGCTCGGTATCGTGTTCGATCACCGTCGTGTTTCCTCGACAGTCCGAAAACACGTCTTCAAACCCCAAAACAATCTCTCTCAGGTCCTCCTTCTGGACTTCACTTAACCTAGGTTCTAGGTTCAACTGCTCCAAGGTTACCTCCGATCCCCTTTCGATTACATCACTAGAACTCAAAATTTCCGCTCCCTCTTCCTCTGAAGCACTTAAAAGTAAATTTACGACTGCTTTCAAGTTACTGTGATAAAATTTGTTTGGCTGCCTTCCTAATTTCACTTCATAATTCGTATCGGAAAGCTTCGATATTACTTTGGCAGGCCCTTCCCAATCAACCTCAAGCTTGTTCCTTTTGGAGGGCTGCAGCAGCATTACCTGACTTCCTACTTCAAAAGCACGCTTCTTTGCCGATTTGTCGTAGTACTCCTTCGACAACATTTGTGAAGCTTTCATGTGGCTTTCCTCTGGCGCTTTAATCGAGAAGTCCTCACGCTGCTCTTGAATGAGCGTCTCTCTATCAACCCTCGACAGCTCGCTACAACTTTCCGCTACAGGCGAGAGCGTTGCAACCCTCTCGCTCTGACTCAATGGCGCCATGTCTCCCCCTACGCATACCGCGCCGGTCGCTTCGACGACGGGCCGCTCGCGTGACTGCTCACATGACTCACGCGGAAAATTTCCTTTCTGGGGTTCCGTCGACCCGCCGACAATGTCACTTGAAAGTTCACCACATTGAACAAGATCAAGCTTCCGCGAAAGCATCCGCGCTTGCGATCGCGTGAGGGCCATGTACGATAAGTTGGGGAAGAACAATTTACCCTGCTCTTTGAGAAGCTGCTCTGAGTTGTTGGAGAAAAGATAAGGAAAACGATCGTTTAGCGCGGCAGACACAGCCGCTTCGGTGCGAAGCTTACCGAACGGGCCTTCAATGACAACCGTGGCGATTGGTAAGCGAGCACTCTGCTCCTCGGCGACTTGCCTGATCCACGCGCATTCTCCTGTAAAGTCATCCGGAGACACCAATGAAGGATGGACAACGTCCATGGTTGCCGTGGAGTCTCTAAGTGCTGGACACGCTTTCCCGTTCACACTAATTTCTCTGAGATATGGCTCTAACAACCGCATGTCCTTTTCCGATTCTCGAATTGTTGCGAAAGCAAACTTTTGCTTACAGTTTAACGCGATGTGCCCTTCCTTTTTGCAGTTGTAGCAGATTAGTGACTTCCGTGATTCAAACGCCCGTGTGGTATCAGTGCGTTGTTCAGGAACCTCACTCGATTTCTCCGCTTCTGTTTGCCCTTCCCCTACACTGTCCTACGTAAGGGACGGGTCCTTCTTGAAATTATGGTGCGGAGCGGGTTTCCGTTGATCAGGGTTCTTTGAAAAGCCCTCTTTTCTTTCATCTTTTTCAACGCGCACTGCCCTGCTGTGCAACTTTCGGCGAGTATAATACTCCTCAGCTAACTCTGCTGCCTTATTTAGCTGTACTTCACCAAGTTTGTCCTGCAGCCAAAGTTTGACATCCTCCTCGATGCAGCGGTAGAATTGTTCCAATGCAACGCATTCCACCACTTTATCGCGGTCGTCATAAACACCTTCGCCCTTGAGCCATTCAATTAAATCGGCTTTAAGACGAAACGCGAAGTCAACGTGTGACTCTTTCCCCTTTTTAGCATACCGGAACCTTTGCCTGAAAGCCTCGGGCGACAACTTATAACGTCTCAAGAGCACTTCCTTAACCTCGTCATAGCTCTCAAACGCTTCCCTCGCAAGCAAGTTATCGCGTCGGACACTTCGCCGGGAAGAAGAGCTAACAGGTTCTGCGCCCAAAGAGACTGCTCCAAAGCGTTTCGCTCACACACGTGTTCAAACTTGACGAGATACTTCGCCATGTCTTCGCCTACTACGAACGGTGGCAGTTGGTCCCGAATTCTAAAACCACTGACCTGAATCGTCGGAGAAGCTACGCTAGGCGCCTGCGAACACTGTAGGATTGCCAATTCTATTCGTTTCAACTCGAGGCGCTCCTGTCTCTCGGCCTCCGCGCGCTCGCGACGCTTGCGCCTTTCAGCTTCTTCCCGTTCGCGAGCTTCTCGCCTTTCAGCTTCTTCGCGAGCTTCTCGCCTTTCAGCTTCTTCACGTTCGTGAGCTTCTCGCCTTTCAGCCTCCTCGCGGCGTGCTTTGATATCCACCCAGGCCTCATCGACTTCATCAGCCGAAACTCCTTCATCTCTCATGATCTCAAGGATCGCTTGCTTTCGTTTCGCACGGCTCAAAGTAATGCCGAGTTCCTCACAAATTTCGATGAGTTCCTTCACTTTAAGGTTCTCCATCGTTCACACTAGCCTCTTGCTGTTTGCCCCTGTTAACAATTTACTTGCCGTACCCACTATAATTCAACTAGCAAGACGCGCAAGCAATTTTTCACACTCCCGTGTTTACCCCCTCCGCATTAACTTTGGTTTCAAAGCACTTCGACTTTGCTTGAAACGATCAAACCTCACTTCAATGCTTCACACAGCCCTTCTCTAAACTACTACAACCTGAGCTACAGTAGTCTGGTGAACTAAGGGGAAAACATCAGGCACTCACGCATCGATGTCGCTGACGCCGGCCGATCCCGCAGCTGCCAACCACTGTTGCGAAGAGCACCTCCGACGACGTTACGAAGGGCGCTACGAATCTCACCGCTGCAACCACTGTTTCGAAAGACGGTGACGCCAACACGGTCCCGAAGGTGCCACTGCTTCGAACTCCGCCGGAAAGGTCACCAGCCGTTTGGTAGCGTAGGTTTTTCAGCTCGCGACTGCTTCTGCGCAGAGCTGATAGACGAGCGGACGAGACGACGGTGAGTTAAACAAGGTTTATGTACAACATATATACAGAGGCGTTACAAATTCGGCACTGGGGCCGACAGAGACTCGAAGAGCCGAGCTCTCCTCTCTAACACATAGGTCTGCTCTAAAATGGGTCCGCTGTAAAAAGGGGTCTCTCTCGACGCGCCGCAGGGCTTCTTTTATGTGTCCCGGGTCCGACCCAAATGTCCAACCAGAAGCGCCGCTGGTCGTGAGGCCAGACTCCTCCAATGGGGTCGCCGCTGGGCCGCGTCCTTCTTTCTAATCGAATCTGGAGAGGCTGCGCTGCAGGTGGCTGCACCCAAGGACGAGTGACGTCGCCGCGCATTGCGTCACCCCCCCCCCCCCCGACAGGAAGACGCCGGTTGTTTACGGGCTCGCTGGCTGCGCTGACTCAAAGCACGTGCGCGCCAGAAAGGCGCCACGCGTGTTTACGCCGTTGAGTTGTTCGCGTCAGGCGGGCTGGCCTTGACACAGATTGCCTTTTTCAGAGGCACGGACGTCCGCTGTAGACTTGCAGGCGTAACAGAGTGCAAGCCGGATGAGTCAAGTTTGCGAAACTGCGATTCTTTCCGAGCTCTGGCGACACCTTTAATTGAACGAGCAAACAACAAGCAAAGGTCAAATGCATTCTTTAGCGTGCGCGGTGGTTAGCATAGAAAGTGGTTAGAATAGAACGTGACATCATGTAAATGGTGGCCGATAAAGGGTTTAAACCGAAAACCCCTTTTTTCATCTGCTTGTCTTTCCACTCAATGCAGAAACGTACCCATTAAAGAAAAGTGTCAGGAACGTTTGCTAATGATAATTTTTAGAGCTATGGAACGTTCACGAGGTATGCGTTTCAATAATCAGCACTGTGGCCTCCGAGCTTGCTTCTGGCCGAATGCCTTACAACACTCGTCGAAGCGCCGTGTATATTCGTCATGGTCGGCCTGCATGCATTCTAGCGCGTTGCTCGTCCAGCTCATGCCACCTCCGTTCCTTTCTTCAGCTTTCACCCGGCTGACTATTGATTGATTGATATGTGGGTTTAACGTCCCAAAATCACTATATGATTATGAGAGATGCCGTAGTGGAGGGCTCCGGAAATTTTGACCACCTGGTGTTCTTTAACGTGCACCCAAATCTGAGCACACTGGCCTACAACATTTCCACCTCCATCGGAAATGCAGCCACCGCAGCCGAGATTTGATCCCGCGACCTGCGGGTCAGCAGCTGACGGTTCATTAGTTAATTTGCTGTGTGGTTTACCTAGCTAATTCAATCAGCACATGCTATGACTTAGCTTATTTAGTCATGTCATGCTAAGACCAAGCTCATTAAGCCATATTTTGCTAATACCACAATATAAAAGTCATGTAGAGCCAAGGCAAAGCTAATTAAAATATAGTATCAAGTATGGCAATAACTAGGAGTGCGTTCATTAAAACCAAGGTAGTAATGACCTTGATCGCTAAAGAATTCTAATTAGGTGCCCTAATTAGCCACGCAATTATGAAGGGGGAAAGGCTTTGGTTAAAGTGTTTTCAATAATGACAGCACCATTCAATGTCATGGTAATTAGAACATGCGTAATTATGCCGTCATAATTTAGACCAAACTTAATTGGTATGAAGTGCGAGCAGACGAAGGCAGAGCTCCTCTAATGCCCTATCCTTGTAAAGAATTGCAAGCTGACCAAATAATGCCGTATCCAAAGGAGCCGCCGCTTAGCGTCCAGCGCAGGAAACGCTTCAAGGCTACACTAGCATTATGACATTTATTTACAAGCTGAACTCACGTCTTCTCAGATTCAACGAGCTTGTATCTGAGTTCGCACGCCAATCACTTTGATTGAAAGACGCCCGCCGTATACATCGGGAGCACCCACCACGTTTGCTCTTGCCGACGAGCAATGCTCACGCTGCAAGACCTGCAAGCGGCGCTATTTATCAATAGGCTTAATCTCGCAAACTAAACACAAACGCACGAAGAACTAAAATGATATTAGCACGTGTCTACGGGGTCTGGCATTCACTTTCACTTCACTCACGATGTACAGTCAAGCACGATTTGTAGGTTATGGCGCGAGCATCGGCCATGAACTACATATGCGCCGCGTCCTAGAATACTCTTTCGATGATGGGCTGCAGGGTACCATGCAAGCTTCACTCGCTGTTTCGGCTGGTCCTTAAGGTGCGATCACTCCCGTCTGAGTAAGCTGTTTAAATGAAGCAGTGCCCCCCCCCCCCCCCCCAAGCTTTGCCACATCGTTCCCAGCTATTTTGTAATCGCCAGCGGAGATAAAAGCTCATAAAGAATGGCAACGCATGGATGGCTCAGAATAGAGAGAAAAGGTGTAGACTTTATACCGTGGGCAATTTTTGTGGCCTGGATTAGCCAACGAGGGAAAGAGGAATACGAAATTTTGATTTGCTCTGCTCAGAAACATGCTGCAATGCCCCTGGGACGTTAGGGTGGTTGACTCTCGAGCGATAATCTTCCCATCCGGTGCTACTGTACCACTTACCGACATTAAATAAGCACCCCTGGTCCATTTGCGGCGATAAATGTCACTATAATGAAAGATATAAGTGGGACACGGTACGTCACACTTGTGCGCTTGTGTTGTTGTTCTCTCTTTCAGTTCACGTCATGCACCGCGCCCCACTTCTATCTTCCATAATGATCCACTACCAACTAGCCCAAATGGTTTTTTTTTTGCTGCAAATGTTGCTATATATATACTTATGTGTGGAGACATTGATTCTACCGATTCGTAAGTGCAGAAAAATCCTCAGACGTGTAATCTAAATAAACTTGTTCATTTATTTACCTTGGCTAGAAGCAAAACGAGCTGCACAAGTGCTGCGTGTGCGTGCTTGTTGCCTTTGTGGGTGGGAATTCTTATGCGGCAGGTGGAATAAAAGAAATTTCATGAAAGAGGACAAACACCTGCGAGCCCGCCTATGAAAGGAGCGGCATTCAGTTTCAAAAGAGAGGGTGCAACATCCACGCTCGCGTTCCTGCGCTGTTGATGTGTGTGCTCAATGACGGAACGACGCGTTTGCAGCAGGTGTTTCTGAGTGAACAGTCTGAAAGTCCGAACAAGCGTTTGTGATGTGACATGCGTTTTTGACGTCATTTTAAGAAATGTTGTTTTCTTGCTCTCAGCACTGTATGACTGTCATGACCAAGTGGGTTGAACTCCGAACAACCACAGGCGTCAAGAAGCTGGAGCTACCCCACATAGCACCCCTGATAGTTTTCTTGACCTTGCACTGGCGGTAGACTTACACAGACATGTGACGTCTATAAAATTAGTGCTTGTTTCAATGTTGATTCGCATGCTTTTTACACAAGTAGGAGCGAAGCTTGTGTTCTAAATTTTTTCGGTATTTTTTTTCCAGACATAATCAACATTTATCGCCAGCTATCTCCGCTCTAAGAAAAAATAAAAATGAACAAGCGAAACTTTTATGGCCAGCAGTGTCACTACGATCCCAAGCACACAGCCCCCGCTGACAGTGAACTAATGTCTGTGTCACACGGGCGCGCAAAAAGTCTTTCAAGTAAGCGGTCTTTTACGAAGTTGAAAGACTTTTAACAAAGAGGTGTTTGCGGCGCAGACACACGGCAGCAACGATCTCCTTTTAGTGTTTTCGTTCGAAGACGCTAGCGAAAGCGTGGCGCTAGCAGTCAAAATAGTAGCAATGAAAATTAAACTATGTATCACGATGTACAAATTAAAGACTTGTTGCACTGCTCGTTTTTTCAAATAAATTTAAGAATAAGAGATGAAGAAACACCAATGTGAAAGTTTTTTGCACTAGATAAGGAAGCATTCCCATAACTAGCGACGTGCACAAGTCCGTCTGGCACCACTGGGCTTTTATTAACCGTATTTGTTTTTCGCTGCTCTCGACTGCTCTCGACACGTTATGGGCGACCGTACGGGAGAAAAAGCGAGGATCGCAAGCCTCACGGCCTGCCTTCTCGCTCTGGAAAGCGAGGCAGACGCTGCAAAAGCCGCCAAGGAGAGGATAAAGCAGCAACTGCTGTTCAGCAATTTCTTGCTGTGCGCACAGGAGCTGTCGGAGAAGGCCTGCGATCGATCGATCTGGGCCTTCAGACGAAACGAGAGGTGGTTGGAGGGAGCTCTACCTCACATCGGTGAGCAGAACTTCAAGCAATCTTTTCGAGTGTACCCGTCCACATTTCGTTTCATTGTGGAGAGCTTGCGCAGTGAGCTCGAAAGACAGTGCACCAGCATGCGTGAAGCCATCACTCCTGAGAAGCGAGTCGGCATTGCCCTATACAAGCTGTGCTCGTCAGCCGAAGATAGGACTGTGGCCAACCTCTTCGGCGTTGGACGCTCGACAGTAAATACCTTATACAGGCAGTTTTGCGAGGCTGTTGTCGCTGTACAGGAACACGAGTGGATCAAAATGGTGACCGCAGAGGAAATGGCGAGGCACATTCAGGAATTCGAGGCCGTCACCGGTTTCCGCCAAGGCGTCGGAGCCTTGGATGGATGCCACTTTCCAATCTCGCCACCTAAGGAGCATGCCACAGACTACTAAAACTACAAAGGCTGGTAAGTGGCCTAATACAACTTCTTAATGTAAAAGAAGCATGATTTATACCGTGTTGTAATGTGCCTAGAAAACAGCACTATTCAGCCTTTTCGTTACGCTATATAGTTCACTTTTAGCTCTGCCACAAGGGCAAGTCCACATCGCAATAAATAAAAAAAAAGCGATGCCAAGTGCTTTAGTCAACGCACAATTTGGTTCCTACCATCTCGCATCATTTACAGGCACTAGAGCAAGCCAAGCAACGCAGTTTTCACGTAAGCATTTTAATGCAACAGCATGAAGATGCCAGATTGCATTTGCAATGATAATTCCGACATGCTTATAACGGCCGCAGAAAGCAGCAGCTCATCTGCAGAAAACCTAATGTCTATTACCTACTATATTGAAGATATATGACAAGGCTGCAAGAAAAAAAAACATCCCTGGCTCCATTAATGACCACAGAAAGCAGCAGATTCTTAGCTGTACACAAATATACATGCTTTTGTGATAGTTTTTTAAGGTAGCTGCACGACTGTAACAACTACAAAAACACACGCACACACATTTGGTGTCCATTGCACTTCGCTGCATTCACCTTACGTGCCACGCTCTTTGTTTTTTGCAGGTATAGTATCATCTTGCTGGCACTTGTGGATCACAGATACCGCTTCAGGTATATGAACGTTGGAGCACCTGCACGCTGCCATGACTCGCACGTGTTTGGGTATTCGCAAATCTCCAATGCTATTAAGGGTCCCCTTTTTAAAGCTCCACTTGCCGCCATAGCCGGGACAGTAGTACCACTACTAATTCTGTGTGACCAAGCATTTTATTGGCACCCAGCCTGATGAAGCCGTTTGGACAGCGCGGGAAGATTAGTTAAAGTGAAAAAAAGTTCAACTATCATTTAAGTTCAGCCAGGAGAATTGTTGAGAATGCATTTGGAAGGCTTAAGGCCAGGTTCCGCTTCACTGCAAAAAAGATGGAGTGCCATGTAGGCAATGCTCGCTCAGTAATACGGGCATGCTGCGTGCTAAGCAACATTTGTGAGCACTTAAATGACAATGTCCACCCACAGTGGTTAAATGAGGTGCAGCAGTCAGACGTTGACTTCTCGCAGCCGTCATGCACAACAGAATCCCAAGTTGGAAACGCAGCAGACATAAGGGCCGCGCTTGTGGACTACTACAGTCAAGTGAACTAAAACGCAACAATCACAAGAATCACCGGAATGAGTACAGGAAATCGCATCACATTTTACTTAAAAAATCAACCATTGGATCCACAAGTTTCTCCTGCAGCTTTAATGCTTTGGTTCGAATTTCCATCTCCTCTTTATGGGCGGCTTCAAATTGCTCCCTCAAGAGCCACTGCTCATTCAGCATTTTCTCCGTTATTTCGGCACCTGTGTAATTCCTCGGTTTTCTGCGGGCGCCATCTCCAATGTCGCTTGAGCTGTTACTGCGCCCGGTGACACAGTCTTGGATGTTGCTTGGCTGCCGAGGTGCTGATGAAGCCTGTGTGAATTCGGGTCAATCTACTTCCGTATCGTCACTTGACGATCCGGCCACCATGCCAGAGATGAGCTGCATTTCAAGAAAATGACAGAAATGCGGTGATTTCACATTTTCACATGTGAAATAGCCATTAACAACTGTGTGCTATACGTCTGAGCAATGTAAATGTCACATCGAAGGAAATGTCAACAAGAGTGCTTTTTGTGTTACAATGATGACCCCCACACGAATCGCTTAACCATTACGTTTCCCCTAAGGACTGGTGTAATGGTTCCAAAAGCTCTGTGATGCCGAAATGGCAATGTGAGGGCAGATGTATTTATCAGCCACTGCAGTATTTGTCCCATAATGTACTCTTATGACTGTTTCTGTTATATTTGTTCTGGTTTGTGCCACCATGTCATGTTAAATCGTACTTTATTGTGGTGATGTGGCTGATTAAACGAAAAAAAAAATGCTTTCTGAAAATATATTTCTTTGTTGGTTTATTTAAAACACTACAGCGACAATATCTCGGAGAACATGGCTAAAGGCAAACATGAAGCACCAACGTGGTGCACACTGTGCTACACTGGTACAGAGAGTGGGTTACAGCTTCAAAAAACAAAAAGCCACTGCCATTGCACTTAACGCTGCTACTTGCTTGCAATAAAGAATGTAGCTGCCACTAGAAGTTACTTACTTCCTCAACTGAGGGACTGCTGCTTGCTGGGCTCGAGCTGATCCCAGCCTCCTCCATTAAAGAGGGGTCGTTCACGGGCAGGCTTCCAAGAAACCTATGGATCTCTACAAAAAAGGGCCAGTTTGGTGGGGATGAGCCCGTTGTCTTTTTTAAGGCATTTCCTGAAGAATACGAAAATAAAGAGATGTTACAAGACTGACAACTGCGCGCCGAGAAAACCACTGGTACATGCAAAATGTACAATCGCGCGGCGAAAAGTAGAAAGAAGCGAATTGTTAAACCTGCGCCACATCAAGTGCGCGTTTCCTTCTTGTTACATGACAGGTTTGCGTGCTTAACAAACAACAAAGACGCGTTGCTTGACGTTTGTACTTAAACATGTGTAACTGCAACATCGCGTCATTGTAAAGCAATCCCACTGCAAATCGCCGAAAAGAAATTTTGTGTGCGGCTAAAACGCGCGATAAGCATGCTTCCAAACGTGGCCATTCACTTGGCGTTCAGCGTTTTGCCTACGGTGGGGCGTCGTTTCGAAAAGATTGTTCGGACGTTTCCCACGCCAAATGCGCTTCACCGGGTCGAGAAAAAATTCTGCTGCTCAAATAGCCAGTACACTTACTGGAAGCATTCGATAATATACCTGCAATACAATTTAAAAAATCATTTTTTCCCATAATCACTGTTGTCGTCCCACTTCCCTCCTCACGCTTACAGGCCGCTAAGACGCGTCAAGCTTACTCAAATAATTTGCCTCACCTGTAGGAGTGTGTCAGATTTTCTATTTTCGTGTGCACTTGGTCCTTCGTGCGGCAGACACCCGCACTTGTGAGCGCAGCCACGATGCTGGCGTACACCTCGCCGTTGTGCTTCTCAGAGTCTGATTAGGCTCCATGTGTCTGCTTCCGACCATTGCAGACGCTGCCTTTTCCGTGGGGCGCCGGCTGCTTGATCTGCGGAGTTGGCCATAGACGCTCGGACTCGGACCACTTGAATGACGGGCAAACACACGACTGCCACGCTTTCCTCGCTTGTGCAAAATGGCGTGGCGCAAGACCGAGCGTCACCACGTGATATTGCCGACGCGTTGTAGCTGCTTACGAGAGTAGAAAAGGAAATAACCATTAAAAGAGTTCATTACACCTTCGGCAGGATATGAAATTTGTTTTAACAAAGAGTTTTGGTGACAGAAAAATAAGCATTCGCTCTTTTTTTCCCACCACTCGAAAATTGCTGGCGCCCACTGGTTTCGAGGCTACTCATTCGGAGCCGTAAAAGAGATCGACGAACGCCGTTTACGAAAAAGACCGCTTCTGAAAAGAAGTTCGCTCTGTGCCGTGTGTCTGCTGTCAGGAACTCCTTTTCGGAAAAAGACCGCTTACTTAAAAGACTTTTAAGTGCCCATGTGACAGGGGTATAATAGAGTTGAGAATAGGGGCCCCAAAGAGCTTGGGTACTCAGGGAGCTTGGGTACCCAAGAAGCCTGCGACGCACAGGACACATGCGCAGAACGCAATCCAATCTTCCGTTCATGCTGAGCAAGTATGCGAATACACACATACAACTCGTAAAGACAGAACCCCTGACAACGCTTTGAATCCCTTCGAAAGGCGTCACACATTTTACCCTCCACCTCAACATCCTTCAACTAATGCCTAATTCCTAGAAACAACGGTCACCAAAGCAGCCACTGACATTCGAACGTGATGGTCTCCCAGGAGAACAGCAAAAAGCGAGTCGGCCACGTCTCTTCATTTCCTTCGCTGTCGCTTACACTAAGTTCGACAAGGATGTGCGCACCTGAAGCAGTATCAGCATAAAAAACTGAGCAGGTGGAAGAAGGTGCTGTAGGCTCTCTTATTAAACGAAGGACGAGCGAAAGCTTGTGCAAAAGCCATTGACGGGTCGTGGCCAATATTTTGTTGCTCATCTACGACGTTTCGTTCATCTGAAATCCCTTCGAGCTCGCTTGTTTCCATCTTTTTTTCTCCTTGAGCTTCTGTAGAAGGGGACCATCTTGTCACAAGGCACAGTTCAGAATACATGGCCCTCTCACCGTTGCTTGTTTATCTTTGGGGGATGGTGTACACAGCTTCCCTGAAATGAGTAAGGCGTCTTTAAAAGCCTGCTGAGGGTAAACTCAAGGAAGCTCTCACGAATTTCTGTGTCGGTAATGCCGCTACTTGCTCAAAATACCCCTAGGTCATCCTTAGAGTACTCCCCATTTAAGAATCAATACCGAACAGCTCCACCGAAACACACTCGCAATCATCACAGCCTTCTTGCTCATCATGAAATAAAATATAAAGGAACTTATTCATTGGATATGTTGATTTTCAATCAGTAATTTGGTTTTCGTTTGCCTGGTTTGTTCTGCCGCTATTTTTACGTTGCTTTCCTAGGATAAAGCTAGTATGAGCTGACTTTCTGCTGTTTTATTCCCGCAAAAGTTGTACCTAATCTCAAATCAATCTAATGCAGCCTTCATTCATAAGTGCTTCCTGGAACAACTAAATTTATTGTACTATTTACTTTCGTCGGAGCGGTGATGTTGTCGTTGTACGACAGTAATAAAAGCAAGCAGGAAAGTATGTCCAACCAGAATCACGGGCAAAGGAGCACTGTTGACACAGGAGCAATGTTTCGACATTTCCACAGATTACTAGGTTACACTGTTAATTATCAAAGAGCAGCTGCATTTCAGTAATTCTAGCAGGGATCAAGCTTTTCGCATGAAATGTACGACATTCGATAAAGTCGACTTATGCACTTCAAAGCGAATCATCACGAACTCATTTAGGGGTTTTCATGTTTGCGATACCGAGGACCCAAGTTTTTCACTATTTTGTGGTAACTTGGATGAAAGAAAAAAACAGTGAAATCTCTAAACGGGTGTTCGTTCCTTGCTTTGTTCCGATTGTCACGTGCAGTGGTCATTTTTGTTTCCAGTCTCAGCATCAGTCACACAACTAGGGGTAAAATACCGTCGACAAATAAAAAGATCAGTCTCATATGAACTCAGATTGTTCCAGTGAAGAGACACCGCCACTTTTCATTCTGTGTGCAATGTTGTGATGCTGCGTTGCAGAAGCCACGTTGCAGACAAATGAAAGTACACACACAACGATGATTGAAATTGGACCAACGTAAACGAATACAGGAGCACGAAAAACATCTATTTGTCGCAACAACATAAACGGGGACGGCAGATGGTAGTTTGTGCACCACATACATGATAACAGTGAAATGAATAAGTAGTATCTCTTTAATATTAACGGGACAGGATTAGTCATGCACTGAGGCGTTCATACTACAACGCATTGTTATCGACCCACAGTAGCATTCTTCAAACAGATTGTACTAACACCCGCGCAAAAGGAGGCTGATCTTGACAGTTACTCATTCACTTTCCACTTCCCATCTTTATTAAAAAATTGTTCGGTTTCTGATTTCGGATTGTACATTTTTTTTGCAAATCATTAGCTTTGCGAGTTTTTCAGCCTTGTCGTTGTTACCGCAAGAGACATTGCACGTTTCTGAAGGCAATGCAATCCTCCACGCGTATCTTCGATACAGGAACATCCTGACGGCGGCCACAGAAAACAACAAAACAAATAAAAGCGCTATTCACAAACGCGTAAAATTTTTAATACCCACCCTGCCTCGTTTTAAATTGATTTTGAAACGAGTTTGGAAGTAACAAAATGAAATAATAAGTCAATGAATAATAATTTCAATAAGGAATGAATCGCAATAAAGCAGACATAAATCCTGGCACCACGCTTTTTTTAACTGAAATAAAAATTGTATGATATCTCCATGATATATGTGCTTCCAATTTACTTACACGTTCGCACATTTAAGAACCATCTGTCATAAGACAGCTATCTGTACAATCATTGAGAGCAATCTTTCTCTCAATGTGCCACTTATTCGCAGGCACTCCACTACAGCGACCTGTTTCTGGCGAGACGGCATAGAGGCCGGCTCGTCTTCTAACGAATAAAATCGATCGTGATATCAGAATGCTGCTAGAAGAAGGGCCCTGAGCAATAAATATATTTCATGGCAAAAAAGCCAGCGATTGCAAGAGGAAACGCAAAGTGAAGAGAAATACGATGCTGAGGCTTGCGGCAACAGGAAAGCGGTTCAGAGACGAGAATTACGTCCTTCAGCAGAGGCCGAGAGAACTCAGCGGCAGCTTAGCGTTTGATCCTTTAGGGAATAATTAACACCGGCACAAAGAGGATGAAATGCTAGCTTCGTCGTTTCCCACTCTATATTTATAATAGGTCGCTGCCCTTTTCCTTCAATTCTTTCCTTTGTAAATCTTCTGCAAGAAGCCTTCCCTGCCACGTACCCTTATGAATGCATGTGTATTGCAAGGTAAGCACTGAGCATACACTTAATCGTGCCGACTCAGAGTGCAGCGAATGCTTTCCCGTTCTCTTTCTGTGTTCTTTTCTAGCATACATCCCCGTTTAAAGCACGATACTTCACCATACTGTATAATGATCATGCAGCCTTTGTTCGTCTTCATTTCCTTCTCTTCGCTGCATCTTTGAGTGATTTGTATTTCCCTTTGTTTTTAAGACCACCTCATTGCCCAAATGTTCGCCTTCAGCGGCATGGCTTTAGAAGTTTTGAGCTTATAGAAACCCATCCACAGTAGTGAGGTTCAGCCTGATTTGGTCGCTGAAGTTCACCGTTGTTTATCCTTGCAGAATAAGTGTCTGTATAGCATTTCCATAATTACAGCAGCCTCCTCATATAAGTAAGCATGAAGACGAAGGAACGAGTGAGAAACGTGGATCGAGTAGAAAAAGAAGTCATCAGTAATTCTGTTCAATTCGGTGCGACGGCGACTTCCACCGACGGCCAATCTTGCACGCATTTTTTTTTGTTAAGAGTTCGAAAAGAAAGTTACAGGAATCGCGAAACCTAAGCCAAAAATCGCAACAATAAGCTCAGCAATGAAATCGATCCCTGAAGCATTTCCTGCTGGTCATGTTCCAGCATTTTGATGAATCTGAAGAAAAGAAATGCGAAAGAATGAGTAAAAATGAAATTACCTCAATACAAGCCAGGTATTGGCATGGGCTATCTTTCGGACGTAAATCTGCTCGCAAAGAAAAACGAAATTTCGTGCAGCTTTTTACTTTTTTTTCTGTGTAAAAGTAGTGGCAGCTATGAATGTAATATCCTTGAACTAGCTCTTATAAAAACAAAACGACCATATAGAAGAATAAATTAAAGGTATAGAGAAGTAGAAAAGAGATCAGCAAGAAGAAAATCTGACATATCGCGCGTGTTTGTACCATAAGTTTCATTACTAAGTCCCATGATACCGCCATCGAGTTGACAAATACAGCAGCAGCACATGTTTGGAAAATCAATATGCCATGTTATTTTTGTGTGTGTGTGTCTCGGTACGTGCACGAATAATCAAGGGAACATTCGGAAATTAAGATGAGAGAAAGAAAGTGGTGGAGCGTTTAGCAGATGTGCACCTTCGCAATATGCACGCGTATGTAATGAAGTGAAATCTTTAATGCCAACAACATCATGGTCAGATGACCTAGTGTGCAGGAGCGAATGACTGGAAGAAAAAAACACGTTCTGACGGCTATAGTGGACTCGTGGCACAGGGATCTGAACGGACAATATGTGAATATTTGTGCCATTAGAACATACGGAATAGCGACATCAGAAACAATTTCGCAGCGCGGCAGGTTGCTTGCGAAAATTTATTACAAACTTTCTATGCCATGTTTTTATACTTTTGAAATTGCCTACGCTATCATTTAAACGGCGTTCATCTAAACCAAAACTTTGTTCTCAGCAGCGCTCCACCAGAATCAGTACTCCTTTTAAATAACACTTCTCCACTACCAAATACTTTTTACTTCTAGATTATGGACGTGGTTTTTCGATGTCTACATTGGAAAACATCCACGGACAGCAAGAGGAAAGCTTTCGCTCAGAATGAAGACAGGTGCCACTTTTTATTCTGTGTGACTCTTTTATTGTCGTTTACGTTTTTGTTATGTAGAAATTTTAATTTTTGTAGCTTAGTGTATATGTTCGAAATATTATTATTACTCTCGTAACAATATAATTCAATTCATTTTTGTTCCGACTATTTGATATATTTCCCTTTTGTGCCATTGACGTCCCTGCAATGTTGCATGTAATTAAGTGTTAAGTATTATGTTGGTAGTTACTCATATCTACCTCCGCTGGTACCTTTGTAACTTCGGCATTTGCTTCTGTACTTATAATGAATGAATGAATGAATGAATGAATGAATGAATGAAGATGCTTTACATAGGTGCATTTTGTAAAACTAACAAACTTGAAACGACTTCAGGAGGACGAAGATTAAAGATTTTTCAAGCTCAACCGCCCATGGCCATGACGTACTCACCCTCTGCTGCTCGACTTTTCGTTAACCTTGGGGCTACTGATCATGCTCAGTGGCTGCGTCAATTCTTAATGAGGTGGTAGATGAGACTAGTTTTTCTGTTAGTTCTTTTTTGCTGCCGTGCTGCCTACATAGAGGAGGGAGATAAGCGTTTCATGTGTGCCGTACATTAGGGTTCGCTTTCTATAGGTAACTCTATGCCCTTTAACGAGCTTTATCTATGTTATTGTCTGCACAAAGTGATGTTCGCTTCGATTTGTGAGCATATAAATTAGGATGCAAATCGTTGCTTATTCGATAAGTCATTCTAGCACACAATGTATTTGTAACAATGAAACAAATACACAAACAAAAAGATAGAATACCTTCATTTTTTAATTCAATAAAGGAAACAATTACAATGAAGCTTCCTAGGTGACACTGTACCGTCTGCACAAATGAAAGACAGGCTCAGGGTGATGCGATTGGACGTAAATTTACCGTATGGTTCCTTCTATCTTGTAATCAATCCCTTCTAGTCAATGGAAAACTTCCTTATTCTCAAGGCGTTTCTGGCACGAGGTATAATTGATTGTGGTAATACTATCTACGTGTTTTAGTCTGATTTCTTCTACTGAAAGAACGTTGGCGCTGGTGAAATGAATAAAAAGGTATAAACTGACGAGGCAACTCATCAGCGTCAATTTATACAAAGGAAAACTGAAGAGGGGCAAGAACTCATTGCTTTGTTTGTGGCAACTTTATCTATTTGAAGATTTGCTTGAAAAACTAGCGAATAAATGCGACCTAGTTGGTGATTTGAGTGCTTATGCATCAGGATAAGAAATAATCAACAGCGTACAGACACAAACAGGACACGTGCTTTTTCTGTCTGTAGGTGTCCTTTGTTTAATACTTCACTCTATCGTGATGCATGTACCTTAGAAAAAATAGTCTATACACTTAAACTAGCACAAGACTAAATCATGTTAGGAAGGAGCCACTTCGTCCAGGATTGTAGTCGACTTTTTGCTAAGTAGAAGTTCAGTAAAGCAGCAATGATTGAGAACTGTAGTAGTATACAAGGATCTCGATTATACTCAATAGGTACAATAATACGAGAGGGAAGAACTAAGGCCTAAAAGGCTGAAAACATAAAAGAAAGTAAATTTGGCATTATTGTAGTTGCAGTATTACTGAGTTGGGGGGGGGGTAGTGAAACACAGGTAGATTAACGAATAACTTGCTACGAATGCGAGTCGATCCCTCATTCCCTGCACAGCGCTCGCAGTAGTAGTCATCCTTCTCGTCCGCATCTCTGGCTATTTTTATGCCTGTGTGTGCTGACTAGATTTTTAAAAGGCGAGTTATCAATGCTCATTGTCGTGGCGAGGTATTCAAAGCACACCTTTGCCAAGCAGATGTGACGAAGTACTTGAGTTTATAGGACGTCAGCTAGAGAATGTGTTTTGTATTGTATGCCTCATGCAAATATGATTAGTAGTTGGTTAAAATTACGATTGGAGTCCGTTACCCAAGGCCATGGGAAATTATGTCGGAACGTTGGGGAGACGTAGGCGGAGAGATGGAGAGGCGTGCAATAGAAGGGAAGTTGAGAGAAGGACCACGTTCTGACTTTGAGGACCCAAAACACCGAGCGTCTGGTCGGGGTTACCTCGCTTTTAATTAGAAAACCGGTGGGTGTTCGGTGACTCTAGGAATTATGGTCAGCTACTCCTGCCTTTGAGATGGGCTCCGTTACACCTGACGATCGCTGCACATACATTTCATGCTGTTAACATGGCTTTCCCTGCCCTCACTTTACTCTCACTTTCGTAACTTTGAAATAAACTTCATTTATTATTGTTTTACTCGGAATGTTTCTTCTTGAGGTTGTAAACAGTGGTGGAATCAGGTTGGCGTAAGAGAAACATGGATAGCATTGCGGCTTGCTTGTGAAACAGGTAGAAGAGAATCACTGTGCATGGTGATAACAAGAAAACAAAGCGGGAAAATGTCCTGAGTGATTTGATGTGATTCGACCAACGACTGACATAGGAAAGTAAGCAACTGGTTTTCTGCTTTTCATCGAGAAACAGCAATATTCATTGCAGGCACTGACTACAGAAAAATAGTAAAATAGTCATTTATTTCTTATATTATTTGTTATGATGAGAAAAGAAGCCTGAGAAATTTATGCTTTTTTCCCCACAAAGCCTGCCGTTACTAGGGGGTCATTTTCACGTGGTGAAGCATCGTTGAAACTGCTTTCTCCATGGCTGCACTCTACTTTCCTGCCGCGCCTTCTACGGCTCTGTTTTTAGTTAAGCTAAATTTCTCACAAGGCGGCTTTATAACACTTATAATTATTCTTACATAATTTTTCTCTTTGTTTTGAGGCGACTGTTGATTTACATTTATCGTTTATGTCGTTTTTATAGCTTTTTTTAAACGTCGTGTTCTTTTGAGCACCTTTTTTTTTGTTAAAATAAGGTTGTCTGAACTTCCGATCGCATATTTAATTTTGTTCTCGCATTACCGTGCTTTCACATAAAAAGTTCACACTTTTAAACGCAAGTAGTATTTATTTAGCTAACATTTGATTAAGGATATTTAGCAACGTCTTTTGAATAGGCGGATAATGTGTGACATCGCTTAATAGACAGTCGGGTCACCTGTTTAGCAGGCATCGAAGCAGCTGCACTCTGTTTCGCTGTCGTAACAAGCAAGCGCTTATGATAAGATTGCTGTCATAATCTCTTAAAAATGTTTGATATCGTTTTGTGATTTATTAAACCATCATGCTTCATCAATACATCTAGTTACTTCCAATGTAGGTGAGAAAAGGTGATGTCTGTGTACTCGAATTTATTTGCACCTAAAGAAACCCAGGCGTTGAAAATTTCCAGATTGCTGGCCTATGGCAACTTTCATAACAAATATTATCGGGGTTTTATAAAGCTAAACCCCAACAATTAAAGTAGAGGGAATGAGATGAATCAAGCAACTTGAGCGGCAACAACAACAATATTTAACAATAACAACAAATTATGGAAATCGAAGAGGTAAAGTACAACAACTAAAACTGAATCAGGATGCGTAAAAAAAAGAACTTCTAGGTGGGGAAAACGTGCGAAGAAAGGTGACTATAACTGCACACTTGAAGAAGCTAAAAGTTTCCTTTTTTGGCGACATTCTCAAGCAGATAAAAGCCCGCATAACTCCCACTCCAGTCTGAACAGACGGATGAGGCTATTTAAGTTGCCGAACCACGTAATTAATATCAATCACGTTTGATAACAGCCACCCACCCTGCTCCGCACATGAAACGAAGGCTCGAAGACACCTGACAGGCAAAGGAGCGGCTGCACCCCACTTGGACAAACGTACCCTGCACCCATATCCAAAATATTAGCCAGCAGCGCTCGACTCGCTACAAGCGTGCACAGCTGCTGAAGGTACACCATGGGTTAGTCTTAAACTATGAGTGTCTTAGCTCTTGTTTGCGCTGGAGACCAATATAACGAAAACACTTGTACATGAACTAGAGTTCAAAACGATCGATATGACTCATTAGGCTGACAGAAACGCATTGAGAAAAAATTTCCAGCAGATCCGACTCGCCAGACTGAAGCTCCTTCATATCTTCATTTTTCATTCATTGCTTAGATGCCTATGACATGACTTGCATTGGCGAAATTGCTGAGGATGCCTCCTGATATCGCAAACGTAATGATAACATAGGCAGGAAGTGAAGGGCAGACTAGAAGAAAGTTGGTAACAGGAAATGAAAACCGGAATTGAAATCATAAGGCCACATTTTTTTAGAAACACTGAATAATCACAGTTCTATACGCATTGACTCTAACAAAACATCAATAGACGGTTTCAGCTGTAATGTTTCAAGAAGTAGATAACACTGCGTACTTACGTCTAATCAAATGAGTAAATAAAATGTTCAATAGATGAGGTTAATGGGAGACTATATATTATAATAAATCTAACAATGCTTCCCATTTTTACTGGCTTGGAGACGCTAAGAAATGCAGTTCTACGCTCTAGATAGTGTTCCATCTTGCCGTGGCCCAGCAGGTCAGAAAGCCCCACCACGTTGCTCAGAATTATCGGCAAAGGGAGTGCTCATTCAATAAAAGGACCACTCGACCTACATTTATTTTTACTATCTCTACTGCTGACATTTTTTTATACTTGCTAGATTATTTCTGAGTGTCCCTAAGTGCGTGATTAGACAAACGCATACAGAGGGGAAAAACTGAAAGTACCAGTTTTAATTAAGTTTGAGCAGCACCTCTACTACCGACACAGCTATACGACATCCAATTTCTTTTGGCGTAGACGGCATTAGAAAGGGACCGCTGAAGCGCGAAAGTAAAGCAGTTCAAATATTGACCATGCATGTCTACAATTTCAAGTGAAAGGTTAAAAAAAAGCCCAATAATGAAATCCCACCAGAATCTTTACGGGCATCATTGCTTCCTCGTAAGATAGCGCAGGTTCCCTTCTAAGTTTTAATATTTTCGGTAGCTTATGGGTGCCTTAATTTCGCAACCTGGCGGGTAATGTTCACTTCAACTTTTTTTTTTATTTTGCTAGGTCTTAAAACAAGAATAACCGTTATGCTTGTATAGAAACACAAATGATGGAATTCATGCCTTGTTTGCGACTATGAAAACACGACCGTGATCGGTGGTTTTACAAAGACTTTGTAAATATTTTTGATGGAAAGGTCGGCGTGTTTATCAAGTGACGAGCTGGGTTCCTCTATGCCTGATAGCCACTCACTATATCTATATCATCCTTCCTTCCATCCCTCCCTTGCATCTTTTTCCGGCTTCATAAGTGAAATTTCAGTGTTAGGCTTCGAGTAAGGTCCGTGTGGCTGTTCTTATGATCACTGGTGTTCGGACTTTCAACTCAGTGATACTTTCCAAGCAGTCACGAATACACTCATCTAAGCCCCTGCAAGCTGCCGTATCATATTTATATGCGCAGTGTATGCCTGCCCGATTATTTGTTATTTATTTCTTAATCCCTTTTCGAGCTTCTGAAAAGGGATCAGGTTTGGGAAGTCTACAGAGCCAACGATGCGGCGCTACGATTACCCTGCCCATCTCATGGCGAGAAGCCAATTTCGCGACATTCGCATCTCTCAGGGCTCTTCATGAAGTATCCAGCCATCCCTTTTTCTCTCAGTCTCTCTGTTTGTCCCGCTGTCTGTCCATTTATTCATCAATCGATCCATCCATCAATCAATGAATCAATCAATCAATCCACCCATCCATTCATCCATCCGTTCATCTGTCCGTCCTGCCGTCCATCCGTTCATATGTCCGTCCGTCCGTCCATCCATCCATCCATCCATCCATCCATCCATCCATCCATCCATCCATCCGTCCGTCCATCCGTCCTTCCGTCCATCCGTCCATCCGTTCGTCCATCCATCCATCCGTCCATCCATCCACCCATCCATCCATCCATCCATCCATCCAGCCATCCGTCCGTCCGTCTGTCCGTCCGTCCGTCCGTCCGTCCGTACGTCCATCCATCCGTCCGTCCATTTTCAATTTTCATTGCCAGCCTTAACATCCATCCTTGTGTCCACACTGGACAACAAAAAATTAAAGGGATCATGAAGAGCCTTTTAGGCCTGTTGAAACAACACATCCGGGGGGAAGCGGGCACGGCTATGAACTACTTTGCCATATTTCAGTCATGTGCGCCACATAGAGGCTACAAGCAGAGCGTGAAGCTGCTGTTCTTTCCGGCGCCGTCTTTCCAGACAGAGGCGTATCTCACTCTCAATGGTTTGTCGGCGTTTGTCATCTGTTTCTGTCATACTACGTTGCACAAGGTCATTGCAAAGAGTCTACATAAATAAAGAGCTTAGTTTGGATCAGATACGCTTGGTCTACCGGCAGTCTTTCATATATATATATATATATATATATATATATATATATATATATATATATATATATATATATATATATATATATATATATATATATATATATATATATATATATATATATATATATATATATGAAAGACTTCCGGTAGATAAAAACTGTCGTCTGCTTAACTCCGCGCCCCGCGCACCATCAAGCGAAACCTAAATTTTGTCGCACAGCCTTTTCGGTACCGCGTGCAGCCTCTGGCGCCTCGCTTGTTTCGATCAGTTTTTAATCTCGTAACTAGCCTCAAACATTACCTTGTGCGTGTCGTTGAGTTCTAACGCAACATACCTCGTGCTGGCTTGGTAAGTGCGTACACAGATCGAGCTGCTAGCCGTTTTTTACTTGACAGCTCAGAGAGTGGCCCCTTATGAACTATTAGGGTTGAATTATAGCTGAGAATTCACGGAAAATTCACAGGATCATTTAGCCTTTGGGTAATGACATTCACGACAAACATATCCCAAAGATGAGCTCATATGAGTGCGAATTCAGTGGTAGGATAGAAATAACACAACCGCCATATTGCTGTCAGCACAATGAGATGGGTTTTGTTTCCAGTCGTTGTAAAAGAACAACTACAAGCCTGTGCTTACGCTTACGTAAGATCACGACATTTTTTGGGGGTCGTTATGCAGGCCTAATAGAACACCTTCGGCTCCGAATTCTTCAGTTTGTTGGGTCGAGCCATTAAAAAAATTATAAACTCTTGTTCTCTCCACTGCTACTTTATAAATCGACAATGCTTCGCTCGCCCGAAATTTGTGGATGCCAGCGTGAAAAGTCTTCTGATGACCGGCGTACGCTGTGGTGGAATTTTGATAGTTTCCGCTTTGAGCTGCATCCGTCCAGTGCCAGCAGCCTGTTCTGAGCTGCTCCAAAACCGCCTGTGCAAGCATTGTAAGTGTCTGGGCTTGTTGGCACACAGGAGCTCTCAGAAACGAGAATCAGAGACTAAGCAACACGGCTGTATAAAAAAATTGCTTAACAAAGAAAAAGTTGATTGATTGATTGATTGATTGACATGTGAGGTTTAACGTCCCAAAACCACCATATGATTATGAGAGGCGCCGTAGTGGAGGGCTCCGGAAATTTTGACCACCTGGGGTTCCTTAACGTGCACCCAAATCTGAGCACACAGGCCTACAACATTTCCGCCTCCATCGGAAATGCAGCCGCCGCAGCCAGGATTTGAACCCGCGACCTGCGGGTCAGCAGCCGAGTACATTAGCCACTAGACCACCGCGGCGGGGCTAACAAAGAAAAAGTGTGGGACCAAGCAAGTTAGTGTTCCATTATTAAACTGCTCAGCGCAAATATTTTAGACAACTGACACAGAAAAATGAAGACCAGCGCAAACCTTTACTCATGAAGGTCGCAGTCCTCACGATACAAATCCTACCTTATAACAAAAATTTCGGTTACCTATGTGGCTGCCGCATTCCATTCTTCTTGCTTAACATAAGACGAAAGTTAACAGCCGGTAAAGCTTATAGGAGCACAGGCTTTTTATTGAACGTCATTTAAGACAGCTTTCACAAGCTTACTTTAAATACAGCGCGTTCCTCACTCATATTTTTCGTATTCATGTTAACTGTATTGTGTGCGCAATACCGCAAACTTGACTAACGCTGGTTGTTTAAATTGGCGTCTCTGAGAGCTTCGAAATGGTTTAAAAATGGCTACTGCTTAGTTCCAGCAATAAGTACAAACCAACAGTGTTCAATAAAATAAATTGTTAGGTTAAACAGTAACACTTGGTGATGAGATTACTATGTATATGTAGATATTCTGTGACGAATGTGAAGATTTGTGAATAACCTTTCCAACGCCATATATGTTTTACACATGACCTAAAGAAAGATGGCTAGGTAAGCGAGAATCTGGCATTTATTAAGGAGTTTAGTGGGCATAGTTACTTTGGCAAAAAGAAAGACTGTGGGATAGTACACATGTGAGGAGAATCCACATGAGAAATACAGTGCGATATCGGACAAGTGAAGAGAAACTGAGGTTGAAATATATGAATCGCTCTAAGCAGAAAAAGGAGCTCACAATTTTTTTTCTTTGTGTAAGAGCGTTAAGCCGAAAATCAGAGAGGCGGAGAGAACTTACCAGATGGCAGAGACAGAGAAAAAATCAGCTCTGAGTAACTACCGATGCAACGAAACCAATATTAGATGGGAGAAACTTTACGATAATTCAAGGAGAAGCACTTGACCTTTTCTAGCGTGACCAATTTCCCTTAGAGTGCTTAGTTAAAAAGCGAAACTTAGTGCAGAAGAAGAACAATTCACAGTCTGTGGGGGAAATGAAGGAACGTCGGAGCATGTTTCGGTAGCATGTGGAGATATACATCAAGGAGTACGTTTGCGCATGGCGCCTACATGACGCACAGAGTGGTAGGGACCTCGATGTAAAACTAGAGACGTCCACATTAGAAATAGGAGGCAATGAGAAAATTGGTGGGAGAAAACTAGAGAGAATGGACGAAAAGAAATAGTGAGAAGAATAAGGACATTCTGCCAACAAGAACAGAGAACTAAGCTCTGAATATGTGTTTTTTTTTCCTATACCGAGATAGACTTAATCCATTTAGACAGTTAAGGCATCATGCCAGTTTTTAACACCTCGAAATGAAAGAAACGCTCCTAGCAATCATCAATCTATCAGTGTGCACCGTTGCTAGTTGAAGGATTTTATAAATCTTTCATCTCGCTTCATGTCACAGGATGAAGCACTACTATTTAAAATGATCCAGTCGTCACAAGACACGTGCTTTTGTTGATTAATTGATTTGTAGGGTTTAACGTTTCAAAACCATCATATGATTATGAGAGACGCCGTAGTGGAAGGCTCCTGAAATTTAGACCACCTGGGGTTCTTTAACGTGCACCCAAATCTGAGCACACGGGCCTACAACATTTCTGCCTCCATCGGAAATGACACATGCTTTCGTTCACACACGTAAGGCTTTATGGTTGTTGGTGCAAGTTGCATTTCTTGTTTGTTGATGTGAAGTAAAACAAACTATGTTTAAAAAAAAGGGCAACCTTAATTTCAATTCCACGCGCAACTCTATTGTTTCATAGCATAAGTGATTATTGCGTGACTACAAGTAAACTTGAAAATAATAAGTTTCATTGAAACACCAAGTTAGTTAAAAATATGTGAAAACCATATATTATAAAGTAGAGCGAAAGACATACATTGCCATTGCCTACAACATTATGCGGAAGAACAGCATTAACATTGATAAAAATCTACTTTAAGCATGTTTTGGTTCAGTGTCATCCTCTGCAGTAGAGTGCGGTAAGCGGCTCCCTGTTGTTCAAATGGTGGTGCCTTCAATAATTTCTCGGGCGTTAAAGCGTAGAGTTTTATGCGTACAAGAACAGGACGAATCTGTTGACATTCTTTGCATAAAAGTTGACACGCTTCTCCTCGAAATACGAATCTTGTTGACTACGTTAGTTACCAATCTTACGCAATATATTCTCATAGACCAGGCCCTTGGACCAATCATACTTGGCATTGAAAAGCTATCGGTGCACTTTCATGCCTTTCTATGCCCTAAACAACACAGATGATGCAAACATTCAGGGGTAGTGCTCTACGAAAGGCTACTGGGAAACACTTACCAGAGATGCAGCTTCCCTCTCAAAAACACCTTTTTTCAAATGACCACTAATTCGGGAAAACAATCGTACCCGGATGATGAAATGACATCACTCTTTGCGGGGACTTTCTGGAGAGCTGGCGAGTGTCGAAACAGCATTGTCGTCTCTTTCCTCCCGGCCACTTGTCTCAAGGGTCTCCGCACTAACCTTGCAAACCTGGCTGAAGCAAGCAGGCATACTAGCATAAGAGGAAGAGATAAGTACTTCGCGATTGTGCTAATGCGACAAAAGGAATACCGTTTCCGGGAATCGTTTCAGCAACATTCTTGTTATTGATGGCGACGACTACTCTAGCTGTCACTCTCTGTAATTCTACTCATTCGATTTCGGCTACTTGATGATGCGCATGCTAGTAGCTACAGGCAAGAATCCGCTACACGATATTGTAGTGTCTCTTGAATTCGTAATTGCTCACATTATCCTACATGACGGCTTGACAGGACTAGTTGCTGTCGCGCACATTTGTATTACTCAACTTGTATCACACTCAGCTTGCCTGCCTTGCAGAAACAGTTGTCCACTTGTTCTTAAAGATGCGGCTCTTAAGCCCACAATCCCGTATATTTCTCATATTCTACCGTGGTTGCTGGAACTCACCAGGATAACAGCTCACATCAGTTGGTATAAATTGGGTTGCGAAGGATGTTTGTGAGGATCGCATGTCTATATTCTCGCATAGCTTTGAGGTGGTCATCACTAGGGTACAATCACTTTTTGCATGGAGCGTGCCTTTTCGGCACACTCCATGCACTCAACTTCACGACAAGGGGAGAAAGCACATTTATTGCCCGTAAGTGTGTTTCGAATCGCGTCTGTTAGAGCTCAAAGGCAATATTGTGACAGGACAACGGCAATAACTACACAAACAGGTAAGAAAACAATATTTGGGTTGGCCTTGGTCAGCAGTTGAACTGGCTCAAGGAACTGTCAAATACATCAAGCGCGCCCCTCAATATCGCACTTTTTTCTTTAAACGTACGAACTCTCTGCCAGGTATTCGAGTGGCATACTGTCGCAAAACTGCAATGAAGCATTATTATCATTCCTAGAGAACTACAAATGGAACTTTTGACAGCTGGTCGACCATTTCTCACGACAGAGTGAGAAGGTGACACAATATAAAGCAAATGCTTGAGCTGGTAGCACATACCGCTACCTTCAATAGCCAAAAGAAGAAGTTGTGTGTAATGTCACTCATGATTGCGTCATGCACATTGTCGACGAAAAAGCAAACAGGCTGAAATTCCTACACTTTCTAACATTTCGAAACCTATCTTGTTTCCTTGGCGCACTTTCAATGTTTGTAGAAGGGAAGATATTTCTTCAGACAGAAAACACCTTCGTGACAAACTAAAGGGAATAAAAGTTCTCGTAGAGAAAAACACACTTGTGTTTTTTTTTGTCTCACTCATGATGATTTTGTGGGAAAACAAGGCGTAGAATTCTCGTAGCTGGCTTGTTCGCTTGTGCGCTCCTGCAAACCTGACCTCTGGTAGGCTTGTGTGTTGCGTTTCTGATATTTCATAGCGTTCGCCCACCTTACCGTAACGTTTGCATGTCCCTCTTGACCTCTTGGGAGAAATGTATAATCAAGCAAAAGAGTTTTCTTGCACACCCAAGCATCCACTTTCTCTGTTTCATTGATTGTATGATGTTTCGCACAGCATAATTTACTAACCACAAACCTTTTGCTTCGTAGGTAGTAAATCGCGCTGTGCGAACTAAGAACTTTTTCCTTCTTAGGAACATAATCTTCACATTGCGTGGCCTGCAAATACCCTCCTTTTTTGTGTTTCAAGAGCTAAAGAAAACGAAGAAGTGTTTTTAACACGACACTAGATCTTTAAGAAGGTGGAACCTGCTAACAGGTTCCCCCTTTTTTGTTATTCTGGCTTTGTTTGTTGAAATACACCTACCTAATTTATTCTCCGCACTTGCTTCTTTGAGTACCTTCGAGCCTGTATCGCTACACTCAAGCAGCATTTTCACTTTATCTTAAATGTCTGTCATCTAATGAACAAACTCAACCATGTGCAGCAACATCTGCAAGCAAAAGCACAGAAGCCGAATCAACTACGCTCACCTCTTGCCAAAGCTGCTTTTTTTTCTAAACTCAAAGTAGTTCACGTCATGCGAATTTAAAAAGACAGACGATGAACGTTTGTCTACCGTATTGGATGCAAAGCACAATCTTCTTTCGAAGCCAGTGACTGCCAAGGTGCACCGTGGCTTTTCTTTTCCTCGAAACTGACCAGTGCAATTAATACAAAGAAGTTCCTAAATCAACATGAGCAAGCCATTTTTGTTTGCGCGAAAGAATCACAAAGAAAAAATAAAGAGCAATACGAATTGATGAAGTGCGGGTGGCCGATGTGGGTGCGCCTAGTTAAAGGTTCAGAAGAGCCACTTAGGCTATCTTTCTCGTTGCAGTATCGCTAGATTTTTCTTTTCCTTTTTTTTCTACAGCGCTGCGCAATGGAGTACGTAACTAAGAATAAAAGCTATTGGCACGGTGAAGCAGTGATAAGAGAGTGCCACGTATCTTCTCAAGCCTTGCTTTAGCCGAAAATCTCAATGCGCGTGCGCCCCTGTTGCCTCTTCAAAAGAAGCCGAGCTTTCGTATTCAGTTCACGTAAAAGAAACACCTGTCCTCTTCCTTTTCGTCAAGTAAAACCGGTTCATTACTCCTTTGGCTAGATGTACATAACTTGTGAGCCTCTAACGACAGAATTTATACCGGCCGCTGTTTATAGCGAACATTGCCTCTGCCATTCAGCTGTTGTTGTCAGTGCAGAAGCGACATCACAAAGGGGAGTCTCTCTGGACGGCTCAAGCACGTGGCAAGACTGTGGCCAGCCGCCATCGTCCCCTTCGGTGGGAAGGGGGGGGGGAGGCTCAAGCCTGTTGAAAGCACTCAAGTGGGCTGACAGGTAGAGACGATCTCCGAGCAATGACAAGCCACAACCTGGTCACCCTCACTCAGGTTCATTTTGAACTTCAGAAAGCGACCGCCCCTGGCCCTCTAACTGTTTTTCCCCGACCGGCACGAATCAATGAACTACGGCCGTCCATTCACCATGAGCTGTTCTCACTTGCAGCGCTTTGTGCCTTTTACGTTCCACTTAACTTGACTTGTCTTTTCCCTGATTGTTTTTTTTCGTTTGTTCTTAGGAAAACTTTTTTTTGTATTCTCAATAACCTCAACGCAAGCAGTTTGCCTCTGGCCAAGCTAGAAATCATGAGGCGGCAGCAACCACCTCTGCAGACTAGCACTCTTTGCATCCGGTGTCATGTCCTGTACATCGTTCGACCCTCCATGTTTTCTTCGTCATTCATCAAGCCTGTCGGTGTTTCTGTTTGCAAATTTATGACGGCTCTTGAAAACGAAAAGAAAGTGTGAACGCTTGATGCCCTTTGCGTGAAACTGCAAGAGCTTCCATGAGACGCTGCGGCAGAAGGGAAAGTCTAATGGTATCAAAAAGATACTTTTTGCGGTGCATTGTTACAGGATGTATTTAATCAAAAACAAACCGGCGATTGCCACAAAATCTCTCGTGATACAAGGTGGTATGCACCAATTCATGGCCAATTGAAGTTCAATATAGTAGTTGCTAAATGCATTTCCTTTAAAGGCTTTCACGCACAACGTGCCTGCGGTAAAAAGTGGCTGGATAAAAGTGCACAGCTTTTCTTTTTTTTGGTAACAGAAATAATACAAAAACGCCTGGTTCTTTGCGTAGCTTGTGATTCACACATCACCAAGTGGGCACGGGTCGCACCGGTGCCTTCTCTAGATAGGTTCTTAAGTGCTTCTCTGAGAGCAAATGGCAATACTCAGGGCAAGAACACACCGCGATAGTTTAAGTAACTAAAAAGTATAGCATACTGCTAGCACGTCAGTATGCGAAAACGGCAATAATTTGCTCTCTATTCAGCACCAGGCGGTCAAAGCCCTCTTGCCCTCGGATCACCATTGCATACGCGTCAGCCCATGTGCTGACAATTGTCTCCGCTCTGTCCCCTCTCTAACTTGACCCCGGACCATTTTGTGTGCAGAAGATACTAGGACCTTGGACATCTGCCTCAGTTGCGCAGAAAGCAACTAAAGCACTGCTACTTTACCTAAAGTCAACAAACCTGAGCGACCGCCTGTAGACTGTATGTGCTCCCCGAGTGTGCTCGTGATTGTGTGTACCTTCTCATCTCTCTGCAACCTCTTTTCTCCCTTCTATCCCTTCCCCAGTGCAGGGTAGCAAACTGGATGTGCGTCTGGGTAACCTCCCTGCCTTTCCTTGCATCTTTATCTCTCTCCCTCTCTGTCCCCTCTCCCTTGTAACATTCCGCGACAAGCAGGCATAGACCCAAAGCGAAACTCTTTATTCTTCTTTCTCGTCTTCTCCCTGTTTCCGCCAAATCTGTCCTTCGTAGTACCGGCCCACTGCACTCTCCCGGCCTTTATTTAATGCTTCCACTCCAAATAAGGAATGATGTTGGAAATGGCTGATATTTCTATCGCACCGTTTTTCTGAAGGAGTTCTGAAGGAGTTTTCTGAAGGAGTTCTGAAGACCTTCGGCTACATGACATCGTCATGTAGCCGATGGTCTTCAGAACTCCTTCTTTCGTGGCCAGTTTCATCGCTCTAAAGGGACCCACAAGTTTTGTGTTAGTACCACCTTAACTTTTCCGCACCAGAGCTATATCACTTAGTGCTATCGCGGGAATGTTTGTGCTATGACTTTTGTCGAATGCTCTCTTCATAGCTTCTCTGTGCTTCTTTTGCTGTTCAAAAGTTTTCTTCGTTTCTTTCAAGCAAACCTTCTCTCCTAGGCCATGCGTGTCATCCGCAGGTAAATAAGCAGGTTTCCCGAAGGTGGCGTAGTGAGGCCTGCACGCAAGAGTCGTTTATGTGACCTGTTGTGATGTGACACAGTCGCTTGGAGGCATCATTTCCACCCTCCTGGAAATCCTGGGTACACACTTATATATTGTTTGACATCTCGGATGACACGCTCCGAAAGTCCATTAGCTGATGAGTGGTAAGGTGCTGTAAACTTCAGGGTAATGTTTCTTTCTTTTGGCCATTTTGAGAATGTCTGGCTCTTGAACGCGGATTCATTGTCGGACGCAACACACTTCACTGCTTTAAACATGTCTTTGTTCAAGAGCGATATGATAGTAGCGGCATTTTCTGTTTCTGGCTTGGCAGCTAGCATCCGTGAGCATTCATCAATGCACACTAAAAAGGATTGCGTTTTCTTCCCTCCTTCGCTTTTCTTCTTCAGTTCAGCAAAGTCAACATGAATGGTTTCAAACGGGACACTTTGAGTAGTGGAAAATCATGCTGTCTGTCTTTCGCTTATATTTTGCTTTGTTCAGTTGACAATTCTTACATGAGTTAATGTAATCACCAATATATTTCTTCATTCCGGGCCACACAAATCTCTTCCTCACTTTATAGTATGCCCGCCAGAAGCCGTCATGCCCTCCTGCCTCTGGACTGTCGTGATAAAGGTCAAGTCATTTTTCTCAAAGTATTCGGTGCGTGATACTTTCCGTCTATACACATCAGCTGTTAGGTGCCTTCCCATATTTGAAGTGACTTCACCTTCTCGTCTCCCATACAGTTATAATCAATAGGAGGCCTAGAAAGGGCGTCAGCATCTGCCAAATCTTGTCGGCTTCTGTGTGCAACCTCATAATCAAACTGTTGAATTTCGCTTATCCATATGACTCGGATTTTTGGATGAGAACCATTTAGCCAATGGGTAAGGGCCTGATGGTTAGTGGACAGCTTGAATTTCGTGCTTTCTAGGCACGATCTAAAATACCTAATCACTAGTTCATCCGCCAATGCCCCTTTTTCAGTAGTACTGTTTTCGTTCCAGCTTTGTAAAAGTGTAGGAGCAACATCCTATTACTTGTCGTCTTCCTCTTTCGCTTCCACTTGTGTATCTTCGTTGGTACAGCACAGCACCTGCGCCGTAGTTTGATGCGTCCGTTGTGAGTTCAAATGAAACAGTGAAGTCCAGTAGTGTGAATACTGTGTCTGAAGATATAGCTAATACCTAATCTTCGTACGCCCTCTCACATTCTTGCATCCAGAGAAAATCTGTGTCTTTACGAAGCAAGCTGTTCAATGACTTCGCTCGTGCTGCGAAATCTTTTATGTAGCATCTAAAATGACCTTCGAGGCTAAAACGCACTCTGACTGGGTGTACATTGTCTGGCTTCTTCATCGATCGTACACGTTGCACGGACTCTTCTTTCGTACTCTTTGCAAATTGTCCAAAATGCGTCCGAGAACGGTAATCTTCTGTCAAAAAAATTCACTTTTGTTATGGTTCACTTTCTGTTTGGCATCCCTTACTGTCATCAAAACAGATGTGAAGTGTTCTGCGGATGATGTTTCATCCTTGGAAGAGACTATAATATTGTCGACATATACAATGCAGAATAATTGAAAGAATCACTTTAGAATACTATTCATCAGCTTATTAAAAATGCTGCACTGTTTTTCCACCCGAATGGTAAACGGTTATATCCGCACACGTCAAATGGTGTGACAAAAGCCGTGTACATTTTGTACTTCTCTTCCAGCGGAATCTGCCCAAATCCTTTGCAGAGGTCTATACGAGAAAATACTTTGCAACCAACGGTTTCCTCAAATATTTCATCAATTCTGGGCATCAGAAACGGAAATTTGTCTGTTTGATTATTTAAGATTCGGTAATCAGTGCACAGTCACTAATATCCGTCTTATTTTGGAGCCAAAGTAATAGGTGAGGCGAACGTAGACACCAACGGCCGCATTATTCCAGCATCTAACATATTTTGGATTTCAGCTTTCAACCAAAGTTTCTTTTCGCAGGACATGCTTCCGACTGGCGTAATATCTCTCAGCTTAAAAGGAACAGTAAATTTCGTTATGGCCGGTGGATAGTTGCCAAGACAGATAAGTTCAGGAAATTTTTCACGTACGTCTCTTCCACACCTAACAAGGTGGTCCGCATTGTGAAACGACGCGCATGCCTTTTGTGTCACAGTTACTTTATCGTTTCAATAAAGATTTAAATTCAGTGTCTTCATGTCGAGTCTTGAAAGTAAGAATTTATAGTCACATCCCACAACGACAAGGGCGTCGATATTAGCTGTATGGCCTTGGTAAAAAACGGTTACTTTCACCCATTCATTGTGTACTTGTCTTGTCCCTTCAAAACTATTTACCTGCACTGGTCTCCCTATGATTATTTCCTCATCTTTAACAAGCGCCTGATTTATCAATGATACAGAGGCACCGCTATCAACCAATGCATCAGCGTAATTACCATTGATATTGAGATTGATATAAACGAGTTTGGGCGGTTACAAAAACAGTCAATTTTCGTCGTCAGGTGGGACTGGACACCCTCTTTTAGTCGTTTTCTTTGTGTGTGTGTGTGTCACTTCTAGATGCGAAATGGCACGTTCCGCGTAAATGCCGGTATCGGAGATTACATTGTCTACTCGATTCGAGTCATGATGATTTTCGTGCTCAGGAGACCTCCATGGTGGTCTTAGGAAACTCTCGTATTTTCGACACACATTTCGTGGTGTAGAATTGGTACAGATGCTTCTGAAACATCCCGATAGCTCCTCACTGGTTTTGTGGACATTACTTGCACCTGCCTCTGCAGTTCTTTAGGTAAACCATAGATAATCAATGGAAATACAGCAGATTCCGGTATTTCAGCGTTTGCCATGCGAAGAAGTCGCCTTTTTTTGTAAATGTATTCTAGGGGCTTTCCTGAAAGATATTTACAAAAAATAGCTTGGTCCCAACTTTCAGCCGGAATTTCCTCAAAGGTCACCAAAAAGCTCGCTCTCTACTGACTCCAAATATCTTTCGCATGTCCAGCGTAGTGGATGTCGTACCACTTCCGGGCAATTCCGTTGAGAAACTGACGCATGTTTCTGATGCGCTCGTAAGGATCATGCCAGAAGTTTTCCTTACACGTTAGTTCATAGAACTGTATCCGAATCTCTGTGCTTGAGAACTCTCCGTCGAAGATGTCGGGCTTTACCATCTGCTTGTTTTGTCGCGGATGGGCTTGAGTAACTGGTTAGAATCATTTCCATGAGTTGCTATTGTCTCTCGGCGTGTTGCGGTGGCAAGAAAAGCATTTATAGAAGGCCCGAGTCCAAGGAAGAACTGGTTAGGCTCGATGAAGTTCTTGACTCCAGCTGCCCCAGCGACGCCATGATATGCTCTTGAAATTCGGAATGCTTGAAACTTATCTTTACTGACGCTTCAACATCAATCTCCTGCAGCGTCTTTCCTGCCTTCTGAGCGATGAACTCGTGAAGCTTGGGAGTCGTGATGTTTGCAGGCAGAAAATACTTAGTGTCTTCATCCACTTCACACACTGAAAAATATGACTGGTGGCTTGTGTTTCTTGATACGCTAAGCGTTATCCGCATAATAGAGGCTTCTATCCTGCCAGACTGCGACAATGTATTAATCCACGACGAGCGGACGTAGACCTAAAGCACAATCTCCTTATTCTTCTTCCTCGTCTTCTCTCTGTTCCCACCAAATCTGTCCTTTGTAGTACCGGCCCACTACATCTTTAAACTCTCCTTTTCCCATGCCCCGAGCGTAGAGTAGCAAATCTATCATGTACCTTGTTAACCTCCTTGCGTTCTCTCTTGTTGTTCTTCCTTCCTTCCTTCCTTTCTACGTTCAAGCGAATATGACATTTCACATCTGCCTCTTATTGTGTCGATGCAGGTAATTAGAGCGACCTGTAATAGTCTGGCTTACAGATACATTGTACATTCATTTAATTAGTTGTACAATAGTGATCAGACGTGTTTGGTTTTCCTTTGTAATTACTAGTGCGATTGATTCTCCTTCCGCTGAGGTTGATATCTTGAGCTTTCCGTGGCGCATCCGTTGAACTACTCTTACAGCACGTAATTTTCTAAATCTATCTACATCTGTGTATTCAGTATTCATTACTCACGTGAGACGAGGGTAGATATTTAGCAGGGTTATGCTTCGCGACTGTGCGTAGGCGTTCTGCTCATAGGCCTGACACGACTCCAGAGTCTTTTTGTATATTTTGAGAAATATGGAGTGATAATGTTGGTGGATGGTTTTATTACTCCCAATCCGATTCCTCAACATTTCAGATGGACCAGAGTACTGGCACAGAATATGCAAATACTACGAGAAATTACATGATATTCTTTAAAGCCTTCGCCCCGATCTCCTATATGACAACTATTAAACTGTCTCTGAACTCCCTTAATGAAGTTCTGTACGTCATCTAGAGGTGGAAAAGTCGACGTACGTGTCGTTGACCAGTACACTCTCAGACATTCGAATATTACCCGGTTACATCCATTCTATTAATAGGTTCGCTGAGCAAGAAGCATCTCAAAAGCTAATACTTACCATGAGAGAAACATTACTGATCCAACACTTGACACTTGTAACCACGCCCTGTCAGGCAGACTGACAGTGTCAGCGTCCTAACAGAAGGGCGCAACAACGCCCACCAAACACGACCCGCCGAGGGCGTATCATGGAGCTGACAGTGGTATATATCCCCTCGTGAAAGATTCCAAACGAGAACGATTATTCTTCTGTCTGTTCAGACCTTTCATTCCATCCCTCTCTAGAAGACGTATAGTGTAGGAAGCCGCCCACATGTCAGCTGCATGCAAGGAGTGAGTGAAAAGGGAGTTCCCGGAAGACACCACGCTACGAAACAAAAACAAAAATCAAGGGAGAGAGCGAGTAATAGAGGCGGTGGTTCAGGATGAACCATGAATCATAGAACAAGAGGCAAAAGGCAAGAATCCGCAAGGGCGACCACCATAACTGCAACCGGACATCGACGGCGCCCATCTTTATCTAGAACCTTCAGCGATCTAGAATCCTTGGGGGGATAGGTGCTGTACAGCGAAAGCTGTGAGATCAGAGCACGAGTCACGTGGGGCGACTTAGTTGTCCGGCGCCACCGCCCCCGCTGCCGGTGTCCGTAACCAGTATTGCAAGAAAGAAAACTGTGATTTGAGAACACCAAAGACACAATGGGATTCGAACTCGAGTCCGTTGAGTGCCAGCCCACTATTCTACCACTGAGCCATGCCAGTGCTTTTTTTTCATAGTATTTATTAAAGTACTTGGGCAATTAAGACAAAATCAAGCGAACAAAAGTACAATCAAATCGCGAAAGTAAGCGTTCAAGCGTTACTCATAAACACTAAATGGCTAACACCGCGCGAGTTTCTCACATGGAGAGTTCTTCCCATCGTGTTATACAAACAAAAAAGGGGTGAGGTCAAACATTTATCTAAGACGGAGTACCAGTCCGATCTAAAAGTCTAGCTCGTCGTAAATGTTTTTTAGGTGGATAGCCATTTGAATGAAGTGTGTGCTTGAAGAGGTGGTGGGCTCTGCATTGCGGTCTTGCATTCGTGTCTTCCACAAGCTGTGCAAACCCATGAGGAAAAACATATCATATGGTACTTCATCAAGCGTTGCTGGTAGAAGATAACGTATTGTGTGAGAATTAATGACGAAACGTTTTTTCAGTGCTCGCTGAAGGACATCCCAAAATAGTATGGCATCTTTGCAGCTAACAAAGCAATGTTCAATCGTTTCCGGCACATCACATAGACGGCAGTTAACAGACGGAATGAAAATACCTTTTCTTTCTAACCATGTGTTTACCGCCAGTGTTTCAGAGTGGAGTTTATAGAAGAATGTTTTTGAATTCGGTGGAATGTACATTTTGCGCACTCGCTTCAACACATTGTGACCTGGAAGATTGGAGTACAGTGAACGGCACAACGGAGGTGGGAAGAGTGTACTCAGTAGGTCCTTATACAGCACCTTGCGCGATACTGTGTACAGGTATTCTACAGAAAAGCGAGCTTTAAGGAACTGAACTGCGAGGTAAACTTCCTGCATGAATCCCCACAAGCATGGGCGTTCGGAGAAGTTGGATGAAACAATTAAATCTGGTAAGGAATCAACAAGTGTAACCTGCAAGAAGGAACGGAATACAGGATGGGAATTGTCTCGAAAAAAGAAGAATCGGGACACTATTTGCCATAGATAAAGGTGTTTTAGTCCTAACCCACCCTCACTAACTGGCTTGAATATATTATCACGACGCATGGGCTCAAAAGGCGAAGATCATATGAAAGTAGCGAAAATCCGATGAAAGCGTTGTATATAGAATCTTGCGCAATGAACAAATTGCAATACATAGTAAAGCTTTGTCGCTAAGAAAGTATTGCAAGCTTCAGCTCTCCCAAATATCGAAAGTCGATAGGGAACAAATGTCTGGGCCTGTCGTTCAAGCTTAGGGACGTGTTCCTTCCAGTAATTCGCACTGAATCTATATGCATGCAATGGTACACCGAGGTATGTTGGAAGAGTTCTTGTCCAATTAATCCCTGCAAAGTAGTTCGGTGTGCTACACCACAAGCCAAACCACAGTCCTAAACTTTTAGAGGCATTTAAACGAGCTCCTGATACTACGCCAAACTTTTCAGTAGTATATACCACATTTTCGACACTTGGTTTATCTGTGCAAAAGAATGCGACATCGTCTGCATAAGCCAATACTTTAACCTCACTGCCTAATATTCTGAAGCCACGAATGCAACTCGACTGTATTATGCTTAAGCACAGTGGTTCTAGATAAAGTGCAAATAAAAGAGGTGACATCGGGCATCCCTGTTTTACAGAAGAGCGAATAGAAACTGGCTTGGAGAGTTGACCATTAACTATCAGACGAGTTGAGCATTCATTATAGCATAAATTAACGCCTTTAAGAACAACTTTGCCAACATTAGCTTGTTCGAGAAGAGAAAAAAGGAAGGAATGACGAACACGATCAAAAGCTTTAGCAAGGTCTACATGTAGCATTGCAAGATGTTTTCGAGAACCATGACAGTATTGAAGCACTGTTCGAGCGACATGTATATTGGTTTGTATGGATCGACCTCTGATCCCACATATCTGATAAGACCCAATGAGGATCGACATAGCAAATTACAACCTATTTGCTAATACTTTTGTGAAACTTTTGTAGTCCACGTTTGACAGCGATATTGGTCTGTAGCCCTCGACGAAGCGAAGTTTATCCTTGTCAGTTGTTTTCGGTAATAACACAGTGTGACTTTTGCAAAAAGATTGTGGGAGTGTATTCATGTCATAACTCATCTGAAAAATATTCAATTCAATATTCAGAAGCGCCAGAGCGGCCAACAGGTTGATGATTGCAGTGTCGTCGTCTTTCTTCTTCCTCCAGCTTGGGGCAGCCAGCTCGTTCACCTATCTTCGTTTTCTTCCCAGGCATGCGCAACAATATTATAGAACGAGTTGTGAATACCAGCTGTTGCGTTACTTTGTAGCATTATGGTACATCATAGGGTTGCCACCAAGAGATCAAATGGGGCCATCAGCCCAAGGTAGCATATATTGAGGGACATTGTTTAATCACTCATGTCTTTTAAAACGCTGCCATGGAGCTTTGTAATTGCGTCTCTTGCTGCTTTGCGTAAACATAAAAATATTATTTCGTGTTATGTACTTTTATGATAATTACGTTTCTTTTTCGATAATGAAAAGCAGTTGTTCAAACGGTACTGTTCAGATGAGCGATTTTGGTGCCTGTTCTTTTGAGTACTTTCTTCTTGCAAAGCACTGTACTGAGCTGAAAGAGGACGAACACTCAATGTATTTCGGAGCTCCTTTCAAATACGCGATAACGCCAGCAAGCTTTTGTATATAGTTTCGTTGGTTCTACTAACGAATTTTTTAGTTATAGTACGTTGGGGCACTTAGCAAACGCTAAATCATGTTCCTAAGAACAGAGATAATCTTTCTGCTCTATTTGATCGCTGAACTAGGAGTTAATTTTAGATTATACTACAACGACTAGGTGGAGTGCAAAAACAACCAGAATTTTTATTCGACACCTTTCTGGACGAAGCACTTCGAGACAGATTTGTGTGCAACTTCCTTCGTACCGACATTGAAGAGTAAGATAAAAGCTTGTGAAAAGATAAAAGCTGAAATTTAAAAAAACAGTTGAGTACACATGTGCTCTTAAGAAGCTGAAAGAGCCGCTAAGCGAACGTGAAATAATCCGAGGATATCCTTCTCAAAGATATATCTCCGAATGCTAGACGTAAAGGAAGCGCTTTGAAGTGTTATCTTTGTAGCTGTGAAAAGAATTTTTCATGGCTGTTCAGATATCGCTGGTAAGTGTTTCAAGTGCGGCGTGACGGACTGAATTCAGCCTGCTTGTCGTGGTGCCAAGCAAAAGTGAGCCAGTTTCAGCAAGTCGACACGCCCTCTTCACAGCGACATGAGGAACACCCACGTTCTGTCCGAAAAACCCAGACACTCATCATCGTCGAAGTCTAAATTCATGGTGCACCTTTGCGTATGGAATTTGACAAAAATGGCAAGGTGTCTTCGATCTTAAGGAAACACTTCAGGAAGTGTACACATCATTTCAAGCTGGAAATATTTGAACTGCCGTGACTGAAACGTAGTTTTGTAGACCTGCGGCATCGTCCCTGCGTGCGTATTGCAAGACTAAGTCAGAGTCTCTCCATGCTAAGTCCTGAACTCCAACGTGCCATATTTACGAGGACACCAGTGGCTCGAGACTCCTTGGTTGGACTGCTTTGAAATGTACGGCTTACACTAGCTGTGCAACGTGTCACACACTAACGTAAGCCAATCGGATCAGAGCATGCAACTAAAAGAACTCATCATCGAATACAGGGCCGTTTTTGCCGACACTCTAGCCTAAAAAAATAGGTGAGCAACCTACCTTGTTCTTTTAGGGCTTAAATAATCAGTGTTGTGCTGTCAGCCGCAACAGTGTGCGGGGACTGCAGCGTGTGGCGGAGTGACGAAAAACTACATAGCTGCGTCATCTACTGTGACGCGGTGGGTGTAGAGGCTATCGTCCTCAACACCGCAAACGGCGCGTCTAGATGGCGTACGGTTGTCGGCTTTTATTGTGGAGGCCACAGTCAATACCCCCGACAACCTCCGTGACAGAGCGATGTAGCTTTTTGTCACTCCGTCAAGGGCTACATATCCCGCAATTGGTTTCTGAGAACACTACGTGTTATGCCGTTATTATAAGCTCGATGATGTGGGTTCGATTCCCAGCCACGGGGACCGTGAACCTTATGCGGCGTCTGTCACTGGTATTATAAACGAACAGATCCATAGACGTAACAGCTGGAGAGGTGCGAGACACATGTATTTACCACATAAAGGCCTCAATAGCACTGATAGGACGTACTCTCAACAGTATAGAGACCATCACAAACAGAGTCTTTTTATTTCCAGCCTTACAGCTTTTCTCTTCACGCTGTCACCAAGTTTTCGTTAAAAAGCACTGCCGAGAGCTGAACGTCAAAGGAACTCTCTTATCTCTAAAATTTCCGCAACGTGTATTAGCAATTCTCTGCTATCTTGCGCAAGAGTCACTCTCCTTTCTGTCTATACACCTGAGAACGAAGCTGTCGTCGGTGGCGAGCTACTGCTTGCGGTGGTGACATATAATCAATTTTACACTGGTAGGTTTCGCCTTGCTTCGATTTGAAGGCGTTCGCACAACGCCGCTCAAGTAGCAAAAGGTGGACATCTTGCAGGTATTGATGAGGATATTAAGTAATCTCATCGTACAGCAGAATCGGGCAAGCGTTGTACGCTCGTACCTAAAAAGGTAGGGGGGGGGGGGCAGGAATAGAATACACGACGCGTGCTGCACAAAGATGTCAAGCGTCAACAAAAAAGGCAGTCCTAGATTCAAGACTCGGAGGCTAAAAAAGAAAACTAGACATAAAAAAACACCAGAAAAAAGCAACCCAAGAAACGTTGAGAATGTGGCGTACGTGTGATGCCGCCCGAAGATGACAACGACCGTAAATCTAATCAGAATCGCCAAGATGCTCGATCGCACTTTCTCTATGTCTCTCTATATACATCTGTCATTCTTATAATCCCACTCTTGCTGGCTGATTTCGTTCTGAGCTCCATGAACTCTCTTCCTTCATCGCCTCACTTCATCCTCCCAAAAGAAATGTCCACTTCCTTGCGTTCGAGGCTCACTGCTCGCCTACCCTCCGTGTGCAGCATAAAAACGTAACTAAAGTATAATAACGACATCCTGCTCCAGCATGAACTGGCAGCGGGATTTATTATCTGTCAGCCGTACTGTCACCACTCCGTGCGATGCACTTCGTTTTTTGTCGCCTCATCTTTGCTGCTTCATGTGTTTGAGGGCGCTGCTATGGAGGTGTTCGTTTGATTTTCACCGTAGCATGTCTGTATTTAGGTGGTATGGGCACGACACAGAGAGCATGTGAGTGAGAGATCTGTTCCAAACATTATATCTGTCTTACGCCCACAGATACAGCATTATGCTCGGCCAAGCGAATCGAGATTCGGTTTGGTCTACTATACAAGCAGACGCTGTTCACAGGAAATGATGTCTGTTTTCAAAGCGGATGAGAAGTAGAATAATCTAAATAGCAAGAACGTCCTCTTATGACGTAACAACAAAGGTTCGAAGACAGAGGTGTGATATACAGTCCTCTCGGAAGCTCCGTGTGTTGCAAAAGTTGTCGCAAAACGACACGCTGCATTAGCGCTTGTGACCTCCACATGTCGCTTGGATGGAGATGGATACTCCTGTTTCCGCTTGCTGTAGATCTCGTGTAAACACGAAACAAGGCGTTCACAGAAAGCGTCGCAAATGCCTTGCAAGCACTGAATTATGTCCCAGTTTTAGAAATTTCGGAATTTACCGATCACTTCCTGCTTTCGTGTGTGTGTGTGTTTATTCTGTGCTCCTCATATCTACCAGTTACATTTAAAGTTAGCGTTTTCATCAATTAATAAAAACAAAGACAAAACGAAATGAATCATCATATACCTTATACCACTATAAGTAGCGAAATTTTATTTTACTTCCGTCACCGGCTGTGCGAAAGCGATTTCAGGTGTTTTCAATTTTTTGCAGATTTCACAGCTGTTAAAGTAAGCAGAATATAAGGTCGAATAGAAACCACTTCTAATTTATTAGATGTCACAGCAGAGTTATTTTTTAAATATATCAGCGATGGGTATTTTGTGGCTGTTACAGCCACACAGAGCTTAAATCTCCAAGGATATCTGTTTGGTACGTTAAGTAAGCGTCTTTTGTTGCCAGTTTGTCCATTTGCCTTAGAACAATTTGTGCATATTCTTAAGCTCTCGCGAATTTCGAAGCATTGTAATAGAGAAAGAGAACATAAATGTTCGTGTTTAATATGGAGAACTTAATAAACTGTAATTCGAGCCTACATTCATTGTTAATTCATAGCAAAAGTAAAAGAAAGTGATGACCATGTCTTGACCACATTTCGACCTTTTAGAAAGTTTATCTTTTCCATATGTATATATGAGATGGCATGCTGGTAGGAATAATAATAATAGTCGATACATGATTCAATTTTTGGTCACGTATGAGTGGTTTACTAGTACCTACCCTTAATTCAGTATCATAGCATGATATCCCCGCCATTCTGCTAAATTCAATAGTTAACCACTTCCAGTAGAGTGCGAATGCTCTCAAGCGTTAAACACTTTTTCTAAACACAAACGAAAGTAAATCATTTGTCTGTGGGCAACGAAGTATTTAAACAGGCGGCATGGCTTTCTGCTCTCCAATAGTAGAATAACAAGTAATCTAAATTGTTAGACACCTTTTCTAAAGACACAATTGACAGCCGTGGTAATTCTTTTCGCTATGGTCAATTGGTCGACCTTCTCCTTGGTGCCATTCACCGTGCTCCAGGTCATGGCGTAATTTTTGGCGACACGGTCTTATCGAGTGTGAGGCACACGGGACGGCTCTATGCTTTCCCATAGTAGAGTAGCAGGTACTCTAAATTGCTAACTTTTTCTAAACACACCATGTACGGTTTCAATTTGTTGAGCTACAATTTCCCTTTACTTGAAACATTTCCTGCCGATCTTCAAGAATTCTTGTAATGGCGCCATGCTTAATTTTCTTATCCTTACAAGACTGTTTGCGTCACCATTTGAAACCTACTGCTATGAACTTCTTTGAAAGTGTCGCAACCAACGCAACCAAAGTGGTGCTGTCAGAAAGCACAATTGTACCCGCCTTCGTACTCCAGCTACATCTGCCTGACAAAAAAACTGCCTTTCTGCAATGCACGAATAACAAGTGGAGGGGCTATAGAACAATAAGCAACGAGAAGAAAAACTCAATTAAACAATTGAAGCAAGCTTAGCATAATTACTTGGATACTTATTCTAGCTCATGCCCGTGTACTCTTCTGTTTTATTACCCGCCAAACTGATCTAGTAGCTAAGCCACTCGGGTGGTTACCCGCAGGTCGGTGGATCGGATCCCGGCCACAGCTGCTGCATTTTAAATGGAGGCAAAAAGGCCTGAGGCCTGTGTGCCTAAGTTTAGGTAATGTTAAAGAACCCCAGGTGGTTGAAATTTCCGGAGCCCTCCACTATAGCGTCTTTATTAATCATATCGTGGTTTTCGGAGGTTAAATCCCAACAATTACATTGTATTGTGTTTCTTTACCCCAACTTTAACAGCTCGATTTTCTTGGGCTCCGTGTGGCGAGTGATGGCGTCACACTACGGGCGTCAGTGTCGAAAAGTTTCATCGTCCATAAATATATGTTTCAGCTGTAGCAAAACTGCCTATGTATCTTTGGTCGCCACACTAAACTTGAATGAGGTTGTTAAGATTGTGAGAGGTGTTGGACCTGGTCCCGCCAACGTTGTATGGCATTAAACATAAAGCCTTGGCAGATTTAGGAACCCGTAGCTTACATGTGGAACAATGTGAACTGACAATGCATTGGCGAAAATATTGTACTGGACTGTTTCATTCATGTTGTGATCAATCTTAGCATGTGTATAAGAAAAGAATGTTTATCACGCCTCGAGATGATGTCGCTGTACAACTGTCGTAATGTGTGGAACTAGATTGCTCGTGTGGGGCGATAACAAGTTTGTTATGGCTGAACGCAACGTCCTCCCGGCCTTCCTCTTCTATCTCTCTTGAACGCAACGCAATACTGCCAGAGAGACTAATTACACTATTCGATATTATGAAGAATCAGCGTCCTCAGTCTTGTGCGCACTCCTGCTTGTGGCCGCATGACTCATGCCTCTTGCTCACGGGCACCAGTAAGTGTGGGTTGGAGCTGCGAAGAAGAAGGGTTGTTGGCGGATGAACAGTTTTTGTTTTGGAACGCTCTAGCGGACTTTTCCATTTTTCGCACATGATTTTCAGAGAACAAGCTTGCCCATAATAAACTAGTTTTTTTGGTGTTTCTTCTCTCGTACCCATTACAATACGTCCAGAAAACCCACAAGGGGCTCCCAATTTACGGCAATCGTTTCCTGCCGTTCTCCTGTGACTCCGATATCTCAATGCATTTGATTGGTTTTCGTCGGATATTTTGTCTGATTATCCTCGAAATTTAGGCCACAATAATAAAAAAATCCACAGCCCTCGAAGAGATTCCCCTGCTATAGCTTCCGAACAAAGCAACTTATTCTATAATGCTCGTTTTGTTTTTATTTTCATCTAATCATGCCGTTTAGCTTTTAAGAAACATCGATTACGTTCCAAATAAATTGCTGCTTTTTTTAAACGCTCTCAAAAGAGTTCCAGGCCTCGACCACCAACCACGTTCTCAGCTATACATTTCGGAAGGCCGGCCTAATTGAGCTTCACGCCAGAAAACGACCAACACGCTGCTGAAGTTTGTACTAGCCTTGTTGTACAATCATGACACCTCGGTGTGTGTTTGTGTGTACTTCTACTTAACACCCTCTCTATCTTCTTTTTTGTGTCGGCTTACCCCTTCCGCAGTGGAGAAAAGAAAACAGGATGCTTATTTTCTTGCTGCCATCCCCGCATTCCCGCTTTATGTTTCTCTCTCTCTCTATTGGCAGACTAGCGAGGTTGTCGTCAGACAGTCTGAATTTATGGCCAATATGCGTCCGGAGTGTGTCGGCAATTATGTACGTCATATTTGGTGGTCTTTGGCAGCGGCAATTGTTGCGACCGAGGTAACGACAAACATGTGCGAACAACTTGACCTTAAATGCTTTGCAGGACCCGGATGTTAGGACACCGGTGTTTGAGTTCTGTGCAATGCCCATTTTCAACTCTTTCTTTTACTCCCTTATTTACCTCTCCCCACCTGTTGGGCCGCAAACTGGACCAGGTCTTGTTAACCGTTCTGCCTTTCTTATATTATTTCTCTCTCTCGCTCTCTCTCTCTCTCCCTCTCGCGCGCGCGCGCGCTCACGCTTACAAGCCCTGATTGACAGAGAGCATACAAGTGAACCAAGAAGGTTGACGATGCTGAGTCGAGTCCGAGGAAAGGTTTAGCGAGTTACACAGACTTTGACGTGCTTGAACTAAATTTCACTTTTGTGTTTCTGCGAATGGCTTCTCCGAACTCCTATGGACCTGTGTTTTTTTTTTCTAGAGGATTCTTCATGATTATATATTCAGCAATTACTTACCATATGTTTACTGCACTGGAATGCACTAAAGAGACAAAAAATGAGCAAGACAAGGTGTTACTTTGTAGCAGATACTGTCTGGTCCTTACTAATATTTGTTCTTCTTCACAAGATCTAAAGTTGGAAACTTCGTGCGAAGAACTCTCATCATGACCTAGCAGCTGTAGTTAATCATAGTCGGCCATTATTCAATGGTAAACTGATACAAAAGCTGCACTCTGACAAATTAAAATAATAATTGGTTATTGCACACTTGAAGCACAAGTACATAATACGTCCCTACATTGCAGATTAAGAAACACATCGTTTAACACATCACGAACGTAAACAAAAAACGAGTGGAAATTCATTCGTGCGTGCTTCGGGTAATATAAGGTAATGCGTAGTAAATTTATAAGAAAAACCAAGAACATGGAAGCCATCGTTTAAAAAGAAATTCACGCTTTATAGGGAAGAAGCTCCTGTAAAGTATTGAAATTGCTTTGTCTAGCAAGAAGTTGGAAAGAGATGATTGCGTCACTGAATTGCGAATGGGAAGAATTATCTTCTGACGCCACTATGACGCCGCAACAAACAAAGAAACTTGAATGCTGTCTTCTCCAGGGACATTTTTAATAATTGTACTCGTTGATTCGAAAGAACGAAAAGAAATTTGTTGGCAAGGCCATATCAAACGTTTGTAATAGTTTTCAATGTGACACAGTTTAATATGAGCGTATAAATGTGTTGCTAGCACGAAAAAGAGCCACAATCTAAAGAAATAAAAATTAGTGCTGATCACGTGATCTGTTTTTGGTGCAGGAAGGAAGCAGGTCCAGGATATTCAACGAAGTTTCTCGGGCTGGGCTGACGCGCCAGCTGGAAGCACCATTTCGGCGGCACTGAAAACAGGTCTGTAAGTTTTTCTTTTTCAGCGCGTTAGATCATAACATGGGCACACAGCTCGCCTTCGAGCTGTCGCCGCCAAGTCGCTGACGCTGCACTGGCCGTTCTTTCTTTAAGGGGGGTTGGCGCCTGTTTTCTCGGTGCCGAATACAGCGTTTTTCAAATTCAATACATCTCGACAAAGGATTGTAAATATTGCGAAACAGGACTAAAAAATTGTTATCGTTTCAACTAGCAGCACTCTTAAATAAATACACCAAATATAGCATACCCACTTAGACGGCTTGAACATGCCCCTTTCGCTCATTATTAAGGGCTGAAAATTCCTTTCACTCTAGTATACGTAGTTCTGATCAACAGTTGCAGAAGCTTGCAGATGCTTAATTGGTTTAAACATGGCTTTTTTTCATTTTTGCTCCTTTTTTTTCGAAGTCTGCATTAGGTTTGCTCAATATTTCACCAAATATTGCCTGGTTGTGTTTCATATGAATGCTTGTGTTATGCGTTCAAAATAACTTTCTCCCCTATAGCGCTTCTTATCCTGGTTCACACAAACCAAGGCTTCTAAATTCGCATTTTAAGAAAACTGTTCACTACTTGTACAGTTCCCTTCTTCTATATTTAGATATCAATGAAAAGAATGTCACATTCATATAACTCACCTACAATTACAGCATGTTTTTGGTCTGCTCCGTTTCTTTTGCATTCGTAGTTATTTGGTGGCTTAATTATCAACATATGTTGTGTACGTTGCACTACTTTAAATTACGACGCACCTTTACTTCTTCCTCTCTCTTTTTTTATTAGTCGTGTCAATGTGTATCACTATGTATAATGATACCTATGAACAAAGATCCTTTGTTGTCTTTTTTTCCACTTCATGTAATAGTACATTCAAATGTGTTCTATTTCTGATTGATTGATATGTGGGGTTTAACGTCCCAAAACCACTATATGATTATGAGAGACGCAATGTGTTCTAGTGCAATCATTGCTTATACTAGAGTAATTTTCGATGCAAGACTTTGTAGGGGGCCAGAGCTTTGTGAAGCCGAAGTACTGCGACTTTTTTCGTTACGCCCTATCGATCAATGCGAAATAAATGTTGACTGATTGAAAGTGAGAGTGAAACGAGTCTTAACTTTGTGGCATTGTTTCCGACTGAACGTAAACCGGTTTTTCATGTTCTTGTACTGAACAATGTCCTCAGATCGTTTGCTATTAAAATAATGTAAAGCTCTGCTATTTTAGCCCCAGAACGCGCGATAACACTGCGTCAACGACATAAACTCCAGCTCAAACTTGCTGGACGCATTGTAGTACGGTGCGAAATCGGTCACCAACTTCCTCTTCTCATTTGAGCCAAGTTCTTAGGCATCCACAGTATTGATATCACATAGCACAAATTAGACCTTATAACACTTCACCGTTATACAGCTTATGACGGTGGCGGTGAACTTTTCACTGGTAGGTTTGACAAGCATGACCACACAATTGGTGAATGAGTCCTGTATGTATACAGTGCGGATAAATTCGAGTGTTGACATATGACGCAGGACACATAAAATAAATTTATGACGTGCAATATGCTATTACAATAATTTCGTTTATTCAATACATCTCACTGTGGGCTAATATTATACGGAAATTCAGGTTTATCATAACAGCGAGGATTCGTAGTAAAATCATTCTCTGTAAACTCCTTTATTTTAAAATTTAGAAAGTGCTGCATCGAATGAGCAGCATGTTCGACCTGATTCACGTGACGTGATTCTTAAAGGGCCACGTTTTCAGTACACTTGTACACTTATGAATGCAATTGATTGAAAATAACTAGAAAAAAATAAAAACAAAAGCCCTCAGTGATGCCCCTCGTTCCCTATAACTCAGATCGGCGACCAGCAAACCATGCTTTTAATTTTCCCTTCCCTTCATTATTATACTTACAACTTGTTTTCTGCTGCCTAAGCTGTGGGTGAGCGAAATATGTTCTAATAAAACAACAAGGTAGAAACTGCATTTTCACTATAAATACACCTGATATTGATTTTAAGAAATGTATTTAGCATCATGGGTATTCGTCGGTATGTGTAGTTAATTACAGTGGACTAATATACCGTCCAGTTACTTTGCACAGGACGGCTTTCATGTCACAAGTATATTCAGTCACGTGTTTGTTTGTAGAACACGTTAGCAATGTACCTTAGGTATCTCTCTCATTTCCCTCTATCCTCTGCGTCTGCACATATACACATGCAATTACTCGCGAACACGCACGCACACGCACAAAAAAATCACAGCATATCCACGGGGTGAATGATGACGAGTGGGCAAAGCTCCGGAGAGAATCATCGGTAAAACCATGAATCTTCCGTGTGTAATTAGCCCAGTAATACATGATCTCAAACATCGTGAAAAACACTATATGTGTACATATAGAATTCAACTTTTATTTGTCCTTAGAGACGATAGATGGCTTGCGATGTCCCTTCATTATGACGGCTTTATAGTGCGCGAAGTGAAGGGTGAGTGGTTCCTGTATATGGTGCAGCAGAAAATTTGCATATACTAGGTCAATGCACGTTCCTCGGATCGTGGTTGGTTTCATATGGTCATATGATATACATTTGAGTGCATATATGGAAGCCACGTGTTGGATGAGCGAATAATTGGTCGTGTCTGCTATATCAACGTTGAAATCACCAACGAATATGAACAGTGGCCCCGCCACGGTGGTCTAGTGGCTAAGGTACTCGGCTGCTGACCCGCAGGTCGCGGGTTCAAATCCCGGCTGTGGCGGCTGCATTTTCGATGGAGGCGGAAGTGTTAAAGGCCCGTGTACTCAGATTTGGGTGCACGTTAAAGAACCCCAGGTGGTCGAAATTTACGGAGCCCTCCACTACGGCGTCTCTCATAATCATATGGTGGTTTTGGGACGTTAAAACACCAAATATCAATCAATCAATTGAGTATGAACGGTGCGTTCTTGTACTATGTATAAATTTTATCACATACAAGCATCATCAACTACAAGCACCGCCATCTAGTTTCATATAAAAGTACCGCCATTGGTGGCTACGTACGTCACGAACAACAAACACCATGGGATGTACAGATCAACGCCCTAAGAAGCTTCGCTCCTAAAATAGAGACCAGTGAATGCTATATCGCAAGTTGATTGATCCCATACTCATAGCAGAAGCCAGCAACTTCACCATGCAAGTGCGCATAAACATAGAGTGGGTGGATTGGTATGTGTAAAACTTTATTGTTGTCCAGCAAGACACACCTTAGTGCGCAGTCGGTGACTCCCAAATCGGAATTGCCAGGTCATACCAGACAGCTACTCCATGGTCCTGTTGGATGGCCCATAGTTGGTCGGAAAGGAAAGAGCTGTGGAGGGCCGCCTCCCACCTAGCTGAAGTAGCATCGGGTTTTCGTGTGCATCGCCTTACATTCCTAGAGCATGTGTGGAAGCGTGGACACATCCCCGCATGCAGGCTAAGCGTCATTGGGAAACACCTCGGGATAAATGGCGTGTAGGCAGCTCAGATTAGGATACGTATCTGTCTGTAAAAGTCTGAAAGTGACGGCCTGAGGCCTACTTTAATTATTCATTATTATTTATTTATTTATACATATTGCTGTCTTGATTTCGAGACATAGCAGGAGTTGGTACATATTTTAGTACAAACAACAAAAGAAATAAACCCTAAAATTATACAAACAGATGAAAATATGATGTGCTTACATAGCTGTTCCACAAAATCTTACAAGTACAGATGTTGATGGAAATACAGAAAAAGACAACCGCTAAGAAAATGCAAACAGATTAAATCAATATGGGTATTCGTAGTTTCTCAATGAACTCATCATGAGACAATGCGCGAAGCGAACCATCCAAGTTGTTCCTGGTTTCAATAGTGAACGGAGAAAACGAAAATTTAAAACAGTCAATATGTGTCCTGAAAGGAATAATGTTCAGTCTCGGGGTTTTTCTAGTGACGTGTGTATTAAGGGGTACAAAAAGAAAGGTACCTGAATACCGGATGGGGTGTAAACGATCTTATGCAGCAGAATTAAAGAGTTTGTTCTGTCAAAAAACCTGGTCCCGTGCTTTCTGCTACCATGTTGAATCCACAAACTTTCTAATCTCATCGGCTCTCCTGACATTCTGTCTCTCTCTCTCACCTGCTTGCCTTCTCTGGGAATCCAGACAGTTAAGCGAAATGGCCAGCGGTTATCCTGCCTACGCACTAAGGGTGCGGTCCATGTTCCTTTCCAGTTCTTAAATGAGGATGGGCCACGTGGAGCACAATCGGCAAGCATTCACAAACCATGAGTGGTAGTTTACCTCTAATCCTCGCAGGGAAGCTTTATGACAGCTGCATCTTACCCACGCTTACCTATCGACCAGAAACATAGACGCTCACAAAGAGGGTTCAAGTTAAGTTCGGAATGACGCAACGAGTACTGGAAATGATTTGGTAGGTGTAGCTTTAATAGACAGGAATATATCAGAGTGAATCAGAAAGCAAACGGGGGTCAAGGATATCACAGTTGAAACTGATAAAATACAAAAGGCCAACTTTCAAACTGATAAATGGATGTGGTAAAGAGGAGGAGAGATGTGAGGGGGAATGGGAGAGGACATTATGTTTGGTGAACATGGTCTTAGCACTGCCGTAGATAAGAGCGCATTGGGAGACGAACCCAAACGCTGGAGTCACGCAGTATTGAGAACGACTTAAATGCAGGCAGTGAAGCGAATACATGTTGATGGAAGGTGAAACGTGAAAGTGGTTGCGTATTTAGATTTACCAACACTGTATGGATGCACGGATGTGTACGCAAGCCTAGATCCACTTGTGACCTACCTTGTTCTTCAGTTGTGAGGCCTGAGTGATAATTATTTTGGATTAGATATAACATTAAAAGGTTGCTCATTAGCAGAAAGCTCACGCATATATTCTTGCTAATTGCTAGATATAACGTCTCTGGACTACGACATGATTATAAGAGATGCCATAGTGAAGGACCTTGAAAACCTTCTCGAAATATGTAATGTGCATCAAAACCTACCTACGTAGACATAGATCTAATTGTCTCGAGATCTAAGCAAATCATTCAAAACATTAGCCTCCAAACCATGTGCAGAACTGCTGAAACTTATTGAAGGTGGTAGTTCCGGAAGCGATAAAACGCTTCCATTGCTTGATATTCTTCGTTACTTCTCAACTTTCTCGTCGTCAGCTCGAATGATACCGAGGCATTAAACGAAAGGTTGGAGAACGGAAGCTGGGAGGGGGCCAAAACTGTGGTGTCTTCTGAAAACTCATGGACACACACGGCATCCCTATCTTTTCGATTAGAAGATCTCGCCTGACTGCCAACGGGATAGTTCGGCAGAACTATTGCGTTATTAAATTTCCTGAACGGCATGTCCTTAAAATTACTCAAAATGATTTCACTTTCTCTTTTTTCGTCGTTAGTATATGTTTGCGGAATGTTCCAGTGCCACACAAACTAATAGTATATTGTATTAGGCTGTGACGTTCGCATCTTCTCATCACGTTAGAAAACTTAATCTATCGTTTTAATGCTAAAAAATAAAATGATATATTTAGAAAAGACTAATCCACGCTGAAATCTCTGGCCTTGATGACTGGTCGTAGCACGACTTCCACACAATCATTCTGAAATGAACGGAACTCAAGTGAGACACGTTCTGTTGTGCTGACCCAACGTAAGATAGGCACTGATTTACGATCGCAATATTGTTGCATTGGACCCCGAAAAGAAAATGTGGTATAGCATTATATCTTGCTGTTTTGTAAATGTGCAACGTGTCCCGCAATCTTGCGACCTTCGTGTATTGCTCAAGACAGGACCACTGCTTTTTTCACTGACGAGCTACTCTCAACGCAGAATGGGTGTAAACGAGCAGCAGCCAATCTTATAAACAACCCAAGTCCATGCGATGTATACCCCGCGCCATAACTCTGTCTGCTATAACAAGCTTGGGCCTCAATGGCGTGCTAATCAGTGAATTATCGCCACTACACCTCGCAACTGGCCGTTATTTCATGTTGTGAATAACACTTTGAAGCTTCAGAGTTCTTCATCGTTTGTGTTGATGCTTTCTTGTCATCAGTGCGAATACGATCCTGTTATTTATTTCTAAAGAAAAAAGACAGTACGTGCTGAAATAAGACATGATTGGACGTATGCGGTGCTTTTGACGTTATTCGCTCTCTTCCAAAAAGAGCTTAATGCATAAGATATTGTCATGTTCATTGTTCTGATACGATACTCTATGTTTCCCAATCTCGTTTACATGCACAGCTGACGTGTGGAGTGTTCCGTGCTTAGCTTACACCGTAAATATTACATTGCGCCGAACTTGAAGCCGGGCCCTAATCACGCATTCAAGTGAACAGAAAAAAATGATATCGCGCAACTTTCCAAAAGCCGCGACGTAACGCGCCATCTGTGTATTTACGCGCTAATCAAAGAATCCTCTTGTGCTCGACGATGACACTTTAGGAATTGCTGTACTGGATGATATTGCCAAATAATTCCTCGTTATTCTCGTTCATGCTAGCTGTTAAGTGGCAATCATGTGCACAGGCCCTTGTTTCAAACTACAAAAAGGTGCAGTTAAAAATTTCTTCAACAAACACGAAAGAAATCTAATTTTGTACCATCGATAGAGACATAGCAGTGAGAATGAGGCAGAAAGCAAGATCGAGTGCTCTTTGCATCACGTGCAAGGTTTGGGAGTGGGCTAGTTGGTATTCTATGACTTAAACAGCTGAAGCGCAAAAAGGTAACAACGGACTAAGAAAGGAACAATGACAAGTGCTATTCTCATTGTTTTTGTCTAGTTACTTTTGTAAAGCAGGCAGAAGTTTGGGTTAGGTGCACGCTGATATTATATAACAAGGTGAGTCTGTACTAATTGCAGCAATGGCGAAAGCTATCGAGATAGGTTCGGTAAATGTCTAACAGGAATATTTCTTAGTTTTCACATATTCGGCTTGTTGATATTAACGTGATATCGCTAAAGAGCTCGTGTCGCAGAAATCCCGCCGTCGGCGTCGGCCCCGTTGGTTGCGAGCGAAAAATTGTCTGTGTGTATGTGAGCGAAAAAGCAAGTTAAGAGATCGTCGCGGGAGGCCGCTACTTTCCACGCGTGCGCACGCGATCACACTAAAAAAATTGGCAGCATACCCACGGAGTGAACGATGGAGAGTGGGGCGAAGCATTCGTCCGTCCATTCGTCTTGCTTCCGTCCGTCCATGTGTCCGTCTGTGTGACCATCCATCCGCCCGTCCGTGCGAGCGTCTGTTCGTGCGTCCGTCCCTGCATTCGTCCGTGCATCGACCCCTGTGTCCGTTCATGCATCCATCCATGCATCTGTCTGTGTGTCCGTTCGTCCATCTATTCAACGCTCCAAGTACCATCATCTCGCATCTTTTCATCATATATTCCCCATATAGAAGCACCGTCATCTAGCGAACATTCCAAGGACTAAACGAGAGGTGGCACACGCACACTTTCTTACGGCTTGCGCTTCGGGTCTACTACCGACCTTTAACCACCTCGAGTTCATGGTATATACTAGTTCACTGTATTCATGGCACTGCGGCCCAACGCTCGCTAAACCTTTCTAAAACCAAGGAAGTTACACCCAGCGAGTATAACGTAGCAACCCTTTCTTGTCAGATGATGCTCAATGTACATGCCAATTACTGCTAATTAGGATCGCAGCATGCGCGTTAACTAAAAATTGAATGCTCTTGTCTCTCATTCCTCATTAGCAGCCATTGGCTGCTAATGGGAAATGGGGATCGCAGCGTGCGCGTTAACTGAAAGCCGAATGTTCCTGTCTCTCATTCCCCATTAGCAGTCCTTGGCATGTACATTGAGCACTATTTTTTTAATATTCAACAACGCACAGAATAAATCTCTCACCGGCACCAACTTGGAGGTCCGAATTTTATGCTTGTTACACACTACAACGGCTACGAGGGAGAAACAAGTGCCGCTGTAAAGAGTTTCGCCCCTAAAAAGCCACACATTCGAAGAAAAAAAGTGCTCAGGGTTACGAGGTGTGGTTGTTTCTTTGCCCCTGCCACCCCCTACCCCCCCTGCTTAGCTTCCAGCGCTTTCGTCGGGACGAGAGAAGAGACACTGCAATCGCAGCATGCGACAAAGCTTTGTAACTCCATTATCACAGGACCAATTCTTAAAAACTTTGTGGCGTTGAATTCGTGAGACAATACGATCTTTTGGTGAATGCATTCTATGGCTACTTGAAAAGTTTTTCAGGGCCCCTTTAACGCGTTTCGTTCAACAAGTGTCACGACGAAAACGAGCCCATGCGGCGATTTGTAGGCGCACTTGGGAAGCCTAAAACTACGTCGAAAAAAGACGGAATAGTGCAGCCATCACCGCTAAAAACGCACAGGAACTTTCAAACAGCTCTAAAATAGGACAACTATGTCCATCTAGCGGAAAACATATTATGCCTTTTCATAGGCGTTGATCAAGCAAATCTCGAACGCTAGATAGTGTGCTGCTATCTGTGAGTCATTGTGAGACTCTTTATGGCCTCTGAGATGGCGAGCGCTTGGCGTATATCTTAGAGGCCGTATGAATCTTGCTTTAGGTCAAAAACCTGTATGTATCATTCGCGCGCGCGCTGGTACGATCTACTGTGTGCGTGTGTGTGCGTGCGTGGGTGTGCTAGTAACAAAACATATTCATAAGTGTGCACTTAGTGGTTGAAGGGCGTACTAGGGGACGGATTTCGCTATCGCGTTCAGCTCTTAAAGGCGAAGCTTAAGGGTACCCCTGTTTTTGATGTTGAGTTCCCCAACAATGCATAGAGTTACATGATGGCAGCCATGGCGTCAGCGATTCAATGCGGTGAACAGCTGCAGGACGGGCATCATCATTATATTTTGTAACATTTGTGCAACGTCCACAAGTTCACCGCGTCACTGTGTTAAATCGAAGTACTCAAATAATGTGGGTTTTAAAATGTGGAAAGGCAATGCCTTCGTTTAAAGCTCTTCATCTATTTCACAAATGAGCAGGTTGTTTTGAAGGCTAGTATTCTGCAAACGTACAAGAGCAGAAGCTTAGGATGGTTGGTATTTTTTAGTTGCATGACGGCGCAAAACGCAGCGTGAAACGTGGGAAAGTAATTGTTTCACTGAAAGGGCAAGACAATGAATGCGAAAACTACAATTTCGATTGTTATAAGTAAAGTGAGCGGTAAACTAGCTTTACATACAATCTCGTGTAAAATTTAAAATGCTGGTGTAGTGAACCATGGAACATTTGGACTTTATATGGAACATGATGGGGATGTCGACGGCAAAACCGAATGGAGGATGTTCATATCGCATCTGTGGTCTTAATAGAAGCATGCAGTAGAACAACGCTTCTGGAAAGCAGCCTTATAAATGCTATATATTCAAGGAATCAAGGCCATTGACCCGCTTGTGCATTCCGTGAAGGTGTTTCATTGCGCACGCGTGTGGCTATCTAGCGTGTAACCTTAGATGATGTAACACTTTAGTCCACATCTAGAACAAAGCATGTCGGTGATCATAACATTCTTCTCCATCCCCGTTGTTGCGCAACCCCAACAGAATACAAGATGTACGCAAGCATTCTTGGCCGAAGTCACGAATAGCTCAACTTCTTTGCTCGATCACACAAATCGAAATAATTCAGGGGCAGGGCTTAATTAACCGAGGTGATTGCGAGAATGCTTCACTTTTCTAAAACTAATGCACTCCGTTTTCGGTGTAGTGCCTATTCCACTCTCTGTATGTTTTACTTGGCAGAGAAAAATAGACGAACATTTATAAGCATGTACAACACAACTGCTGGTGTAAACCCCCGATAAGATTACCTTGCAGAAAAGTATTGGCAGTTCAGGGCCAGTCAAATCTTTCGGTAACAAAGAGCAAGCGCAAATACAACATGGGACTCTTGAGAAGTACGAAAAGTAAAAGTAAAAAAGATATAACACAACAGAATGTTGCCTTTAACGCAGAACAAGACAAATAGCACCACAAAAAGAATCGGCCTGAAGACGGAGGCTGGCCGATTCTTAACGAAGGCAGGTGAGTCGGAGGCAAGGCTGCCTCCTATCCATCTCCACATTTTCTAAAGAGAACTTACGGCAGAGTTGTGGCGGACCAGTGATAATTGACTATTGAGGGCACAAAAATAAAGAAAAACAAAGAAAAGCAATTTACTGGCTCCGCGACTTCTTTTCCTATGCGGCCAGAGCGATCTATAGTTTAGAAAGAGCTGGGAAAAAATTGAATTTTACTCTCATCCACGAATGTACAACGATATTTTAGGCATTTGCGTCTTTAACGAACAGCTCGCGCCCAAAGAGGTGAACGACTGCGACACTGACTGGGCTGGCTTTCCAAGCAGCCGTACTGGAGTACCTTGTTTGGTGCCCTAAGCCATTAGAGTGCTTGAAACTGTTGTTCCTCCTTTCGCATCGGCTCCTTCAATGAGTTAGGCGTGCCGAAAAGAGCGCATATTGTGAAAAAAGAAAACTCAAGTGCATGCTTCTCCATTTTGCAACACTTACGGAGACAGCAAAAAATGAATTTAACGAGCACGTACCACGCGCGTTCTCTGTTTGTGGTGATACTATGCATATTACTTTGTAGCGGCGTCTGCGAATTGCATCAGGCAACTAAAGACACATCAGGCGACAGAAGACGCAGCATTTGTTGAAAATCGAGAACACAATATGTATTAAGGTGGAGGTTCTCGAAGTGTACTGCTATTGACATTCACTTCTGTATAGTTCGTGCGTTCATTTGTACGTCCATTCCTCCGTCCATGCGTCCGTCCGTCCGTCCGTCTGTCTGTCTGTCTGTCTGTCTGTCTGTCTGTCTGTCTATCTATCTGCTGTCCATCTGTCTGTCACTCACACTAGCGCCACCTGCTGAGTGAGTCATACAACTAGGTGGTTATGAACAGGTCACAGTCACACATGGACAGTCCTTTGGCTTTAGTAGCTTCGAACCTAAATGTGCCATAACCAATGTGCCGTGTGTTTCGTTCCTCGGCATGTCAGATTTGACAAAGTCGCTTTTTTTATCAGAGAGTAATTGCTAATTAAAATTTCGGTAGTAGTATTATATAGGAATATTAAAAATCATCGACTTCTTGCTTTTATCGCATAATATGTAATTCTTGAACAGCAATGAGGCTTCAGTATCACCCGAGCGTTCGTTTGAAAATAGTTGCGTTCCTAACGCAATTATCATTCCGTTAAGGTGCTAGCAAAGGTTTTCGTGCGCTCATGGGAGCAAGTACCAGCTGACTTTTATGATAAATTTCTTCGTTCTGCAAATTCAAGAAGATTGACTCAAGCTTTACACTTTGCCGTCTTTTTGTAGATTCGTTTTTGTAGATTTGTAGCTGGACCAAACCGTTTCTAAAAAGATCTAAATGACGTATATGGAACACTATATGCCCTTCAATACGAACGTGGCTCAATCATTACGCTTCCTTCTGAAAAAAAAAAAATAAAGCAAGAACTGGAATCCTCGTCAAAGTGAATGGCGGACCAAAGGAAACATAATCTGCGTTATTCTGAACGCTTGTCTTTTGACTAGCACAAGTGCACTGCGGCTGCGTAACAACCGTGCACGATCATCAATCAACTACAATGTTGACTGATGGTCGTGCACGTGTCGCTTTACTGAGCACCGCCATCACTTGCTCCTCATGATTAGTCTATGCGGGCACGCATACCTAATACCCCCGTTTCCTCGAACTCCCTTTCTGGTTCTTCGGCAATTGGTGTACCGAAGGAAATGCATGTAGCAGGCAGAATAAATTATTCGATACTTTGTGCATTCATTGGTATACAATATACAGACGATATTGCTCGCACTGCGCTTTTCGACGGTGACAGAGGGATGCCGAACACACATACTTACGCTGTTTTATAGGCGACATCAGATAGAGGGCACCCACAGTCGAAGAGCGCGTATTAATCTGTTCTGAAGGGTATTGGTGTTGCTTCTTTTGCTGCCAGATGGTTGTTGGTGCAGGGATTCCAGGTCAGCAGAACCTTTAGGTCAACCTAAATAATCAATAGATGATAATGCATGTGGGCAGTGTATTCAAGTGGGACGGCCTGTTTGCGTCAAACAGCACACAACACTGCATCGATAACTTGAAATCTACAAACATTTTTTTAGGCCAATCCCTGTGCCCCTAAAACTGTTCGGCTCATAGAAAGTCGGTATACACAGTATGTTTCCCTGGTAAAGCAGCATGAATGATTGCATGTGCTGCAAATATATCGATCACTAGGTGCTCGAATATACAGGGCCGCATAGATTGTCTGCTCGGAAGAATTTCTCAAATAAATATTCCCTATCGTGAAGCGAACTAGAATAATACGATTGAAATTTATTAGTCAGAGTTCATAATGCAAATGCTTCTACGTGTATAATAAAGCAGAGTAAGCCTGCATGATGACGTAAAACAATTTAGGCTCAAGTATGTCGTACGACAAGTCACTTACCTCACCTAACAATTTCGTTCTCTAAAAGAAAACGTCGGAGGCCACTATTTGTACTCTCGGCTATGTTATAAAGTATCAACGACTGTTTTAATAGAGCTTTTAATAATGGAGGCACCACAGGTAACCATATCCACCATATCTTCATTTTACTTTCACACACGTCAGCAAATGGAGGTTCAGTGATGAAGAGTCTTTTGCGTATTTCATGCATGAATAAAAAATGAGACGAGGAAATACTCAGTGAAGTACGTCTAATTGACTATTTCTCAGCATTTCAGCAATCACTTCTCGCGTGCTCTTACACCTAAAGATATCCCAGCTGTTTTGTATTTTTATGGCAAGGCTCCATGTTGGATAGCAGTTTCTCAAAGTGTCTAGTGTAAATTTATTATGCGCCTTAAAGTGCCTGCTGCATCTCCACTCGGCCTTTTCTTTTTCACAATGTGCCATCCTGTCCAATTTATAATATTATCGCTCCTCTCAGCTTTTGATGCGAAAAACAGATAGCTATAATTTTTTATAATTTAAGTGCATGCTTACTTCTTGTTACTTCGATGAATAATGTACTTCTCACTTGAATCAAAGCGTCAAATCCTCATCGCCGTTTATTATTTATAAATTGTGTTAGATTGTTGCAATGCGTATATAAAGGTGCATCAATCAGCGCATTGATAGCTGTAACAAAATTGGGTTGTAGACGTTTTTTTAAACATCCAAAGGCAGTTCCATATTGCTTATGCTAAGTGGGGATTATGAACCCTAAAAGAACATGCCAATGTTCTTACAAATAGCCGTGGCTCTACAGGGAACAATGTCTAAGTGCAAAAAAAAATAGAGTTTCAGTTTAAGGTACCATCCGGGTACAGGGACTTCGAGCCGTCACCTGTGGCATCACCATCGGAATCGAAGTGTGGAATGAGGCAGAAGTGAATCCCCTCTTCTCCCACCTCACCAGAAGGAAACTGCCGAACATTTGTTGAAGTTTATTCATTTATTCATTCAAGTTGAATTACGGCGTGTACTTTTGACAGAAAACAAGACAGCAAAGCTAAGATACGCACAATAGCACAGCCACGTAGTTTTATATTCAGTTTATGCAAAACTAGTTTCAATTATTCAGAGCCCGGAGGCATTACCACAAATTTGGCGGTTATCTATTGTGTGGTCAATTGATGCATGCTTGTGATAATAGTAAAAGGCGGCAGCAAAAAATGGGATTAGAACAAATTTTCCCACCTCGCGAGAGTAGGAGCATTCCTGATGAGCGTTCTTCATTTTTTGTTTTAACTACTAAGTTGATTCACCCATCTCTTCGACAGGCCGTAAACTATACTAGCCTTCAAGTACACCTGCCTAATATTCAGCTTTAACATTCTGTCACCGGTGCAGGAGCGACGTAATACATAACATATCTTCCGGGATAGCTGTTCACTAATCGCTGGCGTGTTTCTTGCTCTGCCTCGCACTCAATCAAAAATCCTGCACATGACACAAACTCAGGTATGTATACAACCCAGGCTCTGCTTAGCCGATAGTTCATATCGTACCATGCACATGCGTGGTCGGTAGTGGTTTTTTCCTCCTGCCTTTGTGTCGTCAGAGAGGCTAACATCGCCGAACACAAAGCGGTGTCACCACCTTTGCCTTGATGCGCATGTTTAAATCTGTTTTTAGATCTTTTCTTCTCGTCACTTACCTCCTAGCGCACAGGAGCTACTTACGCATGTACTTCCCGTTTTCATTTTGTAACTCGGAATTTTAAATAAGTATACGTATGATTCAGAATTAAGCTCGAATATCGCATATAGCATCGCACCAGCATCTGTAAAGACAAGCGGGTTACCCGTAGAGATGGATGCCTTCTAAACAAATAAGTCCCTAGATTAATAAACCTGAATTATAAAAATTTTCAATTTTGTAGGTCTCTTTTGATGCTTATGTCGTATATATTGAAACCTGGGTGCAAAATTTTCAATAGGAAAACGTTTGTAGCAGTCTTCGTACTCGGGTGATGAAAACAACATCAACCAACATAACGACATTGTTAACCTGACCTTCAGTGGCTGAACAAAGCTTTTGCCGACACCAAAACGCCATACCCCAAAGTGGCTAGTATAATAGATAACTAAACGCATTAGAGAAGAAACAACGAGGCCGAGATAATGAAGAGAAGCTTGACTGTTTTGCATGGCGTGGCAGCTGGGAGTTACCGATTAAAAAAAAGTACCATGTCCAGGCACACACAATGAGTATAGGTAGTCGGTGCTACTTTGCGCGGAACTTTGCGACACCGCAGGAACCACTTGCCTTTGCCATAGCGAAACAGAAACGAGGCTCGGAATATGGCTATGCTATAGCGGCCGTGACGAGAGTTGGCAAAAGCAGATTCAGCGTAAACTGAATATTTTGTGCACTTTGGGGCAGCTCATAATTCTGCCGCGTTCGTGTGTCACGAGCGCTTTCTTGCACTGCAATTGGCGTGCTTTCTGTGCCTTGTATGCATGGATGTACAAGAAAACGAGCAGAATCTCCTGTAGCATTACCAGTGCCTAACGAAAATTGGTTCATTTCGTGTAGCGTGTGAAACGTACAAATGTTTTGGAGGCGATGGTGTTGTCTTTTCTTTTTTTTCCTTTTTTGATATGTGCCACGCTAATGCTAGCTACGTCCATGTATAACCAACTCGCCCGAGCCACAACACTTCTCAGCAGTAATTGTTTTTGATAACATTTTCAACCCGTGAAACTACATATGGTACTTTCTTGTTCGTGCTAGCCCTCCGAAACAAAACATATGTATATTTGTTATGAGTAAATGACTCACCTCATGAGGCAATGTCTAAGACATTTCGATGCCTCTTTCTCACGTTGGGCCAATCCCTTATTCTGAATTTTTAATAAAATTTAAGTTGGCACTGTGCATCAAATGAATCTGTTCTGGTAGTATGTGGTATAATGTAACAAACTAAATACGTAACACGTAACAAACTAATACGTAAATACGTAAGTTGCTGTACTGACGTTGGAGTAGCTTCAAGCACTGATCTGAAAATGTGGCCGAGCAGAACTTCGCCCCTTTTCGATAGGTCAAGAACACACCGACACCAGCCGTGTAACGTTTCCAGCGATAATGCTGTAAGCAATGATAAACTTTTACACAAAAAAGGTAGACAACAATATGCAGATATTGCTGAAATAAAGAAACAAAGAGAAGTAATTATGGTATTAGCAACGGAGTTCGGCAGAGTAAAAATGTCGCGTTTCGCCCTTTGTCTCATTTTTCCCCACCCTACCCTAAGATCCAAGAACCTGATAGGCCAGCTGAAGATAGTCGTCGTAGTGTGCGCCTTCTCAACCCTTCTAATGTAATAAAAAGATAATCACATTTACTTTACATATTATATATTCTAGTTATTTTATTTCGTAATGGGTCATTCCACGTCAAACGCTTCCACGATTCTGTTTACCATCACGTACATGCAAAAAAAAATTGTCCTCATTTCTGCCATAAAAAACAATTATTTGCTAAGTATCTCTGAGAAAAAAAAAAACAATGGTCCCATGTGAGCCTTATGAATTCATCAGAACGTGTTCTGAGTCTAGTTTGCCAAAACATTATTCGGGGGGTACTGTTTTTAACTTGAAAACCCAATTTTGTTTACAAATCTAGCAAAGCCGTTTCATAAATTTAGCCGCCCCGCCGCGGTGGTCTAGTGGCTAAAGTACTTGGCTGCTGAGCCGCACGTCGCGGGATCAAATCTGGGCGGCGGCGGCTGCATTTCCGGTGGATGCGGAATTGTTGTAGGCCTGTGTGCTCAGATTTGGGTGCAAGTTAAAGAACCCAAGGTGCACGAAATTTCTGGAGCCCTCCACTACGGCGTCTCTCATAATCATATGGTGATTTCGGTATGTTAAACCCCACATATAATCGTCAATCATAAATATAGCCAAAATTTTCTGTTACCATATTTTCTATATTACTGCGTTTTTTATTGTTGTATTACGAATGTTTTTTTACTCTTTAAAATAAAAAATACTTTACATGCTTTACAATAAAAAAATTTTTGAATCATTGACACTTCTCAATTTCATTAAAAAGGACACAAATTTAGGAAATTCTTCAGTTTGGTTGACATTGACATGCAATTAACACCATCAGCTGCTCCAATTTTAAATTAGCTTGATAGCTGAATTGAGAGCAAATAAACTGATTTGTTATATATGCCGGCATTTTTTTCTCTACAATTTTCGTTTTGAGTAAGGAAATATTTTCATTTTCCCGCTCCACGACCATCTTTCAATTTGGTCATATGGTAGTTTCCCCAAAGAACTTCACCATTTTCTTCATGATAAGGTTTTGTCTGTGCTAGAAATTGAATGGCAAGAGTGTCCTAAGTAAGACTAACACGCACAGCAGGCGTTCGCAAAAACAAACCAATGCATGTTCAGACAAATCTTACTTGCAAACAGACAAGCGTATTCACTGAAACACGACGCACGCCAATGACTACGTCGGATCGCCTCGAAAAATGCTGGCTTTCTTAATTAGTGGCTTAGGCAGAGTGCAGTGGTGCTGCATTAATTACAACCACGGTTTTTTTCGCCGGTGTCTAATATTACCTTCCTTAGTGTAATTAGAGAATTCTTCGTATTATTTCAGGCAGGCATGGCTGAGAACAGGGACTGCATGTTGCAGGAAGCTCATAACCATTATAACCTCGAGAGAGAAGATCAGCTCTGTGCGAATTATCTTGTGATCCCTAGATGAAAATCCATCAAAAAACTGTTAAAAAAACTTCAATGGCATCTTTATTATAATTATTGCTTAGTATTGTCACTGTGAAGTTACTATGGCGGAAATGTTTATTTTGCCGCGGCTCCCAATTATTCTGATCGTTCTGTTTATGGCTGCATGCTACGTAGAGTGAGTGCGCTATAAGTGCAGCCACAATACTGTCTTTGATCGAACATTACGTTGGTTGGAGCAAGGTAACGACACAACGCGGCTCCGCCGAGGACAACTCAAACATAATTATGCAGCATAGAGTAGAGTATATCTTGCAAAATAATGAGAATGGGGATGAGAATGACGGTATTGATGAGGCAGTCACCGTAGTTGGAATGGTGGTGCCTGAATATTGATTTATTAACACTCTCTCCTATTAGGTTTTTCATATTTATGAAAAAATGTGCTCTTTTACGGTTTGTATACTCCGTTATTTTTTTAAAGCATGAACACAACCTAGCCTTGCGTCCGTCGATTTGACGTGCGAAACTAATCGTCAGAGCTGTGGTTAACGACTGAAGTTAAATATGTGCAGTTGCATAGGTTTTCCGTAAGTTCTGGCTCATTGTGAAATAATCTTTAGGCGATAATTCCTACGTGTATTTGCAATATGGCGTTGCAAGTCTTGTTGAGGATGTTGTGAATTCTATCGACAATATTCCTTCCTAGCAACCCGCATCGTTCAACGATTTTGACAGTCCTGTGTGTTTGTATGTGGTTCTTGTTTCCCCTTGTCTTTTTATCTTACCTCTCTGTCTCTGTTACCCTTTCCCAAGTACAGGGCAGTGAACCAGATATTCGTGTTCCGGTGAACTTTCCTGCCTTTCCACATACCCTTTCTTTTCTCTAGCTCTCTCTCAAATTATGACATTAGAGTGTGGGGTGTATTGCTTGTGCAGCACTCATAGATGGCAATTTGTTTAACCATCAAACAGCCGCAAAAAAAAGAAAGATAAAAGAAAAATTCACTGAGCATTTTCCTAACTCTTTAGTGCTACTTTTTGTGCTACATTTCATATTTTTGCTACTCTTAGGACTTGAGCGCGATGATTCATGAAAGCCATTAGGTTCCAATTTTTTGCAGAGGATGTATTACTGTCAAAATAAAAATTGCTAAAAACTAGGTCGCCTCTCCACGCGACATCCATGAGCATGAAATATTTCCTCATATTGCTGAATCCTACTAGCTGCACTTCTTTTATTCATTCTCGACAATTCTTTTTATCTTTATTTCGCTCGAAACGTTGCTGTTCCCTGAATGAGAAATTCGGGGCAGAAATAAATGTGCTTCTTTATAGAGTTGAAGTCAGAAGGTAATGTAAAATGAACTCTCGGCAACACAGTCAGAATTAAGAGTTATGCAGGACATGCTATACGCAGTCTCCTTCTGCGCCATGCAAGACAGGTTGCTGGAGGATATGCGCAATAAATCACTGTTCTTTTCGTCCTGTTATACACTCGAAGTTCGCAATCGTGGAGCCTAGTAAATTTAACAAACAAATCATCCGGTGGGTATATGTGCTTTCGCGCTCAGGGGCTTGGTTAGCGAGCTCGGCTATCATTTAAAAACATGTACTATTGTGGCTTTGACTACAATCCGAAATCACCAACAGCATGCAATGCTGTTCTCGGATCAGTTAGTATAAAGTGAGGGCTTCACGATGGGCAAACGAAAATTTGGTTTCCCATTGATCAAAGAACTCTTTGCTTCGCTAAATCTTTTCCTGATTTCTGATACACTACCGAGTTTTAGCAAGAGTGACAATGGCTAGAAACAACAGGGTCAGGAAATGGATCTAAACGTGCGAGATGGTTCAAAACAAAAGAATACAGTGGTTACGAGGACTCAAAGTACTCTAAGGCAGAGTTAGTTGCTTTTGCTTTGAGTTGCCTCGATAGATCAAAGGACTTTCGTCTTCATTGGCAGTTAGATAACATTGGCTCATTCAGGGGGAAATTAAACAGCTAACTGCTAATTGAGAAAATGACAAATGGCTTTAATTCGCCCGACGTTACTTCTCCACGTAAACACTGCTTAGTTAGATGTTTCTAAACTATTAAAGTTTTTTCTGCCTAAAAAATTGTGACACCAAATCCAGGCTTCAGTTAAAACTCTTCGAATTGAACCGCAGAAGGTTGCATAGTACAGTAGACCTATGCTACCAATTTTACGTGTATTTCGTGTGGATCAGCTTGCTTTTCAATTTACTTTTCACTCGAGATATCTAGGCTTTTGAGATGTCATGTGTGCTTTAGCATACACCATATCGTCCAAAAGGAGCAAGAAACACTGTGTGGCCAGAATTTCTGGAGCCCTCCACAACATCGTCTTTCGTAATCATGTCGTGGTTTCAGGGTGTAAAATCTCATATAATAAAGTTTGCTATATTTCTTTTTCTTTTTTTTCACGATCAGAAATAACTTCGGGGGTACAAAATACAAAGACTGTTTTGAGCAGTGGAGGGTAAAGCAAGATCAGAGTTCAGCAAAAGGGTTCACTAAACTGTATCAATCTTCATACGAGATACTTCATTGTTGGCAAAAAGGTAGCGCGACAATCACGCTGGGGTCGCTGCACTGTTAAAATGTTGACTGAGTGGCGGTGATGACGTGTTCGCATGCGGTATTTCTTCAACAATCACCGCTAATGCGCCGAATACGTTCCCAATGCCACGCGCGTTCTTGTATCCATTTTTTGTTCTTAACGCTGCTATCACGTGCTTCGCACTGTCTTTGTGACATGGCCACCGCAGAGCGAGCTCCGAGCAAACTTTTGTGCCCAAGAACCTCAGGCCATTCTGCATAGCGTGTTAAGATTAAAGGGGCATAACATTCTATTCGGTAGTAGCAGGCATCTCGCGTGTATTGCGGTGCTCAAGCCTGTCCGAATTTCAGTGACTTTCGAGGTGTATCAACGCGATGATTGGTAACTGGTTTACGCGAATCTCCACTTTGCGTTTCATGAGCGACAAACTGCCGTATCTCCTCCAATGTGAGTCATGACGAGTTGCGAAGCACTAGGTATCATACCTAGTGCTTCGCATACATATGTCACCGCATCTCATCCGCTCAATGTCACTGCGAATTTAAATTGAGAGGAAGTGTATACACGTGCAAAAGTAGTTTATAGTTTCTCTTTCAAGCTCCTCTATTTTAATGCTTGTTATTACTAGTTATTACTACTATATTGTCTTGAATTTTGGATTTTTGTTTCCCTTCATCATTACTGATTTGAGGTCCGTGGAATGAAGGGCCAATGGCTCTCTGATGTTATCCAATGTAAAGTTGATAATGACAATATATATGTATGTACCCCGGTTGCTTTGACTATTTTCAATCACGTTAAGTGCAACGTAGAACGTGTTGAGACCTCGTATACCGCATAATCCAGCCGCTGTCCATATGCCTGCTTTGAAGTCCCCAATTAAATGAAAGGGTCTGTGCTTCTACTTCGTTGTGTGATCGTAATAGCAACATACCCTCATATGTTTCGGCTATAGCAATGGCTTACTATTCTGGGCGATTCAAGAAATGTGTCCAATATTCGTAAGATGCAGTCAATCTTGCGGAAAGTAGAATTGTTTCCTACCCTACCCTGTATTTTCTTTCTCACTGTTTACACTATCTTGTCCGATTCTTCAAATCCACTAGACGAAGATTGATAAGGCTACTTCACGCACAGCCCTTCCAGCATACCAGTGGATGAATACCGGCACAAGGTAACAAGAATGGTGTTTCCGCTGTGCATACAAGGGAACGTGAAGCATCACGAAGCACCCATGAGTGACGTTAGAGTTATCTCGACGTTATGGTATGGCATGTAGATTCTTTTTCACATCAGTATGCAGCTGCCTGAAGATTTCAATGTTTATTAAGTAACTTTGTTATAGCAATAGCTTCATATACAGGTTGATCTCAGATAGTTTTGTGGCATGCCTGCAAATGTTGAATAATGGCGAAACACTGCACTTCGGCAACTATTTTACATTTAGTGAAGCGCAGTGTTTTGTAATTTCAAGACAATTTACACGAGATTGATCAACTTGGGCATCTCAGCGAACCACAAAGGATGTGCGACATGCGATTTTACTAGCTAGGTATGGGCGTGTAATGAGGTCTTTCGGATTGATATACAATGAGGTGGACACAGTGTGTATCGCATAGCTTTTACGTTGTGCTCTAATGAAAATGAGGGCACTCCAGGGCTTAGATATCAAATTCATACTTTGAGGCACACGCTACGTAATTGAAAAAAAAAGCTAGCACAATTTCTGTGGCGAGAAATCTTCGATTATAGATCAAAATACTTTTCTTTAATAGATGGTTGGCCACACATATGGCATTGAAAAACCATGCTCTAAGACGGCGTGAGACCTCAAGGTTCATCTGCAGACGCCGATTCTACTATTCACAGCTGGTATATGTTTTCCGAACTTACCAGGAATCTGAACAGCACTCAGCTTTGTATAGGTCCACCGCGATGGTGTCGTGGTTACGGTGTTCGGCCACTCATTAGAACCCGGCTGTGGCGGTCATATTTTGGTGGAGACGACAGGTGGATGCCCTTGCATTGCGGAGTGCACGTCAAAGAACACGAGATGGTCGAAGCTCTCAAAGCTTTTAACTACGCTGTTTGTCGTAATCATATTGTGGTTTTCGGACGTAAAGCTTGAGTTATATTGTGTTGCTCCTTGATTTTCGTTAACACAGTGATAACGCATTTTGTTAACACTGCACATAACGCTGTGATTTGAGCCACGAAAAAGGCAAAAATGCGCACCAATTGCGTTTTAGCCTCTTGTGTGGTGCAAGTTAAATGCACCCACTAAGAGATTTTGCTACGCAGTTTTCGTTTATCTCCTTATACTCAGTGTAATGTGAGGTGTACTCTATTATAGCACTCTGGAAAGACCTTCTGTAAAGCACGTGCAGCCACAGTAAAAACTCGGCGTTGTAAAATTTTTAAGATGGGAGGTATATTTTTAAGCAGAGCCTATGAGAGACAAAGATGCGTGTACCGACAGAGTGATGAATGCTTACTGTGTAAAAACAGATAGATATGACTTGTGATGAATATTGTTCATGCAAATTTTCACTTGACTTTCATCTTCTATTCAGTACACTTTCAGCTTACATTTTCCTAGTTAATCCACCACTGGGTAAAGTTTAATTTCGAACAACTATACTGTTCATTTGAGATGGACGTATTTGAACCGGTGATTTCTTGGTTGGGAGCACCTTGGTGAAACCTTCCAACTATATCAGTACGAAGCGATAGTCCATATCCCACAGAATGATGACGCGCCTATGTTTACCACCTGCATACGTCAGAATATTTAGGCAACGAAACATCATTCCTGGGGGATTCATATTAATTAAACTACCATAGTGCTCACAATCTTACGCATATGCTGCAAAAGAATCTTCTTCCATGACACGTCTGGGTTTTTTGGCGTCGAAGAACACGTGTCTAGTCATCACAAGGTACTGCATTCTTTTCAGGACTGTGTAAATGGCGGTGTTGCGTTATGAGTATGACCTCAGCGGAAATGGCGTCTTTACAGTTCCCTGCGCCCACATTTATTCTGGGTTTGTCTACAGAGTCGATGGTCCGCAGAAGCCCTTCACGCACAAGCGACAGAGAAAATGAGCAAGGCAGAATGATGGGCGCGTGGTGAGCTAGCCATAAAGTCGGGTGCCCTAACGAAGTTCGCATGCTGTACTGATGTGCTCGCCTCTGTCTTCGGCACGTATATGGGCATCTTCCGTAACTTTCACGTCACCAGAAAATGATACTTGAACAGAAGAGACGTTGCTTTTTAAAGTAATTTAGCCAAAAAGGCTCACCGCTTTGTTGACGATAATGTAGGCAGGAATACTAATCTCTTCACATTGCTAGGAGGCTGAGGCCCGTGTACTGTCAGATTCCACTGCACGTTATAGACCACCGGGATCGAAATTTGTGAGGCCATCCACTGCGGCGTCTCTCATATGCATATCGTAGTTTTGGGTCATGAAATCTCATATGTTAATATTAACACTGCCAGGAGTAAAACATAGATAGATAGATAGATAGATAGATAGATAGATAGATAGATAGATAGATAGATAGATAGATAGATAGATAGATAGATAGATAGATAGATAGATAGATAGATAGATAGATAGATAGATAGATAGATAGATAGATAGATAGATAGATAGATAGATGGATGGATGGATGGATTAATGGATGGATGGATGGATGGATGGATGGATGGATGGATGGATGGATGGATGGATGGATGGATGGATGGATGGATGGATGGATTTGTGGATTCATTGATTGATGCATAGATTGATGCATGGATTGATGTATTGATTGACTGATTGATGTATGGATTGATGCATGAATTGATGTATGGATTTATTGATTGATGTATGGATTGATGTATGTATTGATGTATGGATTGATGTATGGATTGATCTATGGATTGATGTATGAATTGATTGATTGATTGATGTATGGATTGATTGATTGATTGATGTATTGATTGATGAATGAATTGATTGATGTATGGATTGATTGATTGATTGATTGATTGATTGATTGAGTGGGTGGATTTTGACCGACCAACCGACTTAAATCAAGAGCAGAATTCAATGCATGATACCAGCTCACATAAGTTTTTTTATTTCATAACGCTGTCCCCACAATCAGGAGGTGATTGAACAGTATTGCTGGATTTTTTTTTTCAATACAGAGATGGATCAAACAAATTTCTTATTTGCTGGCACAGATTGATATTTTTATTTACACACATTGGTCTACTTGACACAGTTAGCAAAAATGCTACAATACATGGTGGCCGGATAAGACCAGCGACCGACTAAATGAGTACGACGCTTCGCAAATGCTCACTGTATAATCAGGATCGACTTGAAACGCGGCGCTTCATTCGAATGAAGCCGTTTCACAGGCAAAGCGTAGTAGTAGATTATGTGCCAGTGTGGCATACGCACCTTGTGAAATTCCGTGCATCATTGGGGAATACGTGAAGACACCTGAATTCTATTGCAGAAGTACCTCAATGTATTGCTTCGCTTCACCTATTGTGACGAGAATTTTGATGTTTTATATGGTGGTTTTCTTTATTTACAATACTTTACAACAGCTTATCTCTATCAATTTGGACCTAATAAAAACTAATTTGGAAGAAGCAGATAAAAAAACTGTCGTGAAGTCGTATTTGTGTTAATATGAGCCTTCGAAAAGCTGTGCTTAAGTACCCCCTCTTCCCCCTCCAAGAAAACATAGCTTCGGAACTGCATTGACGTATGCATGTGGAATGTAGTGGCCAGATACTGCACCAGGGTGGTCACGGGTGATGGAGTGCGTTACTGGCGGTGGTCACCGGTGAGCCCACACCCAACGCCTTTTAATGCAGTTCCATCAACGCGCGGATATTTTTTTTAAGTAGTAGGAAACTGTGCCGTAGCGGGATTCTAACCACGGACCTCTTGCATGCAGAGTTGATGCTCTAACCACTAAATTTATTGCTGCACAATTAACCAGTCTAAGCCTATTTGTTGTTTCACTTTAGTGTCCCGTCCCTTCGAAAAGTACAGCGTGTCTGGGCGCTACAGGTTCCTGCTCAATGATTTCGTTTCCATAGTCACGGATAAGCAGGGGGACTGTAGAAGAGGCGAGAGAGGGGAGGAGACGCGCATGAGCAGAGGGGAGGGTAGACCCCGCAGGACTGAGGGACACAGCCCCCGCCATAAGGTGTTTCGCATCTAAAACTTTATATTCCGACACTTATGCTAAAATGCAACGGAACACCCTGCTGCTGTCACTGGTACATAGCTAGCAGAGTGTCACAAATAAGGTACGGTAAAAGTCATGTTCGAATATTTTGAACCTGAAGCCCCTCCCTGAATAGGCTTTCTCTACATAAACTCACCTGAAAGATTGTTCATCGTATGAAAGGAGACGCTCGACAGCTCTTCCACTTACAGCAACCAATTAAAAACGTTCGAGTTTAGCGGTATTCTATATAGCACTGGTTTCAGCAACTTCAAAGACTTTATAAAAAAAGTAATTATTATGCGATATGATCCTCTGTAATAAATTGAGTGAGCCCGGTTTTTATTCCATGAGGGCATGAGTATGTACACAGATAATTATCTCACGCCCTTTTGAGCAGTTAGAAATGTGTTATTTTCAATAGAACCTCGAGGTAGGGAGCAGCATGCGTGATATCGTTGGTTCTGCTTATGTAAAAAACGAGGGTAGGCACTCTGCTGACGAGGACACGTGTGCGGAATGAGATGGAAGAAGGATACGCGCCGACCTGGCACAGGTTGATGCCCCTGAAAAATTGAATGCGCTTTGATGAAGTCCAGTGGCAGAATACATTTTCATTTGTTACTTGTATGCGATCGTGCTTACTTTTGCAATCTCGCTTCTTCTCTAACGAGTATACACGACACTTGTAAAACATCTTAAGCGCGCCGTAAGGAGAGAGGAGTGTTTTCCAGAAAATCATTTGTATGGCTGACCTAAGCTGCATAAAGACGAGATTGGAAACACAAAAAAGAGAGATGTATAAATTGTGAATACGTGTCCTTCCACCGAGAGCATTATAACTTAAAAGCATTCGCCGACACCCGCAGTTCACAATATCAGTGAAGATTAACGTAACCGACACGCTTATATTATATCACTGCTGTTATGTGTTGTAACTCTGCTCTTTTATGAGCGGTCTTCTGAGCAAATTTTGAGATTCATATTATCTCAGCCACTCTATTTCTGTACTGCTCAAGCAAAAAAAAAGAGAAAGATCAAAGATTACCAAAAGTTAGGAATGAGTGGCTAAAAAAGTATATACAGTACTGAACGATGCTACTGTAGAGTTTGCTTATCGAAGTTCAAACTGCAATAAAGCGTCTACACGCACATATTTATAGTTCTGCCGAGAGCCTATGAGCTAGCACCTCATTCTGTATACAAAAACACACAGCTCTATATCACAAGCGTTTATCATGTCCAGTGTTCACTGAGAAACTTTTCAGGAAGATGGTCACCTTTTTCTGCAGATGCATTGCAGGCCATGCACCAACCAATTTCCGTAACGTGAGGGGGCGTCTCTTATCCACGTGTTCTGTAGAAAAATACTGAGGTAAATTATAGCATCATTGACAGGTCCCTGTACAGTTTTTAGAGTAGCAGAATATCTCTCAGCGTGCAGAACCTTATGATTTACATAGACGCACACTTTGGTTATTTCCGAAAATCATTTGGGAAAAGAAAGATCAGAAGATGTGGCATGAGCATGCGCAAATAAAACCTTCCTGACCCGCCAACCCATCTCAGAGTCCAAGACATCACGCCTACGGCCCTTAGGTACTTTAACATTTATAGTTAAGATTAACACAACAATACCTGTAATCATTCAAATTTTTGTGCTTCATTATATAGCATCGTACTCTGTAATGACATGTTTTCGAACTCTACTAGTTATAAATATGAGCAAGATAGAGTTAATCCAAATGACTCTATGTAAAGCACTTCTACGAAAGAAGCACTTCTACGAATTTTCTAAATAAAGGAGAGAAATGTAAGTTCTTTTCTTGTTACGCGATATTACGAGAACGGACCTTTAGGTATTAATATTGTGTCTAAATATTACGAAGGTATTTTAAGGAGGTACTAGCCTTTCTTACCTTTATTCTGCCAATATTAGAATTCGCCTCAGCAATTTGGTCTCCTCATCAAAACTAATTGATTATTATGGTAGAAAGGATTCAAAATAGAGGTGCCCGCTTCATATCACGAAACTACTACATCAAGTCAAACATAACGCAAATTAAATCAGACCTTCAGCTGCCGTCATTGGATAGCCGTCGCAATATTGCTCTTCTCTGTCTGTTCCAGAAATATATTACCTCTAATAAACGAACGCGGCTTCAGCTTCAAACACCTCACTCTTTTTCACGCAGATTGCATAATCAGTTCAGCTTCATGCGCATATACGGGTCAACTAATGCATTCAATTAATCACCACTGCCTCGGGCCGTTCGTCTTTGGAATAACCTCCCTGATTGCATAGCCTTCATATCTAATCCCGATACATTTCGCCGTCAGCTACTCACTCTGTTCACCATGTGACCCTGTTTCTGTATTCTGAGTGCATTGCGTAACGGTGATTTATATTCCCCTTGTCTTTTATTTTTAAAATGTATCCCTCTGTTGCCATGTTCATATCAACAAGTGCTGTATTCCCTCAAATTTACCTCGCCCTGTATAGCCTAAAATGTGATTTCATTTATATATATATATATATAGTTTTTCGTTGTTCTTGCACTGATCCTGCCTGTAAACTGTTCGTTACCTGTCTGTACCATTCCGATTCTTCCCCCCCTTACCCAATGCCCTGTTCTGGGGCCTGTAAGGTCTTTTTTGATTAAAGAATAAAGAATAAAGAAAAAATTAGGTCATAATTTTATCTGCCTTTATGAGCGTTTTTTTAATAAACAAAAAAACAAAACAATAGTTCTTTGTTTAAAAATCTTTAAAAAAGGACCTCATTAAAAGATATTTAATGAGGTCCTGAGGAACTGCCCGGGAATTCTTGTTCCAGATGAACGAAAATCCCGAGGTGACATACATCCTAAGTTTCATATTATGAAAATTTCCGTAAGAATTCCGAATAAGAAAGATGTCTATATTTTCAACTCTCTGCATTCACCTTTGCATTCACTTCTGTTAATGCGTTCATATACTTCTCTCTGCGTTTACTGCATGCACAAGAGGACAGGCGTATCAAGGAAAATGCTTTCCTCCAATCATTTGCTCTTATGGCATACTTTCACTGCCTTATCATTTTTACGCACTCTATCAATCAGCGCCTCCAAACTACCTCGTTCTCAACTGGAAAGTAGAATAATCTGGGTGAACAGTGGAAGTGCCTCAGACAGTCTGACTGACGTTTCGATAGAAGGCCCTTTCTTTCTCGCCTTTGAGAAAGATTGGTCCTCCTATCAAAACGTCGGCCAGCCTGTCTGAGGCACTTCCACTGTTCACCCTGATTATTCCACTACGGGTTTCCATCTGTCAGCTCCTATTTTGATTTTGGATCAACTCGAAAGTGAAATTTGAACGACCTGACCACACTTGGCTTCCGCCGTCGCGTGCCGTCATTCTTTTTCAACAAGGATGCTTCAAGCGTACATTATAACTGCCATTTTTATTTAGCGCGGTCGACCGAGTGCTGGGAATCACAGAAGAGTGCATTCTGAAGTATCGAATTTTGCGACGAACGCTCTAAAGAAAATTCTACGTAGTAATAAATGAGCGGACGGGCCTACTTCATTAGGCGTAACTTCGTAATTAGAGAGATCGCCGCTGTCTGAGGTGTCATGGCGTGCCTGTGCACTAAACTATGATATTTATGACAAACTGCAGCTCTCAGCGAATTCCATGTACGGTTGTCGATGGCTTGAAGTTCGGGATACACGAAGCAATTTTATTTCGGTTCGTGAATATAGTGTCTAAAGCACCGATGTATCATTGAGGCTATCGGAGGTTGAGTGAATTGCAACTTTTATATTGCATAAAAATTAAACCATTGCTTCGTTAAATGAGAGCATCCACTCGATTGTATCTACGAAAGAAACATACTCTGCCCAAGCTGTTCTGCACAGACAAGCACATCTTGAGTGCTGGGTACTTCCGGTAACTTCCTCAAGTGCAGATGGGGAGAAACATGCACTTGAGCTGTTCTTTTTTCCTTTTATCTATGTTTTTAGCATATTCTTGAAAATTGAGTGTGAGGGTATGTTATAAAAAAGATATGAACCTAGAAAAATCCCTATTGAAATGAATTCATCCAATCACCGGAACTATTTTCAACAGATGACAGCCTCCCCTGCATCATGTAATAGCCCTATTACGTCTACTTCATCTAATACGTTCTGGCGTGAACATTTAACAGGCAACACTCGCTATTGCTATAGTCATGAGCAGCATACTGCGCCACAGTTATTCATCTATGCACCGTAAACTTGCAAGAGCCATGTGATGGTCACGTGGATTCTTTTGTTATCACTTGGGCCAAGCCTAATCATTTTCTTTTCGTGTATTTCATAGCAGACAAATAAGTGTAGCTAATGGTTCAAAATGTTTTGTCTCACGTGTAAAAAGTGCATCAGAAAAAATGCAAAGTAATCAGCCTTAGTTTACTGGCTGGGAAATATCGACTCATAACTCAGCGTTCCCATCACAAGGGATCATGAGCGCATTTTTCACTGTCAGAAGTCACGAAAGGTAATACGCGTGGCTAACGTCTACGTGCAAAGTTCAGTTGCCTAACTTTTCTCATTTTAGAACCCTGCAGCCTGCTCAAAAGCTGTGTCTGTAAAAAAAAAGTGTTGCATGAATAGAAAAAAGTTATCTAACTCTTGAGTAATCTCCACTAAGAATAATTTGCTTGATGTAAGAACATGAGCGCCGTCATGTTTTTATATCCATTCTTTTCCGAGATCATTGATAGTGGTGTTCATCTAGAGGTGATAATTATGGTGCATGAGAGAAATAAAAAAGGTGAAAGGGGATCAGAAAAATGAGAAAATCTTTTGGGTGGCGAATTCACACGTTCTCTAGCCATCTTTTTTTCTTTTTGTTTTTTTTGACCACTCCTTTTTTTTCTCTTTACATTTCTATCCCATTCCCCTTCCCCAGTGCACAGTAGCAAACCAGAAGTTTCTTTCTGATTTACCTCCATGTCTTTCACTCAACCGCCATTATCTCTTTTCGTTCAAGAGCATTCTGTCAACTTTCACCCGAGGTGACACCGCAATGCAACCTAATAGCAAAATCAATAGAAAAGCAGTTTTCACGAAGTCGTTGCTGTTGTGAGAGTTGGTGAACCACGAATGAGGGAAAGCCATATAGAAAAAAAATAGTTGTAAGAAAAAAAATTACCTTCTTGAGGTGGGAGGTGTGGAAGGGTGGAAAAAAATTCAGTCCCAAAAAGCCCAACTTCACGAAGCTTAACGTTTGTTTATTTTTTTTTATTTACATATACTGCCGTCTCATTGCGAGACACTGCAGGGGTGGGTACAGAATTCGCTGGGAAATCAGGCACAACAGGATGACGAAACCGTTGGCTGGTCACTAACTAATAGACTGCCTTGAACTTGAATTTGTTGAATTTCTGTTCTTACAAATCATTTTGACCAGGGCATTTTGTTGATAAGGGTAATTTGCCTAACTTTTTCATTGGTCCACGTCAGGTTAGATGAAACTTCTTTCTCTTGCTTTTCGCATATGTTAGCCTCAGAACAGAATTTTTTAAAGCAGGCGCCTCTGAGGTCATTGTGAGCAGGAGAACTATTTGTTAACTACACGCAATGCTTCTAGCGATACAGGTAAAAAACTAAGCGTAATATATAACAGTTCGTTAAAGATGTTCCTACATACGATTATCAGTCTGCTGCACCGAATTAATTAGGTCCTCAGTACCGGATAAGTATATGTGTACATATACTTATCCGGCGCATGACCGTGATGGCGACGGCAAACATTCGCCGAGAGTGTCCATATAATTGCTATCACGATAAAAATTGGAGGAATAAACCAGTTATCTTGTGCATGAAAGTTCAAACACCTAGGTGGTATCCAAAATTTATGTTTTTACGCACAGCTCTGTGAATACGAAACCTGTAAATATGTATCCACAATAACAGATTAGTTATGTAGAGCTACTGACTCTGTCACAAGGTACTTGTATTAATTGACGAAAAAGAGCGTCGTAGACGTAGCAGCCTGAATTTTAAAACGAGGCTGAAGAGGTTCCGTGTGGCTGTTTATTGATGTGTGTAGTATTATGCGTCACGTATTAATCACTCAAATACTGAAACACTAAGCCGCCAATGTCAATTCTCTTCTCTCAAGGATATTTTCTCACAGAGGTCAAGTGATAGGGGTGCTCAACTGCTCAACCGCAGGTCGCGGTATCGAACTCCTACTTCGGCGACCGCACTTTTCATGAAGGCCAAAATGACTCAAGACTATGTACCTAGATTTACGTGGACAGTAAAGAACCCAGGGGATCCGAATTTCCGGAAACCTTTTCTGCGGCGTCTCTCATGATCATATCGTGGTTTTGTGACGTTAGACACCAAAAATATTAATTAGTCTTCTGATAATATCAACAGTTCCTTTGCCTACTTTTCTTCGTGTTCTGGCCTTCTCCCTCAATTTTTCTTGAATTCTTTTCTATCAGCTTTCCCCATTTACGAAAAACACTTTATCAATTGACCCACTTCAAGAGTAACACATCTGGTGATAGTGTAGAACAAAAAAGTATCAGACTGATGTTGCTTTTCAAGCAACTCCCTATTTAGACAAAAAACATATGTCTTACTTTGGCATTACACGATGACCTTGAAGAAGAGCCGGTGGTTACTCCCAATTTTAGCAGAAAAGGCAAAGCATGTACAGTGTACAGCCGCGGCTACCTCTGTCTAGAAAGTGCGAGCAACCGTTTTTTGTTCTGTGGAGCTAAACCTTGAGGCAGGTTTGTGCTCTAAATCAGTTAGCCTGACTACTATGGGCCATGCATGCTCCTGACACATCTTATCAGAACCCAAAACGGCCCAAGGGTGCCCCCCCCCCCACAGCGAAAACCAGCTGCTTGCGCTTTCTACACAGATGTGGCCATGACTGTGCGTAAGCTGCAACATTTTGTGAGCTGCACCTTCATTTCGTCTTCCTGAAAGCGGGATATTTTCAGGGCATGTTAAAATGTAACAATATAAACATGCTATTTTTTTTGGTTGGCGTATGTTTTCGCGTTTACAAAGCGCAAAACTGAAGTGATAAAAAAATTTAAAGGCGACAATCCACTGGCGCAGCAGGAGCCATAAAAAGCAATCGCCAAGTTGGACCGTCTACTTTAAAAGGGTATAAAGAAATGGTGTTTGCGTCATTCAGAAAACACCGAGACGCACAAAAGTCTTTGTTGTTTCCCGTTGTTTTCACTCGCATTGTTATAAGACTGTCAATAAAACTTTAAAGTCGTTTTATTATTTTTCATGATCCTAAAACTCCATATTCCCCTCGTTTGAACCACAACATTTCGTTTTACTTCAACAATACGTGCACAATCTGAAATATCAAAATATAAAAAATTTTCTGAGGTCCAGGACATCCATAACTATAGCACTGTAGAACAACAAGAATTGTTCCCGCCCTTAACTTCGTTACAAAGAGCACACAGAAGAAGCTGACAAGCAACAGAACACTGACGAGCAGTGTAAGTACGAGATAGTAGCGCACTCGTGCGTACACTATAGTAGAGTCACGCCACAAGCTTCGTCAATCCCTCGAGAGTTCACGCGTCTAGCAGAGCTTGCAGTGATTCTATCCTGAAACTGAGCCGTTCTCAGTTGAGTGAGAAGGCATAGGCATCAGCGCAGACAGGCGATGGGTTTCACTTTCACACCAACGGACACAAACCATCATTCCCCGAGGCCTAGCTAACCCGGCTGACGGCACGCGTTCTCCGCGTACACTCCGGCAATTACCTACTCGGCTAACCGTATCAAAAGTTCGTCGCCAAGCGAGCGGGAGGGTCGTGCTTGCGCCAGTAAGCATCCCACCCTGACTCAGCCCATGTTAGTCGCACAGGCGGTGAGTTAGCAGTCACCCCCGTTTTACGGTCCGACGATCTGCAGTTGGACCGGCGCCCGAATATTGCGTTACGAGCAATTCACGCAAACGCGGAAGCCCTTCATTGCGCTTTCTTGAATCTATCTGTGTCTTTCCGTAAATGTGAAAAACAAGTTTATTATGCGTCACAAAGCGATAGGTGCAGACGAGAAGTAGCCCTTCTCTATGGACTACGTCATGTAAATGAACCAATCGAAACATCATTGTGCACGATTTGTTCTGAAAAATTCTGAGAATATTTAGTAAAATGATGTAAATTATATCTATAGGACCAGCTGCAGCTAGTACATTCGCCAAATGTTGCTCCAACACAGATTTTTACGCACTCTGAAATCAAAGAAATCTATTTTCCTGCATTAGATTACCATTACCATGCACAGTCTTTTGGGTGAAAGACCCATCTTTGACTGTGTGGAATTCTACATGTGAAGCATTTCTTATTGAACTGCCGGTACTTTGACAGTTTCTGTATATATATATATATATATATATATATATATATATATATATATATATATATATATATATATATATATATATATATATATATATATATATATATATATATATATATAGCTGCGTTCATCTGGGTGTTCTCGTGATCCCATCTTTCACTTGGCGTAGACTAACATTCGTATGGTAGACTAAGAGAGCTTTAAAAAATGGGTGCCTAGTCACGACGTCAATAACGGGGAAATCGTGTCGCCTACTTCATCAAGCTTTCTTTTCCAGGTACGTGTAGCATATACCCATATCCCACTGACCACGGTACGCAGGTATGCGTCCATAATTATTAGCCAGTTTGAGTACTGCAGCACGGTGGCAAGTTCTGCCAGTTGGATCGCGTTCATAATTGTGAATTCGTTAAAGCGCGCCGAAAACACACGGGAAGTTGAGGCTGACAAGGACAGCGCTTACTGTCGCAACTAAAGTTTATTAATTAGAAAAAGTAATTCAAGCGGATACGCGGCTCTTCGCCCATATGCAACAGAGCAGGGAGCAACTAAAAACGCACTCAAATTGAGATTACACAAATTTTGTGTGATTTGTTATTAATTAGTTATCACAAGCACTACGTGTCAAAATACGCGTAAGCGCTGTCCTTGTCAACCTGTTCTGTCCGTGTATTTCCCATTCGCTTGCACAAAATTCCAATTTAGTATGGCGTACGTAGCGCCCTTAACAGCGTAGTACGTAAGACGGCCAGGTATTGTATACTGTGCCTGAGCAGAACTTGCGCGCACGCGCTCTATGTAAAGCGTGGTATTCTTACGTAAACAGTGCCGTTACAGACGTTATGTACGTAATACTGAAATTCACTTTTGTTTGATGGAATCTACCCTGGAACAGAGAGGACAGACATTATTAACTTGAATAAGAGAACGTTGAGAAAAACTGACATCGGCAGTGAAGACCGACGAACACAAAAAATAAACAATGAAGACATCAGCAGGAATCGAACTCAAGCGTTTCAAGGTGCAATCATGTATTTTACCCCATAACAATGCCATATCTCGAAACTGCTGATACACTATACCGGCTTAATATTAGGTTAACTTCAATTTTGGTTGCAGTGCTGGCATTCTAATTTGATAACAAAATAATAAACATGACATATGTGAACCAGTGAAGCCAACTTTTTGCAGGCTTAAAATAGGCGGTGGTGTCAATGTTTACTCCACTTTTATAACAGTCTAATATTAAACATTACATTTCATTCCTATGATATAGAAGGCTATATTCAAGCGTTACTCGACGCCAGGTGAACAGACTAGTTAAAGCTACGTTAGAGAGTTACATCACCACACTGTGTCGCACACCTCGTGTCGCGAATACCACGTGTGTGCTCTTACGTGAGTGCTGACGTTATGCCAGCCCATGAGTTACCCAGTGTCAGTAAACCCCCGTGAAGTGGAGCTTTTTGGTAAGCTCACTACTTAACGTAGATCCACCTCATAACACTCGCATCTAAGCCCAAACATTTCGGCATGGACGGTTATTCACCGACTGCTTCGCGTGGAACTGAATACCACGAGGTGAAGGATCAGCCAATATTTGTATGTTTTTCATAAGCTATGCGGTTAGTATGGGATAAAAAGTTCAGTTAAACAAATAATGACTAATATATTGTGTGACCGTAGTAGAATTCTATTTAGTGATGTTTATGGGCTGAATAAGTATGATAAGTGAAAAATCACCGCCATATTCAGAAAGTGGATAATGTTAGAGGAGCATGCTTGCAGATCATCGGGTAACCGACGAATCCTCCGTATGCAAGTCCTATCATTATATATAGCCGTGACAACGTTGTTTTACATCCCGTGCTGTCACCGCCGGGTCTTGGCGATGAGCCCACCGCGCTGCTGCCTCGACTTCTGAGATCTTAATGCATACGAGCGGTAACGAGGTGTGTTCACTATATGAGCTCCGGGCGAAGAAAGAGGAAGTGCATGTGCCGAAAGTGATGTGCGCGCCCCGCTGTGAGTGGTTGTGCGAGATCTAAAGAGCATTGTTGGAATCACCGGAGAGAACGCCTTGAGCGGCAGCGTGCTAACTAGCCAGCATTGTCAGAATCACCGGGTAGCCGTCGCCTGGAGCGGCGGCGTACTATCTAGTGAGCTTCCCGAAATCACCGGAGAAGTGTACACATCACCTCCGGATAAGGAATGAGCATAAGAAGCCGGCCAACCAAGCTCACAAAGCAAGACAGTCAAAATGTTCTTCTTTTGTAAAGGTGCCATTACTGACGAAGGAGAGTGCTTTAGGCAGGCATTTGCGTTGACATATTTATATTTACGTCATCACTGCTAAGCTCTTACAATGATTTAGACAGTAAGAGAAAACCTTTAACTCACAATATATATGGCATGGACTAGTGAGGAGTAGTGGGATTCACCCAATTTGGCAGCGCATACTTGCTTTCTATGAACCATGACGACAGCATGACACACTGGCGATCCGAGACACTAACAAAATTCACCCCTAAAAATGTAACAGGGTAAGTAGTGTAAAAGGAAAGTTGAAAAAGCTAATAACAATAATGAACATTTGAGTGGCAGCACCTGCGAAAAGTTTCATATTGGTCTCGCGATAGACTGCCTTAATGTGAGAATCAATTAGACGAGTATATTTATACGAGTACCTTACCTGCGCACAAGATACTCGGACGGCTGATGAATGATCGCCTCTCATCTATAATTGATCACCGTGCTAGCGCGGGTCATACATCATTATGGGTAGTAAACTAGGCAGATTTGATCGCACCTCTTTGTGTTTGAAGGTAAACCAACCCGCGAACGAGAAAACGACGAAGACAGCGAGGTGGTTGTGAATTCGAAGGAAATGAAAGCTAGGCTAATCACTGTGTAAAGCAGACAAAATAGAACAAGGCGCTCAAGATACAGAACGCAAACACTACTGGGGACATCGGTGCCATCACCAACGACCTCCGAGTTGGTCCCAGTTAGACTATGGATGCATGGAATCAGCTGAAGCTGGGACAATGTAATTGGCCCATTTCGTCCGCAGCTTATCTTCCTCGGGTAATACTTTTTTTTCTTTACCGAGCTACATCTCGAATCAGTGTTGCTTCGAATCTTTTTGCTACACAGAATGTTCTGCTATTTGGGCCCTCGTGATCGTGGATCTTGTCTAGGAGCCAGACGTGTAAACGATTCACTGCAATGCGATTTGGACCGACCTTCGCACAGTAGGCCTCCCTCTTCGGCCGAATGTAATTACTGCCACGTGCTGGTTTTCATTCCGCATCCTCGCATGCCTCTCCCTTCCCTCATTCCTCCACAAGTTTCCTTCGACCAAATTAATGGCATCGTTTCGGTATAAATATTCTCGAATGCTAAGTAGGCTCCTGCGCACCACAATTCGTAATCATGCGCAAGCCGCGTAGACTTTGCTAGTGAGAAAATTTTTTGGTTCAGTGGTTCGCCTGAAATTAAAGCATGCGTGCGGATAGACGCATGGACGGACGCATAGACGAACGCATGGACGCACGAAGCTACAGACGGACTGACGGACGCTTCACCACACTCATCATCGTTCACGCCTGGGATATGATGTGACACCGTTTTTATTGACATGCAATGCGATGCGATTGGCTTCTACGATGACTACGCCGACATGGGACGTACGAGCCAAGGCATAAGGAGCTTTGCCCCTAAAGCATTTTCTTAACGACGAGAGTCTTTCCTTGGGCAATTTGACGCAAAAAGTTTGCTTTGACTGCCTGTCTGTACATTTGTCTGCTTGTTCACCAAAACGATACCCCAATTTGCCAAAATCCAAGCCCCATCCGCAGCGCCCACCAATAGTGCTCGAATTTCAGTGTTCATACTTGTGCGATTATCATTTAAAAAGCAATTATTTCACATATCTGAGGAACAATAACACGTCAACATTCTGTATGTGTATCTTTATACTAGAGAAGGCATACATAAAAAATTTCTAAGGACCGTAGAGTTTATCATGCTGCAGTGACAATGCATCACTGTGCACAAAAAGGCAAGTGTTTCCAACGCTTTGCTAAGACGACATGGTGGCGGCACGTGCCCGTTCTTTGCATTCTACACCTTATCGCCTCCGAGACAGGCGCGCACAAATTCCTTCGTTTTCAAAGATAGCTGCCAGATAGCGTTCAAGTCTCACGTGCCTCGGTGCGCTCGTGCGCTTTCGCTGCACGTAATCAACAATTTTCTTGCAAAGAACATCAAATAAACGTTTTATTCACTCTCTCCAGACACAAGACTATAGTCTTTCGACAACATTGGCAGTGAAACATGCAGATACGGGGCCCATTTTTTGCATCGATGATGAAAAAAAAAAACGTAGGCGTGGAAGGCGAACCACCCTCACTTGTGCTCTGGCGTTCTGGAGCCTTTCGGTTGGTTTCCCATACTTTCATGATCGCGCCACAATAAAAAGAATGTGCCATACACTTACTTTCACCGCTCGTGCTGCAGCACTTTTATGACTCTATAGCATTTCCTTCGCAGAATGAATGTCTTGCTGATTGCATGCCACAATGCGTAAAAAATAAAGCATTAGCTCGTCGGTTCCAATGAAGATTCTTTTCTTAATATACGTTTCCCAGGCTGTGAATAACTTCAGTTGTCACTTATTCATTGCATCTACGAATCGATTTTCATTCGCACCATCGGGGTACAGGTAATGAAAACTGATTCGACATTACAAGAGGCTATTAAGACCACATGAAAGTAGCATGGTCACTGTAAGAAGCGTACGCCGGTAGTAGCTGTAGGTGAACTATCATATAAGCATTTTAACTTACAACTGTTTGAGTAATATGTGGCACCGTCAATTGATATTATTCTCCACCCGACGAATTGTTTTGTTGGCATGTCTCTTGTTACTTCGTATTGGACAACCATGGATTGCAGAAACGATGGCGCCGCGTATTTCCGAGTTTATTTATAATCTCAAAGCAATTCAAGAACTGCCTACGAAAAGTGAAAAATTTCTGTGTGCTTCTCGCAGTGGCATGCCAAAAGTGGTTCTCACTCAATTGGAGTTCAATAGAGAACTGCAGATTGATTCGGTTGCCCCCCTAACCTCTTCAATTTGGGGCAACAGTACTTACCCATCGCAGGGAGTTCTTTTTAATTTCAGTTTCAAACTTTCAAACTTATTGTGCCTAACAGAAAGTCTACACTTATTTCCTGACACGAGTTGAACCTCGCCGACGCGAGTCTGAAAGGTTCATGTTTTAAAGCTATAAGGCAGATTGCTATAATCAGTTTTAAAGTTATCTGTTGACAGCTGCTCTTTTAAGAGAGAATCTATGTTGTGTACACCATTCCACCGTTCCTCCAATAATCAACAGAAAGCAGTCATACCAACTCGCTGCACAACCGTCGTGAAAGATAACGCTTCACAAACCTGCCCTTTCGATCTCACGAACGTCTCTCAGGAAACTCCCTGGTCTTCTCCACCAGCACTCCCAGTCTTGGTTTCTGGGGTCGGAGCGTGCTGCGACAAGGAACACTCACTATGCCTTACTCAATTAAGTACACTACCCGACCTAGCGCCGAGCGCCTCCCCAAAAGCACCCAACTCTTAATTTCTTCCTCCTTCACTCCCTTTTCTTATTGTATAAATTAGATATAATTTAACGAACAAACGAGCACCCAAAAACTTTGTTTCGAAGTAACCTGCTCTCTCACAGCCATTCCCCTCGGAATCAGATTTACTCGAAGGGCAGCCGCCCTCTACTTTGCACTCTACCCCGTCATCTCCTGCGGCTGTACTCGCGTTCTTCAAAACCCCTTCCCCCCTCCAACCAGAAAAATCTCCCTGCCTTTTCCCGCTGACATTGTACCAGTTGAATGAGCCGAATGGAAACTCGTTACGTCATTATGCTTTACAGTAATCTAGCAAGACTGACAAAGTTAAAGGCGAAAACCCCATTTCTGGTACAACAAACAGTAGGGAAAATTTGATAGATAGATAGATAGATAGATAGATAGATAGATAGATAGATAGATAGATAGATAGATAGATAGATAGATAGAAAGATAGATAGACAGACAGACAGACAGACAGACAGACAGACAGACAGACAGACAGACAGACAGACAGACAGACAGACAGACAGACAGACAGACAGACAGACAGACAGACAGATAGATAGATAGATAGATAGATAGATAGATAGATAGATAGATAGATAGATAGATAGATAGATAGATAGATAGATGAAGAAAAAAGACAAAATTGAGCATATAAAGTTTTATTGGCATTCAAGAGGTAAAGACAAGTATCTGCGGGAACAATACTTGTAGGAAAGACAGCGAGAAAGGAATCATGGCTTAATTATACGATCTGAAGCTTGAACTGCGGGCGCAAAAGCACAAATCTTGCAATGAGACATGCTGCAAAATAAATCGTTTTTTTTTTCGCAGTGTCTCTGCACTCTCATTGGTGTCGCGATAGATGTGGCCGTGATATTGCGCATAACATGAATAATACTAGTTTGAGCTCAAATTACGTGCACTCTATTTAAAATATGATCGTTTGAGGATTTCACTTGTTTTTTTACTGTAAATCATACCTGCACCATATTTCCAGTCATAGTTTATCTTCAGATGCTCCTTTACTTAATTTTCTGGTTCCAGGTTTGATCTTTTTCCTGAATTTTCTGATCAGGGACAAACGAAGCAACCCCTTCTCAATGTAGAACGAAGCTCTGAAAGGAGTACGAACGCTTTGATTGGCGCATGTAAACAGCCACCAGATATTTTGGTTGGTAATTTGAAAATATATCAAGCTGAAAAAAAGGCTCCCCATTGATGCGCTCTTAAGGACTAGACTAAGCAGTGAATACGTTAAACATTTTAAAAAATACTCGCTCCAACATCAACGTAGCAATTGCATGAATATCATAGGTCATTATTTTGTGGGACACTTGATTAGTTTTGTCCAATTTCTTGGGCGATGCTGTACATTTAGCCAATGAAACTGAACTCTCCATGTCCTGGTGCCACCTTCATTAACCATGTATACACATAATTACAAAGAGACATATCTACGTCTCAAGACAATAAATGTTTGCAGGCCTGGAATATCCTCTTTATCTCACCTGACTACACTTCACGTGAAAAACAGTGCTTACGAAACCTAGCTTTATGGGTGCAAGAAATACAGAAAAAAGTGGGAAACGCGAGGCATGTAGGAAAAGGTGTTTTAGCTGCACTGAACTGGAAGCTGGGGAGGGGCGAAACACCCGGTATTTGAAGAGAGATTTCGGAGAAAACTGCGGCAGGGTGCAACTTAATCATGATGATCATGATGATGATGATGATGATGGCCTCAGAGCGTGGCTCTCATCCACTCTGGAGGTTTGGTCGAGAAATGAGTAATTAAACCGAGGTGATCACATATTACTTGTAAGTCTCATGACTCATAAAATGGTTAAAAGAAACTACCCTAAATTTTTTTTCCTTTTTTTTCCTCATGTGCAGTTTCAGTCCCCTACAGCGTGTGGATAAGTGTCTTTCAGCTCCATTAATCTCGTCGGTTATTTCTCGGGCTACCTGTTGCATTTTTCAGTTTGAGTGCACAGGTAGCGAGCAGTGAGACTCGCTGAATTTTAGAGTTGCATACATATGTTCTTAAAAGCATGTCTACATCGCAAGCTATCACCACACTAGATGCCGGCAACCCGAGACCGCAAGGGGCTTCACAAGTACTACAGAAATCTCAGTTGTGTGGTTCTTCATGTGCTTGCTTGATACCTGCAATATATAACGTATCAAATTACTCGATATACGGTGTTTTGAGGCCATTCAGTCGGTATCAATTTTAAAACAGGATAGTCTTTCTTGGGGACCTTCAACGCAAATGTTTTTGTCTGTCTGTCTGTGCACTTATCTTTTTGTCCACTTTTAACAGTACCCGGTACTCTAAATGGCACTAGCCGATACCCCGAGTGGCCGACCCCATCCGCAGCGCCCATTAATGTTGCTCAACATTCAGCGTTCGTACTTGTACAGTTGTCAATTAAAAAGCAATTATTGCGCATAACTGAGGCACCATAACAACACGTATATATTCTGTATGTGCATCTTTTACTATAAAAGGCATACATAAGTAATTCTAAGGACCATAGCATTTATCACGCTGCGCCGACCATGCGACGCTTGCACGAAAAGGCAAGTGTTTCCAACGCTTTGCTAAGACGACACGGTGGCACCTACCCGTCGCCTTGCGTTCTACACCTTATCACCTCTGAAACAGGCGCGCACGCCTGTCTCACAGCCACGCGCCTAATTTTCTAAGATAACTGCCAAACAGTGCTCCTGCGTTACGTGTGACGCGACTTGATGCGCTCGTTTGCCTCCGCTGCACGCTCGAGGCACTCTAACGCAGTGCCTTCAGAATACCATTCACCGATTTGATTGCGCAGAACATCACATAAACGTTTTGTTCACTCTCTCAAGACGCAAGACGATGGTCTTTCGACGACATTTGCAGATTAACATGCAGATACGGGGCCAATTTTTTTGTCTTATAAATGTCGCGTTTTGTCGGAGTTTTTAACTCGGATAACCTTCGATTGATTGATTGATTAACTCCTCTTTTAACCTTCGTCTGCGAAAGGTCGCAGCTGACTATGATAACACGAATAAACAGCCTCAGCTCTTTTGACCTCGCAGATTGTGGAGCCATGCGCATTTTTTTTAAGTCGCACCAGCTGAGCGTGGAGCATGGTTAATAGAATTTCATAAACGACCGATCCGCCAAGCCATCGCAACAGATCCATAACGAAAACAGTGGAGTAAAAAAAAAAGAAAAGTTGGTTGTACTCTTCATCGGGTGTCTCAATTGTGCATATTTAATGAAGAAAAAACTTCAAGAAGAAAATGCCAATATCATTTCTTCGCTAAAGCCCACGGATATCTTCTTCCACATACGTGATAATATTCTACCTTTTGTTGTGTCGCTCATTAAGCTATTGCAGTCACGCACAATTGCTATTCTCGCTTTTATTTTGTACTCCTGTTGCTTTTAACAAGAAAGGTTGGTTGGCGTTAGCCATTTGTTGCCATTTACAACCTAACAATAGATCCAAGCCATGCGCCCCTAAAATTGCGGTGCACCAGTCATTCATTTCTGCGAAAGAGTCGGGCTAGATGGTTTCTGTTCTAATATTAAGGGCTCTTTCGCCAGTTGTGTAAGTTCTATACATTAAACATTCACCGTATCCACTTAAAGCATTAGGTTTGACAGAGCAGTAGTATCTGAGTATTCGCTTTATTTTAGCATCAAGTTGCAGCTTCCAGCTAATAAAGAGCTATACGTACTTATAACATATGGGGTCATGTTTAATCGTACACTCTCTTCCCCCCCTTCCTATTGATCCTTACTGCGGATGAACGCTTGCATGACCTCTTATTACTTTGTGTGAACGTGCCGGTATTGATGTTGGTTTTTCTATATATAAAAAACATGCTGCGTCTATCCAATGTTTGAATTGCCAGCGCCAAACATCTGTCATACATACATAGGCGCGTGCTAGTGACGTCAAGCATACTTGTTTATTTACTGTGATGTATATTGTGCATATTTTCATAAGAGTGTGAATGTTAGTGCTCTGCAACAAGTGTTGGAAACATTCTGTGGACATTTCTGTAAAAAAGCTTCGTCTACTACTCTCCCCTAGTGATTTGCGTAGGTTACGCTTCTTAGTGAACATTTAGTGCACGTACATGGTTAAGGGCATTAAGGCGTGAGTTGAAGCTTCATGGGGCCTGCTCATACCTTTGCAGTGGGTTTCACTTATCCAATATGCGAACAGTTGATTCGCGTTGAAATCGCAAAACGTTAAGCTCATTTTCTCTAATTGTCAGTGGACGTAAAGAAAACAAAACAATATTGTTTGTTTATTAAGTTTGGACATCAAAGCAAAATGAAGCATCGCCACAACTACACATACTCTAACAAATAGAGTTAGTGGTTCCTTTACTTATTCGTGATCTTCATTCTATCTCTTGTTTTTTTTCCCAAGTACTCTATTTCCAGCTGTCGTCTTTGCGGCACATTCCGAAATAATTACCGCGGTAATGTAGAGAACTGCCATTTTTATTTAAAAATAGATTTTTCCTGGGCACCATAGCTGAACCACAAGACCTGAAGCAGGAAGGTCTTCAGAGTGCATTTAGTGGAAGGTTTTATCTATGAAAAGCAATCGGGACCCTTACAAACCCTTCTTTCCGTAGCAGCGAATAAAGGCCAATTAAGACACTCAGCTCTTCCATCTGTTGTGATTGCTGCTAAAGGAAGATTTTCATTACCTTCCATTTAAGAACCATTAATTGATTTTAGGCAGAAGCAACTTGCATTAACCTTGATTGAAAGATACCGCCTTCTGTGATTGACATCGTGAAAGACTCAACCAAACTGAGAAAATTGAGGGGCGTTCGTTAAAACTTTTTTTCGCGTGGGGGGATGGCAACTTTTTGCTCTGAAGGGGGAACCGGGCAGAAGAATGGCCGTTTCGCGCTATGTATGACATGGGAAAATTTTTCTTTCTTTGGAAGAGAGAGGGGAGAGGGTGCCCTTGGTGTGCCTCGCCTTGGTCACGACACTGAGACAATGGTACAAGCAGCTCATGATGATTCCTACCTTCTTGTGTTTTTTTGTTTTCATTCATAGTTTGTGAGACTTGTCCAGCAATTTCAATAGCTTTTTTTATATGTGGCTTCTAAGGTCTCTCATTAAACACGTTTATGGAATTATAGGTCGATTATCTATAAGTACAAATGCCTAATTGTCTCATAGAAATAACTATATAGTGCTGAAATACGTCCCGCGTGTTTATGCTTGAGGGGAGTTCGGCATTTACCTAAAAGATGGTGGAAAAATGGTGATACGCTAGATTACAAAGTTATTATCTTATAGGAAGGTAAAGGAAAAACAATTATATGCTGTGCACTTTTTTGCATGTCTTGTCTGGGCTGTTATTTACGCTAGTAAAAGAAGCGACTTTTATATGTAACAGTTTTGTTAGCTTACAATTCAAATATGTCGAAACATCCCGTTAAACCTATTGATGCCACGTTGCAGCCAGTACGAATTAACAATAGCAGAGAAAGACAAAACGTCATTGGATGGCCACTCGAGTTTCTTAATTTTAGAGGTAACCTATTGATATTAGAATATACCGTAAGTGCTTCCATCCCATGCCATAGGCGTTTAAGGAGCTGAAAGAGCCTCCAGTAATGATGATGAACGTTCAATAAAGTTGAACCTCGCAAGTGATGCAATGAAAGAGCACCCTTTTCTAAAACGTCAGCAGCGTCGGCGAGAGAACCTATTGCATAAACATACTGCCACGTGCAAAAAGTTTGTCTTCCTTAAAGCTTAGACAGCGAGTTAAAGCGACAGGAAGTTCACACGTCTTTAAAAATTAATATTGACAATGTAAGCGTTTTAGGCAGTGATTAAAGACGTCCCTCTGCGAGAGCAACGCTGATTCAATTGAAACACAATCGATTTACATTTCTGTCAACATTGATTCAGTGAATTTGACTAGGAGATTATGTCAGCTGAATTTCCTGCACTTTATAGACATATTTTTTAATTCTTAGTCGAATAATTGTACAAAAACCAAAATAGCCGATTTACATCCTTCATTATCACAGCGAAACTATATTTCATTCAAGGTAGTTTACTTGGTAGTTTATTTTAAGCCGCCAAGGTGGCGGGAAGCCACAATGCTCCGCGTAATCTCGCACTTTCTCGCATCATTACGTATAGTGCGGCTTATCTTAATGACAACAGGAACAAAATCAAGTTTACATGAAGTGTTTAAGGTATCTGAAAGAAGGCCTACTGAATTTAAAATTTGCGAGAAGATGTCTGCAGCTGGCACTCAGAATAATGCCTCTACCAAGCATCCAGAGAATGGTTGACTGAAAGTGGATCATGGTTGACTGAAAGAAAAGTGGCTTAAGAACTTTGTGCAGGTTATAAAGAACGCCGTAAGGGATCCACATTCATTTGACGCTGCTCCTGCTGCGTAAATATATTATATGCGTGGTCTTACCACGCACAAGACAATTTGTTATCCATTTTCTTATGAATAATATTCAATGGCAAGCAGATTCACTTGCTTGCTTTAAACAAATATCCTGGCTGTGAAATTTAGGGTAATAGCGCAATATTCCGTACACACATTTCATGTATTTTGCGCTTTTCACTGACATGACATATATATTTTAGGAAGACATAATTTTACTTCTGGTCGTAGAAAATAGCACTACCCTATGGGACACGTGAATGCGACAAAATTAGAAAGAACGTTCACACGAGTTGCCTTCCTCCAAAGACAGCGATCATAAATAAACTCGACTGGATGAACACTAAGCGAACGACTCTGACGGAGTTTCAAAACAGTGAATAAGAAGGTTGCTCGAGTATCAAATGCGGTTGTAGATTTTAGTAAGGGCCAGTTCAAATGATGCCACAAGCTTAAAAAATTCACAGCACATCCAAGGAGTGAATGAGGATGAGTGGGGTGAAGCGTCCGTCCATCCGTCCGTCCGTCTGTCTGTCTGTCTGTCTGTCTGTCTGTCTGTCCGTCTGTCTGTCCGTCTGTCTCCCTGTTTGTCTGTCTATCCATCCATGCATCTATTCGTCGGTCTGTCCGTCCATTCGCCTGTCCCTTCGTTGCCCCGCCGCGGTGGTCTAATGGCTAAGGTACTCGGCTTCTGAACCCGCAGGTCGCGGGTTCGAATCCCGGCTGCAGCAGCTGCAGTTCCGATGAATGCGGAAATGTTGTAGGCCCACGTGCTCAGATTTTGGGTGCACGTTATAGAACCCCAGGTGGTCGAAATTTCTGGAGCCCTCCACTACGTCGTCTCTCATAATCATATGGTGGCTTCGGGACGTTAAACCCCACATATCAATGTCCCTTTGTCCACTCCTATCGCACTGGAGCCCGCAATGGACGAACGGACGTATGGACGGACGCTTCGCCCCACTCATCATCCTCCACTCCGTGGATGCACTGTAAATTTTTTATTATATGAGGCAACATTTTCCTGGTGTGGTCTGCAAGATAACATGCGCCGATTGCGAATCGGTGTACATTGGCACGAGTGGAAATTACTGCAAACGTCTTATGCAACACAAGAATGACGTCGCCAAGGGCCACACAGTGACAAATGCACTCGCAGAGCATGCCGAGAAGACGGGCCACGAGATAAGCTGGGACAACGCACGCATCGTAGCCACGGAGAAGAATTTTACGACCAGACTGAACCTCGAATCACTAATCATTCAGACGACAAGTAACACAATCAATAGATCATCTGGCACACTAAACAACGTGTACTCCCGGACTTTGCGTCATGCGCTCAACGTTACATAAGAACCTGTTGCTCAGCCGTCATCCCTTGTGAACAACGGACCCGTACGGGTCCCGAAACGTCGTTGTTTTGTTTGACATTGGTCAGTGACCTGTTTTTTCAACAATGCCTTTACCTGACCAGACGGCATTCCGTCGAACTCTCGACAATATGAGGACCACTAACGCCAACTAGGAATAGTATTTCCAAGGATGGAAGAATGGATGAGGCTGTACCCTTTAGATGGGGCGGCGGCTAACGCCACCTAGCCGTAATACTTAGTGAACTAACCATTATATTTATCTTCTTTTTCCTTTAAATAGTAAGGTTGAGGATTCGTACTTTGCAGTGAAGGGCTTAATTTTCACTCGTGCCTTGACTTTAGCCACCAGTCAGATAACCTCCTTCTAGTTAAGTCTACCCGCTTAAAGTCTATTTTGCCTTCTCTGTCCCTAAATCCCAGTGCTTTGAAAAACTCTGCGCCATCATCCTGAACTATAGGGTGAAGCCCTTTACAGAACATTATCAAATGTTCGGCAGTTTCTTCTTCCTCTCCACACGCACTGCATACTGTGTCTACCCCTTCGTATTTGGCCCGATATGTCTTGGTTTGCAATAATCCTGTCCTGGCCTCAAACAGTCGAGAACTACCCCGAGTATTATCATAGATCCTTTCCTTGGCAATTTTCTGCTTAAAAGTTTGATTGATCTCTAGTGCGGACTTCTCAATCGTGCCGATTCTCCACATGTCAGTCTCCGTTTCCTTCACTTTCTTTTTAACCGATAGTTCTTTTTGGTTTGGCCACCTGCTGTTTTCTAAGTATTTACCAGTCAATTTCCTGATTCGCTTCCTCCATTTTGTATCGACATTCTTCATGTACAAGTAGCTGAAAACCTTCCTAGCCCAACGCTCCTACCCCATTTCTCTCAATCGCTTCTCAAGTTTTATCTTGCTGCTAGCTTGCCTGCCCTCAAATGATGTCCATCCCATATCACCTTGTACTCCCAGATTTGGTGTATTCCCGTGAGCTCCTAAAGCAAGCCTACCTATTCCACGTTGCTTAATTTCTAAAATTGCTTGAACTTCTGATCTCATGCACAAGTCCGCATTGCCGAACGTCAGCCCAAGAACCATGACCCCTTTCCATATTCCTCTAACAACATCATACCTGTTGTAATTCCACAGTGCCCTATTTTTCATCACTGCTGCATTCCTGTTACCTTTAGTCATCAAGTATATTTCGTGTTCCCTTAAGTACTCGGTGTCATTGCTTATCTATACGCCCAGATATTTGTATTTATCTGTTATCTCTAGCGTGACCTCCTGTATTCTAAGCTCACTACCTTCGTTGTCATTGAAAATCATGACTGCTGCTTTTTCCTTACTGAATCTAAAATCTAACCTATCTTCTCATTACCGCAGATGTCCATCAATCTCTACAAATCTTCCTTGTTGTTGGCCATTAGCACTATATCATCTGCGTATATTAATGCTGGTAGGGCCTGATGAATAAGTTTTCCTTGTTTGACTAAATAGAGGTTGAAGCCCAGTCCACTTCCCTCTAATTTGGCCTCTAATCCTTGTATGTTCCTCATGAATAATAAGGGTGACAGGGGGCACCCCTGCCTGAGCCCCCGTTTTACCTCTGCAGGCTTGGATACCTGATTTTCCCACTTTATAACTACCTTGCTACCTTTAGAGATACCCTATAATAGATTAGTGACTGCATGTTCCACGCTGTTGTGAAGCGCGCCTCCGACGACGTTACGAAGGGCGCCACGAATCTCACCGCTGCAACCACTGTTTCGAAAGACGGCGACGCCAACACAGTCCCGAAGGCGCCACTGCTTCGAACTCCGCCGGGAAGGTCACCAACCTTTTGGTAGCGTAGGTTTCTCAGCTCGCGACTGCTTCTGCGCAGAGCTGATAGACGAGCGGACGAGATGATGGTGAGTTAAACAAGGTTTATGTACAGCATATATACAGAGGCGTTACAAATTCGGCACTGGAGCCGACAGCTTAGAGACCCGAAGAGCCGAGCTCTCCTCTCTAACACGTAGGTCTGCTAACACATAGCTCAACTGCTAACACATAGCTCAACTATGACACACATGTCTACTGCTAACACATAGCTCAACTGCTGGCGACGCGCCGCAGGGCTTCTTTTATATGCACCGGGTGGATTCTTTGAGTAACCAAATGTCCAACCAGAAGCGCCGCTGGTCGTCAGGTCAGACTCCTCCAATGGGGTCGCCGCTGGGCCGCGTCATTCTTTCTCATCGAATCTGGGTCCGCTGCGTTGCACGTGGCTGCACCCAAGGACGAGTGACGTCGCCACGCATTGCGTCAGACTCACCAGACAGGAAGGCGCCGGCTCGCTTGCTGACGTGACTCACTGCACGTGCGCGGCAGAAAGGCGCCGTCACCTGATGACGCCGTTGAGTTGTTCATCGCGTCAGGCGGGCTCGCGTGCTGGCCTTCACACAGATTTCCTTTTTCCGAGGCATGGACGTTCGCTGCGGACTCGCAGGCATAACAACGCCTAGTGTGCCCAGTATTCGCCACAATTCCTCTTGAACCACGCTATCGTACGCTCTCTTGATATCCGAAAATGCTAGCCACAGGGGCCTGTGTTTCTTTTCTGCTATTTTGATGCACTGCGTCACTGAGAACAGATTGTCTTCCAACCTCCTTTGTTTCCGAAACCCATTCTGCAGTTTCCCTAGCACCCCCTCATTCTCTATTCATGCCTGCAGTCTTTCCTTTATAATCTGCATCGCCAGCCTGTAGACCACCGTTGTCACTGTTATAGGACGGTAGTTGTTTATGTCAGCTTTGTCCCCCTTTCCTTTTTAAATCATGCTCATCCTGCTAAGTTTCCATCCATCGGGAACTTCACCATCGATTATTATTTTGCTCACTGCCACTCTCAAAGCCTGCTTAGACTTCGGACCTAATGTCTTTATCAGCATAAATGGAATGCCATCTGGGCCTTTTGATGTACTACTAGGAACCCCTCTCTCAGCCCTTTCCCACTCTTGTTGTGAAAATGGAGCCATTGCACCACTTGATTCGTCCTTGTCTTTTGTGGTGCATAAAGTACTTCTTTGTTGAAATTTTTCTGTCAGCCTTGTTCTTATATATTCAATTACTTCGTCCCCTTCTAGCCTAGCACCTTGGGCTGTAGTTATAAAACTCTGCTCTAGGCTCGTCTCATTTCTTAGGGAGTTTGGATGGTTCCGAAATTTCGCAGCTGCCTTTCTATCTTTTTTATGTAATTCTGCCAGCCACTGAGCTCCCTTTCTTCTAATCTTTTCATTGATCAGAAGGGATGCATCCCTTCTACAGCTTAGAAAGGTTTCCCGTTTTCTTTCAACATCATCTGTTGGTTCACCCCTCTGCTTAGCATGTCTGAGTTCCCTAGAGGCTTCCTGACGTTTTTCTATGGCTCTCTCAACTTCCTCATCCCACCAACTTTTGGGTTTATGTCTTCTTTTCCGGGGTGACTTGTCACGCGTCTTAGCAAGTTCTAGCTCAAAGAGTCAAATTAGATTCGTGTATGTACGCACTGTCTTATTATCCTTCGCGATTACTTTCTCAAGTTGTTTAGTGGCTATTTCAATTTGCCTTTCTGGATAAAAATTTTCCTGTAGTTGCTCATCTTGTCTCCTTCCCACTTTCACTGCTCTTCCAAAACTTAGCTTGATACGTTTGTGATCACTACCCAGACTTCTGAAGCCACCTTCATCGATGTGCATTTCCCTGAGCTTATCATACATCCTATGTGACATCGGTGCATAATCTATCGTCGACTGCAGCCTCCCTACCTCCCATGTTATTTGCCCTTCACACTTCTCGGTAATGTTGCAAATGATCAAATCAAGCCTTTCACACATATCCATGATCATTTTGCCTATCGGGTCCGTATACCCATCTATATCTTCTATGTGCGCATTCATGTCTCCTAGTATAATTATCTCGCACTCTCTTCCTAAATCTTGAATGTCCTTTGATATACGCTCTACCATTGCCTGGTTTTCCTCTCTGGCCTTTGCTCCCGTCCACAAGTACACGAAACCAAGGAGTGTCATTTGACCTGCCACTTTCCCTTTTAGCCATAAATGTTCCTTGCACTCCTGCTTGACCCTTTCCCAGTTTCTACTTTTATGAATGAATGTCCCAATACCACCACCCTTTCTGCTGCCTTCTGTTCTATTACAATATTCCCACGTGTAGTCCGGATTGTTCGGAGGTTGTTCCATGTCCCTGAAATGTGTTTCTACAAAACCGTATACCATCGGCCTCTCTTCCCTTAGCTGTTCTTCTATCCTTCCCACTTTAGCTTGCTCCTGCCACCATGCATGTTAATATATCCTATGTCTGAATTGGCTCGGCGCTCGTGGCTACGTCATGACGTCTATTTATGCCCCGGACTCTACCTATCTTAGATATTGGTGCCACTTTAGAATCGTATCTGTACATACCACCTGTCGAAGAGCCTCCCTGGTTGTTTTCCTCGTTACTAGCAATCCTGCACCCCGAAGGGCTCGCTTGCCCCCCAAAAAAGCTACTGCGCGTCCTGCAAGTCGCCAACCCACCTCATGACCTTACTGAAGTGCCCATCGAAGTGAATTCTGTCTCACTGAAAACCACCCCACCTATGCACCTTTCTGTTTATTTCCACCACCTCAAAGCTTTTCTCTCGACTCATCCGCCATGTCTCTTGGTTTGCGTTGACAACCGCTCTTTGCAGGTTGCTATCACGCACCGGTACCTCCGGTATCGTGCATATCACTACCTGTACCTTAGCAGAAGTGGCGCGCATGTCATCGACGCCTTTCGCCAGTGTGGTAGCTAGTCCTGCTGTATCTTCATTTAAGACATCGTTTAGACCGCCTGAAATTATCACGAGGTTTCGTCTATCAGCTGTAGTTTTGAGTTTTGCGCTCGCTTGCCTCATGACTGCTTCAAACTTGCATCCTGGGAACACCACTACCGCAACCCTCTTGTCACCTCTTACCCTCTCTTTGATGGCTTCTGTGCATCGATTTAAATTTGAGTCCCCGGTGATTATCACATGCTGTGACTTTTCAGCTGGAGCGCCCTGCACCTGGGGGCTACTTGCACCTATGACGCCGGCGGCTTTGTCCCCTCCTAGTCCCACCACTACCTCGCTGAAGCTGGGCCTTGCGACAATTGAACCGGCTAAACCTGTTTTTTTCAAACTTGCTTGCTCTTCCTTTTTTACCATTCTGGTGGCCGGTTCCCTACTGTTTTCTCCGTAGGCCGCTTCTTTGTTCAGCTTTGCTTGTGCTTCCTCGGCGGACTTCAGTCTTTCTCCCATTGCCCTCGTTTTCTCTTGCTCTGTCGCCAACACAGTCTCGAGCTCGGCGATTCTCATCATCAGTTTACTCTGGGCAACCATCATTTTCTCCATTTTTTCCTCGACCTCACATTGCCTATACTTCGCGTCAGCCTGTTCTCCATCCGCTTCTACGCTTGGGTCCACTTTCAAACCCACTCCACATCCTGAACACTTTACAGTCTATTTAACCATGTATCTCTGGCACCAACTGTCCCTATACTCGACAATTACTAAACTCGAGCCCTGCACTACGAAAAAAAAAGAAAGTCTAAGCTCTACTACCAAAATTTGCGTGTTCAATGTACGCGCAGCTCCCCCACGGGGTGGCAAAAGAAAAAAAACAACAAAAAATTCAAACACACACACCCGCACTAACTAATAAATACCTGGTGACTGGCCCACGAAAAAGCCGTACCATAAAATAAGTGCTACGAAGATTTCAACCGCTGCCTTATAATTATAAAGACAAGCTCAAAACATGAAAAAACACATATATGCGCAGTCGATCTGGAGCGCTATAAAACACGTCCATCCACCGTGACAGCCCGAAGGACATACACACACAACGCCGTCTAGTGAGCAATTCCTAAAACTGGAAGTTGCTACTACTACCACGTACTATGACTACGAGGAAACAACCCACAACCTAAGGAGCTTCGCCCATGATACTGCAGAGAACAGCGTATATCAGCATCTGTATCAACCATCGTCTCTATTTCATTTTTAAAGTGGCAGAAAGTTTAGGCTTGAGCAAAAAAATTGTAAAGGTCAATTGGTATTGCTACCGGTGCATGATTTATTTGCCTGTATTAGGGCGAAATCCCTAGATGTTTCACCAAACTGGAAATTTGGCCATCATCGGGGACCATTCCTTGGTGTCAGAGATGAGAGCAGGCATCACATATGCAGAAATTGATCACGTAATTATGTCATCATATGACTCAATAACGAGGTCACAGTTCACAAAAATCTGTGGCATTTGAAATCATAAATGGTGGCATGACGTCATGTGACGTAACGCCACGTGATGTCGCGGGAGCTCCTTTTTTTTGGGCATCAAACAAAACCACACAGCGTGCGATCTCAAGAGAATCGAGCGAATACGGCGTTTGCAGTGGCATGTGAAGCAACGGCTTGTGCGTGCTGCTCCCATATACATCGACTGAGAAGAAAAAAAAAGCCTTCGAGGTGTCTAAGGTGATTGCACAAGAAACGCTGTCAATTATTATTACTTGTCTTGATGCACGTGAAAACGTGTTTATTTAATGTAGTTACATAGACCGCTATTTTTCCTGAAGTAAACATCTTAGCCGTTCATGAAATCCAGACGTAAAGTAAAAAAAAATTGCCTTGTTTTTTATTTATTTAAATGTGCTGGCCCGAAAGCTAGTAGGTGATTCATCATGACCGTAGCAAGCCAAACAGTCTATTTTTGCTTCTTAGTTTTTCTTTCCAGCGTAAGTGCACGGAATGCAAGCAAATTTAAGACACTGAGTCACTGCTAGAAATTGTTCAAAACAAATATCTAACGATTCATTAGACCGAAAATAAATGGCACAGATTTTAAAACGGGGTTGCTAAAGTGACCTTTGAACGTCAACTGTTTGTTAACTCGTGCGAAAAGATTTCATAAAGACGAAAAAGCTATTTACCTGCGTTGAAGTGTCACTAAGCAATTTAGGCCTGCTGTCTAACCAAACGTAAGAGTGGTCCAATAGTAAACGGTGGTCATGTTGAACTCAATTTCGAGTCGTCGTAAACTTCTTGTTCACATGTACTGGGAGGCACCATTTACATAATACCATTCACATGAATGACTCGACTGCACGACGATTACAACATGCTTGTGAGTAGCATAATGACACGCGGCATATTGCGGCCATAGTTTCCATATTAGTTAGTTTTGCACCTTTTTTCTTCATCAGAACATTTGATGTGTACTAATGGTAAAAGCGGTACAAACGCGGGGTTTCACAGAATCTTGATTATTCTATGGTGGTTGCGGAAACGGTGTCCCCATTTGCAGGCCTGCTTTACAGGCTTTCAGACAGCGTGAAAATGAAACGGAAAACCATCAGTGTTGCGTGTAAAGTTATTTCGTACTCCGAGTCTGTATTGTGGCTGATTTCCCATAAAGAAGATGTAATGCCTTACTCTTACGAGAGGCGCAGAGAATTTGCGTGCGTCATAGCGGCAACCTGAAGGGGAAATATGCAGATCGTCAGCGCGGGCAGTCGCTACACTTCCCATTTGTTGTTAAAATTAAATCTCTTCAGCATGCAATTCAACGTTGCTTATACCTTGATGGTGCCGACTCAAGAAAGCAGCCAGCCGCAAATACAAGGTATCACTTCAGATGTGAAAGAAGAAACGGTGGAGAAACACAAAAGCGAACTCGGAGCCAAGAGAAGTGCCCTAGTCTCAACCCCCCCCCCCCCCCGAATTTTCTATGAAGGGGGAAGTGGCCTTTTAACAAAAATAGGTAACTAAAACAGGTGTTTTTCTTAGATAGTTAAGGTCTCCAGCAAATGCCGACGTCTCCCCACCCTTACCCCAGGAAAGGGTTCCTGGCTTTGGGCGTTCACAGAGCTTAACCTGCCGGGTTACTCCGTAAAGGCACACGTAAGGGCAAGAAAAACAAGGAGAAAAAGGTAAAATAATATATCATACCGACAGTTTTCAGTTCTTAACTAGTTATATGAAGCTTCCAATAACATATATTAGAACAGTCTATGCTAAAAATGTATGAGACCAGGATCAAAGAATACTGTATTTTGTAATGTCATGCTTCTTTATCCTGGCATGTGTAAGGCTGAGGACCTTCACAGGTGCACTAAATCGACTGCGAATACCAACGAGACCTATGCACTGGACCAGCGGTTGCCTGTTAAGTTAACGCTAGACTGAAACTGTGGGGAAATTACATAAAATGGTGCGCGTAAAAGGTTATATCAAATTGGAAATTTAGTAGAGTTGCACCCATAGTGCCCAAAGTAAAGAAACAAAGAGGAGTTACATCAAGACTTTTTATAAAATAAGTGTTCATTTTGTATTCCTGATCATCCGCGATATGCATCGCTGTTTTAATAAGTCGCAGACCCTCGCTATCATTTGAATAAGGCCAGCTCAGAAGTTGTGAATAAAGCCAACTTTTTTGCATGAGCTATACGTAGCCATCCGCACAATTTTTTTTTACGCGCCGACAAAAAAAAACGATTCTCTCAAATGAGTCTTCCCCAAAAATAAGAAGGATCCGAGAAAAGAAGCTTTTTTGTCGTCTTGTGGTTCGAATGAGCTTTAAATGAATCGGTCTTTCTGAGAGCGCCTTTATAAACCGAGTGGTTCTTTATTAAGGCATTTCTATTTTTTTTCTTTTTCGTGGCACGCTTTCTATCGCAATGATTTTTTTTTCATGAGGTGAATGTAAGAATTCCCCGCGGCTTTCATTAAAGGTGCAAGATTACACAGGGAGATGAGCCAGGGAGTGCCGTCACATAGCTCAATGAAAGGAGCAGAGCGATGTGGCGAGGAGAAAGAAGCGGTGGCTTCGAAGAAATAACCACAACAAAGCAAGGTTCTTGGTAACACTAGCCAAAGAATAATACGTACGGCTCTGGATCTCTCTAGCGGAAAGCACTTCTTACATTTCTCTTGTGCACGGCTCTTACTTCACGTTAAATATTGTCTTTCTCCTGAAGCAGCAGGAAAAGGCACTGACTTTTACTTTGGTTGTCGTACTGGTATATTTTCGTTCACTTCATGAATAATCTCCTAACAAAGAAGAATGAAAAAGATGAACGATCATTACGACAGTACTCTAAAAGGAAAATTTAGTCGTGTTAATATGAGTACCACAGAATGCACATAATCAAAATGGTACGTACGGGAGGGAAGGAGCTTCCCCGCTTGTAAGCGCGTATGGCGTTGCGCCCATTCGACGCTGCGGGGAACATGGTTTCGCGCTTCCTAATTATTACAACATTTGAATTCATGTTTCCTTTCTTTCTCCTGGCGATGTGTTTTCAGCAAGCAAGGTTAGAATGAAAGAAACCGTGCAAAAGCGCGGAAGATCAGTGCTGCCCATGATGAAAGCTAGAAGCAATCGAAAGAAAGAGACTGCACCAATATTTGGTTCTATTGAGCTGTATATCTCCTTGTTAGCATTTCTACACTATGCTACGACTAAGTGTCGGGTGAACCATGCTGTGTCCAAAATGTTCTGTTCTCAGATATCAAAGCTCATTTCAATCCGGTTTAGTGCAAAGATATTCGCGGATATAGAAGGATGAAACATGAGGAAGGTGGAAATAGCGTGTCTGCATGCGTGTGTTCGATACACTATTCTGGTTGTGATCAGCTATTTGACTAAATGAGGTGGAAACAGCAGTTTGCAGAATGTCGATCACGTTTCTTTTATTTCAGACGTCAATATATCTGAAGTTCACCTCACGTAAGCCTTGACTGCCATCTATTGAAGACGATAATCTTTTTTGGGATACTTGCCTTTCTGCCTACTCACCTGCCTGCCTGCCTGCCTGCCTGCCTGCCTGCCTGCCTGCCTGCCTGCCTGCCTGCCTGCCTGCCTGCCTGCCTGCCTGCCTGCCTGCCTACCTACCTGCCTGCCTGCCTGCCTGCCTGTCTGTCTGCATGTATGTATGTCTGTAACGCGATTCAGCCCCCCGACAGTTTAAGGCCTCCCCAGCCACCTTCATCTGGTGGCTGCATTGATACTTGTGAACCTTGTCAACCAAAAGGCAAATATAATGCATATGTGAGGCGCAACATCAATACGTAAGTATTAAATGATGTGTTCGTTCAATAAAATGCAGATACGTGATTTTAGAGACCCCAGTGTTTCTTACGCTGCGCTTAAAATGCGACGCAATCCACGAAAAAGCGGGTGCTTCGCTAAGACTGCATGGAGATGCCACCAACCAGTGGCTATGCGTTCTATAGAAGCTTTAGTTTCCTGACATTACTGCCAGATGGCGTCGGTGTTTGATGCAGCGCCTCCAAACAGAAGACTTTCAATGACATTTGCAGTGAAGCATGCAGATACGCGGCATTTTTTTAATAATTTGTGAAATTCGCCCTTGTGCGCTTTTCTTTCCTGCTCTAGCTCACGGAGGCCCAGCTGATACGCTTCATTTAGAACTGAAAAAATGGATTCATGAAACGTTATTTGAAAATACAGCACGTTTTTCAACAATAAAGATGTAATGTCGGTTAGGTTTGTAATGTTTGTTGGAGTAGGCAAATATTAAACGCGTAATTGGCGGAGCCATTCTGGGCCATCGTGGAAGGCTATACCGGAATCATGTATCCCGCCGTGCAGGAAGCTTAGCGAGTGTGTCAAGCTGTACATGTCTTCTGATAATAACTTTGGAAATGCCAACCAAATAAAGTGAAAAAGTGCTGAAGTACTGAACGAGTTAGCAGGCGTAATTTTTATACTATTTAGTAAAGAAAATTACGAAATTCTTACGCAATCCAAGAAACTGTGATTGATATTGCTTTATTATTTATTTGTTTTCGGCTAGCGTCACTTATTTTTGTCATTTCCTACAGCCCTTTTTAAATACAATTACGTTTATTCTACTCTTCATTGTTCCTGGTTTTTATTGCTCTTCTTCTGTTATGTGTTTCTTTCCAATTTTTTTTTTTGTCTTCTACATTTTGTTGTTCGTTTCTTTCATCTCGCGTTCGTTCTTTCTTCCTCCTTCAGTCTTGCTTTTGGAGATTGTGATCATTCTTAACTTTATTTCATTCTTAATGCTCTTTCTCAATCTTGTTTTCTGTTCTTGTCTCTGCTTTTCGCCAAATATCATCAGTGATTCTATGAACTATGACTACGCACAAGACTCGAACAGGAACAGCTGTCAGAATGTACTCCATGGCGCAGCCAGAAATGGCAAGTGGAAATTTCCACCTTTTATTTTCACCACAGCCACCACTTTCGCTTATAATAAAGCAATAGCAGAGGTGAATGAGAAAGCACTCTGCTATTGTCATCATGTCATCATGGTCACACCAATGGCATTTTTATTTGAGTCTGAAGCAACGAAAACCAAGACGAGGAAACAGTTTGGTGACTGCACTCTCTGCGAGGCCCCGCTTGCGAAAAGAGTGCGCTCTGCCAACACACTGAAGCAACAACTGAAGACAATTGTTAGTTCGTGCTTGTCCTATGTATACCTGTGCGTATGTTTCGTGTGTCCTTTCAGTTCAAGCAGTGCGTGGAGTGTCGAGTTGGGAACGTTGTAAGTTTTCGTTCATCCTGGAAGTTTTTCGCACGTGTTCTTTGTGCTTGAGCAGTGCGCTGCACCTTTCAGTCCACTGGCTGCTCTTCGCGTGACATTCCAGTTTTTTCCTATCACATTCATTGCTTCAGCCTTGCAGCGAACCTATGTCTTCTTCAATAGTTGTTTATTTCTAAGTCCTCGTCATTTTTCTTATTTCCCTCTCTTCTTTCCTGTTTCTCTTCTTTCCTGTTTCTCTCCCCCTATCTTCATTTCGTCTAACTCTCTCCTCCTTCCGAAAAAGTTAGCAGGTGTTCTGCCCTTCCAGGTGGCTGTTGAAAGCTTGCTCTCTCCTTCTTTCTTCTGTGTTCTTGCTTATTCGTCTATGCAAATAAAACAATATTAATATTATTTCTCTACATTTTCTACATACCATGATCTGACTTGTCAGGTTTACTTTAACCCTGAAGTGCATACTCATGTCGTTCAGTACTTATCGCTTTTGTAATTTTCGTCTTTTGACAACGATGACTCCACTGTAATATTTTTTTTCCATTCTTAAGGGTGTAAATGGGCTTCTTACCATACGGACACCCCAAGGGGCTTTCGACGAACTCTCTAGATGAAGAGGGTTTAGCGTACCAAAATTAGGGTGTTAGGAAGTTCTTACATTGTAACTCCCGTCTATGGGGGTGTTGGAAGGATGTCGGTCTTCTGCTATATCGACTTTCGCCTTTCCCATAACCTCGATTGGCTATGCGGGAGACACGATTTCAATGACTTCAAAGGATAATAACAGAAAAGGGTCTCTGTTAAATAATCAAGTTTTCTTGCTTCACAAATAAGGATTTGCTAACGTGAATGTATTTCAGTGCACTTAAGCGCTTATATATGTATATATATATTGACAAGCTGGAGTAGCGTTTTCACAGCTGAGTTATTACATCTGTTTCATGATTTATGTTTTGTCACTCTATTCTTTTTAAGAATTCCTTTCACGACTCACAGTTTCATCACCCCAATTTTCTTTAACTGCGTAGAACGTCACCTGTTTTTTTCATTTCCCAGCGTTCCCACCTGACGCGCCTGTTAGGCATACCGCCTCCTAGCGTTTCAAGTGGATGCAAAAGAGGACGTCTCAAGTTTCCAAATGTCGATAGAAAGGAGCATTCATTCATTCTGCCAACCTCTTCCCTTCTCCTAGTACTGGTCATAAAAGGGGTTGTTAGGTGCCACGTGCAAGCACACAAGGTGATTTCGAGGGGCGCCAATTGAATGGGGCCCTCTCAAATCTTTGCTTTCCGCACTTGTTCGTATTTCTGCATTCGGCGGTTCGAACGAGAGGACGGTGAAAGCGAAACGATTGCTGCGAAGGCTCTTCAGCAAGAAGAGGCATTAATGGTGTGGCGGTTTCTCATTGCCGCATCGGCATGCAGTGCTCTGTCAGGTCGTCAGGAAGAAGAAAGCGTATGTACGGGCCTGAATTGAACAGCCGTCTAGGCAGGCATAACCGCGCGGAGAAGTGCGTTTCATGTTAGGCTGGTACAGGCGTGTACGGAGAACAGGATAAGAGGAGGGAGAGTGTTGTAGGAGGTGCCGGCTGCTCTGAGATTATGTGAACTTTGTTGAACCTGTTGACACTGCTGACGAATTCGTTCTTGGAACCGAGTGCATGTATGTTTTAAGCGAGCCTTATACTGCCACAAAAATTGGGCCTCCTTTTGCAGCTGTCAGAATAAATTCACAGATGCCGTCTGACTTTACACACAATGGCGACAAGCAGTATTACTGTATACGTCGAGGGCATTACCGCGCTCAAATTTCCGGTGCAGTGGCATTTTCTTACGACGGCTTTCACCACTGAGCATGCAAGGTACTCCTTAAAGGTGGCCCTCAACATCAAGCCAACTTGCATGCTTTAAAGATGTATTTAAAAAAACCTAATGCTCTTTTTAACTGCATTCTTCGGTATTACGAGTCGCAACGACAGTCTGGTTATGGGCACATTTTAATGAATATTAAAAGAAAAAAACCGCACATCTTGTTCCTTAAAAGTGTGCTCCAGCCTCAAGCTTACTTACATGCTTTAAAAATGTCATTTTAACTTTTGACTCGGCAGTCTGTCCAACTGCATTATTTGGCTTCATGTGTCTCTACTATAGTCTGAAGGTCAGGTACATGGTAACCGATATTTAGTTTGCACAGATGACTCAAACAACTCGCTATTGCCTCTTCAATTTTGTATAGATGCTCTGCAAACGCTGCAATAACTCAACATGGATGAGTTGAGACTAGATAATTGAAGTGAAGGAAAAGGTATGCGCTACATTTAGGACAGTCAGTGACTTTACGTAGAGTTGTTACATATCTGTTCCGTGGACAAACCAAGGTAATGGCACCACAGATAAACCCTAAACTGACGTTCTCTTTTTATAATGTGTGTGCTTTTTGTTCTTGCTTGATGTGCATGAAAAGGAGGTACGTGACCGCATCAAAAGGATGAAGGCACTTCATTTCCCACAGCTGCTTTAGAGAATGCCATTTAATCCTAGCCTATAATGCCAGTAGCTATGCTAATCCATGATTTGTGTTGTCAGTACACCACCTAACGCTTAACTGGGAGATACTGATGATCGCATCTTTATCAAGAGACTTCATTCCGTCGAGCACTTAGCCTCATGGAGCTCCCGCCTACTAAAATTAGTATTGTTAAGAGAGAGAGAGAGATAAGTTTATTTAAAGAAAGGCAGAGAGGTCGGCCTGAGCGATAGCTTGCTCTAGCCTGCTACTCTACACGGGGAGAAGGGAAAGGGGAAAAGAAAGATTAATGGATGACGATGGTGAGATAGAGAGGTGAGTATGTAGTGTTCTTTCTAGCTGAGACACATTTTATAGCCGCAAATATAATCCAGTTGTTTCCAAAAAGGTTATAACTGCTCTTGTGACCGCAGTTGCACTGTTGGTGTATGGCCAAGGGCCCAACAATAATAGTTCAATGCCGGGCCAGTTGGTGCAACATAACGTGGAAATACTGCCAGCACAAAGTATAAGAAAGAAAGCACTTGACTTAAAACTGTAGTTTTGTTACAAAAGCTTTCCTGTTGATGCGTTCCTTCCGTCTTCCTTGTGCGCTCATATATTTTCACATTCGATGCTCTTAGCTTTTTTTTCCCTCAGGCTTACTCATTTCCTTTTCTTGTAACTGAAGGAAGAGTTTATTTTCAGGGATCCAGATTTCCCTCATGTATACCTTGTTCCTGTTCTTACTCCGCTTCTCATGACGCAGTACGTGTTACTTTTTATAGCTTATGTTACGTTCATCCTAGTGTCGATTAGTACTTACAACCTTAAAGCACAGGCCCAAAGTTATTCCGTGCATTTAACTGGAAGGTCATATATACGCAGCTCTTCAAACTTCAGTTATTGTTAGCGCTGCCAGTTTATCGCGTGTTATTTAATACATGACAAGTTGGCCTCTTCGCTGAGATTGTAATCCACCTTTATAACTGTCCTAGTAATTACACGTGTGAACAGCTTTATGGCAGCCATCTTTTTTTTTGCTCTTGTTGATAAGACATCGGGTCTTTATTTTTTTAAATGCTCTCTTCGGTACACTGCACCTGACTTTTAGTCAAGTGTGCTGAACACTACGTGAAATGATTTCGACTATTGCGACGACACAGACGTGGCGCAAACGCCGACTGAATTTCCGCGCCCTTTTCTGCCCAGGAACGGCAGCCCTCTGTGAGACATTTATATCTCCTGGGGTTTTCTCTTTCAGAGGACGCTGCTTACATTAGCTCTGCAGACAAATGTGGTAGCACGGGTCACTCCTTTTTTTTCATTTTAACAAGCTACATGAATAAAGCCTCTATGTATACAGGCAGTATACGGCACAGAGGACACTAAAGGAGTGTCTTATTTATTCAGTTGGCTTACAAATTGATTTGGCGCTGCGCCCCACTGCAGCCTACACTTGCCTTATCTCGGCACTGCCTTGCAATAAACTAGACCAGACGCATCAATAACCCTTTTTGTGTTCCTTCGGGAGCATCAAACTAAAAATAAATTTGTCGTCAAGGAAAAGGACATTACTCTTTACGGGCGCCACCTATCGTGTCACTGCCAGGGAGCCTTTCCCCCTCCTCTGGTTCCGGGGCGAAAAAGGATCCCTCCGGTTTGTCAACATTGTAGGGCGTTCCGAGCTGTCAGCCACGTTAGCCACAGTAAAATAAAAACAGAAAGAATCTTAGCGGCAAACGAGTAAAGATGCGCAAGTTAAGTTTCTCCCGCGGTGAATGGTTCGCAAGAAAAACTAGACAAGTAGCGGGTGGTGTAGTTTCATTCAGCACAGCTATACATTTACGACCACGCTGGTTCCAGCTGAGACCTATATCCGCCAAAACCAGTCGCTAACGCAGGATCATCACTTTTCGGTTAAATCAGTTCATAGACACCATTGCCAAAGTGCGCCTGTATGTTCCCGCAGCACTTACAAAGGTTGTGTATTCATCATATGCTCAGGAAAGCCACTGCACGAGAAAAATATTCTTATCAAACTGAAAGAAACAAACTCACTTGTCAGTTTTAGAACACGCTCAATTTTGTTGAAACATCTAAATTAATACTTCTTTACATATGACATTAAAAAAACATATGTGACCATTTCCGCCGCTGGACCTAAGAAAGAGAAGAAATGGCTGAGAAGGAAAGGCGGGAAAAGAGGGCGCATAGAAAACGTGAAAGGTGGTGACGTTAGTGTTGAATGAGGTTGAATATTTGAGGAACAACAATGGCTAGGGAGGGACGGCTAGCGCACACACAACGTCACACTCAGTCAGTCTTATGCGGCAAGTGAGACAGAGAGGGGGGGAACTCTTTATTTAAAGGCAGGTAATTCAACTGGGGTGTGTGGATTATTGACTTGATACTCTGCGTAAGGAAGTGGATTGGGGACTGAAAGCCAGAAGCAGAGTGAAAAAAAATGCGACATGTGAAATCACTGTGACACCACTGTTAATACGCGCCGTTCCAGCAAGTTTTTTGTCTTTAACGAAAAAGTCAACAATGCTTTCATCGCGTTAATGAAGAGTGAATTTTTATAATAATATTTTAAATGGCTGCTTCCGCGATCGGTGTGTGGTCAGAGTGGTCTATAAATTCTTGTTCGAAGAAAATCCCAAATCTCATATATTCTTCCAAAAGCTCGCCAAACAATTTGTAAGACAACAAATAAATCAATTTGTGGCTGATGGGTATGCTGCTGGCTAGTTAGCTCAATTTGCAGACGTCTGCTACCATGCAAGGTTAGAGCAGTAGAAATATATAGCGACAAATTTTATTTGCTTCTGTTTACTTCCAAAGAAGAATGGCGCTTTAGGCTGTTCGAAGATTTTACCAGCATATAGCCAGTGCTGAAGCTCGATAGAATTGAAAAGCATTGAAATGATTTTGGCATGCATCTGTTCTGCAGTATCATGCTTAAATAGAAACGGGATGCCAAACGGCAGCTTATGAAGGTCGAATCTCTTCGTTTAATCAAAATGGAATTTTGAAACCAAGGAACGGGAAGACACGGCTGTCTTTCTATCTTCTGTTTATTTCGTGGTATTAAAATTTGTCTGTTTTTTTTTCATTTTTTCATCAAGGTTCACGTAAAGTGGCGCACACAAAGCATAGCAGTTCGAGGGCAATGTTCTTTGTATAGTTATTTCAATAGGGAGAACATAATCATGTGTCGCTGGCAACGTTCGAATGGCGGGGTTAAATAATTCCCTATGTGGAGCGCCAAAAGCCTCCACCCTCCGTGAATTCAATTTGCACCTGTGCACCCACTCTTACGCGAAGCGAGCAATCTAGCTGCGTGTTTCACTGCAGGGAGCCTTCACGGGCGTTGTAGACAACCAAGCTCGCTCTCGCGTGTGCTACGAAGAGCCATCGCCGAACAAATAAACGCAAAGGGAAATTGATGCTAGTGTCGCGTGTGCTTTCATAACGTACTTGCCACAATCTAAGCTAAGCTAATGGCAGCTTGTCAAAACGGAAAGCTACCATCGCATTGTCACTGTAGTGTGCCTGCTCATACTTCAAGCTTGTGGGTAGTAGCAAAAAGTCCATACACACTGCGTTGCCCCTAGGCTAACTTTTGATGGGGTTCGTCGCATCAGTAATCATGGAGTTCTCAGCACCACTTACCAGCTCGGTACACGGCTTTATTCGTAGTGGCGTACCAACGTGTGACCCGCAACGACGCTTCGTCACCAGTGACACATTGCCCGCAAATGGTGGACTCCTCCGCAGGCTGTGCTGGCCCCTGCCGAAAATATGTGCATGTGTTCTGTGAAGCGTGTGGTCTTTCTCCTGCGCTGACATTGTGAACAAGCTTGAGTGAGCATGGGAAGCAATATCGAGAGTAGAGTTAAACAAGAATTTTGTAGAAAAAGCAAACCAAGTGAGGTACCAGTGTACAGGAAGCAATAAAGATATATCATATAGCGCTCAACCGTTCAACTAACGAAGAGCACATTGCATTCATGCATCTTGCAATGCAGGAACTACTCTTTGTCTTTATCTGTCTTTTAACAACACAGTTCGAACCTAGTTACCACATGGCATAGAAGCCACTTAGCCTTCCGCACGCTGTAGCAGTCTGATTGCAGCTGAAGGGCATCCTCTTCATTTACCGGTTGATTCGCCTTACCTAAATGATGATGCATGGCGAATGATGGTTCAAGGTGATTGTAGCTTTATGGGTTTTCTAAAGCTCCAAGTGGCAAGGTACGTGAGGACCACAGTGAGAAATTATGTATTAAGGGGGACACAAAATGGGTTCATAGTGATAGCTTTCAGATGCCCTATATAGCCTCACTATAGGAAGAAGTATTCAACAGCTTTGTGACGGAGTAAGGAGATATAATTGTATGAACAAGTTTCACATATTTGTGTGTCTAGGTAATATCATGAGGCGGAATTACGTCATTTACGTGATCCGATGTATCCGGCCACTCGATTCAATAGTAGTTCGCAAGTGAAACAGGAGGACTCGTGCAAGGCTCTTTCACAGCGGAGCAGTTGCGTGTGGTGCCTATTGTGACGAGAATTCAAAGGTATAAGGAAGGATAACAAGAATTACAACAATACTTCCTCGTGTTTTACGTGTTTTAAAGTGTTTTAAGTGTTTGTGCAATGCGATAAAGCGCTGTAATTCACTACTGGTTCATGATGTCAAGGAATAATGTGCATTATCAAGTGACAAGAAGAGAGCAGAGTGGATTAGGGAACAAACGGGGGTTAAGAATATCATAGTTGAAATTAAGAAGAGGAAATGGACATAGGCTAGGCCTGTAGCGCGTAGACAGGATAACCGCTGTTCATTAAGGGTGACTAACTGGATTCCCAAAGAAGGCAAGCGGGTTAGGGGGAGACAGAAGGTTAGGTGGGCAGATTAGATTAAGAAGTTTGCGGGTATAAATTGGCAGCAGCAAGCACAGGACCGAGTTGACTGGCGGAACATGGGAGAGGCCTTTGTCCTGCAGTGGGCTGATGATGATAATGATGATGATGATGAGGAGGAGGATGATGGTGATGATGATTATGATGATGATTATGATGGTGATTATGATGATCAAGAAATGCTTAGCTGCTACTTGCTGTATTGCATGCGTAACCATATAAACCAAAATTAATTTGGATATGCATATCACGGAGAACATGCGTGCTATAACAATGGTTCAAAGAAAAAATGTTTAAAAATATGACTGCCTGTAGTTTTTCAACACAAACATATCTACCTACAGCAGTTAGTAAAAAGTCCACTAACATAACTTCATTCACTTTGACGGCGGATTCAATAACCACTTACCACATAAAGGGCAATTACAAAGCTTGAAGTTATTTCTACGGAAATTTCGCCTTAGTAGACGCGATCGTATAGTTCTCGTAAGAGCTGTACGCCCACAGAACACCAAAAGAAATCGCTCACATCTCTCCGTAAATTTAGGAAACCCTGAGCAACATGCGCAGCAGCCATGGGAAGACTTATGGTTCTGTAAAAAGGTGCTCTTTATTTATCCTCATAGACGTTCATGGTTACGCACACAGCCACTTTGCGAGCCCTCGCCTCTGCTGCACTTATGCTTATGTCTTCATTCATACTACTACGCCTTGTGTGTGGGGAAGAATAAGCTATTTTATTATACATAGCTGCGCATCGCCGCAAGCGGTCTCAACTCATACAATAGCACGCACCGGAGAGCAGCGAGTGCTCTACAACGGAGCCATCTAGTGGGCACTGCGAGTACTAGCATGGTTACGAGAACGAAGAAGGAACAGGCCCCAATCATAAGCTTCTTCGCATCTAAAACGTTGGAAGCAGACATGTTCTCCAAATGTTTTGATAAAGCTACAGCAGCGACTGAGCAAAGATCGACTTATAAGACGACCTGTCACTTGCTCAACATAACTTTTCGAACGTAATCTAGCTCACAACATTACAAACACGAGTAGCTTGTAAAGTGTTATTCAAACAACAATAAAAAAGAACACCATAAAAAATAATAGTGACCAAGGCCTATGGACACCTGTCACCTAACCAACTGTTTCAAACAAAAGTACCTATTGAAGACGGCGAGTATAGGGTGTTTTCGCGCCTTCGTTGGCAGTGCGACCTGCTATCAGAACAATGCCACTGCTTCGGCAGGACGTCGAAATGTTCACCGTTTGCACAGTGAGAGAGCATCACCTATTTCGACATCCTGTTGTATCACATTTCTTTTCTCATGCTCACGTTATGTCGGGTCTCAGAAACATCCTGCGTTCCGCGCTCACGTCGATGCCGCACACCGACCACTAGCGCATTGTTCGCCCCGGTTCCTCTAACGCGTTGGAAAGGCAGGCCAGTCGATAACGAATCCCGTTCCACAAACAGGTACGAGTACAATGAACTCGTGGCAGCAGCTCTGTCATTTGTTCGTGCTTTCAATACATCACGCTTGACTGTCTAGCGTGACAGATGTTTACTTGTCTGATGCCTGCTTGTACTTAACCGAGCATTCTCTCACTTCTGCATACACCATCTGACCCGCTATCGAACATGTGTCACTCTATGTAGGAAAGGGTCGAAAGTAGCGAAAGTTACGGTATATCTAAAGGTTGCTTTTTCTGGCACAATATATCAGGATTCTACCCACCAGTATCACGTATAACTGTCATTATATTTCAGCTTTCACGCTTAAAGTGATTCTTACATGCACACTGCCTGCAAATAAGAACGAGTAATAACACAACATTATGAACTTGGCCGAGGTGCAAAATCAGTCGGCATAGTGCACCGGCTATGTACGTCACTGACGCATGTTTTCGCATCAAGTGTGTAAGTTACACGTTTATCCTCGTTCAAAAATACCAGAGACTAGATGGAACCTGAGGCCCCGCTAGCTCAGCCAGGTGACTACACCAAGGATAGTGTCAGCAGGTGAAGCCTTCAGTGATGTGTCGTGCCCTCTGGACGGTCAGGAGTTGGTTGTTGATTTTCACGCTGCGCGTGGAAGCCTCCCAGGAGCTTTTGTTTGGTAGTTCTAATCCTGAAAGAAAGGGGCAAAAGTACAGCATGCATGTTCAAAATTAGTGTACTCGTGGTGGTGATGTGGGCAGTGGGACGAGAAACTCGGGCCGAGTCTGTGAAGTATGGTTGGTGTGATGTACGTTTTCATCTGTATAGTTGTCGAAAAGAAATTGCATGCCATTTATTCAGTTTAGGGTGTGCAAGAGAGAAAGCTCTGCGCCTTAGTTCATGAGCTGTAGTGATCTGGAAAAACTGAAACAATGGTTCCTTAAAATCCATCCATTCCCGTCACTTCTAGCCTGAGAGGACCACTCACAACAGCGGTTAGCTAGTTTGCGCCCTAGCTGGTGAGCCGTCTCCTTTGGGTTGCCGATTGAGGAAGGCTGGATATTGCCGATATGTGCCGAGAACCATGTGATATGTATTAGGGGAGCTCACTCTTCATTAGCCGGAGTAGTAACCTAGACGTTAACGAGGTCACAGCCCAGGAGCATGCCCGCACAGAGCCGCGCCTGTGACAAGTATGTCATGAGGGACAGTCGTTCTTACATTAACACTATGACAGTTGAAAAAACAGCATGTCTGGTCCTACCCGTTTTTCGAAATCACATGTAAAAAGTCATGAAGCCTGTTTGTAAGGCTGCTTCCACCATTATTTTCCGCTTGCTTAAATTATCGTAAACCGAAAGCGAGCCTTTGCGGTGTTTTAACTCCCCAGAAACAACCAGGCGCCTATTTAGAGGGACATCATTATTATTAGGCTAGTGCAAATTCTAACCCACTATATCTTCTTAGCTGAACCGCACGTCCTATACGTTAGGCCACTGATAAGATAAAGTTATTGTAGGTGTCATGAATGGCACTTAAAATACTTTTTTATGAACCCAAACTAAATGGGCATTTACAATACTGCCTGTTTTCTATTTGCTGCCTCAATTGAGTTTACCTTTCTTCGTGATCTGTTAAAGTGTTACAGGACCACGAAACAATATCTAGCTGAATAGTACAAACTGAACTGAACAGCGAGCCCCGTTATTTTTCCTTACCACAGCAACGTGCCCTGATATGTGTTGGCATGCTTCACAACCGCGGACAAAGAGATCCAATTTCCTTTCGCGTTTGAAATGTCGATGCTGTTATTAGATCGTGTCCCCCACACTCGCAAAATGAATTGGGCAGTTTCCTCCACGTAAAGGAAATCTCTTTCAGAAGCTTACTTACGCTCTTATTTCAATAATTTTGGTGAGCTCGACGAAGAGTTCGGGTATCCAAGCGCTTCTCTCTGTGCTCTCTGATTTGTTCGGTGAAACCTTCAGTTTTGTATGGTGCGTCGGCTACGCGTCTTGCGGCCATAGACGCGGGGCCTTCCGGAGGACCGCCTGGCCAGCAGTCATTTCGGCTGACCACTGCGAGGAAGAGAGGAACTTCACCCATTGACAGCGAGGACAGAGAGCTGTACTCAGCCGCCTCGGAAGACGACTCATCAGGCGATGATTTCATTCCTGTCCGGAGCAAGAGGGAAAAGAGGAAGATCGTCAAGGCAACCTCACCCACCTCTGCGAGCACAGCAACTATGAAGTCAAGGCATGAACGCTGGCCGCATGTCATCATCTTTGTGCCAGAAGAGTCCTCAGGAAACCTTTGGCTGCTGCACAGGCAAGCACTCCCCGCTTTTTTGGAACGTGTGTTACCTAAAGAAATCAAGGAAATAAGAGTAAATACGGGAAAAAATATACTTGCCATCGACGTATTCCACGTGAATGCGCTTGGACCACTCAAACAAGTGAGTGAGCTAGGTGGCATCAAAGTGCGGCTCTTTACTCCGATTGACAACTCATCCATATCTGGTGTGATATACAACGTAGACATTGCGATTCCCGACGCTGACTTGCCTACCCTCATCAAACAGGCACTCGCTACGGTGCCCCCGGTGCACAGAGCCCTATCGCAAGATTCGTGTCAGTCCACATTTTTTAAATGCAGTAACTGTAATGGCTCACACACTGCCTCATCGAACGACTGCCCTCAAATTAAGAAGAAGCGCGCGGTGCTTAAGCAAATGGTCACAGACAATTCGACCCACAGGGATGCTACCGAAATAGTCCGGCGTCGGCAGCGGCGTCGGTGCCATGGTTTGACCTCAAAGACTGCGCAAGCTCGAAATGACAGCGCCACCTCTAATGCTGCACCATTAAGTCAAGCGGCAACAGGACCGACAAATTCAAAGGTAAATTCGGAGAGGACTGTCTCTCAGAGCAATGACCTATTCTTTCAAGTCATCCGCTAACCATAGAACGTCAGCAGACCACGCCCACTTAGGGGTCTTCACCAACCGCTGATGGCACACATAAGAAAGATGGCAAAGTCATAGCTATGCTTCGTTCTATCATGGATGCCATCCGGGAGATCTTGTTGGACATGAGGACAACGTCTGCTCGAAGCACTTTCAAAGTGCTGGATGCCTTAAGCCCAGTGCTTGAATCGCTCGAGTAGAAATATGGCTAACGATCACCATCACTTTCGGGAAGTCAAGGAAACGTCCATCATTCAGTGCAACTCCATTGGACTAAAACCGCGTCTTTTCGGACTTTCGCAAAATAGTGTGCGTCAACATGTTCCAAGTCATCAGCATTTGGGAATCCAACGCGTGTGCGAGCTCTCCTTTCTCTCATTTTTTTAATCTTTCAAACTCCCTCATCGCTATCCCCAGTGTAGGGTAGCATACCGGTCGCTCCAAACTGGTTAACATCTCTGCCTTTCCTTTCCCTCCTGTTCCTTCTTGGTGAACAGATTTGCTAGAAGCAAATAGCGTTAATTTAAAGCATTCACTGAAGAGTTTTTTCTCCCAAAAATACTTTTTCCCAAATTTTACAAGGGTAGTTTTATCAAACGCCAATCTTTGAGGAGCCATGGTGTTGTCTGTTGAAGTAGCACCACAAGATGTGGCGGCTTCTGATGTTTAAGCTAGCCTTAGTGAATGTATTCTACACTAAATCAGCCGCCTTTTTTTTGGGGGGGGGAGGGGGGGGGTGTGGACACAGAGATGCAAGCATGACATTGTTAGTGTGGTGCACGGAGCTGCGTACTTACTGATACACATTTCCGGGCTATCTTTGGTGCATATTATATACCCGTGTATGTTGAGTGACACTTTAATAGGCAGCGCATATCAAGACTGCTAATACTGGCATCTCAAGAAACCTCCTCTTGTAACACAGTTGTTTTCATTTGTAGCCAGACCCTGTAGGTGCGCTGCTTCAATGTTCTGAAAATTAACAATTAACTGGCAAGGTTGACGATGTTATGTGCAACTCCATGACTACCTTTGATAACGATGTGTTCAAATTAGATCAGCTTCCCGCTTGCGTGGCCTTCTCAAGACGAAGCATTTTTTTTTCTTATCTGTGTGTACTTGATTTCGGGTATGTATTCGTTTCATCTCGAAACGCCATGGAAACCACTATTAATTTTTTTTTCTTACACAGCTTCCATTAACATTATGTCAGAAATACGCGTGCAGGCATGCATGGTCATTATGCTTATTGTTTTTCACTTCTTTCGCAGAAACCATAACTCGATGCGAATTTGTATCTAGCGTTACATGTCCCACTACATCTGGCGTTGTGTGATCATGTACGCTGTCTGAAAGGTTCCACGCTGGAGCTGTGTGCTGAGCCTCTGTAACCCATTTCGGAAGGTTGTGGCTGGTGATCAAGGTTCACACGAGTAACATGATCCGCTCTGCCAGTAGCATGCATCCATCGAAGACTAACATCGTGGACCGCACAATGCAAACATAACTATGCCGAAATGGTTGCGAGAATGATAAGCTCCTGTAACCATACGTTTGCAAGACCTTGGTATATGAATGAATTCCTTCTGAGAGGGTCATACAACTCTAATGCATTGGCATGAGGGCCTTGAGTTCTTATGTTCTCCAACGTAAAGTGCGTAATGTATGTTGCAGCATGGACATCCGCCGACATAGTCTGGTCAGAAAAGTTTCCAGTTCCACTCATGCTTAAACATGTCTGAACGGTGCTGGTTGTTGCATGCCCGTATAATCCAGCTGGGGTGGAGCCACGGCTTTTGATCATGGCTCTCTCCACGTTCTCGTAGTACTTCACGGGAAACATGTGGATGGCCCGCAACGTATCACGACGAGTGCAACCCCCCCACCTCCAAATAGTTGTCTTGTCGCCTGTGTCACACAAAAATTGATTAACATGCATTTGCTGTCGTGTCATCTTTCGGTGTAATGAATGAGTGAGTTTGCAGTACCACGACTGAATCTCATGGCTTTGAAATAGTCAATGCTTCATCTTTCTCGTACCTGGTGTGTACGTGAATATTTAAAGTCTGAGTTACTTTGAAGCTTCTGTATACGCTGACGAAGAAGTGCAACAGTATCCGCACCAGTTCCCCTTTTATAGGCACTTTCGGAATAAGTGAGCGCACGTGCATAACAGACAAAAATAAAGGCAGCTGATTTAGTGGTACTTAGGATGCTATTGTCATTAACTTCCATGAGTAAAAACAATTAGGGACGCTGTCCTGTACACTTAACAGGAGATACATATATGTGACAGAAAAAAAGAAAACGAGGATATTTTGGTTAGCGCTACTGCTGTTCATCATACTAAAGGTAGGTTTCGCACCACTGACTCTGTACGACGCTCGATATGTGAAATGCTGCCTATAGCAACCTGACAGGCTCGACAAAAAGCCTGCGATCCATTAGCGCTGCTTTCGTCGGCATGCCTCCCAACAAGCATGAAACGTCCTACGTCAGCCATAATAGGTGGCCCTAACGCAACTCATTCCTGATGCTATTTCACCACTCTAACTTCTATGTAAGAACCTCTCTCGGGTGCATTAGCGCGTTCAATGGAGTCCGTTGAGTGCTGGCCAAATAGCGCAATCCGCTGCAACCACGTCGGTAAAATGTACGCGCCGGTGGGCGCAATGCGCACAAATCGCACTCGCTCCAGGGGCATCTAGCAGGTACACCAACACTACAAGTACAAATATTTGAAGTGTGCGTTCTATAAAACTATAGTGGTAATAAATTTCTCGTGCTCACTAAGGTAAACTTAATCGACAACCCGTTGGACCTTTTGAATCACCAAGTCTCGTTTTGCCTGAATGCTCCAGACTATAGCTAGCTTCTCCCTGGTCCCTCAATTTATGTGTTTATTTGCTTAATATTTATTTATTTATTTATTTATTTATCAATTTATAATTATTAAGCTTTGCCACAACACGTTAGACCTGAACTCACAGGACTGCGTACGTGTTCCTTCCTTGTTTTTTATTACTTTTCCCCAAAATTTTTTCATACCAACAATTTCCTCTCCCGTTTGCGTCAGGCACTTGAGTAGGTAAAATTTGTTTTATATGAAAAATGCAGCAGGTTCTACGTTCCTTGGGAATCGATTTAATGCGAAGCATGCGCATCTAAGGTGACAATGTAGTTATTTTTAATGGGTGAGACGTTAAGAAGTTGCGCTATAGATATGTGGAAATGCACGCACAGACATACGCTAAACAGCCGCATATGTTTTATATCAACAGTTGTTGACAGTTGCGTAACAATGCCAACAGCAACACAGATATTAGCAACTACAGAAGCGGTAAGCTGATATAAGGCGCTTCTGCTTACGATAATCCTAGACCTGGACACTGCTGAGTAAAGAAACTTAGACGGAGGACACCTGACTGCAATGAACATCACCCCACGCGACGTCTGCATCTGAAGAGTTTATATATAACGTTCAGGAAATTGGAAAGCCAGCACTGCAACAACAATTGGCGTTTCACGAACATTAAAGGGGCCCTGCAACACTTTTCGAGCATTGTCGGAAAACACTGCCATTCGGTAGTACAGGCTTCCGACAAAACGCGAGCCAAATATTATTGCACAGCACGTGGCCTGGAATTCACAATAAATTATTAAAGTCAGCTAAAAATTGCTTTCTCTTTTCTCGGCAAATCATGTTATACACCCAAAAATCACACGTCAACGACCCATCTATCAGCCATTGGCTGATTTGAACATGGCGCACTCGTTCGTTACAGAGATCGCTGCGGGAGGCCACTACTTGTGCATGCGTGCGCGCACAGTCGCACTGAAAGAGCCGCGCATTCAAAAAGAAAAAAAAAAGAAAAGAAAATTGGCAGATCACACGTACAGTGGGAATCTATGATATGCAAAGCACGAATGAGGAAGGTTGTTATGTCAGTTTGAAATCAGCGCAACGTTACGAGGCGCTGGTAAATTATGGCGGACATGACTCCGATGCCATGATTATCATGTTTGGACGTGTCACTTACCTTCGTTGTCTATTCACGTCACCTAATACCAGTTTTGTTATATGTTGAGCTAGAAAAATGGCCGTGAACACGCTATGAGCGCAGCATGTAGTCATGCTTTACATGACAGATATTATGACCATGTGTGGACATGTCAATCACCTTTGTTGTCTATTCACGTCCCGTGATACCAAATTTTGGTACATGTGTAGCTGGCGAAACGGCCGCGAGTGCATCATGTGCGTGGTATGTTGTCGTGTTCTTACATGAAACGCGCGTCATGATTATCATGTTTGCACCTGTCATATACTTTCGTCATCTATTGGCGTCACGTAACACTAAATTTTGTAAATGTGGAGTTTGTAAACTCCACATTAACACCAAATTTTGTAAACGGCCACCAGCGCCTCATGAAGGGTCCAATCTACTCCAACGTAACATTCACGCACGCGCACGCTGGACATGGCAACGCTACGCCACGCTAGCAAAACGCGAGCATTGTCTGACGCCCGGTGCGACCGGCACGACCAGCGTCCGGCGGCGCCACTCAGCAGCAACCGGCGCGAAATGCAGCATGCTGCATTTCGCGCCGATGACGTTATTTAGACAGCACTGCTTCTGCCTCTTTTCGTGACGGTGAGGCGCCGAGCGCGCTCGAACGCGCATGCGTCAAAGCAACGCAGCATGAAATGGGCGCCTTATATGGAGGCGCCGGCGTGGTGCAACAAAATGAACGCCGGCAACACGCGCCCTGGCTCACGTCGAAGTGTATTAGTATCTTGAGTGTGGCATGTAGTCATGCTTTTACATCACATGCATCTCATGACTACCATGTTTGCACCAGTCACATACCTTCGTCATCCATTCACGTCACGTAATACCAAATTTGGTATATGCGAAGCTAGCGAAACGGACGTGAGCGCATCATGAGCGTATCATGTAGTCATATTGTTACATGATGCGTCTCTCATGATTATCATGTTTGCACCAGTCACATACCTTCGTCAACCATTCACGTCCCGTAATACCAAATTTGGTATATACAAAGCTAGCGAAACGGCCGTGAGCGCATCATGAGCGTAGAATGTAGTCATGTTGTTACATGACACGCACCTCATGATTATCATGTTTGCATTAGTCACACACCTTCGTCATTCATTCACGTCCCGTAATATTTGGTACATGCGAAGCTAGCGAAACGACCGCAAGCACATCATTAGTGTGGCATGTAGTCATGTTGTTACATGACACGCATGTCATGGTTTTCATGTTCGGGTACGTTCCTATATTTGCTTTGAAATCATGTCGTACCACAACAGTTTTGCATTATGTCATGTGAACGAAACCACCGCAAGAGCAGCAAGACTATTAAATGTAAATTATGACATTAATGACATATATCACATGATTTTCATGTTATGACCAGTCATTAAGGCTCGTCTTACAAGCATGTTATGCCATACCAAGTTTGGTGTCGGTACCATTATCGAAATGGCCAGGAGAGCTAGAAGTCGTAGGCGGATAGATAGATAGATAGATAGATAGATAGATAGATAGATAGATAGATAGATAGATAGATAGATAGATAGATAGATAGATAGATAAATAGATAGACAGATAGATAGAGAGATAGATAAATAGATAGATAGATAGATAGATAGATAGATACATAGATAGATAGATAGATAGATAGATAGATAGATAGATAGATAGATAGATAGATAGATAGATAGATAGATAGATAGATAGATAGATAGATAGATAGATAGATAGATGTTCTTTTCTGTAAAAAAAACGGTACACCAGAGGAACGCAGCACATACTGTATGCGCCAGGGATTTTTATGCTTATAAACAGGGACCGTACTTGTTCTATGTTGGGACCTTCTGAGAGATAACGAGTAGCCAGCACCTTACTTTTGTGTCAAAAGTTCCTTACAATATGTCAATGAAAACTGCAAGAGCCATGAAAATCGACTCATGTGCCTCTGCACATCTAATGTCAATATTGTGAATTGGAGAAGCGAAAGGCCAAGCGTGAAAAGCTCAGAAATCGCGCAAAATAGATGATAATTCCTTCAGTGCACGATCAATGCAAAAAAATCACAAGCTATTCATGAATTGTAAATAAAGCTGTGAATACCATTTACATTGGTAATATTAATTGTGAGACGGTACAGGTAGGCATACACAAACACGAGCGGGAACAGCCTTGCGCAATAAATATTATGTATATCGTGTTTCATTGGGCGACATCGAAGAATACCGCGCCATGTTTGAGAACATAATGACACGGTTCAAAACACTGCCTCTTTTTTAGTGCAAAACAGAAAACACCTTATGAAAATTCTACGTAAACACTGTTTTTTTTTTAAGAAACGGTGATCGTCCTGCTTAGCCCCAATCGGAAAAAACAAGCAGTTTGTATTGTTTATCAATATCTTTTGAAAGCAAGAATATTTGATTTTCTAGCACTTTCTTTTTCCACTTTAAGACCAAGATTAAACTCTCGTGCTTCCTCGTTCGGTAACGTAAGCAGAAAAATCTTCATGGCTTCAGTAAAGCTGCACTAAAGAATACGAGCCATGACTTCCCTTCAGTTTATAAACACACACACACACACACACACACACACACACACACACACACACACACACACACGCACACACACACACACACGCACACACACGCACACGCACACACACACACACACACACACACACACACACACACACACACACACACAGACCCTTAATCGACTTTTAGGGGCGAAAAAGGGAAGTTTATTGTACACTTAACTTGTACGTACACAAACGAAACATCGAAAGCAAGTAAACACAGTGTATACATCTTTCAAGTGAGCACCAAAATCTAATTGATCACTGAGTATCCAAATGTTACAAGCGAAAGGAATATTAAAATGAATCATGTTAATCACATTTAACAGGATAACATTTATGCATGCATACTAGAGTGGGCGCATGGCTAGTGCGGGACATCTGGAAACCTCAGCTGTCCCTCTCTTACTTTGAAGAAACGTGTGTGCCATCGTCGAAGGAAGGCCTCATCGCCGTGCGTTTCCAGCTGCTGATCTAGGTAATTCCACACAATTAGCCGAATTTTCTGTAGTGTAGGATAGGCGCCTCTATGCGGCTTGTGCCGTACTTCCGCTAAACAGCGTCGCCGCCACAGTACGTACAAGGTTACTGTAAAGACCAGTCTTGCAAACAGCCCACGCTCTGTTCCCATGCGCGCGGTGCGAAAGCCAAAGAGGCGTTGTACCATGTGCCAGACGCCCCTCGCCACCGAGCACTGAAACAGAGCATGTTGGGCCGTCTCTCTTTTGCCACAGTTGGGGGAGCGGTCATTTGAAAGGGCTCCCCAATGTGCTAACCGGTCACGCGTAGGCAATGCCCTCCATCTTATCAACCAATCAAATTCGCGCACCTGATTATGTACGTGATTGCAACGCCATCGTTTCCATTTTCTCGTGCAGGATGCTGTTTCTTCCTCTATGCTCAGTGTGCTACTTGTCACCATTTCGCTTATTTCTTGCGATGAAACATCTTCCAGACTGCATGAACCTATTGATTCAACTGTTCCTTTTAAGCCACTGGCAGCTCTGTGAAACTTAAGCGGAATTTATGCTTGTGCTCCGATGTACGGATTGGCCGTGAAAGTACCTTTTAGTGTACTGCTCCAGTACATTATGAGCCTTTACCCGGTGTAGTTGCTGTCATCGAACAGCTTCTGTGCTGCTTTTGCAGCCAGCGCTCTGGTGAACGTTCGTATATCTGGGAGGCTCAAGCCTCCACGGTTTGTGGGAAGCTGTAAAAATTTCCTCCGTACCTTTGCTGGTTTTCCTCCCCAGAGGAAGGTCCCCGCCATAGCGGTGAGGCGTCCTGTAACACGGCGAGGTAGCAGGGCGATGTGTGCTATGTAAAACGCAAAAGCGCATGCCTGTGTCTTGATGACTGTTACTTTTGCCGTTAGTGACAGGTTAAAATGAGTAGCTGCTGCTATGACATCGGTAGATCTCCTAAGCACGTCATCCCAGGTCTTTTTTGATACATCTCATTCCTCAAAGTAAACGCCTAACATCTTAACAGCTTGAATGTATTCTAAGTCTTCTGGTAATAGTTCTCTGAAGCCTCCAAAGCACAATGCCTTACATTTAGTGGTGTTTAAAAGAGCACCAGACAGATAAGAATACTCAGCAAAAATATCAAGGAATTTACTATGGCTAGACAAGTTACGAAAAAATACCCAAATATCATCGGCGTATGCGGCAATTTTGAAGGTTTCCTTGCCTGGCATCGGGAAACCCACTATGCCCTCGCAGTTTGCAACCTTTCTAATCAAAGGCTCTAGAGACAAAATGAATAATACCAGAGAACACAGACAGCCTTGCCTCACCCCTTTTTGAATTGCAACGCTCCTGGTCACTTCATTGTTGAAATAAAGACAGCTTGATAAATCCTGATAAAGTATTTCTACCAGTCGCACATACTGCTCTGGGAGCCCAAATATGCGCCAAATAGCGAGAAGATACCCATGTTCAACTCTATCAAATGCTTTGGCCTGATCAAGAGAAATATATACTCCTGAGATTTGTTTTTCTTTGGCATATGCAAAGAGGTCTCTGATGATTGTAAGAGGTACGAAGATGGAACGTCCTGGCACTGCACATGACTGCAAGGGGGACACAATCTCCTCCAAGAAAGGCTGCAGACGCCGTAATAGCAGCGTGGCTACTAACTTATAGTCTGTGTTTAGAAGGGTAATGGGCCTCCACGATTTAGGATCTGACGGCCCCATACCCTCTTTCAGTAATAGAATCACCCTTCCTTCGCTGAAGGACTGTGGTTTATGGCCATCACGCAACAAAATATTCACGAGATCGGTGACCGCATCTCCCAAGATATCAAAGAAACGCAGATAAAATCACATGAGTATTCCGTCTGGGCCTGGCGACGTGGACATATTCATTGATTTTAGGGCGTACCATACTTCTTCTTTATCAGTTTCTGCATGTAATGGAAAACTGTCTTCCAAGCCTAGCGATGGCAAACCTTCGCAAAAGGCTCAGAGTTTAGAGGTAAACTCGTCGTCCTGCGCGTCCTAGTCTGCAGCAAACTGTTTTGCAAAGTAGTCTCGGAAAACTTTTTGAACTTCGTCCGGGTCAATTACAATGTTACCATCCTCTTTCAGTGCTTCATCGATGTAGCGGGGCTGGCATCGACGATCTCGGTTTCTTTGCGCATATGCCAAGTTTTCAATTTCATCTGTCGATAAGTGCATTTCTCTTGCGAACCTTGTAGCCTGAGACCTCTGCTTTAGAAGATTTTGATACTTAATTTTTTGTGCTTCAAGGTATTCGAGCATAGCGAACGTAGTTGACTCACCTCTTAGAATAATTTGAATGCGTCGGAGAATCTCATTCATCTTGGCCGTGAGGCGAGCGTGGCGCGCTTTTCCTGCCTGTTGAGCTATGAGGCGCCAACGAGATTTTAAGTGGTCCCATGTAGTCGGAGTTATGTAACCCACTTCTGCCAGTGAGGCCGTTAGCTCAGTTTGAAGTACGGAAATGCTTTCGCCATTATGAAGAATAGTTGGGTCTATCCTCCAAGGTTTGTGGATTCTCGTTGTTGTGCTCACATTAAACGTGAAGAGTAACGGAGCATGATCACAGAGTTTCAGCTGGCTTGGCGTAAGCTGGACCACCTCACATGCTTGTAGGTTCACTAAAGAGTCTTCGGGCACATAAACTCTATCAATTCAGCTTTGTTGAATGCCACAAGCGTGAGTTGCGATGAACCCGACTCCGTGTAGCGTTAACCACCCATCTGACAGCATGAGATCTTGAACTAATGGCTGTAGTTCTCTGGCGTAATAATTGTTGGCGCCTTGGCCGGGACCCCTGAAGTCTCGTGTAGTATCGAGCACGCAGTTGAAATCTCCGACAAGCACATATGATATCGGCTTCATCAAAAAATGGCAGCATATCCACGGAGTGAATGATGGAGAGTGGGGCGAAGAATTCGTCCGTCCATTCGTTCTTGCTTCCGTCCGTCCATGCGTCCGTCAGTGTGACCGTCAATGCGTCCATCAGCCCGTCCGTGCGTGCGTCTGTTCGTGCGTCCGTCCCTGCATTCGTCCATGCAGCCGCCCCTGCGTCTGTTCATGCGTCCATCCATGCATCTGTCTATGTGTCCGTTCGTCCGTCTATTCAACACTCTAAGTACCACTATCTCGCATCTTTTCATCATATATTCCCCATATAGAAGCACCGCCATCCAGCGGACATTCCAAGGACTAAACGAGAGGTGGCACACGCCCACTTTCTTACGGCTTGCGCTTCGGGTCCACTTCCCACCTTTAACTACCTCGAGTTCATTGTATATGCTAGTTCACCGTATTCATGGCACTGCGGCCGAACGCTCGCTAAACCTTTCGAAAACCAAGGAGGTTACGCCCAGCGAGTATGACGTAGCAAACTTTTTCAGTCAGATAGTGCTCAATGTACATGCCAATGGCTGCTGATGGGAAATGAGAGGCGGAGAATTCGGATTTTACTTTCTTACGGCTTGCGCTTCGTATCTACTTCCCATTTTTAACCACCTCGGGTTCATTCATGGTATATACAAGTTCATTGTACTCATGGCACTGCGGCTCTACGCTCGCTAAACCTTTCTAAAGCTAAGGTGGTTACACCCAGCGAGTATAACGTAGCAACCCGTTCTTGTCAGAGAGTGCTCGATGTACATGCCAATGGCTGCTAACGGTGATTGCAGCCTGCGCGTTAACTAAAAGCCGAATGCTCCTGTCTCTCATTCCCCATTAGCAGCCTTTGACATGTACATTGAGCACTATTTTTTATTGTTTAACAACGCACAGAAGAAGTCTCTCACCGGCACCACCTTGGAGGTCAAAATGTTATACTTATTACATACTACGGGGAACGAACGGGTGCCGCTATAAGAAGCTTCGCCCCTAAAAAGAAGACGCCAGCTGCTAAACGAAAAATACCAGGTGTTTTCTAAACCAATGGTTTTATAATCAAAACCATATAGATACAGGTCTGTAGTTGTCGACGCTCGTTGCCGTCGGTGTGTGCTCGTATGGATAAGGATGCCGAAAGGCGGGCGCGCAGGGCAACGGCGGCGCGCGCTCGCAGACAGGACCCTGAACTGAGAGCACGCGAGGCAAAAGCGCGCCGGGAAGCTGCGTGACGTCGCCGCCAAGATCCTGCTGTACGGGAAGAAGAAGCCCCATCAGCAAGGCAGCGTCGGCAAGATCCCGCCGTACGTGAACAAGACGCTGCAGCGGCACGTCAGCGTCGGCAAGATCCTTCCGTACGGGAACGAGAGGCCGAGGCAGCACGTCAATGTCGCGAAGCAGATCTTGATAACGTTCGACAATGGGAAGTGGCGAGGAAGCGCGCATATCGCCAGGTGAATTAACGGAAGAAACTTTCACGATATTACTTCCAGGAGCTTCGCCCAATCTCATCATCAATCACCTCGTGGATCTGCCGTCAATTTTTTTTCAGTGCTTCTACCTTATATCAAACTTAGGATTTACCTTTTTCAGTTGAAAATTCCGGTAGACACAATATAATAATGCCACAGTTCTGCATTTCATTTATTGAAGGATTTGTATAGGAGATTGTGCACACAAAAACGAAGATTTTAAACCGCTGAAACATGCATCTTGATAAACATAGCAGTATAGAATATGAAATGGAGGTCACAATGTATATTATAACTATACATTAGGGTGTGGTGGAGTAAAGGCAATCAAATTCACGTACTTACATATATGTGTGTGTATGCGAGTGGGTGACAAATAACAGTTCGCAAGGTGTTAGAAGCGACAATCGCAATATTGCCAAATTGCTTCAAGTTTTGTAACCACCCCGTTACAGTGTCAGTCATACTGAGCACATACCTCGCCTCTGACCTGCAGTGATAGAGAAGCTTCTAGTCTGTAGTAGATCGTTTTGTTAAGATTACGCTCGTTTCTCGAATATAAAGATAATTCTGGTGCCTACGTGGCTTCTAGCAATAACGCTAGAATATTTGACGGCAGGTGTATAAACGCCGAAAGCACTTCACCACTTGTCAGTGGATGGACGGCCGACGCTATGTTCGCCGCTATCAGTGCCAGTGGGCATCGCTTTAATCTGATCTTCAGTTTACGGGCCACAAGTTCGGCCAAATAAATAGTTTTATTTCGTAATTGCAGTCTGCTTTCTTCGTCAACATAGCGACCCCGCGATTCATTGATTGATTTGTGGGGTTTAACGTCCCAAAACCACCATATGATTATGAGAAACGCCGTAGTGGAGGGCTCCGGAAATTTTGACCACCTGGGGTTCTTTAACCTGCACCCAAATCTGAGTACACGGGCCTACAACATTTCCGCCTCCATCGGAAATGCAGCCGCCGCAGCCGCGAATCGAACCCGCGACCTGCGGGTCAGCAGCCGAGTACCTTAGCCACTAGACCACCGCGGCGGGCCGCATCGCGACCCCGCGATGATATGACTATGAGCGCGCCGTTATGGAGGGCTGGGGAGAACTAAAACCAACCCAGGCCGTCCAGAGTGCTGTAAAAGGCTGCCAAGCACGGCTTGGTGGTCCCTACGCGGTACTAGCCTGGTGATGCGGGGCATCTTCTGCGTCTTCTCTGGACCAAAATAAAGCTTTATTCAACAGCATCACCAGTGGCTTTTATTTCGCAGTGACATCGTACGGTGCACAACCCTTTAGCATTACGCCTCAATCAAAATGCGACCATTGTGACAGAGATTGAACAAGGCTCTTTTGGTACAGCCGCTGAGCACCGCAGCCTCTGCGTCATCGTGGCAGTCTTGGCTGCCGTAAGCGAAGGCGTTGTTTCATATTTGGCAAAGCGCCAGTAATTCAGTTGACTGCTACGATTCGAACGCCGCTGTGAGTCAGCATTTCTCGCTTTCCCCTTTCCTGCGCGTTCTCGTCACCGTGAGCTAAGATAAGACCTGCCAGTGGTATTCAAGACAATCGCCGTAGCCTCTACCGAACCGCCGGACATGTATGAGCTGCACTGCACAAAAGGAATGGGGCCCCGCCGCTGTGGTCTAGTGGCTAAGGTACTCGGCTGCTGACCCGCAGGTTGCAGGTTCGAATCCCGGCTGCGACGGCTGCATTTCCGATGGAGGCGGAAATGTTGTAGGCCCGTGTGCTCAGAGTTGGGTGCACGTTAGAGAACCCCAGGTGGTCGAAATCTCTGGAGCCCTCCACTACGGCGTTTCTCATAATCATATGGTGGCTTTGGGACGTTAAACCGCACATATCAATCAATCAATCAACAAAGGGAATGGGGAAAGCAGCGAGGTTGTTCTGCTCTGCGAATCTTGTGGTAGCACAAGCTGTGTTGTAGGGCAGGGGGCCCTTTCCGTGGCTCTTTAGAGAACACGGTGCAAGAATACTTTAGTTGAGCGAACGCCGGGACAATCCGCTGCCCGATAATCTTCTGCTTTGCTAGGAGCCTGAGAGATGGCGCTAGAAAGTTTGCCCCGGTAAAAAGGGGCTTGATGCCCCGGCTTCTCCTCCCCCCGTCTCGGTGTAGGAAAGCCACGTGATGTAGGAAAGTAGCGGTGCTCATTTATCGTCGCCACAACACCCTCGGGGCATCGTCAACCTCCTCCCTTATCACCCTCTCCTTCGTGGCACCACTCTATGCGTGTCGCGTGGTTGATATCGCACGATTACCCGGTTTTCTCAGATTTGGAAACAGTCGCTTATGTGCTTTGAAGAATTTGCCAGCAGCTCGCCACGGTCCTCAGTCCTGTGAGCCATCTATCAGCACGCCGCAAACGAGAGCACAATTGGTCCCTCCCTTCCAAGCGCTCTCTTCGCGTCGTTCACTCTCCTTAAGTATTCTTGCCCCGTTTTAGAGAGTGAAGATGGCACGGCAATGGAAAATGTAACATGTGTGGTGCCGGAATCAAGCCCCTCTGTCAGCACTACAAATGGTTGTGACAGACTCGTTTCACTATTCCATGCTCGGAGCGACTACTCGACTCTAGTGGTCACTCTGGCTCTGCGTCGTAAGTAAGCAATACTCTGCTTCCTTCTTTATTCTGATGTGTGCTGGATGTAACTGCTGGCAATCGCCTCGCAAGGCACGGCGTAGAAGACGACGTTTCGCGACAGTTAGACATGCCACAGTATTTTGCCACTGCTGACCATTAAACATGTGGAAAGTACCACGTAGAATGACTTACATGATTACGTTTTTACTAACGTTCGATTTGGGACTGGCCAATTTCTACCATGCAGACAATGAACTTTGCTAATAGCAATCGGACATCGCAAGTCTAAAAAACGTTGCCGGATTAGACTCTCGTCCCAACTTCCATATTACCTGCTTTTATTGCGACCAGTGTGTTGAGAGAACTAAAAACGATTAGATATTGTGCGTGTTGTAATGTTGCTTGAAGTTGAATTGTCTGCCCTGCGTTTAGTTTACCTGTCTTGTTTACTATTGTTCGTAGTCTGGCTGACGTGAAGAAGATTCGTCTTGCTCACGCGTCACCACTATAGCACGTAGCGCTGCAAAGCAATATAGGCGATACTTACGGGGAATATTAGAATTCCTGACGCCTCGGAATAATAAAATCTGGAAAAAGAAGCTTTTCCAGAGTTCTGTGAGCGCTTCTGCAAATCAACTTTCTGCAAATTTCTTCGCTTCATGGTTTACAGAATAGCAATTGTAGCCTCTGTCTTCGAAAGCGTCATGCACTGGGCAGAAATTTTACGGATGGCACCAGTTTCCAGATAGTTGCTACAAAATGTAGCGATGGGATGGTGTTCTGATCTAACTAGGTTTCTAAATATTTCTATAAGTTCTGAAATAAAACAAAAAAGACGCAGGAACAATAATAATCAAGCAAAGAAATACTACCTGGAAAACAAACATCTAACATGCAATGGGGTTTGAGTTTTTACCAAGTTCAAATATTGGCAGAAAATATTCTTACAAAAAAATAACACAGCTGTAAATTCTTAGTCTAGCTTCACATTTCATATCTCCAGATTGCGACTGAGGATAGTCAACCTTATTATTATTAACAGATGAATGAAAAAGTCATTTTCACTCGTCTCCTTTCTTCTATATTATGGTTTTGGTAAGTTTTCAAGTGGGGCTGCCATATTTATGAACCAACATAAGCAGATAAATTGTGATCTTGAAAGAAGCAATGAATCTTAAAATAAACCTGCTTTTTTGTTTTTTTTGTTTGAAAAGACTAACCAAGAAATCGTACGGCACTAATACCTGTAGTAAGCCAACTTGTTCAAGAAAAATGAAGGTTGCCTGAATTTTACTGAAAAATTGTTTACCGGTCTTTCGAGGAAAAAAAACAAAGTGGATTGCTCGGCTCGTGGCTCGCTTCTGGCAATGATTCTTTACTCGTGGCCTCCTTGTCTAATAACGTTCTCTTCAGAATTCAGGACGACTACAACTATACTTTCCAGAGGTGTCATGAAAACAGTCACCTTCCAGTTAGGCTTATACATAAAGGGCAGCGCAGTTTGTCATCCTTCGCTAAGGAGGATACTAATTTTTTAATGTGCTTTCGTTCACCCTTTGTCTCAATCATACTAAAAAGGTCGGTCGACCCTGACTATACTGCGGCAAGTGTTGCGCTTCTGAAGAGCGTGGTATTACCATTCGTTTGCGTGAGTTAAAAAACAAATCCTTAGCCCGCACCATAAACATATAGCAGGCAACATGGCATTAACGATGAGTATCGTGTTGGCAGAGAAATTTCAGATTTCATGTACTACGTACAGCTGCTCCAAAAGTAAAACGGAGCAAGCGAGCTGTGGCCAATCTTCACGAAAGTGTAGGCCAGCGTGCTATGCGAGAAAAGTGTTTTTTTTTTATTTTTGTACGAAAATGTACCTGAAGTTAGCGCCATAAGTTCCCTGTAGAAACAACGAACCACCTTCTGTGATGTGGTTCTGTATTTTTCATCGCGTGGCGTTATCCAAATGACAACATGCCAGACGTACGTACACCTTAGTCACTTCCAGCTTCGACATTCTAAAAACTCCCAGCTAATTAGTTATTCTGCTACCGAGTGTTCCTTCGAGCGTGCATGGGCAAAAAAAAAAGACAAACGTGAATGCGTGCTTCGTGAAATATACGGGACTCAGGGTAGCGGTGCGTGGACTGGCAACCACTACCATAATGCTTCGCGAAGCACCACAGCACAACACAGGTGGTTCTGGTTTTGGGTCGTCAAAAGCCAAAGCACGAGTGAAAACTAAACCGTTCACTGCAAAATACCAGTCTTCAACTTCACTAGTTAAAGGGAAAAAAATATAAATCTAGTATTTGGTTCACCAAGTATTACGGCTAGGTGGCGTTAGCCGCCGCCCGATCTAAGGGTACAGCCATATCAATCCGTCCATTTGTTCAAAAGGTTGTACCACGCGTTCCTCAAGAAAGCGAAAAATGTGCTTAAATGCGGACAACAGGCATTCTTCTTAGCACGGCGAAATGTGCACCATGGCGTCAATATATTCTGTTTGGTCAGATGACTGTCGGTGTTTGTGAAATTGGTGCGGCTCTCTGCCTTAATTCCTTGCCTATGCTAACGTCTTTTAGGGCTCAAAGAAGTGGTGCAGAAACAGGGGTGTTTGTTATATTCGACCATGTGAGGGCAACACTGCAATTAGTGAGGGTGCAGCGGCAACCTTTTCCTTCTCACAAGACTTTCACCTCAGCATTTATTTCATCTTTCTTTATTTGTTTCGTTTATTTCTCGCTTTTCTTTTTATATCTTTTCTTCTTTTGTTTTATCTGCTTTTCCTCTTTCTCTCTTTTTTATTGTTTTTCTTCTTTTCTAATGTCTCTCGGTTTCTTTCCCTGGTCTCTGTTTTCTTTCTTTTTTGCTTCATTCTTTCTTCCTCTAAATAATGCTCTGTTTTCATGCACCATGTGCACTTTTGCGTGACCTACAATTACAACTGCGAGCGAGTGAGGATTGTGCTATGGAACCGAAATTTTGCGAACCAATCCGGATAGTTGTTGTGTAATGCGACACTTGTGTTCAAAGCCCCTGAATATCAAGGAGGCAAGACTTTTCTCCGTATCGCGAGACGATGCATGAGACGTTTGATCTGAGTGGCAAAAGATAAAAGGAGGGAAATAACGCATAAGGGTGAGGGCAGGGAAGTTCAAAGTTCGAGACAACATCTGTGCTGTGGCAATGAGAGAGCAAAGTATGACTAAAAATGTTTGAAAGCCAACATGCTCGGCAAGAGCGAATAAAAACAAGAAAAAGGCCAGTAAGAGGATAGGAGGACTACCATTCCGGCACATAAAACTGAGAGCCGGCTAAGCGTCTAATTACCTGGGCACCTGCAGCGTTCACTATTTTTCAGGCGTCAATTAACCCTTTTTTCTACGAAGCGAAAACTAGCGCAGCAGAAGACCCCACGTCTTTACGCTCAGCGTAATAGCGCGCGTAAAAAGCTAATGCTTTTAAGTCTATATTGACTATAATGTGCCGTCTTTCACAGCGCAACTTTTCATTTCACTGAAGCTGAACTCCGAGACTCATGCCAAGTGAGCCTTCAAGCAGTGAACGTCAAGAATTACGCGTTCATTAAATAGTACTGACTGAGGTGCCGGAAATTCTTTCACGCCCTTCCTCCGGAACGGACTCATTCGCCTGTGTGATTTTGAAGCATAAGCGTTTCTGGATTCCTCATGTCTCTGTTTTCAATTTAGCTTTCGGGTTTCAAAATGAAATATCATCGCGTTTCTTTGCTATCTCAGTGAGGCAAATGGCGGTTGAAAGCTGTCAGCAGCTTTTATTTTGTGGCCCTTTAGTTAACTGTGCACTTTCGCAATATACTGACAGTAATTTCACTGCAGCGTGTAGAACTCTACCGCATGTCAGAGGCGTTCACACAAGCCTGTCTTTCTCAGGAAACACAGCAGGGCTTTCACTGCCTTGTGGGCTGTCGAGGCACCTTTTTTCCCCTCTCTTCCCTCTTTCTCGTCTTTCTTGTCCCCTTCCCTAATCCCCCAGTGTAGGGTAGCCAACCGGATGTCTTTCTGGTTGACCTCCCTGCCTTCTCCCTTTTGTTGCTTCCCTTGCCTTCCTTCCTTCGCAATATACTACACACGCTGAAATTTCTTTCGTCTAAGTTCTACACGCACTTCACAGTCCGGTGTTAATATGATATACGAAGGCTATGTGTTTAGCGGTACCAATGGTGCCAGAGTGGTACTTAACCAAAAATTAGTAATAGTAGAGCCAGGTTAAATGTTAGTAAGAACTGGCAGCGTTCCAAGAACAGCTGTGAGCACTGGCGTTACCAAAAGCGTAAGTCGATCTACCACATCAGGCCTGCCAAGCGTGGAAACATGCACTGATCGATAAAAAAAATCTTAAGAAAGGCTTTACTTATGCAACAACGTGAACTACAGTAAAAGATTATGCAATGCCCTTTTGCATTCCTTAGAAACGTCGCAACCTTTCTTGTTTCCTGAACAAGTCTTATCTCGCCACTCGGACTGCTTTTTTAGAATACCATACTGTAGATTTAAATTGGCTTCGGAGTGTGCTAGCTTCGTGCCAAACATTCCAACAGACTGTCATGTGGGAAAGATACGATAATATAAAGATCCTAAGTCATTGTTTAACCATTCAACAAAGCATTAACGCACAAAGCATTTAATAGAACATTTGAATGAGAACATTGCTCAAAGGTAAAAACTTATTTTATTGTTGAGAAAAAGCTCATTTTGCTACGTGTAAACTGATATTATTAAAGAAATCTTACGGCAGAACAAACGATCAACTTCTTTATATGTATTTACGCGCGACTGGTTTATAATGGGGAAACGGAAAAATGACACTCAGTATACGTGACGGGGCGCTAAGTGTACGGTGAACCATTAGTGTTGGCGATGACAGCTTCGTGAATGTCGTGAGAAAAGTGTGTGGCAGGGAAAACTAACATCACAACAGTCTTTGCACTGCTTTTGTCAGTGAGTGCACTATTTTTTTTTTGCGATCTGGGTTGGTTTTTGAGCATAATAACACAACAAAAGCATTTCAAGAACTATGGAAAGTTACATCCTCATCTGAATATACGAATTTTTTTTGCGCACATTCAGCAACACATCCCTTTAAGTGATGCCATCTGGCATAAATAGACCGATGACCGCGCGAACTCTTCTGCGATGTCGTCCTGAGAAGTCGTCGCGGGTAAAGGCGACAAAGACGGTGCGGAACTTCTTGAAGTCATCAAACTTGCACCGGCGAGTGTAGACTGATAATACTTTATAGACTGTGTGGTGTGTGGCTTTGTGCATGCATGTTCTCTCTCTCTCTCTCTTTATTCGTCTTTACACTCTCTAATTCCGTTGATCAGTGTAGGGTAGCATACCGGCCCTTCCAGACTAGTTAACGTCCCTGCTTTTCTTTTCTCTTCTATTGCTTCGAGCAACACAAGCAATGTGTGACGTTCACCTCACAATTCTGTTCGTAGTTACTATCAACGCACCGCTTAAAGACAAGCACACAAGGCAGTTTGTTCTTAGTCTTCCAGGCCACACATCCAAAACCTTGGCGGAAAGACAATTTATACTGTTTACCCTTCCTATGCGCAATGGTTAAAAAAGACTCTCATCTTATTGCAATAGAAGTAACTGTTATGTATATAGTACTCAGTTCTGAACAGTATGTCGAAATAAAAATGCTCAAAAACTGCATACACCCACGACGTTGATATCTTTTCGAAAACACAAAGCGCACCGTATAGAATAGGCCTGTATGCAAGCCAGACAGTTCGAAATGAAAGACAAAAACAAAGAAAGCACGGGTATGAAAAACTATAAAGAACTGTAAATAAAGCATGACTAAGTAAGTTCAAAAGTACTAACAGATGTGCTCTGATGGGCGTCTAGTATACATGTCTAGCAACTCCTCCCCATACCAATCCTAATATATCTACTTATGTTCAAATAGTGCTTTCCCATACCCAACTGACATGAGATATTATTTATTTATTTATTTATTTATTTATTTATTTATTTATTTATTTATTTATTTATTTATTAATGAATAGTACCCTTAGGGTATATATACATTATAGAGGGGGTCGGGATGTGCATACTTAACAAGAGCATGAACAATATTAGTATGAAAGTAAAACTGGAAGAATTATACGGAATAATTACAAAAATACAAAAACTAATATCTAGTAAAGTACAATACTCAGAAGAAACAAATATGTAGCGCTTCAGAAAGCTTGATAAGATATTTTTGAATGCAGTTGTTTCAGTTAGATCAGTTACGAAGGCTGGTGATTCTAATTACCTGCTGTACTGGGAATAAATGATTTCGAGCCTGCTGAAAAGTATGGTAGGGTAACCTTATTATGATGATCGAGTCAATTTGAGCGAATTGGAGCTGAGCGTATCACTAAGAAACAAAGAGTGGGGTTGTGGTAGTATATTGGGGTATTGGGGTATATTGTGGTAGTAGTGGGGTTGTGTCTGCGTCGTGACAATATTTTGTGAAAAATACAAATACGTGATTACTTTCTACGGGTTGCTAGGGAAGAAAGATTAAAAGCCGCTTTCATATTTGTGACACTGGCATTGCGGTTGATGTAAGCTGAGATGAAGCGAAAAGAGCGATCTTGCACTGCCTCAATGTTTTGTATTTATGTAGAGCAATGCGGACCCCAGACAGATGAGGCGTATAGTTGAAGGTGAACGTATGTAGTATAAAGCAACAGTTTTAGTGAAGGTGAAGCAAGGTAGAACTTTTTTTCAAGTAACCTAAGGTTTGGTTTCCCTTAGCTGATACGTAGTGAACGTGATCTTTCGATGACAAGTTGTTTGATATGTAAACTTCGAGGTAACGATAAGAAGCCGTGGTTTGCAGGGGAAAATTGTTAAGGGAATAGGACGGAGAGGTAACATTGCACCTGGTTACGCGAATGCGTTTGCATTTAGCGACTTTCAGTTCCATGTGTCACGTGCGGCACCATTGTAATACGGTATCCAAATCATTTTGAACTGGTGTCACATCTGAGTCGCTGGTTATTTGCCGATAAAACACACAGTCATCTGCAAACAATAAAGCTTGGGAGTCGATGTTAGTACGTAAATCATTTATGTAGATCAGAAATAAAAGTACGGTTCAAACTTCACAATACTTCACGGTTCAAACACTCTTGCGGAAATTACACAGCTATGACTTTTACGCAAATTTTAACTGTGACCTGTGTTATATACTTCCTTTTCGCCACAATACCTGCACTTTTAAGCATGGTGACTCCACTCATCTAATGTCTAGACAGTTGCATGAATTAGTACATTTACTAGTATCAAATCAGCAATATTGAAACTTAGTTTCCAAAGATAAAATATATCTTATTCAGTTATGTACTTCGTTACACCACGTCTATGGGCGTCGAGCAATCACGGCACCAAGTCATCAACAATTCGGTTGGGGAGAAACATAATTTACAGACGGGGCGTCGACAATACAGCTTACAAATCCACATTCTCTTGCGTGTCACGCCGAGTGCGCCCATCTCGTTAACGGTCCTGTCTCACCCATCAAGTGAGCATTCTTTCAGCGTGGCTCAGTCAGTCATGAACTTTAACAAAAGGTCCTGAGGAGTTTAAGCCACCAGTAAATATATTTCATCGTTGAGGATTTAGCACGCCCGTATGCCAGAAAACGCCCTGCCAGCCCATGCGCGTATTTTTCATTCCCCTCATACGTCATGTCTCTTCGTTTGATTCTACTAACAAAGCTCGCTCCACAACACTGATTCACCAACTAATCTTCCGTTCTGAAGTTGCCATCGATTTGGCAGTATAGGCGATAGCTCTCCCGCCATTCCTTTGTTCGCACTCTGCCGCATCAGAGCCTACTGCGTTCAGCGGTTTAATCATTTGTGTCCGCCCGCCCGCAGTCAGCACTGCCTCGATTTAATCTCATTCGTGTCGGTTTCTGTTGCCCATTTTCCGGCTATTCATTAAATGTTTCTCCAGTTTCCTCTGTTCACACCAATCAAATAACAAAAAGCGACGAAATTCGAAGCAAGTAATCAAATTATTCATGGAAGAGACTTGTATAATTATAGATGGAACCACCAAAAGAAAAACTACCATCAAAAAATAAACAAATAAACAGGTAAAGTGCAGCACACGAAGGATGGAATAATTGAAATAAGTTTATTGATAAAGGTTTTAGGACATTATTATATAAAACAGTTATTTTAAATGTAACCTCACCAAACGTAACCGACATGCCAAACATGTACTGTGTTTTTCTTCACAGCCATCGACAAGCTCTTCGTTTGCTCTTATGTTTGTGCTGCAGCTAGTTATCCCAGCATCTCCGTCGTTTATTTGTAACGTCGTCTCAAAAACCATGTGCTTTTAATTATCTACTTCTTGCTACAGTTCGCGAGGACACATGGAAACTAAACTTCTGACAGCGTTTGCACACGTCGACTTTTCCGCTCATTGAGCTTAAATTTTGATGTTATTTCGAGGCCGACGAATGATATACTTATCAAGTTTAACGTTCAAAAACCCCTACATGATTATGAGCCGCCAATGTGGAGGGCAGCAGAAATTTTGTCCCCGTGGTGTTATTGAATAAACACATAAACCTAAGCACACTATAGCGTTCAGCTGCATTGAAATGCGGGTGCCCCAGCCGGGATTTCATCATGTGATCTTCACGTCAGCCTTCGAGCACCACAACAACAGACCATCGTGGCGGGTCATGCACACGAGTGTGCATTGTTGGCGGCTATGGTAGTCCAGTCTTTAGGAATAGGTCGTGAAACTCACTCATGAGTTCACTCACTCAGACTCACTCAGACTCGGATCGAGCCGTGAGTCTGTATCTGAGTGAAGATGGGTGAGTAATATTTTGATGAGATGGTAAGATTTTGGTGAGATTTTGGTGAGAGTTCGGGATAGTAAGGATTGTAGAAGTTTTTCCCAACTGTGCGACTGAGTAAGCCTGGTTCAGGAAAACTTTTGGTAAGCCTGCGTCTGAGTGAGTCCAAAGTACGATATATATAAATTTTTAAAGCCTATAGTCTTTCGTGAACCTTCAACGAAAATATTTTGGTCTGTCTGTCTGTCTGTCTGTCTGTCTATCTGTCTGTCTGTCTGTCTGTCTGTCTGTCTGTCTGTCTGTCTGTCTGTCTGTCTGTCTATCTGTCTATCTGTCTGTCTATCTGTCTGTCTATCTGTGTCTGTCTGTCTGTCTGTCTGTCTGTCTGCCTGTCTGTCTGCCTGTCTATCTGTCTGTCTGTACATTTGTTTGTTTGTCCGCCCTTAACGATACCTCAAGCGTCGCCAAACGGCCAACCCCATCCGCAGCGCCCACCAATATTGCTCAAGGTTTTAGCCTTCATAGTTGTGCGATTGCCAAATAAAAAGAAAATATTGCGCGTATTGCGCAATATTTTGCTTTTTGCTATTTTGCGCAATATTTTGCAAAAGCAAAATATTGCGCGTTAACAACACGTCTATGTTTTGTATGTCTGCCTTTATACTAGAAGAGGCACACACAAGTGACTCTAAGGACTGTAGTGTTTATCTCGCTGTTCTGACAGTGCAAAGCGATGCTGAAAAAAAAATGACAGCACATCCACGGAGTGAATGATGGAGAGTGCGACGGAGCATTCGTCCGTCCATTCGTTTTTGTTTCCATCCGTACATGCGTCCGTCTGTGTGATTGTCAGTGGGTCCATCCGTCCGTCCGTGCGTGCGTCTGTTAGTGCGTCCGTCCCTGCGTTCGTCCATGCATCCGCCCTTGCGTCCGTTCATGCATTCATCCATGCTTCTGTCTGTGTGTCCGTTCGTCCATCTATTCAACACTCCAAGTACCACCATCTCGCATATTTTTATCATATATTCCCCATATAGAAGCACCACCATCCAGCAGACATTCCAAGGACTAAACGAGAGGTGGCACACGCACACTTTCTGGGGGAGACGCTTCTCGACCGGCGAGCTGGAAGGTTGTCGCGGCGCGCTGCTGCAACGAACGCTTCTAGCTTCTGTCAACGGTTCTCTTGTTCCGCTCATCACCAAGGCGGCTCCCCTTGTAGGGGAGCCCACCTAAGAAAGGAGATGATCGCACCGTCAAGATTACAACCCCTCAGCCAACTGGAAGATGCTTCTAACAGCCAGCCGCATGATGTTCAGAATGTCAGAATGTTGCTGAACATCATGCGGCATCCGAGCATACAGCTATGGACGACCAAGAAACGTGGACTGTAGTGCAGAACCGAAAACTCCCGCGACCCAAGCCACAAACCTCCCCACAGCCACAGACCCTATTTGAGAACATAATATCGAGGCCTAAAGCATTTACCATCACCCATATTCCGCCGTACAAGTTTGCGCATAGACTCCGTCTAAGTCTTCCTCAAATCAAGGGGTCGGACATTACCTGCAGACTCCTAACCTAACAGAAGTCTAACCTAGCAGTAGTTGATTGCTACACAGAGCAAGCTGCACATCTATTGCTGAATCTGGCCCACCTGATCATTGACGATCAAATCGTGCAGTTTAATACATATGTTGCGCTCCGTGAAGGGCGCATAAGAAGCGTCATTCACAGAATCAAAGATTTAACTGAAGAGCAGTCAATGCAAGGCTTGACAAGTTCAACTCATGAAATCGTGTCAGCATGGCCTCTCGGGTCGTCTAACACAGCACTAATCACGTTCAACGGTTCAAACCTGCCAGAATACGTGGCTTTCGAATCAGTACGTTTCCCTGTGCACAAATACAGACCCAAAATAACGTCATGCTTGAACTGCTTAGGCATAGGACACAGAGCTGACGTTTGCACAGCTCCTAAAAGGGACCCAGGAGTTTGCACAAAGTGCCATACAAAACATGCCAAGGATTTTATATGTACTGCAGTCGACCCCATGACTCACGCTCGCCTGACTATCCAAAGGTAGCAGCAGCTACTGCTGCTCTTCGTAAGCGAGTGAACAAACCACCCAAGTCAGCGGCACGCTATTCCTCACCACACCGGTGCGTGTCAGGCAAAAAGACCCAGAAGACGCGACAGTAACAGGAACAAAACTTTCCGTCTCTTGCTACCGATCAGCCAACACTCACACCGCAGACGCGCCCGCAGTCGGCAACACAACCTCCGATGCAGCTAGCGTCCCCCACCGCATATGCAGCTAAGGTGCATCACACGCAGCCTCCACCTAATGCCTCGCCTGCACCACAGACGCATCCAAGCGTTCTTCAAGAACTAGCGGAACTACGAAACACCCAGAAGAAGTATCTGCAAATTATCAGTGACAAACAGAAAACTATTGATGAACTTAAAACTGTGATTATCCAATTGAAAGTACAAACCACTGCCAGATACGCTCTAACCTTCAGTCAAGGGCAACTTCCCTCCGAGCATGAGCAATACGAGCGTCGCTTCGAGCAATTCGCTGCACATCTACAGCACATGCAACGCATTATTGAGACACTTAAACCAAAAACGTCGGCTAAAGGTAACAAACGCGTCAGGCCTATTGCAAGTGCAGATCAAGAAGAAACCATAGATTCAGAATCATGCCTCTGATAGTTCAGTGGAACGCGAGAAGCCTTCCCAATAAAGTTGATGACTTCCTTTACATCATAAACGCTCTCGAAAAAGCTCCCAATATCATTTGCGTGCAGGAACCGGGTAAATATTGCCCCATTCTAGGCTATGCTGGCGTTTCATCTGGTCGATGTGTTCTGTATACAAAGAAAAACCTTCCGGCGGTCCACTACCTTCTTTCTTCAGTTTCATTCCCGTGCATTCAGGCTCGTACCGAAATAGAGGGCAAGACATACGAAATATTAAACTGCTACAGCCCTCCCGAATCAAGTAGTGTGAAGCTACCCCTCAGTAAAATAGACCCTAAAGGTCCAACCTTGATTCTGTGAGAATTTAACGCACCATGCGTCTTCTGGGGATACTCACAAGATTCTCACAAAGGGAAGCAACTCAAAAAAGCTTTGGAAGACGCCGACTTTACCCTCCTCCACACGCCAGGCCAATACACAAGGATTGATGGCGCGAATCAGAATAATACATCGCCAGACCTCACGTGGGCTAGGCACCTACCAAAAGGTACGCACTGGCACTTATGGCCCGACAATATTGGAAGCGACCACTTACCAATTGTGATTGCCTGGGGCGAAATTTTTACTATGTCAAAGGAGTGTTCCTTCATTAACTGGGACAAGTATCGGTCTTATAAGAATGGGTGCCCTAAAACAGTCACCCTTGATGAATTTACAAAACATATACGAGAAGCGACAAGGAAGGCAAGCAAAACCTACAAAAATATTTCTCAAAAGCCTGCGGCCGATAGGCACCTCGTAAACTTGTGGGAGGCATGCATAGCTGCTTTACATGCATACAGAACTGAAAAATCAGCTCGCAATCGCCTGAAACTTAAGCTTCTTACGAGACAAGCATCAAAGTACGCATGCAAGCCACATAGGCAACAGTGTCAGGATTGCTGCAACCAGCTACATGGTAGGATTAATAATCTAAGGCTATGGAACATTGTCAAATCATTGGAAGGCCGGGGCAAAGCTTGAACAGCCGCTGAAAAACTCGGTTTGGCTTCCCATTCATCAGCACTAGCCACCGCTGATACGTGCGCCAACACATTTTTTCCACAACTGGCAAGGCATCCGGAGTATCCAAAGTGGCCAGAGGAAAAACAAAGCAACGACATAATGGATGCTCCTTCACAATTCAAGGACTTATAATAGCACTAAAGGAGTCATATTGTAAAACAGCTTCGAGCCCTGATATGATTACCTACAAACAATTACAGCAACTGACTGAGACCCAACTAACACCTCTTCTTTTAATCATCAATCAAGCATGGGAAGATGGCTATCTTCCTAAAGAGTGGAAACATTCAAATGTTATACCACTGCCGAAACCAAACAAACCTCTGACGACTGCAAGTAACCTTCGGCCGATTTCGTTAACTTCAGTAATCGGAAACGTGATGGAGCGATTGGTAAACAAGCGCCTCACATGGGTGCTAGAAAATGGGGAGCACTATCACTGGACCCAAACTGGATTTACACCCCACCTGTCTACTCAAGACACACTCCGGCGCCTATACGAGGACATACTAAAGAACCCTCTCACCTTATTGACCGAGCACTATTGTAAGTATTGACGTGAAGAAGGCTTTCGATTCGGTGCCCCATGATACTATACTACGATAGCTGTCAGAACTGCCCGTTGGTAGAAGGCTGTATAATTACGCCAGGAGTTTTCTCCAGGACAGGACCATTTTATAAAAGTAGGCTCTTTCACCAGTCAATCATACTCCAACAAAATCGGAGTTCCACAGGGAGCCGTTATCTCTCCAGCACTGTTTAACATAACAATGCGCCCACTTGCCTTTCTTCTAAGTGAAGTACAGTCCATCTCGGCGGGGATCTATGCCGACGACGTTACAATTTGGTGTAACGCGCGAGACATCTCTACGCAATAGCAGACACTCCAGAAGGCAGTTGATGTTATCACCACTTTCCTTGACAGGCAAGGTCTCCAGATTTCACCAGAAGAGACAGAATTTATAGTTGTTGTGAAACCTACAAACCACAACAAGCAGCAATTTATTCGAGATAAAATTCAGCTTACTGTACGCAACACAAGCGTACAGTGCAAAGAGCACATTAAGGTACTGGGCATTATATATCAACAAAACGCCAAGTCCACTCAATAGGTAAAAAAAGCGCTGCGCACTACGGAACAGAAAATAGGAGTGCTGCGAAAGTTGACAAATTGCGCCTGGGGCCTATCCGAAGGTCAAATTAAAAGGCTTACACAAACGCTCATCTACTCAAGGCTCTTATATGGACTACACTTCCTGCCAATGACGCCGACCCAGCTTGAAAAACTTGAATGCATCAACAAAACATGCATTCACATCGCCACAGGGCTACCGAAATACACCAAAGTCGAAGACCTGTACGCAACAGGTCTACTTCTTCCATTACGTGACTATGTAGAGCCTGCACTGCAAGCTCAAAATGAGCGCCTAAAGATACCCCGTCCTGGAAGAGCCATCAGGAACGAGCTAGGTCTAAGCAACCAAGACCTGCCTCAATTTATATCCACCATTCCGCCATGGGAAGATATTACCGTGGCAGACAATCGGCCGCTTCCAAAACATATGAGCCAAGCCTCGGACAATCAGCGAAGGGCATACTACGCTCTGCGGCATATCGAACACCTTGAAAGTATACCTAACGAAGAAGATATAATCAACACAGACGCCTCATGCACTCTAAAAGGCTCCAACACATGGGCATTTTTCAACCTGAGAACACGAGAAGAATCCTCATTCTTTATAACTTAACCCTGCTTACTGCCCGAAGCAGCTGTGGTGTACGCTATTTCAGAAGTTTTAGCCCATTACAATCAAACAGGATCATCACCAAATGTTATTCACATCTTCACGGATTCGCAGCAAGCGCTTCAAACACTCCAAATTAGAACAAAGCTACCAGCGTACGCCAGGCACATCCTGCACTATGCCGCCCAACTTCAAGAACAATCAGACCAAGTACGAGTTCATTGGATTCCTGGACACACAAATATACCTGGACAACAGCTAGTTCATCAACGAGCCTTGCAGCATCATAGCAAGGAACGACTCCGGGATGCGAGCTCGAAGCAGGCCGCAACAATGACGCAAGATGAGACCCATGAAGGCAACTACCGAGTGAAAGTTCAACGCCGGTGGCAATTAAGGTCCAAGTTAGAAGAAGCTACGAAACACGTTGCCCCACCCCCAGGATCCACCCGGATTTACGAGGTCACACTCAGAAGATTCCAAACACGAAGTTTCACGACAATCTCGGTCCTTCACAAGATACACCCGACTAAATACTCCGACCCCAACTGTGACTACTGCCACGAGCCAGCAACGACGAAGCATATCCTTTGGGAATGCCCCGTTCACGAATCAAGCCGAGCTGCTTTTATGAAAAAAGCCCGACGTACCCTGCCTCAGCTACAGCAAGACATGGAAGGGACTACCAACTGGATACTTGAAGACCCACTCATCAGAGCCAGGCTGAACCTGTGGTGTGCTGCCATGCGCACGATCTCCAATCCCTGCCTTGCAGTAACAAGCTGACCAGTTTAAGGTAACGCGAGTTTTTTTTTTTTGGAGCTAATGTTTTTTTTTTTTCATGGTGCTGAAGCTAATAAGCGAGAGCACATTGTAAATAGTCAAATAAAGTTCCATGTTTCCAGTTTTCACGGTGCTGATGTTTTTTTTTCATGGTGCTGAAGCTAATAAGCGAGAGCATAATGTAAATAGTCAAATAAAGTTTTCAATCAATCAATCAATGCACACTTTCTTACGGCTTGCGCTTCGGGTCTACTTCCCACCTTTAAACACCTTGAGTTCATGGTATATACTAGTTCACTGTCTTCATGGCACTGCGGCCCAACACTCGCTGAACCTTTCTAAAACTAAGGAGGTTACACCCAGCGAGCATAATGTAGCAACCCTTTTTTGTCAGATAGTGCTCAATGTACATGCCAATGGCTGCTAATGAGGATAGCAGCGTGCGCGTTAACTAAAAGCCGAATGCTCCTGTTTCTCAATCCCCCTTAGCAGCCATTGGCATGTACATTGAGCACTATCTTTTATTGTTTAACAACGCACAGAAGAAATCTCTCCCCGGCACCACCTTGAAGGTCAAAATATTATAGTTGTTACACACTATAACGACTACGAGGAACGAACGGGTGCCTCTATAAGGAGCTTCGCCCCTAAAAGGTGTTTCCAACGCTTTGCTATGACGACACGGTGGGGGCACCTGCCCACCGCTTTGCGTTCTACACCTTATCACCTCGGAGACTTGCGCAAATCTTGCTCCGCGGGTGCGCACGCTTTCGTTTTCGAAGATAAGTGCCTCGATGCGCTCGTTCGCCTCCGCTACGCTCTCGAGGCACTTTAAGGCCGCGTTCACACTGAGCATTCCGGCCTCCGAAAGTGCTCCGAATCCGGTTCAGTGGCGGCAAGTTCCGCCGAAAAGGCCCTCGCCGCGCCGATCGCTCTCGGACCGATTTTTGCGGCGTCTGCCGCCGAATCGGTCACCGCGGACCAATAGGAGCGCTAGTCAAGAAATTTTGAAAAATGGCGGCCAAGCCCTACTCACTTGTTATGCCGCAGTGCACGTAACTGAATGTTGAAACCAACGGGAGTTTAACCTACTCTGCGCCTACTTCGCCTCCGTATTTCGTGTAAGAGGTGACCGAGCTTGCTGTTCGCGTGACCGAGCTTGTTGCGGTCTTGCAGAGCAAAACACACCCACCAACGCCGCTGGCGTCGGTGGTTTTTCTGCTCTTCGTGCATTACAAGACAGCCACTTGTCAGCAAAGTAAGCAAAACTGTCTTTTCTTGCTTCTTGCGAACGAGAATCGTCGAAGTATACACCACCGGATAGCGTAGTAGCGTTTGCAAGCCACGACAACAACCGGGTGACAGCGCATCCATCCCGCGTTCGCCCCGTAGTAGATGGCATATTCGGCGGCGCGGGGCGCGTCCAGTGCAAACGACGCTGCGTTTCGGTGGCAGGGGAATTTCGGTCGCTGTAGAAAGCGGATGTTTCAGTGGGAACTAGGCATAACGCAGCACTTTCAGAATGCCATTCACCAATTTTCTTGCGCAGAACATCAAATAAACTTTTTGTTCACTCTCTCCAAACGCAAGACTATCGTCGTCCGACGACATATCTAGTGTAACATGCAGATTCGGGCCAATTTCTTTTTATTGGGACTAAGTTCTACTTTTTGTTACGGACCTTTGGTCATAGCTACCGATCTTCACGTTTACTACCAGTTTTACCTAGATTCACTTCTATACTATCATCTACTCACACGCATTTCAAACACTATTGTTCATACTTCATTTTAATATTTATTGCCCAGAGGCATAAATTAGCAAGGGGTGCCTTAACATTTCCACAGCCAACACGTTCAGTGAAGTTCTAGATAAATATATTTTATGTTGTCATTTATACCAAGAAAAATATCCTTACTGGATTCAAGCTACTCACAACTCGTTTTCAGGAAGGAAAAACAACGAGAGAGAATGCAGGGATGTTAAACTAGGCACATGCCTGTTTTGCTACCCTACGCAGGGGGAATGGGAAAGTAAATATAAAGGTGAGAGCGAGATAAAAAACAAGAAAATGGGCGAAAAATATCAATCAGTGGGCGGATGCGTATGCAGCGGTAGCACTACACAAAAGTTCACCTAGGCCCATAGTCGTAGAAAAGTGCAAGAGGGCTTTCACTGGTTTTTGAGCCGATGAAAGACGAGTACGGTGCTCCAGCAGCATCTGCACAGAGAGAGGCCGATCTTTCAATTGTCGCAACGCGTCAGAATGTTTTTGTCCCTCAAAGGCAAGTCGAGGACAACGCCATAGCAGAAGGTCGATGTCTTCTTTCATGTCGCAGACGTCGCATTCCGCACTATCGGTCACTCCAATGAGGGGTGTATATGCTTTTGTGAAGGCAACCCCCAACGAAAGCCGACAAAGAAGCGAAGCTTCTTGTCGACGAAATTCGGATGGAGGTTGAACTTCCAGTTGAGAGTTCAGTTGATGGAGCTCTGTATAATTTATGCTTGAGGTGTTCCTCTCCAGCAGACACAGACTACGTGCCAGGTGACGAAGTGGCATTGCAGCATCTGTCCTTGATAGAAAAAAATGCCGCCATATCCACGAAGTGAATGATGATGAGTGGGCGAAGCTCCGGAGGTAAACCTGGTAAACCATGGATCCTCCGTACATTTTGCCCACTCGATTTTATTGCAACGCTCCCCCTAGCGTACGTCGCCGCACTATATCGAACGATGACACGTGCCATATGTGGCATCATTCCTATTTTATAACACCTCGCATCTTTCATAATCAACTACACGTACCGCCGTCTAGTTTACAACATCTTGCATCTTTTGGACGAACGGACGGACGGGCGGACGGACGGACGGATGGACGGATGGACGGACGGACGGACGGACGGACGGGTGGACGGATGGACGGATGGATGGATGGACGGACGGACGGATGGATGAACGGACGGACGGATGGACGGATGGATGGACGGACGGACGGATGGATGGACGGACGGACGGACGGACGAACGGACGGACGGACGGACGGACGGACGGATGGATGGATGGATGGATGGATGGATGGATGGATGGATGAATGGATGGATGGACGGACGGACAGATGGACGGATGGACGGACGGACGGACGGACGGATGGACGGACGGATGGACGGATGGATGGACGGACGGACGGATGGACGGATTGATGGATGGACGGATGGATGGATGGACGGACGGACGGACGGACGGACGGACGGATGGACGGATGGATGGATGGATGGATGGATGGATGGATGGACGGACGGACGGATGGACGGATGGATATGGCTGTACCCTTTAGATCGGGCGGTGGCTAGCGTAATACTTAGAACTGAACGAGAGGTCGCTACATACAGGGGACGCACAGCCCACGCCTTAAGGAGCTTCGCTCCTAAAAGTGGAAGGTTGTGCTCTTCTTGGTGGAATGTGTGAGCCGCGTTGTTTGCGGATTCTTTGCCACTTATCTCACAATGACTAGGTAGCCTCTGAAAATTGATATCGTGACCTGTTTATGGGACGTGGCGGAGACGATTGACAACCTCGTACATTAGCTGTTCGCGGCAAACTTGTCGAATAACTGACTACATGCTTTAAAGGCTGGTTTTATGTCGGAAAACTCAGCCTTTTTACTCAATCTCTGGGATGGGATGTACTCTGGCGCACAACTCGTACTCAAAGAAACTATATCAAAAAGTGCCTATAGGAGCACCGAATAAATGAGATATTGGGGTTAAAGGAGATTAACACATTTGCCGAAAATGGTAATGGTAACTAAATAATTCACGAGTCGACTCACTCAGACTCACTCAGCCTCAGATCTAGCCATTAGTCTTAATCAGTCAAGATGTTCAATATTTTGGTAAGTTTCAGTCTGAGAGAGTCCGTTTAAAGAAAATGTTTTGCAGTTTGAGTGCAAGTGACTCCAATTCAGAAAAACTTTGGTGAGTATGAGTCTGATCGAGAGCTTTCTAAGCGCTATTATAGTTCATGCGTGAGTCTGAGTGAGATCTGCATTTTTTTGCCGGCCTATGTCAGCGACAAATATTACTGACTCCTTAAAGCCCACATAAGCCGAGTGTAGATAAATGTCGTGCGTTTTCTGCACGACACCGCCCCCGTTCCCGGCAGGACATCAGCAGAAGACACTGCCTAAACGCATCATTGGCTAGTCTACAGAACAGTCGAACTGTTTTAAACAACATCAGAGATGTTTTATTTATACAACTTACATTGTTGATGATGCTGCAACTAACATTATTGATCGCGCTGCATTATCGATGATGCTGCAGTATACGATGAACAAACATCTAGGGGCATCACAAGTCAGATGCAATACCGCAGCCACATTATAACAGCTGTCTCAGAATAACAAACGGTGACTTTATGTGGATTTATGTGAACCATTTGTCAGTTCATGAACTGGGTTGTCCAGGCTGTAAATTCTGTTGACCAAAAGGCTGTTTTTATGGTGATGACATTACAAGTGACATCTAAGCAATAACGCCAAGGCAGACATAATAGCCACCCGCTGTGGTCCTTCTACACTTTATGTCGGACACTTTCTTATTTCACTACGTTTTCTTGTGAATAAGGCAATAAAACCAAGTTGGTAATCAGTGTAATGATAGTGTTGTCGACGACATCCCAAAAGCGTCATGAACTAACTTTTACAGATATTGATATAGAGAATTGATGCCTGTACGAAATTTTCTTTTCTATCTGCTCAGATGTCTGTGTCCACAGACGTCCCATTGTATATCGGCGGTCGTCAAAATACGCCTGCTTCTAACAAGAGCTGATTAGATGCTTTTGAAATGAGAGCACAGCCTATATATCAGTGTTCACGCTTCTTTTTTCTTGCATTTTGTTTTCTCCCAGACGAAGTCGTGGTTTGTGCTCCCATAGTACAACGGCGTAACTTTTTGCGCAATATATTTTGGCATTTACCGCTGTGAAAGGGGTAGCAGAGAGATTTCTATTGTTGCTTCTAGTCAATAATTACGGTGTTTTCCAGTTGCGGGATAGCAATTTTAGCTTGTCTTTTTTAGGGCACTTTTTTACACAAATAGGTATACCTATCGCAACAATGGCAATGAAGCCTGAGGCAATTTTCCTCTGTTTATTCAGCTTTTATCGCGAAATGTGTTTTGATCGGCCGGCTTTGTTATATTTAGAATTATCTCTAGAAGGCTGTAATTTTGACACAAGGCAAAGAACAAACTGGAGAGAAAAACTGACGAGGTGAAGAAGAAGAGCTCCCTGGAAACAATAAAAAAGATGGCGAGTTGACTTGTCGATAAAAAAAATGTCACAAAAGCATCTCGGGAGCTAAATACCTTAATTTTCTCTACTCCATGTAAAGTGGAAACAATAGCCGGCCGAGAATCATCATCAAACTTCATAAAAACTCCCCCCCAAAAATTCACAGGCAATTTTACTATAACGAAATGTAGCTGGCAACTACATTAATAGAAAAATAAAGCGTGCAAAAGTACGGGACGAAAATGGTGCCATCAACACCAGCACTTACTCTGAAACGGCAGTTTATTAGGGCACACAATTTAAATATTTGATACACGTATTGAACATGCGCTGAGAAGATGGCGAGAAAGAAAACAATGTGAACAAATTTATTTATTCCACGTAAGTTAGCTCATGTTCATTATGTATTAGTTGTGCGCCTAAATCATGTGTATATTCCAAGGAATGCCAATTTCAAAATCGTCAACTGTGTTGTGTAACCTCCATTCGTCCAAGACGTTTGTGAGCTGCACTTTTCTTAAAGGATATTACTAACAAACCCGAATAAGAGCCTTGTTACTGACTGAGATTACCTCTTATTCGCCTCAAGAAGTAGAAGTTAGGAAAGTAAAGATGACAGACCCGTGAAAAAGCATCATCACGTTGAAACCACTTGTGATACTTCGGGAAGTATGAGAGATTAATCCCCGCAGGGGCGCCTGCGCAAGTAGGCGTTTGGTGTGTAGCGACACCACGGACCCGAGCTAACGGGGGAGTTTCGGCTCCCTCCCACGCCTAGCCGTGCGTGGCTTTGCCGTGTCCGGGAAAAAGGGGATCCTGGGGGTTGAGCTGACACTGGGTGATTGGACCTTTAACATCCCCCCCCCCCCCCGGCAGAGGCAACACACCCCTTTGGCCCCGTCTTCACGTAGACGGCACCCCTGGGCTGACCCACCGAGGGGAAATCGGCAGTCGCCTTTTCCTATCTCTCTCTCCCTACATCTTCGTCTTTATCTCTCAGTTGTTATCTATCCTGTCTTCTAGTCTCTTCCGTTTACTTCCAAATTTCCTGGCGGCTAGGGTTAACCTTGTGTAGTTACCCAACCTTGGGTAGTTATATCTAATTATAACGGCGATGTATGATTGGCGCCTTCAAGTGTTCTACCTGTAGCGTCCCCTTGTTGGGCTCGGTGGTGGGTGGTCACCATCGCCGCCGAACATGAAATGCACCACATGGCAAAATCTTTCCCCTCTTTCAATGATCGGTCCCTGAAAAGGAACCGCACCGATGAAATCTCCAAACGAACCGGAAGTGATTGTGACCACTTCCCACGATTTCTAGTCATACACTCTCTGGCAGATAACGTCTCCGTTGCAGGACTGTCGGTTTTTCTGATAGCTAAAACCCTTGCTAACCTAATAGGCAAAAAGTATGATGCAAAGAAACTGTCATCCGGTGATCTTCTTGTTGAAGTAAGCCAGAAACAGCATGCAAACACTCTCCTTAAACAGAAGCAGTTCGCCCACCTGGACGTGTCTATCACCCCCCACCGCAGTCTTAAAACTGTTCAAGGCGTCATTTCACAACGTGATCTGATGCGAGAAACTGAAGCTGACCTCCTTGAAGGCTTTCGAGAGGAAGGCGTAGTCGCCATCCGGCGGATAACCATCAGGCGAAACAATGAAGAAGTGGTGACGCCTCATATAGTACTAACAGTTAACCGCTCCATCCTGCCAGAATCCGTGAAAGCTGCATTCCTTCACTGCAAAGTCCGCCCCTACATACCCAATCCTAGAAGGTGCTACAAATGCCAGAAATATGGACATGGGTCGAACACCTGTCGCGGAAAACAAACATGTGCAAAATGTGGTGATCATGAGCACCCTACCGAGAGCTGTACTTTCACGCAAACAGAGTGCCCTAACTGTCACGGGCCGCACGCAGCATACTCGCGGACATGTGAAATTTTCAAAAAGGAAAAGGAAATCATCCAGATAAAAGTAACGGAAAACATCACATTCTCTGAAGCCCGAAAGAAGGTGTCGCTCTTCTCCGGAAGAACGTACGCTGACGCCGCGCGCCGGGGGGCCGGGCGGCGTCTAGTAACCGTGGGCACGCAGTACAGCTTTGCTGATGGGTGCACATCTCGGCCCCCCACCAAGCAGCCGCAGGCTGCACCAACGTTCGAAGTCTCGCAGGTCCACCTCCATCAGACCTGGAAGACAAAAGAGACAATCCAAACCCCACAGGTCAACCTCCGTGAGACCTCGGGGACGACGCAGACAACTGAGAGGGCACCTGTCCCTCTTGAGAAACCTCCGTCAGCCTCCGAGTGTTCACAGGGGGCAATGGATCTGACACCGGCGTTCTCAGCGTCTCAGATGCTCACGGAATCCACCCTATTGAAGCAGAGCCCAACAGAACGCCTCAGAGGGAAGAAACACCCACAAGTCCAGGCGCCTGACAAACGCGGCAAAGTGTTAATAACCCTCCTACCTTTCTTCTTTCTCAAAAATGGCTGCTGAGAGTATCATCTACTGGAACTGCCGAGGTCTACTGAAGAACCTAGATGACATTTATGAAATACTTGCGCAACACCAACCTAACATACTTTGCCTGCAGGAGACACACTTAAACTCAACACACACTAACTTTCTAAGAAGATATGCGGTATACCGAAAGGGCAGGCATGGCACTGCCCATTCATCCGGCGGTGTCGCTATCGTGGTGCAGAAAGCACTACCGTCCCAAAACCTCACTCTGGTCACCGACTTAGAGGCAGTGGCAATACGAACCCTTATCTTTGGACGAATGACAACTGTGTGCTTATTATATATCCCTTCAGACTACCGCCTGTCTACTAAAGAGTTTGAAACTCTAATCGACCAGCTCCCGCATCCATTCCTCTTGGTTGGAGATTTTAATGCGCACAACCCCCTATGGGGATGCAGAAGAACAGATTCTCGAGGCTCCTTAATCGAAAACTTCCTCTTGTACTCCGGCTCCTGTATATTTAACAAAAAAGAACCAACGTACTTTAACGCAGCGTGCAACTCATACGCAGCCATAGATCTTGCTATCGGCTCTCCTTCACTCATGGCAACCATAGATTGGTCTGTTATTCATAACCTCTATGGAAGTGATCATTTTCCTGTCTGCCTAAAACACACAGGAAGTACAAGTAAGACGACTACAAATGTATTCAGGTTTAGAGAACAGGATGCTGACTGGACAAAATTTCGAGAACTTACAGAACTGTCGCGTTCTTCTATTGAAAACCTAGACATTGATGACTGTGAAGCATTGGTCGTACTTCATATCATACAGGCCGCAGAACGATCGATCCCACAGACATCTGACAAGACGCGAAACAAACGACGGCCCTGGTGGAATGGGGAGTGCAAAAAAGCTCGCGAGAACCAAAACAAAGCTTGGTCGAAATTTCGCAGTTACCCGACAGCTGACAACCTGATGAATTTCAAGCGTGCAAAAGCAAATGGTAGGCGTATCCGACGAGAATCAAAGAGGCAGAGCTGGCAGTCCTTACTCTCGTCAGTTAACTCCTATACTGATACGCATAGGGTGTACAACAGAGTAAGAGCACTTCAAGGGCACAACACTCATCCGGTCCCTCTCGTCAATACTGCTGGTGATTCGCTGGAACACCAGGGAGATGCCATAAGCCAACAATTTGAGTATATCTTCAGCTCAGCACATTATACACAGTCCTTTAAACGGCACAAGCTTGCTGAGGAATGTAAGCCCATCCGTGATAGAAGGCCATCTGCTGGAGACTACAATACTCTGTTTACCATCGACGAATTGAAGGCAGTGCTGGCAACATGTGGCAACTCAGCTGCAGGCCAAGACAAGATTACATATGGCATGCTGAAACACTTACACGAACACACGCTTGATGTCATTCTCTTACTGTTCAACAGTGTATGGTCCTCCAGGCATTTACCCAAGTCCTGGAAAGAGGCAGTTATAATACCCATCCTCAAACAAGGAAAGGAAGCCACACTTGTCGCTAGTTATAGGCCTATCGCCCTGACTAGCTGCTTGTGCAAGGTTTTTGAAAAAATGGTAAACTGCCGCCTCATGTATTATCTTGAATATAATGGCCTCCTTGACCGCCGTCAATCTGGATTCAGATCAGGCCGGTCGACAGCTGACCAACTCGTAGCATTCGAATCCTACGTCAGGGATGCCTTCATTCACAAACAACACTGCCTTTCTGTATTTTTTGACTTGGAGAAGGCTTATGACACGACATGGCGTTATGGCATTCTTCGTGTTTTGCAATTCCTTGGAGTGTCAGGGAACATGCCGAATACAATTCAAAGCTACCTCTCTGAACGTACGTTCGTGGTTCGTGTTGGAAATGTTCTTTCAAGGCGGTTTACTCAGGAAAATGGTGTCCCCCAAGGTGGCGTACTTAGTTTATTTATTTATTAATTTATTAGAATACCCTCAGGGCCCGTAGAGCATTACAGAGGGGGTGGGTACAACATTTATAACACACAAGAAAAAAAAGACAAAATAAAGAAACAAGTGTCATATGCGCAAATCAGGAAGGCAACATAAGTCAACTAAAAATGTATAAGAGTTCAAGCACATACAAGACAAAGATAGATAATAGAAACTGCATATAGTTACAAGCATTGCTGAGAAATTGCAGTCTTGAATAACAAAGGGTCTGTTATTGTTACAACGGAAGAGGGAAGGTGGTTCCAATCGGCGGCTGTTTTCGGTAAGAAGGCTGCTGAAAAGAATTTGGTGCGGCAAAACGGAATGGCAACCTTATGCTGATGATCAATGCGCGATGAGTGGTATGACGGTTGTGAAATGAGGTCTCGCTTCATTGATGGATTGTGAAAAAATATCTTATGAAAAAAATGCAGTCGCGCCAGTTTCCTCCGGACAGTTAAATTGGGTAGGTCAAGGTTAGATTTCATTTCTGATATGCTAGCAGTACGGGAATAATTAGAACAAATGAACCGAACTGAGCGGTTCTGAACAGATTCTAACGCGTTAATTAAATTTTGCTGCACGGGATCCCATATAGCGGACGCGTACTCAAGCTTTGGGCGAATTAGTGATCGGTATAATAGAATTTTGAGGGACAGTGGAGCGCGAGAAAAGTTGCGGCGTAAGTATCCTAGCGTTCGGTTAGCGTTATTACAGTTGCACACTATTCATCGTAAAAATGAACTCCATAAACACTATACTGCCTAAAACAATTTCCCACTCTGTATATGTTAATGACATTCAGATCAGCTTCAAATCATGCAGCCTAGCCATCTGCGAACGTCAGATTCAGTTGGTAGTAAATAAGCTCTCAAGCTGGGCAGACAAAAATGGTTTTAAGTTTAACTGTGACAAGACTGTCTGCCTACTCTTTTCAAAACTACGGGGTATAAGGCCGCCCCCCAACATTTCAATGAATGGACACACCATCGCTACTAAGAAGGATCATAAACTTTTAGGTGTTGTGATGGATGAAAAGCTCAGCTTTGTCCCACACATCAAGCAGCTGCGACTGAAATGCTTGAAAGCCTTGAACTTGCTCAAGCTTCTCTCGCATGAGTCATGGGGTACAGATCGGGACTGTCTATAAAACCTTCTCAGTAGTGTAGTGCTCTCACGTATTGATTATGTCTCGGTTGTGTACGAATCAGCATCGAGATCCACACTTAAGATGCTCGACCCAGTGCATCACCATGGGCTTCGTCTGGCTAGTGGCGCCTTCCGAACCAGCCCAATAGCCAGCCTGTATGTTGAGACAGATCGTTGGTCATTAGAACGACGACGGCAGTTCACAAGCATCAAGTATGCAACCAAGGTGCTCTCTCATGTCGACCACCCATCTCGCGAGCTATTGCAGGATACATCAAACGCCCACCTGTTCTTGAGGCGACCATCAGCCACGCCAACGTATCCCATTAGAGTGGCCTCACACTTTGAAAATCTTAATATACCTGTCTCCAATCTTCAACTAAGTTCCCACAAGGACACTGTGGCACCATGGGAAATGCGCGCTATCACTTGCGACTTGTCATTCTTAGAGGTAGGAAAGCATGGCCTCCCAATGACAATCAATAGCATTTCATGTTTTTGCAGGCAAAATACAGGTGTGCTGAGTACTACACCGGTGCTTCCAAGTCCTCGGCCGTCGCATGTGCTGCATACGGCCCAGCGTACTCTGAATCTGCAACAATGAATGAACATACCAGCATATTTACTGCTGAGTGCTATGACATACTGCTAGCTGTAAGGCAAATCTTAAAGAAGAAAGAACCAGCCTCCATCATATACATAGATTCCCTCAGTGCAGTGACTGCGTTGTCTTCCGCAAAGACACATAAAAATCCAGTGACTAATACCCTTCTAAACTGCCTCATGTCAGCCTACAGATCCAACCTGAAAATCACGCTAAGCTGGATTCCGGGACACTGCAACATAGCTGGCAATGAGGCAGCGGACCAACTTGCGAAGTCCGCTGCACTCCGCCCAACAGTAGACGTAGCCTTCATCCCATATGAAGACTTGAGGCCGCTAATCAGAAACCGAATGCGTAAGCGATGGCAAGATGAATGGAACGCAGCAAATGCAAACAAACTGCACTTAGTAAAGCCAAGAATAGGAAGATATGTGACTGAAAAACGTAACAGGCACCAAGAGGTTGCACTGTGCAGACTCAGGATCGGTCATACACATGCAACACACTCTCACCTTTTAAAGAACTCTCCAGCACCACGTTGTGCAAAATGTGGTGATGAGCTGTCTGTCGTTCACGTTCTAATCACCTGTCCATACCTCGAACCAGAAAGACTGTGTCACTTTCCAAAGCTGTACAAATGTCACATTCGCCTCATCCACAATTTTTTCTTGGAGACGATCCCTTGTTTCCCCCAAAAGTAGTCTTAAAGTTTTTAGCTAGTGTAGGCTTCCTACATTCCATAACATATTCTTACTAATCTCAGCCTCCTCTCAATCCTGAGGGGACGGCTGAGAGTTTTTTTTATCAAATGTCATGCAGCACGCACTCCTTGTCTTGACAAGGACTGTTGACGACACGGCGTGACTTTGTAAAACCCATAAGCATAGCCAGTTTTAAACCCATCACACATAGTCACTGCACCTAAGTTTAAGTCCTATACACTACTCTTTTATTCTTGCCACCCTGAATAGAATTTTATAATCAAATCGACCAAAAACCATGTGTTTGGCGCTCTTTGGCCTGAGTTGCCCTTGCGCCACTAAAATATACCATCATCATCATCATGAGAGATTAATCAAAACTTCAATTCGAATGTATTTTGTACTTTCAGATGGTAAAATCGTCGGGGTACAAGAAATGGTGTGTTCAGAGAGTAACAGAAAAAGTACGTAAACAGTGGAAGCTTGCTACTGTCATTCTTTCGTTACTCACACGCCCACTCAGCTCTCGCGCAAAAAAAGGGCCTTTTGTAGATTGAACAACTCGCAAGCAATCCTGTCACGTTTATAACAACAAGAACAAAACATGAACAACAACAACAACAACATCACGATGAACAAGAACATCGAGAAGACGATCATTATGTTGACGCCTGTATTTTTATTTGTACGAGATTTGGTGCCCGCATTCTACACTGGCTGTATGACGTTTCGTGTAACGTTCTACACTGGCTGTATAACGTTTCGTCGCTCAGTGGTAGAATACTGGGGCTAGCACGACGCATGGGACGCGGACTTGAATCCCTGTTTGTCATTTGTGTTTTTACTGAGTTTTTTTTTACGTTGCGCGATAGGGGTTACGGACACCGTGGCGGCGGCGGCGGCAGCGAACAACTACGGCGCGCACGTGAACTGTGTTGTAATCTTATACCAGCTTTCGCTGTAAAATGCTCGCACGCCACCAGTACTTTCTCTACGACTATTTAACATCTTTTGCTACCATTATTTAACATTCCCATTCTATCAGGGATATATACGGATGTTTATGCAGAGGACATTGTTTTGTTTTCCTATGCCTGCTGACATACATTGTCTTTCAAATGCTGTGCAGTCATACTTGAGTGTACTCGAGAAGTGGCTAGAAGGGTGGTAGAAATGTGAAGCTTGTTTATATTTCTACCTCAAATAATGTTACTGAAAATTAATATTAGTGTTGGTCGATGTACGGTTAATGACAGATAGATAGATATGTGGGGTTTAACGTCCCGAAACCACCATATGATTATGAGAGACGCTGTAGTGGAGGGCTCTGAAAAATTCGACCACCTGGGGTTCTTTAACGTGCTCCCGAATATGAGCACACAGCCTACAGTATTTTCGCCTACATGAAAAATGCAGCCGCCACAGCTGGGGTTCGATCCCGTGACCTGCGGGTGAGCAGCCGAGTACCTTAACTATGTAGACCAGAGCGGTGGAGCGTGTCGTAATGGGATACGCAGAAAGTGCAGGGCGTTTCTGGTAAGCGCGGCGAAGAAACGTTTATGAATAGCCACGGTGAGTAATGAAACTTTCATTTCCCTAGTGGAAAAAAAACAGGAGCATATCAAAAACTAAAGCCTGAACCATATGATAGTGATTTCTGGCTCAATAAACTTGAAGTTACAAAGTTATTTTGAAGGACAACATAAAAAATTGTAAACTCTATATCTACTACTTTAGGACTGCACATTGTTTGATCCACAAACCACGCTTCAATTTTTGACAGACTATTTAGCAGATGTCATTTTTTATTGTTCTTACTGCTAAGTTTTACGTTGTAGGTGAGTGAGTTGGAAATTCGTTGTGCAGTTGTACAACTGTGCACACCTCGTTGTTTACCCTGCAATGGTCCCATCGAATAAATAAAAAATCAGTTGATGAGATGCTGCTAGACTGCGAAGCAAATACTATCACGCGTCTGTAATGGCGATTGACTGAAGAAAAAGGCTCGTGCTGTGATCGGCCAAAATCGCGCTTCTTCCGCTCGTATTCTCGTCAAGGACTTAGACAAGACGCATGATCACGCAGGCCAAAATGGCACCACGTTTTACATTAAGGGAATAGGGGAAGCATCTCTTACACGGCGACTGGAGATCCAGCTTGGTGACATAAGAATGAAAGCCCTTCCCGCGACGAGGACGCTGCGGCCAATTTCGTTATCCCAGCTCCTGCTGATTTTTCTCTTCCTGAGACTCACTGGGGAAGATTTGGTGGCCGTTGGGGATTCCACCAACGGCCCAGTACTATTTGTGTCCTTGAACTGGCACGCATTGTTATATTCTTTCCGCTTCACACAGCGCTTAACCTCTCTTCCCTTCACCCCACACCGACAACCACCAGGCAGCCTACCTTTGTCGCTTTGTGAAAGGGAAATAAGACAACCACCCGTATGTAGCAAGAAGCCAAGTGGTAATCTGCGCTGGATTTTGTACCGATTTCGTGGCTTCGTGTTACGAACGGGTAGTTGCCTTCTTTCTCTTTCGTAACCCTTTCGCTACCATGCGGGTTTCCGCCGAACCCTATCGCAATATTCATTGCGTTGTTTACTCCCTTTTATGGTTACATTGCTGCATTATTTTTCTAGTGCACCCCCACCATGGTGTACTCGCCGCAACAGCGTGCCAATCAATTAAAGCTGAGTGGCGACATCTCGTGCACCATCTGGTGTAGTCAATTATCCTTCTCATATGTTTCGTATAAGTATGGTACACGTACAAGCATACTTGCGTGACAGAAATATGTGCTCAGTTCTCACAAAAGGTACTATATCTGTGAGTGAAGAATTGCATCTCTTTGAGACGCGGCTACCCACGTGATTTATACCTCCGTTTGTTTTTTCCTACATAATCTTTACTTCTCTTAGCGGGTTTCTTATATTGTTTTTTTCAGCAACGTAGAGAGAGGGTGACTAGCGTTGGTTAAGCTTGCGATGACAGGTGGACGAAGTGAAAGAGACTGCCTGCCTAATCTTTATAGTTGGAGAAAATAACGTTCGTTTGCTCGAAGGATCAATCGCTTATTTTATCTGTCATCTCAACTGTTCTACACTAGACTAGAGTTCACATCGTGTTGCCTAATAGTCTATTGGACAACTGCTATTGCTGGTTATGTCACGTTCTTGTGCATCTCTGTAGAAATATCCGCAGACTACTTCACTTGATGCCCGTGTGTAGGCATCGTTGTGAGGCCATCATCACTGGCTAAGTCACCACCTACAATATCGCAAAAGTGCAAGATGAGTCAATTTAAATAACCAAATATATAGTCTGCTATGACGGAACATATAAAAAAATGTAATGCTATGAGATAACTCGCGATTGCTCTCACATGGTTAGATGATAACAAAATTGTTCGTACCATTTGCGTAATCATTAGTGACTTGTTCTTTATGCTGTGCAAATACAAGTACACTGAGTCCTTAGCGAGAGCCTGTGGCATGGATCTATTTGAAAACGACCACAGTTAGTGGTACTAGGCTGGGGTGACTCATTCTATAAATAATGATTTTTGGGCTGTGGGATCTCGTTAAGGTTTTCATTTTCAACATTTTCAAGATCTATCACACACGTTCAGTGAGCGCTACTCTTCTTATTAGTTGATCTATTTATATTCTCGATCTAACACAAAAAATTATACGAAACTTGCATCTGCCAGATTATAAATTTCCCCAACTACATAGTTTTTCTCGGCACACCTTTAGTACGCCACCAATTGCTTAAACATTCGGAATTTATGTGCTTGTTACGAGCGTAAAATCAAATCTTACCCAATAATTTTTAAATGTGCGGTACGTAAATATTTTCAGCATACCGTGGGTCGAACACAACCAGGTCAAGTTTCTTTGCGACACACATTTTTTGTGTTCTTTTGTTACCTATGCCTAAAAGCTTCCTAAAGGATTCTCGTCCTAACAGTTCATGTAGCACAGTTCTTGACATTTTATTTTCTTCTTTATGTAGGCTGAGAAGCTAAGCTGATGCTTCTTTAGAATCACTGAGTTAGAAAAAATTAGACCATCTCCCGCTAAAGGGACCCATGTGTAGATTTGAAGCAGCGGGCGCTAACGCTTACACTGGATCCGGCGTTGACGCTGGTGCTCATCGCGGCGTAGCGCAGGAGAGAAACCGGGGGACATGCAAATCACTGCTAAAGGGCAGTGAGAGACGGAAGACCCCGATTGGACACAACGACACACAGTCCGCTTTTAACTAACGCGCACGCTATGAATTTTTGTTGTTGAACAACGGACAGGAGAAATCTCCCACCGGCACTCTCTTGGAGGTCAAAATTGAGTGCTTATACATGCGGGGTGGTCAGTGAACGATTGTGCAGCGCGAGCAGTCAATTGTAAAATGGCGAGTCACCACGGGTGAAGCCCACGGGATGGCTTTATGCTCTCCCATAGTAGAGTACCAAGTACTCTAAATCATCTACCACATTTAGGGGCGAAGCTCCTTAAGGCGTGGCTTGTGCGTCCCTCGTAGTACGTAACCACCAGTAGCACATACCCGAAAGAGTAGTCCTTACGATTTTGATCTCCAAGGTGCCGGTGAGAGACTTCTTCTGTGCGTTGTTGAACAATAAAAAATGGTGCTCAATGCACATGTTAATGGCTGCTAAGGTGGAATGAGAGACAGGAGCATTCTGCCTTTAGGTAACGCGCACGCTGCGATCCCCATTAGCGGCTCTTGGCATGTACATTGAGCACGATCTGACAACAAAGGGTTGCTACGTTATACTCGCTGGGTGTAACCTCCTTGGTTTTAGAAAGGTTTAGCGAGCATTGGGCCACATAGCCATGAATACAGTGAACTAGCATATACCATGAACTCGAGGTGGTTAAAAGTGGGAAGTAGACCCGAAGCGCAAGCCGTAAGAAAGTGTGCATGTGCCACCTCCCGTTTAGTCCTTAAAATGTCCGCTGGATGGCGGTGCTTCTATATGGAGAATATATGATGAAAAGATGCGAGATGGTGGTACTTGGAGTGCTGAATAGATGGACGAACGGACACATAGACAGATGCATGGATGGACGCATGACCGGACGCAGGGGCGGCTGCATGGACGAACGCAGGGACGGACGCACGAGCAGACGCATGCACGGACGGGTGGATGGACGCATGGACGGTTACACAGACGTACGCAGGAACGGACGGAAGCAAGAACGAATGGACGGACGAATGCTTCGCCCCACTCCCCATCATTCACTCCGTGGATATGCTGCCAATTTTTTTCTAAACACAGAAACTCACTAGCAGACTCTCTGCGTCGGTGTTGAGAGGCGAGAGAAGACGGAGTGAAAGAAAGGAGACAGGGGGGGGGGGGGGGAGACTGCGCAATGGTGGCGTAAACGCCACGGGAAGGGATGCCTAGAGGATAGAGATAGGGGAGCGAGCGTAGGCTACCAGATGTTGCCGGTGTGGGCGTTGTGAGGTCAGAGAGGGGAGCATTGGTGATGACGGAGGGGGGAAGGGTACGCGCATGCGCAGTGGAGCGCGGACGCCATCTGACCAAGGTCGCTCCTAAGATGCCTCGCATCTATAATATTGTAACTCATTTACTGAGTGGCCGCGGTTGCGCTGTTGTAATATTTTCTTGTGTTGTCACTTAGCAGCTTAGAATGCATATAATGAATGATCGCTGAGCTAAAAAAGAGCAACTTCTGTCTTCTGGATGAAGTGTGACCGCTCGTTACTGGCAAGTTCTCATTGCAGGTAATGTCATGAACATACCCAAAAGCCTTCCTTTCTGTCTCTCGCTTGTTTTGGCGTGTTGTTTTCCGAAAATCGTGCTTTGTGCAGCTATTGTGGCACTTATGCCATCACCAGGCTATACACGAGACACCTGGTGGAAACACCCAGTGTGCCTTGCCACCCACTTTTTCTACAAACACTTCAAAACACAGACACTGACAACCTACTGATCTTACTGCTATTGAGTTTTTGTTACCGTCCGCCAACTGCGCAACAACAGTGGCTACCATATCGAAGAATACGACACTGCACAAACCCTCAACTTCACAAATACTGAGTGTGAAAAGCGGACGCATGCTGCTATTGTTTTCTCGTCTCTCGGAACTGAACATTTGCTAAACTGCCAGTGTATAACGCCCATGCTTTTAGCAACTAGTACTTACGTAGTCATTAGGTACTCGTTGCTTAACTAAACATTTCATTCAGTTGTATCTGTAGACAAGCTTTAGAAGAATTAAAAAGTCATCAGTTCGTCATATTGCCTTCTGCTCCAAAATAATGTGCATGATACTTCGAGGCAGGACAACAGACACACGTTGTAATTGAAAACCCGTAAAAATGTGTGAAGGTGCCCAAAAATGAATGCAGCAACTGCAGATATGCTTTTTATTTGCATTATTTTACTAAATACTCAACTGCTTAGCATAATTCACGCAAACGGACGCTTCACTGGGTTCAATCGGATGGCCCACCCGCAATGAACATTGTGTCTTCTTGCCTCATCTTGCCTCCTGAGTAAAATATACAAGACTTGTTTCACATTTCTGGGGAGAATCGGAGAGACGAAACAAAATGTAACAAATGGTGTTCGTGTTTACGTGTATTCCTGATACCGCAATACTGAAGCCTCGGCCTAGCTCAAGGCTGTTATACCATAAAACGGAGATGACTGCCTTCTCAATCTGGCTGCCTATATGGCTCACATCGGCTGTGTCAGTGTGGGATGCATATTCGCCTAGGCGCGAATCTACAGCTTGCTTGGCGACGAACTTTTGATGCGGTTAGCCGTGTCGGCGATTGCCTGAGCCCGCGTGACGAGCATGCGCCATGGTAGTGTAGCTGCACCTCCAGCCAGGGTTCTTAGGTCTCCGCAACGATGTTTTATGTCTGTTGGTGTGAAACTCAAACGTCATGGCTGGCTGGTTTTATGCCTTCTCATGCCTTCTCACTCAACAAAAATTGGCTAAGTGTTGCCATGAGATGACTGCAAGCTCTGCTGGTCATGTGGATTTTCGATTATATGGAAAAAGCCCATGGCGTGTTTGTACACCAATCTTGAGAATGCATGAGGATGCTGCTCAGATCCAATTTACCGACACTTCTTGTCAGCGTGCATTTAATTGTCAGTCTTTATTATGTCCTCCTTGTATTCAGACACAATGCTTGAACTTCAAGTTATAGAGTTCTAGAGCTCTTGTTCTTCGAAAGCTTGTGTATATGGTATATTTTGACATTTCAGATAGGTTAGTTTTTATTATTCATACGAGCGGCACTGTTTTAATGCTCTCACAGTTACAGGCACTATTTCGCAATTGCTTTCTAGGTCATTTGCGGCACCAGAAGGTTCTTATATCTACCTTTTTTTCTTTATCGCTTCGGTTTGGCGATTTGACAAAGTGAGTAAGTAGCCCACGTACTCATTTTGTTCTAGATTTGGCAGTTCTGAGTTAACACCGGCTTTTCGATCAAGACAACTTTCACTTCAGACACAAAAGTATTTTGTTTTATTGAGGAGCTGTTCGTGGAAACAACAATTATGTGGCACTTTTTAGTATGGTACGGTAGTTGAAACGTGTCAATCTAGAAGCGTGGTAAGTGCGTATGAATTGTACTTATGGGACAAAGAAAGGCACAAAAGAACACAAACCAAGAATTAATCAGAGAGTAGTATTTGTCTGTTGAGAAAACAACATAAAAAGGCTATCTACACATATTTTAGTCAAGGGAATGGTCATTAGCGGTTTCTTTTTTTTTCGATTTGTGGGTGGTAAATGTGTCCCAGCTGATAGTGTGGATAACACTTCACAAATTCAAAAGTTTTAGACTTTGCTTACCACATTCATTACCGGATTGTTCTTATGCATCTCACTGAAAAGGTTAGCTTCTTCTTTGATCTCTAGTCAGTGAATTGCCCCGCCGCGGTGGTCTAGTGGCTAAGGTGCTCGGCTGCTGACCCGCAGATCGCGGGTTCAAATCCCGGCTACGGCGGCTGCATTTTCGATGGAGGCGGAAATATTGTAGGCCCGTATGTTCAGATTTGTGTGCACGTTAAAGAACCCCAGGTGGTCTAAATTTTCGGAGCCCTTCACTACGGCGTCTCTCATAATCATATGGTGGTTTTGGGACGTTAAACCCTATATATCAATCAAACCTAGTCAGTGAATTAGCACAAGAAAGCTTCTTTTATGTCTCTTGTATGATCAACGTATTTCTTTACGGCGAAAACGCAAAGAATTTGGGCTGCCTCAATCGGTGAGGTTTTTCTCATGGTACTACGAGAAAACCTGCGATGTAATCGTTAATTTCACATAACTAATCTGTTTTGTGAATAATTGCAGACAAGCTTTTGGGTGGAAGTAATCTCCATAAAAAAAACATCTTTATTACAAACAGGTTATCCAGCACAAAATATTACGTTTATTGTTCAAATTATGAATTATGGTTATTTTTATGGTGGTTTGCAGGGAGGAAATATATTCCCCGTAAATCTTATAAATCTCATATTTGAAGCCTCTTCGAATTCTCCGCTCTCTACACATGAACACAAATAAAGCTTAAAGACCAAAAATCAAGAAAATAGCTCCTGGGTAGTATTCTTTGTGCTAACTGGTTACTTCACTGAACAACCTGGCACTGATTTGCCAATGCTATCGCTCACGAGCAGAATTGATCGTGTAGCGAACTAGTTCCAATTGGATATCTCTGAAAAGCTTGCGAGTACCATTCTCATCAATCTTGCTTGAGATCAGGCATTGCGGCTTATGGGAAATCAAGAGACAAACACAAATATGACGGGAAGAAAAATCGGAAGTGCTTTAATTTAGCGAACAAGCTGCCTACCATTCAACCCACGAGCGCTGAGTTACCCAAATGTATGTAGTTGGCAAATATTTTTTTAAAAAATAATGATAAAAGCTTAGCGTTCAAGCCATTGAAAATTTAGGTAAGTGAGCGAAGTTAAAGCAAATTATGAAAATGCACGACCAAAACTACAAGTGATGGCTCTCAATTTACAATGTCTGCTTTCTTTCGCAAGACTTTCAGTTATTACCGTCTAGGCGGGATGCTATCACAAGTATGCGTAATTACAAAATCAATACAATCTTAACTTCCACCCAATCGGGTTGTGTGGTAGCGTAGGAAAGTAATAAACCCTTCTAGATAACAAAAAAAGTTCTAGGTTCAGAAGTGAAAGTTGGTTAGAGTGTTGTGAAAAAAATACATACGTGGCATGCCTTGAGGATGAGTCAAAGGCTGACTGATAACTTAATTACGTATTGCAAATGTTCTTGTTTGCAGTGGCACATAGGGTCTTATGTTTATTCCAACCGATAGAAGCTATCAGGAAACGCGTTGAAAGTACCCTGAAGGAAACGTGCATCCACTTTGAACAAGTTGCAAGCAGCTCGCTTCTCAGAACAATTCAGAAATACCTTGGCGAAGCATATTAGCCCAATTTCTTAGATGCAAAGCACCTCTTTGACTCACGTGTGTAACGCCATACGTACGTTCATACGAACGCGCTGCAACGCGTTCCCGTCACCTACGGTGTTGAAGCGGTGCCATGTAGGTCAAATCGCAGATGCACGACAACGTCACTCTCCCCTCGCACGCTTCCCTCGAAAGTTTATACTGACGTCACTCTCTCCTTCACCCACCGCACGATTGCCGCAGCGCCTGCAGCTGCCGACTCCTCCACCAACCCGTTACACACTACTTTCTCGCTTCACACTCCCCACCACTCGCAGAGCTGGACCGCACGCGTGGGAACACTTCTTCGGCTCTATTATCTGCGATAAAACTTATATGAATCCCAACCCTCCTCTCACGTTTTTGAGTTTCAAAAAAACCTTTATTCGAGTAAACGGTACACTGAATTTCGCTTTAAACTGTTCTTCAAGCAACCGCGCCGTACACTCGTTTCAACCGGGTCAACGTCGGGCGCTGTTATGCCTGCGAGTTCGCAGCGAACGTCCATGCCTCGGAAAACGGAAATCTGTATTAAAGCAAGCACGCGAGCCCGCCTGACGCAATGAACAACTCAACGGCGTCATCACGCGACGGCGCCTTTCTGCCGCGCACGTGCAGTGAGTCACGTCAGCCAGCGAGCCGGCGCCTTCCTGTCTGGCGAGTCTGACGCAATGCGTGGTGACGTCACTCGTCCTTGGGTGTGGCCACGTGCAACGCAGCCACTCCAGATTCGATGAGAAAGATCGACGTGGCCCAGCGACGACCCCATTGGAGGAGTCTGACCTCACGACCAGCGGCGCTTCTGGTTGGACATTTGGTTACTCAAAGAATCCACCTGGTGCATATAAAAGAAGCCCTGCGGTGCGTCGCGAGCAGTTGAGCTATGTGTTAGCAGTACACTTATGTGTTAGAGAGGAGAGTTCGGCTCTTCGGGTCTCTAAGCTGTCGGCCCCAGTGCCGAGTTTGTAACGCCTCTGTACATATGCTGTACATGAACCTTGTTTAACTCACCGTAGTCTCGTCCGCTCGTCTATCAGCTCTGCGCAGAAGCAGTCGCGAGCTGAGAAACCTACGCTACCAAACGGCTGGTAGCCGTGTCGGCGGAGATCGGAGCAGTGGCGCCTTCAGGACCCTGTTGGCGTCACCATCTTTCGTAATAGTGGTTGCAGCGGTGAGATTCGTGGCGCCCATCGTAACGTCGTCGGAGGCGCGCTTCGCAACAGCGCACAACTGCTGCTTCGCATCCCATCAGGTTTCCCTTCGGAGAAATGGTCCATAATGCTTTGCACATTCAGTGTTTTGCAACTCTGGAAAATTTATGATTACTGAGTAGGTGCCACTATTTTCTACGTCCTGTGCTTTGTATCAGTTCTCTGTTTATTGACAGAAACATGTCAAAGCGATTAGAAAACAAGCTTACATTTACAGCAGGAAAGTAGCTTTCTCCACCATAGTTTGACTACTGTGGCGGTGCACGCTCTACAGGCAAATATTGTAGAGATTTTTCAGTCGCGAATTAAGGTGGACTGTAAAAAAAGAAACGCGTGAAATTCGCGTCCCATAATTCCAATGCACTCAGCATTACATTCGAAAAAATGAAGAAATGTGTTGTTTTGTATAATTGCAGTATTTAAGGTAATTACTGTGTAACTAATTATTTTACTACTCTTCCACCAGTCAGGTTCAGTAATTGCATAAAAAGAATCAACTATTTGACCGGAAATGAATGTAGAGTTTCTTTTTTGGTTGTATTGATAGCGAGCGCAGGAAAAAATACTTTTCATGTTGGTCCCGGAACGCGGCACGTCGAACGATTGTCGAACATGCTAGTGTCTCCAGCAAAGTCGTCATCTGCAGAAATTTGCAGCAAAACAAAACTAAATGATTGGTATTCATCCACTCAGGAAGCCTGCAGGAATATGCACAGCGAATATCGGGCTATTTGAAGAAACATGCAGCGTGTGACGCATCTGCGAAGTTCGTGTATACAATTGTGTTAGCCATAACTGAAAGGGTTATATTTAGTTCATTTAGATATCTGTTGTCGGGGGGGGGGGGACAAAAATTCGTCGGGTATTAAAGATTAAACTTTAAAAAGTATCTCATTAAACTTTTTAATGAGATTAAAAAGTTTGCAGGTATAACGCGTTAGCAGAGTGCACAAGATCGGGTTGATTGGTGAATCGTGGGAAAACCATTTGCTCTCCAGTGGGCGTAGTCAGACTGATCATGATGATGATGATGATGATCGAAGTGAAACCATCAAAAAGAATCAGATATACGCGTGTACTAACTGAAATACAATAAACGTGCTAGTTTCAAAATACCATGATAAAACCTTATCTTTAGATGCGAAATGGCAAACCTGCAAAGCCGCGCATCGTAGAAATGATTCAACAAATTATGTGTTAGATGCGTTCTTATGTAGTAGCTGTGTTTATATAATTGAGTCACTTGTAAAACATCTTTTTTTTCTAAATAATTGGCATAGCTACACGTAAAAAATGAAATGAGCTGAGTAACCTTCCAATGAAACGAATAGACCATCGGTTGCTCTTCAAATTAGGACAGCATAAATATGTGTAGTCCTAATGATTTGTATGCGCAGTAGGGGGGAATTTTTAGTCGCGAGAGTGCATGTATCTGGCTAATAGTTGTCTTTATCCGCAAGGCAAATCAATTGACACTGCTAAGAAGGTATTCCTTTTTCCTGCTGATGAAGCCTGTCAATCTCGAAGTTTAGACGCCTGCTTTTTCACCCCAGCTTATTGAAATGTTGGCGTAGCTTTCTTACCTCGTCCCTGTGATTTATGGCTTGAATCATGCAGATCCCTTATACAGATTTTTATTTTCATCTTGCTGTTTTATTGTCTACAGCTATCAGCATACATTTATCGCATAAGCGTAACAAAGATGACGTTGGTATATCTTCATCATTATTCTAACGATAAATCACGGCGAATATGTTTCCAAAAGTAAATGTATCTTATCACATAAAATATCATCCCCAACAATGTTCTCAGTGCCATCTTGCTTTATACTATCCTTCACTTACTGAATCCGTTGTCTCATTATTCTGTGTCTCTGTTTTTTTCTCGAGAATTCATGTCTACATCTTATTTTTCTTGACATATATTATCGAATTTAATGTATTTATCCCGTCCAGAATATAAAATTACTATCAAGCTAGATTTACTTGCACGAATCTTTGTCTGGATTCAATAACGTGAGCGGGACGTTTCGCGTCACCTTGTGGGGTATGGGGATGGAGATTGTTCGCACATGTAACCCAGCTTCTGTCTGCGTGACTTTGAACAGGCTTCCCAAAACAGCGAACGACATGACTATGGGACGGGTGTATCAAAGATTATCAAAAATTTAAGTGAATAGTACCCAGCCTTTATTCAAACATAGGGATTAAGCGGTACTTCGACATCGGTGGTGAAGAAAAATTCAAACAATTCGTTTCGCCCAAACACGTGAACACAATGAGAACTAGTTTTAACATCAATTAAGCTAAAAGTACAAAAATACGAGTCACTTTTTGCGCTATTGCAGCTATTTATTAAAAATAAGTGTAATGTGTGTGTTTGTTTTTATTCGTGTGTTGCAGAAAGCAAGGAATGCACTCACTTGGTAAAAGCAAGGCCCTCGAAAGGCTGGAATCAGCGATATGGTGAGTGCTCGCTTATGATTCTTGCATACGGTCCCATCTAGAAAAAAAGACACTAAAGCCTTACCCATGTTTACAGTTTAATTTGTATCAGTGTTCGTGTGTCGTATTTTGTCAGTATTACTCACAAAATAAAGGCAGAAATTATACAACGTTGAGAACAGTTATTCAGATACCTGCTCGTGCTACTCTTTTTCTAGGTATCAGATGCTTCCCAAAAAAACAAAAAAAAGAAGAAAACAAGCCTGTTCTATATTATGTCATTGTGGTTGACACCTAAAGAACGCTGATTAGTTTTATTCACGTGATTCTCACTGCTATCTACCCGAATTTTACAGTTTTACATCATAAAAGGCCCTAGCAGGTTATTGTCTTGCCTAAAGTAGCATTTCCCGCCAGCTGATAGTCGCAAGACAAGAAAAGTGACAAGAGAGCATAATATAGGTAATATTTTATGAACAATACCCAAAGTAAAAATTTAAAAGAACGTTGAAGCAGCTTTAAAAAAAAACTGAACCGGCTCAAACTTTTTTGTTGTTGTTGTTCAGCGTTTCAGGCAAGTGTGGGGATTAACATGGATTCACTGCAGATGTTCTCTCTTGAAATGATTGGTCATAAAATGTTTATGTCTGAAAACAAAGCATGCGTAGATGTATCCGGTTACATTTAAAAAGAACGGGTGAGTTGAGCAATGAATTCTAGCGTTGGTGGGCACACTAGTGGAATCGATTGGTTTTAGAGCGCGATGGACATGTAACCGACTTTATGTTTGTGTGTGCTGTTTTGTGCTATCTTCCTCTCTCTTCCAACTCTTTTCTCTCACTCTTTCAATATCGCCTTCCCCAGCCCCACGTGTAGGGTAGAAAACTAGCTTCCCTGAACTGGTTAACCTCCATGCTTTTCCTTCTTTATCATTTGTTTTCTCTATCTCTTTACAGGTCATCAAATGTTACTGTTGAAATGTTTAGAAAAACACAACTACTTAAAGGGGGGTATAATTTCTTAACGCTTATAAAGTACTGAGAGTTAGCGCTACAATTGTCAACCCCTCTGATTCTTCACACAAAAAGCTGCCGTCAAGTTTTGCGCTAGAGCTCTCTTTAAACCCGGTCTGAAAGTCCGCGGGAATTTCACTTATAGAACCAATAACAGTACCTATTTAAAACAACCTTTCCGAGTACTCAATTTATTACCAAAACTTTTTCGATTTGAATATGGTATAGCCAAAATAAATGAAAGGACATGCAAGGCATATACAATACATACACACACATAGAAAAATGAACTTCATCTGTTCGTGAGGATATTTCGGAGAAACCTCTATCGGGAACCCGCAGAAATCGCAGACCACGTCCACATCAGGTTTGGGACACAGTGGTTCATGGGGTTCTGCGTTTTATTATTTTAACATATACCAGAATATATATGTATTCATGCGTTACAATCGTACAACAGTGAACAACAACTCATGACATGAGAGCCTAAATTTGCTTCATAGCCAAACAGTGTGGCGTATCACTTAGTTGACTGTTTCACATTACAAAAACTTCCACAGTAGGTGAGATATGAGTGCTGTTTTTTTTTATTCATTTTGCACCAAAATTCTGAGCTTTCTCGCAGCCATGAACGTGCCCGGCTGCGTCCATGTGTTAGTCCTGACGGTATAGCTATTTGGAATTGCGTATCTGTATTCCTCTCCATCGTTTTCAGTACCGATTGTGCTTTGTTTGTTTATTCTAGTCCTATGTTTTTAAGGACTGCGGGAATAATATACCATTGATTCCTGCCAACTATAGCGCTCTTCTGTACCCTTCTATGTTTACATTTACCTGGGCATCAGCACTTTGCTTTTTTTTCAATCACCTGTGTGGCACATTCGCCCATTCCCCAACATCACAGTTTATCTAAAAAGTTTCCTTAACGCATTTGTGAAGCAAAGTCTCCTTCATTAAGCTTGAAGTTTGCTCTCATTTTGTCTTTGTCGGCTACTACATCTGTATCACCGAAAAAAAAAATAGAGCCAAATGTAGCTGCTTCCTAAGCCAGATACCTTGTTTACCTCGCCTTCGAACTGCCCGCTTCGCTCTGAAACAGTGCCTCCCTTCTTTGTCTGTTTTTGTTTGTTTATTTTTTTGAACAACGCTAGTTTACGAATGCGAAGAACTTGTTTAACCGTTTCTTCCTTCCCGTGAAACGCGGTCACCGTAAGCAACAGGAAAGTATTGCTCGGTGCGCCAGGCTACGAGATGCCCGAGACACATGGCGTCGGATGCTGAATAAAATAATAGTTCCCTGGAGGCTTGTCAGTCTTCATTGGGCAATTATTTGCTGCGTGCACTCTCTCGCTTTTTCAGGAAAAAAAGAAATTTGTTCAAGAACACTGGGTGATCAAATGAATGAAGCCAGAGATAGTACATGCAGAGACCTTAGTCGCATTCGGTTGCGAAAAAATGCGAAAAAGTGCACGCGAGCAATTTATAGTAAGGGAAAATAAATGCTCAGAAAGAAGGCAGTTTGCGAATGTGCTGATTTCTTTTCGTATATTCATTGTCTTCCTTTCTGTAGAGTAGGTAAGTTTCTGTCTTGATCAAGTAAAGCAGTTTCATTAAACTTTATTCGACAGGCGCTCCGGGTAACGTAAACGTATACCGAAACCAGAACTATTTAACCATTCACTGTCATACTAAAAGACATACTATATTATTGTATTAGCATTTTTGTTGTCGTATCTCATTGTCACACACTCCTCTTGAGCATGCTTTGCAAGGATGCGCCTGTTAGATAAAAATACTTACGCTTTTGCCGACGCAGTAATCAAGTAAAGCAGTAAAAACAGATCTTTATTTACCTGCCATGAACAATTGCCAATCTTAATCATATCTTCATAGTCAAGTAAAGAACCCACCCTACAGCGGTGGTCCATTGGCTAAGGTACTCGGCTGCTGACCCGCAGGTCAGGGATCGAATTTCGGCTGTTGCAGCTGCATTTTCAATAGAGGCGAAAATGCTGTAGGCCCGTGTGCTCAGATTTGAGTGCACGTTAAAAAATCTCAGGTAGTCAAAACTTCCGGAGCCCTAACTGATATGGTGGTTGTGATATGGTGGTTGTGAGATGTTAAACTTCATATATGAATCATTGGTCAATCGAAGAAAAATTTAACAATGTTGAGTGATAGCAAGATTGCAAACAATCCCTGGACGTGGGAGCTAAGGGCGTTGTGCTAAGGCTGAAATCCCGCCAAGCACGAAGGCGATAATTAAAAAAACAAAATCGCTAAGGCGAAACCTACGCAACAAAATTTCAACTGCATCAAAAAACGTCTAATTCTATTTCCTCGGACAAGAATTATACGTTCCGAAAAAACAAAAAATTTTCAGCCAGTTCTGTTTTATTTAAAAGTTTTTTTTTTTTTACAATCCCAGTTCTTTGCTGGCCAAGCTCCATTTTTGTTTGTTATTCACTTGGAGCTGTAGTGACACGCACCCGCGAGATGGCGCTCATGCATCAAAATCCGCAGTTTCGTCACCTTTGTTTCGCCGAACGATCTCTTCCCGCTTTATGTGTATTTGATTCCCAGAGACAGCCTTTTTCAGTTCTCCTCGTTGTTATTGCTTCTTTTTAATCATATCAAGCGAGGTTTTTCCACTTTCTTGTTAAAACTTGTCTCATAAGAGGCGTGGTATGCGTGCCCTGGTCGTCATAATAGTTGTAACAGCCACTCACCTCGACGAAGTGCCGACCACTTTTAGGCAAAGCTTTCGTCAGCGATGCCTGTGTGCCATCATACAGAGGACAGGATGAAAGGCACGCGAATTTTGGAACCCGTAGCGTGTGTGTGTGTGTGTGTGTGTGTGTGTGTGTGTGTGTGTGTGTGTGTGTGTATGTGCGTGCGTGCGTGCGTGCATGTATTCCTCGCACAAAGAATAAACGTGACTTGGCGGAAGGCTGTGAACGCGTACCGCGAAAAGCTTTTACGGTGCTAGGGTCACGTATGAAGCGTCGCACTTAGTGCCTTTTGACACAGTGCCATGGCCGCTGGAGTTTCTTTGAAAAATCATGGCGGTAAGAACTGGAGGGCAGCTGTCTGCTTCCTGAAAAAAATGACACCTTCTTAAACAAGCTACATAAATGCATCTTGTATGTTTTCACGTGTTTTCTTCTTTTTCCCCTTTTATAGCAATGTTTCTTTTTTATGCCTGAATGATGCGTACCAGCGTTCGTTCGTTCCGCTGTAACAAAAACGAAGAATATAGAGAATGTGTATGCAGAAGAGGTGATGCCCGCAGAGCCAGGTAACGCCATATTTTAAGGGCAACGGAAGTCATGCCCATCGCGAGCGTATTTGCGCCTATAATCTGCTTTTGTACTCTCATAGCCGCTTTTCAGGTCGTTTTTCAGGCTTTCATAAGCTCTCCGCAGCTCAGCGTCATATGTCCACGTGACGCCTTTCAGCTTATGAGAACTGCGAATCGTATTTTATTTGCCCAAGGTTAAGGTTATATCTTATATTTGCTTTTGTATTTACTTAGATAGCTTCCTAACGAGTTCCATGCAACTCATGTGTCTTGGGTATAACAGAGGGGACATTCGTTTGATTACCTTTAGAGGGCATCCTAAGCAGGGATTGTATTTTTGTGTGTATGTTCCAGAAAGAAAATCGCTTTGCATGCGTGGAGAAAAGAGTGCGTTCAACTTCTTTTCATGTGCAACTTTAAAATTTTTATGCTTTAAAGTAATAAAGTGTTTTCAGACGGATTTCATCGCTCAGCCAACAGCTCTAAAAAAGTGTGAGCAGCTCCTTAATACAATAAGTGGTAAAAAAAGTCATCTTAATTAGCATGGGGAAAAAATTTCTTGTACAAGGAATTACCTTTGCACTGTCTTCTATTCTCACATCAGTTGCGCTACTACAGTTGCCAAATTTACCACTAGTTTCCTAATGTAGCACATGAAGTCCAACTCTCCAACAAAAATAAATGCTGAAAACTCGACAAAGCAAAAAGTACTCGATAGCTGCCTTCGCTACTGTGTGGCGTTATTTTTGGCTGCCTACCAAAATATTTTATTGACTGGTGCAACTTAACAAACGTTCTACACAGCTGCTCTAGTTGAACAGTAGAGCTGATACTTCACTTTTTCGATTGAACTATAGGACTACAGAAAACGCTATAGGACATTGATTGCGATGTACAGTTACCCTTCTTTCTATGTCCTCTTTCAATTGCAGTCAATCGAAATTTCTTTTTAACTTACTAAACCTGAGCCACGCGTTTCGTATCAGACGTGGCCTAAAATTGTCTGTAAGCAATACCTCATTGTGACCTTTCACCTGTTTTTGCGAAGTACTTCAGTTTTTCGTAACGATCTTCGGTGTTCTAGTGGTGCAAGGTCAGAGTTTCGTGTGTTAGATAAAACTGCTGCTATACTTGAGCAGTCACATTGCGAAAACTAACCTAATATTGAGCGTTTGTATGCAATATAAATGAGCGCGATGGCCAGGAGCACTTGCTTCACAATCGGAGAAGGGCAGAACTCCCACCGAAAAGTTCACTATCTCTGTCGGAGCCGCTAAAGTGGTGTCGTTTGTTTTCGAGGCATGTATCATGACAAAGATAATCTCCGGCTATATACAAATGCTAGCAGACTAAAACAAGCGAAAGAATAAAATACTTAAGCATTAAAAAATAAATATTTAAATAAGTAAATAAATAAATAAATAAACAAATCCAAAGGAAATACATGTGCGTGCGACCGATTAAGCTACAGACCCCCGTCCACTTTATGGCTTATGTGTATTTATATGTGAGAAGGTCATTCAGCGCCACACAAAGTAGACGGGTAGATGACCACCGCTGTAGCTGAGCTGGTAGATCATCGGACGCGTTATTTGAAGGTCGCAGGTTCCGTCTCAGACAGGGGCAAGTTATTTTTTGCCCACCTTTTTTTTCTCACTCTTATGATGGCTTCTAATAACATTCTATGTATTTGACCCGCAGGTCGCGGGTTCGATTCCCGGCTGCGGCGGCTGCATTTCCGATGGAGGTGGAAATGTAGGCCCGTGTACTCAGATTTGGGTGCACGTTAAAGAATCCCAGGTGGTCAAAGCCATTTGGAAAGCTAGAAAGAGCAGAAGCTACGCACGGAGCACACATGAAGTGTTTTCCCACGTCGCTTGATGCATTAATCAATATGGGCCACCTGTTACTCGCTTCTTTCTTGTTACTCTCACGAGTATTACAGGCGCTGAATGAAGTGATATGCTTGATTAGGCCGAGCTTGACAACGTTTATCAAGTACAGTTCATGAGTTTTCTCACTTAGCTCGGACAGATGTGGGAGCTGACGGTATAGTTTCTGCTGAAATTAGTCTTGTTAAAGTTTCTACCTTTTTATATTCCTTCTCTCTCTGTCGCTCTAAACGGCTTAACATTATACAACAAAGGGAAGATGAGGGACAAAAAAATGCTAGAAGGTTAACCAAGACTGAGCTCGCGATACTACCCTGCAAAAGAAAAGAGCTAAAATTGATAATAAAAGAGAAATATTAAATTTAAGGGAAACAACGTAGTAACGATTCTGGGCAAGTATGTCGATGTCAAAGCAAATTAATCATGACAAAAATTGAGCACTGAACCTCACTTTATTCAGATTCCTGCAAAAGAAGTATCGCTTGAGCAACAGCTGGACGTTCTAATGAGATCAGAAAAAAGAAAGCGAGGATAAAAATTTAGGTTGAGAGAAAGCAGAATTTGAGGGGTGACCATCGTGCCACAAAGAAGGCGGGACAGCTTAGTGTCACTGCACCTCGAGACGCAGTAATCTTATTCTTGTGTTTGTTTCTCACATTAAAATCGCATTGTGTGTTTCTTATGGCTGTTCTTTTCCCGTTCGTTCTTGGATCTACGGTTGACAATACAGAGGTGGCGTTTTATGGATATTGTGCCTTCCTAGAACTAACGAAAAGATGAGCCAGTGTGGATGGATTCGTAATGAAAAAAGCTAAGGCGTGCAGGCAGAATGACGTGCGAGTTGTCTGGTTCACTTCTGTTGTGTACGTATCTGCACAGCTTGCCTTCGTTCAGTATGTGATGGCATTTTCTTAGTTATATGGTTGCCCTGACTCATCTTCATTCGTTGAAGAACAATCTAACAGGCGTATCTCACGTAAGGCACCATATCGGACATAGACAAATCCTTGCAGAATCCAGCCCACGCTAGTAGATTTCCATGAACAAAATTCAATGTGGTTTTTTTCATCAAAATAAAACATAAACCCGATAATTTAAATGTTAACAATAAATTGGTTCATCTTTTACACGTAATGAAATATAACGAATGAATATTAACGAATAAAAGAGGCACCCTCGATGATACGCCTCTCCTGAAATATGCCTCCTACCTTTCCCAATGTTTGAACATCTGAACTTAAACAGCGCCTGGAAGTTTACTCAGCGTGCCAATATAGTGAAACATGTATTGCAACAAATTTTGAAATTAAAGGCTACAATCAAGTCTTAATACAGTCATTTCCTATGCGACGACAGTTTAAATGCGCGCGAATATGAATAGTAGAAATTTGCACGATGTAGCGCATACCTGGTCCTTGCCTTCACTACATGTAAGTATAAATGCGACCTGTTTCACGTGACTGGAATTAAATACATTAAAAAACGTGAGCCACTGCTGCAACATAAACCCAACAACATGTGATTTAATGTTCTGTAGCACTGGCTTGGGTACCTTTATAATACAACAAATTGGTTTCCTGACTACGATCAATTATGCAAACTTATTTATTATCGCTTTAGGGCTATCTGTTCTTGGTCCTAACTACGCTGTAGAGGGCATTCCAACATGACCAATCACATTGTTTGTGTTGACATACTTCCTACGTAAATATTTTTTTTCTAAGACTGAAGAAAAGCTCCCGAAAATGTGAAATAAAGTCACGTGCCTGCGTTTATGCGCCCCCTTAATGCAGCATTTTGAACCTCACTGCGAGTGAATCAATCTCGGCGCATACGGTCACCCCAACGCAAATTTAAGGCTAGGGCACTTCCTTGCCGCGTATGTGGTCATAGCATCGACGCAGCTTGAAGCGACATGCCTAAAGCCGCTCCCGCTCATTGCGCCTTTTTCAGCGCACCGGTTTGTTGTCACAGCTTCCTGAGCAAAGACAATTCGGACCACGAGTATCCTAGTCCCAAAAGCAGCCATACTACACAGGCTGATAATTACTTGAGTCGGGGCTTCAGCAAGTTTACTGTCTTTGTGTTACATAGGCAGCTAACCTATTTACGCAATCGCGTTAATGAGCTCGTTTCGTATAAATTCCAGTGTCGGTGTCGGCGTCGTTGGTTGTGAGCAAAAATTATCGTCTTGTGCGTGATCAAAAAATTGAGAGAGGCAAATAAAGTATAAATAATCTGGGTCTTGGTGAGGATCGAACCTGGATCGTTTTCCTTCCACCATAAAACCACGCGGATGCTTGTGAATGCAGTGAAAATAACTTCCTATGCTTGAAAATGCAGTGAAAATAACTTTCAGGCTGTATGAACACCCGCGTCTAGTGTGCATGCTTCACATTACAACATGAATTATTGCAATATAAATGCACGATACAAGCCTATATTGCTATAGAGCGTCACAAAATGTGATTGTCAAAGTGACTTCAAAGAGTAAAGCTGTTCGCCCACTACAAAGAACACACATGTTACTGCGCCTATTTCATTAAGCCGACATGGGCGGTGTATGGAAGTTTAAAAGATTTCTTGCACTAAGTGTTTAAAGTACGCAAAAGGGACAGGATATTGTTATCGAGTTCAACTGTCAAAGGTGATGCTTAAGTAGCAGGTATTATAGTTTTCCCAAGTTCGTTCACTCTTAGAAATGTCTCTTTCATTTCATCTCCAAAGCGTTGTTTTAACACAGACCTTTCACCATTTTTTAAGGCGAAAGGCGATCAAGCCAAAGCAAACTAATGGGCCCAATTATTCCAGAGTTACCGACCGTCGTCAAGCACAAAGAAGAAAAAACGCAGAAAAGACTAGGACTGAATACATATGAATGATGAAGTACGTTAACGATTTTGCAGACTTCCGACAGACGCTGTAAATAAACGTAAGACTTCACGATAACACTTGACAACAGAACAATAGGTTTGTGGTTGGAACATAGAACGTTTCATCAGGCTCCTTATGAAGAGCAAATGTATGCTGGAACAGCTACAGTGAACTGTTATGCAGTGCACCTAGTTTCATCTCTGCATGGCTGGGAATGTAATGCGTAGTTTACAAGCATCCTTCCAGCTTGTAGTGTGCCAAATGGGCGTGAAGTGGCAATTTCCGTAGCTAACGCAGGCCATAAACCAAAGGTGGAAGCTCCACCTAACATGAAGTGGGCAAAAAAAAGAGATAGGCAAAAGGCCCAAAAAATCCAGGTTCTCTGACCGCTGAAAAAGACCATGGTGGAGATTTATTGGCCGCCATGTGATTTCAGAAGCACCACATTAGCGCTTTCCACGAGATAAAGATATCAAGACAAGAGAGGCATGAATCAGTCATTTTTCTTTACTGACGCGTTGTAGTGATCAGCGTAAAAAAAGGGAAAATGGCTTCGAGAGAGGTAGACTGGAGATTCTCGTCCGCCTTTCAGCATCTCGTAGCAACGATGCGCGCTCTGCCGTCTCCCACCCTTCTGTCCCTTCATGAATAATGCTGTCGTCTTTCAGTACAGTCAGTAGTGTTTGCATGCGAACTGGTGACATTCGATTGGTTACTCCGGTCGTAGTCGCTCTGCCTCAGCCTTCCTCGTAGACACTCAGCTTCGTTCCTTATATCCTGTTCTAAGGTAAATAAAAAACCAACTTCCGAGGAAATAACGTTGACGATGACGCAACTATGAAGCCCTCCTGCTGCGACCTCTTCTTATAGGGAACAGATTAGGTATGTTGCAGGGACAAAACATGACTCCTGTGTTGCAGTGCTTATCGATTAACATGGGCTCGAAATCACCAGTACTGCGCGGAACAGGTACAAACGTCGAAGTGAAAGCTGGAAGAGCAGCCTTGTCAGAGCCCATTGAAAATCTCTTGGCAAAACTAAGTATGCTTGCAAGCCATGCACAGTGTGTAAATCACCAAAATACTTGTGAAGTATATGGCTACTCGCTATGCCGTTATTTATCATCGTGCTCAGAAGCGTGGTGCCTGCTACATATCTACAAAGACTTATGTGTCATTTGCACTGTCGCCGGTATGGTATCGTATTGAGAATTCGCACCTGAAGACTTGTCAGTTATGTAAGTCATATACATTTTTGATGTCTTACTAATTTTAGTTCGTAACAAAGTGGCTGCCAGAGCAACTAGGCTATAGCAGGCAAATCATGTCCTTAATGACAAGTATATTATGAGTTTCATGATTTTCATGGTATACCAGTCAGTTAGGTTTGTCCTATACAGTCAGGTTGTCACAGTCGACCACATTCATACTATCAATCAGGTAATAGAGAAATCCTCAAAATATAGTCACCCACTATGCAAAGCCTTCATAGATTTCGAGAAGGCGTTTGATTCAGTAGAAATATCAGCCGTCATGCAGACACTGCGGAATCGGGGCGTTGATAAAACATATATAAACATCCTGGAAAAAATATACAGGGTATCAACTGCTACCATAGTGCTTCATAAAGAAAGCAACAGAATACCATTCAAGAAGGCTGTAAGGCAAGGGGGTACAACCTCGCCAATGCTATTTACCGCGTGTTTACAGAAGGTTTTCAGAGGACAAATGCAGCGCAACCATACTAAAGTGCCCTAATTGTCAAGGTGCCCACAGTGCATCTTCCAAAGACTGTCCACGCATAAAGAAGGAGTTTATTATTCTTAGACAAATGGTGCGAGACAGCTCTACCCACAAAGAGGCCGCGGAAAAAGTCCGGCGAAGACGACGACGTCACCGTCGAAGATCTTCGCGAAGAACACAGTCAACTACAAGAAGTAAGCCAACGCATCTGGGAACGGCGCCCACTGCAGGGTACACCGCGGCGAACGCAGACGATGGAAAACAGAAAACAAGTAGATCTCTCTCTACTGAAGATTGGCCGCCACTTACGTGCACGCAACTTGTGGAAGAACCACATCAGAAGCCGCATTCATCAGAGCAAGCTGCGACAACAGAGGAGCAGCGGAACTTGGATAAGCAAGTGATTGCTCTTCTACGACCCATAATTAATGCCATTCGCACTGTGTTAAACAACATGCGCACAACGTCAGCCAAAAGTGCACTTCAAGTACTGGACGCTCTGAGTCCAGTACTGGCGGCTCTTGAGTAGATAATGGCCCACCAGCCACTTTCAGGGAAGAGGTCAAAAAAGCAACAATTTTTCAGTGGAATGCACGGGGACTGAAATCACGCATTGCAGATTTCCGTCGGTTTGTTTTCACTAATATGTTTCCCATCATCGTCATCTGCGAGCCAAATTTATCGAGCGCTATTAGACTCTCCGGATACGAATCCTTTATGTCGGCTTGTTATAGTGGAAACAGCAAGGTCCTGCTGTTTATTCGACGTGACCTGACCTACATTATTCGGCCTGTACCACCTGACAACGATAACCAATATATATGCTTAACAGTGAAGAAAAGGGGTCTTACTGTCACTGTTGTCGGTGCATACCTGTCGCCATCAAGTAGATTTGACCACAGAAGACTAGGACACATCCTATCATCCACTCCTGGCCCATGGGTGATCATCGGAGACTTTAACGCCCACCATACGCTATGGGGGAGCCCGAAGATCAGCGCAAAGGGTAGAAGTCTGATAACGTTTGCTTCAGACAACGAGCTGTGCTTGTTAAATGATGGCAGCCCAACATTTTTACGTGGCCCTGGATACAGCTGTTGCCTTGACTTGACTTTTGTTTCTCGAGGTCTTGTCAGATGTGCCGGATGGTTTGCGGACATAGAAACACATGGGAGCGACCACATTCCCACATATGTCAAGATCAGAGGATTATCACCTTGCAAGGTACGTGAAACTATCCAAAGAGTAGACTGGACCAAGTTTGAATCTCTCATGGAAGAACGCTGTCAAGAGAACACCTCATTTGACTTAGAAGAGGTGATCAAGTCCACAGTGCAAGACACAGTGTGCACCCTCACATGCTCTTCGAGAGTAACCGAATTTGATGTGGAATTAGAACGACTTCGGGCTCTCCGACGGCGTGCGGAACGAAGGTACCGACGCACGAAAGCAATCGACGATTTACGAATCGCTAGACGTCTTCAGAAGAAGATACAACGCCGCATAGACAAGCTAGAGTCACAACGTTGGGCAGCCTTCTGCGCTTCGTTAGATCCTCGCAAGCCTTTATCACACTTGTGGAGGACAATAAGAGGGCTCCGGGCATCTCCCATTCAGCGGTCTCCATTCAAGGCTCTAGCCCTCTCTCAACAGAGATCGGAGGTCGACGTGGCAGAAGAGTTCTGTGCCAACTTATCTGGTCAACTCGCAGATCCCAACATCTCCACGCTCTCACGCGGTGGCACGACATCACACGATCACCCCTTGGACCAATTTTTTTCTATTCGTGAGCTTCAAGCAGCACTGGCTTTGTGTAGACGGACATCAGTACCCGGGCCTGATGGAATATCATACAGAGCACTGTGTCACCTTGGTGAGTGTGCGAGGAGTGCCCTCCTCGAGATATACAACGACTCGTGGCGAGAGGGCACCCTCCCAGTTAACTGGAAGACCAGCCGTTTGGTTCCAATACTGAAGCCTGGCAAGTCACCATTGGTGCTCACATCATACCGCCCGATTGCACTGGCTAGTTGCTTGGGCAAAGTGATGGAGAGGATGGTACTTGGACGGCTAGAATGGTTCCTGGAGCACCACAACATCTACCCGGACGCTATGACGGGATTTCGCCGTGGCCGGTCATCAATTGATAGCGTCATAGACCTGGTCACCTACGTGCAGCACGAAAAAGGCCGTAAGCGTCTCTGCGCTTCTTTATTTCTTGATGTTAAAGGGGCGTACGATAACGTCACACATGAAGCTGTCCTCACCGCTCTCAAGGAGGTAGGAGTGGGTGGTCGGATGTTTCAGTGGATACGCAGCTATCTCTCTGAGCGATCCTTTTTCGTGAGAACCGAGGATGGTGACACTTTGCTACACTACAGCCACCGTGGTGTTCCCCAGGGTGGCATAATTAGCCCTGTACTATTTAACCTGACGCTAATAGCTCTAAATGAGCATCTGCCAAGTACTGTCAGATTGTCAATGTACGCGGACGACATCTGCGTTTGGACGTCTGCAGTAACACGTCTACAGCTGCGAGCGCGAATTCAGAGAGCTGCCACTCAAGTTGCTATTTACCTCCGTCAACGAGGTCTGGAAATTTCCTCTGAGAAATGTGCACTAGTGGCATTTACGCGCAAACCAATGCATAACTACAGCGTTCTGATAAACAACGAAAGAATACGTCACCTCAGATCATACAAGTTCCTAGGTGTTATAATTGACAGAGACCTCTCATAAAGCTCACATGTATCATACATGAAAAGGCGATTGACAGGCATCTGTCATTTGTTCAAGTTCTTCGCTGGAAAGAACTGGGGAATGTCCACAACTGCTGTGTTGCGACTATACAGGTTTCTTTTCCTTGGATTCCTTCGGTACAGCCTACCTGTGTTAACCAACACAAGTAAAACAAGCATACGAATGCTTCAAAGTGTCCAGGCTCAAGCACTCCGGATATGTTTAGGCTTGCCCCAAAGTGCATCAACAGCGGCGACTATCGCCATCACAAGGGACAACCTCATCAAGACCCACATTAATGTGGAAGTGCTGAGGACACATATACGACACCTTGCTCGAACCCCTCGACATCACCTAGCCTCTCTACCAGTGGTCCGACCATGCACATCTTACTGCAAAACAGTGACCGCACATGGTGAGTCGATCCCAACTTCGTTCTCTCCTGCCGCTAGACCTGTGACTCCGCCATGGTGCCTCGCTCAACCAATAATTAATATTAACATACCTGGCGTCGAGAAAAAGGCCAATTTGTCGTCACCGGCTCTTAAACAGCTCACACTACTTCTCTTGTATGAGAAATATCAAGACTCCACACATATCTACACTGACGGATCGGTTCAGCCGGACAGCTCTACAGGAGCAGTAGTGATACCAAGGTTGGCCACGACAATTAAATTCAAGACATCTCACGCAACAACATCAACGGCAGCAGAATTGGCAGCACTTCGTGCCGCGTTGCAATTTGTAGTTGATCAGCCTACGCGCAAGTGAACTATTTTCTGCGACTCGAAGGCGGCACTGCAGTCTCTACTATCAGCCTTACGCCGTGGACCACACGAGCAGCTGGTACTAGAGATAGCAGAGATTATACACCACCTGACTGAGAAAGGGCACCAAATTACATTTCAGTGGTTGCCCAGTCACTGCGGAATCATCGGCAATGAACGGGCCGATCAAGCTGCCCGCTCGGCCCACACAGAAAATCATAAACTGCGGCTACCACTTTCTAGGACGGATGCTGCACGAGAGCTCCGCAGACTTGCTCGCCGGCAAACCACATCGCAATGGAATCAGCCGCACTTCAAGCATGCCCGACTGTACTCGCTTGACCCTACGCTAAGTCTTCAAGTCCCGTCGAGGCTTCGCCGAGCAGACCAGACCCTGTTATGTAGGCTGTGGTTGGGCGTTGCATTTACCAACGCCTACGCTTTCCGCATTGGGATGGCCGACACCGCAGCCTGTGGCCACTGTGGCAAGGAGGAAACCATTCAACATGTTCTTTGTGAGTGCCTAGCGTATAGTAGGTGGCGACTATGCCTTCGCAGGGAACTCAACAAATTAGATGATCAGCCTCTGTCGGAGCAGGAAATTCTGCAGTATCGTCAGGATGCGACTTCACAGAAGAGGGCCCTGAAAGCGCTGCTGAACTTTTTGCGATTGACCGGCCTTGCTGAACGGTTGTAGCTGGGATGCCCTTCCAGTGTGTGTTTTCGTTTTTTTTTATGAGTGTGCGTGCGTTTTTTTTCCCTCTCTCTAACCCCTCTTTCTTGCCCCTACTTCCCCACCCCCAGCGCTGGGTAGCAAACCAGATGCTAATATCTGGTTAACCTCCCGGCCTTTCCTTTCTCACTCACTCACTCACTCACTCAGAGGCCTAGAAGGGGAGCAGCTAGGCATAAAAGTTAATGGAGATTACCTTAGTAACCTGCGCTTCGTCGATGACATTTCATTATTGAGTAACTCAGGGGACGAATCGCAACTCATGATTACGGAGTTATACAAGGAGAGCTGAAAGGTGTGTCTTAATATTAATCTACAGAAAACGAAAGTAATGTACAAATACCTCGGAAGAGAGCAGCGCTGCGAGATAGGTAATAGTGCACTTCGAGTTGTAAAAGATTATGTCTATTTCGGACAGGTAATAACCGCGGAACCGAACCACAAGATTGAAGTAACTAGAAGAATAAGAATGGGGTGGAGCACATTTGGCAAGCACTCTCAAATTATGACAAGTACATTGCCACTATCCCTCAAAAGGAAGGTATATAACAGCTGTATTTTGCCGGTACTTAGCTACGGAGCAGAAACCTGCAGACTTACAAAAAGGGTTCAGCTTAAATTGAAGACGACGCAGCGAGCAATGAAAAGAAAAGTGGTAAGTGTAACCTTAAGAAACAAGAAGAGAGCAGAGGGGATTAGGGAACAAACGGGGGTTAAGGATATCATAGTTGAAATCAAAAAGCGGAAATGAACATAGGCCGAGCATGTAGCGCGTACACAGAATAACCGCTGGTCATTAATGGTAACTTACTGGATTCCCAGAGAAGGCAAGCGGGTTAGGGGGAGACAGAAGGTTAGGTGGGCAGATGAGATTAATAGGTTCGTGGGCATAAATTGGCAGCAGCAAGCACAGGACTGAGATAACTGGCGGAACATGGGAGAATCCTTTGTCCTGCAGTGGACGTAGTCAGGATGATGATGATGATGATGGTGGTGGTGATGATGATGATGATACAGTCATGTTATGTCATACCAACTTTGGTATATATCCCGGTAATGATACTGCCAGGAGGGCACGAAGTCGTAGGTGGACAGATATATGCACTCAAAGACGCAGAAGTATGATGAGATGCTTCGCATTAAAAGTTGCGCCGTCTTCAGAAAGTAGCTGCCATGGTCTAACGTAAAAGGTACGAATATCTATCGAGGAGACCGTGTTTCGCGAAACAAAACTCACTGCTATGCGGGAAAGAGAACGGCGACGTCAAGTCGATCCTGAATCACAGCCGGAGCACTCAAAAAACAAGAGACGTCGACGACATGGTAATTCTGCATGTGCCAGCCGTCTATGAGGACGGAATTTGCGTATAAACGGATGTGGTGCCAGGACCCAGTCATCCGGGAAACAGATTACAACAGATACCGAGCCCGTCACCCCAACGTTGTAACCTTGAAGCAGCCAAGTTGAACCACGGTATACTAAAGCGAATCAAGATATCGACCACCTTTACTCTGATCTAGTCTTGTGTGAGCTAACGAAAACTGATTAATTTTCAATAGACTCTCGAATGGCTGCGCTTCCAGATTTTGCTGTGACTGATGTGTGCGTTCCGCGCTGGCCTGGCGCTTTTATCGTGACAGTGTTGAAGAGCTCGTTTAGCAGAAATACCGGCGTTGGCGTCAGTGTAAGCATCGTTTTTTGTGAACGAAAAAATTGTCATGTTATGCACGACGCAAAAATTGAGAAATGTGCAAATAAAACGAATACTAAAAATTTGCGGGTCCGAGTGAGGACCGTAACCGGGACGTTTGCGTGGCAAGCAGGTATTCAAGCACAGCCACTCATTCACTTGGGAAAACAGTTTGAATAACTTACTCTGCCTGGAAAGGCAGCTTGATCATGTTCATCTTCTACAAACACTCGCGGCCTGCATACAGGCTTCGCAATACAACGTGTAATAGCACGGTATTATTGCCTGGTACAAGCATGCATTGTCATCGCGCGTCAGAACATGTCATTATGAAAACGAATTTGTGCTTTGAGTCCAGCCACCTATTACAGAAGCCACACTCGTTACTGTACGTATTTCCTCAAGGCAATGTAGTGGGTGCTTAGCAATGTCAGCCTAAAACATTTTACATGCATATTTGCTCGTTGTTGTAAGAATGCAACTCATTAACGAAAAGCAGCCATATGCAAAAGTTCCAACGACACAAGCCACTTTCAGCTTTATCGACTAAATTCTAGTAAACCACAGTTTAATCTTCTCGATTAACATCATACAATAAAAAATACGTACTCAGTGGCAAAAGTACGCCCTAGAGACAGGATATCGCTATCGTGTTCAACTCAAGGCAAAGTTTAAAAATACCACTGTTTTAGGGGCGAAGCTCCTTATAGCGGCACCCGTTCGTCCCTCGTAGTCGTAGTAGTAGTGTGTAACCAGTCTTACATTTTCACCTCCAAGGTGGTGCCGATAGGTGATTTTTTCTGTGCGTTGTTGAAGAATGAAAAATTCGCAGCGTGCGCGTTAACTAAAAGCTGGATTCTCCTGTCTCTCATTCTCCCTTAGCAGCCATTGGCATGTACATTGAGCACTATCTAACAAGAAAGGGTTGCTACGTTACACTCACTGGGCGTAACCTCCTTGGTTTTAGAAAGGTTTAGCGAGAGTTGAGCCGCAGTGCCATGAATACAATGAACTAATATATACCATGATCTCGAGGTGGTTAAAGGTGGGAAGTAGATACGAAGCGCAAGCCTTAAGAAAGTAAGAGTCGAATTCTCCTGTCTCTTATTTCCCATTAGCAGCCATTGGCATGTACATTGAGCACTATCTGACAAGAAAGGGTTTCTACGTTATACTCGCTGGGCGTAACCTCCTTGGTTTTAGAAAGGTTTAGCGAGTGTTGGGCCGCAGTGCCATGAATACAGTGAACTAGTACATACCATGAACTCGAGGTGGTTAAAGGTGGGAAGTAGACACGAAGCGCAAACCGTAAGAAAGTGTGCGTTTGTTACCCCTCGTTTAGTCCTCGGAATGTCCGCTGGATGGTGGTGCATATGCGGAATATATGATGAAAAGATGCAAGATGGTGGTACTTGGAGTGTTGAATAGGTGGACGAACGGACACACAGACATAAGCATGGACGGACGCACGGATGGCTGCACGGACGGATGGACGCATGGACGGGCGCAGGATCTGATGCATAAACGAGCGCAGGGACGGACGCACTGATGGACGAGTGGACGCACGAACAGAAGCACGGACGGACGGGCGGATGGACGCACGGGTGGCCACACAGACGCACGCATGGACGGACGGATGCTTCGCCCCACTCTCTCTCATTCCCTCCGTGGATATGCTGCCATTTTTTTTCTTTCTTTTCGCACTCGTTCTTTTAGATAGAACGCCATTGCTTAATCTTTGTACACGTTGTGATTATTATTTTTATTCCACAATAGCCCTTCTCACGTTGAACATTTTATTTCTAGCAGAGATATTTTTTACGAATGAGCGTGGTTTCATTAAAGGACGTTCTGCGTTTTATAGATGCGACATGTATAACATTATGTACAGCCTTGGCTGGGCCCTCGTCAAATTAAAAAGTAAATATTACGTGTTCTACACTGCGTTTTCGTACAATGCCAATAAGAAAAGTTGTTCTATTTGAATGAACTTACCTTACTACTACTTCTTGTGCAGAAAAGAAATCATCTCTAAGAAACTTTTTTATTGCTAGAAGTATTGGGGCCTCCGGTACCAACTAGCACTAACCAGCACAGTTTCAAGAACATAGCTTAGCCTCTTGTTTTATTTATCGTATAGTTCACCGCTTTATCTCTACGGCTTTTGCAAGCTGTTTAATCTCTCCTCTAGTTAGAGGAGTAGGCTATACAAGGTAACAGATGCTCCAGAACTCTGGCCCCGTTTCTCGCAGTGTTTTTACCCATGGTATTTTTTTTCATTCAGTTTTTTTTAGCAGAAAACCTGATAGTGCAACAATGTTTCACTCGACAGGTGATGAAACCCTGCAGACGCTTCATCGCACACATGTTACAAAATATCTCAGCTGCTATATTCTAATCCTGAAAAGATTTGTGACGCATAGAGAAGTGACAACAAAGCAAAACATGAGACGCAATTGAAGCGGAATGTCTAAACGCACACCGTTTTCGTTTGCTGATTACGTCAGCCTTCCTTCCTTAGAAGTTGTGTCCGGATATCTATACCCAACTGCGGCGGCACACTTTTGGGCCAACTTGACAAAAGATAAGGAAAAACGCTAAGACTGCAAGACACTTCTATAGAGTATAAATAGGTAGATTGCCTAATCTATTTTTGAGTTCCCCATTATTTGCATTCGCAAGTGCCCATTTCTTTTTTAACTGAGAACGCCGTTCCTGGGTGCGTTACTACAGATAAGTAGACGCTATCCTTCACATCCTTCATAATGTGGGAAGTATTTGCGCCGTATCTATATTAATGTGTTTGTATCTCAGACTGCTTAAGATCACACGCTCCCAATTAGGCAACCTTCTAGCTCGCCATCTCCTGCTGGCCTGTACTATCTGCTATCGTTGTGAAAGTAATAGTTGGAAAAGGAAGACAACTGTGAACTTTTTACGCACCTTTGTGGGGTCTTTACTCTGTGGCACTAGTTGCACGCAAGTAATTTGTGACGTAGTTTTCAGGAAAGGATCAAGTGTGGCTACTCACTCGGAATGCGCTTGCTACATTCATGAACACTTTTTGTAATAACTAACCAATATCTTCTCTAAAGTATTATATTATAAACAATTATTTTTTAACATATGCGTGTAAGAAATATGAGCCAGTAAATTTACAAATCTGGCTTCAGAACTGGAAATTTCCTTTCCAATTGACCGCCGTCGGAAACGATGCCTATAATTGCATTTCAAGAGATAAGCAGCCCATCTAACTTGGATTAAAACAGCATTCACTCCCTGGTGATCCCTGGTGGTCCCAGAGATCACCAGGGAGTGATCCCTGGTAATTCTTTAGACTGATAAAAATGAGAGCATGCAAATAATAAGACGACAACATTTCATTCTTTTCCAAATGGGAGCATTGACCTTACCATTCGGAATCAGCGACGTAAACGTGAGAATTGCAAAAATGCTCAACATGTGACGCCGTGATTCAGTAAAGGTGGGCCAATCAATGAGGCCGTGCAAAAGCAGGCAAGGTCCACATAGATTTTATTGGGGGAGAGTGGGTGCGGTATACGTGTTTGTACGATCAATTAAGTGACTGAGAAAAGACCAGGAATAGGGCTCTTCATTTCGAGTGGTCTTCCGAGAATTCCTAATTCAATTCGGTCCAAACAAAATGACAGTAACAGGTCTCAGAATGTAGACGCGCGCGCGAGAGAGAGAATAAAATAAGGGAAAGGCAGGGATTTTAGCCAAAAATTGGAACATCCGGTTTGCTACCGTGCACTAAGGGAAGCGAGAATGGGGAATAAAGATGGGAAAGAAAACGAAGAGCGAAATAGATGTGCGAAAGAGAAAAAAAATTGACCTGGGGTGATATAGCCTATTTAATAGGCCACTACTACGCAAAAATTTCAATAAGGTCTTCACTGATTTGATTGAGACAGATTATGTCGCCTTACAAGCACTGACTGTTCTGACAAGGTTCTCTCGTCAAGGCGAGCTAACGCGGCAGCTAGCTGCCGTCTTTGCATGCTGTAACGCGGACAGTGACAGAGAACGTACTCTATCGTTTCATCGCTGCCGCAATGGTCGCAAGCAGCTTTACCAGTATGTAGATGCGGTCACTGACCAAGCCTATATAGGTGACAAAAAACGCTCATACGTCTCGGGGCTAATATAGGTTCCTTATTCACACTAAGCAGGCAAGAGCCGTAGGTCCAAATCAAAAGCCCTGAACATACAATACGGCTCTTATGTGATTTGTGGGAACTAGGGACCCATATGAATCCCGAAACGTGTCTCTGTGTGTCCTTCTTCTCCTTGTCTTGGTCAGTGACTGCATCTACATCCTCATCATGATACCTTACCAGACGAACTTTCGTCGAAATCTTGACTAGTAACTGGCCTGACTCCTTCTAACTGCTTTCAGCAGTTTATTTTGGGGCTCCTACTTTTGTGTGCGAACTCCTTATATGCATACATGAAAGATAACAGTGGCTACAATAACATTGGATTTTTTTAATTTTTTACATAACATTTCTACAATACACTACATTGTATGTAGTGATTTAGGTACCAAACCTACCACAGGATTGTTGAGTACATCATAGCGGGTAATTTTAGAAATACCAACTGGTATTTCTTACGATGTGCCTAAATCTGCCAGTAGTCCTCTTGTAATTCCTATAAAAACGTGGTCGCTGTTATAAAATGTGACCTTTTTTGTTTAAAAGTTGAACAAAAGCTTCAAAAAAGGTGATGTTTTTTCACAGCAGAGCTTTTATGGCCAAGGTCTTCCGCGTTTAGTAGATAAAAGAACAAAATTATTATCAAAATCAATTGGCACACGCTCAATCACCACGATACACTGAGCAAAGATAGTCAACGAGAAAAGGTTAAACGTGTTGTTCCTAATCGCTGATTATCACCTTTTTTTACGTTGGAATATTTACACTGGACTAGCGTGGTGAGTGCCGATTTCCGTGGTAATATAGCATAGTATAGTATAGTATAATAAGTGGTGGGAAAAAAGTAGTTCATATTGTGTAAGTCCAGTCAAGCCAGTACCTGCATTGTGCCCAGCAGCGCTGCAAGTAACTGAGAAAAGCGTGCATTAGAGCAAGCTGTGCTATTTTGAACTATTTTTTTATTTCGCATAATTTCGGCAACTAGCGTAACGGTGAGTGTCCCTCTGAAAATCAGGTCGATATTGATTTTGCAATCAGGCTGCATTGCGGAATCATCACTTGCGAAAGGTGACACATTGCTGGTGGTTGAGAAGGCAATGCGGCAGTTAGCCTCCCAGAGCCTTTTTTGTTATTATTTTTTTGGGCTTGGTCTTACTGGCCCAACGTGCGCACGGTGCGCTGCACGTTGAGTCGTGCACCTCAAAACATCAAGTAATGTTTCGCTTTATTCTATTCCTCTGAACCCTACCTCCAACCTTTCTTTCTTTCACCTACCACAACTAAAATGACTGATCATAGCCAAAGTAACTCCTAACGATGCTCGTGTTCACTCACGAACATATTCTTCAGAGAGCGTATTGCTAGAGAGATAAATTTTGTCCATGCAGCGTTTTTTTCTGCACCCACTATTGCTGCGTTGTCTACTTTTAGTGACGGTGATGCTACATTATTCTAGAACAAGACGAAAAAACAAGCAACAGAAATTTGTAATTTCACGAAGCAGGGCACTTATTACTTTTCAAGACGCTTGACAGTGAAAAATGCGCACATGATCACCGCGAACGGGAGCGCTGAGTTATGAGTCAATACTTCCCAGCCAGTTAATTGGGATCGATTGCTTCTGATATCTGTTATGTACCTTTTTACACCTAAGGCGGAACATTTATCATTGGCCCCTTCTATTTGTAACCTCAGTAAGAAACCAGTTTGCCTGGGCGGAATGAGTAGCACACTGCAGTCACAGCGAACGCTAAAAGAGCAGCCTTTTACCCCCGTATTCAGAAACGCTGCTTGACTTGATATTAACTAGCCACCGACTTCAATGCAGCAAAAACGAGTTTCGAATGCTCTGTTTTTAGGCGGTGCCATGGCAGCACAAATACACAGACGCATTGCGAACGCGCTGCATTGAAGGCGGTTTCAAGCCAAGTTCAAGTCAAGTAGCGTTTCTGAATACGGAGGCACGGCCGGACTAGAAACGCACGTTCTCTGTCACGGTAGGCTCCTCTGACACTCCCCCACCGCACCTTTCCCTCTTGGGATGAATAAAGTTTTTCGCCTCCTCCTCACGGCATTCGCAATTCAGTTCCGAGCAATGGTAGCATTTCTCCGCGGTTAGAGTACAGTGCCTAGAATATAATTCTAGGCACTATATTTAGTGTCACTGCTCAACGCGAGGGGCACAGCGAGCCTGCCATAGGTAAAAGCGTTTTTGTCTACTACTTGGCGCGTGAAGATCTTTGATTTGTTTTGTTTTTCTCCGTTGTGCATCTACTTTTGCAAGGCCTGCAGTCACAAACGCAGTGGGGAGCAATGGGAAGGTCGCAGCGACAATACGATGCTGCCGCAAGAGGTGGAAACAGACGCACTGCGAAGGCCGTAAGACGGAACGCTCGCGTGCCTTTCCAGTCCGGCCGTGACGGAGGTTAGAGCCTCTTTACAGCAAGAGTTGTTACGAGATCACAACAGCGGTTGCGTGCGGCAGCACTTTTGCCCGCCGACGATGTCCTTAGCCGCTATTGCACGAAATATAAAAAAAGCTCAATAAATAAAAATATCAAGGACACAGTGAGTTGTAAACCTGCGTCCTGTGCGAGCAAGCCCAGTATTCCACCACAGAGCCACACCGGTGCTTGAAACTTCGTCGCGAAAATTTCCTTAGGCAGGCTTGATGTCGAGAAATTAATCGTGTTAGCAGCAGTTTTAGAGCAGGGAAGGAACATACAGGCATCCCGCAATGCGGATCGCGTTATCAGTGGTTCGTTCAATGCTCCTAGCTATTACGAAAGTTTCTTGCTAATCACATACACACTGTGGCACCTACCCACTTCAGCCATAACTCTTTATCGTCGTCAGCCGCTTCATAAAAAGTTTGCAGAAAACTACTTGCCAGTGCGTAACAGATACCACGTTTCTTCGAAGAATGACGTAGAATAGAGTAGTGAATGTCGGGCTACTAACCGACAATAGTAAATACCCAGCAAGTGTGCTTGTAGCAGATGCCCAAAAAGTGGGCATCTACCCCGCTGTGCACGTGATGACTGCAGATAGGCGTGTCAAGAAACGAAAGATTCAGAAATAGCCTGAATCCTCTCGTTTTAGTTGGTAAGAACACGAGCTCATAGAAAAAGAGACGAAAGGAGAACGCTTCACTTACAGCTTAATTTGGCTCAGAAGTACTGAACTCGATTCCGGGCCTACACAGCTGCTTTTAAGTGTGAATAGACTTTATAAGTGACCCCAAATCATCCACCATCGTCGGCGGCGTCCGCAGTCTTCTCTCTATCTTGAAAAGAAAGAGGACTTGGCGGGCCGCAGCGCGACGCTCTACCGAATAAGCCACGGACGCGACGCTGATATCGGTGTCGCTCCTCCGCTCTCCTCGCTCGCTGCAGCTGCGCGCGCACCCCTCTCTCTCGCGCGTCCGCCTTCTCTCTCAGTCTCCCGTCGAGAGCGGGTCGTGAGGGGGAGTAAAGCCAGTGAGTTAACGCAAACTCCCCCGTGTGATCAAATTGCGATTCCCAGGAACCATTACACCATAATGGCACCATAGTGTGAATAATAAATATAATAGTGCGAATTAATAAATACCCCTCATAGCATCACCCCGTGTATTCGCACTTAACCATGTTCACCCTCGGGGAAATGCTTGAGAGTTTTTTTAAGAAGAAAGTATTAAAAAACAATATAGTGCCCTTTGCAGAAACAAAAAACAAAGGGAATATTTACTGATATCGGTGCTCCTATAATCATCATCAAAATAATATTTCTTTTATTGTAAAGCTTGCTATACGAGAATAAATTACTTGTGATGGGGTCAGAATATATTGCAATGTAATATGTACAAGTCTAACAATGCGCTTTTATTGGAGATAAGAATGGATTCCTCCATGGCTTATAATATATTGCATAATATAGGCTTGGCGCGACTGCCAAGTATCCCCTGTGCAGGCTCATCTGTAGTGATCACCTTGCAGTTAATATCAGTTTTTTTTCAGAAGCCAATACAAATCAAATACTTACGTCAAATACCTCTGCAAATGATATTGGGAGCCAATACTAATACGAATCAGCTGATGAGGTTCAAAGTCAGCCGCTCTTGTACGTAAAACAAAAGCCAAGATTGTAACGTTCTCTCAAATGATGCACCCTGTTTACGGACTTGCCATGACTACAGCGCACGGGTTTTGTAAATGTCCGGTGCGTCACCAACTGCTACGACGTTATGATAACTTAATTTTTGCATATTACCTAATCACTTCGAATGAATACACAACGCTTTCTTAAAACAACAGCATATACATCGCAGTTCCTGATACGAGACCAACTTTCCAGGACTGAAAACAATTCGTCTTTATATATTTACACAAATGCTGCTGTTAGAATATTCTGCGGTATATTTACAAAATACTGTTAAGATATTTAATGTATGCCTTCCTCGGGGTATCGCTCTTTTTGTTGTTTTCCTGCAGACTTCATATATCCACTTGGCATGCTAGGCGCTCATTCTTCATAAACGAAAGAAGCAAACGCGGTAACCAGCGTTCGACCATTCAGCGGCGCTCACTAGAGCCAGCAAATATTTGACAGTGCCCGAAAGAACTTCGCAGAAGGGCTTCCTGCATTAACCATCAGACAAAGGAGTACGAGGAAAAAATAATTAAGGACTGAGAATAGCACACAGAAAATCGCGATGAATGAGGCTATACACCTCCCACGCCTTCTTTCAGTGAATTAGACGGCAATTTCAAGTAACCGGGGGGAATAAGAAGGTTCTTTGGGATCGAAGAGAAAGGTTAAGTATTAGTCATGTACTAAGGACATCTTGATGTGTGGCGTTTTTGTTTTCTTCTTCCACTCCTTTTTTTGAAGACGTTCTTCACGAAATGGGCACATCAGCTATTTCCTCCTAAAAGGATGAACGTTACATTCACTTTCAGTGGAGCCTCCCTGTTCTTCTACACTCAGGCTTTATTGAAGGTTGTTTCAAACATTGTTCCACGTACTCATTTACATTTGTAACTCTCAAACAACCGAGGCCAAGTGGGAGTCGTCTAACCGACTGTATATTCGAAACCTGTGTCACATTCGATTGTTAATCAAAATGACAAGAAGGCGAAAATGGAAGTTTGAGAGGGAAAAAACGGAAAATTTATAAAACAGGTTTTTGAACTCAGGCCAATGTATTGGTGTGTGAAGTAGTCTTTTGCAAAGCTAGAACTAGCCTAGAAGTTGTTCTAGCCATAAAGGAGACAAGCCCACTTCTCAGAACATGGGCCCAAGAACACGCACCCTACTTACGGATCTTTTTTTTTTCAAATGTTATAACACTGGTTAATTGTATTGATCTCTTAGTCCTCCAAATGTTTCTGTACCTAGCGTAATTTTGCACTTCGATCGAGATCAAGTCATTGCTAGCTTTCTGCACCTGAGACATCTCCGTTATTGGCACATTATGTCCAAGTCACGATGCCATGAGATGACGTCATCTTTTGACGTCGCAATATGTTATATTATACTGACGTCACTATGACCTCACAATAGCGCACGCAATGTTTTGAACCTGTTACTTCTTGAGGGGACAATGTTTTCAACGTTGACGCCATTAGGTGAATAATTATGTAATTATCATATTTGACATCCTTCGCGTTGACGCATATCATTAGTTTTCGGGTTTGATGAAGCACCAAGGGTTCCACCTTTATAACGGCAAGCAACCATCATAGTGAAATTTAGAAGCAGGGCAATTTCATTAGAAGAGATGATAATCTTTCTAATGCAGTAACCAAGATACATTGACAACAACCGAGCTCGTAGCAAGTTTGCTAGCCGTGGGCTTTATTAAACTATCGACGACGCCGAAAAAGCGGGTCGTAAGTAAACACTCTCTGGCGGGAATTCCATGTGTTTAAACTGCTATTTTAAGATATCTCGATGTGTGTATAGTATATAGTATAGTATATAAAAGAACTTTCAGAAGCTACGAAGTTACATCATCCAGTGGCAATTCAGTGGGTTCCCAGTCACTGCGAAATCAAGAAAAGTGATATGGCAGATGAGCAGGCAAAAACCATTCATCATTATATGCAAACTCTCCTCATTTATCTATCTTAATGTGGTATAAACGAAATTTTAAGAACTAAACGTGAATTATGCTTGTTCATTGGTTTTTAGACAAAACAAAGCAATCGATCCTGTATGTTGCTGATCCTAATCTTGAGGGCCAATTAGATCCTCGGCTCCCAAGGCATATCGACACTCTAATTCAAGGCCTAAGAATTGGAACCGCTTACACAAAGCACTTCCTCCATTGTATTCAGTGTGAAACATTTTCAGCATGTTCATGCAGCCAGGACGACGAGAATATATATCATATTTTGCTGGACAGTTCGAAACACAAAACATTCAGATAGCGTCTCGAACAGGAACTCTATACGCAAGATTCCGAGCGAACATCTACGTTGGAGAAGATACTAGGCCCATGGTGATCTATAATAAATCGCACAGCAGTGAAAGTGCTGCATTTTTTATTTATTTCGAAGGCACAAAAATTGTGACCAGCACTCAGTGAATAGGATTCAAAGCGAGGGTAGTGGCTATGTATTTGTTATGCCAAAATGTTAAGTAAACTTTTGGACTCACCGATGTAGGACTGTATATATGTTTATATGCTGTTTTGTTTTTGTGTTTTTTGTTACAATCGAGTGAAAAGGGGTAGTTGTCACCAAGCAATGGTGACAACAACCCCTTCGTTTATTTTTTGTTTGAACGGCAGATCACTGCAACGATGCTGCCAAAGAGCTTGTTGTCATCGTGAATATCGTGAGTGGACACGCAGAAATAAGCGCCCCATACGCGAGAAATAAACTTTGAAAGAGTTGACTGTTTGCGCCTGTATTCATCTGGTCCTTCCCTTGTATGATGTTTAGTTGTGCTCACACGATGGTTTATATGGCAAAACTCGCCCAACGGTCAACTATTTTGAACAAGCTACTCCACGCAAAGAATGAATGTTTGGTGGCGGAAAGAGACAAGAAACATCTGTTCGAAAAACAACGCTAGCGCAGGGATGTGACATATTATCTTTGGTCTCTGCCTTATACCAGTGACATGCGAATTGCGAATTCCTATTGAATTCAAGGAATGTTTCAGTATTCGAATCTATTCAGTAATAAAATCCTCAAATGTTCTCGAGTAAATTATTTATATTTTTTCTCTATTTGATGTCGAGCGGAAGGGGCCGATTGCCCTGTGCTTAGGGAAAAACTTGTATCCTACGCTGCCCAGAAATTTCTGAAAATTCCCCACAAGTACTGTAATCACCGTATGATTGGCAGCCCTGCTTCATACGCCCTCTGTAACCAACCAAGCGGTGCTGTTTTACAAATCCCAGCGACATGAAATTGTAACCCATAGGTGTGTTTTGGGAGAAACTTATTTTTTACCACGCGTAGCTATTTTTTTTTCATGCAAATGAAATCCGATAAGCCTTGGCTATTACGAAGCGCAGCTTAATCAATACTCTTCTACGCACCGGGTGCTTCATACAATCACAACCCTCGTTCATTATTAATACCGTTGTCGAATTTCATATCTTGAAGTGGTCGGCATAGCCTTGCGCATTCACTGCACGGTGAATACATTTTTGGCTTAGAGGTTTTAAGGTGCTGCTTGCTTCTAATGATGCAGTTCAGGCCGAGCAGAACAGGCCCAGCGCACGGGAAGGCCACCTTCCTGGGCGGGTGATGAGCCATGATCAAGAAGTCTAATTTATGTAAAATAGAAAGCCAGACACTTGATAAGTAAGAACTTTGCGTTAGCAAATATATTACGCCATAGCCTGTAGACGAAAAACTGTAGACAAGTTGCTAATAGCTCTTGGTCGTTTCGATTGCTCTTCATTTCAGTCTACGTGTGCAGCGGCGTATTATTCCATCCAATGTGGCGTTGCAAATGATGCCGAGAAAGTATTTAGAGCCTCAATTAGAACGGGATGAACAAAAAGAACTACACGAGCCCCGGAGAACCTATCAAACTTGTTTCAGTTATCCACCTATTTAATTCCTTCCAAACGCATGTTAAGCCTTCCCAATGCAGAGCTTCTCGGCGGGCCTTGCTCGTCACTTTGTGTTGTTCTCTACGCAGCTCTGCACTTGGGATATTTTGTTTGATAAGGTGGCGCGTTAAGAAATCTGCTTTCGTAGACGTCCAGGCTGGCACTGGCATTTCCGAACTTTTTTGCGGGCCCCCACATGGCGCATTTCCAAGTCCTTTGTTTTCCTGCTTCATTCCGCGACGTTTGCTAAAGCAAATTTCATACTCGTACAACCGATTTTAATGTTAGTGGCAGTGTTCCTTCTCGGAAAACTGCTACATGACCGTGAAGTTGCACACTCTGAACACATAAAGGAAGTAGCTCACTGTGAATCAACAGGCCCACTGAGCAAAGTTGACCCAAGAATAAAAAAAAACACTCGTGGCCGCTCAAGGGAGAAAACTAAACATCCTCACAGGGAGGAGAAATTCCCCATCCGCAAATTGGAGAGCCAGCTCCACGAAAACCTTGGAGCAGAACAATTCATTTACTTGCGCTTCCCCGCCGCAAAGATCCGGCCCTTCTGCGGCGCTCCCTTGAGCCATGAACGCAGTTGCCTATGAAGGTCCATGCTGGAAGGCCATGCATCAAGATCCCTTGGCGCATTCCCCGGGGAACCCTCCGACCCTTCCCCTCTGCGATTCTCGGCTGACCACACAGAAATCAGTGACGCGTAAATGGTGGAGGCCACTGAGCTTAATGAACGTCTGGACCGGACCAGCGTTGGTGAGGGACAGGTCTCTCTTGAGCGATGTGTATCGAAGCCGTGGTGTCACAGCTCCCCGCTGCGTTCGCAACAGCAGTCCACCATAAATCTGGCCCCTTCAGCTCTCTTTCTGTATAATGTGCACTGCACGCGGCTGTCGTGAGAATACGTAAACTTCTATGGCGTTTCTGTGCGTCGCTTTGTTTTTCACAATATTTTGCATGCAATGCCGCATATCAGCGTAATGCACGGACTCGAACGTTTCTCTGAATGACTTACATCCAACCTGATTCTTGACATCTGCAATAAAAATTCAGTTTTACCATTGCGCTCAGTGTGGAAATCTCTAATAAGAAGTAAGTCTATTAAACCATTCTCCAGCTAGCCCAAGTAACGCGTTTTCGTAAACATATCGATGCATTTATAAGAAGAAAAGTCGGATCTTTTCTGCGTGTTTTGAACAAATGTTTTCAACGACTGTGCTGTGAAAAGCTTCATGAGAAATTTTATTTACATCAATGTGGTGTCAGTGTATCTTTTTTACCGCAACTCTTTTATGGCGCCACATGCCAGCACATTTGTGAGAGCTTGTAAATTGAATTACCGAAGCTAGGTTTGGCCCTAGGAGACCGCCTACACTGTCCAACGTAATGGAAGCAGTGTGACGTTCTACGAAGCTGTGACATGCACGGTAACGTGTTCGGTCGCTTAGTATATACAATATCATGAAAATCTAACTGTCCTGATTGTACTGATGTTCACCTTCATGATTCAGCATGAAGTTTGAAAACGTCTCGCTCCTTGTACACTCACTTTTTATATTCCTGTTCGATAAGTAGTCAACGAAACAGGTCTACGGTACAAAGCATTTGGGCCACAATAGTTTTACGTCTTTGTTCGTACACCTTAAAACAAGATTTTTGTGGTTTATGTTAGCCAACAGCTATTACACGTTACAGAAACAAGCTAATGTTTGCTTCCAAAACGTTTTCTTCACTTCTTCTTACATTCGACGAAGGCGTACTTTACAAAAGCTTTCGCCACTCTCATTCTGCAGAGCTCAAAAATTCGAAACTTGTCAGCTTTACCCGGGGTATTACGATGTTGATGTTTTCACCTAAGTGTCAAGCCTAATGATTGTTTAGCGAACTGGATGCGCGGGAAGAACACACACACGAAGCAAAAAGGAGGCACATAGCACGAGCGCTCACTCAGAAATGCATACTGCACTGAACTGCACGCTGCACTAAACAATTATGAAATACCAACATGCCCAGCTTTCCATCCTGTTGCAATGCAAGCGTAACGACAACGACTCACTGGTTCAGGTAACCTACGGGTGAGAAAAGAAATATTGCTAGTTGCGAAAGCATTGCTTTTAGACTGAAGACATGAACCCGCGTAAAGGAAACTAGCAAAAGCGGCTAGGGTTTGGTAACAAAAACATGCGCACGGTGAGCGCAGCGAAACAAATATAACACCTTGATCCTAGGGGTAATAAACGCTTGGTTCTTGACCAAGAATGGCATGAACCATAGAATTGAATACGTGGATCTCCAGCTATTTTACTGATGTCCTTCATTCGTGAAGTGGTGGTCAGATTAAACAGCTCTGCGGGTAAGTCACCTAGAGTCAAATCATTGTGTGTGCTGCCTGTGTATTGCATTTTGTTTTCGTGTAATTACGCGGCGTAGCTAGAGATATTCTAAGAACTTCAGAAGTAGTAATAGCATTATCCGTGTGATAAATTACGTGTCTCTGAGAAACCTGTGTCAATTCTACGCTCTATTGTGCAGCAAGCTCTGCTAACCTGAAAAGGATCACATTAGGCAGCCGTGGCAGGTGACTGCACAGAACGAACTTAACCTTAGCAACACCTTACTAGGACAGGATCGTATTCCGTGAGCACTGTAGTGTGTCTGAGCACACAAAATCTTGCCTAAACAATCTTCCTAATGGTCGAGAATACCCGATCTAACGGACTAAATTCCTAACGAAGCTCCGTCACTGTAAATAAATGAATGTGCTACATCGCCTGGGCCATTAGGCTTAATGGTGAAGCCAATCTTTCTTCGGGCTTGAGACAGGTTGCACAGAAAAAAAGAAAAACCCCTTATCGATTAGTAATTGCAGCTGCGTTTTTCCTAACAAGAGAATGAATGAGACCTGATCGGCTTTACCCAGTGCTGTCTCTTCACCTCTGCTTAAACAGCAGATTTGTTTCTGCAACTACAGCCACGTCATGGCGCCACTGGAGGCATACATCGATTCCAGTCGTTCATTCGGGTTCACGGGTCGCAAGTTGTTAGTGTTCCCTTACCTCACGCTGCAATCAATCTCTCTTATGAAACTGGATTCATGCGATGTCGTTCAAGTTGTGATCACGAGCAAACTAGTAGATACATAGGCGAAGTGTGATATCGAATACCCTGACCCCGTGAACAATACATCGTAACCTCCTGAGCAATACGTTATATGTTCTTCGGCTTGCACTGCAATAACGATACGTAAACGCATCCTCCTGAAAGCTTGCCGACTGAAACGCTGGCGTACGCCTTAAGGGACGCAGTGTTCTCTTTGAAGGTGTCCAGTGGCATAGTGTGCAAGGCGTACAATAATTTGCGTGTACCATGTTCTCGCATGCGTGGAAAGGAACTGCAGATAGCGTTGACTTGTTTGACCACGTATGTTCAAGCTTGCTACAATTACCTGCATAGTTACGAGCACTGAGATTAGGAGGAGGAGAAAGAAAGTTTAGGCGGAAAGACAGGGAGGTTAGCCAGTTCTTAGACCGGCTGGCTACCCTGTGCTGGCGAAAGGGGTGAAGAGAATGAAAGATGTTAAAAAGAAATGTTGCGAAGATAGAGAGAAATTACAAAAAAAAAATGCGACAGAGAAAAGGCAACATCAAAGAGTATAAGACACTAAAGTCTGTCTCTGAGGCCAGTTGTCCGCAAATAGTGCAGCAAAGCTTTCAAAGCCTTCTGGGCTGAGGATGGGCTCGGCCAATGACCCAGTATCCTTTGTTTCGACAAAAACCGATCATCTAGTCTATCAAGAGCTGCAGTGAGTTCTTGAGATTATGTTACCATAGAAGGCATGGGGACTACTGCCCGGCATGAAAAGGTCCTCAAGTAGTGTTCACAAGCTCTCGAAAAACGGTTTACCAAATAACAACCACTATCAAGTTACATAACACTCTTTAAAAGGTTTAGAGCTCATCTTAAGGCCTCCCTGTTGCGTCTTTGACTTAAGTGAACGTTAGGCTTCATAATTTGAGGATTAATTGATAACTCAAACTCTAGGCTCCAAGACCGTCTCTTGACATACACCTTCGGCTGTCATCTTGGCTAGTGTGATGTTTTTAATATTGGTTAAGTGGTTCCCAAAGTCTATTTCGCAATTTCATATATGTGTTATCTCACTGCAACAGTCACTCCAGTTACATACTCTGTTCAACGATGTTCCACCATAACTAAATTCCACCTTCCTCCCAAAAACTTCATAATAAGGACTGTTATTTCCTACGCCTAAAATGTACTGGCCCACGATGCTCATGGAACAATATGCGTCACAATTTCTTCACACAGCCCCTACCACAAAGTCTGCCCTTGTTAAATGTATTCTCTTATTACATCTAAGCAAACAAAATGTGCTTCTTATTCACCTCTCTGTTTTGCACACAATGTTCAACTAGAAGTCACTGATAAGGCTTAATGCTCACGTGGTACAATCCCACGTGATGCTCACGGCAATTTCATGTGATCCTTGAAACGCAATCATAGGAGAAGACTACCTTTAATTACCACAGATGACGCAATTCAAGTGTACAATGAAGCTACAGAGCATTACTCGTGTGAGCATCCTAACTGCGCCCCCCTCACCCGCGTCCACGGCATCACTAATCCAGGTTTTTCAGTAAGGGAATCAAGGCCACTGGTAACAAAATACAATGACCTCGAAGCAAGTGGGCCGGACGAGATCTTCGTAAGTACTGGCAATTTAGACTCACTTGACCATATTTATTCGTTTGTTCATTCTGCTTTTCTGATCAGCCTAGCCTTAAGACCCAAGAGATCTCGCCGAAGTTTCATGTGCTTCATTGATCTATCCGCAAGCCACAATACGACTTATTCTTCCGGAAACACGCATCGATTAATCCCAAATCTATCCCTCCGACCGTCCCATCTGTTATTAATTTCCGGAGCCCTCCACTACGGCGTCTCTCATAATCATATAGTGGTTTTGGGACGTTAAACCCCACTTATCAATCAATAAATCAATCATCTGTTATTTCTCTGTGTGATCGCTACCAATCATTGCTACCGATGTGAGGTGCTGAGTTCATTGCGTTCCTTTTTTTTTCGCCCTGCTTGCTATTGCTGTTTTTGTGGCTCCCGCACGCAGATCTACGGGTTATCATAAACACCATGCTTTCCCTGAATGCAAAATTTCCCGTTCCCTGGAGCATCAGCAATGCTATGGGACTAGGCATAACGGAAGAGACCATGTGCATAAATGTATAAAAGTTTGCTTCTTCAACAGTACTTCAATTAGTCTGAATATTATTTTTACCTCGTAGAACGTGTTAAGCCGTAATGTATATTTACGTAGACTTTTGCGTATTTGTTTCCGATTTAGCTGATAGCCTCATTTGTACATTTAGTCCAGTTTGGTTATAAAAAAGGATTGTTGCCTTTAGAATTGGTGGTACAGCTTATTGAAGAGCTTACGCCGAGTGGAAGATGAGGACGCAAGTGAAGCCCAACAGGTGGTACACACACACACACACAAACATATATATATATATATATATATATATATATATATATATATATATATATATATATAATATTTGAGATTCACTGAAGGTATGTTTCATGAGGGGTCTGATTACCCTTCAAGTAGCGCCCACGATATGTACTTGGAAATTTGTCTCTACAACCGTCGACAATCCCAGACCTTCTCGCATATCCATTGTTGTCTACTGAGCACACAAAATGGCTACGTGTGTGGTAGAGGAGAGCCGGCAATCCTACTATTTCAAAGCTTCACAATATTTTGCTTATCGTTACAGTTAATAGTTTATGCTACAAAAAGTGCCAAAATCTATTTTGAACAGCATCTCACTCACTCAATTACCAGAGATTCCATAACACGTGCCCATATTTAGGGAGAAACCCTTCCAGGCACAAACACAAAATACAAACCACCGGACAGCATAGAAGTGCTTCCGTTTAGCATCAACACTAAGGCGAAGGCTACGGGGTTTCCGGTGAATTACATTTTTCAACCCAGAAAGTTATTAGATGCGACTGAGTGCAACACTGTAGGGGGCTGAAGAAAACTCGCTTGCTCTAGTAAAAGGCATGACATCCGGAGGAACTAAATGTTCTTGGCACTACTACATTAATCCAGTGCATTATTTAGGCTCTCAAGTCCCTCCTTGCTCGCGCTTCACTTTGTTCCCGCCACACCACTGTGCCACCGTGGCTATACAGAGATTCTGGCTATCTACTTCTGGCGACGGGAACTCGAAGGACCTGTGACTGCCAGACTTAATAAGTGCTTATCTTTCTTTACCGAGCTGTTTTGTTGCAACTGTGTGGGAAGCATTAACCGGGGTCTGGGTAGTCTTACTTAGTAAATTTTAGTTGGGACCGAAAGAATGGTTCTCGTGAAGCAAAGCTGGTTTGGTTTTTTTTATTTATTGGCATGATTTTTACAAATAGCTTGACCACCATGGTTACGAAGCTGAAATGCTAATGGTATTAAGAATACTTTTTTTCCTAAACACATCGGAACATCTTTTTGTTGATCTGGAATGTATACAAAACACAGGAAATTCTGGTTGATGTAACTGGCCTTGACTATCACAGAAAAGTATATTTAGCGCGAGTGTGACAGTTGCAACCTCGTGTTATGTGTGGACACAATATGGTTAATATGTAACCGTTAATGGAATGTCCATTCAATGTCAAAGCAGTTAATCATGCAAGTACGTGCAGTGCGTAGTTATTCTAGTTTTGAAAGTTAGTTGAGTGGCATACGCAAATACATGACGGGAAAATTTGTTGCAATGAAGATAGAAAGCAAGAAAACAAAATGGAGAAAGTTGGGAGGTTAACCAGAAACATGTACTGTTGGCGATCAAACCCTACGCTTGGAAAAATGGAAAATGAACAGAGAGATTAGAGAGAAAATAAAAATGGGAAGAAAAAAGGAAATAGCGAATAAACGCACACGTGTCACGTTCACTATACAAAAAAAGGCATGCGCACAGTGTAGTCCTCAAAACGTTCGGAGGCTCTAAAGATTCGGCTTTAGGAGTTGAACGTGATAGCGATATCCTGTTCATAGTGCGTACTTCGAGCACTTTTTTTTAGATCTTCAGTCTAACGCTCTCCCAACTGAGCTATTTCGGCATATACCTATACTTTGAACACATAGTGCATGAAACTTTTTCGAGCTTGCTACGCACCCACTACGTGGTCCTAAGGTTGCAGTATCCTGTATGCATTTTGTAGTGCGTGACTGACTGTAAACCATGTGAAAAATCACATGGTTTATAGTCACATCACATCTTCTGACGCCCACTGGCAATGGGCGTTTGTGCCACGCATTATTGCTGTAATATTTACTGTTGATTTTTCAAGCATGTACACAGGGCGCGTGTGTCTGTAAGGCATGAAAGCTACTTTCACTGTATTTTTAAGCAGATAAAGGTTATTTTTACTCTATTCAAAAGCACACACGTGACGGTGTGGTAGAACGTATACACTTGCTACGCAAACCACTCGAGATCTATCACCACTCGAACCCAAACGACTTAGATTGGGTCCCCACTATCGCCAAAAATTTTTTATCATTTATTTTATTTGCATCGTTCTCAATTTCTCGCTCATGCATAAGATTATTTTCGCTCAGATTAATGACTCCGATGCCAAAATTTACGCAAAACGAGCTCTTTACGCTATTGCGTTTAAATCACAGTTTTGTAATAGCTTTGTGGGGTCACAAGATGAGCCGACGGTGTATCAACAGCTTCGCAATGAAGTCATTTAGATTGCCTTCTGCGAAAAATTCTAGTGAGAGCAAGAAGGTTGCCTTTTTGCCGTCAAACGAATCACTGTTTGCATGAGAAATCTTTCAATGCACTTTGAGGTCTGCTGGCAATGCCTTTTGTTGAGATCAATTTTTGTGTCCACTCTTCGGCCAAATTTACTGCAGTCTTGGGCTGCGCTTCAACAATTTGCAAAATATTTCAATGGTAACGAGTTTTTCGACGTCCTAGTTTGATTATTGGTAACTATTTTAATGGTAACGAGTTTTTATTAAATGTCTCGACGATAATCAAGACATTCAATAAAAACTCCTGTTACTGCTATTTCTCGGTGTAGATTGCATTGATGTATGTTATTTGCGTTTTGCATTTACTGTTCCTTCTGTTCTTTTTAGTGTGTTTGTGAATACAATTCTAGCACTTCGCCCCCTTTCGCCTGACAATACCGACTTTCCTTTAGGATACTTTTGATAAAACCGGCATATTTCGGTTTCTCGACAATGACAAAAATTTGCCTACGAATACAATTTTATTGCTGGAATCAAAATAAATAAATTAGTTGTCCCCATTTGTTCCTGGAGAATGACCTTTTTTGAATACAGATAGTATACTGTTTAAGGGCTCGTTCGTTTTGTTAGGAACAATATTATTGAGAAATAAGTTCAACAGCATTCATTTCCATCTCGTGATTTAATGAACCTTCATATTTTAATAATAACCTTGATTTTTTTTTACATCTAAGAACCTCTTTTTACTCATATCAGCAGTCTGAGTACTTTTACTGCAGGGCAAAGGCGTCTCCCATGATCCGCCACTGAAACCGGGTCTGGTACGTTTTGCTGTCACGTTATACCTGGGAATTTTCTAATCTCATCGGCCCACCTAACTTTCTGTCTCCCTTTCGTGCGTTTGCCTTCTCTGGGAATCCAGTCACTTACCCTTGCTGACGAGCGGTTATCTTGTGTGCGTGCTGCCTGCCCAGCCCATGTCTATTTTTTTTCTTCTTGATTTCAACTGTGATATTCTTAACTACGGTTTGTTCCCTGACCCACTCTGCTCTCTTCTTGTCTGTTAATGTTACACCTATTTTTTTTTTTGTTTCCATCGGTCCCTGCATCGTTAATTTAAGCTGAACCCTTTTCGTAAGCCTCCAGGTTTCTGCTTCATTGTTAAGCACCGGCAAGGTGCACCTGTTCTGCACTTTTCTCTTGAGGGTTAGTGGTACTTTACCATTCATGATTTGAGAATGCTTGTCGAATGAGATCCACCCCTTTCTTATTCTTCCAGTTATTTCGCTTCGATTGTTCGGCTCCTCGGTTGCTACCTGTCTTGAGTAGAATTATTTTTTTTTACAATTTCCAGCGTCTCTTCACCTATCGCAAAGCGTAGATTTCATCCAAGACTGTTGCATATTATTTTTATGCATCTTAACTTTCAGACATATTCTTCTGTTTTCTTTCTCTGGTACAGTAATCATGAATGTAATTTACCAAACTACGTCAATGTACTGAAGTCAAAGTATCACTTCAAACTGAGTGATAAATATTTTTGCACCTGCTATACGCATTTGCGTGTATGATTTTCCTAATCCCAACCATTATTCATCTGTCTCTGGACTTGACATATTCTTTACAATATTCTCAACTTTGTCGGGTTTTTCCGTCAGATATATCAGACACAACAAAGATTTTTATATTTTGCAGTCACACATATAATTTCAAGCTGCATTACATAAAAATAACAACCCCAATATGACCACAATTCTCAGGATATTATGCTGTCTTAAATTTCAAGTTATTTTTACGTGTGAATCCAAACGGTACGTACACACGCACTAAATTATTCATGTAAGTTTGATTACAACAAATTGCACTTTAAATTGTCGCACTTCCTAGTGAAGAATTGTCTGGTATACACAGTTGAATTTACCTAATTTTTGCATTGCCGCCAAGTTTTCCTTAAATTTGAAGAACCATGTGTGTTTACACGCGGGCTCATGAGCTCAGGAGACGCCGATGGCTTTGGGCGAGCCAGCAGTCTTTACGCTTTCAAGTGACCTCGTTGGCGTTTTGCATTACCGGGAGTAATGCAAGGTAACGAAGTTTCAAAGACTATTGTCCTATCGTTTTTGCAGGCTTACACTGATTAGTAGTATAACAGTCGTATGATAAAATATAGTGCATTAGCGCCGGCTCGCGCATGAGTTTCGTTAAGAGAAATTGAATTATAGAAAGTTTTCCCAGCGCTAATCTACCCTCTATCGCTGAACAACTAAGATCAGTGCAGTTGGCAGATGGTACACGCTTTTATTTATGTATGCCTCGAAAGTGAGAATCAACTGTTCTTTTTTCTGGAGGAGCTAGGGGGTAACGAGTTCTTGGGTGGTAATTTTAACTAGAAAAACAGCACAAAATCGCCAATCAATTATGCTCACAACACCTACACTCTATGCTTCTTTTGGACGGCGGCTCTAAGCGTGAACATTCACCTGTGCTACAATTCGTGATTGCAAAATCAATACACGCGTAATTCCTGTTACTCACACTGCCGTCCGTACAGGCAGGTTCACAATGAGGATCCAAAGAGATAATCACAAACACGGGAGTAATGTCCAAGAGGAAGCGAGTACGAGTAAATGTGGAAGGAGTGAGAAAGCCATGCCATTCTGTAGGAGGAGATTGTGGAAACGTGGCGACGGAGGTTTCGTGACAAAAGCCGTTTTCCCGGTCACCGTACGGGAACCCTGTTCTGGTTGCAGATGCGACTGCTGATGCGACTGCCGATGCAAAGAGAGCTCAAATGCAACCTTGAACGCCCCCTGGCCAGCGCAGCCAGTAAGATGTGCATGCGGGTCACACCCCAACCCTCTGCGGGCTAAATTTATTCGTGCATTTTATTTCCTTCGTGATGTTCTTCTGAGCACAGGCAGTTGAGATTACGGCACTACTACGCTACACATCTGTCTTGTTTGCATTTTTTTTTGCAGCAGCAGCAGCTTTTGCTATTATACGTGTGCGAACAACTCATACAGGCGCTGATGCTCTCGGTTTTGGTCGACAATATGTAACTGTGTTGAAAAAAGCACTTTGCATCTATCAAAAGCCGTCCTTACAAAGCGCCGTCACGTTAGCAGTGTTTGTGAGAGAATGTTTTAGCCGATTGCGATAGTCAGGGTCATCTACATCTAAGGCAAGTGGCATGTCAGTAGAAGGTTATGTTTATTACACGATTCGAGAAATCATTGTTGGGCTTTTCGACACTAACATTACACGTAATTCAAATTTCTCTCGTGAAGTAGAATATTCTCGTTCTGCTGATTTGATTAAAAGTAAACTGATTACTTTATATTTACACCCATGGAATATCATTATCAAAGTAGGCAGGCGAATGAAAAAGTGCACTCATTGAAATATTTGTACATAATATGACAAGACACTGCCAACCAGTCTCACAGACATTTCTCAAGACTAGCCGGATTCCCGAACTCAACATTATTCGTCCCCAAATATTACAAAGAAACAATGTTGTCACTATAGTGCTGTCCTGGCCGGCATTTGCGCGTACTTGGATGGGCCACTTAAGGCACCACATTGAAATGAGTAGAAACATGGTGCCATTTGCATCTTCTAAGATGCAGATGAAAAATTAGGACGAATAAAGTGAACAAGCGAAGGATGTTGACCAGAAAATAGATTCGTTCCTCGTGAAGTGCTGCGTCCCTGGAACAGAAAAATACAACGCAGCGGTAAAAAAAGTGAGTGAAGCGTGCGAAAAGTGCTCAATAGGCTAAAATTAGACTTTCTCTGAACCGATGACCTCCATAACAGTCATAAGAGCTCTATAACAGTCTTAAGAGCCCTAATAAGGGGTTTTTCATTATTTCCAAGTGTCCCTCTTCTTGATATGTTTATTTTTATTTTACTTTTTTTCCTCTTTCTTGAGCTGATGCTTTTTTTTACATTGGATCACATTGCTCTCGTGACACACCTCGTAACATTGTTCGTCATATTCACATTGATGTCATATTTCTTCTATGAAGCCGCATGGGAAAACTTGTGATTTCTCTCCTGTGGTCCCTATTGAAATCGCAGTATCTTAGCAACTTCCTTTGGTTGAACAATCCCTTCGCTATTTGCAAAACAGTTTTCCGATTGCCATTCATTCTCACATTACGCTCCTCATTCATATTTGTGTGAATAGAACTAATAGATGTGGTGGCTGCCATGCGAATGGCTACTTATATCTTACGAAGATTGATTTAATTTATCCAATGCTTTCACACTGTTCTACACTTTATTCATCATCACCAACTTGCAACTGTCCAATCATCTTAACATTTGACGTAATGTTGGTGTCTTATTGCAAAAATTAAAAACAGCGAGTAAAATATCGACATCAATTTGCAACATAATTTGCGAAAAGTAAGTACCTGATGCCACAGCCAAGACATTCAGTAGTACCGCTATAGACAACCATGTCTTCAAGCTATCGTGCATTATCAGGATTGAATTGCGGGATGGCACTTGAGTTTAAGAAAATCTTTTCCCGAATGGGCGTCTTACGAGCGTCTTTCGCGGAGAACCTCTCAAGAATTCGCAGATAGTTCGAAGGCCTTAAATTACCTAAGTCGGAGACATTGGAACGCGAGGATGGCTGCACGTTCGCGATGACACTAATTATATCCTGCAAGCTGTTTCCCAATGGCGACCGTAAACATCGATTGGCACCCGACGGAATGCGTTGCTGTCTCTGACTATTTCTCTCTCTCCCTCTTAGCCCCTTCCTCGCCTTCAAGAATGCGTTACTGTCTCTGACTTTCTCTCTCTCTCTCTTAGCATCTTCCTCGCCTTCGCGAAAACTCTCATAGGGGAAGTTTACGTAGTATGTTGCAGCGATTTCAAACACTACCAAGCACCTGAGCAGTGGTTGATGTCTGAGGTCAAACATGCTAAAGGTTGGAACGCAGTCCTTCTTACTTTCTTTAGATACATCTTCCCTTCTTTACACGTTTTTTTTTCTATCAGCAAGCAAAACCTTGAACCCTTTGTTACGCAAGAGATCTACTATTTTACACATAAATAAGGAAAGTACTTCACTGCCTTTCGGCATTAAATTTAGCTGAACAATCATCAACAATGAAGAGGTTTTACGTAACTAAAAGTGCCTTTTTTGAGTAACTATGCGGCACGAATCAGAAAACACATCTGTCTTTGTAGTTTGTCGTCCAGACTTCTCTTTGGAGAGATAATAACCTGTCGAACGAGAAATCCCACAGAAGTCGACGTCTCAATGGGTGAACTTGCGTTCGTCAAGGCTGTCATGAAGGGAAAACAGTCCTATGGTTAAAACGTTGCTCCAGCGACGTTCCATCGTTCTAAGACTTGACAAGGCTTCATGACTTCACCTTCCCCTATGCGTCTGTTTTTGTCTGATGACTCATGTATTATCGATAAAACTCGTCGACATTTTTCGGTACTTCATTGGATGTCTAACGAAAACAACCAATGTCATCTTCGTTTGAAATGAGTTATTGCCTCTTTCCTTGACATTCCCACGCATTCATATATCGCCCACGAACACTTGTTGCGCCTCTACTATTTCTTTCTCTGCCCTTCACCTGCTCCAAACAATAAAGCAAGTCTTGTCGTTTGATGTGTTTTTCTCTTGATAATACTTTCATTATTCACAAATTTCAAGTTTCTAGAATTCTAAGTGACTGTAATTCTTTTTTAGGTCACTCTTCGTAGTATGCTCGTAAAATTATCATCGCTCAAGTGCAAGGTAGTGAACAAGACGTATGTTGTTTGCTTATCAATTTTCCTATGAATCTGTCTATATATATATATATATATATATATATATATATATATATATATATATATATATATATATATATATATATATATATATATATATATATATATATATGTATATATATATATATATATATATATATATATATATATATATATTTATATATATATATATATATATACATAAATATATATATATATATATATATATATATATATATATATATATATATATATTTATATATATATATTGCTGTCTCTTTTATGTTTGCCGCTTTATGAGGTCAAGTCACAGACGTAAACTTAATGTCATTCCATTCTTTACAGGTATACCTTTGATTTGGGCAGCTAGATAAGACCACTATCACTACCTGTTCTAGAGATTACTCACGCAAGGCAAGTTACGAAAAAGAGGCCACGTTCTGCTCATGCGTAAGTTGTTACCTGGTTGCTCACAAATATCCACCTAACTGTCGGTGGCCAACCTGTCCGCGAAATATTGTGCTTCTCGCAAGATCTTTTCTACACGGTATTTCAGACATTTATGTAGTTTTTTTTGCGTTTATGTCTCTTAATTGACGCATGCATTTTGTCTGAAACGCTACAAGGTTTTGGTCAATTTGTAAGTAGTCATTGTAGCGATGAACTGTTTTGGTGATTTGTCCATGTGTTGTGACGAGAGAAAGATCCCAATGGTCAACTTTTTTATTTCTTTCGGGACCCTGTGAAATACGTCCTCATCTGTTAGTTTTAGTGGTAATTAGGAGTACCAACGCCCGCGACTCTTAATCAATATAGTAAGGAAATGGTAATTTCCAGAACGCAGTGATCACTACCAAATATTTTACTCAAGTTGCGACAGGCCGGTTACTTCACTGTCCTGTTCAATGCAAAAACAAAATTGAAGTTTAGGCTAAAACAGAGTTCTAGCTGGCCTGCTGACTTCACTGAGCAGTGAGAGGGAGTGTGTGGGACAAGTTGAAAAGCGTCATCCCGGTCTCCGAAAAGACTTAGTACCCCAATTAGGTATGACTGTTATCGCAGTCATCGGTTCACAGCAAGTCCGATTTTAGCTTGCCAAACTATAGTGGGACAAAACATTCATCGATTAGAAACAATTTAACTAAATTAACCTTAGGGTGCATCAATCAGAGAATTTAAGTTCAAGGCGTTAGTTTTTTTTCCTAATTAAAAGTATGTTCGGTCCTTGGCTTGCCCACTGAACGAGCTTATGTTACCTAACGATCAATAGCAACGCAATGATTAGTATTTATGACACCAATTCAAAGCGTGCGTTCGCTTATTCTCCTCTGTTTTGTTCTGTTCTGTTCTAACTGTTTTGCTGTGGAGACGTTGAGGCCCATAATGCCTCGGCTACTCCATATCAATAGGTTCTGCAGCGAAAAAAAAAGAATACTGAAAAGTACCCAAAAATGAACAATCCGAAATAAAACATAATAACACACTGAAATCAGTTGAAATATTATGCCGATGAACAGTTTGCTTGAAGCAATTCAAACTATCATAAACTGTCCACACGCATAGCTTCCTTTTCTACGGCCAGTATATGCACTAACACATTTCATATATTCTCCTCGACAGTGTAATTTCTTAATATTAACGTTTCGAGTCATTTCGACTCTTGCAAAAGTGCGGGAGTTTCTCAAAAACAAAAGACCAACTTGGGGAAGCAGGGGTGTATTTTTTTATTGTTTTTATTGAGAAACCATATTTCAGTCTGCATGCAGAATATAAAGACCTTAGTTTAGGCTATAGAGCCCGGACAAAAAAAAACTGCAGATCACCGCGTCAGTTTCAAACTTTACATGTTGACAATTCTTCGTCTCCAGTGCAAAGCCTGAATGCTGGGCGTTTTCATAGTCTCTGCAAAAGCGGCACAACTAGTCAACCAAGTGAACGAGTGCCAAAACGCATAGAGCTGCACGGTAATTTTTTTATTAAAAGCATGAAGTTTCACAGCCTCGCCGTGGTATTGTAGGACGAAAAAAGAGAGTTATTCATTGCATAGCTTACCCGTAGGCTAGTTTTGCGCCGCAATGCAAAAGACTGCTTAACGCACTTGCTGTATATAACTCTTCATTTCAGCGCAGCGTCCATGAGTTCAATTTACAGTACCTTTCGGTTCAGCCATATAAGATGCAATCTTTTTTTATTTTTCTTCTTGTTGGTCTTTTTCTAAGCTACAGAAATGTCTTGAAAATACTAAAAGCAAAAAGAACGGGCTGAAATAAATGATGAGAATGGTGTTTGGAGACCTACGAAATAAAATATGGGATATTCTACGCTCCTGAGTGTCCCCTTGGGAGTCAGCCTAGATTTAGGTATTCATTGAGGCAACAATAAAATACCCGCTGGAAAGAAAAACGACACCTAATCGCTCTCATGAATCAACCCGCTAATGCCTTAAGAGCAGCGAAGATATGTGATGCAGTGAACTCTTACAATGGACTATGAAAGAAAAAGGTCACGTCCCTCTCCCCCTAATTCGTTCGCTTCTTGATGTTTTCACAGATTAGCATCTATGAATGTTTTATCATCTCTCAGTTCTCGGGATTGAGCAAGCATGTATGCTCTGCGAACCATTTGTTCTTGTATTATCATCACCTCAATTACTCGAACGTTGTTAATTTTTTGTCTTGGTTCCCTATATTCACATACTTCACTGCCTTGTTTACTGAATGCATGAGTACTTCCTTTTATTACAAGTGCAAAATAGTCGGAGAGCCCAATACATTAAGTGCCAGCTTCAGGCGGCCCAGAAAAAAAAATCTTGCAGGAAGCTTTCTACATAAGATCGCGGCATATAGTTTCAAGCTATCCTTCGTGTTCGACAGTTTTTGCTGTGTAGACATGTTATGCGAAGATACGCCATTTCTAATGGCGATCACAGCAAAGGCACTGTCTTGTCTTCATGAATCATAATCATAATCTGTCTTTATACTCTTTCTTTCAAGTGAAACTCAATCTAAAATCGGACATTTTTCGTTGTATGTTCTGTTCCAACGAAGATGAATCGCCAAGCTGTCTTACTGATTCGAGAGGCATGTGGCAAACACTTCATTTTCACTAGACTTCGTAAAAGTTTCACATGGATGGCGAAAAAGAAACAAAAAGAAACGAAACACCTTTATGTGGCTGTTAAGCTAGAACTCTAAATGGTTTTCTTTTCGCTTATTTCTACAACTACAGCTTTTACGCTTGCCCGCGAAGTCTGCAAATATTGGCTGCTATGTTTACAAATTAAATGCAAGCGCAAACCAAGAACCAAGACAGAAATTGTACAGCACATCCGCGTGGAAATACTACCGAAGAGATTGCGTATTTACAGTAGCTTCATTTACCCCAACAGCCACAGCGTAAGGACGAAACAGTCGTGTGTACCAGCCTGTGTGGCTGTGCAGCGATATTGTCTCATCTACTCCTACCGCTGCTGCTTCCGATTGCTTTATTTTCATTACCTTTAAAGACGAGTCTTTCTTGGGGACCTTCGACGCAAAATTTTGGTCTGTCTGTCTATACATTTCTCTGTTTGTCCACCTTTAACAGTACATTAGACGGAAGCAAAATGACCAAATGATACTCCAAGCGGCCGACCCTATCAGCAGCGCCCACCAATATTGCTCAAGTTTGAGCATTCATACTTTTGCGATTGTCAATTAAAAAGCAATATTTGCGCATATCTGAGGCCCTATAACAACACTTCAATATTCTGTATGTGTGTCTTTACACTAGAAAAGGCATACATAAGTAATTCTAAGGACCGTAGCGTTCATCACGCTGCACTGACCATGCAACGCTTGCACGAAACGGCAAGTCTTTCTAACGGTTTACCAAGACGACACTGTGGTGGCACCTACCCGTCACCTTACGTTCTACACCTTATCAATAAAAATTCATTTAGTCTCCTTGGTACATATGCTTCAAATAAAATATACAGCGCATGCACATAACACGCACCACGGAGAAAACAAACTACACACACAAGCGATGTGTGTGTTGTTTCTTTTCTCTGAGGGGCATGTTCTGTGCTTGCGCTGTTAATTTCAATTCAGAGACAAGGAAAATAAGGGAACAAGCCTTGATTTTTCAGTTGCCCTCTAAAGACAAAACAAAGCTGTCTTAGTATGAATCATCTCCGCCTGTACTTATCCTCACTATGCTTAACTACCGACACGGCCATAATAGAAAGATTATGTTGCAGTTATGTCAATTTTATAAAAATGTCTATCCGCTAAGGCCACCTTTAGTTGTTCTATTTTTTTGCTTCTAATACATTTTAGCCTAAAGAGAATAAATATTTAACAAAATGTGCTATGAACAAACAATATTTTTATGGTTATTGTGCCTCATAGATCATTGTATTGAAAGAATGAACCTGATATTATGCCTCAGGCCAAGCCACGTTCAAGACAACGCTCTATCATCCCTGCAGTCACAGGATGTCGATGTGGCGCGTTCAAAGACTCGAGTGAAAAGTGGTGCTATATTTGCCAGAAAGAGAGAGAGAGAGAGATGTGGTATGAAGAAAGGCAGGGCGGTTAAGCGGAAAGCAAGTATCTGGTTTGCTACCTTGCACTATTTAAGGGGGAAGGAGAGACAAAAAAGTATTTCACAATATAGTACTGCAAAATTACCGTATCATATGTGTCATATTGGGGTCAACTAATTTTATGTAACCTTGCCATTTGTAATCTATCTTTCTGACTTGTCCTACGTAAGCAAATCGTGTTTTCTCGACAAGGTATTGTACATTTGTTTCCCAAGTTCATCGCCAAGCATCGTTCCTCGCAAAGCCTGTTGTGCCTTCATTAACTGACTGAAAATCATCTTCACCGTGGCTTAGCGGGACAATGTGATTTTCAAACCTGAGGTTTGAAAAAACATTTCATTTTCTCATCACACCCCTCTGTTCCAAACGTAGCTACTTATTTAATGCCCTGGCTGCATTAAGAAATACAGACGTGATCCTACTTTGCATGAGCACTAATTATTTGAAGACACAAAAAAAGCTTGCCACGCGAATTCTGGTCAAGCGTAGAATTGAAAACGCCATACAACAAGGAATCAAGCATTCCCGTGGGCACTAGATTCGAATATCTCTTAATATACCGAGATCTGAAGGGGCTACGTGGTGAATTTTAAAATTTTTCAGACACTCCGTTTTCTCCTAATAAAAGTGATGCATTCTAAAAAGGATTGCCGAAGAAACAAGACCTGAAGAAACAACCGTCTCAGTTTTACTTTCGAAAACCGCAATATACATTTTAGAGACGAGAGAACCAGAAAAGTTCATTTCCAAGAAGAAGTATGACTTTCTTTTTTTTTTTGCCGTCAGTGCGCTGAAAGATGCACTTTTAGAGTCGCTATGGAGGAGGCAAACACGACAGCCAAATCAATCAACGGCAATAAGTATCCAAGCTGCCATGACCTAAACTGAATTCATTATTCACCAAATTAACGAACAAGAAAGATGCACATAAGACATTGAAATTTAACAACTTTGTTTTTAACACCAGCAGATGAAATCAGCAGAAGTAATAAAATGTAGACAGCACAGCTTCTTAAAAAAACACAAAAACGTAGCAGGTGCCTTGAGACATGTATAAAACATCAGCTGACTCTTTCAGACACAGCTCATCAACATATGACCATGATAAAAACATAAAAAATAGCTCGGTCATCCTCAAATGTAAAAGTACACGCTATATTCCTCCTAAGAAAATGCCGAGGAGTTATCAATTACCCGTACGTCAGTGAGCGTTCTCTTGTCTTATATTCTACGCATGTCTGAGAAACGCAAAAAACACAGCATTTCCGATCTTTTTTTCGCTGAAATACGTAAAAAGTAGTGAAAAAAAAGAAACGCAACTTCGCAGACGCAGTTAGTTGCAATGTGTGCTTTAAAGGAAGTTTTGATGATGAAACCGTTCAGAGAGAAAAGGAATATAGAAAAGTTAGGGAGGTTAACTAGACTGTGTCCAATTTGCAGCCCTACGCAAAGGAGAGAGCAATGAAAAAGTAAGAGGGCAATCGTGTTGATGTTCTATGCTTTCACACTTAAGAATGTCAGCCAACGTGAAGCATCCACTATGCCGTCCGTCCAATTCTTTTTGTTATATCATCGTCCAGGCATATTTTCAAAACAGGTAAACGTATCATTACTGCTTTAACATGCTCCAATTATTAAGTTGCATTCGTGTCATGGTAGTTCGTTTTAGAAGTGGGAAATGCGTGTAGAGTAACTTAATGAACACAAAAGTTATGTTGTGTTGTACAGATATGCCAGTGGTAACTATCAAGGGTGAATTCGGAATGTCTCCACGCTATCATCGGCGCTAGTTAACCAGGCAAGCACATGTCATATAAAAGGCCGCATGTGTGAAAACATTTACCGGGCCGCACTGATCGAATCAGACATGCGTTCAACATTTATTGAAGTTGTCGATGCGGCACTGTGCACTGCTTGACGCAGACACGTCACTTCATCAAGCTATACTGCCAATATGCTCTATCCTGCTGCATTTTTTTTATTTTCTGAGCCAGACGTTCTAGCGCCCCGGAGGTCGTGCGCAGATGGTCATCCAACAGCAAATAAAGAAATACCAAGACCTTCCAGCACAGAGCAGGTTGCTCTCTTTCAGGGGGTCGCCTTTTTTGGATATTGGTTTTGAGACAACCTTATGCCTATAAGCATGTTCCGCGACCGTTGCAAGGCGCAGAGTCAGCTATACTGTATACACCCAGAGTCTACGACGTACCGGATAGTTTACCCTGCGTTCAGAATTCTTTAGGGGCGCCATTCGAAGCGGATGGAAAGAACTAGCAAGCTGGGGTATGTGAACACCCTTGGCCTTATAGGCTTATCACAAAGAATGAACAAAGGTTGTGTTGAGTAAAGCAACACGCGCATGGTCATCAATCAACTGTGTACTCTGTGGGAACTTTAGCCTTTCCAGATGGTTCCTGCGCCCAGGCAGTGCCGCTTGATAAAACAAGTGCTCTGGGCTACATAGGATCAGTTGGCTCTAAATCGTGCCTCGTGATACTGAATTTGCGCTGAACAATATTTTTCTTTTCTTATGTTTTGGCCAGAAGCGCATAGATGAAGCCACCTCTTTTTTTTTCAGCGTATATAAAGGTTTGTGCACATTGTTATCATTCTTGTTTCAGACTTTACGGTGTGAAAACGAATCCGCAGCTACAAATGCGGTAAAGGCAGAAACATTCAATCACACTGTGCGAACTTACAGTTTAATTTAGACAGTCTTTTAATTCAACTGATTCTTAGTTACTCGAAAACGAACTAAGAAATTGTGGCGGTAATTTCAATTTTTCACTGGTACTTGATCCTCACTTGCAAAACAAGTATGTCGGAAGCAGTGAAAAACTATAGGTAAGCACTGAAAGAGGAACAGAAAAGTTGTGGCAGCTGAAGAAATCGTGGACCTGGGTGGCCTTTCGGAGATCTTTAACCCTTTTGTTGCGTCATCTAGTGCCAACGGGAATTGTCGTCATCGTGAACCAGCCCGTGCTCGCTTCGTACTCTTCAATTTCTGCTTCACCCCCGCAACACGTGATTTGTCCGGCGCAAAAATTCAAAAACCTATCATTGTCGAATTTGTTACATCATTAAGACTCGTGCAACACCCTGTAACCTCTAGCCAGGGGACTGAAATTTTATAACATAACAAGTGACGTCACGAAAAACATGTTACACATCTCAACATTTATTCACGTGACTAAAGTCACGCAACATTGCGTAATAGCTAATCTAGTGGCATGCTCCCACCAAAAAGACAATGCAGACAGAAACGTGCAAAAAAAAAACTGTAATATCAAGTGACAAGTATGCTCACGTGCCATTTCTAGGGAAGTGTTGCCATACTTGGTACTACCAGCCAAAATTAAGAGCCTCTAGCAAAACCTTCACGTTATTAACAAAACGTAGCTAGGTCGAACGGTAGCTGCGCTGATGGTTTCAGCCTTTTGCCAAAATTGCAAGCTGCACAATTTCTCTTCCTTTCTTTTTCCTTTCTTTCACTTTTTCTCTCTTTCTTTAGTTGCTTTGCTTGTATTTCGTAATAGCTCTTTCTTTCTCTTTCTTTTATCTTTCTTGCATTATGTATCTTCATTTCTCTTTCATTGTTTCTCTCTTTGTTTTTCATGTTTCTCTCTCTCTCTCTCTTTGTTTCTAACTTCCCTCTCTTTTTCTATTTCTGCCTTGCTATATGTTTTTGTCTATCATTTTCTCTCACTTTCTGTTTGTTTATCTGTCTTTTTATTTTAAATAAATTATTTTTCTTATCTTTTTGTGCCCCGCCGCGGTGGCCCAGTGGCTAAGGTACTCGGCTGCTGACCCACAGGTCGCGGGATCGAATCACGGCGGTGGCGGCTGCATTTGCGAAGGAGGCGGAAATGTTGTAAGCCCGTGTGTTCATATTTGAGTGCACGTTAAAGAACCCCAGGTGGTCAAAATTTCCAGAACCCTCCACAACGGCTTCTCTCATAATTATATGGTGGTTTTGGGATGTTAAACCTCACATATCAATAAATCCTTATTTTCTTCTATTTTATTCTTTATATTTCATTTCTATTTTTCTTTCTTTATGATGTGGTGGTTTAACGTCTCGAAACAACCATATAGTCATCAGATACACTGTAGTGGAGGACTCCAGAAAATTCGACCACCTGGGGTTCTTTAACGTGCCCCCGAATCTGAGCAAACGAGCCTGCAGCATTTCCGCCTCCAATGAAAATGCAGCCACTGCAGCCGGCATCTGATCCATGACCTGCGGGCCAGCAGCCGAGCACTTTAGTTTTCAGACCACTACGGTGGGGCAGCTCCACATTCTTTTTTTTTTTGTCGACCCATGACTGTGGTGCACGTAGAACTTACGAAACGCTAAAGATATTGAAAAGTTCTTCGCGATGCGCTATTCAAATTTCACACTATTTTTCTGCATCTTCTGTTTGTACAATTTACGAAATTACGACATGACACTTTACTTTTTTTAATTAAAACTACCGTTTTCGACGCAACTAGCTCTTTCCGAAAATTCTTCACTGCATTTCCTTAGGGCATACATTGCCCAAGTCTCGAAAACATTTCCACCAGCGATGGCTCCCATTTGTGAACCGAATATCCTCGGGGACGTGACCGCAACGCTGGCTCAATCACTTTCCCATTAGCAGCCAATTACGTGGACGGCAAAGGACATAGCCTCTGTAGCCGGCTTAGTATTACGGAATCGATCTTGACGCCACTTCATGGGTGCACCGGGCTTTGGCCCGGGCACCGGGCTCTTGGCCTTAATTGCGACAATCCACGATTGTCTCGGAAACAATAAGTGTACTAAGTGTGCCAGGACGTAATGGGTACCCTTCCCGGATTAAGGAGTCACACCTATAGCTGCTCTTGATATCCCTAGTTCACGGAATATCAGAATCATCAGAAGGATCATAGAAGGATCAGAAACATCAGAAGGATCTATTTTCAAAAAGATGAAGAACCTTACTTCTTCGCGGTTGCCAGACAGTGCATAAGCTTTGCTTTTATTCTGATATTTAGCCAGAATACGTCAACACAAGCCAACCTTAGTGATTGCTTAGCCAAATTTGTGAACACTCGTAGATATTAACCACCATCATCAAATGATATGTGCCAATATCAAAGATATCGCACACAAAGCCAACCATAACGATGTATGGTACGGCTGCTTTCAGCGGGTATTGAAGTGATCTGTTTTTTTCATGTACTGACTGTATAGTACTTGCTGCGGTAACTGTGGGCTGACCTAGTTTGTTCCCCATCTGTATTGTTTGCTCACTCGGGGCTCCGACTCTATTTTATGAACACATACTGTGACAACTGTAGTGTGCAGTCCTTTCTATCATATTACAATATTGTCATTTACAGAGTGTTTCTATAGAGTATTTCTTTCTCATGAAAATGCTATGCCAGTCAGGACTACGCCTCTTTTGCGAACGAACTCAACGCTGAGGCGGAAAACTTTTACGCACCTAAAGTAGCATTGAACTGACACTGTGACGAAAACACGTAAGATAACAGCAACTACTAGGTTTGGGAGATTCCGTTCATCATGTGAATCATGGCATCTTACATCACCAATTCTGTGTGTTCTTTTTTTTTTTGTCATCGTTCTTTTTTTTTGTTCTACTTCTAGTTGTTCGTTATATAAATTTTCTTTTTAGCTTTAGGGCAGTTGCTTATATGAAAAGTTGAAAATGACACAACTATTTGTATACTCATAATTTTTTTAAATTTCAAAGTATACCCGTTATTTTAGACATTATTCTTCAGACTTCAGCACCCGATCAAGCCCCGATCATGGCTATAACACAACTGAGGGCGCTGGATGCGCGGGAATTGTGACAGTTGTGTTAAGCAAGACTGGACGTCCACTAGATGAACGGTAAAAAAAGACACGTTACACCAGAGTATGATTTGTAGGAGCGACATGCCGTCTCCAAGACAAATTTGAACCACTTTTTCTTCACATTTCATGTCTAGTGCTTATTTTCTTTTATTATTTAACTCTCAAGAAATGCAAAGTACTTCTTCGCATTGCTGTGAAAAGTAACGCCACTTTGGCTGCAGCCTAGTTTTGTGCTGCGCAGTCAAAAAAATGTGAAAATCACGGTGTTCTAGTGTACATTGTGAAAGAAACGGAGTTAAGTGGTTGAGTGGGGTATTTAGCACGACTTGCATTACATCCTGACTAGATTCTTCTGCATCCATCGCGCCTTTTTTTAGAGTTCTTTACGTATGGTTCCGGTACGACGGAACATAACTGTTGCAATTTCTCCGGGCACGGCGAGTTCAATTTGAATACCTACTAGATCAAGGCCTTGAATTTCGATTATTAGTATCTGAAATTACGTCAGGTTTAGAGCATTTTTAGAGATTGGTAACCATAAAACGTCCTCTCTCTAACTTAATAAATAAATGTTTGCCCTCAAGTCAGTAATTTAAAAGAAGAAACAAAAAGCTTACTTCATTACGCATTTAAATGTAAGTTTACGTGTGGATATGTCCTTGCGGCTCGGCACATATTTCGTTTGCGAAGGCAGCAGGGACCTGACTGTCACAGATGAAAGAAAATATCCTGTACCTCTACACGAAGCTAGATATATTACTACGGACTGTAACGCGTCCCCCTCAGGACGCTAGGCTTTCAGTGGGCAGTTGTCCAAGAATACTTGCGCACTAAAATAGCAAGCACTTCTCATTCGATAACTAAGAATTGAGCTGACAGGAAAGCGAAATACGCCCATTAAAGAAATGGCACCCATATTCCTGTAAAGAGAACCCTGAGTAGTATGTGAAGGAGCCATGGGTCGAATTAAAAGTTCGGTTAAGAGGTTCTTTCTATTAATCGCCTGTGACTTTCACGGTTGCGCACAGCCGCTTTTTAAGCCCTCGCCTCCATGGCATTCATACTAATGTCTCGATTCACACTGATGTATGTGTGAAAGAGAGAGAGAGGAGTAAGCAATTTTATTATATTGGGCTTCCACTACGCCACCTCCTGGCGCCGGCAAGAGCTCTCGCCGAGTGGTGCCCCGTCCTCGGACTTCTGTGACCATGTCCATCTTTCCTATCTTATCTTTGCTTCCGTCGTTCGCTGTCCCTGCGCCTCGCTCTCTCCATCATCTCTATATATATACCTTTTAATCCTATCCTTTCAATTCCTCCTTACCCCCATTCCTTGTGAGCTACTGTTGAGGTGTCGCACTCTGATGCAGACAGTTACGGGGCTCACTTTTCTCTTCTTTTCTTTTTAAGAATAACATAAGAAAGCGTTGCTATAACGACGGACAAGGGACAAGCCTCAACCATAAGCTGCTTTGCATCTAAAATTGGGACCGTAGCCCAGGAGGTACTGGTAGCCTTATTTATATATTAGTTCTCACCCCGTAAAGGAGTCATATGTTATGAAGACAAAAAGCATGTTAAATTTTCTACCGCAAGCACAGAGCATGCTCATTTGTTCATTTTTCGGTTCGCTTAATAAAATAAAAAACAAAACTTACATCCCTGAGCGACGTGGTCGTAACCCAAAGCTCACACTGGTACTAAAGTTTATGAAGAACCATTTCAGAGAGCAAGGTTGGCATTACGTCTAGCAAACGACAAGCACCCCCGATGAGCAGGAAACGCGGAATTGTCTGAGCGGAAGTGAAATTGAGCGCCGAATTTTATATAACACCGCAACCCGGAGCAAAAATGAATGACTACATGACAGTTATGAATAGAAAAAAAAGAGAGAACTTCAACTCGAGGTTCGTATGACACATTTTTGTCGTTGGCGCCGCCAGCCGCCATTACCTTTCTCGCTCACCATTTTCCTCTCAATGCGCTCAATCTCAACGAACAGCCCCGAGCAAACAATAGAGCCACGTAGACTCCAGTGCACTTTCGTTGATTTCTTCTGGCAGCTTCTCCGTTCGTTGAGACACCCGTAGTGGTAAAGTCCTCTATCCGTTCGGAAAACAGCAAATGCTTGTAACAAGAAACTCGCGGTTGCCAGCGCTAAACCTTAGCGCAGCGAACGCACACACGTGGAAGAAGACTGGATGATGGCGACACCAATAAACGGCTTCAGATGTCCTAGTGAACACGTAAAACTAGAACGGCACTACAAGAGCGACGCCGAATGCGTAAGAAAAATAGCAAACAGTGGTACTGCAGAAGCTCAACATGTGCTGACTCAATCTTAAAAAAAAAAATGCAATCTCGGCAGCGCCAACACTCGGCACGCTCCTGCTGCCTATAAGCCTTAGAAGTTAGGGGCATTCGACTACGTGAACTCGCAAGAACAACCTTTACTCTCAATGATGGGTTTTCTATTTTGTTTCCTTTTTTTAATTGATCTGGACGGTTTATCTTTTATCCGCCGACTTATAGCAAAGTGTTCACTCATCCAGCTGTTCAATTTCTTGGTGTTGTCAAAGTTATGACACTTTGCAGGAGGGACAATAGCTCACAGTAATTTTTTAGGGAAGTATGCGCCAGATGTTATGCGTATACAGTCACTTATCTCAATTTTCTTGAACCGGTGAAGCGAGTTAGTGGAAAGAATAAACAACCTAGCAGGTTGACGCAAGAGGACAAAACGCTAACTTCAAAGTGAGTTTTATTGGCAAATTTGATCAAATACCAAGAGTTGCGCAAGTATACAAGAAACACCCAAATGCATCGTCTGGGGTTTTACGTGACAAAATCAAGATAAAATTACGAAAGGCGCCTACTGAAGTGCTGTGAAACTTTCACCCATCTGGTGTTATTTAAGGTGCACTGACATCACACAGTGCACGGGCTTCTACCATTTCGCTTCCATCGAAATGTGTCCGCCCTGGCTGTTATCGAACCCGCAACCTTCGGGTTAGCATCCAAGCACCGTAGCCACTGTACCCCCTCGGCGGACCGCACCGCCAAGTTTAGCCGACGCCATCGTGACGTCACTGGATAAATATTCATAGATGATTCACTAGTTTCTATGCTTGCACAAGTCAACGTATTTGAAGCAATTTCCAAGTTTTCCGTACTCTTAGGCATAATATAGGAATCTGAGAACAATGTAGGTGACGCTTGTTTATCCATGTTTCTTGATCTTGAAACAGTTGAGTAATTCTTGTTTAAACCTTGACCAGCATACTTTTCTTCATAACTTTCGGCGAGACATGAAAGACCTGTGTTCCACAACAGGCGTATGATTTATAGGACACACCAGCACACAAGCCGAAATAAGGTATTCATCACTGCACTGCTGCATGCCGCCAAACAACCCTGCTGATGCAGTGGCTGCTATATGTTTAAGAACTATTTTTTCGCCTACCTGGCTCATCGTACCATCTTAGGTCCTTGATAGCGGCGAGAGAGAAATTCAAAAGTAGACAGGTGGTAACTCATGCTATTTTGTAGGTTTTATTATTATTATTATTATTATTATTATTGTGACCGCGAGTATATAGACAGCTCCGGCTGTGTTTTTTTCAATAACTACTGCCATTATGGGTTCTTGCCGTCACTGTCGCCATCCCGAATCAAGCCCAAATTGATAAAATCCCCCTTGGGTTGTACCTTCTACCCGTTAGTGTTAGCGCGCGAGCGGGGGCGACGAATGCGTCAGATGGGACGATCAAACGTGTCGGCCTATCTCCGTCGCTTCGAGGTGCATACGATGAAATTCTCACATCTGTGAGGTTTTTAAGCCATTGAATGGGCCGGGAAAGACCCAAGGGGGGTTTCAAGAGCCACAACTGTCAACTTCGATTTTACAGGTGCGCTCTTTCATAACGTTGCGGCTTGTATGCCCTTCAATTTGATGCGCTCTAAGCGTGAATAGTGTGCAAAAAGTGTCCCTGGAGTGGCCACGTTCTCTTACATCATCGTTTTGTAGAGCTGCGTGAGATCGGATTGAAAAGAGCAAGCTGCTAGTCTCACTCCGTATAACAATACAATTCATTGTTATCGCATGCATTCCTTCACACTTGGGGTGAAACCGTTACTTTTTTTTTTGCTAATAAGTTGAACAAGCGTCCAATATCTAAATCATGAATAATGATTCATTATTCCATACTCGAAGCAAGCAAGAAACTTCTATTGGTACCAGGCTCATTCGACGAGATTAAGAAATTCCCTAATGTTGTTATGGTGTGCAGCAAAAGGCACAATGATGCTGGTCGAACGCCTACTTGTGCTGGTGATACTGCTTGTTAGTTCTTTCTTTATTCTATGGCACGTAGCCACTCTGAGGGATTGACAAAGAACGCGAAGTTGATAATTTTAGGTGGTACTTGCAGAATGTTAGGGTATATAAAAATAAAAAAATAAAATGGCAGTAATACATACCACACTAAATTAGCACTACAAGTGCTATATCACTCGCATTCTAAACTGCCATATTGACCTGGTAGGAACAATTTTGACAAAAATTTGTTAGATTTGGCCTATTTTAATAACAAATATTTTTAAATAAAAAAATAAATGGCACTCATTTAGAAGTTATAATGAAATTACACATGACATCAAAGGCCTCCCTGTGGCAGTATCCCAAACCTGAGGCACTGAAGCTGAAAACAATTTCTTCAGTAAGGGTAAACCTATTTTTGAAAGCGGATTAATGAGAAGTGTTCTAGTATTAGAATATCGGCAACAATACAAAAATAGGTGCGCAATATTTTCCCATTCCCCATAGAATTGGCAGGGGAATGATATTTTCAGACAAGCCCTGTCTAAGTAGAGGTTTAATGGGGGGAACACTGCACCAAATCTGGTGATCATAAGTTCTGATGGTTGAGATTGGCTCTAATGCGACTTCCATGGAAAGTTTAGGTGTTTGTATTTTTTTCACGTTGTTATTGATTCCGTCCTTTCTGTGTGAATGGTTAATCTTCGATATCTGATTGTGGTTAAGTATTCCACCACTGGAAGAACCTGAACTATTGGGAGATCAAGCGATGCGCGATCTATATCACGGACCACTGCGCCTAATTTTAAACCACAGTGACCTAGGACCCACAGTAATTTTAGGTGTTTCAGCTGTGATCTAACGAAAGGTTGTAACGTGTTAAGGGCATGAGATTTGTGAGAAGGTCTAGGAGCTGTGCCAACCGAGAGTGAATAAGTTAATATTACCGCCTTGTTCTCGTCCATAAGAAGTTTTCGCAGTGCCATGATGACTGCCGTGAGCTCAGCTTCGAAACCAGGCGTGAAGTCTGGTTGCCTCACGGCGACTGAACAGCCAAGTGACTGGAGACTATTCCAACGCCTTCCCTTTCCTCATTCACGAAAGCATCTGTAGCGATTACGCTACGTGTTTGTCCAAGTACCAGTAAATCCTAAAACTGTTCTCTAGGAATACTGCTTGCACTTGCACTTATTGTCATTATACAATCAACAGGAGAAGGTCGTGCAGTGAAGCGAAGCAAGACAACGAAATTGGCGAATCTTGAACTAAGCCACGTAAGCTTTGTAACGGCAAAACAGGACAATTTTGAAGGCAGATCTGCTCGCTTCGCTAGGTGATGCGGTTTGTTTCTAGATTGCTTCCATGTCTTTGCTAGGCTTTAGCTTGGTGACGGTAGGCTGTTTATACTTTGATCTTCAGTGCAGAGAGGTTGCTACACTGATTTGAAGCCCAGAGCAGGCAGTCACAAACCCGATACGGGCATACCGTTGTTAACTTAGGTTTTGCATCGGTTTGAGGTCATTTCGCAGCCGCCGTTCTTTTTCTCGTTTCCCAGTGTCTTCTCCATGCGTGCCCGGAGTCTCCTCCTCGCCGCCGTCATTTCGCAGCTATTTATTGAGCTAACTGCTGTCTTTATTTTAGGTGCAGCAGTGATTGGTTGTGGTATGTCTCCAATTGATGTGCCGCATAGTTTTTTGGTACGGCGTGAACAAGGTACTATTTTTTGAACAGCTTTGCTGTTACGAGCGAAGCACATGGCATGAAGTCAGGGTGCAAAAGAAAGTTAATAATTCAAGCGGAATAAGTAATTGGACTGATGTTTCAATCATTGTGCTTCTTCCTGTGTGCGTGCGTGCGTGCGGGCCACTACAGAAGCATAGGTGTCTATGTTTTCATGCCTCTCAGCACTCAAACTACGCCAACAACAAGATATCTGGTCGTCAATGTCACATGCACTTCACAAGACAATATCATCAACTATCAATATTTAAAGCAAGACGACATTAATGTGGGTTTGCCTGAAGTTCACGTATCAGTACCCTGCAAAAAATAACAGAAGCTTCAAGAGTGCATACACTTGAAGTAACGCTTCGTGACAACTTATAGCGTTGTGCCAAGGTGCCATAATTGGCTCCAATATGACCTAAGCACGCCTTCTTCGGGCTGTGCAAGCAACGCACCTGTAAATGACGTCAGGGAACGAGTAAACAATCTAAGTGATGGAAACTCGGACAAGCAGGGTAGAAAAAGTCACTACACAGCCAAACTGCTGTGCCACAGAAAACTCGGTAAGGCTCCTTCGCTAAACTCTTGGCTTCCACTTCGCATAGCAGTTCCACAGACTCCTTGGAATTAACTTGCTGGTGCATGCTATATCATTTTTATTTCATGGGTTTGATTGAGGGGCATTACAAGCGGTGCATGCCAAGCGTATATAAATGAAGAGAATGACCAGAAGCGTACTGGGCGCAACCACGCCTAATACTTCTGCAGTGTTATGCTTTTCACCTCAAAAAGACGAAGCGCTTCTGTGGTACTAAAAAGGTTTTGCATAGAAAACGCTTGAAAAAAATATTAACGAGCTTTAGCACTTACAAGGCCACTGCACCTCATATACTATTGCGATGGTGATGATATATATACTCTGGGATCTCTCTTCAGAGCACTTTCACATCGAAAGCTTCTTATGGTTTTCGCGAGCTTGTAAGAAAAACTTGCTAAAGCTTATCGCTGCACACTGCCCATGATATATCTTTTTCTCGTCTTTATTTTCTCTGGACACGAAAGGCGCAAGCACACATTTATATTTTGTGCTTGCACTAATTCTTGAACTAACTAGGTATGTTGGATTAGCAAAAGCCGGTCACATGTGTCACCTCACCTTCCCTGTAAAAAGCCTAAAGTTTCGCACGCAACATTTAAACGTTATATATACGAATTCATTACATAGAAGTGTCTGGGTCTTGTTTTAACAAGTAACTTTGCGTGCTCTCCAGAATATTTGAATGTTTAAAAGTGCAGTTGGTGCCTATAAAGAAGGTCTGTAAAAGTCGGTATAAAAAATGTCCCGTAAACAACTTTGGTAACATTGAAATCCACATAAGGAAACTTATTTACGCCGTACAGAATGCAAGTGAATAAAATACCCGCGAACCTTCCGACTCTAAAGCCTTTGTCATTCTCATCTGGTCTCAGACATGTAGACATCAATTTCTACGATAGATATAACCTGATATATATATATATATATATATATATATATATATATATATATATATATATATATATATATATATATATATATATATATATATATATATATATATATATATATATATATATATATATATATATATGTATATATATAAGGGAAAGAAGTCTATACCTAAGGGCTCGTTTTTCCGTGTTTTTAACACAATATTATTGAGATCTAACAGACAGTAAGGCCAAGGAATGTACAGGGGAAGTTATTATTATTAGAACCAATGGAATGTAAATAAGAAGAAAGAAAAGTCCTGCCTACGGCTGGTTTTTTCCTCCACTTATCTTTCTTCTTATTTACATTCCATTGGTTCTAATAACTTTCCCTGTACATTCCTTGGCATTACTGTCTGTTAGATCTCATTAATATTGTGTTAAAAACACGGAAAAACGATCCCTTTGGTATACACTTGTTTCCCTTATTTCATTAAACGAAGGTCTCGTACTAGCAGACTTGGTGTCATTAGGTTGTATACGAGAGACGATTAATCAGCTGCCCGCTCATAATAAGTTCACGTGCTACGTGACGCCAAACATGCGCATAAAAGAGTGTTTTCACACTCGTCGCTTGGCTTATAGATGTCACTGACTGTCACTTCTACTTCGAAATTCACATATAAACCCCCAAAAAAACGGATGGAGGGAATGCCGCTGCGGTAGCGCAGTGGTTACAGCATCGAACGCGTTATTCGAAGGTCGTTGGTTCGTTTTCTGCTCACGGCTGGTTATTTTTTCATCCCCTTTTCTTTCTTCTTATTTACACTCCATTGGCTCTAATAACTTCCCCCCCTGTACAATCCTTGGCATTACTGACTGTTAAATCTCAATAATATTATATATATATATATATATATATATATATATATATATATATATATATATATATATATATAATCAGAAAGAAGCGTAATTCACACACAACGAACGTTTTGGCCGTGGGAACGGCCTTCGTCTGAGAATCAGACGAAGGCCGGTCTCACGGCCGAAACGTTGGATCTAGATGCTGTTTAGTATGTACACTGGGCGCCTTCCAAGACACCCAATAGTCACTATACACCCAGTAAACAGCCTTGGTCATTAGTCACATATTAGTAAGCGTAGAATGGCACTGTGAGCATTTAGCTATACATTCTGGCGTACGCATATGTCGCAGTTCATGATGTAAGCACCTATAATGAACAAATTCGGCCGCCTACAACAGTGGTGAGGCCAAATAAATTTTTTTTCCAGAGGAGAAGATGATGGGTCACTCACTAGGATTTTACGCACGTTATTGCGTGCGCTTGTATTTGTGCGTGCGTACACAAGCATGCAAAATCGAAAAATTTCAAAGTGGGCTCCAAGCCTCACTCCTCTGGCTATTCCGTTGGCTTGCCAAAGTCCTACAAGCAGAACGCACCACTTTCGTTAGCACCGTGCAATAAATAAAAGCTCCAGGTGACAAGACTGTGCTGAGATCATCCGCAGCTGGTGCTATCTTCTTACCAAAACAAGTGTCGTGTCACTTCTTTACAACTTTCAGCACCCTGTTTTTATTGTAGAAGCAAATATTACACTCGTAATTGTGCATAATGAGGTCTGTGCCTGCATTTTGTCACAAGTTTTTTTCCACTGTAGAAATAAAAAGTAAATATCATTGTAAACAGCAATAAATGTCGCAAGTTCCCAAAGAATAGTGCCAGGAGTAAACAAGAACGCAATAACATCAGTTGCTTTGTAGCATGTCCACTATTGTTTGTCCAGTTAACTTTTTTCGGAAGTCTCGTTTTAATTTCGGGCACCGACTCGCTTTCCCTACCGTGCTATATACTCTAGTATTTGCCTCGTAGTCAAGGTCCCATAGGGAAAATCATGCTCTCATTTTTTTCACGCTTCAATAACTTCTCAGAGGTCACCGTATGAGCACACTTCAATACGCAATCTAAATATTACGCAAACATTATTTGCAAACCAGGGGCAAACACAGAACAAGTGGCTTATGCCAGTCCTAACACCGCTTTACGAAATGAAACGCAAAAACTTCAAACAGAAAGTAGTCTATGAAAAGCTATCATGAAAAAAAAAGATTATTAATGCGTGTTTTCATGTTGATATGTGGGGTTTAACGTCTCAAAACCACCATATGATTATAAGAGACGCCGTAGTGGAGGACTCCGGTAATTTCGGCCACCGGTGTTTTTTTTACGTGCCCCTTTTTAGCATTTTCATATGTTTTCAGAACATAGATGTTACAGTGTGCAATCTGTTCCATCTTATTGATCCAATAACTTTAAAGAGCTTGTTTCGAAATTCCGGTGCCGGGGTCGGTGTCTGGGGTGGTGTCAGCGTCGTGTGTTGTGAGCGAAAAATCATCTCATGCGTGATCGAATAATTGAGGAAGATGCGTATAAAATATTAATATTAATAAAACACTGGGTAGTTTTCGTAGCAACAGGATGATCTATCACATATCCATGTGTCTGTTAGTGAGTGCAGTGAAAGTAACTTTTATGCTTTTCAAACACATGCGTTCTGTATACATGCTTCACAATACAACCTGAAATATTGCAGTATTAATGCGTGCTACAAGCATGCATTGCCATCGGGCGTCATAACATGGACTACGTGGTTTAAAGCCCGCCACCCATTACATGATTGATTGATATGTGGGATTCAACGTCCCAAAACCACTATATGAATATGAGAGAGACCCACACATTACAAAAGGCCCACACGTTTCTGCACATATTTCTTTCAGGCCGCGTAGTGGGTGCATAACAAGTCTGAAAATATTTCATGCACTAAGTGCTCGAAGTACGCACTAGGGACAGGATATCGCTATCGCGTTCAACTCTCAAAGATAAAACTCGAGAATCCCATAATTTGTTTCTTTCTTTTTTGCTACGCCGTTCAGCCTCTTCGCATTCTCCAAGGATATGCGAAGTGGTGACGAAATGAGAGGGGCCATTGTCGCTGCTCTTAAATAGTGTAAGGCACCCTAAAGAGTTCTGGGGCTCTTGGTTTGTATATTCTTCAGCCTTTATACATGCGCGGATGACTGGGTTTCACTGAAGTGTGTTCCTGCCAATAGAAACCACCTAATCAGATTTAATCATAAAAACCTTGTTACGCTCGGCTGCTACGAGGTTGTTGTCCCCATCTGTCACCTGCCGTGCTCCTTTACGCCAATGGTAAAAACGCCCTCACAAAGTGAGCAGTATCGATTAGTTAAGTTGGTGATGCGTAGCAACCATTCTCAGCGATCAAATCTTCACTGCTTGTGCTTGTGAGTGACCCCTCGGCGGAGTTGCGCAGCAGCGACTTCTATCAAGGGCGTTGGTAAAGAGGCAGGGGGGGTGTGTTTTTACGAGGAGTCGGGCATATATATGTCTGTACATGCGTAAATGAATATAGAAATAGACGAAGTAAACATTCGCGGGAGTAAGTAAACAGATGGTTAAACAGATGGATAGCTGTGTGCGTGGCGATGAGATATAAAAATATAAAGCATTAATTTATAAGAAGCAATAATAAATGGCATCAGCCCACCCGCGCACAAATGTTCTTCTTAGCGAACAGGTAAAAACACGACCACATAACATTAGCCTGTGTCTTGTTCATACTGACATCTTTATGTTCAGATTAGCAATATAATTCAGGAAACAAAATTATGCTGTTAACAGAGGAGGAAAAATAATAAAGCACTGAATGTCTCGTAACTGTATATTTTGAGCGAGGCTGAGTCTGTTCATAAAAATACAAGCGTTCATGGAGCCAGACACTTTGCAGAGCTGTATTAGAAAGTCGATTGTGTTCAATGTACAAGAGATAAATTGCTTATTATCAAATTTCTGACTTCGAAACGGCTCATTCACAAGACGCTAAGGCACGAAACCTCAGTAGAGGCATGACTTTGTGCTAAACTACGTTGTTTGATTCTTATGTTTCAACAATTCATCTTACGATGGCAATGGTGATATTTTTTCACTGCGTCTAAATAAAACACGTTAGAGATAAATTAAATTTATTACTAAAACCTGTCACTGAAGCGTTACGTTGGTTAAATATATCATGATGTTACCATCACGACGCAATGAATTCATTGAAAAGAAACTACACGTCAGCAGCGCCTGTCCAAATACGTAAAAACGAAGAAAAGACCATTCACAACGTATGCATCAATTAAATCAATCATTTTGCGCCACCTAACAGACGCACAGTGTCACTTTCTTTACAGAGAACATTTTTCTTGAGTTTTTGTCTCATTTGTGATAAAGAAAATAAATGCGTTTTGGTGCCAGAGGGGGAAGCTTGGCAGCATATCCCCTGTTTACGCACTTGTCACTCTGTCTACTTGTCTCTCAGCCGTACAAATCTTCGTGTGTTCAATGTTTGCTAAATATTTGTCTATAACTGCATTTTACTCAACTTCCAACAAGGATATTGCAAATTTTGTTCAGTACAACAGCCATAGGATAAAATATTGGCGATGAAGTCTTTTCGAATGCCACTCAAGACAGCAATCTTCTATGCTGACTTGTCGAAGACAAGATGCTTCTTTTATTTGGGCATGAATATTTGCTCAGCACAACGCTTATTGCAAACATTCATTATATCAACATTTCTCTGACTTTATGACGATGTACAATTTACCGAAATACAAGAGCACTGAATACTGGCCACGTCGGCTATGCGAGGAAGAGCGCTTGGTAAACTGAGTGAACTGCATTTACACGACAAACAACATACTCTTCTTGTGTTAAGGACTCGTTGGGAAGCATGGAGTAGCATTGCCAAAAGCATTGCGTAGACATCATCTTTCCTTTTTTTAATGCTCGCAGTCGTGTCTGTGCTCAAATAACTAACCGCATCATATTCGTTCCGAAGACATGAGTGTGCCACTGCGAATAACGAAGGACAATCTACTAGCAGCGTATTTGTATTCACGGCATAAATAACTATACATTCCAAGATCCCCGAAAGCCCAGATAATTTACTTCGTAACTAGGCCATTGAATTTCAAGTTCGTTGTGATGACTAAAGTACTTTTTTTTTATTCTGGCGAATGGAATACCCGAGTTTGGGTTCATCTAGAGGACTAATTCGAGCTCTTGCTCCCGCGATAACTCCGCGGCTAGCAGCCGAAATTATTATGGCATACACAAGGCATCAGACTCTGGTTCCTTCCTTGTGAGATCATTTGCCGATGGGCTCCGTCTATTCTACGTCCAGAGGAGGTCACCGGTAAACAGGGCAGCCTTCCAGCCCCTGTCTTGAGGCAACCCCTTTTTTTCCCTTCTCTTCCCTTCTTTTTCTTTTTCTTCTTTCTTATCATTTTCCCTATGATTCCTTCAGGGTAGGGTAGCCAACCGGATGTCAATCTGGTTAACCTCCCTGCCTTCTCCCTTTCTGCCTGCTTCCTTCCTTCCTTCCTTTCTTAAAGATCGCAAGATTCCAAGAGATGCCGAGGAGCTAGGTTTATCAAACAGCTAAAGAAAACGTGCCAAGACATCTCTCCTTTGTAGTCAAATGAAAAAAATATTCTGATCGTAAATTTCCGGCTAACTTACGGCTGCTCAGCTTAGCAGATTGTGCCTCGATAGAAGCGCACTAAGAGCTCTGCTTAAATTAAGAATGAGGTTGTGGCAGTTGCTCTACGAACAGTCAAACTCACAGGATCCAGCCTAGCTTACCCATTCTGACATATTTTAAACTTATTCTGAAAGGTTTTTATAATCTTTTAAACATCACGAGGAGAGGCAAAAGTCATACTAGCAAGCGTCAGCCGTTTTTGTGATATGCCATCACCCCAACCAATCAACGTTCGTATATAAGAGATGAGAGAGAGAGAGAGAGAGAGAAATTGTTTCGCATGAACATTTAAGGGTGCGACAATTCTGTAATTTAATAAGATAACAGCTCTGCCGAACTTCTGCGCCAATAGTCTCGCAGCCTGTTTTCACTGAAGAAATAAGCATGCACTCGGAAAGATTACATAGCGGCCTGCCCACCCGTAAATTTTCAGAAAACACTAAAATTCTTCATGCCACCTTCTCGGTTTTGTCCGTCGCTTCACTGGAGTTCGCAGAGAATACTGAAAAGGCCAAAAAAAAAAGTCCGGACAGTGAAGTCATTTTATAGGTTCCGGAACCCCCGCTGCAATAAACATCCACTGTTCTGGACACAAGTCTCCGAAAATATTGGCTTCGATAACGAAAGAAACAGAAAAAACACATATTGGAGAAACAGCACCTTAGTTCCGCCTCAATTGTTGAATAGGTCGGTTGTAAACAACAGAAATAAGTAGCCTGTTGACCCTTTCTCTTAAAGAACACAGACAAAATTATTTCGCTGTAATGCCTACTGGTCGTTCACGTAGGCTTCATTCTGTCCAAGGCGGCAGCATATAGATGGGGTTCAAACCTAGGAACACAGCGTGCATATATATATATGTATATATTCGAGCTCAAACAGTTCACGCGATCAAGAGAGAGAGAGATGAATAGATAAGAAGTAAAAGGAAAGGACGTTAACCTGGTAGAACGGGTGTGCTACACTGTGAAGGCGTGTGGAAATAAGAATAAAACAGGAAACACAGAGAGAGAGAGAGAGAGATAAAATAAACAGAAAAACTTGACAATGTTCGCATGCACACACGTGCAGAGTCGTTTGGAGAGACTGTATGAACGCAGAAAGCGTAGTGGTGCCCGCATAGCCTTCTTCTGTATGGTCTATGGCGTAGGCTTCTTCTTTTAGAAAGAGTCTGGTCATCTAGTAGATAGAAATGTCTCCAATAGTGTGCCCCACCTCTGTTTATCTACTTCACATTTGGCATTCACTGTGTTGTTGTTGTTGTTTTTTTTGTCCCACCTTTCTATTTCAGCGATATAGCAGTGGGATTGACAACACTCCGTGCACATTATGCTATACCAAATACAGGGAGTTGAGTAACTTCACTGGCACCGTTCGAGCCCAACAAGAATGACTTCCACAACTACTCTATAATAAAATTGACGGCGTAAAACAAAACTCTGTCGCCAAATACACACGAGCCTTCAACAACACGGCCTCGTTAGCAGAAAAAGCGAGTGGTTTGCGGAAGGCAGGGGTTGACCGCTGGGCTCATGTTTCCTAGAAACGTAATTCCGCAACTGACGCAAAATGTGTTTGTTTCTATGTGTAAGACTCTAACGATGGAGGATAATAGTCCCTACAAGGCGCTACATAAAAAGAGCCATATAGCGGTGCAAATTAAACGAAAAAGATCTACTGTGTAATCGTACACCGTAGCCCATTTTCTGTAAGCGTCAGCGTTCAATCAGGCGGCTGGGATATTGTGTTGCGCTTCGTTGCCACAGTATCTCTGCCGTGTGGTCCAGCTATTGTAGTGCTAAGCGTCCCGAAATTCTAGTAGCCAAGCTTGTCCTCTTACCACGAAAATAGTTTGGAAGTTGTACTTGCTGCTGCCTTGGCCGTTTCATAGTAAGCTTGCAGCATATGGTGATCGATATTTCAGTGAGCGGATATGGATGTAACAACCTAATACGGCATCGCAAACAAGATAAAAGTTACTTTTTAGTGACTGACTGTAGAAGTGCAGTAGTAATGAACCCTTGGTCTGGCCCCAAAATTTACAAATGGGTCAAGCGCCAAGCGTTTATAGAAAATTCATAGAATTAGAGAAAAAAAGGGAGATGAATTGGAAGAGAGGGGGAGGGGGAATTACGAAGAAAGAAAGAGAAGGAGAAATAAATCACCCCGCCGTGGTGGTCTAGCAGCCAAGGTACTCGGCTGCTGATCCGCACGTTGCAGGATCAAATCCCGGCGGCGGCGGCTGCATTTTCGATGGAGGTAGAGATGTTGCAGGCCCGTGTGCTCAGATTAAAAAACCCCACGTGATCAAAATTTCCGGAACCCTCCACTACGGCGTCTCTCATGATCTTATGGTGGCTTTGGGGCGTTAAATCCCACATATCAATCAATCAATTATTCAGAAATGAATATCGAAGAGCGTCAGAGAAAAGGTATGAATCAAATGAGAAAGAAAGCAATAGAAAGAAGCAGACACAAAGAGATATAAGCAAGAAGTTGAGGTAAAGTGGGAAAAAATAGAACAAACTAAGGAAGAGGAAAATGAGAAGAAGCAAGAATGGCCATCTAGCTCCACTCTTCACACCACTAGTGTGAAGATGCTGTAATTTCTTTTCGTTCAAGTCTCACACATTTGACTTCACTAGGATCTTTTCAGCATGCTGGTGCGCTCAAGAAAAGATCACAGCCCTCACACTCAGCAATGGTGACCACTTCTGAAGCACATAAAATTCAGCCGCACTCAAGTATTAAATCCAAGACACAATATCAACGAAAAGGCCCTGATGACAGGTAGCACCGGCTGTCTGGATTGCAACGTGCCACTTATGCAAGTCTAGAATAATTATTCATAGAAAACAGATAGAGCTTGAAATACTGTTTTTGTTGCTTTTTTGTTTGGAAGAGGCTGAGCTAAAATTTGAGTACGTAGGTTGTTAGTAGAAACAGCTTATAAAGAAAGGAGGAGTGTTTCCCATTTCTGTCATAAATGGAAGATGAAAACTCAAGTTTTAGAAAGCCATCCTACAGCTTTTATCAAGACCAATTACTTCAAAAAGTCTATTAAAAACTGCGTATCGCAAGTAGAAGGGTTTGGATATGAGTTACGCGGACTTCAGCAAGCGCAGTCATTCTTATGCATTGATATCGAACGAGATCCAATAAAATTTCCCGAAGACGGCAGTTGCATGGCGCTCTCAGCCGGATCATCTTTCGTGGGGCGCTTGGGTCAACGTGATAAGCGTTCTAAAAGAGATTTCAACATCACGATCTAGTGGGTCAATGAGATTTCGAAGAGTTCGCCATAATCGAGCACTTCTAAAAATTTCTTTCGGAATAGGATCTTCCCAGCCGCCCGATTCTCTCTTTCGTGATCGTATTACTCGCAGCTTTTCAAGGAATGGAACAGTGGAGCTCCTCAGTGTCCTGCAAGCACCCTTCTCAAACTTCTTTTTTTTTTTGCATCTTGCCCTCCAGTATGCTTCTACTTCCAAAATCAGATCCATCATCGAGTATTTGATGTCTTGAAGCTGCAAACATGGAAACGTCTTTTGTGGTATACTTCTTTTTATGTATAGTCTTTATTGCTTATACAAGTGCTCCAGGCTCCTTATTTTATATGAATTCTGAAAAGCTTCTTACAATGTAGGTAAGTGATCATGTAAGGAGCATCTGAATAGTCTGGCATTCAAGTGCTTGTTGTGTTGCAACAAAGCATCTTTCGGGAGCACACCGACCGTGGCAAAGACAGGATAGGTGCCAGCACTGTATTGAGAACTGCAACAACTGCAAAACATATCCAATATTTGTACAAAGAGATGAAAAAATTGAATCGCTAAGCTTCGTGCTAAACAGTTCAACGTGATAGCAATATCTGGTCTCTAGTGCGTATACTTCAAACACTTATTGCATGGAACCTTTTCGAACTTACTCTTCACCCACTACGTGGTACTAAGAAAATAGGCACAGTAAGGTGTGTGCATCTTATAGTGAGTGACCAGCTTTATACCATCAAGTTCTTATGATAATCACATACCCTGACACCCAACTGAAATGTACGCGTTTAGAACGCATTATTACTGCAGTATTTCATCTTCTACTGTGAAGTACGTACAGCACGACATTCAACGCGGGAACTGAATAGGAGACACGGACAAGCACTGATCGTAATTCACAATGCAAAAACAACAAGCCCATCACTTCACTAAATTATGGTGTGAAGGCAAGCATGCACCCCAGGTGGTCGAAATTTCTGAAGCCTTCCCCTACGGCGTCTCTCATAATCATATGGTGGTTTTGGGACGTTAAACCCCACATATCCATCAATCAAGGAAAGCATGTGTATAGAACGCGTGTGTTTGGTGAAGTACGCAACTTACTTTCACTGAACTTCCAAGCAGAGCAAGTTATTTTCACTGCATTTCCAAGCAGGCGCATGGCTTTGTGGTAGGACACCAGCTTGCCATGCAAACTACCCACGTTTGATCTCAACTCGGACTCCAAACTTTTGCAGGTTTTTATTTTCACTTTTCTCACTTTTTTGGTCACGCTCAAGATGAAGATTTTTCGCTCACAACCAATGGCACTGACGCCGACGCCGGCACCGTCACCGAGGCCGACACCAGAATTTCTGCGAAAAAAACTTTTCAATGCTATTGGGTTAAAATGACGTCTTACTTGTAGTACTAAAGAAAAGAGGAACGGTGGCATATTAGTTTGCAGCAGAGAAAAGCTCATGCTTGCATTACTATTAAGTCCGAACATCAGTTCAGTACAAGAACTATTCGAAACCTGTGACTACGTTGACTCGGATAGCGTTATCACAAAATTGGGATGTACCTCCCTGCATTTGTTTTTCGCACCTAGTCTCTATTTTTCGGCAGTAGCAGACGCCTGGCATAGAGATCAAACCTTCTCTTTAACCCGACTACTAAAAAAGAGTGGCCAGGTGTGGTTACACGTCGCGATCTTAGACACTGAGAAGAAAAACTAACTTAATTGATTGCAGTACTGTCGAAATGGGGCCACCAGCTGGCGCGTCCGCCTGTCCTTCATACCTTCTTCGATACCATGTACCCCTTCCTTCCTGTATTTACAGACGTTCTTTTGATATGCAGTATAAATCTTATTTCTTGCGGTTGTTGCTTTGTCTCATTGTTTCAATGCATTTAACGATCCTAATCAACAGTCTCACGTGTAATAATGATAAGAAATCACTGCAATTTCACTCGCCAAAATATGTTTTGCAGGCACTCACGTCCGCGGCAATTTTTTGAAAAGCTTTTTCTGAAGTTGACACCGTTTTAATTTTTTTCTTGTTTACCGCTGTGTGACATTGACGTTTAACTGCAATTCCTTCTCTTAGCATTCGCGGTTGTTACAGTTTAGAGTCACTGAGTAGAAATTCCGATTTAGAGATATATACCACTGTCTTGTGTGAAAAAAAGGCAATATATTCCAGGTTAACATGTGTCATATCTTTAGACCCTCAAAATGAACGGGGCAACAGAATGGCTCAACCCACATTGTATTCTAACCTCTACGGAGGTCCGCGCCTGACCCCAACAAGAAATGGTCGTGGTTTTGTACTGTGAGCTACACTTCTATTCATTGTAGGGAGGCACAACACTGACACCTTTTTCAAAGCGCCAGACCATGTTCAGTCTTCCTAGACCACGCCGGTCGTCTTATGTCCTGTACGACCATGTAGCAGGGTGGAGAATCATAACAAGTCTCACATAAAAGCGACAAAACTTTGTTTTTGTCAAGTGGTTTATATTATGAACCAGATTGGGGGTTTGTTTTACTATTTATTGCTCACCATGCAATATTTTTTTTCAATTCAATGTCTTCGAGAATCCCCTGATTACCCATCGCATATACAATACGACGAAGCTATGGCTTATCAAGTCTTAAATCCCGTGCAGGGCCATGCAGTATGCAATTACGAAAGTTGATGGCAGGTTAGGATTGTAGAGATGCTCGCCACGCTATAACGTTTTGAAGGGTAACTTAAAAAGATTGCGGCTTCAGCTACTTAGTTGTTCACTAGAGGAAATCGTCGCAGTTTTGTGTTATGGATCTTGTCACAGTGGATAACGAACAGTGAAGACAGAACGCAACCTTCCAGCGTCACGATGTTGTATCCGCGGCTGTTATATTGGAAATATATTCGCAACACAGAAAACGCTCCCTGTGCTGCCAACAATGGTTAAAAAGCAAAGATGGCTGCACTGAACAGGGTCGATGCGGCACTTTCGCTTGGCGCTGTGCTCAAGTTTCGTCACTGTGACGCCGGATCGCGTAGCTTCGTCGCAGGTGTAAAGTAGCTGGCAACCCACCACTTCATTCTCATCGGCATAAGAGATTTTACTCGCCAAACAGCGGAAATATTGGCGCTGTGCGTACAAACATTGTGCCTCTATGGTGAACCGTATAAGAATTGCTTCAAGTTGAAGAGTGCAGCTAGCGAGCCCGAGGTTGAAAAGGGCAAAACCTCATGTGTAGCGGGCTTCTTCAAAGGCGCTAGCACTTTTGATCTGTGTTTCTACACTGCTATGGGTAGGACTTTAACAGTTTTTGAGGTAACTAGGCTGCTACCCATGCTGCCGGTTGCATGTACCCCAATGAGTTTCGTTGTGCCGTCAAAAGCTGGTCCAGCTGGTCCAGTGTATCTTGAGATGAGGCAAATCGTATACAGTTTTAATTGTTATCGTGATGCTCTTTTATTCGCCGATCTATGTTATTATGTTTCTAAAAGAATAAGTACATGTGCTTCTGAACACTCGCTTGTTCGTGCTGGCAGTAGTCGATATTCCTAGCAGATATATGCACGTGCACTATGCACGCTACGAATGACCGGACATAGCATATATACACAAGAAGATACATGCACTCTACGCATGCGCAATCGTCGCGCGCGACATTTGAAATGAAAACTTTTCCGGGGGAAGAATTACAGTAGCTGAGTTTAAAAATGGCTATCACTACGACTTGCACAGAAAAGAAGCATATGCGATAAATGCAGTCATGCGCGTAACGCAACATATTTCTAGAAGCGCTTACTTTTATAAACGGAGCTATACTCCGTGATCTGAGAAGCACGCATATCGTTAAAAACGCATAGATGCTAAACATTGGTGTACTTACCTGGGAGAAATTATTCGTCGGGAGCGAATTTATTTGAGCAGGCTACCGCAGTGTCTGTCACCTCCTTTCCAACGCGCAAGTTTCTTGTTTTTGCTGTTTTCTGTGATGCGTCCTCTGTATCTTTTGGGAAGGAATAGAACGACACGTTGCCATCTTTCTCCCGCAATACCATGCATTGCGGCACACTTAGATAGTCTCTCGATATCTCTTTTTTTCTCTTTTCCGGGCTCGCACGTGAGGCATGGTGAAAATGAAGAAACTATGCGGCCACTTCTGAACGCGCGCAACAACCCTGTCAGCGCCGTTTCCAGGCGTGGCAGCTAGGTAGCGAGCGTTTAGTTGAAGTCGCAAATATCCACACAGTGAACATGTCTTTGGCGATCACAGTATATAGAACTACGAAGAATTGCCTGGGAAAAAAACTGGGCAATTGTAGGTTGGAGAAACCGGCCGCTAGGCCAGGAAAGTCAAATTCATTTAAACCACAACAAAGTCGGTCGTACTTAATAGTCCTTTCATAGTATAGTCGGATAAACGTCGTGACGTTTATTTGCTCGTTCGTATGTTCACTTGTATGCTCACTGTTAGTTATGGCCTGTAAGTGATTGCGTGTGTGTTCGGAACCTCGAGGCATTTTTGTTTCATCCGTGAACTGGTGTAGTTCCGCCTTGTATGCTCTAAGGTTTTTTTTTCTGTTCCTTTGTTCGTGTTTTTTTTCTGGCACTCCTTTTATTTCACTTTACATGGCGTCGTTTTGTTTGCTTAGTTTCACAGCCTCAAGAATACTCTCGCTGAAGGTTAATAGTATAGACAGGCCGACTGGACTAAACTGCGTTCCGCGCAAGTGCATAAACACAGGCTTACAAGTGCGCAGTGGAAGGGGAAAATAAGGGTAGAAAAAATGTTCTATAACAAAAGTCGCCGAAGTGTGAGAGCTTTCGAGACAGTTTTTTTTTTTTTTGCACTTAGGTCATTTCGCTTCATTTTGTATTCTTGTCTGGGTAGTACGCTGATGAAGCTTTATTTTATTCAACCCTCCTTCTTTCTTTCTTTTTACTTTTCTTTCTCAGGAAGAGAACAAATCACCTGTGTTCTTAGGTGAGGCAAGGGCTATTCCGCTATCAAAGAGAAAAAAGGTGTTATAACCGCTTCAGCTTTTGTCTTAGCTTTCTTCTACGTAGTGTGCGCTGCTCGCTCTCTGTCTGAATCTAGAGCACGAAGCAAACTGCTCACCTTACAGAACAAGAGAAAAGGTAGCAGTATACTTTAAACAAAAACGATGCTTCTGAGAAGTTTAATGCGAGAAAAAAAACAAGAGTACCCGAAATTAACGATCAATAATGACCTAATTCTCTGTATTGAAAACCTCCTTGAGAATCTGCCAAATGCTACTAATATTGAGAAAATATTAGTATCTCTTAAGCACTCTCAGTAAAAATAACCGCTATTATACAGTCTGCCATAAAGACATAACGCTTCCGTTTGAAAACCGTACGAGATGTTTATCGCATATCGGGGTTCTATTTTTGAAATGCGTTACGTTTCGTTGAATGCGTAAAAAAATCAATATCAACACTGGCAAGCTCTCATGGTGTTCTACGGCAGTAAGACAACAATATCATGATGAAAGAGTATTACACAGAGACACTCCTATTGATACAATCAAATGGTAGAGTACCTTTTCTTCACGTACACATCACCAGTAAACCTTGTTTCCATGTAAGCTACTCTTTCGTTAACTCGTGGTAAGCAAAGAGTTAAACGGCCGAAACACTGCGTCAATAAGCAGAAAACGTGGGCGATATCGTGCCCAGTACACAAAATCTCAGCCACTGTTCTCAGAACATAGTGTTGTAACCGAAAATATATACGCCTACACGGTTTTGTTCTTGTGCAAGGACATATTTATGGTCACTAAAACTTTTAGAGGCTGACGCCAGCAGCGTGGCGCAATAGGTCACCACACTGAGCTCAAAGCATAGAAAGGCCTCAAAGTTGGGTAAAAGAAAGAAGCATGCATGTGGGTGCAAGCTAGCCGAAATCCCAAAGCAATCATTTAAATTTTAATGCACTTTATACCAATGTCACGCTGTTCTTGCGGCTTATCCTTCTATAGCACCGACACTCATTAGTTTTGGCTGCAGTGTAGCACAGCGGCTTTCTCGTCAGACAGGCCTTGCCGGCGCCCAAAGAATGGTGGAATCATGCTCTTTCACAATGCCGCCCCGGTCATGTTTGTCGAGTCAGTTTAATTTCATAAGCGGCACAATGCTTCAACAGTGCCACTGAAAGTCATACTTCAATATTCAGGCCACTCCACTTGCGCTTTTGGAACGTGACAAATTTCAGTCAAGTATTATGTTGCGATTCATTGTTTCGTCAGGACGAAAAACGTGTGGTCACTTTTAAGACGATTGTATGTGCCGTTTTACAGGGATCATTTATCAAAATCTTAGATTATTTGTATATCTATAGTGCTGAAGAAACTTTTTTGTCCAGCATCTTAAAGAAGGACGACATCAGTGCCCACAGCTGCAGCAAAAACATTAAGCGATATTTCGTGGCCATTTTATTAGATTCTTAAGTCAGTGTATGGCATGGGCAGCTATGCACCGTTTGTAGCTACACTACAAGGGCGGGCTTCATTTAACACTAAGCAATATTCTATAAATAAACATCATCATCGTTTTGGTCAAACAGGTGTACTTTTCCGGAAAATTCTATATAAACCAAAGAAGTAAACTAAAAAAAATATGCCAAAGCAACAGCCGCTCCCCCGCTCATATATAAAACGTTTCGTTTGATCTGGTATGAAGAGCATCAAAGAGAGATTGTTTGCAAACGTGTCTTGGCCATCAGCTCGCTGATTATATGCTTGGCACTGGAAACGTCCCGATACATCACTCAGATTTCTATTTCGACGTGAAAGTGTGGGCCGATAGTTCTAGACTTACTGCTGTGAGTTCGCGCCGTTTGCTCGCTGCGTCGAGTCTGCTTGGAGCGAGTATTTACGTGTTGTTATTCACTTAAAGCAAAAAAGAAAGATATCTTAACGAGGACCAGTGCACAGCGGAAGCATACTGCAGACGTGACCGTACTCCACATAAATTTGACAGTCCCCCCGTGATACCTTCTACCGGACATCCTTTCTCTTCGATGTACAATCGTAGACATTGCTTCTTCCTTTCCTTCCATCCTTATTTCTTTCTTTTGTTTTCGTAGTTTGCGTAGGTGGAGCATGCGTTGGTTCAGATGGTGTTCGAAATGCGGCTTCACCGTTGCTTCCGTAGTAGAATTCCGGAAAAAAACTAACTTTGAGCAGAAACACCAGCGCCCTGTTGCGATTTAGCATCCCCGTCGAGACTGCATCAAGGAATCTCTGTCGGGCAGCCGCCGCTCCTTAAGCCTCTCGAACTTTAGCTCAAGTCGCCTCAGGGGTTCTTTTAACGACAAGGCAAAGGGAGAGAGGCATCGTCACGTACTCACGTAGCAACTTCACGGATAAATCTATCTTACAAGTATTACGAGGCAAAAAAGCAAGCAAAAAACTAAGACTTTCATGAGAAACAGGACGACAAATCAGTCAATTTAATGTTGAAGGCTAAATAACGACCGCTTTCTTTGACATCAGTTGTGTATCTGCTCCGAGATTGACAATGAACATTATATATTTTCTTGACTCATTTTTTAATTTGCTTTACTTGAGACGGAGGAAAATTAGTGGTTTTTATCTCTTTTAAAGGTTCACCGCTTGGGAAAGCTAAAGCTAAGAAAATCTCCGTGTATACTGTCGGCGATACAGTTTTCTGTAGTTAAATTCAACGTAATAAATCGTGACGCCTCCCCCATGAAAGAAAGTTTTTTACATCGACTCTGAAACAACCTTGAAAAAAAAATATTCTCGAGTAATGCAAGTGCTGCTGTAACATATTTTGCAAGATAGATCATGTTATTGTGACCTGAAGAAAATGACGTCCTGATAAAGCAAGAAGCGCTCAAGCTTTCTATAAGGCGAAAAAAGTCCAGCCTATCATAACACAGTGCATACTATTAGCTTGGGTGAGCAGCCCGTGGCAAAGAGAACTGACCATGCGATGATGCAATGTAGCGTACCGGGCTTAACTCAGGTCAATCTCTCTGGTTAGAATACCTTCTATTCTTCTATTCCTATTCTCTCTCCCTCTCTAGGAAATAAATTTTCTTAAAATTCAACCCTTGGCATTGCGCCCTTTCTCTTTTGCTTATACAATTTGTTACCGAAGCCTGGCGAAATGCATATAGTACTTAAACTTTTAGGGGCGAGGCTCCTTACAACGTGGGTCGTACGCCCCGTGTCGTCGTCGTAGTAGCCAGTTTTCAAAGTCGTTAAATTGCATTGCGTGTCATTAAAAGCGGTGTCACAGCAAATCTACGGAGTGAACGATGATGAGTGTGGCGAAGCGTCCATCTGTCCGTCCATGTTTCTGTGCGTCTGTGCGTCTGTCCGTTCGACCGTCCGGCCGTGCATTAGCGTGGCCATCCATCCATTCGTTCATCCGTGCGTCAGTCTGTGCATCAATCCGTCCACCCATCCTTTTATCCGTCGACCCATGCATCCATCCGTCCATCGGTGCATCCGTTCGTTCGTTCGTTCGTTCGTTCGTTCGTCCGTCTGTTTGTCTGCCTGTCTGTCCATCCATCCATCCGTCCGTCCATACGTACGTAAGCACGTACGTTCGTCCGTTCGTCTGTTTGTCTGTCCGACCGCCCATGCATCCGTCCGTGCGTCCATCCCTTCGTCCGTCATTGCGTCCAGGTGGAGGCTTCGCCCCACTCATCATCATTCACTCCGTGGATATGCTGTGATTTTCTTTCTCACTCTACCGTACTACGTTATTCAATAATGTAAAGCTTCCTGTGACGGATCTCTCACGGTTAAACAAAAATGTTATAAAAAAATAACGGTTAATAATTCGGATGGACACATCACGGGCGAAGAAGAATAAAGAGCTTTGGTATTCAAATTGTGGCTCATTACAACTTTCTGTAGCCAACCATACACCGTCACGACAAGAGACCAACTGCAGTATACGCAACCCTGAACGATATCTACAAACAAAACAGGCAAACTCAACAAAGTTACAGGTTGCTGTCTGACGCGTGGGCCAGATCCTGATTGATAGCTGGGCTAAGAATGGCGTGTTTACAGAAAGGCTTTGCAAAAACTCTCTTTTCTTTTATTGGTGAAAGTGAATGATGAAAACTGAACAATGATGCATAAGTAGACTAAACTTTTTTTTTTCTGCCGAGCAATTTCATAGTCGTGGTGTCATGTAACAAGTTTGTGATTCTTATACCTCAAAACAAAGCGACGCTTTTGAAAATAAAGACAGCATTTCTTCGAAAAACGGTTACTCGAGCAAAAGTAGCACTTTACTTTTCTTACTTTCTGTTGCACTTACATGTTGTTGATACTGAATATTTTGGACATCGATCCTTACACCGATGACAACATTCACGTTCTTGTATATACTCACAAATCAAGTGATGTGAACTTCAGCTCTCCCGCAACGCACCTATAAGTACATAGCTCCATGCACTTCCGAATTTGTCATATCAATGATGAAATACCAGTACACTGGCGCTACTATCACTCGTTCAAAAAGGTTTTCATAATGAGCGGTCAATCAATATTTCTCGCTTACCTACAGCGATAGGCATGAACATTCGCACCAGTTAAAATTATGTTCAACACGCTACGAAGTTGACTGCATACCGCGTGCGTTGTGAAAGGAAATTCATTTCAATTTTACAGAACGTTACAATGTACGCAATTTTCTAATTGCCTGTAATGGCAGCTATGTTGCCTATCGTATCTAGTTCTGTTTAAAAAACATAACGAACACTTCCAAGCCAAAAGGGGGAAACTGTTAGCTTCACATACCCAAGAAAAGTTGTGAGAGTAAGTTTTCACTACTCAGCGTTCACGAAAACAGCTTCCATGCTGCAGCGAGTCACAGGCAGATATGGACGCCACCCACTTTCTGCAATGCCCATATTAATATCAAACTCGGCCAACTAATAATAAATGCGTTTTCCGCAAAAATAGCCCCATTTGTGGTGTCACGAGCACCACGAAAAAAATAAATTTTATTTGTGGTGTAGGAAGACTATGAGAAGAAATTCGGGCGGTGGTGACGCCTGGCAGATGAATTTTGATCTCGTGGTGTATTTAACGTGCACTCAAGCCACGAACGAAGTGCAAAAGTGCTTTGGGTGTGGAGCACATTAGTGCTTATGGCTTGTTCTTCTTGATGCACTACTCTAAACTGAAATGGAAACAGACTGAAATGGGCGAACCAGGACAGAGAATGTTATTTAACAAAAACAACCCAGAAGTAATTGGAAAAATTAACAAATTATCCTGAAATATTTCCTGAACCTGCTGTTAACTCCGAAGACACGAAGAGATGACGCAACCAAATTACCGAGTGATTGAATGCCTCCTCTTTATGCTTCCCCCATGCAGCGTCACTACATATAATAGGGAAAACATCCTCAGTGAACTCGCTGCAGATGACACATATCTCAACTGCCATGGCAAGAGGGAATACTATTAACCACAGCAACATGTAGTCCACCTGTCACCTCTCGAGAGAGATATGGTATGAAGAAAGGCAGGGAAGTTAACCAGAAAGCAAGTACCTAGTTTGCTACCCTGCACTGGAAAGAGGGAATGGGAGACAGAAAAGTAAGGAAAAGGGAATAAGAGAAAGAAAGTGGGAGGGAAGCGAAAACACACACACGCACACTAGAATGCGAATCTTCCTAACAAGGTTACTCGTGATGGGTAAACCCCTAATGCACTCCTCAAATTTTGACGTCATCGATGCTTTGGTGAACGGAGAAATTCCAACACTACGAACGGAAATCGATGGACGCCCGTGCTACACACTTCTTCAGGTGTCAGAGCAGTTAAACTGCAATATGTCTTTTTTTTTCAATTCTTGTCCAGTTAAATGTTTCAGCCATGTACAGGAACCAAATCGTCGTACTTGTGCGTAGCAACGAACCTAATCTCTAAAGAAATCTTTGAATCAAAACATTCCAAGTTTTCAAAGAAAGCCACGTTTTGTAGCAAGAAAAAACAAAATGCACTGTGCAAAACTTTTTATTGCGAACAAAAGATAGGATGACCAGATGCTGCAAGAAATCCCAGCTGAAGTTTTTTTCATGGGGCTTGATCGAATAGCTGTCTCGAGCTGTTCACAAGACTTTTCATGCAGCCATAAAAAAGCGCATGTTTTGAGGCGCAAGGTAACAGCAAACGGTTTCTATTGCTTTGTGCTGATATTTTTCTCCTTTTAAGTGCGAATGCACTTTATAAGCGATCCTGAATCCGCCGTCCGCGGTGCGCCTCCTCCTCTCCCCTAGCAACGGCGCGTGGAGCGGAGAGGAGCGTCTTTAGCAACGGCGCAGCGACGTCACACACCACGTGATTGCGCGCGCTCCGCCCTCCGCTTCGTGGCTGCGCGCGCTCGCACAGCCACGACTTCTTCGAGATCGGCAAGTTGTCATAGGTATGGATCCATCGCAGGCATCAATATCGACTGCAATACCTCCAACAACGAGTACAACGCAATTGAATGCGAGCATTGCACGCGTCGTTGAAGATGTCGCGCCGGTTGAAGACAAGACAGCGCGGCGAAGGGCCCGTGATGCCGAGCGCAAGCGGACTGCGGACATAAACATCATTAGAGTGCGAATTTACTCTCACATATACGCGTAAACACACCAAGACTTCCCGAGAGGGTCTAATGGTTCCTGGGAATCGCAATGTGATCACACGGGGGAGTTTACATTAACTCACTGGCGAATGCCAACGGATTTTAACTTTACTCCCCCTCATAGCATAACCCCGTGCATTCGCACATAACTATGTTCACCCTCGGGGAAATGCTTGGGAACTTCTTTTTTTTTAGCGAAAGCTGTTATGCGATCACTTTTCGGATCCCGCGCAGTTGTCCGCCACCGCCGATGTCCGTAACCACATCGCGAGAAATTTGAAGAAAACTTGTACCCATGACACAGGGGGACTTGAACCCGGATCCGCCGATTGTCAGCCCAGTATTCGACCACTGAACTACAGCGGTGCTTGTGACTTGTTGTCAAACTTGCCTTAGACACATGCTTGATGTCGGAAAAGCAACCACGTTAATGCGACTTATAAAGCGTTTTACAACAGCGAAAGAACAACCATTCGTCACACAATACGAATAGTGTAACGAGTGGACCATCTAATGCTCTAAACCATCACAAAAGCTTGATCTCGTTCTTATATTATTGCAATAGCAATTACATGAACACTCTCTGCTAGATGTTGACGCTGGCGTCGGTATCATGCACCGTATATGTATACATATCTATATATATGAAAACGCAAGAACGAAAAAAATCCAGAAAAAAACACTCCGGCGCGTGTAATCGAACGTGGGACCTCTGCTTCGTGAAAGCGAGGCGTTAACCACTGAGCCATTCCGGAGCTTTTCTTTTCTTTCTTTATTGCCTGTGTACATACAACATTCACAAACAAAGGTACATCAAACAAAGGCCAAACATGAACAAAACAAATGAGGTAAAAAGCGTCTAAGTTAACAGTTAGCCACACCGGAGCACATCCTTCAACGTTCAAAGGGCAAGCTACTTATATCTACCACTTACCGCTGCTCACGAGCGTGTCAGGGGGGGGGGGGGGTGTTTACAGCGTTAGGTAGTACCAGCATGATGGCGCCATGAGCGTGCGGCGGCGCCCGCTCTAATCTTCTACGCGTACTTTGCCCGTCTTAAAGAAGGGGAGCGACGCTGCCTCATGCGACGTTATCTCTTGGCAGCGAGGAGGGGAAGGTCATACGCCTTGGCTGGCTTCACGCTTCACCTGGAGCGATTCTTTTGTAGTTACCGGGTGAACAAAGGTCACTGCAATCATTGCAGTCTCCATTTGAGAAAAGCGCGTGCTTTCCAGACACAGCAAAGTAACAAATGAGACGCTTATTCGCGTGCATCTGTACCGGTGAGTACGTTTTGTGTGTCATTTGTGCGTGAGGAACGCGGGGATGTTTCGATCTGATTTACATTCTGCGCGTGACCTTTCAATTTGTTGCTATCGCGTTCATTGATTCACCTTTCCGGCAAAGCTCTGACTTTTATGGGCGATGCTCCTAAAAGCGGCACCCGTTCTTCCCTCGTAGTCATAGTCGTAGTGTGTAACCAGTGTTACATTTTGACCTGCAAGGTGGGGCCGGTGGGAGATTTCTCCTGTGCTTTGTTGAACCATAAAAAGTTCGCGGCGTGCGCGTTAACTAAAAGGCGAATGCTCCCGTCTCTCATTTCCCATTAGCAGTCATTGGCATGTACATTGAGCACTATCTGACAAGAAAGGGTTGCTACGTTATACTCGCTGGGTGTAACCTCCTTGGTTTTAGAAAGGTTTAGCGAACGTTTGGCCGCAGTGCCATGAATACACTGAACTAGTATATACCACGAACTCGAGGTGGTTAAAGGTGGGAAGTGGACCCGAAGCGCAAGCCGTACGAAAGTGTGCGTCTGCCACCTCTCGTTTAGTCTTTGGAATGTCCGCTGGAAGGCGTTGCTTCTATATGGGGAACATATAATGAAAAGATGCGAGATGGTGGTACTTGGAGTGTTGAATAGATGGACGAACGGACACACAGGCAGATGCATGGATGGACGCATGAACCGACGCAGGGGCGGATGCATGGACGAACGCAGGGACGGACGCACGAACAGACGCACGCACGGACAGGCGGATGGATGCATGAACTGTCACTCAAATGGACGTGTGGACGAACAGAAGCAAGAAAGAATGGGCGGACGAATGCTTCGCCCCACTCTCCATCATTCACTCCGTGGAAATGCTGCCATTTTTTTTAATTATGCCACATACCCACTTCAGCCATAATACCTCATCGTCGTCAGCCACTGCATGGAAAATTGGCACAAAATTCCTTGCGATTGTATAGCGTATACCATGCTTCTCAGAAGAATGACAAAAATAGCATAGCGAATGCCGGCCTACTACTCAAAAGTTTATTATTAATGCCCTAGTGGCTACCAAGCAAGTTTGCTTGCAGCAGTTGTCCAATGAGTGTTTTGAAAAGGCTCTGAAAGGCTTCTCTTCTGGCTTACGCTGTGACTGTGCTGCGCCTACAGCGCAGGCCTGGTGTTTTTTTACACTTGACTGTAGTGTGAAACTGAATCTTCTGTCAGAATAAAAAAAGTAACAAATGGAGTTTTGCTATTACAGATTTCTTGATGATGGATAGGTCTACCATGTGGCTTTCAGTTCACGTAATGACACTGAAAGAAGCCGTCTCTCCGGAGACCTACGGTAATCAATATGCATAAAAGCTTCTTTTGCTTGATATTTGTCTTCGTGTGCTGTTTGCATCAACCTTTCTGTATTTGCTTTTTTTATTTTTTGTCACATAGGCTTACATGCTGCAACAGTACAAAGAGAAAAAGTTTCGCCCGAGCCTATACGTGCAGATATGTGACTTTCGGTTGATCTCCAAATATATGCAAGTGAAACCTGGCTCTTTTTGGTGTTGACATTTCGACAAGGCCTCCATTCTTTTTTTATTTTCTACTTCTTTTTTCGCCATTGCTTTGCGTTATCGAAAGTTTCGCAATTGCTTTGCGTTATCGAAAGTTTCGACATTGCAGTCCTAGTTATTGCACAAAAAGCAGCGCCGTTGTGTTGTTGTAGTTGTGCCCTCCTTAGACGTCGACGAGATGCTTGTTTTAAAATGCAGATATGATTGATTGATATGCGGGGTATAACACCCCAAAACCACCTTATGATTATGAGAGACACCATAGTGGAGGGCTCCGGAAATTTCGACCACCTGGGGTTCTTTAACGTGCGCCCAAATCTGATCACATGGGCCTAACACATTTCCGCCTCCATCAGAAATGCAGCCGCCACCGCCGGTATTTGATCCCGCGACCTGCGGGGCAGCAGCCGGATACCTTAGCCACTAGAGCACCACGGCGGGGCGATTGCAGATATGATGTAAAAAGAAATGAAGCTCATAGCATCAACAAAAAGTTTAAAAAGAAACGGGAGGAACTATATCGTTCCGGAAAACCTATTCAGCGACAGTTGCAGATTTTTTTTTAACCAACGGCAGTATCGGTTACATTAAGTCTAAGGCAGGCACAAATGAGGGAAGACCACCAGTGGTCTCATTCAAAAGGTTGCAGCGCTGAAAGTTTTCCCAACCTGAATGATTCGTCCTCATTGACGCAGGGACAATGCAGGCAGCCGCCTGTGCTAACGCAGCAATGGCGAAGCTCAGTGATTAAAATGCAAATGATATGCGCTGAAAAGTTTGTTTTATTACGCTTTCTTTTTTGTGTGTGGTGGCGTTCTGGTCTTTACACCGCATTCAAAAAATTATATCTGTTATACACATGCTTGTGGAACACAGCTCCTCTTCTGAAGTTTTCTCACCACGTGGAGGGCTCTTTCAAAACTTTTCGAATACTCTTCTCTGTGTTCTCAGTCCGTACCATTGTAAATGATGAGTCGCGTTGTGTTTGCTTGTTTGTTTGTTTGATTATTTGTTTGTTTGTTTTTGGCTGAAAAATTGGCAGGGTTTGTTTTTGTTCGTTTTCTTGTTTGCTCATTTGTGTGCAGCTACCTAGTTTTGTTGCTGCAAATGGTTTGCTTACTCGGCTTGTTTGTTATAAAACTAACATCCGCTCCCTAACTGCATACTTGATACGTCCGTATCAAATCGGAATTTATATTATTGCGTACAGGCCACAATTTAGACTTCCTTCTGAAGAGTTGCTGGGTAAAAAATTCCGCCATTTCCACAAAGTGAATGTTGATGAGTTGAGCGAAGCTAAAATGCTTTTAGGTAGAACAGCGAAACGTTCGCCCGCACATCATAAGAAGACACGGAACTTTGTTATAGGCTTGATTATTTATACGCTTACATACACAATGTTCATTATTTAGATATCGGTGCAAATATAATAACCTATATATGCACAACATATAATGATTTACATATGAAAGAAATTATGTACGAGGATTACATTAGTGATTACAAAGTTGTGGGACGCGTTTTTCTTTGAAGATTACAATTTTGTGGTCGGGGAAGAACGAGGCTAGATGATATTAGATTAGAGGATGTAGTTGAAAATAAGGAAGGCAATGTCAATACATGTCGCCCCGCCGCGGTGGTCTAGTGGCTAAGGTACTCGGCTGCTGACCCGGAGGTCGCGGGTTCAAATCCCGGCTGCGGCGGCTGCATTTCCGATGGAGGCGGAAATGTTGTAGGCCCGTGTGCTCAGATTTGGGTGCACGTTAAAGAACCCCAGGTGGTCAAAATTTCCGGAGCCCTCCACTACGGCGTCTCTCATAATCATATGGTGGTTTTGGGACGTTAAACCCCACATATCAATCAATCAATGTCAATACATGTCCCTCTGATGACGTTGTGCAGGTGGTCTGGCTTGAGAGGGTACTGGTACCCGTGCGTCACACTTATGGGCGAAACTTTTCGTGCCATCAGAGTCTTTCACGTGGAGCAAACGCGGTGCTCGTTGTAGTCGGTTGGCGGTGCCGATTACGTGACAGTGACAGGAAACTACCGTTGTAGCACGCTGGTAGCGTTGGTGCGAGAATGGTTGTTGCGGACGGAGACGTTGATGGTTAGGTTGTTTTCAAACAACAAGTGGTGGCAAACCTCACAGCTGTGGCCCAACGAGTGATCGAGGAAGTCACGCGTGAAGCGCTCGTCGGCGCCATCAACCTCGGGTAGCGACCACTTTTGGCGCTTGACAGCTGCTTGCAGCGCCCGCTCCGATTCGAGATTCTTTTGCCTCTTGGTGCAAATGGCTGAGGTGCAAGAACATTTCGTGAAACGAGAAGACCAGAAGAGAAGAAAGAACAGCTCCAACTATTAACTGTTTAGTGACAGTCTAGGAAATGCGCAGGAAAAAAAACAAAATTTGACGCGTGCGTGCACAGCCACAAAATGACGTACAGCGACATAGTCAAGGCGATAAGCTATAAAAAAAAGTATTTCTGTCTAATAGAACATTATCGAAGTTCCACTGATTCAATTAGGCCCTTTCGTTTTGATAAGAAAAAGCTTCCAAGAGCTCTCTAGCTGCGAAACGTGATATATATATATATATATATATATATATATATATATATATATATATATATATATATATATATATATATATATATATATATAATAGTCTTACCAACGCCGGATACTTACCGTACACACACTTGTAGTCATATTTATTCACTACTGCGGAGCAAAAGTAAGGTTCAAAGTAACCACAAAGCTTCGTCTCCGTGCTCTCAAACCGAGAAGTTCAATATTCTTATGTGTAAGCTTCAGATTCGTCTTACCGATCTTTGCGACCCTTTCACTGTTTACAAATACAGACCCTTGACGACATCCGGTATCGTCCTCCCTCCGATGTGCCTTAATAGCATCGGTAAGCAAAAAAAGCTTTAGGAAAGAGCCCGCTCATTTTCTACACTTTCCTTCTCTTAGTTGGCAAAATATATTCATTAAATATTTTTGAGCTACATAAATGTGATAAGAGATTCTTTTGAACTTTACGTGCGTGCGTTTTATCTGAAAAACTAAAGAGAGACTTTCCTTACCCCTGAAAAAAACTTGAGGGCGTGCTTTCAGTTTCAAAGTTAGAAATTGGTAAATCAGGTGACCGGAAGTCCTTTTTTTAGTAGAACTTGTTATTTTGAAACCGTCTTTGACACGACTAATTGACCCGGTATTATACTATTGCCATTCACAACCTTCATTTCAACTTTGCCTATTCGTGGTTAATAACTTTGGCTAGTACATTTTGTTATGTTTTATTTGTTGAGGTAGCAACTCAACACAAGCCACAGTCTCATCTTGGTACCACGGTCGATTACTTACTGACCCGCTATTGGCGGCGCACACGTTGGGTTAGGCGGTATTTATTCACTCATGTCCTTTGCCTGCAAAAACAACAAAGCATAGTGGAAGCAGAATGGCGCTGTAACCAATCAGCTCACGAAAGTTATGCTTCCGATTACTCACACAGCATTGTGAGGACTCACTCAGTAAGGCAGTATGTTTGATCTGGCATGTGTTAGATTCAGCTGAATGAGCTATGAATGACCAGCTGACCATCCTCGCTCTTTCATTTAAGTGTTGTACCACCACGACTGATCTGTCTTAACGATACAGCCGTAATATTGGTGGTACACAACCGGTACTCGATCTGGCAAGTGCCCCGACTTTGGCTTCTTCACACTCAACTATCCTTGGCGTTCCTTGAAGTATAAATCACGTCAGATTGTATAGTTTGGCGTCTCGTATTTTATACTTTAACATGGCATCTTCAAAGCACTACCAAGCTATAGTGCGAATATTCTATGAACTCTAGTTGATATGAGATACAGAAATTATAATACAAATGTGTTCTGTAGATAGCGTGCCGCGCATCGTTTCTAAAACGTTCATGGAGTCACTTAGCCTGAAGGTAGATTTACCACTAGAAAAAAAATAAAGAATATGTTGGGCCTATCAATATGTTATTAGTATGAAACATGTATTCACAGTATTGAAAAGTTCTGAATTAATTTGCGAGGCGTGCTTCGGTGAGGACACTCCCTCAACCCGTGTCAATGTTAAACTCAAGTTTTAATCACGCACGGAGAAGTGTAAAACAGGAAGTTATCAATTATTCTCACTCATCGTATTCCCCTGGTGCGGCGTACTTGAATCGAAGGGATCGTGCGAAGGGTAGAGATGTACGCTACGATGCAAGAAGCGCTGGATTCGTAAGGTTTAATAGATGCCAGAGGCATATCACCATGGCGTCATTACAGCTTGAAGTAAGGCACTGCAGTCTGTTTGCCCACATAGCAAACACGACAGGGTTGGCTATGCGTGAAAGTACAGTATCCTCGTATTCAGCTTTGCATCAAAGGAAAGCTTGAAGCCCACATGGCTAGACGAGAACTCAGTCGGGCTTTGAAATCTTAGTATGGCATGAGTGCGTCTATAGCTAATGCGTGTTATAGACGACGCCTCGGGCGTTTTGCACTTAGTCACGGTTACAAGAGGCTTACAATGTCCGGATGTCCTAAGAAAACACATGCATTCGAAATGAAATCTTTAATCCTTAAGCATCCGATGGCTTAAAAAGGAAATATTTCTACAAACGGAGTGTTGAAACAGAGTTTGTGATAACTAACTATAAGCAAAGTTGGTTTTTCAAAGGACAAGTTGGAGCTTCAATGGCGGCGTTCTTCAAACAATTGTCTCTCTTTTAAGACGGAATACTCGTCGGCTTATTCCACGGAACTTAAATATGCCTAACTGAACTTTATCTTTGCGAGAAAGGCTTATGTTTGTTTATGATAACCGAAAGAGAGAGAGAGATAAATAGAGAGGAAAGGCAGGGAGGTTAACCAAGCTTGGCTCGGTTGGCTACCCTACACTTGGGGTGGGGAAAAGGGGAATAATAGAACGGAAAGAGACAGAAAAGAAAAGGAGTAAGAAAGAGAAGCATAAATAGTCAGCTCGAGACTACACAGCACGGCTTCGCACAGTTCTTTCACAAGCGGTCGTGAAGTTTGGTGGTCCTTAAAAAGTACAAGAGGGCTTTCGTGGCTTTGCGCGTATGGGAAGCCATCGGCCATGGTCACAGGATCTTCTCTTCTGTAAGCGGCCGTGAATCCAGCTGACAGAGCTTGGCTTCCATAATACGTCGTTCGGTCTGGTATGCTGGACAATGACATAGAATGTGCTCAAGCGTTTCCTCGCAGGCGCAGATGTTGCATGCCGAAGTGCTCGCCGTTCCAAGGAGACGAGAGTATGAATTCGTAAATGCCACCGAAGTATACAAAAATGCTTATGAGGTGCTTTGAGGACGCATCAGAATAATTTAAGTGCTCCGGTGTGGACATGGCACGACAGTTTCAAGTGCTTCCTAAATGAATTTTCAATTTGTTTTCGCTTATTTTCTCTTCATTTTTTTAATCGCGAACATCTAATGTGTTCTCCCTGTGTGTGCCTAGCTTGTGACACAGTTCTCTAAATCCTTTCTACACTAAATATCGTGGCTCAATCCCGCATTCAATTTGCTTTTTTTCTTCTTATTAGCCCATGCACTCTAGAAGTTCTGTAGTGCGAACGCTTCCGCGTGATAAAACTCGTTATCTGCCACGCTCGCGTCTCTATAAGTGTAGCTGTACATAGAGTCCACATGGAGGCCTGCACATTGTGGCCGCAAAAGTTCGTTCCAAACACAATCAAACGTTTCATAGCCAGCTTTCCCGCTCCGCTCTTTATATGAAGAAGCGCAAGTATACGAAAACTGTACTGCCAGCAGTATCAATATACTAATCGCAAAGCTCATTGCAGAGCCTTCGCTGATCAAATATATATATATATATATAAATATATATATATATATATATATATATATAAATATATATATATATATATATATATATATATGAGATATAACAGACAGTAATGCCAAAGAATGTACAGGGGAAGTTATTAAAACCAATGCAATGTAAATAACAAGAAAGAAAAGTGGATGAAAAAATTACCAACTGTGAGCAGGAATCGAACCTACTGCCTTCGAATTACGCGATCGATGCTCTAACCACTGAGCTATCACAGCGGCCCTCCCTCCATCCACTTTTTTGGGTTTATCTATGAATTTAGAAGTAGAAGCGACAGTCAGCGCCATCTATAAGCCAAACAACGAGTGTGAAAACACTCTTATGCGCATGTTTGGCGTCACGTAGCACGTGAACTTATTATGAGCGGGCAGCTGATTAATTGTCCCTCTTATACAACCTAAACACACCAAGTCTGCCAGTACGAGACCCTCGTTCAATGAAATAAGGGAAAGAAGTGTATACCTAAGGGCTCGTTTTTCCGTGTTTTACCACAATATTAATGAGATATAACAGACAGTAATGCCAAAGAATGTACAGGGGAAGTTAATAAAACCAATGCAATGTAAATAACAAAAAAGGAAAGTGGATGAAAAAATTACCAACTGTGAGCAGGAATCGAATCTACGACCTTCGAATTACTCGTTCGATGCTCTAACCACTGAGCTATCACAGCGGCCCTCCCTCCATCCACTTTTTTGGGTTTATCTATGAATTTAGAAGTAGGAGCGACAGTCAGCGCCATCTATAAGCCAAACAACCAGTGTGAAAACACTCTTATGCGCATGTTTGGCGTCACGTAGCACGTGAACTTATTATGAGCGGGCAGCTGATTAATTGTCCCTCTTATACAACCTAAACACACCAAGTCTGCCAGTACGAGACCCTCGTTCAATGAAATAGGGGAAAGAAGTGTATACCTAAGGGCTCGTTTTTCCGTGTTTTAACACAATATTAATGAGATATAACAGACAGTAATGCCAAAGAATGTACAGGGGAAGTTAATAAAACCAATGCATTGTAAACAACAAAAAAGAAATGTGGATGAAAAAATTACCAACTGTGAGCAGGAATCGAACCTACGACCTTCGAATTACTCGTTCGATGCTCTAACCACTGAGCTATCACAGCGGCCCTCCCTCCATCCACTTTTTTGGGTTTATCTATGAATTTAGAAGTAGGAGCGACAGTCAGCGCAATCTATAAGCCAAACAACGAGTGTGAAAACACTCTTATGCGCATGTTTGGCGTCACGTAGCACGTGAACTTATTATGAGCGGGCAGCTGATTAATTGTCCCTCTTATACAACCTAAACACACCAAGTCTGCCAGAACGAGACCCTCGTTCAATGAAATAAGGGAAAGAAGTGTATACCTAAGGGCTCGTTTTTCCTTGTTTTAACACAATATTAATGAGATATAACAGACAGTAATGCCAAAGAATGTACAGGGGAAGTTATTAAAACCAATGCAATGTAAATAACAAGAAAGAAAAGTGGATGAAAAAATTACCAACTGTGAGCAGGAATCGAACGTACGACCTTCGACTTACGCGTTCGATGCTCTAACCACTGAGCTATCACAGCGGCCCTCCCTCCATCCACTTTTTTGGGTTTATCTATGAATTTAGAAGTAGGAGCGACAGTCAGCGCCATCTATAAGCCAAACAACGAGTGTGAAAACACTCTTATGCGCATGTTTGGCGTCACGTAGCACGTGAACTTATTATGAGCGGGCAGCTGATTAATTGTCCCTCTTATACAACCTAAACACACCAAGTCTGCCAGTACGAGACCCTCGTTCAATGAAATAAGGGAAAGAAGTGTATACCTAAGGGCTCGTTTTTCCGTGTTTTAACACAATAATTATGAGATATAACAGACAGTAATGCCAAAGAATGTACAGGGGAAGTTATTAAAACCAATGCAATGTAAATAACAAGAAAGAAAAGTGGATGAAAAAATTACCAACTGTGAGCAGGAATCGAACCTACGACCTTCGAATTACGCGTTCGATGCTCTAACCACTGAGCTATCACAGCGGCCCTCCCTCCATCCACTTTTTTGGGTTTATCTATGAATTTAGAAGTAGGAGCGACAGTCAGCGCCATCTATAAGCCAAACAACGAGTGTGAAAACACTCTTATGCGCATGTTTGGCGTCACATAGCACGTGAACTTATTATGAGCGGGCAGCTGATTAATTGTCCCTCTTATACAACCTAAACACACCAAGTCTGCCAGTACGAGACCCTCGTTCAATGAAATAGGGGAAAGAAGTGTATACCTAAGGGCTCGTTTTTCCGTGTTTTAACACAATATTAATGAGATATAACAGACAGTAATGCCAAAGAATGTACAGGGGAAGTTATTAAAACCAATGCAATGTAAATAACAAGAAAGAAAAGTGCATGAAAAAATTACCAACTGTGAGCAGGAATCGAACCTACGACCTTCGAATTACGCGTTCGATGCTCTAACCACTGAGCTATCACAGCGGCCCTCCCTCCATCCACTTTTCTGGGTTTATCTATGAATTTAGAAGTAGGAGCGACAGTCAGCGCCATCTATAAGCCAAACAACGAGTGTGAAAACACTCTTATGCGCATGTTTGGCGTCACGTAGCACGTGAACTTATTATGAGCGGGCAGCTGATTAATTGTCCCTCTTGTACAACCTAAACACACCAAGTCTGCCAGTACGAGACCCTCGTTCAATGAAATAAGGGAAAGAAGTGTATACCTAAGGGCTCGTTTTTCCGTGTTTTAACACAATATTAATGAGATATAACAGACAGTAATGCCAAAGAATGTACAGGGGAAGTTATTAAAACCAATGCAGTGTAAATAACAAGAAAGAAAAGTGGATGAAAAAATTACCAACTGTGAGCAGGAATCGAACCTACGACCTTCGAATTACGCGTTCGATGCTCTAACCACTGAGCTATCACAGCGGCCCTCCCTCCATCCACTTTTTTGGGTTTATCTATGAATTTAGAAGTAGGAGCGACAGTCAGCGCCATCTATAAGCCAAACAACGAGTGTGAAAACACTCTTATGCGCATGTTTGGCGTCACGTAGCACGTGAACTTATTATGAGCGGGCAGCTGATTAATTGTCCCTCTTATACAACCTAAACACACCAAGTCTGCCAGTACGAGACCCTCGTTCAATGAAATAAGGGAAAGAAGTGTATACCTAAGGGCTCGTTTTTCCGTGTTTTAACACAATATTAATGAGATATAACAGACAGTAATGCCAAAGAATGTACAGGGGAAGTTATTAAAACCAATGCAATGTAAATAACAAGAAAGAAAAGTGGATGAAAAAATTACCAACTGTGAGCAGGAATCGAACCTACGACCTTCGAATTACGCGTTCGATGCTCTAACCACTGAGCTATCACAGCGGCCCTCCCTCCATCCACTTTTTTGGGTTTATCTATGAATTTAGAAGTAGGAGCGACAGTCAGCGCCATCTATAAGCCAAACAACGAGTGTGAAAACACTCTTATGCGCATGTTTGGCGTCACGTAGCACGTGAACTTATTATGAGCGGGCAGCTGATTAATTGTCCCTCTTGTACAACCTAAACACACCAATTCTGCCAGTACGAGACCCTCGTTCAATGAAATAAGGGAAAGAAGTGTATACCTAAGGGCTCGTTTTTCCGTGTTTTAACACAATATTAATGAGATATAACAGACAGTAATGCCAAAGAATGTACAGGGGAAGTTATTAAAACCAATGCAGTGTAAATAACAAGAAAGAAAAGTGGATGAAAAAATTACCAACTGTGAGCAGGAATCGAACCTACGACCTTCGAATAACGCGTTCGATGCTCTAACCACTGAGCTATCACAGCGGCCCTCCCTCCATCCACTTTTTTGGGTTTATCTATGAATTTAGAAGTAGGAGCGACAGTCAGCGCCATCTATAAGCCAAACAACGAGTGTGAAAACACTCCTATGCGCATGTTTGGCGTCACGTAGCACGTGACCTTATTATGAGCGGGCAGCTGATTAATTGTCCCTCCTATACAACCTAAACACACCAAGTCTGCCAGTACGAGACCCTCGTTCAATGAAATAAGGGAAAGAAGTGTATACCTAAGGGCTCGTTTTTCCGTCTTTTAACACAATATTAATGAGATATAACAGACAGTAATGCCAAAGAATGTACAGGGGAAGTTAATAAAACCAATGCATTGTAAACAACAAAAAAGAAATGTGGATGAAAAAATTACCAACTGTGAGCAGGAATCGAACCTACGACCTTCGAATTACGCGTTCGATGCTCTAACCACTGAGCTATCACAGCGGCCCTCCCTCCATCCACTTTTTTGGGTTTATCTATGAATTTAGAAGTAGGAGCGACAGTCAGCGCCATCTATAAGCCAAACAACGAGTGTGAAAACACTCTTATGCGCATGTTTGGCGTCACGTAGCACGTGAACTTATTATGAGTGGGCAGCTGATTAATTGTCCCTCTTATACAACCTAAACACACCAAGTCTGCCAGTACGAGACCCTCGTTCAATGAAATAAGGGAAAGAAGTGTATACCTAAGGGCTCGTTTTTCCGTGTTTTAACAAAATATTAATGAGATATAACAGACAGTAATGCCAAAGAATGTAGAGGGGAAGTTATTAAAACCAATGCAATGTAAATAACAAGAAAGAAAAGTGGATGAAAAAATTATCAACTGTGAGCAGGAATCGAACCTACGACCTTCGAATTACGCGTTCGATGCTCTAACCACTGAGCTATCACAGCGGCCCTCCCTCCATCCACTTTTTTGGGTTTATCTATGAATTTAGAAGTAGGAGCGACAGTCAGCGCCATCTATAAGCCAAACAACGAGTGTGAAAACACTCTTATGCGCATGTTTGGCGTCACGTAGCACGTGAACTTATTATGAGCGGGCAGCTGATTAATTTTCCCTCTTGTACAACCTAAACACACCAAGTCTGCCAGTACGAGACCCTCGTTCAATGAAATAAGGGAAAGAAGTGTATACCTAAGGGCTCGTTTTTCCGTGTTTTAACACAATATTAATGAGATATAACAGACAGTAATGCCAAAGAATGTACAGGGGAAGTTATTAAAACCAATGCAGTGTAAATAACAAGAAAGAAAAGTGGATGAAAAAATTACCAACTCTGAGCAGGAATCGAACCTACGACCTTCGAATTACGCATTCGATGCTCTAACCACTGAGCTATCACAGCGGCCCTCCCTCCATCCACTTTTTTGGGTTTATCTATGAATTTAGAAGTAGGAGCGACAGTCAGCGCCATCTATAAGCCAAACAACGAGTGTGAAAACACTCTTATGCGCATGTTTGGCGTCACGTAGCACGTGAACTTATTATGAGCGGGCAGCTGATTAATTGTCCCTCTTATACAACCTAAACACACCAAGTCTGCCAGTACGAGACCCTCGTTCAATGATATAAGGGAAAGAAGTGTATACCTAAGGGCTCGTTTTTCCGTGTTTTAACACAATATTAATGAGATATAACAGACAGTAATGCTAAAGAATGTACAGGGGAAGTTATTAAAACCAATGCAATGTAAATAACAAGAAAGAAAAGTGAATGAAAAAATTATCAACTGTGAGCAGGAATCGAACCTACGACCTTCGAATTACGCGTTCGATGCTCTAACCACTGAGCTATCACAGCGGCCCTCCCTCCATCCACTTTTTTGGTTTATCTATGAATTTAGAAGTAGGAGCGACAGTCAGCGCCATCTATAAGCCAAACAACGAGTGTGAAAACACTCTTATGCGCATGTTTGGCGTCACGTAGCACGTGAACTTATTATGAGCGGGCAGCTGATTAATTGTCCCTCTTATACAACCTAAACACACCAAGTCTGCCAGTACGAGACCCTCGTTCAATGAAATAAACCCAAAAAAAGTGGATGGAGTTAAACCCAAAAAAGTGTATGGAGGGAGGGCCGCTGTGATAGCTCAGTGTATGTAAACAGGCAATAAAGAAAGAAAAAAAGCTGTGATAGCTCAGTGGTTAGAGCATCGAACGCGTAATTCGAAGGTCGTAGGTTCGATTCCTGCTCACAGTTGGTAATTTTTTCATCCACTTTTCTTTCTTCTTATTTACATTGCATTGGTTTTAATAACTTCCCCTGTACATTCTTTGGCATTACTGTCTGTTATATCTCATTAATATTGTGTTAAAACACGGAAAAACGAGCCCTTAGGTATACACTTCTTTCCCTTATTTCATTGAACGAGGGTCTCGTACTGGCAGACTTGGTGTGTTTAGGTTGTATAAGAGGGACAATTAATCAGCTGCCCGCTCATAATAAGTTCACGTGCTACGTGACGCCAAACATGCGCATAAGAGTGTTTTCACACTCGTTGTTTGGCTTATAGATGGCGCTGACTGTCGCTCCTACTTCTAAATTCATAGATAAACCAAAAAAAGTGGATGGAGGGAGGGCCGCTGTGATAGCTCAGTGGTTAGAGCATCGAACGCGTAATTCGAAGGTCGTAGGTTCGATTCCTGCTCACAGTTGGTAATTTTTTCATCCACTTTTCTTTCTTGTTATTTACATTGCATTGGTTTTAATAACTTCCCCTGTACATTCTTTGGCATTACTGTCTGTTATATCTCATTAATATTGTGTTAAAACACGGAAAAACGAGCCCTTAGGTATACACTTCTTTCCCTTATATATATATATATATATATATATATATATATATATATATATATATATATATATATATACGGAGCAGCAGTAGAAGCGAAGTTCTAAATAAACCGGCGAAAATAGGAGGCGAGGCCAAGGAAACTGTGAAGCTCTTTTGGTTTTTCAGGACGCGGAAAGTGAAGGACTGCAAAAAAATCTTGCCAGGGTAGGGCCGGATGCCATCTTTGCTAACGACATGTCCTAAGACCTTGATAAATGTGCTAGCGAAAGAGCATTTCCTAGTGTTTATTTGAAGCCTGGCGCTGGCAAGGCATGTCAGAACTTGATCCAGTCGTTCTAGGTGCTCAGAAAACGTTGACGAAAAGATAATAATGTTGTCCAGGTAGCAAAGCCAGCTTTTTCATTTCAGGCCGCGCAGCACGGTATCTATCATGCGCTCAAAAGTCCCGGGTGCGTTGCAGAGCCCGAAAGGTGTCACGTTGAATACATATAGCCCGTCGGTGGTTGCAATATATATATATATATATATATATATATATATATATATATATATATATATATATATTTATATATGCATAGTCTCCTCCCGATCTCCAAAACACCACGGCATTTCTTTCTCTTTTTCTCATTTCTAATGGACTGAACGATTTACGAAGTCCAGTCCATATGAAGAAATGTTTGCATCGCCGTGCGAAACCAGCGAACCGTGTGCAGCATTCAGAGTGACGTTGTGCTTTCATTTGTTCACACCATTGTCACTGGTTAGCCTTCTTTTCGCCTATATGAATGCACACTCTGATAGCTTCGCTTAGCGGATACAAAATCATGAACGTTCTCTTTTTTTAACTAGAGAACCAGTACTGCGTTAAGGAAGCGAGAATCTTCCTATAATCAACACTGATGGCTTCAGGACCACTCAGCAATCACCCGACTCACTCTGAACACTGGCTTGTGGCATAATGGGTTGTCGAGGGTTGGAATGCACTTCATCACCGGTACGCGCAACCTAGGGACCATTATTTCTTTATTTTAATTTCCTTCTTCTTTTGCAACTTTCATTCCTGCCTCTGATTTGGGAGGCTCTGTCACTCACGCGTAAAAGAAGAGGCACGACCTTTGAATGAAAAATGAGGTCGCATCGAGAAGCTGCAGCGTATGTATGCGTTCAATTCGGGTGGAAACGTGTCCTCTTAATTTGTACAGGTTGAAATGGTTTAAAACTTGGCCTTTGAGAAACAGGGGCAGCCCTTGAGAAACAAAGTTTGAGTTTGGATGCGGTATAGGTGGGTCAACCGGCAGCGAAAGAAAATGCTTGCACAGGGGGTCTGCATGTACTTTAAGAAGACATGAACTCCACCCTTCCTCTTTTCCCATCGATTAACATTGAGTAGTCATGTCAGTTTATTCTTTTCTTTTCCTTCGTTGAAAATTGAAAAACTGGATCGTTTTGTTTTACTTGTTTCATGTCTTTATCTTCGAAGAACTTGATTCGCTTTTCTACTTATGTTCGCGTACAACCATTCGTTCTCTAGCCCATCAATCATCGTGCATTGTTCTCTTTAGTCAGGGATATTCATTTCAACATCATTTAGTGTTATCTATTTGCAGATTCAGAGCACTTGTCGGTAGCGCTTCTTCCCAGCAATGCAATGTCATCAGTTTATTAAGGTATTCTCCATTAACTCTTATTCCTATCTCTTTCCATTCTAGGCCTTGGTAAACCTTCTTTAAGCACGTGGTAGATATCATTGCGTATATCGTATGCCCTTGTCTTACACCCTTATTATTGGTATTTTGTCACCTTCTTTAGGGAACACTACGGTGGCTGTTGATCCTTTGTAGATTTCTTCTGGGATGTTTATGTATGCTTCGTCGACGCCTTGATTTCGCAGTGTCTGCATGACTGCTGATACGTCTACTGAATTAAATGCCTTCTCGTCATCTATGAAGCCTATGTATAGTAGTTGAGTGTATTCTGAGCATTTCTCTGTCCCCTGATTGATTGTATGAAAGTGGTCGATTGTGCGTTAGAAATTCCGCTTGATTCTTCGGTTGATCGAATTCTAATGTTGTCTTTATTCTGTTAGCAATCATCTTTATAAATAGCTTGTTTACTATGAAGAGCAAGCTGATCAGCCTGTAATTCTTCAAGTCCTGGTCGTCCGCTTTCTTATGGATAAGGTGATGTTAGCATTTGTCCAAGATTCTGATGAACTGCCCATCAGAAGACACTTCTTAAACAGGGTGCCTAGGTTTTCTAACACAATCTGTTTTCCATCGTTCAGCACATCTCATGTTGCGTGATCCTCACCAGCGCTTTTGCATCTTATCATTTCCTCCAAGGCGTGCCTGACTTCCTTTGTCATTACTGGGGGGATGTCATCTGGGTTACTCCTAGTTCTTACATTATTGATGTGGTTGTCCCAGCTACTGTACAGATCTCTGTAAAACTTCTCCGCTACTTTAACTATTCTATCCGTATTGGTTGTTACTTTGCCTTCCTTGTTGCTTAGTCCATAGATATGGTTTTTGCCTATACCAAGTTTTTTCTTCAACGATTTGACGCTTTCTTCGTTCTTAAAAGCATGTTCGATTCTCTTCATGGTACACCTTCCCACATTGGATTCCTTAAACTTATCAATTCACTTCGAAAGCTCTGTAAGTTTTATTTCGCTTTTCTGTTTGAGGCTTTCATTTTTTGATATTTCTTAATGAGGTTATTCATCTCCTGGAACGCCTTCCTAGTATCCGGCTTAACTACCGTACATCCAACTTCCGCCGCACATTCCTTGACGATACTCGTCAGATTATCATTCATTGTGTCAACGCTAAGGCCACTTTCTTCGATAAGAGTCGAGTACTTTCCCTCTCAGTGCTATGGCTCACTGATTTACTACTGAAGTATGAGTTTCGGTCGCTCCTTCTTCAAATCCAAGTGAATTCGACACCTTACCATTGTGTGATCACTTCATCGTACCTTGCCAAGCACTTTCACATTCTACGATGGCTGGATGTGCACTCAGTATAAAGTATACTTTGTTTTTGCTTTTGTCTTTAAGGTTCCTTCATGTCCACTTACGATTCACTTGTTTTTGGTAGAAGGTATTCAGTATCCGTAAATATTTGCGCTCCGCAAATTCTACTAATAACTCTTCTTTGGCATTTCCACTACCGATGCCATAAATTCTTGCTGTGTAGTCTTCATCCTGCTTCTTCCCTACTTTGACATTGAGTTCACCCATCAGTATAGTGTACTGTGTTTTAGCTTACTCATTGCCGATTCCACGTCTTCATATAAGCTTTCAACTAATACATCATGATGGCTGGATATAGGCGCGTAGGTTTGTACCACCTTCAAATTGGCTCTCCTATTGAGTTTAGTTACGAAACCTACCACCCTTTCATTACTTCTATAGTATTCCGCTATGTTACCAGCTATATTTCTGGGGATAAAAAACCTCGCCCCCAGTTTTCTTTTGTAAGTGAAGCCACGATAGCAAAGGGCATGACCATTCTGTAGCACTATATAGGCCTCATCAGTCCTCCTAATCTCACTGAGTCCCATTACATCTCATTTATTACCCCGTAGTTCCTCGAATAGTACAGTTAGACCCCACAAATTCCTAGCAACCTGTGCTGCATGGCAGATCTGACCGCAGCCGTGGTCACTTGCTTCACATCTGCTGGGAACTGAGGGCTGAATGTTAATTAGCATATCTATGTGAGAAGTAGTGGCCAGATACTGCATCAGGGTGGCCAGTCCTCCTTTGGTTAGGGAGTTCGTTACCGGCGGTGGTCACCGTTGAGGCCGCACCCCAGCCCTCCTAATGCAATTTCATCATCACTCGAATATTTTTTTTAATCTGGTGGGGAATCGTGCGACACTTGCATTCAAACCATGGACCTCTTGCACGTGAGGCTGACGCTCTAACCACTATGCCATCGCTGCACCTGAACGCCTACTGCACCTCACTGTAGTACGTCTCAGAATTTTAGTATCAGGAACGTATACTGAACACGCACTTTATTCGCCCCTGTAGCACTATACCTCCTATAAGCTTCTGAAGCAATCCACTCGTATCCTCACAGCAGAAAGCTTCACAACGTGCTTTCATGGTGGTCTTATCTCCACCTAGAATGCTTTTGTTTACCCCCTCCCCCCGCACTTAATTTGTCTTGTCAACTTTCCGAAAGCAAATTTGGATTAACCTAGGGCTGCGTGCCTCTCGGGCGCCGGTGCAGATTCCACCGACGTGATCGCACCCGTCTGAGTTATTTGGCTGGCCCTCAACGAGCTCTATTGAACGCGCTAATGCACCCGAGAGAGGCCCCTATAAAAATTTAAGCAGCGAAGAAACATCTGGGTCGAGTTGAGTTAGTGCCAACTATTTCAGTTGACGCATGAGATTCATCGTCGTGAGCTGGTAAGGGCGTGCAAAGAGAGCCAATGGATTGCAGGCTTTTGTCGGGCCTGTCACGCTGCTGCAGCTAGTATGTCATATAGCGAATGTAGTACACAGACGGAAATATGACAAACAAACATAGATCAATCAAAATCAATCACACAAACAATGTGCTTTTCAAGTTTCGTGTTTCACCTTAGCTGTTTCTTCATTTCAAGGGAACGTAAGTGCTGCTCCAATTACTTTTACTCGCGATAGTGAAACACCATAGCACGGACACTAAGTACCTCTGAAAAAGGTTTAGTTTTGTCAGGGTCCATGCACACGTACTCACGGATTCCTTGAGTGCCAGTAAAGAGTAAAGAGTAAAGATTTCTTAAGTGCGAGGAAAGACAGACGGACAGAAGCACAGACGAACAGACAGACGGCGGACACACGGAAGGACGGAAGCACTGACAGACGGACGGATGCAATCAAGCATACACTGATAGACAGAGGGATGGACGGACGGAAAGAAGCATGGACGGCCAGACGGAAGCGCAGATAGACAGATAAACGGGCGAACGCACGGGCACTCACGGACGTACAGAAGCACGGACGAATGAACGGACGGACGGACGCTGCGCCCCACTCATATTCATTCACTCCGTGTATATGCTGTGAAAAGTACTAACGCCATCTAGTTATATTATTCTGAAAGATATATACACACACAGTCATAAACTGAAGTTGGCTGCATATACGTACAGAGAAGGGAATGACCCACGGCCTAAAGAGCTTCGCCCCTTAAAGAGATACGAATTTCTCTCCGCTAGTCAGATGCTTTCCCAAACTGCTCTGAAGTGTTTGCTGATTCACTCACCAGAATGACAGCTAAAACAAGAGCAGACACAACGGCTCCGCACTCTACAAAAAAAAAATTGGCAGATTCCACGTACATTTGGCATCGATGATATGCGATGCACGAATGAGAAAGGTTGATATATAACTTTAAATCAGCACAATGTTACGAGGTAGAAGTAGACCCGCCGCGGTGGTCTAGTGGCTAAGGTACTTGGCTGCTGACCCGTAGGTCGCGGGATCAAATCCCGGCTGCGGCAGCTGCATTTCCGATGGAGGCGGAAATGTTGTAGGCCCATGTGCTCAGATTTCGGTGGACGTTAAAGAACCCCAGGTGGTCGAAATTTCCGGAGCCCTCCACTACGGCGTTTCTCATGATCATATGGCGCTTTTGGGACGTTAAACCCCACATATCAATCAAATCAACGAGGTGGAGGGAAATGATGCCGTACACGACTTCCGTATCATTATTATCATGTTTTAATGTGTCGTTTACCTTCATCATCTATTCACGTCACGTGATGCCAAATTTAGTATATGTGGAGCTAGCCAAACGACCGCGAGCACACTATGAGTGCGGTATGCTGTCATGTTCTTACATGACAGGCGTATTAGGATTATCATGTTTGCACCAGCCATATACTTTCATCATTCATTGACGTCACGTAACACCAGATTTGGTGTATGTGGAGCTAGCAAAACGGCCGCGAGCGCATCATGAATGGCTCAATATACTCGAACGTAGCGTTGACGCGCGCACACGCTGGGCACAGTGATGCTACGTTAGCAAAACGCGAGCACTCTATAGCCTGACGCCAGGCGCGACCGGCGCGACCGGCGCGACCAGCGTCCGTCAGCGCGGCCCGACGGCAACTGGCACGAAATGCTACATGCTGCATTTCGTGCCGATGCGTTACCCAGACAACACTGCATCTCCCTCATTTGGTGACGGAGAGACGCTGGACGCGCTGAAACGCGCATGCGTCAAAGTAACGCAGCGTGGCGCGTGCCTGCGAGTATATGGCAGGACCGGTGTCTGGCGTGTCAACGCCGGCGTGACCCAACGAAATGAACGCTGGTGAGCACGCGCACCACGTCCCTTCAGAATGTATTCGCGCCTTGACTGTGGCATGTAGTAATGTTCTCACATCACACGCATCTCATGATTACCATGTTTGCACCAGTCGCATAACCTTCGTCATCCATTGACGTCACGTAATACCTAATTTGTAAAATGTAAAACTAGCAAAACGGCTGCGAGAGCATCATCAGTGTGACATGTAGTCTTGTTGTTACATGACACGCACGTCTTGATTATTACGTTTGTATGTGTAGTTTACCTATGTCTTCCGTTGGCGTCTCGTAATGCCGAGTTTGGTACATGTGAAGCTATAGAAACGGCCGCGAGCGCATCATGAGCGTAGCATGTAGTCATGTTGTTACATGACACGCATCTCATGTTTATCATTGCAATAGAATGGAAAGGTGGCCTAGTTGGTAATTCATGATGTGTGCCTCCTATTTGCTTTGTGTCTCTGTTTACTCCCGCGCTCCCAGTTCGCTGAACGATCATGTTTATCATGTTTGCACCAGTGTCATACCTTCGTCTTGCATTCACGTCCCGTAATACCAAATTTGGTATAAGTGAAACTAGCGAATTGGCTGCCAGCGCATCATGAGCGTGGCATGTAGTAATGTTATTACATTGCACGCATCTTATGATTATCATGTTTGCACCAGTTACGTACCTTCGTCATCGATTCGCCTACTGTAATACCAAAGTTGGTATATGTGACGGTAATGAAACGGCCGCGAGCGCGTCATTAGCGTGGCATGTAGTTATGTTGTTACATGACACGCATGTCATGATTTTCGTATGTTTAGAAAAAGTTGTTAACAATTTGAGGTACTCTACTATTGGTTGGGGTCTGTCGCTTGTGTTTGCCATACAATCTTGGCATACAATACCAGTTTTGCAACATGTCACGTAAACAACACCACCGTACGTTCTCCGGGGTGGGCTCAGTGGTTAACGCCTCGCTTTCACGATGCAGAGGTCCCACGTACAAATACGCGCGCCGGAGTGCTTTCTTTTCTGGATTTTTTCTTTATTTTAACATTATAACTAGTCAAATATGTATTTCATACAGTCATGTTATGCCATACCAAATTTGGTACCGATACCATTATTAAAACGGCCAGGAGAGCTAAAAGTCATAAGCGGCTGGATAGATAGATACGCGCAAAGTCACCGAAGTTCGCTAAGAAATGCTTCAAATTTACAAAAGCCCCAGTCGACGCTACTGTTGCCATGACGATAGTTATAGCACGAGAACAGAACGACGACAAAAATACAGAAAGACGCAAAGAACACGAGCGCTTTTTGTTGTCGTTCTGTTCTCGTGCTATAACTATCTTCACGTCATATCAACCAGCCCAAGCTGCCACACGCTACTGTTGCGTTGTCAATTACTATGGTTGTAAAGGACTTCAGTTTCGCTGATTTCCAAAGCTTTAGCGAAGCAGTACGGCGAAAGCTCTAGATACGGTTGTTCTTCATAAAACAGAGCGCACAAAACACGGGCAGAAAGAGATTAGGACAAGCGCTCACTATCAACTGAAGTTTTATTGCAAAATCAAAGCATATATAAACCTATGTAAACCGCAATAAAGAGGAGAAAAAAAGAAAGAAGAAAAAAGAGAAACCAGAACAAAAACGGACATGTTTCATGCTCTTTAACAGATACCAGGATGGACGGGATACTAACAAACCTGTCACCTGCCCTCGCTATCTCTGTCACCTCTACCATTTCTTTAGTCGTTTCTTTCCAGTGCCCATACAGTATAGAACTGTCTTACTGAACAGTGGAACACCCTGTCGCCTTGCGTCACACTTCTTACAATGGCCGGCAAGGTGTCCGTCAATTGCACTGTTCCTGAGTTTGTTTTTATGCTCCTGCAGGTGAGCGTTGACGCATCTACCAGTCTGGCCTATGCAATACCTGCCACATGAAATACGAGCCGTTGTGACCGCGTTGGGTAAGCGAATTACTCGTGTTCTCTGCAGCCATTCACATGAGAAGGTGTGATAATCTAGGTATTCTGTTAATGTTTTGAGTGGCTTTGACGGAGAACCATGGTTGCTTTGATTATGAAGCTTAACAGGGCCTTTGACTGCGTTGCACGCCTTGCACCAGTAGACAGAGGACGCGCGCGATAAACATCGCACACATGGCGCCCACCAATAACCTGAAGTTTTACAACATTAAGAACGTAGGACTTTAAAGGCTGTAAGTTCTAGCTCTGACTATGAAACGCGAACACGCACGCCATACAGGTAAACCATGAAATGATATTGACCACAATAATTTTTTTTTCTTGCCATTAGTATCCACGATTCACAGAGCTATCTTGGAGGCCTCGGTTTTGCCTTTCGTTGTACGCCAAGAAAGTGGACACGCATGTATCCCCATTTGCAGTATATACAAACGAACGACAGCCGTCAACAGAATATTCTAGCATGGTTAATAAAACAGTTCAACGGACGGGAAGCCAGAGATCGATGGAGAATGCAACTGCAAAGGCGAGAATCGCGAAGGCTATTCGTGCTGGATAAAGCAACTTTGCATCACTGATCATATGATGAATTGCTCATATGTGCACTTCATCGCTTTGGCATCATGTGTGTGCCCAATTTTAACGCACATGGGCGTTACAAATGTATTTAGGAGTGCTGGACCTAAGCTTGATCTCATGCGATGCTCGCTTGCACTTAAATTGTCAGTTGCAGTACACCGAGTCACTTAAACATCTTTCGCATTGTACACGCAATGCGTTTTGATGAGCTTTCTACTTTTTGAAGCGAGGTTGGATGGCAGGAAGAAGCTTGTCAGGTTTTTGATGTTTAGGAAACCTCGCCTCAAGAGTAACGAAAAAGAAGGACCTATACACATTAACTTACAGACGGCTCACTTTACAATACCCATTTATGGCCGGCACAGTGATGGGGGTCCTGGTGGCGGCGTTTTTCGCAGCGCTGCCTGGGCAGAGCCTGAGGTCTATGTTGCACAAACTGGCAGTTGTTACAATTCCTGCAATTCGTGACAAACATGACATCGAGCATTATAGCGTGTACGCTCAAAAAAGAAAGCTCACACAGACACGATGACTACTGAATTGACAGTGAGCACCCGCCACAAAGGCCACAAATTGCGCAGCAGCTTGGCGCACACGCGCTGACCTGCCTGGGCAAGCGCTCGGAGGACAGACGTGGAGCGAGACTACAATGTAGCGAGACATTTTTCCACTTCTTCGGTTGGCCCCTTGGCGTGACGTAGCACGCGAGGAGAGGAGGATGTGAAGAGGCTTGAAGAATTTTTTTAAGGTGTTGGCCAAACCTGCACGCATCAGTTTTTTGTGAAACCTTCGACATGGGTATGCAACGGAAAACTCCACAAAGTAGAAACGTAAAAGAGCTCTCATTCGCCTGGCCAATGGCTCATGCCAGGCACAAAAACAAGTCCGGGAGGTCGAGTGCCGACAGCAACTGCGTGCCGATGATCGGGCGGCCTTCCAAGCCGCGCTCAATCGCAAACGGGAATGCAGGCACCTGTGCATGGGTGGATTCTTGAAACTACGCCACTGAGTTCGCTAGCGATGTCAAACGTTTGCAACGTCGCTTGCAACGCAGCACTCCTTTCAGCCGAGAGATTGAAATTGACAGACAACTCCTACTCTCACAACCAACAAAAAAAAAAGCAAGAACTCCGAGACAGCCACATTAACATGCGCATCGCAAGAATTCGTCACTGAAGATCAACTAGGTCAAACATGTTAGTAGCAAGAACATCATTGTAAACCGAAACAATAGCTTTTCTTTTTTGTCCCGTTTGACTGAAGGTGGAGTTCATTTCTGCTGTGCATCCTTCCCTGTAAAATTTTTGCTTGGCTTTGCCTTGTTCATTTTGTTTTATTTGACGTTGCCTGCTGTATGTATATGGTGCGGGCTGAGGATTTGTTATTCCTACCTCTCAATAAAGAGTGTGAGGAGGTTGCCTCCTGACATCTCTCACTGCGAGTTCAAGACCAGCTCTGTTCTTTGGCAACAATACAATGACAGAAAGACATCAATGGCTGCTCACCTATCGATTACACATCTGTGGCGCAATGTATCAGCCTCACCTCGCCAACGTGTAAAGGAGAAAAAGCCGTGGGCAGTGTTTAGAAAATGATTCTCCCAGCTGCTACGCGGGCGCGTTGAAGCAATCTGTCGCGCGGTATGCCTTCTTTCCGCCTGCACAAAGCGCTTTCAAAATGCACAAGTAATATGGGACACTGCCAATCGATGGCCAGTCATATAATTGTTTTTCTATTCTTCACCATATCCTTTTCTACGTGCCCTTCAGGCACCTTTTTGGAACTTCTGTCTTGTCTCTTCCGGAGGAGCCAACGATTTCGTTCTGCACCCCCACATGCCAAAGTAGATGAAGCAAGCAGCTTTAAAAGACAAAAAAAAAACCACTCCTGCATTGAAGGGAACAGCCCTGCTCATCCCACTCGTCGCTTAGCGCTATTCAAGTGTAAATAGAATTTTTCTCTGTCCATGCGGTTGTCATCCCTTCATTGCGTCTGAAACCTATAGGAAAAGACAGAAACGATAAAGGAAAATAAGAATAGCCTTCTGGAAATTTTTGCTATCTTACGTCATGGTTATCAATACTTCAGAAGCGTGCTGCCACCACATGTTCGAACAGCTGAATGCGGTTTGTCTTTTTTTTTTTTGCGACAGCTTTGTGAAGGCGGTTCAGCAGCACGAAGCAATATCCGCGGCGCCTATTGCCTGAAATTTCTTCGATATTGCAAAGAGATGCAGGTCCTCCCTCGCGGTGTTATCGATCCTCGTCCTGTGTATCGTATACCGTTATGAAAAGCGAACGACCGAGTGGAAATCATACAAAAAAATAATGCTACAGAAAGGGAGAACTCTCTTCAGCTGGCGATTTGTATTTGTTGTGTTTTTTTGTGCCAATATTCATACTATCTGAACCTCAGAAATATAAAACAGTTATCTTGCGTAGCCCAGACTTTGAATATACAATATTTTTCATTCTGATGTGCCCTTTGACAATCTTCGGCCACCTTAATTATTGTTCGGCAGCAGGAGTGTCTAAAACTATATATTTTACGAACAGTACGTATTCCTCTTATCTGTTTTTGTGAACACTCATCCACGATGGCTCAATTATTCTTGAGGCTCTTGTCTAGATTACTTTTGGGCAGCTAAACCTAACAAAAACGTGTTCCAGCATGATAACGCAAGCGTTCTTTATTTGCTGATGTCAATCCAAGTGAAAGCCTCATAAACCACTGGGGTCCGATTGAGGCTATAGATTGGCTTGTTTTTACATACATAATATATAATGAAATGTTATAAGGCACCTTGCGTTAGAATTACTCATTGTGCGTCTTCTTTCTTCTGTAGAATACCGCAGACAGTTCCTGCGGGATCCCACAGCATAATTCACCCTATAACAATTGCTCTTACGAACCACAAGAAGTTGCGTGATTAAAAAAACAGATGTGGGACTGAACATCCCTTACCTTTTCTGCGCTTCTGAGATCTGGTTATAATACAATAAATAAAAAGGATTCCACTTTTTCGATCGCTTTTTCATGGCCCGCATAACCACAATAACCTTTGGAGATGTCCCAAGGTTTTATTTCTCTGGTGCCTGTCTGCTCTGAGCATTGAGATATACACCCACACGGCATTAGATATGCCTCCCGTGAACCTATGGAGACCAGTTTGATTGATGAACATCGATTGTGAAAGCAGTTTCTTGCCCAGCAGCGCCGAGGTTATTCTTAAAGTTTGGTCTAACACCGACTCCAGGGAACAGAGCCTGTACCAGAGCAGCTTATCCTCGACTACAGGAGCGACTAAATGGTAGATGTCTCATGTGTATCTGCGTGCTATGAGCTTCTTAGAAAGTAGCTCCTGCAACGGGCCTCACCACTTGGGTGCCACTAGAGAGCTAGCGCAAAGCTATTTCCATGGGGCGACAGGTGGTGGAATACGTGTTGCCATAAATATATACGCTTACCAACGTGCTAAAGTATACACCCGGAGTAGTATCGCAGGATGATACCGCCTGTCAAAGGAAACGCGAGAGTCGGTGGCGTACTGCTTCGTAATGCAGGTGGTCACGTGAAATGTAACTGCTGAGGCTTATCTGTCAAAAGAATCAGATATGCACTGTAGCCACAGTGATATCATACTTAATTACAAGTACCAGCTCAGTTAATTGTCGCCTCTGGGTTGTACCAGAGACAGTAAAACGCAGATTTATTAGCTGCAAAGATGCCAATCTGTTTTAAGGCATCCTTCAACGAACCGTTAAAATAGACTTCAGCACTAAATCACATACCACACGTTACCTTCTCCCAACATGTATTGATGAAATGCTCTCTGGTATGTTCTTTCTTATGGGAGTGTTCAGTCTGTGGAAAAACACACATGCAAGACAATAATGCAGAACCAATGACTGCTTGAAATATACATTTCATGCGTACGACTTTTTATCTAAAGTGCACTTATGAAAAACTGAAGAACTTGACATCACACTATACTGGCACCCCATCATGATGAGGTACTCATCCTTACCAACCTTTTTAAAAACTTTACCTCTTTTTGCTGGTCCTACTTAGTATATATGCGTGTAACCTTTTCATTGTTTGTGCAGTACTTATGCGAATATTGTCGTTGAGTGAATGCATGACTACGCTAAAGTAATTGTTACATTTTAAAATACGCAATATAATAAATCACATAAAAAATATTCTTCTACGGCGTGGCTCCGTAGAAGTATACCAGGCTAGGAACCAGCCGACCAGGATTTCATTTCCGGTGTGTGCGCGATGTTTTGTATTTACTTAGTTTTTCTCATTCCGTCTGATAGTGGTTACAGACACCAGCTACAGACAACTAAAGTGCACGTGGCCCTTGTTGTTATCTCATAACAGCTTTCGCGGCGAAAAATAACCAGACAATTGGCTTCCCCCCTCCTTGTTTTTGCTTAGGCCTCCAGCCTTGTCCGCGCATTGATAATTGGTGCTGAATGCTGACTGTTGCACAACCAGCACTTACTCTCTCAACAGTCCAGTAATTTCAGTGCACCACTCTTTCTAACCCCTCTCTCGTGCTTAACGTATTTCAAGTTCTACACTCAGACAAGGCTTTCTGTACTAGGCTTGTGTATAGGGCTTCAATCATTATGGCACTAAAGCAAAAAATGCTTTTTCTCGTATGAGTAAATTACACTTCCACGGTACCAAAACTCAAACGCCTGCCACGAAAAGACGCTTGAATATCGAGTAAGTTTGTAAAATAGAAATGCCCTTCACGATGCCGCCTTTATATTCCTGCAGCAACCACCACGACATCGTACACTTCAACGGCGTCTACTAGGCTCGAATAAACGGAGAAAAAGAGATTCAGAGAACGATGCAATGTTATACATCCTGTATGAGTACAGAGGGATGAAGCCAAAAAAAAAAAATACGACTCAGGAGGCGGAATAGTAGTGCAGCAGAAAAAAAGCAAAAAAGCACAAATTTGTTCAATCCTCTTCGTCGCCATTGCATCAGAGTCAAATAGAAATACCTCTGTCTTGTTGAAACTGGCCTGCTATATTTAGCAGATCAATTTCTCATTCCCCCGTGCCATCGCCTAACTATCAGTCAGTGTGAAGTGTGGTGAGGACAGTGTAAATTTGTGTTTAACGATTGCCCCGAGCTCGAGCATGTATTTGAGATTTCAGCCCGGCAACGTAGTGCATTCCAACAGCTGCTCAGACTCTGGCCGTGTGTGTAGTCAAGTTCATCTAATTGCTGATCACTTTTGGCGAGCAGCACTTTCAATAACTGAATAAAAAATAAATAAACGGTGGAATAAAAAATCATTGACTGATAAAGAAACAAACAATGCATTCTATTTTAACTGCATTATAGTCAAAAAGGAGGAAAGAAAAAGAAGGAAAGAAAAGGGAAGAAAAAAGCGTGAGATAACAGGAACAATACGCCAAATGTACAAAAAGCGCCAGAAGAAGCCACGGTATAAAATCCAGGAGGTGCCTGGATGAGAAGAAAATTGGTGATATTGAAAAAGGGAGGATAGAAATACAAATAAAAATTTGATGTGGACTCGACGGATCGCGATGTGGGCGCTTGAGGACTGCGCCTTCGCTTGTCATTACGCATGGCGTTATCTTCCAAAGCCTGTTCCGCCTTGCGAGATGAGGCGATTACGAGTGGCGGCGAGTGTTTGAAGCTACTATTCATCGCTTTTGCTACGTTTCGCGTGAAGCTTCCTCCTGTGAACAACGCGGCGAACGGGCCTGCTGTCTTCGTCGTACACATGCCTCAAAAGTTATGTACTACACGTTCGTACGCACGCATAGAGGCATCTTTGGAGGTATTTTTTTTCTCGTAGTAGTCGAGATTTTGGTAGTCATTTATGGAGCCGTGCCTGCTTCATGGGCACTCGTCGAAGACGATTGTGGTCAAACTAGCTCGCTTCGTCGTATGTTTGCGTGCGTGAACCTCTTAGAACATCTGTCCTGACTTTTCGGTTGATCTTCGATGGTCATAGAAGGCCCTAGATCGCGACTGTTGGTGATGCCACAGTGGTGATGCTCGCTGGTCGTGAGCGGCCTGCGAACCCACTTCGATCTATGGGCCAACATATGTGATATGATATTATACGATACCACGCGAGAAAAAAAAAACATGACAATGAATTCAGAAATGTATACATCCTTTCGTTACCCATTTCATCGTTGGCTTTGTCTTGTTTCGCCTCTTCGTAATAATGCCGCGCAGTATGTACTATGACCTAGTTGGTCAAATCAAAGCTGATATACATGAGAGAGAGAGAGAGAGAGACATAAAAATGCAAGGAAAGGCAGGGAGGTTAACCAGACGCACATCTGGTTTACTACCCTGCACTGAGGAAGGGATAAAGGGGAGAAAAGAGGTTGCAGAAAGATGAGAAGGTACACACAATCACGAGCACACTCGGGGAGCACACACAGTCTACAGGCGGTCGCTCAGGTTTGTTGACTTAAGGTAAAGTAGCAGTGCTTTAGTTGCTTTCTGCGCAACTGAGGCAGATGCCCATGGTCCTAGTATCTTCTGCACACAAAATGGTCCGGGGTCAAGTCGACTCAAAACCATCCGGAGCTGGCATCGCTAAGTGTCGTAGCAAGCGCAGCTGCACAGGACGTGTTCGATGGTCTTTTCAGCTCCGCAGTAGTCACATGTAGGAGTGTCTGCCATACCAATGCGAAAGGAGTACACCTTTGTAAATGCAACACCTAATCAAAGGCGGCATAACAGTGTCGCATCAGAGCGAGAAAGTTGTGATGGTAGCTTAAGCTTGAGCGAAGGATCCATTTCATAAAAATGACATCTCTGGAAGCTGGTAGACGACCAGAACGTGCGTGTGAGATCTCGAGCCAGCAGGTAAAGTTGTCTTGCTGCATCATTCCTTGTTAGAGGAATCGGAACTACACGGGTTTCTTCATGAGCTGAGCGGGCTGCATCATCGGCTAATTGATTTCCGGTAATACCGATATGTCTAGGCAGCCATTTATATATAATATCATCCTTCGTGCTAGAGCTTCATGGTGGCAATGTCTTATTTCTTGTACCAGTTGGTCATGACTCCTCCTACGCATGGCAGACTGCAAACTCTGAAGCGCTGCCTTCGAATCACAGAATATGACCCATTTTCCTGGACGTTCTTGAACTAGATATTGTAAAGCAGCCCTTATAGCAGCAAGCTCTGATGCCGTATATGCAGGCATATGCGACAACTTAAACTTGATTGCCATTTCTGCAGCCGGAACTACAGCTGCATCTGATGAGCTGCTGGACGAGACGGACCCATCAGTGTATATCTGCGTTCGGTCTAAGTACAACTCGTGTAATAATAGCAGTGTTGCTTGCTTCAATGCTACTCTGGAGTGACTGCTTTTCTTTTTGATTCCCGGAATTTCTAGACGTACTTGCGGCTGGTCGAGGCACCACAAAGGACATGCCGTTCACGCAGCTGGCGTATTTCCTGATGGAATGCTGTTTAGTTGCTTGGCTATGACGTCTGAAATTTCACGTAGCACGTGGTCTTCCGGAAGGTAGAAGGGCCAAGTGGTGGTCGGGGACACGGCTAGCATGTCGAATGTGCGCTCTGAGGCAATCCACAACTATATATGTCCTGACCGGATGGTCTTTGGCAAGCATGATTGTGGCATAAGTAGAAGCGCATCGGGGCAGTCCTAGGCAGATACGCAGTGCCTGACCCTGCAAACTCTCCAATGAATAAGTATTCGATTTGCAAGTGTTAGTCAGTACCGGCAAGCTGTAGCGCAATAGACCCAGAAATCGGGCCCTGTACAGCTGTAGCATGGAGACCACAGAAGTTCCCCATGCTTTACCGCACAAGAATTTCGTGATATGCACAATAGATAGCAGTCTCTTCTTCAAGTACGCACAATGCGGGCTCCACGAAAGACTTCTGTCGATTATTATGCCCAGGAAACGATGCGTCCGTGCATATTTGACACTCTGCCCATTGATGTAAACAGGGTATGGCGTCATTGGTTTGCGTGTAAACGCCATCAACGCGCACTTCACAGTTGATATATTTAGGCCTTGTTTCTGAAGGTAGGCTGTTGTGAGGGTTGCTGCCCGCTGTATTCGTGCACGCACCTGAGGGCGAGTAACTGCAGCACTCCAGAGGCAAATATCATCGGCGTATATAGATAGGCACACCGACTTTGGCAGAACCTTCACCAGACCAATCAGGGCCACATTGAACAATGTGGGGCTTAAAACACCTCCCTGAGGTACTCCGCAGTAGGTGTAATGTTGGGCAGTTGTACCCTCATTTGTTTGTACAAAGAAACCCCTGCCAGTTATATAATCTTTTATCCATTGAAACATTCGTCCACCAATTCCCATTGCTGCGAGAGAAGTGAGGATGGCATCGTGAGCTACATTATCATATGCACCCTTCACGTCAAAAAAGAGTGCCACTGATATGCGCTTGTGACTTTTTTCTTGTTGAACAAATGTCAATGAGTCAAGGACACAGTCAATGGAGGAGTGGCCCCGACGAAAGCCTGCCATGCAAGAAGGGTATTTGGTGTATCGTTCCAAGTACCACTCAAGACGAAATAGAACCATTCTTTCCATCACTTTTCCGAGGCAGCTTGCGAGGGCAATAGGGCGATACGCTGTCAAGTCCAATGGTGATTTCCCTGATTTCAAAAGTGGTATTAAACGACTTATTTTCTATTCTCGGGGAAATCTGCCGCTGAGCCAGGAGTTGTTGAAGCACGTTTAAAGTTTTTTCTGGCTTTTTGTCCTAGGTGGCCCAACGCACTATAAGTAATACCATCAGGACCTGGCGATGACATGCGCTTAGAAGCGACTAACGCACCTTCCAGTTCTTCCATGGTGAACGGAATGTCCATTTCTGCTAATCGCGTCTCAGGAACGATCACGGCGTCGATGCTCTCGTTCATAATATTCCCGGCAACTCTTGTGCAAAATTCTTCAGCCACCTCGAGTTCTGTTTTTCCATGATGGAGTGCCAAAGCTTTAAAAGGGTGCCGTTGTTGCGGAGAGGAGCGAAGACCACGAACTGTTCTCCAGATATATGACAGCGGTTTATGAGGGTCTAGAGATTCGCAGAATGCTTTCCAGCGTTCGCTCTCCAGTTTGTAAATGCGTCGTTGAATTTTTTTCTGGAGCCGCCTTGCTTCCCTCAGATCGTAAATTGATCTTATGCGTCTGTATCGTCGTTCAGCACGCCTTCGTATAGCTCGTAATTTTTCCAGTTCGATGTCAAACTGTGTTATTTTAGACGAAAATGGTAATTTACATTTGGACGCTTGCATAGCTTCCGCTATGGTATTTTCCAGGCTGCAGGCGAGGCCTTCTTGGCAAGCGTTCTCAACACCCGATGCAAACATCGACCAATCAGTGCCAATTGCAACACCGGAAGAGAAATTTTTTATGATACCATCGATCGTCACCTAGGTGGGTATGTGATCACTCCCATGAGTCTCAATATCGCAAAACCACTTAACTTTGTGAGAGAAGCACCGTGACACCAATGTCAGGTCAAGGCAACTGCCATACGTGAGACCCCGCAGATATGTTGGGGTACCATCGTTCATGATGGAAAAGTCGTAATCGGAAGCGAATGTAACAATATTCCGCCCCTGGCATTCATCCTAGTGCTCCCCCAAAGCATGTGAAGGGCGTTGAAGTCACCGGTGATGATCCAAGGCCCATTGGTTCTCATTAGGATGTCTTTTAATCTGTCGCAGTCAAATCGCGATGACTGAGATATATATCCACCAATAAGCGTGAACGAAACTGCATTCTCCTTCACACGAAGACACACGTACTGATTGTCGTCTTTTGAACTTATTGGGTGCGAAAGATAAGTCAAGTCTGTGCGAATGTAAACAATTACTTTGCTTCGTTCTTCGCAAGCAGCTGAACAAAAAGCTTCATAACCGGACAATCTATAAGGCGTTCATACGTTTGGTTCACATATGACAAGTATAGGGAATTGATTGGCCCGAACAAATTGGCGAAAGTCCGAGATACGGGACTTCATGCCTCTGGCATTCCACTGAAAAATCGACGCACTTTTAACTTCAGTGCGGAAGATGAGATTTTGTTGAGCCATTGTGCTTATACGAAGTTAGCAGGAACTGGATTCAGTGCATCCAGTATTTGCAGTGCACTCTTAGCAGACGGAGATTGTATGCTGCTCAGTAGCGTGCGAATCGTGGCAATTAATGATTGCACGATTGCAGTCACTTGCCTGTCTTAGTTGGAAAGATCTTGAATCGGGACGATTGCAGTCACTTGCCTGATCTGGTTGGAAAGATCTCGAACCGGGAGCGCGGACTGGCCGTCATGAAACTCCTTCGGTTCGCTTGATGCTGCTTTCCTTTGAAGTGCAGGCCACTCTGTCGCAGTTAGGGTATGCTGACTGGTTTTGTCCTTTACAGCCTTTCCCACGGCATAGGGTCTGGGAGGCAAAGAAGGTGGTACTGATGAGGGATCACGCAAACGTGTCGAGGAGGTAGCGGGCGTCCTCGAAGACCGACGTCGACGTGAACGACGCCTTCTGACTTTAGCTCCGGCTTCTCGATGAGATGAGTGATCGCGCCCCATCTCCTTGAAAATGACAATTTCCTTCTGAATCCGCGGGCAGTCCTTCGATGTGGCTTTGTGGGATCCATTGCAATTAGAGCATTTCTTGACAGTTGCGACGCACTTATCCGCTTCATGGTGCTCGGCGCAGCGATGGCATACCACCGAATTCTCGCAGACGCTGCTCACATGTCCAAGTTTCATGCATTTACGGCACTGGAGAGGCTTTGGAATGAAAGGCCGCACAGCATGTCATAAGTACCCCACCTTCACATGAGAAGGGAGTGATGTGCTCTAAAACGCAATCTTCACACAGCGAGACTTGCCTAGCCGGGTAACATCAACAATAGGAGTATCAGTTGTTGACTTGACAAGAAGTTGTAAGTCATTATTGGAAATAGCGACATCAATGTCGTAGATCACGCCGGTTACTACATCACATCCCAAGGGAACATGACAGCGCACCTGGTTGCCGTCCAAGTCAGTTACACTGCGCAGAACGCCCAACGCACTTGCGTGCAAAACGTCCACAGCCAGTATATTCTTTCTGGCGTTCACTCTTATGTCCGTGATCTCATTTGGCACGAGCGTTTCCAGAGACCTCGACACAGACCGTCTGTTAAGGCGTTTCATGCTGACGGTAGGAAGTGCAGGCAGAAACAGGATGGTATAAGTGTTCGATTTCGGCGCTTCACTTACAGTTTGAATAGTTGAGGATGAGGATGTCCTCATGTTCCTTCTCTTCGCCTTGCGGCTCAGTACAGGTTGGAAACCGTCATCTGAGAAGTCCTCACTGCTGAGATAGTAAGCATGAGTATCTTCACTGTCGCTGTCACTCGCTTGCCCCATCCGCTTCCTGGAAGCAGCCGCCGCTGACGCCGCTGGTGCCGGCAGGCGCCCGGGATGGTCTACATCCATCCCCTCCAAGGGAGCAGCGAAAAGTGATCAACAGACTTAAATTACAACTGAAATATGCCGGAGTTAGCAGAAGTAGCTCCTATTCAAAACACACTTCTTCGTCTTCTCGCTGATATACATGAAATTTGTTAAGTACCACTTAGGACTGGAAAACATGCCCAGGCAAGTTCCAAAATGAGTCGAGAACGTGTCATGCATAAGTTTATTTTATATACGACGCGCATTCGTGGTACCGATACCGACGCATCTGTAAACTTTAGACAAGAACGTAAGTTGGTCAACGCGTGTATGCAACGCATACTAGGGGTATATATCCTCGAGCTCTCTTGGGGACACGATCACTTTGGCGTGATTTCGCGTCGTGTTGTGCAGTGACTGATACATGTACTAATGAGACGCGAGCTTGTTAAGCCATCAGCGTCGCGGCAGCTCACCTTGCATCGTTAACCAGGAGGCGTGTGCCAGCTGGCTGTTTCGTTCGCGGACGTGGCGAGTGATCGTTTGAGCATTCGAACTCGGACCCCAAATGCGTACGCTCGGGGATATTATTAAAGCTTTTTGGCGAGCTTAGCTACGCATTTACAAAAGGACAATGCAGAAAAAAACCAACATACACGCGGCGCATTGTTTCGTTTGCCGCCATGACGGTAGAGGTTGTTTACGTTTACGCTGGCTGTCCCAGCATTTGATTTTGCGATCTTCGGGCAGCTTCGGGTTATCTCGGGTTCCACACACACGTGACCACGACGCTATTTCCTGTCCAGACCGGAACTAGCTTACTGACCTCCGGCTAGCTCTGGCTGCCAGAGAGCTGCCAGAGGCCTGAAAATCGAAGAACCCCGGCGAGAAAATTGCTGTGTTCGCAGGGGGCGGCCGTCGTAGACACTCGCCTTCGTACCGAAGGAGGAGGGTAAAATCGGAGGGTAGGGCAGCGCGTTTGCGGCTCACGTTCCAGGCATAATTTTTTTAGGAGGCGTTGATACAGTTTTTTGATCTAAAGCAAGAGTCGCATGACCCAAGATACACGCCACGCGCTTGCCATCTCGGGGGCTGTAAGGAGTTTGACAATGCCTCACATATGGCAGCACATTATCTAGCGTTTGCTGTTTGCTTGATCATCACCTCTGGAAACGCATGACATGTTTTCCGCTATATGGACATAGTTGTCCATTTTCAGAGCTCTTTGAAAGTTCGTGTGGGTTCTTAGCGGCAATTGCTGCACTATTCTGGCCGTTTTAGACTTAGTTTGAGGCTTCCCAAATGGGCCTACAAATCACCGAATCGGCTCGTTTTTGTCGTGACACCTGTCGAACAAAATGCGTTAAAGGGGCCCTAAAACAATTTTTATAGTAACCATAAAATTAATTCAATAGAAGAGGTCATTGCCTCTCAAATTCAACGCCGCAAAAATTTTGAAAATCCGTCCAGTGCGAGTGGAGTTACAAAGGTTTGTCGCATGCTACGATTGCATTATCTCTTCTCTCGTCCCAACAAAAGCACTGGAAGGTAAGCAGGAAGGGGAGGCAGGGCAAAGAAACTACCACGCCTCGTGACCTTGAGCACTTTTTTTCGAATGTGCGACTTTGTCAGTGTGATCACGTGCGCACGTGTGGACAAGTAGTGGCCTCCCGCGAATATTTTTTAACTTGCTTTTTCGCTCACAGGCCCACAGACGATTTTCGCTCAGAACAAACGGGGCCGACGCCGAGGGCGGGATTTCTGCAACACGAGCTCTCTAACGCAATCACGTTAATACTATGAAAGGGCACTTGTAGGAATACGTAAGACAGCTGCAATCTCCTTTGCCTTAAACAAGTTTAATAAAGAAGCATAAAAGCTATATTTGCTAACTCCTTCATCACTTCTGTGCCTCTTCGTTCTGTTTCGTGGGCATTCCCAAACTTGTCCTTTCTTCCTTCCTACCTACCTAAATACATACATACCTACCTACCAGCCTACCTACTTACCTACCTACCTACCCACCGGCCTACATGCCTGCCCAGCTACTTACTTTTTTCGTTTGTAAGCGTGTTGCTCGAAAAACGCTTTTTTAATGCATTTTTCAAGGTCTAGCTGAAGCCTATACCAGCTGGGCTTCTGCAAGCCATTATAGGTGTAGAAAGGGAAGGGGCTAATTGTGTAAATAAATAACTGCTCTATCATGGCTCTAGCGAGCAGTGTTACAGCAATATGAAGCACACGTCTGTAAAGAGTAAAGAAAGAAGCGTAGTAGATATTTGTACCACTGCTGCCATAAGTCAATTTTATAAATAGCCGATCAACAGCAACCACAGTGAATTCAACATGCATGCACGCAAGCATGCCCATTTCTACCTTCGCCCTTCTTCCTCTTTTTGTATCCCTTTCATTTTGGCAATATTCTCGCACAAAGCCGCAATAAATGGGCCTTGATATTTGACCTAACCCATAACATTGGCTGTCCAGTACATAGTAGCAGTACAATACTGAAGCTACAGAAAGAGAGCTTACAGTTAACAGGACCAAGTCTCGGTGAAATCGTTTCGTTTTTCATCGCTTCCGCTTTTTATCGTGAGCAGCATTGATCTTCTATGCCTACGCACAGTTTATGTATTTTTGTTATTTCACAGCCATAACAGAATCGTAAAAGAATACAATGAAAGGCTTGTTTCGATAGCATAAGTTATAAAGTTGCGTGAGAAAAGTAATTGCAAACTGCACTCACAGCAGATTGAAGCTGGCGCAAAGCGCCTGGACAGGCGCGAACAACCTTCAGCCTGCGTGCGCACAACACCCGTTACGACTACAATGCGTGGTTGTAATAGCAACAAGCTTCAATTATATTCCCATAGAGCTGACGTAACGCTCGTTCATCCAGCTTGCTGTTCCTTTATTGCCACCGCATTCAACACGGAATCAGTGGGAACTCACCAGTACATCAATAAAACTATTGCTTAGGGTTGAGGAAAAATAGTTACTCCCCCTTAGCACCTAGTTCTTGCTGCCTCAAAAGCTAGACAAATTTATGAGGGAAATACAGACCGCACAAAAAGCAATATACGAGGTGTCAGCTGGCAGAGAAATCCGGAGTTGTGCGTATCATTCCTAAGGTAGTGCTGCCGAAACATTTATTTGTGGCAGTTATATCTACCCAGCCCCGTTTTTATCTCATCGCCACATAGCTCGGCTCTCTTCATTCCCCTGCATGTGACGAGAACCACCCTCTCCGCTCACTGTATTATTTCGCCCCTTTAATGAAAGCCTCTGAGAATGCTTCCTTTATTTTCTGCTTTGGCAAAAAAAAACGATTACGAAGCGTAGCAAGAAGAAGCAAAAAAGAAACGTATTCACACAGTACCACCTAGTCAATTCAACGACGCTTCATGGGAAAGTGCTTGTTTAAAAGCTCCCTCAAATTACGCGATGCAACCAAAATGTTTTTTTAGTGGCCTGTTCCTTTTCAACATGAAATCCCGTTTTAGCGCGTTTGCTTCTTTTATGGCGTGCGAGAAAGTGACACGCGTTCTTACAAAAATCTCTTGAAGAAAGCTCGACGTGTAAAGCCTCATAAAATGATAGAAAGCTTTCGCAATATCTAAAAACAACAATGTACATAAAGAATTATCACAAATACAGAACAAGCCTCCCGTTACTACGTATAACTGCGTTACTACACTGTGTTGTATTTGTTAAGCCCAACTACGGACACAACCTCACCGAAGTTTTGTTTCAATTTGATCTTGTACGCCTTGTCCTCATTTTAACTCTACCATTATATTTCGATTAGTACTCATTTTCCAGAAGGTCGCTGGTCTGGCTCATGTTCAAGAATGGCGCAAGAACACGAGACAACTTTCGCTACTATCAATGTCACGTCTACTGTTACTTTTTTTGGTATTCGTTGAATTTCTAGTCGCTCCAGGGCACAAAAAAACAAGCCCTCACGCAAAAGGGCAGGCATTACCATGACATCACATAAACGCAAAAAATTCGTGACTGGTTGAAAAAAACTATAGTTTCCAGCACGATTTTATCCCAATTTTTCTTCTTTATATTTATTGCTCCTAAACTCCTGCCAAATGGCGGAGTAGCCTACCAGATTGCTAAAAAGTTGAAGAATTCTGCCTTTTTCTTGCCTTGTTTAGTTTCTTTTTGTCTCTTATGCACTATTTACTCTTTGCCCCTTTATTATGGAGACACACCATCAAGATTTCAACCACGCGTGGTAATGTACATGTACGTGGTAATGTAATGTACATGTACGTGGTAATGTAATGTATGTACCACGCGTGGTAATGTACATACGTGCACAAACCACGAGAGACTGAGTCGACGCCCAATGCTTGGCAAGGCTGCTCCTTCTTTTCTAAGCTCAAATTAGTTGGCGCCGTGCTGATTTAAGAAGACACGACGACTAACCTTCCTCTGCGGTTCCAAATGAATTGTCACTTCCATTTATCGAAGGAAGTGTACTTGCGATGTACGCGAGAGCTTCTCTTCGTCTAGAACATGCCAGCGGCACTTGATGGACAGAAGAATCTAATGCGACAGAGCGTGCCAAGCTTCACCGCGAACGGAAAATAAAGAGCAATCGTAATTGATGAAGAGCGGGTAGTCGATGTGGCTGCGCCTAATTGAAGAGCTTCAAGGAAAAATTGTGTTCGCTTTCTGGTTCTTTCTTTTTTCCCACGTTCACTGCGTCGCTGCAGGGTCTGGTTTTTATTTTTTTGGTGGCAGTACGCTGTGAAAAAACCCTGCAATGAATCTACTCAGGATCACCTGCCACCATAGAGCTCCATAAAGAAGGCAACAGAATACCAATAAAGAAGGGTGTAAGACAAGGGTGTGCAATCTCCCCAATGTTGTTTACCACGTGCTTAAAGGAGGTTTACAGAGGCCTAAAATGTGAACAGTTACTGATAAGAGTGAATGGAGAGTATTGTAATAATCGGCAATCCACCGATGACCTAGCATTACTGAGTTACTCGGGGGGCGCATTGCAATTCATGATACCTGAATTAGACAAGAAGAGCAGGAAGGTAGGTCTTAGGATTAATCTGCAGAAAACAAAAGTAGTGTACAACAACCTCGGAAGAGAACAGCGCTACGAGATGTGTAGAAGTGCACTGGAAACGGTAAACGAGTACATCACGAAGCTGATCCACGAGATTGACATTACTAGAAGAATAAGAATGGGATGATGCACATTCAGCAAGCGTTCTGAAATCATGAATGGTAATATACCATTAACCCTCAAGAGGAAGGTATAGCTGCATCTTGTCAGTACTTACCTACGGAGCAAAGACCGTTCAGCTTAAATTGAAGAGGACGCAGTAAGTGCTGGAAAGGAAAACGAAACGTGTAACCTGAAGAGACAAGAAGACAGCAGAGTGGGTCAGAGAACAAAGCAGGCTAAAGGATATCATAGTTTATATGAAGAAAAAAAATGGATACGGGCCGGGTGCGTAACACGTAGGCAGGATAACCGCTGGTCATTAAGGGTAACTGACTGTATTCCCAGGAAAAGCAAGCAGGTGAGAGGAAGACAGAAACTTACGTGGGTAGATGAGATAAGGAAGTTTGCAGGTATAAAGCAGCAGCAGCAAGCACAGTACCCAGTAGACTAGCCGAACACAGGAGAGGCATTTTCCTTGCATGGGTCATAGTCAGCTTCATGATGATGACAGTAAGCTTCCTTGATATCCCACTGACTTTGCTCAACCACGAAATCTCTCCTTTTGCCCTCATTCTTCAGACATAATCGGTGATCAGTGGCAAAGCCAGAGGATGACACTGTAGGCCCGTTCTTATTATTTCGGAGTGGACTGGAGTTTTCAAAGATGTGTATTCTTTTTTTCTCCCATTTCTGCATATACAACCACAAAATGCATATTATAATGCGCATAGCGATGGGGACTACGTATATAGTTCGAAGTAATTGTTTTCACACCCGGCACGACTTCTGTAGCTTGATCTGGGAGAAAACAAAAAAACTTTTTTGGCGCTCAGATATAATCACTTTATAAAAAAAGACGGTGGACAAATTATTGCGGCAATGCTTTCCACAAGTTGTTATATAATCCCGTTAATTAGCTCAATATTCTGGCTATCATAACTGAAGCATTCAATGAAATAAAGAATAATAAAAGGAGCATGAGTGCCTTTAAATGAATATGAGGTATCAGGATCCTTACTTTATTAGGTTGTTGCGTCCCGGTTCGTTGTTTTATTTCACATGGTGAACTTTTCTCTAAAGTAGAAATGGGCATGAAGAAACCGAAGGCTTACAAGCATACCTAAATGGACAGTGTTTGTTCACTTCTATTTTGCGTTTATTGTTACGTGCAGATCTCGCGTTAAATGAACTGCTTAAGCAACAACCAATGTGCGTAATCCCGGCTGCGAAATGAGAGTAAACTCAATTTAAAGCTTCTCCCACGACTAAATAAATTACACGCACTGGCAGGGGCTGTTGATATGTTAGAGCTTATTTTATTCCTTTCATGTGAATATTCAGAACTATGCTGTTAGTATAGCGAGAAAAATCTTTCTCATTGCCAAAAGCACACAAAAACAAAGCCCACTCACACGTTTTTTTTTAACTTCTCTATTGTAAGAGCATAGTTCAGTACTAACTGTTCTCGGTTACGTAAGACACATTTTCTTTTTTCTTTACTTTTGCCGAATTTCCCTCTTTTTAACTGAAAAACTTGCATCCAAGCACATTCGCAGTTCAGAAATAAAGAGAAGACAGCACAGCATGCTTTTCACGTCTTCAAACAGAGCGTATTAGCAGTAAAATGGAGAGCGCACATCATTCGATCGTTATACCGCCACAGTGTGCACTACAGTAGGGTTCACGCAAATACAAATACACATTTGTTTAATATGAACGTAATAAATCAATGATGCTATTATGAGACACGCAGTAATGAAGGGCTCCGGAAAACTTCTACCCCCAGGAGCTCTTCGAGATGCACTGACACCGTGTATTACACATGCCTTTAACGTTTAGTTTTGCTTCCATGGAAATGCGACCGCCGCGGCCGGTGTCGCACCCGTCTCTTTAGTTCAGCACCCGAGCAAAGTAACGACCCCGTGCCACCGTGATATTGCATATCGCAAGTGAAACCATTGGCGCACGTCTGGCAACACGCCAGTCCTTCACTCGACCGCTTCACTTCGTGCTGGCATTGCCCCTTTCCCGCGCATCCTCTTAACCATGGACACTTTAAGGGGCCCCCGAAATAATCTCTGAAAATAAAAAGAAAGAGCCATTATCCTGCCATGGCATTCACCGTCTTTAAAGCACAACGTGTGACGTCAGCCGTTTGTTGACGTGACGGCATAAGGACATAAGCTCTTGATTAGAGAAATATTGGTCATTAATTATCTCTTAACCCCCCTTGCCATGGAGTCGCACGTCTTTCCCGTCGTCTCGCAATACTACTCAACTGATTTCGCTTCATTTTGTGCGACTTCGACTATTCCAGTGAAGATAGTACGTGCAGCCGAAAAGCGCGAAATACTTATGGCTTAAAGGTTACTACTCCCCCGCCGCGGTGGTATAGTGGCTAAGGTACTCAGCTGCTCACCCGCAGGTCGCGGGATCGAATCTCGGCTGTGGCGGCTGCATTTCCAATGGAGGCGGAAATGTTCTAGGCCCGTGCGCTCAGATTTGGGTGCACGTTGAAGAAGCCCAGGTGGTCAAAATTTCCGGAGCCCTCCACTACGGCTTCTCTCATAATCTTGTTTTGGGTTTGGGACGTTAAAGCCCAGATATCAACCAAAGGTTACCACTGACATTGTCTACGTGTTTCGTGAAGAAATAAGTGGCGAGCGTGTGACGACGCCTGTATGAGGGGCAATGGTGCGAGGACAGGCGACCATCGCCTTGACTCGACAGCACCTGCCAATATAGCTTCGCAAAACACCAGAGCTCTGGACTGGCAGCGCTTCTGCTTGTTGCTAAAAGGATAAAGGAAGTGTGATGAGTGTAGTGGCCGTGCGTGATCGGGAAGATAGAATTGTGTTTGAAGTGCACGCCACAGAGACAGTCGAAGAAGACGACGCAGGAAAATCAGGGTAGTGGGGTGGTGCGAAGAAGAAGGAGTGAGTCAGACGTGGCTGGAAGGAAGAAGCAAGGTTGAAGAACCAGTGCGTGGGAGCAGTGACCCGTCGGGTGGTGGACTCGAGGTCTCAGCAGGCTCCCACCTTGGGCCATATCAGCCGTCCTTGCAGTTCGGGCCTGGCGTGGGTGAAACGTCGCCAGGACGTTTCCGCCAGGCGAGTCCGGCACCTACAGCAGCGAGCGCCAGCCAGCGTTCGAGATAGGCATGGCAAACGCCATGCGTGCTCCAGGTCAACGACCTCCGCAGTGAGCCGCGTTCTTGGCCGCGGCTGTCATTGGACTTACCAGGCTACCCAAGCGTCGGCCGTCCCTTCCCAGCGTTGAGTTTGCCGCCGGGACTTGACCACCGCCTTCCTCTCCGGTGAACTCTTTCTGTTCTTATGCCCTTGTGACTCTCGCACCAGTATTCCAAGCATGTTATATTTTTTTTCGCTTACTTAATTTATTATTAGACATTTCATGTCTTTTGAAAATACATTTTTTTGTGTGATGGCATAAACGGCCTCGTTACTGCCCGATGACGATTGAGTCATCGCAGGTTTCCGTACAGAAACACGGGCGTCTCGTCTAGAGCTTTGTCTTTCTATACAGCTCGTTACATTGGCGTCCGCGACAGGACGAAGCCGTTTATTGCATTAACAGTTACTGTTCCCTAGTTAAATTTTGCTAAAAGAAAGACAGATCAAAGCTGAATTCGGATTTAACGGCACTGGCGTTGCGCATGGGGCTAGAGGGAGCTGAGTTAAGGGCTTGGGTAGGAGAACGGGAGTCTCGAGCTCGAGAAGAGAGGGCTGCAGAACGTGAAGCAAGGAAAGAGAAGATGGAGCAGGTGGAGTTAGAACGGCGACTTCAGGAGGAATACCAGAAGACTATACAGTTGCGTCTTCAACTCGCTCAGGCTGAAGGCGTTAGAGATTCAGTGGTGGCTGACCAAGTCCGACCAGTTCGAGCATCTCCTACCATTAATCCTTACAATTTCATGCCAGGGTTTAACGAGAACCGGGGCGACTTAGACGCATACCTCAAAAGGTTTGAGAATGTTGCTACCGGTCAAGAATTGCCAAAAGACAAGTGGGCCATGGCCCTAAGTTTGTGTTTGAGCGGGGAGGCTCTCAAGGTCTTTGGTCGTCTGTTGCCAGAAGAGGCTCTCGATTCTGACAAAACCAAGTTGGCGCTACTGCAACGATTTCGTTTCACGGCGAGGGGCTACCGTGAAAAATTCTGACACAGCAAGCCACAAGATGGGGAAACGGGCATGCAGTACGCAACGAGGCTAACAAGCTTCTTCGACAGATGGGTTGAGATGTCGAAAACGGAAAAGGAATACTCCTCAGTTCGGAATCTCATAGTAGCGGAGCAATTTAAAAACAACTGTCATGATAAGGTGGCGCTATTTTTGCGAGAGAAAAACCGCCGTAAGCTTGAAGAGATGGCGGAAGCGGCCGACAATTTTTTAGAAGCTCAGCGGCAGTGAAACGTGCTTGTTTTCCGTGACAATGGGGAGAACACTCCTGCAGGAAAAGGCGGTAATTCAACTTCAAAGGCTTCCACTCGATGTTTTGTGTGTGACAAGACCGGTCACATAGCTGCAGAATGCCGCGCTCGGACAAGGCAACCATACTGTGGGTATTGTCGTAAAACTGGGCACGACACCCAAGCGTGCACCAAGATACCCAGCACTACCCGGAAAGCCTCATGTATATGGTCGCAAAGAGAGAACCTTAACAAAGTCGAGCAGGTGGAGGACGAAAAAAGCGAAGAGAGTATGGCTAGTGCAGTGTATACCGAACCAAGGATGACGAAGCATCAGATGCCCGTGTTGCAGGGCGTGATATTCGGCAAGACTGCCTCAGTATTACGGGACACAGGAAGTAATACGATGATTGTACGGCGTTCCCTCGTGCCAGACGGAGCACTTACGGGAACCACGGCAACATTGTTCTTGGCGGATGGAAGTAGAATTAAGGTTCCAGAGGCAAAGGTGGAAATTTTTTCACCATACTTTTTTGGCGTATGCATCGTAAAATGCATGATTTCCCCGTTATGCGACATTATCGTGGGAAATGTGCCCGGATCACGTCAGGCTCACGACCCTGATACAACATGGAAAGAGAGCACCAAGCAGTTTGCTGTGGTGGCTGTCGCCATGGGCACTAGCGGTGGCGGATCGGTACCATACCGGCCTCGTGAACCAAACCCAAGGATCCCTCGCAAGGAGAGCAAGACACCGGCGAGCCACATGCATCTACAGCCGTTTCTGACAGCAGTGTCGAGCAAGCCACCCACCAAGTCATCGTCGCCGAACACCGCGACGCGGGTGCAGGTACCTCCGAGGGCCGCTGCCTTCAAGACCGAGGACTTCGCGTCGACAGTACCACTTCCGTTTCCGCTGAGAGCAGCTTTCGCAGCCAACGAATGCTGTGCCTGCCCGGCCCTTCCAAAGAAAAATGAGACATCCGGTACGAACTCTGGAATCGGCCAAGGTTCCAGTGGCGGCGGCGGAAAGTCCAAGGCAGCCGGAGGTGGAAATATGACTGCGCGTCGATCTAACAACGGCGGTGGCGTTCGCGAGTCTGACATGCTAGGGGCCAAGCCAAAGAAGCCGCCTCGCCTGAATAACATGACCTTCACAAAGTCATCAGAACGGTCAAGCGGAAACTCGTCGTACAACAGCGGCAACAAGGCGTTCAGCCGAACGCCGCCATTTAGGAACAGCCCGAGGGTGTACAGTTCCCCAGTTCTCAAAGATTTCAACTCTCCTAGCAAGCAGGACAACGGCCGCGGTGCGGCGACTGATTACAAGCCTATGCTTTCAGTGCCCAGGGAGGCTCCGCCGAAGGAGCAACGAAGCGCACGACAGGAGAGAAGAGTCAAGTACAAGGCTGAGATTGTAGGCACTAGTGTGGGCAATAGAAAAGTTTCACATCTTTGTGTACGGAACGCAGTTGGTTGTGCAAACTGATCACAAACTATTACAATATCTAGCTAAGGCCAAACACCTGAACAGCAGAGTACTGAGATGAAGTCTGGCATTACAAGAGTATTCTTTTGTTATTCAACATATTAGAGGCTCAGATAATTCAGGTGCCGATTTCATGAGTAGGCTGTAACCTAAGCTTTCACGGAAGTGTATGGCAACTGGTTTACAGTTTGTCTACAATGTATATTTCTGAACCACGTGGTTTATTCATCAGAAGAAAACAGTCATCGTGCCATGGCTGACTACATGTTTTTTCCTTGTTTTTTTTTTCTGTGAGGGTGTGTGAACATTTATTGTGGACATATATCACCTCTATTCACTGGTGCGATGCAGTGGTCTTGTGCGGACACGTGGTGATTGCGACTAAGACGTGGCTAGAAAGTTTTTTTTTTAGAAAGGAAAAAAACTTTTTCCGAAGTAGGAGCATGTATGATGAGTGAAGTGGCCGTGCGTGATCGGGAAGATAGAATTGTGTTTGAAGTGCGCGCCACAGAGACAGTCGAAGAAGACGACGCAGGAAAATCAGGGTAGTGGGGTGGTGCGAAGAAGAAGGAGTGAGGCAGACGTGGCTGGAAGGAAGAAGCAAGGTTGAAGAACCAGTGCGTGGGAGCAGTGACCCGTCGGGTTGTGGACTCGAGGTCTCAGCAGGCTCCCACCTTGGGCCATACAAGCCGTCCTTGCAGTTCGGGCCTGGCGTGGGTGAAACGTCGCCAGGACGTTTCCGCCAGGCGAGTCCGGCACCTACAGCAGCGAGCGCCAGCCAGCGTTCGAGATAGGCATGGCAAACGCCATGCGTGCTCCAGGTCAACGACCTCCGCAGTGAGCCGCGTTCTTGGCCGTGGCTGTCATTGGACTTACCAGGCTACCCAAGTGTCGGCCGTCCCTTCCCAGCGTTGAGTTTGCCGCCGGGACTTGACCACCGCCTTCCTCTCCGGTGAACTCTTTCTGTTTTTATGCCCTTGTGACTCTCGCACCAGTATTCCAAGCATGTTATATTTTTTCCCTTACTTCATTTAATATTAGACATTTCATGTCTTTTGAAAATACATTTTTTTGTGTGATGGCATAAACGGCCTCGTTACTGCCCAATGACGATTGAGTCATCGCAGGTTTCCGTACAGAAACACGAGCGTCTCGTCTAGAGCTTCGTCTCTCTATACAGCTCGTTACAGGAAGCTCCACGGCAAAGCGAGGAAATTGCTTGACAGCTGTAAACAGGCTTACATCATACATCATACATCACTGCAAAAACTAAGTAGAGGAGGGGCATGACTAAAAAAGCACTTATGTCTTCCCTAACAAGAGTAGAGTAAAAAAATTTTCTCGCTTTTTTGTTGCATTCTAATATTTGGAATGAATTTTTTCAAGTCAATATTTAAAGGTATAACTTTTTTTCTACAAATGGAAGAAACTCTAAACTTCCACAGGTCCCTCTGACGACGCCTGACTCGCTTCACGGAAATGCAGGATATGAGCCCAATATAACATGAAGAGTTATACATCGACTACTTTTGCACGCTCAGTGTGGTCAAATGCTGGCAAGATCAGCGTCGCTTTGCAGAAAGAGCGGTAGGCTACGACGTAGCCAGATAATAATCACAGTACTAGGAAGTTTAACCTTCGCTTAAAGGCCGTGGTACGTAGGCAGCACTGAGGTGCCCATGTTCTGGCCCACGCTCGTCCCTTCTATATTCGCTCCTACTACCTCGCTCCTTCTTTTCGTAATTATTTCTCTACCGCTGCTGGGCACCCCCTTCAACCTCATTGCCTTTACCTGCTTCAACCCTACCATTATATTCATCACTCTATTTTCAGTCCGCCCATCTCGTTCCGCAGAGGCACATACCGTCTCCAGAGTTTGCCAAGCGTGCCGGCAAGGGTACACAGGAAGTTTCGCTAGGAGGAGACCTAATCTTAAGTATGCAAATCAGCTGACTAAAAATGAATCCTCAGCGCTTTCGTAGCTGATCCAACCACGCGTTTCATTCACTCGAGGTCCTGTTTCAGGATCACACGCCCCAAATGGGCACTTCCGGAACTCCATCTCTCTCTCTCTCTTTTCTTCCTGCCCCTCTTCTTTGTCTACTTTCCGCTTTCGCTGGCGCTAATTTCGTTCCCGTGATGCATAGCATGCCCTCAGGAAGAGCGCGCCTGCTCCTCTAGCACCCCAGTAATCTAACGCCCTCTGCAATTGCATTATGGAGTCGGTGAGATCACGCAGATGAATTCTCTGGTCGTTGTAAGGACTCAGCACGTGTCATGCCTCGCATCTTTTTTTTAATTGCTTTACCGCACGCGAGCCGCGCACTGAACGAGCGTTGCTCGTGGCACGACGCTTGTTAATCTGTACTAAAATTTGTGAAAAACTTCTGCACGTGCAGTTGATATTTGAGACAGCAGAAATGCTACACCCTGTAACAGAGAAAGAGGACCACGTTATATTTCAGTGGTTGCCAAGCAACTGTGGAATTATCGGTAATGAACGGGCTGATCAAGCTGCCCGTTCAGCCTCTACAGACAACGATTAGTCAATACATCTTTTTAGGACGGGCGCTGCTAGGAGGCTCCGCATGCTTGCTCGCCAACGCTCCATGTCACTTTGGAATGAGCCTCTTTTTACGTATGTAAGATTGCGATCCCTTGATCGTACGTTAAGCTTGCAGCTTCTAACAAAACACCGGCAAGGTGACGCTACTGCTCCGTGCAGACTATGGTTGGGAGTCGCGTTTACCCGTGCGTACGCGCTCCGCATAGATATGGCCGACACCACCACCTGTGCACACTGCGGAGACGAGGAAACAATTGGACACGTCCTGCGTGACTGCCCGTAATATAACCTAGAAGAACAGTACATTTCTAATACACTAAACAAGTTAGATGACCAGTACCTGTCAGAAGAAAGTATACTGCACCATCGTCATGACTCATCATCCCAGAAGAAGGCCGTGCAATTGCTACTGGGCTTCTTGTGAACTACAGGCCTCTTGGAACGCCTCTGAGTGGATTGATTTGGTGTTTGCGTGCGTGTCAGTGTTTTGCTCCTATTTGTTTTCTAACTCTGTCTGTCTCTTTCCACCCCCTATTCCCCAACCACAGTGTAGAGTAGCATACCGGGTACTAGCATATGGTTAACCTCCCTGCCTTCCTTTTTTCTCGTTTCTCTCTCTCATTCTGCCTGCATTTTTGTGTTGCCGATAGATTTCTAAAGAACTTGATACTTGTCGAAACTGTGTGATGATTCGCTGCGAATGGCTATCTAGACCTACTAATTATCTTCAAAATTCATTTTCATTTTGGTCAGAATGACAATAAATTTTTTACGTTTCTGCGATTCGTTTTTCTTTTCCTGTGTGAGGTTTTGCACCGGTAAGACGATTCTTTAACGTCTGAGGTAAAAAAAAAGAATGTTCAGATACAAAGCCGGTGAAGACAAGGATACTTCATAATTAGTATAAAAAGTAATACTTTCATCAGTAACCCACAAAGGGCAGAATCTTGCACAAACAGTGGTGCCTCTGCAGCTTCCCGCATACACTTCGGGCTGCTCGCTTACTTTTCTTGCATCACTGACGGTACTATGCTAGTGCTAAACTACGGCTGCGTGAAATAATAAATAAAAGTGCAATTTGTGTGCTTAAAATATATTTAACGCAACAGTGTGGCATGAGCTTCAGTTGATGGGTTGCTCTATGTTTCAGCTTTTTGTGTGTTATTACACTCAGACATCCAGCCAATGTGCGATTTCATAGAGGCGAAAGTGTCAACGCTTTAAAGGCAAAAAGTAAAAATGGCGATTTTTTGGGCTTGTTGCGTCAGTGATTGTCCTATAGCCTCTTCAGGAGCAGCGGGTAGATGGTGAACGGAACCCGCAGAAGCTCGTCTACGTCGCCTTAAGCAGGTGCACCACCATTCAGAATCTCTGTTAGGCTAGCGCTGCCGATCACCATCGCTTGATGCTGGTGAACGCTGCTGGTGACCATGACTATAGCACTGCTAAACAGCCAGCTCCTGAACGCACACGTCAGAGATATTGAATGTGATTCTGTGTTAACCAAAGCAGACGTGGTCTGTTTCACGTAAACGTGAAACACCGCAAGATCAGCTGTCAGCGACTTCGGAGTGATCGTGTGTTCTGGGGAAGCGTTCCCTTGCCTTCGCTGCCGACTTGTGAGAGAAAGGTAGGAACTCGTGAGAGCAGAGAGAGGAGGGGGGATAGGCATGCGCAGTGGAGGTGTGCACGCTGCGGGAAGGAGGGATGGAAAAAGCATCACCATAAGATGCTTCTCATCCAAAATTATTTGCTCTTATAAATAAGAGCCACCTCTGTGAATTTCCCAAGCTCCTTTCATTGCCACGGTAACCACTCTTTTCCAGATACCAACTATTTGTAGTGCAGTGGCGCTATGAGTTATGAAATTTCAGTCAATAAAGATAATGCATACTGTACTTTCTTGGCTCATTTAAATCTAGCGAATGTGTCCAAATGAATGCTCATAAAGCACCCCTTACACAAGTGTGTTATAAAACAGAGCGTGATATCTGAGATGAAGATTCATGAAGTTGAACGCCGAAAAAGCAATTCTATGCCGTGACAGGTACGTATCATAGAGCTTCATAACGGCGTCACCTGCGAAACACTTTCCCTGCGTGAATGATACGCAGTGCGAATGCGTTACATAAGGAAGTAATAGCACAATTTTAATTTTACATATTGATCTTCAATTTATGACAGCTATGATCAGTTTTCAATGTATAGTAATTGTGTTATGTCAAGCAAGATCCGTTGCTGGGCTGGATGTTCTCTTCCTTGGAAAAAAAAGGGACAAACATTGTAGCACTGTTTTCTGGCGCCCACATGTTCCTAAATTTTTAAGCTCGTAGCAGATTTCGGAAAACAAACATAATCTGCGAAAACCTATAATTTTGCCTATAAAGATCCTCGAATTTCACCAGGATTTTTGTACGGGTGGATATTTTATATACGGCCGTACGTCTATATACGTAGCTTATTACACTTGCTAAAGCGGAATAGGATGACGCTATAGTGTCGTATACTCACGCAGTAACGCAATCTAACTACTTTTTGCAAATCATCAAACTATATAGGTGCACTACATACTCTGAGGCTCATGATCGCTATGTATTACGAGGGAAGCAGGGCAACATTACGAAGAAACAAGGGAGGAGGAGGAGGTAAGTTTATTTACAGAAAGACAGAAAGATCGGCTTGAGCGATAGCTTGCTCTAGCCTGCTACTCTACGCTGGGGGAAGAGAAAGGGGAAAAGAAAGATTAATGGATGACGATGGTGAGATAGGGAGGTGAGTATGTAGTGTTCTTTCTAGCTGAGACACATTTTATAGCCGCGCACATAGTCCAGTTGTTTCTATAAAGGTAATAACTGCTCTTGTGACCGCAGTTGCACTGATGGTGTCTGGCCAAGGGCCCAACATGATCTCATCAGTTAATGACCTACTGCGATATAGTTCAGTAGAAGAAATCAGTGTTTGTCATTCACGTGCGTATGCTGGGCAGACACAAAATATGTGCTCAAGTGTTTCTGGCACATCACAGTGTTCACAATTAGGACCGGTGTCACTGCGACCGATGATATGTGCGTAACGTCTGGTGTACGCTACACCAAGACGAATGCGGTCGATAATACTTTTGAGTTGCCGTTTCAATTTAGGAGGCATGCGGAACCTCATTTCCGGGTCCCATTTGTGAAGTCGCTGGTGTCGCCGTTCCGGTTTGGTCCAGTGCTGAAGTGTGTAGCTGCGCATCACGCAGCGAAGCAGGGCGTTCGTGTCAGCTTGTGAAAACGCAATGCGTACTTCAGGGGCACTGCTTAAGGCATTTTTAGCTTCAGCGTCTGCATCTTCGTTTCCCATCACGCCGCAATGAGCGGGAATCCACTGGAAAGTTATAAGGTGGCCATTTGTTGAAGCAACCTGAATAAGTTCTGTGATTTCTATTGCCAAGCTGTAATACGGACCTTGCTTCATGATGCAATTAATGGTTTGCAAAGCGGATTTGGCATCACAGAAAATCGTCCAGGCTCGAGGTCGCTCTCCGGAAATAAACCTTATTGGCTCTCGGATAGCGACAAGCTCTGCGGCAGTTGATGTTGGTTTATGGTCCACTTTGAATCGTCGAGCGATATCCATGTCTGGGATGACAAATGCTGCGGCGGAGGTGTTTAGCGTGGTGGATCCGTCGGTGTACACGTGCAGAGAATCACTGTACGTTGTATAAATGTGATATAGGGTCAGTTTTCTGAGGCCGACAGAAGAAATGAGCGACTTCTTCGTAATTCCAGGTATCGTAAAAGAGATAGGTGGTTTAGGCAGCACCCATGGAGGCATTGCAGGGGCTTTTGGCGGAGAAAACCTTGATGGTATAATATTTTCATGCCGTGATATTACTCTTGAGAAACTGCAATCTGGGTGAGTGGCGGGTAGTACTGACAGTGGGTGCTGTCTGTGGTTGCTCAGTAATTGGAGGTGAACTCTTAAGTGGCTCGCAGAGCATGTATACACTGATGGGACAAGCCCGAGTCTCTGCGATTGTCCTATTTGTTGAAGTACAGCGCGGTAGACCCAAGCATCTTCGTAAGCATTGAGCTTGAACACTCTCTAGTGTCTTCACACAACTAGGTCTCATATTGGAAAGCACCGGCATGCTGTATCGAATGTATCCCACAAATAGAGCATTGTAAATTGAAGTAGCGATGATTCTGATGGGCCCCATCTTGCTCCTGCTACTTGGCCAAGAATAAGAGCGAAGCTCTTCGATTTAGATTTAAGTACTGCGACATGCCTCGTCCACGATAGATCTCTGTGTACGACAACCCCAAGGAACTTGTGGTGCGTTACAGCAGGTATCGCTGTCCCATTAATAAATATCGGGTATTGCGACATATTCTTGCGCGTGAACGCAAGCACTGCGCATTTGTCGATTGAAAGAGTGGGCCCCTGACGTCGTAGATATTTGTATGTGATCGTCACTGCACGCTGTAGTCGAGCTCGCAATTGCGGACGAGTAGTTCCGGATGCCCATATGCATGCGTCATCAGCGTATGCAGTGATCTTCACCGTGCTGGGAAATTCTGCTGCTAGGCCGATCATTGTGACATTGAATAGGATCGGGCTGAGAACTCCTCCTTGGGTAACACCACGATGAACCTTATATCGATCGGTGTCTCCGTTACTTGTCGTCATGTAAATGGTGCGGTCCCTAAGGTAGCTAAAATTTCAAGCGTACACTCGTCCACCGATGTCAAAATCTTTCAGTGCGTCAAGGATCGCATAATGCAGCACATTATCGTAGGCACCACTAATGTCTAAGAAGACCGCCGCCACTAGTCTGCGCCGGCTTCTTTCCTCTTCAACGCTGGTGATCAAGTCGACCACACCATCAATGGCAGATCGGCATCTTCTGAAGCCGTTCATAAATGCAGGAAAGGAGTTGTTGCTCTCTAGAAGCCACTCTAATCGTGCCAGTACCATTCTTTCCATCACTTTTCCGACGCAGCTGGCTAACGCGATTGGTCTGTAGGAGGAAAGTGCATAAGGACACTTCCCCGGCTTAAGCAATGCAATAATGCGACTGCATTTCAAATTAGCTGGGACTTCTCCTGACTCCCATGAGGTGTTATAATGAGATAACAGGATACGTCGTGCTTCTGTATCAATATGGTTGAGTGCAGCATACGTGATTCCGTCAGGTCCTGGTGCCGATGATCGGCGGGAGGCAGAAATCGCAGCGTCAAGCTCATGTATTGTAAAACGTACATCAAGGCGCTCGTCAGACGATGGAGGCGCAATGGTAGTAAGAAGCTCATTAGTGGCAAGACCATCAGTGGTGTCCACGATGAGGCTACAGTAGTCACTGGCTATCTCAACTTCTGTCCGTCCCTGATGTAGAGCAAAAGCTTGAAATGGTTGACGTTGTTGGGGAGTTGTCGGCAAACTTCGTACGACCCGCCAGATCTTAGATAGAGGTTGCCTGGGGTCCAGAGATCCACGGAAATTTCTCCAACGTTGCCTGTCAATCTTGTCAAGATGCCGAAGAACAAGTCGTTGAGCTCGACGACAGGCGGAAAGGTCTGAAGGTGACTTCGTTCGTCTGTATCGGCGTTCGGCACGGCGACGGATTGCACGAAAGGCCTGGTATTGGGAGTCAACTGCTGATCTTTGCATCGGTAGGTTAAGCTGTTTGGTTGTGCCACGCAGTGATGAAGCAATGATGTTCTCTACCTCGGATGGATCAGTCGTGTTCTCACAGCAAGACTTGACAGATGCCTTGAACAGTGTCCAGTCGGTTTGACGGATGTAGCGTGTGTGCATGCGGCGAAACCACCTGAACTGAACATAGGTTGGAAGGTGATCACTGCCGCGAGTGTCCAAATCTGTGCACCAACATGCGGAAGATAGAAGGTTTCTGGAAACGAAACAGAGGTCGAGGCAGCTGCTGTAGGACGTACCACGAACAAATGTAGGTGATCCGTCCTTGAGTACGCTTAGTCCATAGTTGTATATAAAATTGGCTAAATCCTTTCCGCGATAATTCGTTGTAGTGCTACCCCAGAGAGGATGATGTGCATTAAAATCGCCGATCACAATGTGTGGCCTTTGTGCTGCTTGAATAATGGTCCCCAGGTGGAAGCAGTCCATCTGTGCGCTTGCGTGTATGTATCCTCCTATTACGGAGAATGTTCGCTTTTTATGTGTTATAGTCAGGCTCACGTAATCATTACTGGTATGCGACGCGACTTCATGTCTCATGAACGTCAAATCACGGCGTATACAAACGAGAATTTTACTCGTACGTTGATCACTGCGGGACCAAATCTAGATATATCCAGATATACGAAAAGGTGAAACCATATTCGGTTCACATATAACGATAACAGGAAATTGATATTTAAAAACCCATTGTCTGAAGTCCGACAGACGGCCACGTAGGCCACGAGCATTCCATTGCATAACAAGCGACTGGCGCATGCGTTCTTCGAACATCAGTGCCATGTTCACTTACTGAAGAACCAGTAGAAGAGGCTCCAAAACCTCAAGTAGCTGCACAGCCGCCTTGGCAGCGGGAGTGTTTAGGCTGCTGAGAATCTTACGCATCGAACACATCAAATTTTTAAGCATAACCTTGACATTTGTGTTGTCCATCTTCTTGTTTTCTTCATTGGGGATAGGGGCACCATGTGATGATGGCGCTACCGTAGCTCTTGATGGTAGTGAAGGCCACTGAGTCTCCGACGTGGGGACAGCCAATGACTGGTTACATTGTACTTGCGTGGGCTGTATTGGCATTTGAGCATCTGTATCCTCCTTTCTGGCCGACAAAAGTAGTCTAGGAGGTGGTGAGGGCACGGTTTTGTGTGTCGAATTCGATAAGCTATGAGCACTGCTGCTTCGTTTGCGTCGGTGTCGCGAACGATGTTTACGGCGCCGTACAGCCCTCGCAGCTTCTCTGTGAGTGGAGTGGTCTCGAACCATCTTCTTCAGGATACTAATTTCATTCCTCATTTTGGGACATTCCTTTGATGTTGCGTCGTGGGCGCCTGAGCAGTTTGGGCATTTGGCCACAGCATTGCAGTTATCACCATCATGAGGGCCACCGCAATGCTTGCAGGTTACTGCACCCTTGCAAACTGCACTAACGTGCCCAAATTTCATGCATTTATGACATTGCAGAGGTTTTGGTACGTAAGGACGTACCGAGTGCTCACGTACCCAATTTTTACATGTGTGGGTAACGTATTCGACTGAAACACTACTTTAACACATCGCGTGCGTCCAAAGCGGTGGAAGCGAAGCACGGGAGCCGACAATGACAGCAGTTTCTCGAGACTCGAGTCTGTTATCTCCTCATCCACATCGTATATAACTCCTGTCGTCGTTTCTTCGTCGTACGCGGAGAATGCGCAAACCGGAATGTTTCCTAATCGAACAATCGTTTTCAGCGTGTCCAATGAGGCCTTCGTAGTGACCTCCATGGACAGTATGTTCTTTCGGGTATTAATGCGTATTTCTATGACTTTCCCTGGAGCAATGAGCTCAAAGTACTCTGACAGGATCTGCCTATTTAGAGAGTTCAAGATGTCTGTCTTCGATGTCGGTACATACGAAATGGTGTACGACCGCATGCTACTCGCCTTTGTCTGTGCTTGCCGGCTAGTGGGCGATATCCGGCTGATTTTTCTCTTCAGGCGTCGGCTTGGTACGACCACGTAGTCGCTGTCCGAAGCCATATCTTCAACGGAGGAGTCATCAGAATTGTCAACGTGGGCCACGCTTGGGCCGGGGTGAGAACTTGCGTCAGACGCACTATGATGTATGTGGTTGGCCCGGTCCCGCTTGCTGGATGGGGTTTTGATCCCCCATTCTAAGGGGGAACGCCCCTTCGAGGTGTGTCGATAATTGAAAAATCTTGGCAAAAGAATTAGGAAACTCACAGAGCTCGAAGCAGAGGCTGTTCTCTGTGACAACTTCTTCTTCCTCCTTGAAGAAACAAAAATCTAAAGAACAGAGTTACGATGAAATATGAATGAGCTTGCTTGAGTTATGGAAATTTTGTTGAGCTTGCACATGCAAATGAGTTGCACTGGGCAATGGTGTATGCTTCAAATGCTATTCCTGTAGAACTGTAGGATAAACGGCATTTAACGAAAAAGCAGAGTGCTCACACCAAAACAAAACAGCGAAATGTCATCATCGGAATGCGACTTCCAGCATTAGTTTTTCATTTGCACTGTAACGAGGGCAGTGGGCATGGAGCTCGAGTATAGAAAAGGAAGAAGACTTGCAGTGATTGCAGGCTTGCGTTCAGTTAGCCCTTGCGCTGAATAAAGCTCTCCTTCGCCGAGTCAACTCCTGCTTGTTCAACAACCCGTTTCAAGTGGTGGAGGTGCTGGGTCCACCTGGTCCTCACCCTGGAACTTCGCAGCCGCACACTCCAACGACCTCCTACAATGACTGATCCGGGGCCATCTCATGCTGCTACTCCAGATCTCGCACCTGTGCCTGTCTACTGCGCTGGCGCTCTCCGGCAGCGCGACCCCCCCATATTTGGTGGCACAGAGGACCAAGATGTGGACAACTGGATTGCCGAGTATGAACTGGTGAGCGCCGTCAATAAGTGGAACGCAGCCGATGAGCTCACAAATGTGAGTTTTTACCTGACGGACGTGGCAAAACTATGGTACAGAAATCATCAAAGTGATTTCAGTACCTGGTCGGAATCGGGGAAAACCCTCACGGAAGTCTTTGGCCGTCCTGCTGTCCGCCGCCTTCGTGCTGAACAGCGCTTGCGGGGCAGAGTACAGAGAGCAGATGAAACTTTCATGAGCTACATCGAAGATGTGCTATTTCTCTGCAAGCTCGTCGATTCGACTCTGGACGAGGCAGGCAAGATCAAGAACACTATGAAAGGAATCGACGACGGTGCATTTCAAATGCTGGCTGCGAAGAGTCCCCAGACGGTCGCCGAGGTGATTCAGCTCTGCTAAAGCTATGATGAGCTGCGTAGGCAGCGCGCTTCTACACGTTGCGCTGCTCAAGACACCGCGGATATCTCATCCCTCGACTATCGCCACGACACCGCCGACTACTCTGCGTTGATGCCAGTCATAAAGCAATTCATACGCGAGGAGGTCGCCCGGCAGCTATCTATAATCACAAGAACTACCGAGCCGATGGCACCCTTGTCGCCTTCGCTTCGCCAGGTCATTCAATCGCAAGTTGCCGAAGCATTACCGCCAGCTCAGGCTCCATCAACTGTTACCGCACCACTAACGTATGCAGCCACAGTTGCTCGGCCACGTGCGCCAGCGTCTCCGGTCATCTACGAAGCTACTCGCCACGTTTATTCGTCGACGCCACCTTCCCGCTTGCTGACCGTCCCGTCTCCTGCTGTATATGAAACAGGCCAGAACGTTTATATGACGCCGCCGCCTGCACGACCATTTACGGTACCTTATTCAGCGAACAGTGCCCCTATCGTCAGCCGCTGGCACACTCCGGACAATCGGCCGATATGTTTTTCATGTGGCATCCCAGGCCACGTAGCTCGTCACTGCCGTCGTCGCAGCTTCCCTTCTCACGGCATTGCAGGGGCCTCACATTACATGCCCACTCAGCCGCGATATCCCGTTCCTGCCGATCCACCTCTAGACGTACGTCCCGGTCGCCGACCATCCGGCGCAAGCCGTTCACCTTCTCCTCGTCGTCGATCTATTTCTCCGATGTTACGTCGCAACAGCCCACCGCGAGGGGAAAACTGACGGGCGCAGTTCCGGAGGCAAGAACTGCGTTGGCAGCGAAAATTTCAAGACCTAACTGCTTTCCCCCGAACGAAATCGAACTCTATATTGATGGCATTAAGGTGCACGGACTTGTTGACACTGGAGCTGCCGTATCTGTAATTAACGAGAAACTGTGCCGAAACTTGAAGAAAGTGACCGCACAACTTACCGACCTATCTTTGCAGACAGCTACGTCCCACCATATTCAGCCTTCAGCTTTGTGCACTGCACGAGTCGTCATTCAAGGTGCCATGTACGTCGTCACATTTGTAGTTTTATTCCGTTCTTCGCATGACGTTATCCTTGGGTGGGACTTTCTTTCGTCAAATTCTGCTTTGGTCGACTGTGCTCGTTCTGAACTCGCGTTATCTGTGCCGTGCTATGACCCCGACGATGGTGCTTCGTGTAGAGTGTTTGCTGCTTCTGACGTTGACATTGCGCCTTTCTCAGCTGTTGTTGTCTCGGTATCGTGTGCCTCCCCTCCGAAATCGCCTGTGTTGTTTATGCCATCGGTCCCATCTGCGTGCCGTCGAAATATCATGCTTCCGTTTGCCGTCGTCATTTTTCGCAATGATCACGCTGCCATTTATGTGTGCAATACCTCGGACAGCCCGTCATCCCTACTACGTGGAGAATGCCTGGGAAGCTACGAACCTTACGAGTGCATTATTCCGGCTACTATACCCGATTCCACGGTTTCGCTCCCAGTTTGTGCTCTCACACCTACCAACGCGCCTAATGATGCTCTGGACGTATTCTCGGATGCCATCGACTCTGAGCTCGCACCAACTCCGCGCGAAGAGATTATAAATCTTCTTCTCCGCTTTCGTTCTTATCTCGATCGTGACCAGTCAGGCTTAAGCCGAACCTCTGCGGTCGTTCACCGTATTGACACCGGTCAACAAGCCCCGCTAAGGCAGCGTCCGTACCGTGTCTCATCTGCTGAACGCCGTGTCATCGATGAACAAGTGGACGACATGTTGAAACGTGGCATCATCGAGCCCTCCAACAGTCCCTGGGCTTCACCGGTTGTTCTCGTCAAGAAAAAAGACGGATCCATCCAGTTCTGCGTTGACTACCGCCAACTCAACAAGATAACGCGCAAAGACGTATACCCTCTGCCGCGCATCGATGATGCTTTGGACTGCCTACAAGGAGCAGAGTTCATTTTTCGTTAGATTTACGCTCCGGCTACTGGCAGGTGCCCATGTCAAAGGGTGACCACCCGATGACAGCCTTTGTAACACCGTTTCGACTATATGAATTCACCGTTATGCCCTTTGGCCTCTGCAATGCGCCTGCCACTTTCGAAAGAATGATGGATACCGTCTTGCGAGGTCTGAAATGGAAAACGTGCCTCTGTTATTTGGATGACAATGTGGTATTTTCAAGCGACTTTGCGACCCACCTCAGCCGCCTCGAGCAAGTTCTTATGTGCCTTTCCACGGCGAGACTTCAACTTAACTTGAAGAAATGCCACTTCGGTGCTCGCAAGCTTGTTATTCTCGGCCATGTGGTTTCTAAGGACGGCATTCTCCCGGACCCTACGAAACGTAATGCAGTCGCGGCGTTCCCAAAGCCAACCACCATCAAAGAGCTTCGAAGCTTCATCGGCCTATGTTCTTACTTCCGGCACTACGTACGCAATTTCGCCTTCATTATCGCTCCCTTGACCAATCTTCTTGCCGGAAGTTCTGATTTGTCAGCGTGGTCGCAGGCGTGTGATGATGCATTTCAGGAACTCCGACAGCTCCTCACCACGCCTCCCATACTCCGACATTTCGATCCGTCTGCTCCAGCGGAGCTTCATACGGACGCTAGTGGTATCGAGCTAGGGGCCATACTGGCCCAACGCAAGGAGGGCTTTGACGAGTACGTCGTTGCCTATGCCAGCCGCGCCCTCAGTAAAGCCGAGAAGAATTACAGTGTAACTGAAAAGGAGTGCCTCGCCATCATTTGGGCAATCGGAAAATTTCAGCCTTATTTATATGGACGTTCGTTTGATATTGTAACAGACCACCATGCGCTTTGCTGGTTATCTTCACTAAAAGATCCTAATGGTTGGCTCGCTCGTTCGGCATTGCGGTTACAGGAGTTTGATATTCGTGTTATCTACCGTTCTGGCCGGAAGCATTCCGACGCCGATGCCCTGTCACGTTCGCCATTGGCTTCAGAGCCTGTCGGCTCGCCTATCTCCACTAGTGCTGCCTTGGCCATCAGCATTTCGGACATGCCTTCCGAGCAACGCAAAGATGCTTGGATTTCTTCTCTTTTGGACTTTCTCTCAAACCGGACGCCCGCTCCAGTTTCCAGGACGCTTCGCCGTCAAGCAGGACACTTCGCAATTCGGGATAACCTGCTTTACCGCCGAAACTACAGCTCGATCGGCCGTAAGTGGTTGCTCGTCATCCCCCGACATCTGCGCTCTGACAACTGTGCCACGTTCCACGATGACCCGCAATGTGGCCACGCTGGTGTGTTAAAAACATACACCCGCTTGCAGCTGCGGTACTACTGGCGCGGTATGTACCGTTTCGTTCGCCGTTACGTAACGCCTTGCCTTACGTGCCAGCGACGCAAAATGCCCACTCAACATGCCACAGGTCCCTTGCAGCCGTTGCCATGTCCAGCACGAGCTTTTGATCGTGTCGGAATTGACCTTTACGGTCCGCTTCCCTATACTTCGAGTAGCAACCACTGGGTCATTGTCGCTATCGACCACCTAACGCGGTACGCTGAAACAGCTGCGTTACCTTTTGCTACCACAAAAGACGTTGCGTGTTTTATACTGCAAAAGCTGGTTTTAAGGCATGGAGCACCTCGGGAGTTACTAAGCGACCGCGGCCGCGTTTTTTTCTCCGATGCCATCAAATCGTTGTTGAGCGAGTGTCGCATCATACACCGCACTACCACAGCCTATCACCCGCAAACTAATGGGATGACAGAGCGTTTTAATCGTACACTTGGGGCGGCCGCGTTTTTCTCTCCGATACCGTCAAAACGTTGTTGAGCGAGTGTCGCATCATACACCGCACTACCACAGCCCGCAAACTAATGGGATGACAGAGCGTTTTAATCGTACAATTGGGGATATGCTGGCCAAGTACGCTTCATCCGACCAGTCAAATTGGGATAGCATACTCCCTTTTGTGACATATGCTTACAACACTGCAACGCAAAGCACCACTGGATTTTCGCCTTTCTTCCTTCTTTATGGACGCGAGCCATCATCAACAATGGATACCATTCTTCCTTATCGACCGGACCCTTCAGAGATGACTACCATTTCTCGAGCAGCAGCACACGCTGAAGAGTCGGATGCTTGCTCGTGCGTTCACGTCACATGACAAGACGCGCCAAAAACATCGCCACGACGCGTCAACCACGCATATGAGCTTTGCTCCGAACTCAATGGTGTGGTTATGGATTCCTTCTACTCCTCCAGGACTCTCCCACAAGCTTTCGTCCAGGTACCATCGCCCTTATCGAGTTGTACGCCAAACATCCCCTGTCAACTACCTTGTCGAGCCGCTGGATGCATCTCCGGACAAGCGCCGTCGGGGAAAAGAAATCGTACACATCTCTCGGCTCAAGCCATACCATGACCCTTCTGTGTACACCGGTCCTTAGGTCGCCAGGATGGCTCCCTCATCGGCCGGAGGTGATTGTAACGAGGGCAGTGGGCATGGAGCTCGAGTATAGAAAAGGAAGAAGACTTGCTGTGATCACAGGCTTGCGTTCAGTTAGCCCTTGCGCTAAATAAAGCTCTCCTTCGCCGAGTCAACTCCTGCTTGTTCAACAACCCGTTTCAGCACAAAAAAACCGCACTGTTTCGGTTCAATTATTATAGATAACGTGAACTACACATGTTTTTCAAACATGCTAGCTTAATGATTCAAACATAGTATGCCACCGATATGAATATTCTGTGCAGGCAGCTAAGAATTGCACTCGGTAAAAATGCACTCTCTAATGCACTTTTACCACGGCTTTCATATTACCCACAATTCCTTTTCGAGAATCTACTTTATACAAAAGGCTATATTTACATTCATTTGCCTCCTGTTTTTTCCCACTCACTTTCGTTCATAACTTCAAGTGTGATTTTCAAGTTTTCGAGCTGAAACAGAGCTTATTTCAGGGTGTGCTACCATGCCATACCACCGTTATCACGCTCTGTATGCCCCCGATTTCCACGGGGATATTCACAGTCATGAGCGCTGCTTTCCAAGCAACTGCTTGTGCTTAGAAAATTCTTTGTCAACGCATTTTTCGAGCATGACTCCCCCCATCGGTGGATGGCTCTCGCATCTTCATCGCCAACCGATCTTGTTTACCCGAACGATGAGCCCGCGTTTTGTTCGGGCACGTGATGCCTTTGGAAAAACAATCTTGCGACTCGTGTACAGACAAAAAGCATCGCGTTTGTTTGTTTTTAAATTTTTTAAAAATTACTTCATTTTTACCAAAGAAACCGTTTAATCATGACAGGCAGCCTTGGGGAATACTCCTGAATTCGTTACGTTGGGGTGCCACTAAACCCCACCAACACGCTCTACTGCATTATCTTTGAATGAAGCCTCGTGTGTGCACGCTACGTTCAGATATGAAGAAACCGCGAATGTCTCGTTAATTCGTCTTCAATCCAGACAATGAATATGTCAGGGAGATCGATGTTTCTGGATTTCGTAGTTGTTTCATGATTCATAGCTTTGTGAAAAGCCTTACTTAAATTCTGTAAAAACGTATTTTATTTTCTCTTTCCACTTTTCCGGGTGCTCTGTTCCACCTCAGCAAAACTTGGGCTAGTAAACAAGGGTGTTCTACATCTTCTCTTCGTTTATTTTTTCTCCTTCCCTCTGTCTCTAATTTCGATAGCAAACCAAATTTAATTGCGGGTTAACTTCTCACCTCTCCCAATCCTCATCATTTATCTCTCTTTCTCAATAGACGTTTCTGAATGTAGTGTTCTGGAGCTGAGCAATTAACTTCCGTAAAATGATAACTATTAGTTTTTCTATACTGAGTTGAAAGCCCTGTAATTAGCAAAATGCTCGTTTGTAAACTCATAGGTAAGTATTACCGCCGTTACAGAGTGCTTTTAATCGCGATCAGGGTGATCCGGGTAGGTTTTCTTGATGGCCATCAACTTTACGGCCGCTGCCACTCGGCCCAAGCTAATATGGTTCGAGCTTGTGTCAGGTGAAATGCAGCAGGTGACACTTGCGTGCCATAAAACATGTCACTGACAAAACACGGCGTACGATATTTCTGTGGACCCCTTTATCAGCAGTGCTATTCGTCCAATAACCGCTCGAACGTCAAAAACTTTGCGTGCCACTACAAGAGTAATTTCATAAATCCACCATTCGATGACTTTTCTTGCTGTTACCTGTATTGCTGCATGAGATTTTTAACCTTCGCTTTTATTTATGATGGCCCCCGCTCGTAGACGTCCACGGTGGCGGTGAAACGTCAATCTCGTTGTACGCACCAGAGTTTCAGTGCTGGCGTCTGAAGTCTTCCAGTCGCTCCTGCCAGGGGTCGGTCACTGGGAAAGTCTCTTCATTCGACCACGAAGTGCGCGTACGTTGCAACGAAGTCAAAAGGCTTGCGACACTCGTAATCCGACAATGCAAGACTCGAACTAACCTTTGAAGGCAGTGGTCGACTGCTTGTCCTAAATTATTGGATATTTCAGATATTGTTCCAATTGAAAAAGTTCGGAACTTGTTTTTTTTTATAAACAAAAAGCTGTTTTAAAGTGTGTTTTATTGAGCTAAGCTCATTTTCTTGTTTATTGTGCTTTCAACAAGCTCGGCCAGGGGTTGCGGACGACAGTGAAATCACGACCTTTCTGGCATATCGGGATGCGCGGATCGCGATAGTCTTGATTCTGATCACGCCTGATCGTGATGAAAAGTGACCGTGTAGCAGCATTTAATCGAGATCATGGTTAATGCACATCGACACTGTTCGCGAATAAAAGTAACCGTGTGACAAGGGTATAATTCGCTATATATGTATTTCTAAATCACAAAGGAAATAAAGAGAGCAAAGCCGATTCATGTGCTTTATTTGAACAACTTTCATTTTTCACTGACATTCTTTCCTCAAAGTAAAAAAGAATATCAGGCGTATTCCTTGTGAGTATTTCTGACGGAAGTAACCATAACTTACGACACAAAGGTAATAACGATAAAAACTTCAAATCCACTCCTACTTCACTTTTTTTTTGGTTGCGAAAAGTGTCTCTATGACTTTTCCCTTTTCATTTCTCATTCGCACAAGTATACAGGCGAACAAACGTTATGTGGGAGAAACGGAAATTCGCGAATCGTTCCAGATCGTTCTTGTGTAAGGCAGCACTTTGCTTAAAGCGCCGAAATATCAAGGACACGGTACTTGACTTGGTGTAGCAAGAGGGATCCCGGCGCTCATGAACTGAACTGTAAAGAAGAAAATCTCCAGCGAATTTGTGTGCTCTGGCACTCAACCAGTCGCTTGCAGATAAAATTTTAGCGGAACCAAGGGGCACAGTAAAAGCGAATAAAAACAAGAAAATGGCCTGGAGGAAGGCAGGGGACTCCAATTGTTGCTTGGAGGATTGAAAGCCGACTTAGCGTCTCATTACTTCGGCAACTACGGCGTTCACAATTCCCCAGGCTTCAATTAACGCCTGCTTCTCGAAGTAAGAACTCGGACAGCAGTCGACGCATGGGATGTAACAGCGTGAAAAGTAACATCAAGCTCTTACCTCAACTAACTCAAAGGACTCGTCTGTTACATTTTCGCAGCTCAACTTTGAATTTCGCTGAAACCTAACTCTGTCTCAAGCCAAGCGTGCCAGGCACCATTTTAGAACAGAGCAACATTATGAACAGAGAACAAAGCATGGAATTCATCGAAGAGTGCTGACTCAGGTGATTGGAATTCCTTGGCGCCCTGTCGTATGAATTGCCTCGCTCGCTTGCATGCATTTGAAGCATCAGCGCTTTTGCATCACGCATGTTTCTGTCTTTTTTATTAGGATTATTCTACTTAATTTTTTTGAAATTCCCATTTCTTATCTTATTAAGCCAAATTCTGGTTGGGAATAATCAGCAGCTTTCATTTCGTCGCCTTTTTTTTAGCCCCGCATTTTAGCGACACATGCCACGAGCTTTTTTTTTTCCTTTGTCTCGGTTCTTTGCGCACTTGTTAGTTCTGTATCTAACACTGTGCGTGATTCAGGCACCACTGTTGTCAAAAGGGCATTCAACTAAGGAATCGTGTAAGCTGCCCTGTTACTAGTTAGCTGCAAAAACTTGAAATGAGCCAACACCTGTTGTGAGTATTCACAATGTCGTATAGTGGTGGCTCGCTTCCTGTTCATAAAACCGGTCAAGCGTGTAAACGTCCTCTAAGAGATGATAAAATATTTATAAAAACTCGCTCATACCACAGCTGGGACTACATTAGACACCATCACTAAATACTGCTTTACTCCTTTGGGAAGCAAACAGCCGGTACGGGCTAGTTTGTATATAATTTCGTCAAGGGATCATGGTGCAAGTGCAGTAGACACGAGACAATGATGCGAACAAAAAGCGCTCGTCTTCGCTCGTCTCGTACCTACCCTTGCACTGTGTTCTCAAAATGCTTTGAAAACACCGAAAATTTATGTTTCCGTGACCGAAAATTCTGTCTCACCCCTAACATTGGTTTCATAGTCACCTCACCATAGCTGAAGATTAGGCCACCTCGCACTGATCTAGTGCCGATAATTGCTGTGGGTGAGTACTGAAAAAGTGCCATGTTGAGTGAGTTGGAAATATAACGATAATCACTTTTAGGCGCTTTACGTGCAGAAACCCTGATATGATTATGAGCGATGCCGCACAGGAGGGCTCCAGAAGTTTCGACCACCTGGGGCTCCTTAACGTGCTTTTTTTTTAAGTGTACACACGCTACCTTCAGCATTTAGCCTCCAACTAAAGGTGCCCGCCATGGCCGGGATTCACTCCCGGTGCCTTCGCGTCAGCCGTCAAGCGACTTAACCACTAGACCACTGGAATGGGTAAACGCTTTAACCATTCAATGGCAGAACAGTGCCACACAAAGTAATTAATGATTGGATATACCAAGTTAATGCTTGAGAATAAAGAAATATTTTAAAAAATCTTCGTGATATTGTCACAAAGGCACAGGGCCTACCTTGCGTCAATATTTCTTAACGAACATTTCAGAACAACCCTGTGGTGGAACGAACGATCCACTGATGCACCATCATGTGCGCAATACTGGTTCGAAAAGCAGAAACGGAAGAATGACGGCATAGATTGCGCGACAAGCCGGTTCGTAGAGTGAATCATTAGCGCTCCTATTGGCAGGTGGTAAAAAAAGTCACAAGGCCACAAGAAAAAAAAGAAAGAAAGAAAAAATAGTGTTCGCATTGTATGGGTCAGGGAGTGCATTAATTTTCGCGCCATATCGGCCGTTTCATAAGCACAATCGCACAGTCAAACTGCGTAAAATGATAAGGGAATTGCCGTAAAGACAAGCGCTGCAATATAATCTTGCGTACATTTGGCCAATATAGCAGCTGTGGCCTTTTTGAGAGTAGCACTTTTTTTGTTTGTTTGTTTGTTTGTTTTGTGAAGAAGAAGATGTGCCTGCAGCAAGCAGCATCGCCAACGCCCGGCTCTCTCGGCTCGTGCTTCGGTTCGTTGCTGTGCCGATCGCTGGACGATTCTTCACGCTGTCTCGTCGCTGTCTTTAACGGCTCATAAACCTCCTCACATTTGGTGGAAGGTGCTGTTAATCCCCGTTGCTACATCCTGGAGCTGCGAAGCCGCACGCTACCACCTGTCATGACTACCAACGCCACTACATCGACCCGACGGCTCCTACCGAAGTGCACACCGACGCCAGCGGCGTCGGGCTAGGTGCTGTCCTCGCCCAACGAAAACCCGGCTATTCAGAATACGTTGTAGCCTACGCTAGCCGCACTCTGACGAAAGCCGAAACTAATTACAGCGTGACAGAAAAAGAGTGTTTGGCTCTGGTGTGGGCGCTTGGAAAGTTCCGGCCGTACTTATACGGCCGCCCGTTCGATCTAGTAACTGATCACCACGCGCTTTGCTGGCTCTCCACGCTGAAAGACCCTTCTGGCCGCCTTGCGCGATGGGCACTCCGCATCCAGGAGTACGACATTCGCGTCGTATACCACTGTGGACCCAAACACTCTGACGCTGACGCCCTGTCCCGCTCACCTTTGCCACCAGATCCGACGTGCGGAAACACGTGCCTCCAGTACTTGTCATCGTTAAATCTTGACTCAATTGCCACCGAACAACGTCGTGACCCGTGAATCGCATCTCTTCTCGAATATCTATCCGGTACGCCCAACCTTCCGGTATCTCGATCCCTCCGACGTCAAGCTTTTCATTTTGCCATCCGCGATCAACTTCTCCATCGACGCAACTACTCTCCTGATGGCCGCCGGTGGCTACTGGTCATTCCACGCACTTTGCGATCGCAGGTATGCGCTTCTCTTCACGACGATCCACAATGTGGCCACGCCGGGGTGTTCAAAACATATGAACGCCTTCGCCATCGCTATTACTGGCGCGGCATGTACAATTTCGTACGCAAATTTGTGCAGTGCTGTCCTGACTGCCAGCGACGCAAATCAACACCGCTACGTGCTACTGGCAAATTGCAGCCACTTCCGTGCCCTGCCAAGCCTTTTCATCGCGTTGGCGTTGACCTCTACGGCCCCCTTCCATTGACATCAGATGGCAATCGGTGGAATATAGTGGCGGTCGACCATCTAACACGCTACGCCGAAACAGCCGCTTTACCGAGCGCTACCGCTCAGGATGTCGCCTCTTTCATTTTACGTCAATTTATCCTTCGACATGGCGCACCTCGAGAGCTCCTTAGTGACAGAGGCCGCGCTTTTCTCTCCGAGGTCGTCGAAGCTCTGCTTTCGGAATGCCACGTCATTCATCGGAAAACGACAGCATACCACCCGCAGAATAATGGGCTAACGGAACAGTTTAACCGCACGCTGGGTGATATGCTCTCAATGTACGTGGCATCTAATCACAGCAACTGGGACCGTGTTCTTCCATACGTGACATTTGCATACAATACTGCGATACAAACAACCACGGGATTTTCACCTTTCTTTCTTCTTTATGGACGTGACCCTTCCCATACAATTGATACTCTACTTCCCTACCGTCCTGATGCTTCCGAATGTCCACCTATCTCAGATGCTGCTCGACAAGCCGAAGAGTGCCGCCAGCTCGCCCGTGCGTTCACCTCGGCTGTTAATCCCCGTTGCTACACCCTGGAGCTGCGAAGCCGCACGCTACCACCTGTCATGACTACCAACGCCACTACATCGACGCCTTCGCTCCAGTTCAACTGCCCTGGCCATCCTACGCTACGGGAGCCGAAGGTCTTCAGCGGTGCGAATGGGACCGACGTCGAAGACTGGCTTGACCACTACGAACTGGTGAGCGCCAACAATAAGTGGGATGAAGCCGACAAGCTGGGCCACGTGATATTTTATCTCACTGGCGTCGCCGAATTGTGGTTTAATAACCACAAACACAACATCCCCACATGGAGCGTCTTCAAGACGTCATGTGCAGAAGTGTTCGGTCGGCCGGCTGTCCGCAAGCAGAGGGCAGAACAGCGCTTGCGCGTCCGCTTTCAGCAGACTGGCGAGACCTTTACCAGCTATATTGAGGACGTCGTCGACCTTTGTCGACGTGTGAATGACACCATGCCCGAATCTGACAAGGTCAAAAACATCCTGAAGGGCATCGACGACGGCGCATTTCAAATGCTCTTGGCAAGAAATCCGAGCCCAGTTTCCGAAGTCGTCAGCTTGTGTCAGAGCTACGACGAGTTAAAAAGCAACGCACTCTGACTCGGCAGCCTCAGCATGGTGGTGAGTCACTTTCCAGTTTTGACACCCTGCCGGAGAATTCACCGCTGCTTCAGCAAGTTCGAGCCTTCGTCCGTGAGGAAGTCGCCCGCCAACTTTCCCTAGTGCCCTTCACTCACGAGACCACCACCCGTCTACCCAGCACCTCCACCAAATGTGAGGGGGTTTATGAGCCGTTAAAGACAGCGACGAGACAGCGTAAAGAACCGTCCAGCGATCGGCACGGCAACGAACCGAAGCACGAGCCGAGAGAGCCGGGCGTTGGGGATGCTGCTTGCTGCAGGCACATCTTCTTCTTCACAAAACAAACAAACAAACAAACAAAACATATGTTTTGTTTGTTTAGAGTTATACAGCTCCAAACGAATGGAGTTATATAGCACCGTTCGTTTTTATTTCAGTAAAAACGAACTATAATGGAGCTTTTAAGTTGCCACGGTAGCGGCGGGGAACACCGAGGAACGCAACCGGAAAGGTATAAAAGAGTTTTACAAGGGACGAGCAAACTTCGGAAAAGGTGCTGCGAACGAGAAGGGTCTTTATAGTAGTACATAATTTGATCTTAAACGAGGAGTAAGAAGCAAAAAACGCTGCTACAGAAAAATAATTAGGGATTCTAAAATTTTAAGTGCACCTCCTTGCATTTTAATGATTCATTGTCAGCACTGCTACGCTGGCTCTAGGCGGCGGCCTTCAGGAGCCGCGCGTTGCTAGGTAAAACGTGCGCAGAATGAGAGAACCCTTAGCGCTGGAGCCTTTTGAATGACAACGATCTGGGGCGCAACACTTCCTTCAAGAAAAAAATAACATGCATCTGTCTCTGAATATGTTTTCTCGTTCTGCTTTTTTCCGCGTTATTGCCTTTTTTCTTTTAAGTTGATGGCTTGAAGCTATATTTTTCTTAACACGAAAGTGTAGCTGCAACCTCACACACCATGATCTTTTGACATTGCAGAACCCCTACACTAAAGTAACGAAACGACGCTCTTTTTTTGCCAAGACCCAAGATCTTAAACTTGAACTTTTGATCAGGCGAAACGCCGGCGAGAAAAAGCGAGGACCATGTCCGCACGTCAAGACCAGAAAGAGCGGGTTGCGTTCTAAGTCTTTGAGGTCTTTGCAGATCAAGTGAACCACGGTTGTCGCGAAGTGTAAGCTCCGAGGAAACATCTTTCTATCTTCGACGTGACTTCACGTCATCTCGTGAAAGGACGGGATAAAAAATTATGCAAAAGAAACTTTTATGTCTATTCAAAGGCACGGACATCTCCAGACAGACGGATGCTTTCGCTGTCCTTAGGTGGAGCCAAGTTCACGTAATGCAGCCTTGAACTAGGAGGGACACGTATTAGTAAAATTTAGTGTGTTATCTTTCGAGCTTTGATTTCGGTAGTGCTTTTAGTTCCACATTTCAGCCAAACGCAAAAATAAATAATCTAAAATAGAGAATCTACTCGCTCTTACCATGGCCTAGTATTACACAGTGAATGCCAAAAGCATGTGCCTTTTATCGGATTCCCCTGAAGAGACCAAGAAAGTTGTTCGATCAAGCACTCTAAAAAAGACTTCAGCTGAGATTTTTCCGTAACATCTCGTCCTTGCTATTTTTTGTCGGTTCTAGAGGGTTACTCAGTTACCTTTTTGTTTTATACAAAACGTGGCTTTCTTTGAAAGCCTGAAACACTTTGATCGAAATCATTACAGTTTGTATACAGTGGCTTTCCCTTGCTAATAGAGAAAACGTGGGTTCCTGTCCATCTAGTTGGGCTCCCGTTCATGGCGGCTGCATTCAAATGAGAGCAAAATGATAGAAAAAAAACACAAGCTCTTCGTTAGCTTGAGGTGCACGTAAAAAAAAAAGAAACAGCCAGGCCTGCGGGAAACACACAGCACAGTCAATGCGAAATCTGGAAGAGCGGCAATTCATAGCTTTTTTTAAACAGCACTTGTTTAGCTGCTACAAGCGTCTTTACAGGGTACCTACTATGCCCTAAATCATAGGAATATTTGTTCAGGCATTAACTATGCAGATGTAAGGGCGGCTTTATACGACCTCAACGAAAGATCTGCTCCAGGACCCGACAGGATAACAAACAAAATGCTACGCAATTCGGAAGACCATTCTATAGAATATTTAGAGCAATTAATGAGCTTTGGAAAAAAGTAAAGTTCCTAGTGAATGGCGGGATCCTAATACTATAGTAATACCAAAACCGAGCAAGCTTCCTAGATTCGAGAATCTATGACCGATTTCACTCACATCGTGCGTGGGAAAGGTTGCTGAACATGCGATACCGAAGAGATTATCTAGTTACCTGGAAAAGCACGACGTTTATCCTCACACGATGATAGGCTTCAGACATTGCCTGTCTACGCTAGGTACTATGCTTTTACTGAAGAACCAAATAATCAGTGACAAGACAAGGGACATGAGAGCAATACTGGAGCTGGACATGGAAAAAGCCTTCGATAATATTCATACTCCAGCCAATCAATATATATCCTCAACACCATTTTGAACCTTGGTCTGGGTAACTTTTATCAAAACGTCTAAGCGGTTCTCCGCGGAAGGATGGCAACTCTCATGGCTGGGGCCCTAAAATCTGATACAGGGAAGCTAGGCAACCAAGGCACACCCCAACACGCGGTCATCTCGCCTACCCTTTTCAATATCTCTATGATAGGGCTGGCCAGGAAACTCCAAGACATCGAATGCATAGAGTACATGCACTATTTGCACAGATGACGAAACCATAAAGTTTCCTAAAGTTAACTAGAGGGGACTCTGGCGCTGCGATCTTTCAGCCACCATGGGAATGATGGGTAGTACACACATTTTTCTAGTCTTCGTACTCGCGGGCGACGAATCGAACTTGCGGCTTCGTTTATTGCTGTGTTTCGGTTTTGTTTTGAAAGAAAGATTCAACTCTTTTGAACTTCGTGACCCGATTTGGAAAGGTAAGTCTAAAAGAATAAGATGGTGAAGCGCGACCGATGAACATTTGCTGATATTTGTATCGTAAGAAACAGCTCTAAGCCACACGAACACACACGGAGCCAAAAGCCGGCCAAAAGTACGAAGATTAGACAAATGTGTGCACTACCCATCATTCCCATGCTCGCTGAAGCGCTGTGCGTTGGAGCTCGCATAGACACTAGCGCCAGAATTCCCTCTAATGTATATTAGGAAACTCTATGGACGAAACGATATGGTGTACTGGATGCATGGAGCGACGAAGAAATAGAAGAAAAATTACAAGAAGCTGTAAACGTCACGAAAGAGTATCTCATTCTCACATGGCTCCGATGCTCACACAAGTAAACTGAACAGCTATACAAACCTAAGTGAAGAGGCCACAAACCCAGAGGAGGAATTCTAACAGAGGATAACAATATAACACGCCATATTAAGAGCAGAAGCGTGATTCCAAGTGTGGACTCTATCCGGTTCCTGGGGTTGGTGACAGAAGCCAATGACTCCAATAACCAAACTATTCAGCGTATCGATAAGAAAGGGCACAACGAAATCAGGAAGACACGTCCTCAAAGGAATTGGTATACTAATTATAGCGATAGCTAACAACCACAAAGAAATCCCCAACTATATGATGGACGTCATCACAGTTACTTCAGTTCCGAGGAATGTTCACCCCCTTCATAATGTGAGCAGAAGGAAAGCCAGAGCCAAAGCTCTGCTAGAAAAGCTATTAGTCAGGCTGGGAAATGCTAGGTTGTCGATGTGGCTTTCGTACCCATTAAATGAGTTCTCACAACAGCACATGTGAATGGTAAAGGTGAACTAGTCAACTCGGATTTAATCAACACCACATAAACGAAAATTGCCAAGCAAGTATTCATTGCATTGGCACTTTTAGACCCAAATAGATAGAGAATCCACATCGATTCTATGGGGCAGCCGTGCAAGCATTTGCCAATGGAGTAATCTATAGACAGGCTCTGGCAATGCTTAAGAGAAAAGCATTCAAGACACACACAATTATTTGGTTTCCTGCTCACATGGGAGAAATCAACGGTGCTCCCGTGAACCTCAACGAAGCTGCCCACAATGCTGCACGAGTATTTGTCAACCATGCAGCCACAAAACAAGAAGATGCTGAGGTTTCAGAATGCAAGGATCACCTATCTCGTACAACGAGATAACGAAATATTTATATCTAGGACGCAGGGTCTTCCCCCCTCCACACAATAAACTAAACAGAGCTCAGGCCAGTATGGTAAGGCTGTTACAGACAAGAGCCTTCCAAAACACGTTGTTAATAACATAATTTATCCGGAGTTCCTTGTTCGTAAAACATGCGATAAATGCCATGACACCGTAGATCTCGCTCATTTGCTCTGACGTTGCTCCGCGTTACACATCAACAAGGAAAATACCGAAGAACAATAGGACACAGTTTTACGCAGTCGTACATTAGAGGCACAATTATGTGCAGTCCAACAGGCCCACGAAGCGGCTGAAAGACTAGGTCTTTCGATCCCAACGTGGGAGCGGCCCGCTTCGGGCTAGGACACTAGCGCGACGTAATGGACATTATTAATTTCTTTCATCCATCCACTCATTCATCCACCTATTCATTATGTCATCCTTCGTTACTCTTCGGTGAAGCGCGATATCCACTACACGTGCAAGGAAGTTTGTGCAATTTTTCGATGCTGTTGCTGACGATGAATAATTAGGCCTAGCGCTATTGTAATGGGAGAGTTTTACCATTCGATCACCCATTCGTTACGTAGTTAGCATTGCGTCACGCCTGGCTGTTTCTTTGCAGTTCTAAACGCTTTATTGTACACATTAACGCGTTTTTTTTCCCGACATGAAGCCTGCCTAGAGTCACTTTGGAACGGAGCTCCAAGCACTGGCGTAGCTCAGCAGTGGAATACTGAGCTGGCACTCAGGGGACCCGGGCTCGAATTATATCGTTTCCTCAATGTTCTTTATTTACTAAGGTTTTTTTCTCATTTTGCACGATAGTCGTTACGGACACCGACGGCGGCGGCGGCGGACAAATACGGCGCACGTGACCCGTGTTGTGATCTCTATAGCAGCTTTCGCTAAAAAACACTAGCAGATCAAGAATCGTATGTATGTCCATCATTACGGCCCACGTTTTGTCCCGGTGTGGGATCAAATTTTCGTGAACTGCGAAACACTCCGTGCGAATTTTCCCTCGACGTCACATCGCAAACGAGCGGTCAACAATGTTTTAAAAGTGCACAGCACTTCAGAAGTGCTGGGATCTCGTGTGCTGTCGTCATCTTTCAGCGTAACGCTCCATGTGCAGCTTAAACACGAGCGCTAGCATTGAGGAGAAGCCTTCTTTCACTTGTTACAGCAAAAGCTGTTATGAGATCCCCCCAAAACGTCACGTGCGCCTTTGTTGTCCACCACCGCCGCCGGTGTTCGTAACCACTATCGCACGAAAAAATAACAAAGAACAAGGACACAATTGGATCAGAGCCAGGGTCCCCTGCATTCGAGCCCAGTATTCCATCGCTGACCCACATGTCGCGGGTTCGAATCCCGGCTGCGGCGGCTGCATTTCCGACGGAGGCGGAAATGTAGGCCCGTGTGCTCAGATTGGGTGCACGTTAAAGAATCCCAGGTGGTCGAAATTTTCGGTCGGAAATTTGCGCTTCGTGTCTACTTCCCACCTTTAACCACGTCGAGTTCGTGGTATATACTAGTTCACTGTATTCATGGCACTGCGGCCCAACGCTCGCTAAACCTTTCTAAAACCAAGGAGGTTATGCCCAGCGAGTGTAACGTAGCAACCCTTTCTTGTCAGATAGTGCTCAATGTGCATGCCAACGGCTGCTAATGGGGAATGAGAGAGAGAAGAATTCTGCTTTTAGTTAACGCGCACGCTGCGAATTTTTTATCGTTCAACAACACACAGGAGAAATCTCCCACCGGCACCACCTTGCATGTCAAAGCGTAATACATGTTACGTACTACGACGAGGGACGAACGGGGGCCACTTTAAGGAGCTTCAACCCTAAATATTCCGACGATCTATGGCATGGTGGGTACCCTGAAATTTCTCGTGCTTGTATCAGACCTACGAAATGTTAAAAAAAAGATAAGCAAGCCCCACCGCGGTGGTCTAGTGGCTAAGGTACTCGGCTGCCGACCCGCAGGTCGCGGCATCGAATCCCGACATCGGCGGCTGCATTTCCGATGGAGGCGAAAATGTTGTAGGCCCGTGTGCTCAGATTTGGGTGCACGTTAAAGAACCCCAGGTGGTCGAAATTTCCGGAGCCCTCCACTACGGCGTCTCTCATAATCATATGGTGGTTTTGGGACGTTAAACGCCACATATCATAAAAAAAGATAAGCAAGGCCGCTCTTTCAGCTTTCGCTGTGACTGCTGCGCGTTCAGCGCAGGTCTAGTGGTTCTTTTTCGAGCGACTTGTTTTGATGACCACTTATCATCGCGAGTAATCAAACTAGTGCTTTTAGTGTAACGTAAGTAAAACTCAGCACAAAAATAAAAGTAAAATGAATAAAGAAACGTGAAATAGAGAAAAAAAATAAAGAAAAGAGAATAAAACGAACTAATAAAAATAGGTTAAAGCAGAGGAAAGAATTGCGCAGACATTAAAAGAGAGCAAACAAATGAAACTCGAAAAGGAGAAAAAGAGATAGAGAGGATAAAGAAATAGAACACTAAAAAGAAGTGAAGAAGGTGGCCCATCTCCACACCTTCACCAGTCTTGACACCCCAAGTGTGAAGGTGCCGGTTTTAGTTTATCCTTTTTCATGAACCAAACTCCACCCACAGGGCTTTCGCTCAATTCATTTGCCAAAATTTATTTTCTAATTATTTTCCGATAGTTTAGGATTATCTGTTATCTTCGTCATGCCAGCTAGTGCATGTGCTCATGGGCTCCTTAAACGCAGAACTCGAAAGTTTTTAGTTTATCGAAAGTTTTAGTTATAGTGCACCACACCAAAGATGCAAAATGAAAGAAAAAAAATTGTGGCACTGATGACTCTGTTTTATTCAAAAAGAGCTTCACTGATACGTGTGCAGACTGGCATACCTCTGAGAAAGAATGAATCGCACAATTTGACAAAAGGCAACATTCATATATTTGAAAGGGATAGTATTCAGTTTGCGAAAATTCCCGCACAATATCCTGACAATATCCTGCGTGCAGCATCGCGCTATGTTGCGCTAATACACGTTCCTTCACGCACTGCGACATCGAAATGACGGGCTCATTTAAGTGAGTAGCTCATCCTCACACTTGGCTAAAGTATGCTAGGCAACAATATTTCGGAAAATGACTACATGAGCTAGAACAAACATTTTCTGTTCTGAGTGTCTCTGTTTCTCTGTTTGAATACTTGCGTTATAAGACAGCTCATCCGGGTATAAAATGGCGCTTTCTCCGTAAAAGGAGCGTGATGTTTTCGAGTTAGCGCAAGATGCTGAACAAAAAAACACAAGTATAATAAGAAAACAGAAAAGACGAGAGAAAGCTATCAACTGAGTTTATTTGAAGAAACAATATAGCTTTCGGTCTGATGTAAGTCGTCACTTATAGTCCTCGTGCTTTCTGCGCACCATTTTTTTTTTCGTTCAGCAGGCCTTCTCAGTACTTTATTACAACCCTTATTCTTTTTTCTGCGAGTACGTTTTTGTGTGGCTGCTCGTAAATAACCGCAGCAACAGTGCGGTTTAACTGCACCGCTAATCAATTTTTCTGAGTTATAGTCCTGCTTTGAAGCGTGCTTCTTTGCAATTATGAGCCTATTGCGAGGAAGCCAACCAATTGAATATACAAATGAAAGGAGATGGAGATATTTGAGAGCTTCCGGCTGGACCGTCAGAATTTCCGGCCTTAAGAATAATTTTCTCGAATGCTAACTTTTTTGCGGTTAAAATTAAGCAGAGGTTCTAAAACAAAATAAAATAATTAGTTATTCAATGCTAGATACTTACTTGCGAATCTGTTTCCTTCCTCTCTCCTCGTTTCTTTTTGGCCTTACCCTTCTTTTACAGAGAAAGCTGTTATGAGATCACAACTCAGGTATCGCACTGCACCGTAGTTGTCCGCTGCCGCCGCCGCCGGTGTACATAACCACATCGCGCGAAATGATATAAAGAAAATTCGGCAGATCCCACGTACCTGGGAATCGACGTGTTGCGAAGCATGCGGAGGGAAGGTGACAATGTTGCATTTTTTTAATTGAACAACACTTATTGAAATTACGCTAAATATATGTACTTACAAATGCTGCACGCACAGACATATGCTGAAGAGCTGCAGATGTTTATATAACCAGTTGTTTGCACTTGCGCAACGATGCTAACTGGGACATGCGTGTTAGCAACACCAGAAGCTGATATGAAGCGCTGATGCTCGCGAGGATGCTGGCCCTGGACACTGCTACATAAATCAACTTCAGCGCATGGCACCCAACCACAATCGACGCCAACCCGACGTGACGGCTGTATCAAAAGAGTACATGTGCAATGTTTTTAAATTTTGGTAGGCAGCACATCAACCACTATTGACGTTTCACGAAGATTAGCGTCTATTCGAATAGTAGTTCGTATTTGAAATAGTAGAGACGTAGCTCTGTGGTAGAATGCTTGACTGCCACGCAAACGTTTAGGGTTCGATTCCTGCTGGGTCCTTAAATTCAATATTTGAATTTGTCGGGGGCAAACGCTGCCTATGTCAGGTTTCCCTTAACATTCACATTTATTATATGCCTTCGTTGGGACGACGCTACCGATGTCGGGTATTGCTTAACTCTCACGCGTTAAAATTGCCCATGTGTGTTCTCGTCGCTCCTGGGTGAGTACTAAGTGTCAATCACTTGTGACACATACCCGCATACTAGCGGCACATATCCACCCGTGGGTATTATCCACTGTCTGGCGAAAAGTGTATGACGACGTACGCCACTGGATTGTGACATTATTTATGTCTAGACCAGCGCGTCATATTCTTCAAACATTCTTACCCTCCCATGCGTCTTTCATAATCATATGGTGGTTTTGGGACGTTAAACACCACATATCAATCAATCATTCTTACCCTCCCATGCTAATTTTGGTCCGCGCAGAGTAAAGGGGGTGACCAAGAGAGCCCTCAAACATAAGCAGCTAGATAGATAGATCGACATACAGACAGAGATACAAATAGATAGATAGATAGATAGATAGATACGCTCAAAGCAGCCAAAGTTTGCTAAGAAATGCTTCGCATTTAAAAAGAAGCTACTAAGCACGCGTGTCCATCAGCTCTACATACAAGTGCGGGAGAGGCATATGGCAATTTACAATTCACAAAAAACAACAACAGAATAAAAAAGAAAGCAATAACGTTCAATTGAGGACTGTACAAGTGAGAAAAAATGATGAAGACGACCTTGCCATACTTTGTTTGTCACAGATGGTTGCTCGTTTCAAGTGGCAGCTTTCATAAAAAATTGTACAGATGGGCACGCGGAAATGCGCTGTTAGTATCCCGCTTAGTAAAGGAAGGGTTGAGGTGAAATATAAATGGAGCGATTGTTAGAGGCCACTCAGGCTCTTTGAATTCACATGAAAGCCTCGATCTTTCCAGCACGTACAAACAGCAGCAACTTCATCGTGACGATGGAAGCCAATCTGGCCTACCCCTGTACGGGACATTTATTATTCTTTTAGTCGATGAGTTATGAGTACGCAACCCATGCTGGTCGCAGAAATCCCAGATAGCTAAGCATCGGTGACCAAATTTTATTGTGGTGATCCTCCAGCCATGAATTTTACGAAAAAGCCTGTATGGGGCATTTCTCTGACAGCAGGGTGGCTGAAAACTGGTGATAACCTCGAGAAGAGAAAAAAAAACGAGTAGGGTCGGATACAGTGCTGTTTTTTCATCGCTAGATCCCCAATTTCAAACCAATACATGATTTTATTTCAGTTCAGTCATCTATTATGACCACTATAGTTGCTGCTTTGACCCGTGTTCAACTAAAGAGAGAGAAGAAAAAATTGAGACGTTGCTTTCTATGCCGCACCACTGTGAAAAAGCACCGACTGAGCAAAAAAGATGGAATAAATCTTATCAAGCTTGTGCAAAGGCAAAGCAATCGGATTGGGACACGTTGAACATCCGAAGGCTGAATCTTAGTCTTGCACAGAGTGAAGCGCGAAAGCTCGAGAAAAGATGGAAAAACGGGAAAGTCAGGAAAGGTTATCGTATTGCCTCTGAAGTCTTGTGAAGACATCTGTATGTGTGGGGATAAAAAAAAACGCAAGATGGGGCTTTTCAATGGCGTAGTGCAAAACATCCGTCTCTCTTTGTGAGATACGCGTATAATGCAACCACAAAAAGGCCAGCATTACCACCTTTTTCTAGAATACAGCATCAATAGGGCGTCCCATACACTTGCATCGCTCACGCCCCCTTGCCATCCCTGAGCACTTTTCATCCGACGTACTCTACGTGTAAATGGTGTCTAGGCTACACTCGCAGGAACACACAACCGGACTTGAATTGGAGTGGGCAGGACGATAAAACGCATATCTACGACCTAGGATAACAAGAGTGGTCAGGCACTGAAGAAAAGCAGTGAAGAATAAATAATGTAAGAAATACGGGCGCGTGAACGTGGAGCTCGTTTTTCACAGAGAGAAACAGGTCCCCCTTGTCGACGTCTACGAGACATTGCGGGCATATTTCTAGGCAAGCGAGGCGCCGAGAGATGTCGACTGGTGGGGTCTTCATTCTTGCTTTTGGGACCTTCGGCTGAGTATTCCTGAACTATGGAGATAACTACGACAGTCAAGACAATGATAATTACTGCAGTTTTCCCCAACTAAGCAGAGTTTGGCTCAAAACTGTGGTTATTTTTTTCCTGAAAAGATAGATCTGACTTTTTTTCGAGTAGAACCACTCTTTCTTTTACGATAGACGTAAAACAAACTCAATATTTGTGATCCCCACAAATACATGCAGCATGGCCACACTTTAGCGCTGTCCGAATTAATTTAGGTGCCTAGAAGACTGTTGGTTAGATAAGTGTACGATGCAGCTTTGCTTTTGAGATAAGTTAACTTGAAAAAACGATTTGCATAAATACAATCTGAAATAACGTGGTTGTTTTACGTGGCATAGTTGCAAACCAATCTGCGAAAGGGGCTGCAGTCGAATTTTTAAGCTAAAATTTTTGACCAGCTATGTGCTTAACGCGAGTTTGATCATATACAACTACGTCCTACGCGCACAATGTTGCATTCATGCGTAACTGTTTGTGCACCGTTAGTAACAATTGAAATCATATAGTTATTTTTGGAGTTAACGAAACATGTTATTTTTTAACCATCGTTTCGCACCCGCTTCGGGTCCATTACAAAACACAGCTGCTGTTCGCAGCTTGTAAAAAGTAACCTAAACAAATATGCGCATAGGATGACTGACACCTGGATCCTCTAATAAATAATATTTATTACTTACTTGTAGTTGGCATTTTCCCCAGACTGCTTCGATCATAGTTAAGGAACTTGCCCCTGAAGTGACAGTACATTCAAGAAGAAGATGTACAAAAGCTGTAAGTAACCTGTGTAGACGTCAAAGTAGGTATACCGCAAACAAAATTATAACCCCTCTTACGGCTCTTCTCATCACCGTGACACCGACTTTATGTAGAAACACACCGCTGAGAACTAAACATCAAAGTATCGCATGTATGTCTCCGGTATTTCGGCAACGTGGTTTAGCCATGGTCAGCGAGCTTGGGTACTACTTTTCTTTCTGCCTGTACTAGATCACTAAGCGGTCATTGTTGGTGAGCTACTCCTGATGGTGGTGACGTATTTTCGTATTTATACTCGTATGCTTTTCCTCACTTCAATTTGAAGGTAGTCACACAACGCCGTTCAAGTCACAAAATACAGTAATCTTTGGCAATACAGATGGGCACGTTTAACAAGTTCGACATTAAGTAGAATCAGGTCGTTGTTGTACATTCGTACGTATGATGAGGGAAATTGGAGGACGTCGCAAAAAGATGTCAAGCGTCAAGAAAGAAGTAAACTCAAATGGGAAAAACTGAAACTAAAAAAAAAAACGCAGACACAAAAGTACGTGAAAAAAAAGAAAAAAGAAACTACAAAAACGTCAGGAAAATGGCATACGCTGCAATGCGCCGGGTGATGACAACGGTCGTAAATCTAATCAGAATCACCGGGACTCTCCTACTTTTTCCCGGAGTTCTATCTCTCTCTCTATCCACCTATCCTCCTCGTAATCTTACTCATGCTAGGTCACTTTACTCGGAGCCCCAAGAACTATCTCCTTTTCTTTGCCTTACTTCATCCGCACGGCAGACATGTCTCCTTCGTTGCGCTAGAGGGTCGCTGCTCGCCTATCCTGCGTGTGCAGCACAAAAGCGGAACTAAAGTCTATTAACGACAAACTGTTCCCGCATGGAGCTCCGGAAGGATTTATTACCTGTCAGCTCTCTGCCGCCACTCCACGTCGTGCACTTCGTTTTCTATCGCTTCACCTTTGCTTCTACGTGCGTTCAGAGCGTTGTTCGATAGTGCGGCATTGTCGCGTATCTGTGTTTATTTCGTATGTGCGTGAGAGAGAGAGACAAAGCACGTGAGTGAGCGGTCTGTGCGGAAAGTTTTATGTAACCGTTTTACGTGCACGGATACGGGGTGAAGCTTGGTCGAACGTTTTGAGGGTCTGTTTGGTTTTGTGTAAGCTGTCAGTGGAGGAGGATGAGGGAGATATAGAGAGCAGCAGGAGAGTAAAAATTACAGTGACAATGTCCTCCGGTGAAGCGAAACGTCAGGAGTTCGAACCGACACCACTGGCCGACAACACTCTCAGAGCTTTCTCGTGTCGCAAAACTTGTCGCAAAACACAACGCTCCTTCTGTAGCAGTGCAACTCCCGCATGTTGTCAGGACGAAGATCGATACGCCTGCTTGAGCTTCCTGTCGAAACAAGACCGGACCAGGAAGTGGGGCAAATGCCTTTCGCGCTCGAAAATATGCCAGAGCTTTACTACAGCAGTCGGATTTCGGATTTCTCTCAGCAGTGTCCTTTTACGAGTGTAATTGTTTCGGTGGTTCTCAGATCTACCAGTAACAGGCTTGTCATTTGAGAAACACAACTACAAAATAAAATGCAAAATATTATATTGCAATAAGCTGAGGTATATAGTTTACTTGAGTCACCAGCGGTGCTCAAGTGCCTTCAGGGCTCTTTGGTTTACTGCCCCCCGCCCCCCCTTTTTTTTTAGCTGTAAGAATAAGCAAAATATATGGTCCGAAGAAGTCAGTCCCAATTTATAAGATGCCACATCAGAATTCCTCGTTAAACGATGATCGCGAGAAACATTGTTTGATTCAAATGATGTTAAATAGTCTAAATCTTTAAACAGGTAAGTTTTGCTTAGTTATATTATGCATAAAGGCCCTCTCCTATAAATTCTCAAAACTTAAGGCACTCCGCGAAGAACCAGCAAAGCATTCAGGGTCACATTTTGTTCATTTACCTAATAAATATTTGTTATTATTCTGAAGGCCTAATTGAGGATGAACGATCTCGAAAAGAAGAGAAAACCTAAACGCTTTACTTAAAAAGCTATGTTTAAGCTTGGTGTCTACATGACACTTTGCAGAGAATGTCATAGTGATATAACAAGAAGTCCTCAGAACTACATTCTGTGAGCCGCCTTTCTAACGACTTCAATATTTTCAATAAAGCAAGGTTTTATGCGTGCAATTATAATACGGAAGAGTAGACACTTGCATGAACTCTTGGTCATGAGAGAGTACGTTACTCTTACACGTAATAACGATGAGGCGATGCATTTCCTCTCAAATTGTTCGCACGCCATTGGATACGTTTGTGTTTTTTGACGTTATTCTGATAAATACCTCAATCAGCGCACTGGACATTCACGGTATAACTATCATTTAAAGCGCACGAAAAACAGACATAAAGAGAGGACATTCACAGGTGAGCAGTACGATGAGAAAGACACGTAGAGAAGGGTTGAAATATACGGACAAAATGACAGCTGCACTCATAGCTACTTTGATGGTGCAAACCTTCCATATTTGAAACGTGGGCCACGAGCCAACGTCGTTTTGCAATCAATCAATCAATCAATCAACTGAAAACTATGTCTCCTAAGACTCTTAAGAGAAAGAAACAGAGTCTTCTAAGACACTTTCCTAAGAGTCTTAGGAGGCATAGCAAAAGGGTGCACATTTCTCGGACTTTGCAGACCCACACCGCCGTGGTGGTGTAGTGACTAAGGTACTCCGCTGCTGACCCGCGGGTCACGGGATCGAATCCCGGCTGTGGCAGCTGCCTTTCTCATTGAGGCGAAAATGCTAAAGGCTTGTGTGCTCAGATTTGGGTGCACGTTTAGGAACCCCAGGTGGTCGAAATTTCGGGAGCCCTCCAGTACTGCGTCTCTCGTAATCATATGGTGGTTTCGGGACGTTGAACCCCACATATCAATCAATCAAATGACTTTGCAGACCCCTTGATATGTGACTTGGCACTTAAAATGGCAGACCCATTTAAACTTACATATTGTACTGGTTGTGTTTCACACAATCAAGCTGTCTGTTATATCCGCGAATGCAGGTTTCGTGATATCTACGGGTACGTAGAAACAACACTGAAGATGAGCAAGCAGCTCTGAGATTCCGAACGTACGTTCCTTCAGTTTTCTTAACCTTTCGATCAAGTGAGCCCTGTACATGACCTTTTGGAAAGAAACACTGCTGTAGAAAACAATGAAGGAAATTTTCGCCGAGCGAGCATTCCGAGCATTTCTGTCCTTGAGCAAAATGAAACAAGAAAAATAAAAGGTTACATTGGTGACAGAGGGTACTGGCGGAAAAGAGAAGCAGGGTAAGGCAGACGCGAAACTTGTGCGTGAGTATACGAACCGACACAAGAAAAAAAATGAGAACAAGCGCAAATCGTCACCGGCTACATTGGGCCGTCACTGCAGAGCCCGCTAGGAATGTTAAAACATTTTTTGCTCTCTCTGTCTGCGGTGGAGCACCAGGTCAGTGAGTTGTGTGCAGAATTAGTTCCGCTTAAACAGCATGGAATAGGTAAGCTCGCGGAAGAAGGGGAAAGGATACTTTAACCTTTACCCTCGTTCTCTCGACTGGTCTTCTGAAACAGTAAAGATAGGAGCAATTCTGGCAGTTGGAGCGTGGGAAATACTTCGGCGAGCCCATCAGCGTGCACGTACTCGATTTTCTACCGTGTAATCAGTTGTATGCGAGAAACTACGTTATACAGCAGCATCGCTGCAGATGGCCTTTGCATCAGCCAACTTGCTTTTGCTTCTTTTTATTTCACTAAGGTTTGAAGAAGAAGAAGAACAAGAAGAAGAAGAAGAAGAAGAAGAAGAAGAAGAAGAAGAAGAAGAAGAAGAAGAAGAAGAAGAAGAAGAAGAAGAAGAAGAAGAAGAAGAAGAAGAGAAAGAAGAAGAAGAAGAAGAAGAAGAAGAAGAAGAAGAAGAAGAAGAAGAAGAAGAAGAAGGAAGAAGAAGAAGAAGAAGAAGAAGAAGAAGAAGAAGAAGAAGAAGAAGAAGAAGAAGAAGAAGAAGAAGAAGAAGAAGAAGAAGAAGAAGAAGAAGAAGAAGAAGAAGAAGAAGAAGAAGAAGAAGAAGAAGAGTGGAGCTGAAGCGAAAATGAGCTGCCAAGCTGATTCGGTGAGAGCTTTCCACCAACTAGGTCTCGGAAAAGTAAGTCTGCATAAGGGAGAATAAAAGCTCAAGACAACGCGGATGGACCAAGGCTTGAAATCCCTTCCAAGCTCCAATAAGTCCCTTCTACTCACGAGGAAATTTCCGCGTGAGGTCGATCGTCTTTATGCGGATTTCTTGTGTATTCGGAATTCTTGCATGGGAACAGCGTAGACAGTGGTGGAATGGGTACATTGAAATAAACATAGGCCACTCGCTCGCGGCACTGAAGGCAACGACAACTGGGAAAGGTGCAGGAGCAGGTCACAGCGTTGGTGTGAGGTTTGACTGTATGAAGATATGCTGGGAATACATGCGAATAAACAGGATGTAGTAGGTCATTCGAGCACTCATGCGTCGTACGAGAAAATTCAACAGGGTACACACACACATACAGGACACGCGCTTTCCCTCTTTGGACGTGTCTTTTGTTTAATATTTCACGCTGTCATGATGCGTGAACGTTAGCAAAGCTGGTCTGTATAGTAGAAATAGCCCCGACCTAAAGCATGTTAGGGAACAAGCAGCTTTGTCCAGGCACGTATTTTGGCTTATTCGACTTCGGTTACATCTCGAACAACGCGGGCGCAGCTTAAACATGCTTAGATTTATTCAATATTACGTGTTTAATTTCCTTTGGTAACCAAAAATTTAGATTTATCTTTGCGTAGTTTATATTGGATATTTTATGCCATACAATTCAGGTGCATTTCAGAGCATCTTTCTCTTCATTTGATGTTGATAGCGTTTCCAACCGTACTTTCAATTTTGTTTCGCGTTACCGCGCTTTCCCCTGAAAAGTTCGCACATTTACATGCGAATTGTGTTTACTTGGCTGACATTTGAAGTGGCATTTTTTTAGCAATCACTTTTGTAGTGGGGGATGATGCAACATCTGTTGTCGGGTAACTCAATGGCTGCTGTTCTCGCGCCGCTTGCACTGCTGATGTCGGTGCAGCTGCACTAAGAACATCTGACGTAACGGGGAGTTTTTGTTTTTTGTAAGAAAAAAAAAAGAAAGGGCGCATATCGGGCTTCATAGTATGCCTCAAGTTGCTAGCCTTGTAGATAAATGATGGTGATGCCTGTGTACTTAAATTTTCTATTAATAGTATTTAGAATTTAACGTACCAAACCCACCATATATGATTATGAAAAATGTTTTAGTGGATGGCTCCGGAAAGTTTGACCACCTGGGTTTTTTTAACGTTACCGTAAACCTAAGTACCCAGGCCTAAAACATTTTCACCTCCATCGAAATTGCAGCCGGCGCGGCCCGGATTTGACCTGGCGACCTTTGTGTCAGCAGGCGGGTGCCATAACTACTAGAATACCAGGGCGGGGCTTGTGCTTAGATAAATTTAGGAGCGCGTTGAAGAACTTTAGGTGGTCAAAAAATATTTGGAGTCCCCGGCTACGACAACTCTGTGAATCATATCGTGGTTTTAGGATTTTAAAACCCAACAATTATATTACAGTGATGGTGAGAGAGAAAGTAATACTATGATAACTGAATGAAGATATATAAATAAAAAAATGATAGATAGACTGAAATAACGCGAAGGAAAGGTGACCGTAACTGCACGCTTGAGGGAGCTACAAAGCTTCTTCATTTTACGACATCTTAAAGCTGTTAAAAAACTTGCGCAACTTTAATTCTGGCTTGGACGGACAGGTTAGGCTATGTGAATCACTAGGCAGTGTAATTGAGGCCACGTTGGAGGGCAGCTGGCTACCCTGCTGCGCACATGAAACCGAGGCTCTAGCACTCGATACAAAAGAAGGAGCGGCTACGCCTTGCTTGGGCAATCGTTCCCCGCACACGCATCCGCTATACTCGTCAGTACGCCGCCTGACTCGCTATTAGCGTGCATTGCCATTGAATGTACAGCAAGGGCAATTCATGAAGTATATGAATGTCATAGTTCTTCACGTTTGCATTGAAGCCCAATGCTACGAAAACTCCTTTATTTTTCGTATCTGAACAAAAATGACTGATATGACCAATAACGCACGCAAATGTGCCCTGAGAGAGTTTAGCAGCGGATTAAACGCTCCCTGTTGGAATCTACGCTGAGGGAAGCTCCTTCACACCTCCATTTTTAATCCATTGCTTAGATGCTTGGGACATGGCGTGCATAACAAAATATCTGAGGACAACTCCAGGTACCGCGGGAGTAAGCATCACATAGGCGGGAAGGGAAGCGCCAACCAAAAGAAAGTTGAAAATATGAGATGAAAACCGGAATTCAAATTTTGAGTCCAGCCTCAACACCTCAGAAGAAGCACCTCAGCAATGACAGCGCAATACGAATCGATTTGAACAAACCTTATTAGGTCGTTTCAGCTGCAAATTGTTAAAAAGTAGACAGCACCACACACGTACGTCAAATCAAACAAGTAACTTAAACGCTCAGTGAACCAGATTACTGTGTGTCCTTAGTGTACCGAACTAGAAAAAAGCTTTCCCGTTTTTAAATCGAAGTGTACTACTCAATGTATTCTGTAATAACGTCTGTATTGAATACACTAAGCAAAACATCTTTATCTGAGGTTCTGTGTTACCATGTCTATGCCCACACCTCGGGCCATGCCATGTCAGAAGGGTCTCCCACGCTGCTCAAAATTAATTAATGGGGAAGGGACTGCTTATTGAATTAAAAATAAGAACCATCGATCTATCTTCGTTTCCAGTATGGCCACCGCTGACAACTTATTGTTGCTTGCTACACTATTTGTGGCTCTCCCTATAAGAGCACGACTCAGCAAATACAAATGAACAGGGAAAAGACTCAACGTTCCAGTTTTAATTAAGTCTGAGCAGCACTTCCTTTACCGGACAAGTGGCGATGCTATGAAATCCAATTTCTTTTAGTGTAAACGTCATTTAAAAGAGGCCGCTGAAGCGTGAAAGGAAAGCAGCTCAAACATTGACTCTGCGTGTCTTCCAATTCAAGTGATAAGAAAATAAAAATGAAGAGTAAAATATTTAACCAGTATTCTTACGAGCTTCCTTGCTTCCTTGCAAGGCATTAGACGTTCCCTTCAGTTTTTGATATGTTTAGGTAGTCTATTGGGGCCTTACTTTTGCGGCTGACCAGGTGATGGTCCCTTCGTCTCTATTTGTTCTGGCAATCTTTAAAAACAAATTTTCATGCTTTTTTACAAGAACATAGGTTGACATTAGTGCGATGCTTGCGACTGTGAAAACATGATTGCGATCTGCGGTTTTGCAAGGACAGTCTACACATTTTTTTATGAAAGAGCAGGCGTGTTTAATATCTAAACAAAGCGGCGAGATGAGGCCCTCTCTGATAGATAGCCGCTATACGTCCTTCTTTCTGTTTTATCACTCTTTTTTTCAGGGCTCCGAACTCACATTTCAGTGCTAGGCTTCCAATAAGGTCCATGTGGTTGTTCTTGTGATTATTGGCGTGAGACCGTTTATTGGACTTGAGAGTCAATTACGAGAACAAGCATCTCAACAAGAGCAAGTCTTTAGATCATTCGCATACTCAGCATATACCAGCCCGCTTTTTCTTTCTTCATTTTTTCGCCTCTTTTAGAGGCCTATTTTCAACCTTAGAATAATTTTGGTAACACACACACACACACTCACACACACACACACACACTCACACACACACACACACACACACACACAAAACGTGATCGCACAAGATCATTTGAATGTTTTGGGAAGCCGTAGGCGAGTTTAGCATTGAGTGGAACTCTAATTTGCCTGGCGCACTTAACAACTGTAAAGTAGAGCGTACAGTGACTATCATTAACAGAGTATATGCAAAGAAAATCGCATAGCCGAAGATTATCCGGAGAAATCAGGTTATAGGATGATACGTAGATTAAAACTATACCTCTCTGTCTTCTAATGAATTCTCACTCACTCCCTCACTCAAAAAAACTATAAGTGCTACTTGCGCGAAGGTGTGGAAGACTAGGTCACAGCAGAGCTGTTGGATAGTGAGCTGGTCTTAGCTTGGCTAGGCTTTCACCCACTGACCTCTCTCTTTCCCGTCTCTCGCTATACTATGCTCTCACTGTTGCTATAACTCGCTAGCATAAAATACACAAATGTCACTAAATACCTAGGAACAAACAAATATATAGCCTGCGTGGTGCATGAAAAAGGTACGAAGCTTGCTGCTGCTTCGACGTATGCCAATGATGCAACCACCGCGGAAGAACTGGGGGTTGCGTTATCAATCTGTTCAAGTTATTCATCGGTAATAATCGTGGCGGATATACAAGAAGCGTGTCACCGGTTTCAAAGAGATCAGTTGGCAAATCAGCCCTTCGAATATTCCCTAAAGTGCGACTTCAAAGACGCAAGTATCCTCTGGACACTGGGGTACGAATCTTCATTGGGTAAACGAGCAGTGCGTGCCGCAGCCAGAGAGCATCTACACCGGTCTTCTCCGCAGCGATACTCGGACTCCGGAAACGCAGAGGAGCCAATACCGAGAAAATACTCCGACATACTTGCTCACTACCAGAAGCAACGACGCCACTATCCACCTGCTGACGAAAGTTTGAGTAGAGAGCAAGTGGTGACCCGGACAAGGCTACAGACAGGTACCTATCCGCCCAGTACATTACCAAATGCAATATACTCGACAACAACTGCAGGGACTGTCAGTACTGCCCGCACTCTGCAAACACCCTGTACCACATGGTATGGGGTCGTAGAAACAACCCGAGCGTCCTGCCCATGGACGAATACAGCCTACCAGAAAATCCAGAAGACCATTGGGAGGCGTTGCTGACGACGGTAAACCCTGAGGACCAGCTGCTGCTGGTGAAAAGAGCTCGGGCGTCAGCGTCTAGCCACTAGGGCTTGCAGGTGTCCACGAAACCGGCTATCCGGTTAAACAGAAAAAAGCAAATCCGGCCTTGAAAGTCGGTTATCTTGTTTTCCGGATTTAAAGGAACAGGAATTTTGCTTATCCGGTTTAAATACACGTACACCTGGTAACTCGAATATTCGGAAACGAAATTTAGTCTCGTTAAGAGCTTTTTCGAAATTTAAGTGCCCTTGGATGCGCACCGACATAACATGTGCAGCTCGTTAATTCATTATTGACGTAACCACTAACGGCTAATGCGAAGACTTCCCGTTTCTTAACTGTACATTGTTTTCCCTGCGAGTACACAGCGAACGTCCGTGCCTCTGAAAAAGGCAATCTGTGTCAAGGCCAGCACGCGAGCCCGCCTGACGCGATCAACCACTCAACGGCGTCATCACGCGACGGCGCCTTTCTGGCGCGCACGTGCAGTGAGTCACCTCAGCCCGCGAGCCCGTCGAGTAAACAACCGGCGTCTTCCTGTCTGGCGGGTCTGACGCAATGCCTTGTGACGGCACTCGTCCTTGGGTGCAGCCACCTGCAGCGCAGCCTATCCAGATTCGATGAGAAAGAATGACGCGGCCCAGCGGAGACCCCATTGGAGGAGTCTGACCTCATGACCAGCGGCGCTTCTGGTTGGACATTTTGTTATTCAAAGAATCCACCCGGTGCATATAAAAGAAGCCCTGCGGCGCGTCGTGAGCAGCAGCCCTGTTGGAGAGCAGACATACGTGTCAGAGTTGAGCTATGTGTTAGCAGACCTGTTGGAGAGCAGACATTGGTGTCGCAGTTGAGCTAGGTGTTAGCAGACCCATTTGAGAGTAGAGCTATGTGTTAGAGAGAAGCTCTTCGCGTCTCTGTCGGCCCCAGTGCCGAATTCGTAACGCCTCTGTATATATGCTGTACATAAACCTTGATTAACTCACCGTCGTCTCGTCCGCTCGTCTATCAGCTCTGCGCAGAAGCAGTCGCGAGCTGAGAAACCTACGCTACCGAACGGCTGGTGACCTTCCCGGTGGAATCCGAAGCAGTGGTGCCTTCGCGACCGTGTTGGCGTCGCCCTCATTCGAAACAGTGGTTGCAGCGGTGAGATTTCGAGGCGCCCTTCGTAACGTCGTCGGAGGTGCGCTTCGCAACAGTGGTTGGCAGCTTCGGGATCGGCCGGCGTCAGCGACATCGATGCGGTGAGTGCCTGATGTTTTCCCCTCAGTTCACCAGACTACTCTAGCTCAGGTTGTAGTAGTTTAGAGAAGGGCTGTGTGAAGCATTGAAGTGAGCTTTGATCATTTCAAGCCAAGTCGAACTGCTTTGAAACCAAAGTTAATGCGGAGGGGGTAAACACGGGAGTGTGAAAAATTGCTTGCGCGTCTTGCTAGTTGACTTATAGTGGGTACGGCAAGTAAATTGTTAACAGGGGCAAACAGCAAGAGGCTAGTGTGAACGATGGAGAACCTTAAAGTGAAGGAACTCATCAAAATTTGTGAGGAACTCGGCATTACTGTGGGCCGTGCGAAACGAAAGCAGGCGATCCTTGAGATCATGAAGGATGAAGGAGTGTCGGCTGAGGAAGTCGATGAGGCCTGGGCGGATATCAAATCACGCAGCGAGGAGGCTAAAAGGCGAGAAGTTCGCGAACGTGAAGAAGCTGAAAGGCGAGAACGCCGTGAGGAGGCCGAGAGACAGGAGCGCCTCGAGTTGAAGCGAATAGAATTGGCAATCCTACAGTGTTTGCGGGCGCCTAGTGTAGCTTCTCGGACGCTTCATGTCAGCGGTCAGAGAATTCGCGACCAACTGCCACCGTTCGTAGTAGGCGAGGACATGGCCCTCACGCGATCGCAAGCGCGGAAGCTTTCGCAGGAGCTTGATCTTGTTCAATGCGGTGAACTCTCAAGTGACCTTGTCGGCGGGTTGACGGAACCTCAGAGAGGAAATTTTCCGCGTGAGTCATGTGAAAAGTCACGTGAGTGGCCCGTCGCCGAAGCGACCGGCGCGTTTTCCGTAGCAAAGGGAGACGACATGGCGCCATTGAATCAGAGCGAGAGGGCTGCAACGCTTTCGCCTGTAGCGGAAAGTTGGAGTGAGCTGTCGAGGGTTGATCTAGAAACGCTCATTCAAGAGCAGCGTGAGGACCTTTCGATTAAAGCGCTAGTGGAAAGCCACATGAAAGCTTCACTAATGTTGTCGAAAGAGTACTACGACAAATCGGCGAAGAAGCGCGCTTTTGAAGTAGGAAATCAGGTAGTGCTGCTGCGGCCGTTCAAAAGGAACAAGCTTGAGGATTCATTGGAAAGGGCCCGCTAAAGTAATATCTAAGCTTTCCGATACGAATTATGAAGTGAAATTAGAAAGGCGGCCGAACAAACTTTACCACAGTGGTTTGTTGAAATCAAACGTTCAACGTCATGCAGTCGTAAATCTTCTGTTGAATGCTTCAGAGGAAGAGGGAGCAGAAATTTTGAGTTCCAGTGATGTAATCGAAAGGGGATCGGAGGTAATCTTGGAACAGTTGAACCTAGAGCCTAGGTTAAGTGAAGTCCAGAAGAAGGAGCTGAGAAGGAATGTTCCTTTTTATGAGAAATCTGGACTCCCCTATTGTAGTTACACAGACGTGCAACGTCGCAAGTACGAGCAGCCCTTAGTACCGCACAGGTATCGTCGCCTAAAAGTGGCCGGTAACTAAAGTGGAGCGCGATACTCCAACAGCTCAACTTAGACGTTCGCTACAAAAAAGGAAAGGTAAACGCTAATGCAGACGCATTGAGCCGCGTGTGTTCTCCACCTTTCGGTTTCTCGCTAGCGATTCGGGGCAAAATTTTGACCTCATCACGACCTTTGCTGAGTGCTCTCGTCCAGAGTGAGCTCAAAGAGCCAACTTTATGTTGTATTCTAATTCGTTAAGTTATGGCACGTGTAAAAAATTGAGTTGACATTTTAAGAGTCTTGTGTCCCACATGTACCTCTTGATGTAGAGGGAACGAAATTCCGAAAGACGCGTAGCTAGGTATATGTTGTACTATACTTTGTCTTGACAAGTTGCAGAACCATCGACAAGTGCTGAAACCAAGGATCGTCAGAGACGAGCGAAGCTGGTCGACAAGTTGTGGTGATAAGCCAGTGGAGCTGGGATTCATCGTCGAGAATGGGATGTGTTCCCGGAACAGAGTCTGGAGCTGCATTCTCCCCATGGCCCTGGAGGCAAACCTGGAGGGACCTGGCGAACTAGCGCGCCTGACATCCGAGTAACGTGGAAGCAGCTCGTCTTTCCGGCGCATTGTCTGGCGGCGGGGGTGCTGTTATGCCTGCGAGTCCACAGCGAACGTCCGTGCCTCTGAAAAAGGCAATCTATGTCAAGGCCAGCACGCGAGCCCGCCTGACGCGATCAACAACTCAACGGCGTCATCACGTGACGGCGCCTTTCTGGCGCGCACGTGCAGTGAGTCACCTCAGCCCGCGAGCCCGTCGAGTAAACAACCGGCGTCTTGCTGTCTGGCGGGTCTGACGCAACGCCTTGTGACGGCACTCGTCCTTGGGTGCAGCCATCTGCAGCGCAGCCTCTCCAGGTTCGATGAGAAAGAATGACGCGGCCCAGCGGAGACCCCATTGGAGGGGTCTGACCCCATGACCAGTGGCGCTTCTGGTTGGACATTTTGTTATTCAAAGAATTCACCCGGTGCATATAAAAGCAGCCTTGCGGCGCGTCGCGAGCAGCAGCCCTGTTGGAGAGCAGACATGCGTGTCAGAGTTGAGCTATGTGTTAGCAGACCTGTTGGAGAGCAGACATGTGTGTCGCAGTTGAGCTAGGTGTTAGCAGACCCATTTGAGAGTAGAGCTATGTGTTAGAGGGAAGCTCTTCGCGTCTCTGTCAGCCCCAGTGCCGAATTTGTAACGCCTCTGTATATATGCTGTACATAAACCTTGTTTAACTCACCGTCGTCTCGTCCGCTCGTCTATCAGCTCTGCGCAGAAGCAGTCGCGAGCTGAGAAACCTACGCTACCAAACGGTTGGTGACCTTCCCGGTGGAATTCGAAGCAGTGGCGCCTTCGGGACCGTGTTGGCGTCGCCTTCATTCGAAACAGTGGTTGCAGCGGTGAGATTTCGAGGCGCCCTTCGTAACGTCGTCGGAAGTGCGCTTCGCAACACTGGTTGGCAGCTTAGGGATCGGCCGGCGTCAGCGACATCGATGCCCTTCGCAACAACGTACTTTCACATAATTCGGGTATTCATAACTAACAGAAAGTTTGTGAATGGGTAATCACTAGCTGCCTTTGAAAAGGCGTCATCACTAGTGACTTACGTAACGTCCCCCTACTGAGACAAATGAACAATATCAGAAGGTCAATATAAGCACATATTGGAGTTGTACAAATGGTTGCAATGTTTCCTAAAAACACGATCCAAGAAAAACGAATATTTATCCTAGCATTACAAAATTAAAATCCAGTTATTCGATTATGCGAATATGACGACTTTGTTAGTCAAATAAACGACTGAATATCTGGTCAATCTGGTTATGCAGTTTTCCAAACTGAAAAACCAATTAATCGAATAACCTGGTAACTGGTTTTGCCGCAAAACCGGTTAAATGTTGATGCCCCACTAGCCACGGCAACCTGAAATGAGGAAGTAACCCACCTCTGGGCGAAGAGAATGTGCGTCTAGCCGCAAATGAAGTTTATCTTTCTCTCTCTCTCTCTCGCTATAACATAGAATACTATATTGCTCATGGCTATGCTTGCTTTCTTTTCTAGTATCTTCTTCATTCAGCTTGTTTCTATCTCTTTCTCTATTCTTTTTTTTTCTGAATATTTCTCTCTCTCTATGTATCCGTTTTCCAATTCCTCCTTTCCCTCATGTTCATGTTTCTTCTCACCCTCACTTGCCGTTCTCAACCCTTTGCTCACTATAGTATTTAAGGCTGTGCTATGCTCACTTAGTGAGCTTCGATAGCCGAGTTGTTATGACGCTCGCCTTTAGATCGTCGAAACGCGTGTAAGAATCTCGCCTTACCACGAACTTCTCTGTTTATAAGTTTATCTCTCTCTTTCTTTGCGAGTTCGTCTTCGCCCATCAGAGTTATTGCATCAACGCCGCACAAGTACGCTCTGGCGTTCCCTGAGGGAATCAGAAGAGGAACAAGAGGATGACGCTGAAGGATAAGATTAAGAGAGTGCATTTCGGGTCATGATAATTTTTTTTATGAATCACATGCGGTAAAGCTCGAGTGTAACAGCCCTGCCGTGAAAATGAGACGTTTCGCTGTGTGAGAACTTCAGTAGAAAGAAACAGAGAACAGGAAGTGAAAGACAGACACGGCAATTCATTTATTAATTAATTGAACTAGAGGACGATGATGAAGGAGAAAATGAAGGGAGTGCGTGTCGGGTAATTTAAACTTTTAGCTAAACAGGCATTTCTCAGGCTGTATGAATCGCCGGTAAGGCGCTTAAAAACAGCTTTTTTTGACCGTCCTGACTTCTTTTTTGGACAATACTGGTAGAGATTTCGTATACCCCAAATTCTGGTTATACAGCGCTTTCTAGATAATTTAGACGTTCAAATTAATGCTGTTCATTTAATCAGTACCAATAACAATGCTATTAAATTACAGTTTGATGATATATTTTCGAAAAATTCAAAATTGATGCCGCTCAGTTTTTTTAGAAGCTATATTAAGAGATTACCTGGCACATACGCCAATACAAGCAGTCATAGCAACTGATGCGTCGCGAAGGGAACAAACATGTGGAATTGGTATTTTTTTTCCTGCCCTAGACTGGTGCTTTTTGCTTCGCCTTCCAGATTTTGGGCCCATATTTGAAGCAGAATGTTTTGCGATAATTCTAGCTCTCCTTAAAATAACTGCTTCAGTAAGGTCCGCATCAATTTTAATGGATTCACTATCAGTATGTGCTTCTCTTACTGCAGATGAGAACTCGCATGCTCAGAGTGCTTTCAAAGCATTACTTTCCTCGCATCTCAATCTGATCAAATTGGTCTGGGTTCCAGGACATAAGGGCATTTATAAGAATGAAAGGGCAGACGCGCTGGCCAAGTTATCTTTAAATGGGCCTGTTATTGATGTATTACCAGCATCAAAATTTTTGATAAGCGCTATATTAAGAAGGAAACTACTGTTACAAAAATATTCTACACCTTCACTAACAGCCACACCAGAATGGAAACACTTTTTATACCATAAGAATAGTAATATATGTCAAATGCAAGGAACGGAAGTCGCAATCACCAGACTGCGCTGTCAAATTCCACAGCTAACTTTATATTTACACAGAGCTGGTCTGGCAGCCTCCCCTCATTGCCCTGTTTGTGGAGTAAATGAGTCAACTGAATATTACCTCATTTATTATAATAGATTCTCTGCCTTACGTAAAAACACTTGAGGTGCCGTTTGCCACCTTCTCGGAATAGATTTAAATGCTCAAAATGTGCTTTCTTTCGGGGCTTTGTCTCTAGGCCAAAGTGACGGGAAGATGGTTGACGCATTGCAGGAGTTCGTCAAAAGTTCAAAGAAGTTTAAGTGTTGAAATCATTGTTCGGTAGATTATGAAATTTCTAAAATCATATCAAATCAAATATGACGCTTTATTGCATTACACTACAGATTATTTACAATTCAACCATCAAATTCGTCTTGTTGCATCTTTATTTTATTTCTCGTAAATAGGTTGATTTTAAGCCGTTATTAAGGAAGAAATTTATGAAAACTATCTGGTTCTTGGCCAATCCCCCAGCATGGGTATGCGCCACATCGTCAAGGATCTTTACTTGACTTGACTTGTCATGATAATTTATTCATGAATCACATACGGTAAAGCTCGAGTGTACAGGCCTGCTGTAAAAATACGTCATTTCACTGTGCGAGAGCTTCAGTAGAAAGAAACAGAGAACAGGAGGTAAAAGACAGACACGGTAATTCGTTTAATTGTCCGCCAGGTCAATATGTAATACAATGCACCACATACGTGCGTGAAGCTAAAAAAGTTTTGAATCTCAGCCCCAACTAATCGATCTTCGAAGTAAGCAGTAGCAGAACAGGCGACAAGAACAACGTCTACGGTAGAGTAATATGCCCACACAAAAGGGGTACTCGCGAAATAGCTCAAAAGTCCTAGACTTTTGTGTCATTGCTTTGGTGTCATTGGTGTCATTGTGTGGCACTACATTATACCGGCGTAACCAATTCTGCGCTAAAACTTTAATTCTGGTATGAGAGACAGAATATATTACAGCGGACATTGGTCGACAGAAGCTAGTGTATTATTGCGTTTACTATATATTGAAGCTTGCATTCAATATTATTTTACAATCAACAGGACCCGTCCCTCTCGCAAGCGCATAAAACATTTTAGTGAATATTAAACAATTACGTTATTATATATATGCATCACTGTTTCACTATTCACTGTTCGTTTATTTTACGGTATATACCCTACAAAAAAATGAGGGCAAAAAATAGATTATCTCAACTACAATATTCACTGTGTCATGACAAAAAATGTCTATTAGAATACGTCATCGTCAACGTTTGTGTCATTTTTGTCGGTCGCAAAAGTTTATTTATAATCGATGAACGCCGATTGGTTCACGAACGGCTCCATGGGTGTCGTCTTGTCTGTCACGGCGTAATCGTTTGTAGAACTAAGAAAAGTAGAACGAAAAACTGATGGCAGCTTCTCCAGTTTCGTCAGCGGTAGCGAACGCCTGGAAACGCCGATACCATAGGCCATTTTTGTCGTTCGAGCTTGCCCCATCTTAGCAATGAAGGATGTGGACTTCTCCGATGACGCTGCAGACAATGTGCTGCTCGCAAAGGACCTATCCAAAACAGCGGCACGATCCACAACCGACACCGAAAGCTGTCTGCCATCGAGGTTGGTAGCGTTCGCGTCGAGATCCACCTTGTTGTTGGCGACCTTTATCAGTGGATGTTCGGGCAGTGCACCGAAGCGAAAGCTCGTGCGCGCATAGAACACGCTCGCCACGAAGAACACCGCGACGAGAAGGCTTACGGTGAGGAGGAAGACGCAGTTGCGATCAGGCCGCCCCATCTGATCGAGTTTCAATGGCTTCTCGTTCGCAGCGTGGTGGAGATGTGGTTCGACATTCAACGTGCTATTTAACACGAGAGCGACGGCATAAATAGGTTCTTCGTCGTCTTCCTCCAGTAGCCCAGTAACTCCTTCAGCCATTGCATTACTTCCACGTTCCGTCAGAGAAACGTCGGATGAAGTGGCATCGAAATTTAGGATCGATGACTTCTCGAGGCCAGAGCACAGCGCCGGTGTAAACGTGCGCAGGAGGAGTGGTCCATCAGATGTCTCCGTAGTGTCTACGCTTCCTTCGGCTTTTGGAACATCGTCGGGTAAATTGCTTTTTGGACTGAACTGGAGAGTTGCGAATAAAGTAGCCTGGAGGCCGCTGTCCTCTAACCACTTTTCCAGCATCGCCATTGATGAGGTGGTTTTGATAAGTAAGTTGCGCTGGGACGCTGGATCTGGAACCTGAAAGTTGAGATTTGTGGTTGAAGTCGACATCGCTACTGCAGGAGTTGCTTTCAATTTACAGGTCGTCTCCGAGACCTCTGTCGCACTACGGGACGTCTGCGCCGCCGTCGACGTGTCGGCAGTGCTCGGTCGGGACGATGAACAGCCCGCCTCCTGGACGGCGTCTTCCCTCAGAAGTTCCTCGGAGATAGTAGGAAACACTTCAGCCCAGCCAGCCGCAACTATCTGGTGTCTTCTCTTACGAGCGTGGTAAGTGCTTGGCTCCAGGTATCGCGCCCTCTTTCCTTTGAATATCGGCGATCCTGAAACCCATTGGCAACGCTTCATGTAGTAGTTTTGCGAGCGCTGTAGTTGGCTGTGGACGTCATCGTTGTTGCTGTTTTCAAATTCGTCGACAATGTGTGCCTCGTATCGGTCATCGAACTGCACCTCTTCGCAACTGTCGTGCCAACCAGCTCTCGAAGGCGGCCGTTCTCCGAACTCCTCGCTTGTGGAGCTACTGAAACTGGTCGACAAGTCAGGGCGCCCACTTTCGTTGTACTCCCAGTGCCCCTCGTCCATGTACTTGAAAGCTTTGAAATCGGCTTCCATGGCTGGTGCGTGTGGCAGATTCTTCTTTCTTGTCTTCTTTTACCACGGCAGAAATGACCCGTTCCACAGTGTGACCAGGCGCTCATGGCAGGTCCCTAGTGGCAATGGGCTGGCACAAAAATTAAGGTCTACCTTAGTTTAAAAATTCTAACAGTGAAGGCCTAGCTCAAAGGCGTGCTATTCTTTTCTTCTCGTCCCGAAAAATTTCGATGGCCGCTAGTTTTGTTTTGTGCAAGTGGTTTTGTAGACTTAACTATGTAGTTTTTAGCCAGTGCTCGTGATGTGTATACTCTGCCCTCTGTCGCATCTCTGATTTGTTTAGATTCATAAAAACTTTAGATCGTTGTTGGGAGTGAGGGCAGGTAAGATAGAAACTATTGCATTAGAACTGCTTGGAACAAAAAGGTGTGAGCCTATTGTGGTGCTGACATATTGGTACTGTCACAGGAAAGAGTGGCAATTGAAAGAATGCAATTGGGTGATGGGGAACACTTATGCAGACGGAAGACTATGTACATTTCACAGTGTTACAGAAGGTCATGGACCACATAAAAAAAATTGATTCGAAAATGATTAATTTTTCCCCCTAGGTGGCCCCGCTTGAAAGTACCTTTTTCCAGCATGAGTACTGACCAGAATTCACTCCTAAGAGCAATTTAGGCTGCATGATATCTTCATAAACATAGTGCTAGCTTACTTTTATGCGCTTTTGTGCTACTCAACATAATAAATCCAAAATCTATTTGTAACGCCTTTATATTATTATTATTATTATTATTATTATTATTATTATTATTATTATTATTATTATTATTATTATTATTATTATTATTATTATTATTATTACAGACGGAGCTGTCATAAGATCACAACTCGGGTCTCGCGCAGCGCCGTAGTTGTCAGCCACCGCCGCTGGTGTCCGTAACCACATCGCATGAAATTAGAAAAAAAAAATAGACTAGCACCGATGACATAGTAGAGCTCGAATCTGAGTCCGCTGGATGCCAGCCCAGCGTTCTACCACTGAGTCACGCCGGTGTTTGGGACTTGCTGGCTAACTTGCCTTAGGCAGGCTTGATGTCAGGAAAGCAATCGAGTTATTACGACTAATAAAGCGTTTTAAAACAGCGAAAGAACCAGTCGTCTCACGACGCGATTAGCGTAACAAGTGGAACGTCGAATGCTCCAACCCAATATAAAAGCTTGTTTTTGTTCAGCTATTAACTGTGGCGCATGCCCACTTCAGGTATAATTTCTCATCGTCGTCAGCTACTGCATGAACAATTGGCGAAAAATTCCTTGCAATAGTTTAGCGGACACCACGCTTCTCAGAAGAATGACGAAGAATAGCATAGCGAGTGCCAGCCTACTACACTAAAACTTTTATTAATAATGCCGTAGTGGGCATGAAGCAAGTGTGCCTGCAGCAGCTGACCAATGAGTATTTTAGAAAAGGTTCTGAAAGGCCGCTCTTCTGTCTTTCTTTGTGACTGCGCTGCGCCTTCCGCGCAGGCCTGGATTTTTTTTTTTTTTCGTGTAAACCACTTCGTATGAGCTAGTCGACTTCGCTTGCACCATCTTTCTAAGTATGAACGCCTCTCGTTCTCTATAGCAAATACTGACACAACTTTTCACAAGTAAGTGGAGTTCGAACGCGCCGAACTTCGTGACAGGCGTGATAAGCAGCGAAGGCTGGCATCGTGACTGATGAGAAAACGCATACATTAGGGAATTTCAAAGTGAAATTAACATTAATTTCAAACGTACACGGCATGTAGTCATACACACAGCATCACGAACTGAATCTCGGCTGGTGCAGGTACCCAGGCCTTTGGCCACACAGAAGCTGGCTAAATTTATATGTAACGCTTATTATTTGGATTGCTTACTAAACATGTGGGCGAGTGATTTGTTATTTGATCATGGAGATGATAAATGTTTATAAATACGACAGATTATGTATTTATCGATGTCTTGTCAGAAAACGGGAGAATGCGTCGCAGATGTACCACTACGTGCAACATCATGCTTGTTGCTAAAGGTGCGACGTTGAGCAAGTATAATAGTCAGCGCCTACAAGATGCCGATGGTATAGGAAGCTAAAAAAATTTCGTCAGATCCCACGTACCTTGGGAATCGACGTTATGTGAAGCATGCGGAGAAAACGTGATCATGTTGTAATGTTTTTATTGAGTGACGCGTTATGAAAGAACGCTAAATATATGCACAACTTTTGCACACACATACACATGTTGAACAATAACAGATGGTGATATAACACGTTGTTTGTGCTTGTGGGACGATAACAACCGACACGTGAGTATTAGCAACACCAGAAGCGATCAGTTGATATGAAGCACTGGTGCTCGCGAGACTGGTAGACCTGGACACTGCTACGCAAATAAACTTTATTGAGTGACACCTAACTACAATTGACGTGGATCAGTCGTAATGGCTGTACCGCATGAGTAGATATGAAATGTTAAATGCGAAGCATTTCTTAGCGAACTTCGGTGACTTTGAATCTATCTATCTATCTATCTATCTATCTATCTATCTATCTATCTATCTATCTATCTATCTATCTATCTATCTATCTATCTATCTATCTATCAATCTATCTATCTATCTATCTATCTATCTATCTATCTATCTATCTATCTATCTATCTATCTATCTATCTATCTATCTATCTATCTATCTATCTATCTAGCAGCCTAAGACTTTTAACTCTCCTGGCCGTTTCGGTAATGGTATGGATACCAAAAATGGTGCGGTATAACATGACTGCATGACAAGCATAATTGACTATTCATAACATGAAAATTATGACATGTATGTCATGATTTACATTTCACGGTTTACATTTCACGGTTTTACATTTTTATGGTCTCGCTGCTTTTGCGGTGGTTTCGTTCACATGGCATGTTGCGAAACAGGTATGGTATAGCATGACTGCATGACCAACACAAGCGACAGACCCTGGCATGAAAGTCATGAGATGTCTGCTGCACATGTAATCTAACAACGTGACTACATGCCACACTAATGATGCGCTCGTGGCCATTTCGCTGACTTAGCATATACCAAATTTGGTATTACGTGACGTCAATGGATGACAAAGGTATCTGACTTGTGCAAACATGATAATCATGACACGCATGAGATGTGAAAACATGACAACATACCACGCTCATGATATGCTCGTGACCATTTCGCTAGCTCCACATATGCAAAATTAGGTATCACGTGATGTGAACAGACGACGAAGGTAAAAGACACGTCCAAACATGATAATCATGATATGTGTGTCATATAAAGCATGACTACATGCTACGCTCATAGCGCGCTTGCGGCCGTTTGGCTAGCTCAACATGTACCAAAGTTGCTATTATGTGACGTGAATAGACGACGAAGGTAAATGACACGTCCAAACATGATACTCACGGCATGCGTGCCATGTAAAATTTGACGTCATACTACGCTCATAGCACGCTGGCCGCCGTTCACATAGCTCCACATATATCAAATTTGGTATCAGGTGACGTGAATAGATGACGAAGGTAATGACACGTCCAAACATGATAATCATCAAGTCACGTACGGCATAATTTACCTCCGCCTCATAACGTTGTGCTGATTTTAAAGGGATATATCAACCTTCCTCATTCGTACTTCGCATATCCCACTGTAAGGGGGATCTGCCAATTTTTTTTATAAAATGAAGAGCTAGAACTGCAACCGCAATTGACGTTTCACGAATATTAGGGTCTATTTGAAAAGTAGTTCCGAGACCTGGCGTGGCTCTGTGGTAAAATACTTTATTGGCACGCAGGATTCTGCATTTCAATTCCTGCTGGAACCTCACATTTATTCTTTGCATTAATCCGGCCAACGCTGCCAATGTCCGCTCTTTCTTAACGCTCACGCGTGAAGATTTACCCATGTGTGTCCTCGCCATTCCCGGTAGATACTAAAAGTTTCAATCATCTGGGGCACATACCCGCATACCAGTGGCACATACCAACCAGCGGGTATATGTTACTGTCTGGCGCAAAGTGTTTGACGACGTACGTGACGGGATTGTGACATTTTCCGTGTCTTGACCAGTGCGATATATTCGTCTGACCATCTTACCCTGCTGCACTAATATTGGTTCCGGCCAAGTTAAGGGTGGTCACGAGGGCACCCAGACGTAAGCGGCCAGATAGATACGCAGATAGATGACAAATGTGCTTGCAGTACGCTTCACATTTAAAATAGAGATTGAGACGCCAATTGTGGTACTTGAGCCTGCTTAAAAATATATCTCAATATCCAGAAGCATCGCTTTCCTTCCTGATATCAGAAGAATAATCTTGTTACATGCCATCACGGCCCTAAGATTGAAATGTCTATGGTTTTTGTGTACTTTTTGTCGGTATTCATGAGTGACTACCACTGAAAAAAATGAACAAAAAGCGTTGTTTGCAAGGCTCTCTGTAAGTAGGCCATTCTTAGTCCAGCGATCAATCAGGATCTGGCCGACGCGTCTGACAGCAGCTTGCAACTTTGCTTAGTGTGCCGGTTTTGTTTGTAGTTAGGACTCGGTCTTGGCCACGCGCCTCAGCCTGAGGCGCGCTGTTGCCTACGGAAAAGCGAGGATGAGTCACGATTAGAATACGTAAGCTGTTTATTCTTCGTTACCCGTCATGCGTGCATCCGGGTTTTATCCGCCTTTTTCAAAGAGCCTTCCAGTTTCAACGTGATAGATACACTGCAGCAAGCTTCTACAAGATTTAATAAAGCAGGACGAAATAGTGACGAAAAGGAAGTAGCAAAATCACGTGGTGCACTTTACTTGCCTTCCTGTAACAAATGGCCTAAAAAATAGGTAATGACGTAAAAAAGAATTAGCGTAATACCGAAAAGTCTTCTTTAGTAAATGTCCTTATTGACGACCCACCTTCACTAATGACATACGCAGTGTGATAATTGTCTGAAAGTTAATAATAATATTTATAATATGTGAGGTGTAACGTCTCAAAACCATCATGTAATTATGAGAGACGCCTTAGAGGAGGGCACCGGAACTTTGGACCACCTGGGGATTTTTAACTTGCACCTAAACATGAGCACACAGTGCTACAGCATTTTCGCCTCATTCGCAAATGCAGCCGCCGCAGGCGGGATTCAATCCCGCGACCTGCAGGTCAATGGTTTGAAATTTTGTGCTGTGAATAATTATAGCGCAAGAGGCCCTTGCTAATTCGGGCTTTTAAACACCCGAGATCACATTAACATTGTATTTCTTCCGAAAGATAATAGATAGATTTAGTTTACCGGGTTTAGCGGAATAGCGGGCTTACCGAGATAGCGGGATAGAAGTGTGCACGCGCAGTAACGTGCAGGACGCGTGCCGCTCAATGTGTGCACGCTATCTTTGTGATTTAGCGTTACCGTGTTAGTGTGGCTTACATAGTGTACGTAAAACATGGCGGTGGTTTCGGACGCCCGCTTCAAAGTGATTTTGGCGTAGTTGTTGAATGATTCACTTCATTCGCAGCAAACGATGGTATAAAAAATGGCTTCACATGTCTTCGGTTAGCTTCGACGACAAAGTATTACGGATACGTCAGCGTAGTTTTTGAGATAGCGTAGTCTTGAACATCTGTAGGCCTAACTAGAAGACTGCTGTAAACAGATCGGCATCACTTATGTTTTAGAGTTTGGTGGGTGGTTCATATTTATTTACTTTTATTATTACCAAAACAACAACAACAACAACAACAACAAAAATCTTGTAACATTGCTTCGCGTGGTGACGCAGGCAAACATTTTTGTGTTCTTTTCATTTGCACTATTCTTTAACTTACTCACCCTCCGATAGGTGGTGCCATCATCGCAGCTGGGCCACGTTAACCACGTAAACGCTATCCCGATAAACTGTAAAACGCTGCCAGCGATGACCGTTTGCTACACGCTATAACAAGTAGCAAACGTGTAGCAACTCCCGCTTTCCTGCTAAAGGTAAACTAAACCTATATAATATTGCAACATCTGCATTAAGTCCAAAAACACCCTCCATTGCTTTTTCGAGAATGTTTCAGAGCGTAAGAATATCAGTCTTTCCTTCGTAAAGGTGTTCAGGTCAAGTAAATGTTTTAAAGAAAAACAGGCACAAATGTTATGTGCGACACAAATTTACAAAAAATTAAACAGAATAAAAAGAATTGCTGTGCGTGTAGACAGCAGGCACCACTGTTTATGCAATGAGCTTTAAATTAAAGAATTTTTTTTCTGCTTCACTACACACTTTTGTTTTGTCTCGTACCATCTGCTTCCAGGATTTCTCATCCCTCTTCCTAAAGCGTTAACATAGCCCTCGAGTCGACTTGAGCAAAGGTCTTTGGACTTAAACAGTGGTTTCTCTCCAGCAGTGGACTTCGGTGTAGCCTTGACCGGCGAGCTAAATCTCAGCCCGGAGCAGAGCCAGTGTTCGTGCTGCAAGCGGGCTTTGTTTCAGAACCGCAGTTCAGGCGCCATGGCGGAGCCCCACTGGAAACACCGACTGAATTCTTGCGCAACTCATGGACGTGATCTTAAAAAAAAAGCAAAATCAACAGCAAAGCAGTAAAGTCCACAAATATACAGCGATGAATCACAATAACTCGTGGGAGGCACTAGAGAAGGGCGGTGAAATTTATGCGCTGTGCGGTCGTCGCTGTGCTATGCTTCGGCTTTGCTCTGGCCATCGTTGTAAGAATTTCTTTTTCTTGCTTTGCATATATACCATAATGTAAATTCTCTCTCTGAACAGACTCTAAGCGTCCACAGTACAGTGTGAACTTAAAGCGGTGAATTTAAAACCAGTGGCCCAACGGCGGGCTTGGAATTTGAAATTTGAGTGATGTTTCAGGGCGTTGCTGGTGCCTGCGTGAGATAATCGCACTGATGTCTTTTTGAGACGGGTTAGTGAATCATCTCTCTGCAAAGCTCCCCACGCAATCTCAAACGAGACGTTCTATACATTAGGAAAGAAAAGGGAGGGTTGGGGAAAGGGCAGTTGCTTTTTTATGAAACTTACCTTCCTTTGCAATTTCGATGAACTCACAAAACGTAAAATTGTTTGGCTAAATACACCGACATAGGGTAGCTCCGACTGTCTGTTTATTGCGGGCGTCACATGTAGACACTAGCATTAAGTTTGAACAATGTAGTCACGCGATTTCGTTTACTCTTGTTGCTTCAAGGCTCAACACTGATTTCTTCTTGCATGGTTATGTTAGACAAAAAAGCTTATGCGGCCCCGCCAATGAAAACGATAAATCTGAGCCACCATTATGCAGTGCAGAAACAATAAAACTATTCCGAGGCATCATAAATGTGAGCAACTTATTGCCCACCGAAGTAACCGCGGGGCCAAAGAAAGCGTCATTTCATATTAGTGAAATAATAAACCGTAACAGCATACTTTGCTAACATATATATTGCTCAGAAAACGATAGCAAGTATGGTTGCTAGAATATTGATGCGCAGATTGCAGTAGCACTGTGAACGAAAACAAACATTCACTGCCAACAACAGCACCTCAATAGTGGAAGTAGTAGCAAACCACATGGCAGCCATGTCCCCACCCCATGCGAACGTTTTTAGTCAACCTGGCCAGTGCCAGTATTTGACCTCCATTTGAACTCACCGAAAGCGTTATTGACAAGGACCACCTATTGTTGACATCGACATATTTCGGTTGTTGTTCCTCCACTGGAGTACTTTTTTTTTGGAATGGGAGGTTACAGTCTAACTCATGAAGTTCATAATGACTGAATAGCGACAACTTGATAGAGCCGGAGAGAAACGTTCAAGGTTCTTGCCGACTGAGGCAGTATGCAGAAACGTTGTCACACTATTTGGGACATGGAGGGTAGAGAGGGCGGGAACTGTAATTATCGCATGATGGGCTAGTTAGGAAACGGTGCTGTGAAATTGATCTATAGGCAAGCAGCAGACGCTTAGTTACCTGCTCATTGTGCTGTCATGCGCCGGGAACTTTTAACGAGGTATTTGTGTCCGTATGTATGTAAAGCGACATGGACGCAGAGATACAAACTTTTGTAAGCGAAGGTATGACTAATTATACTTTTAAACACAGGATTAGGCAAGTAATCTCACACACAGGGCCCAAAGTGGGCGATTTTCTTTCTCGACGTATCATGTTCTAGTCGGCGAGGCACTGCCATCAGCCACAGTTTTTCAATAGACATACTTATCCCCTGGTTGCCTCCAGAACTTGAGAAATTAAGCTCTCGAGTGTAGCGATCCAAGAAAATTGTTTTGAGAAGGCGAGAAAAAAGAGCCTAGAAGAGGAGGCCTGGAAGAACCTAAATAAAATGGCTGAAAGCAAGCTACTTTCGTTCACACTCACAATATGTTGGTTAGTAACAGTGTAGTGTGGGAATCCTAATGAATTTACATAACCTGATGTCCTTGCTTCCACATGCACCCAAATGTTAACACACCAGTGATTTCGCATTTCCCCTCTCCTCCGGATGTGTGGTAGTCGCGCCTCATGCCGAGGTCAACCATATCATGTGAACCTGTTCCACAAGCTACCCACACAGTAAAGCCCAGCACAAGCCCCACTTTTACGATCACCAGGACCGAGTAGTAGGAGGTAGGCTGCGCAGCACGTGCTTGGTGGACCAACTGTTCGGGTGTCTGAAAGAAGCCCCGTCAGGATTCAAGGCCTGGCCGCCGCCTGAGGAAGAGGGGTTATGTAGAGGCCCGGCATCTCGCCGTCCTTGACCCAACAAAAACACTTCAAAAATGTTTCTCTCTCACTCGAGATCATACAGGAGACATAGCCATAGATAGATTGCCGTATCTTGTTAGGCGCTGAGCCGTGCTCCCAACTAGAGCTGCAGAAGTTGCGTCTTTTCTCCTCCTCCTCCTCGTATCTTGTTGGTGAATGCAGGCTACGCTTCACAGCTATTAATGAAACGCGCACGACGTTGGTGCCGCGGGTGTCTCTATGTGTACGGCTTTATTGTCAAGAAGGATCACGCTGATTAAAAAAAAACCACGAGTGGCTTTATAGTCTGGCGCGCGACACATGGCAACACGTGAATACGTGAGGGCGCTCTCCGCTCTGCGGCCCAGTGAGCCGCAAAATTTTTTGAGGTCCGAACAAGTTGCTGGCTGTGCACGCTCGCATTTTGTTGCATGCTTGAGAGCACCTTGGTGGCATTCGTGTGCGTGTTTGAGAGTGCATTACAGCCGCTGCAAAGGTCACTGCCCTGAGGCTTTGGTGGTCCGTGTTGCATTGCTCATGCTGTTGCAATTCAACCCCCGTTCACCTTGCTTCGCGTACTCTTTTGCAAAAGACAAGAGCTTTGGAAGGGATCAGGAATTGTGCGAGAGTGGTCATAATTGAGTTTCCCGGCTTCTTTCTCTCATCTTTGTTTTTGACGGAGTTGAGTGCTCTCAGCTTTCCTAGTGGTTCGACCCTTCCACATACGAAGAAGCCTGTATCAGCTCTTCTCGTTTATCATTATCATCACTTTTTGAAGAACCTGTGATAAAGCTTGGGTGCTTACGCGCAAGTTACGTGTTTTTATTTGTCAGCATTCACCGACTGCATATACGGTGATACTTATGTGGCAAACAAGCTTCTGAAAGCCGTCCCGAAGACATAGCGACTCAATGGCATGATTACGCATTTCCGTAAAATTGACGGTTTTAAGGAGGAATTATTTGTGTGCCTGTGTCAAATACAACAATTATTATACCTGTGAGAACAACTTATTATAGCATGGCAGCGAACATGGTAGCCAACACATCCGAAGAGCAGGCGGCCACCAGTTCAAGAACATTTATTGTGAACGGAAAACCAATGTCAATTTAGGCCAGTCTCACTCACTCACTCACTCACTCACTCACTCATTCACTCACTCACATGATTTACTGTTTATATCGACTCAGGAACGAGAAGTATAGACATCTTCAGTGTCGCACAAAAACCAGTACCGGCGTTGGCGAGGCTGTCAATAAGCGAAGATTAAATCCCCCGTGACTCAAACAATAAAAGTCATGGTTCCACTTGGAATCGCACCCATACATTTTGCGTGGCAGTAAAGTGTTCTAACAAAGAGCCGCGCTATTTCTCGAAACTGCTTCTTCGGAAAGCTCAAGTCGAATGAAAGCCGACTGTAGTTGCAGGGCTGCCTGCAACTATAGTCTACAGATCTCACTATATATATATATATATATATATATATATATATATATGTTGTGAGAGACAAATTCCACCGGACTTACGTCACGAAAATGCGGTGGCGCTGTCTTGGTAGGCAAAAGACGCTCTGCCTACCACAGTTTCTGCTCGGTTTTCAATGGCGCATGTGGGGTTCTCAGTCAAGCAACGAGAAAAAAAAAAAAACGGTATGCCGACGAACTGCGTTGCGGTTGGATGTGAGTCACGTGTCACGTCTCACAATTTAGTTTTGTCTGTTGGCGCACATCGCAGCCCTCAGCGCTTATGACGGAAGTTACGCGTGGATGTCTCTACAATTTAACCCCTAATGTCGACATCGTCCTACCTGTATTTACAAACACGAAATGGATATATATATATATATATATATATATATATATATATATATATATATATATATATATATATATATATAGTACTATTTTTTTAGTGTCTCATAATACTGTCAGCCCTCTCTTGAGGGCTCTTACAGGGGGAGCATACAATTAAATACAAACCAACCCATCCCATATACATCTATGTCAGGTGGTAGCGCAATCAATTAATACATGTGTAACACTTTATCAAATCGGCAAACACTGCCTGCATTTACAGGAATGCCCGGCTACACATTACAAGGCCTAAAGACAGCTGGGAGAAAAGAAAACAAAGAAACTTAAGCCAAGGAAACATGCAGGCTTATCATCTGGAAGCTCAATCACTCAACTACATGTCCTAAATTTTTTCGAATTGGCAAAGATCGCTTGCATTTACCGTGTAGTAGGAGGCATTCTCTATGCCAGCCTTCGTCATTCTTCGGAGAAGCGTCGTACATAGCCACTACACACTTGCAAACAATTTTGTGCAATTTTTTGATGCCGTGGCTGACGACGCTTAGGAATTATGTCTGAAGCTTTTGTAATGGGTTGGGAACCTTTGACGGCCTACTCGTCAAGCAATTCGCATTGTGTGACGCCTGGTTGTTCTTTTGCTGTTCTAAAATGCCTTAGTCACATTAACGGGATTACTTTCACGACATCAAGCCTGACATCAAGTACCGGCGTGGCTCAGTGGTCAGATATTGAGATGGCGCGCAGGAAAGTCGAGTTCGAATCCTATTGTGGGATTGGTGTTTCTTATTTACTTGGATTTTTTTCCTTATTTTGCGCGATAGTGGTTACGGGCACCGGTGGTGGCGGCTAACAACTATGGCGCACGCGACCCTTGCCGTGATCTCATAAAAGATTTAGCTGTAAAATTCAATACAAATTGCATTTACACGCCAGTAGCTGGGCAAGCTCAATTGCTGCTAAACCTCGAATGAGTACTCCAGCGGTCGCTACTTATGGTACGCCCATCATCGCACCGTAGTGTGCTATTCATTTCCTTATAAATGACGTCTATGCTTTAACTTGATTGCTGACATCACGTCACGCCATATGTCACTTATTAGTCATCAGCGCACTCCACTTGCCTGGTAAACCCTTCATATGTCCACAAATGTTTTATGTGCACAAAAGCGTTCCTGCTCCTCGTAATGTTTGAATCTACAGAAACAAAATGCAGTTTAGGTAGCTGCTTTGCATGGAATCAATTTGAACAGTGCGTAAATTATGATGGGATATTTTATGTTGTTGAATCGTTGCTTATTTGAAGCACTGTAGTCAACCTTTCATATATTTTCGATGTTTCGAATGTTTCGCTTCAGCAATAACAGATAGAACTAGTTGACAATCAATCAATCAATCAATCAATCAATCAATCAATCAATCAATCAATGAGCAACTAAGAATGGCGCAGCAATGTCCCCCAATAAACTCGGACTCCCACTTCAGAACAAACACTTCCGTGACTGAACCGAAGAGGCTACAAATGCTAGCGTTTCAGCAGTCACAGAGAAATAAACGAATAGACCTGCCGAGCAATCTTCTCGTTCTTAAGGATCTGAAAGAAGAGCTTACGTCTAATATTCTTCACTCACCCTCCCGTAGTACGAGAATGCTTCAAGTAGCATACTTAAGCTTGTTCGCGGAACTCGTGACTAACCGTTTGCCCAGGTCCGAGGTTGAGTTGAGAACTGTGCGGCAGAATCGCTTACTTCCAGCATCGGATCCCACTTGCTGCGCCGGGCTCTGATTAAAAGCGAGGTGAGCCCTCGGGGCATCGTGCTCGATAATCCAGTCATTTGCCGGAAAAGCCCTTCGAGAATACCTTGAGTGCCCCATTCTAGCGAATCTGCGGCAAGCGGCTTGGCGACCACACATCCTCAATGAAAGCTGCCTGCAGACAAGTGCATAATGTCTCGAAAAGAGAATAAAAAACATTTCTTTGTTCGGTGCCCTTTCAAAGGGCTGGTTGCTGCTTTCATATATGCTGAACTTTAAATGGAATGGTACGTGTTTAAAATACTCGGCCAGAGTTTATTTGAACTGGGCGTGGTTTTAAATGTCTTACGAAGATATTCCAGGGAGGCATGTAATTTTCTGTGAAGATGTGTGTTGTTCAAATATGGTAGCAGTAGAAGAGGCGAAAAAAATACTGGACCAATATTTTTTGGTTCATATGTTTTAGTGCAGAGATTGATTGAGTGACGGGCCCTGCTTATGTCATTGCGTGATAAATTATTGCGGCAGGCTAATGAGCACTTGTCTGCATCGGCTTGAATAAGAGCTTTCAGAGTTTGATGCTCTGTATTTTTTCACCGGAGTTGGGATTTTACTCAAAGTTCACTTGTGCAGACGTGCTCACTTTTGAGCTTTCCCGCAATATGCACTAAGTTCTATTTGCCAATATTACTTCCAACTAAGCCTGTGTTGAGGCTTTTTTACGTTGAACCGATAGCACTGTTTTATAATTATTATTATTACTTTTGGAGGAGTCTAAAACGGGAGTAATAATGTGGTGCACTTATTGCGGACACGGTTGAGTGACCTGACGCTATGCCTTCGGTAGATTACGTACAGCTGAATCAGTCTGACACAGCTTTCTCGTCCTGCCCTAGCAGTGTTCGGGGAGTTCTTTGGCTCACTACGCTATAGGCAGCATTCGCACGCGTACGTCCGAGTAAACGTGAAGTAGCAAAGACAAGCGCGCCTTTGAAAACCTTTGATGAAACTACTCATGTGCATGCAGTAGATCGAAGTGTTGCGCTAGAGCGTAAATAAGTTGCCGAAATCGCTTTTATCGAAAGCGTGGCCATTCAAGTGCTAAGATCATCGTAAAAATGTACTGAAATATCTGCTTTTTGAAGGTAGGGAACCGCAGAATGGTCTGGGTAGCGTAGAAGGACGCACATTTTTTCTTGCATACGCGTAAACAGGTAATGTGTGCGTGCGTGCTTCAGCAGAAGAAAGCCTTCTCGGTTTTGCCCCCTCCCCCTCTTTCAACCCTCCTTCATTTTCTAAGCATTGTTAACATTTTTCATGTTCCAAGAGCTCCTTGTTACTGTGTTTCTCTACTTCCAACCCACGCTGAAATCTGATATACAGAGAGAAATTACTTTATTGGGTTGAAAAAAGAACTTTAGGAGCTAGGTGGGTGGGGCCCCATGTCCAAGGCTCCACTGGCTTGCGCCACCAGCCGGACGTGGTCCAGGAGTGCTAGTTGCACCTCCGGGTCCGAGCTAGGGAGGAGTGCCTCCCACTGCTCCAAAGGGTTTTTCATTCTATTCATACCCTGTAAGCGATCCAGTTCATTTGGCTGTTTAGCACAACTCCACGAGATATGGTAAAGGCTCGGTGGCAAGTCGCGACACTACGAACAATCGCGCCCATGCAAAGTTGGATGAATTTTGTGCAGTCGTAATAAATTTGAATAAACTCCCATTTGAATTTTACGGAGGTCTATGGCGTCTTCCCCTTGAAGAGATTTGTGAAGGCCGCCATATTTCTGCCGCGTGCATCGCTGGTGAGCAAGAAGCTCTCGCGGAACCATCGGAGCCGGGCCGTTTTCCTCCTCCTCGCAAAAGCCGTCGTGCGTAGTGATGGGTAGTGGTAACAGCGAGAGAGGCTGCTACTACGCTCGGTTCGTGAGCGCTCAAGCTAGAGCGTCCACCCTCTCGTAACCCTCTAAGCTTGCATGTCCCGGCCATCAGACCACCCTATAAGTGTTGCTCAGTTCGCCGCCTAGAAGTTTGCAAATGTTTAATGGGAGGTGGCCTCTCGTGAATAGCCGGCACGCCTCTTGCGAATCTGAGAGTATGGTGATGTACGTCTGGCCGTCGTTGCACTCTCGACTTTTAATCACCAATGCGATGGCGAAACACTCGGCCTTGGTGATCGATGTAGTGTGCAGTGATGAGATGGAAACCATGCTTCTCGAGTCACTGCTTTCCATTGTGGACGACGCAGCGCTTCCAGTTATACCTGGAACCGTCAACGTATAGCACGTTCTCATTACCTCTGACTAATTTTCTAATCCATTTTACGCGCTCTTCTCGCCTTACAGATGGCTTGTATAAGTTGGCGAAAAGAGAGAAGTGACAGGAAAAAAGAACGTATTTCACAACATTCTTTATTTGGAGATGTTCACAGCCCCGGTTTCTTTTACCGAACCATGTTCTTGGTTCTTGACTTCTTCCTTCCTTATTCAGAGGCGCATTTGACAGAGGTCGTCTTCATTCGGGTTTTGTTGACCCGACTGGCCATCAATCGAGCTATTTTCAAAATTAGCTCCAAGACAGCAAAGCGCTTGGATGGCATTGCGGCAGGACTCGTGAAGTGCCTTGGCGAACGAGCCCGGGAACACCTGGCGACGATCTACACAGGCATCATTCAAGGGGACCCGATACCTGGCGACTGGCTCCAAAGTCGTGTGTGTCTGGTGTCGAAACGAGGAGGAGATGCCAGCTTCCTAAGCGACCACAGACCCATCACAGTAACCAGCGTTATGTACAGGGTATTCGCCCAGATGCTGAAACGCTGGATGAAGGATGGGCAGAGGCGAATGAAGGAGGGCAGAGGGAAAACGCTGGATGAAGGGATGGGCAGAGGCTTTTCTCTGAGCTACGGAATGGCTTCAGGGAACGACGACGCCTGGACGACAACCTGTTTGTCCTCACACAGTCCATTGAGATTGCAAGAAAGGAGTTTCATGGTCATTGCTTTTTGGATGTGGCGAAAGCGTACAATAGCGCTCCACACGATCTACTGCTCCGCCGCATGCAGAATATCGACAAGCCGCCAACGTGGATCGACCTGCTCCAGCATCTCTACAGCAACAACATGGTGATTGCGACTTTTGGCCAGACCAGTACGGAGCCAGTGTCGGTTCACCGAGGTCTGAAACAAGGGTGTCCGCTCTCCCCGCTACTGTACATGCTTTACACTGCGGGGCTAGAGCGGGACCTCATTGGTTCGGGCCTTGGCTTTGCACTACGGTTGCAATATGCCGGGTCGCCACAGGTCTGGACACTACCGGGACTGGTCTTCGCGGATGACCTGGTGCTCTTAGCGGAAAACACCGTTCAGCTGCAGAACCTCATAGACATATCCGCCCACCACCTGGCGTCGCGGACACTGACGTTCAATGCGAAAAAATCGGCGGTGCTACGTTTTTCCGGGCCAGCGGATTAATGCGAGCTGGTGCTACCGAATGGTCAGCCGATCCCTCGCAGCACTGAGTACCGATACCTCGCGGTGACACTTTGTGATAGAGAGTGTTACGACGTCCACGAGGCCAAGATGAGGCAGTCGTCACAACGAGCGATCGGCACCCTACGGAAGTGCTGCCTGTGGGGTTTCAACCGGTATGTAACTGTACGCGAGCTATGGAAGGCGGTACATATGCCTTGCCTGACTTTTGCAAAAGCTGTCCGGTGCCTATCGACGAGCACTCGCGTGCGCAGAAAGAGGTGGGCCGCATGGGCCTCGGCTTTCATGGAAGGGTGGCCACAGAGGCAGTCCAGGGAGACATCGGTTGGTCATCATTCGAAGCCAGGGAGGCGTGCAGCAAAATGGCGTTTGAGGCCCGCCTCCTGTGTCTGAGCAACTCGCGGTGGGCCAGGCGCATTTTCGGTACCTCTCTCTCAAGGGTATTTGGACCCAGTGGTTGAATGGAGTTCACCGGCTGCGTGGGAAATTCGGCTTCTTCGGCGAAACAGGCAGTGGCTCACCCGAAGGCCTCACACCACGTTCGGTGCACACTCAAGTCCGAGAGGTAGAAAGTGCCCAATGGCGATGAGGATTGCTGCGTAAGTCTACCCTGCGGATGCATGGCAAACACAAGGCTGAACTAGTCAGGGCAAAACTCTATGACAACAGCGTAGGCAGTGCTCTGCTGTTTGAGGCATGTGCAGGAGCGTTGCGTACGCTCACGTATCGTCGTCGTTTCGATCAGGACCCCCAGGTTCAAGCTGCTATCTCTCGCTGCTGCTCCGAAACGAACGAGAGGGCTGAGCACCTGATTCTGGATTGCGCCCGTCTTTCTCCACGGCCAGCAGAGGGCACCACTCTGCCTCAAGCGCTTAGACTTTCAGCAGAAGATCATGACGCCAACGACGCCACTGCCGTGGCGACAACAAAGGCTCGTCTACAAATGTGGTGGAAGGCTACGATGCGATAGAGAATGACGGGACAGACACGGCACTTATATAGTGCAAAAAAGACTTATGTGACCAGTGTGTGCCCCGCTGTCTCTTCCGAGACTTTCTATCTCTCGCCTTCTTCTTTCTTCTGTTTTTTCTTACCGGCTAGGTCAACACTATCTGTGACCACCCGATTCAAAGGGAACAGCCACCTATCATCATCATCATATTGTGTAAATAATAATAATAATAATAATAATAATAATGAAGAAAAGCAAGACGCAATTCATCTGGGCGTCGAGTCACAAGCCATTCAACCCGAATATTCTCTCACCATTTTTCTTGGCAGTGCTTTTTCTTTACAATCGATGCCGGCACGCGCGAAATTTCGAGCAGTACTGCGATAAGAAAGGTTCGCTACGGTATACGCTCACCTCATCCAATAAGCCTCACGCTCGGCTTTATCTGCACAGTTTCGCAATGTTTCGCACGTTTTACACAAAGCTGGAAACTACTGCAAAAGGACCACAGATCACGCGCAACATTCGCACTCAATCGCTATTTCAAAAAATGCGCACTTAATTTATGGCTCCGAAAAGGCGTCATACCTCGAGGTGTTTGCACAATTGTATAGTAAAGAAAGAGCTGCTTTCTAGTGCTTTGAACATGAGACGCCTCCAGACAGAGCATCTCTCACTGTGAAAAATTATTTTCCATCGGTGGGAAAAGCATGCACGATAAATATTGCGATAGATTAATCTCGACCTGCGACATGGCTGGTATCTCACTTTAAGAGTGTTTTCTTTTCTGCTTAGCTATATTGTTTCCCAGGGTATAGAATTGTGGTTACAAAATAATCCTTGATAAGGCAGAGCCACAGTACAGATACAAGGGTAAAGCAATAGCAATAAACTGGAACTTCACATGAAGAACAAACAGCCAGAAAGTAGCAGCGCACCGCTGGATTACAAAGAAGGACACTCGTCAAAAGCGCACAGGTGTAGGCATACAAGCGTGGACGAACAACTGTCATAATAGTTACTTTTTAGATGCAACGCAGCTTAGGGCGAAGCTCAATTCGTTGTTTGTAACCACCTTTTTTCTTCTGATTTCTGTTTACACTTTTGTATATATGCACGGGTGTTAAAGAAGTCAAAGTCTAAATCAAGAAAAAGAAATGGTCATGGGCAGGGAACGTAGAGCGAAGGCAAGATAATCGCTGGTCATCAAAGTCATAGACTGGATTCTAAAAGAAAGCAAGCGGGTGAAAAGGAGACAGAAAGTTAGATGGGCAGATGAGATTAGGAAGATGAGATAAGAAGCAGCAAGCACAGCACCGAGTGGACTGGCGGAACGTGGGAGAGGCCCTTCTCCTGCAGTTGACGTAGTCAGGTTGACGATAATAATGATGGTAATATTTGCACATGCGTATACATATCCTGGACATGACGGCAACAGAAAACAACACCGAGAGTCTCTATGTAAAAGCTATTGCAATGAAATAAGCTAATGTTGCCATAAATGAACACGCTTTTATTATTCCGGTAGCACCAAAACGGCGTGCTATTACATGTACCTTATTCGAACGACTTGGGTCCGTTCAGTGTTTATTACACTGACAGCCGTTATAAAACACTTACTGTGATTGTCGCTGTGATAAATCACGTATGATTAAAAACGCACATGTCACACTATATTGCTTATATTTGTTTCGTGCGTTTCGTCGTGTTTCGTCTGACAATTAGGTAAAGCTTCTAGATCGGTATTCCGACTCTGTTCAATTTCGAGCTTGTTCTCAGATGCCAGTGGTGTTGTAGTGATTGCGGAACTCCGTTGGTTACCGGAAGGTCGCGGCTTCGATCCCGAGCACTTCGGTCACATTTAGTTTGAAGCGATACGCTTGAGACCCGCACACTGCGTTGATGTCAGCAACCGCTAAGAACACCAGATAGTCGAAATTTCCGAAGTCCTTCTCAATCATATCTTAGTTTTGGGCTGTAAGAACTCATTTATTATTATTATTATTATTATTATTATTATTATTATTATTATTATTATTATTATTATTATTATTATACTGTGATGACTCGTTCACTTTGTCGCTGACATGGACCGGCACAAAAATAATAAAAAAAACTCTTTTGAAGTATCATCATGATGAACACGTTTACCCGTTTCTTGACAATGAGTTTGTTAAATACTTGAAGTTATACATTGCCGGGTGTTATGCATTTATTAAAAGGTAGCATGCCTTGTGGGTCTCATTCGTACTTTGGAACTGTTAATTTGAATAATTGCTGGTCTATTGTGATCATGAACGTGTATATGGTATTAAATACACCCGCCTAGTTACAAACACTTCTTTTATTATGAAATGCCAGGAGCCAAGTTTCGTGCATTACAATTTGTGGACCACATCGCATAGGGGTGTGCCGAAAAAGACGTACACACACACACACACACACACACACATACACACACACACAAACACACGCACATTATATATATATATATATATATATATATATATATGGGATATGGCACAACGGGAGCATTGTCAACAAGGATAAATATATTTATTTCCCAACAGTTTCGGGAGGGGTCCTCCCTTCATCAGGGTATGAGTTATACTGATGAGTATAACTCATCCCCTGATGAAGAGAGGACCCCTCCCGAAACTGTTGGGAAATAAATATATTTATCCTTGTTGACAACGCTCCCGTTGTGCCATATCCCATACCTTTCCGAAGACTAACTGGCCCATTGAATTATTACTCCCACTCCCATGTTTTTTGTTCTACCTACATAATCATAATAAAGATGTTTTGTCTCTCTCTCCCACTATATATGTATATATATATATATATATATATATATATATATATATATATATGTATATATGTCTCTCTCTCCCACCATATATATAGGATATGGCACAACGGGAGCGTTGTCAACAAGGATAAATATATTTATTTCCCAACAGTTTCGGGAGGGGACCTCCCTTCATCAGGGGATGAGTTATAAGGGAGGTCCCCTCCCGAAACTGTTGGGAAATAAATATATTTATCCTTGTTGACAACGCTCCCGTTGTGCCATATCCCATACCTTCACGAAGACTAACTGGCCCATTGAATTATTACTCCCACTATATATATATATATATATATATATATATATAGCCTTCTGAACCGATAATGCAAGCAAAAAAAAAACGGAGTCGTAGGCAAAGCAGCGTCAACGAGTCAATGACGGTAGGGAAACGCGTTAGCTGGGGCTGACACCCGCTTTCGGTGGCAGTGTCTCGATCGGCTTCGGCTACGACGTCTGCAGCCGCCTGTGGCAGAAACTTTTAGCTTCGCTAGTTATCCATTATTTGTATGAAATGCCCAGACTATAATTTTTTATATATATGAATGAAATAAATAGGATGTTGTTAACAGATCTATGGAAGAACCCATCCACATATCATCGTCCAGTATCTGAATACGCGGCGTTCACTGAAGCAAATTGTTGAAAAAAAAAAAAACGCGGTGTGTCCACGAAGTGAATGATGATGCGTGGCCGAAGCAGTGAGATATTTCGATGTTACTGTAAATCACCCGTGACATTGACCTCTCACGCATATAAGTGAGTGGCAAAGTGGCGTACGGCTATAAAAGAAGGTTTATCGGTTATACATTGTAAGCTATGTTGAGTTGTAAGTTTTGTTTAGCATTCATTATTACTAGTATGTGGTATCGGATCTAGCCTGAGTTCGACAAAGGCGAGCTTCGTGCACATTCCCTTGGTTGTTGTAGGCTGTTTTCAGTCATATAAAATGTATCATAGAGGATACTGAGATGTCATATGCGGCGCAAGCCAGTCGATGTCCATGATCATCATTGTCATCATGGCTACGACGCGCGCCAACGCCACCACGGACAAGCCTCTACCTTAAGAAGATGCGCTTCTAATTCAGGCTCGCGTCGTGTCTGGTTTAAAATCTTCTATGTGAGGTTTTAGCGGCGAGCCAAAGAATACCGTTTCTAATGTACAGTAGGCATGCATTGTTGAGTGCCGGCCATTGATAGTTTTTCCTCTTTAATGCTGTTACAGGCGTCACGCTACCTCAAACGGATATGAACTTCCAAGGCTGAAGTCGAAACACCACTATTAGAAGTTGCTTGAGGAAGCACAAGAGAAGTTGAGGTGTCATCACATTGCTTAAACTACGCTTACACTTAGAACACGCTAATACTGCTATTATTCCAGAGTTTCTCAGTGGTTCCTCTATTCTGAGGACGCCAGGAAGAGAAGGCACCGCCACGCTGCCAGACAATTTGGGAACACTGGTTGGAGATTTAAGAGCTGTGCGGTATGTTAGTCTCGAACAACTACGGAAAAACCATCAGCACTGTACCGTGTCGTTTTTATAGTCTCTGTCCGGGTGCTTCACGCTGTAAGCCACGATGAATCTTCACCAGCTAGGCCAGTTTTCCATCTTGCTGAACAAACCATCTAGTTAGTGAATCCGACGGCACGGAATGTGCACAACTGATCGAGATTACCTATATTGAGAAAAAGCGACTTCACGTGACAGATTTGGCTGTGTCCTATCGAAGAGCAGGCACCGTGGTGCAGTTGCTGCAGTAGATGAGTGTGATAAACCATGCGGGGATGGGACAAAGAAAACACATTTACACTGCAATGGCCAACAACTGAGTTCATTACATCACTAAAGAGGCAAATGTACTGGTGAAAAGCTGATAGTGGGAGCATTTTGCCTTGCTGGTTTTGTGACGTCACATATTTCTTCCTATATATTGCTTGTCTAGTGATAATAAACACTGTTACTTATCGGCGCTCGGTAAATGCGTGCCTCTTTTAGTTTTCTTGTTCCCGTTTCGGCTTGCTGTTTTCCACCCTCATGATGTGCCAACTAGCCCGCCAGCAGTCAGTGTTGCTGGAGCAGACCTTTCGTAGAAGCTTACTCATGTCGTTCTATATAGCATTACTTGATTGAATGTAGTTAATTTTAATATGTGGGGTTTTACATCCCAAGATCACGGTACGATTGTGAGGGACTCCGCAATGGAAGGCTCCGGGAATTCCGGCACTGGTGTTCTCTAACGTGCATTGACATGACGCAGCACGTGGGCTTCTCTATTTCGCCTCCATCGAAAGATAAACTGTAGTTAAGCTCACCACAAATATAAGAACTTCAAGGACCATGACCTGCAGCCTAAACTGTTCTTTAAATGTCGCCTTGTTCATCTCTAGTGAGCCAAATTACTCAACTGAAGTTTACGGGATGAATCTCCGCAACGGAATGCACAAGACTTTTCCGACTCAATTAAACTATTACCAAACAACACAATCAGGCGTTTTCTTTTACCAAGAACGAGTGACGCTGCTTCCCCTTCACTGCTTTCGAAACTGTTATAGTTAAGTCGAGACGTACTAGAACGATGTTTGAAAAATTTGCGGCCACTCCGCGTGGTGCCAGTGCCATTCGAAAATTGCAAGCCGTTGCTGCCTCTATTTTATGAGTCAAAAGTGCGTCTCCATTATTAGGTCGCGCATGGCAGCGTTGTCCTGGCAGCGCTGACAAAATAGTAATCACGCTCCGCATCACAGCAACCAGAATGAGACCACCCACCCAATGCATTCTGGCACAGTTATTTGGTTCAGATTTTTGGAGCCGTCTTGTAGTCTGTTAGCCGAGAAAGCAGGCTGGACATTATGCTGGCGAAAAACGAAAATAATAAAGGTGCAGTTATGCGAAACGATATGCGGAATTGGGGACGGAGTGGAAAATATGCACGCCTTGGAAAAAAAGAAGAAAACGATGGTTGACAAGCGTGATAGAAAGAAAAGCCGGAGAGTATAACGTCATTATCATAAGTTAGTTCCAATGGCCGCGAATGAAAACACAATAGCAAGAGTACACAACCAAGGAACTGTGTGCTCATACAAAGCCAGGGCCACGTCTTGTGTTCTTTCTGCATCGCTAATTATTCATTCGCTAGCGTTTAGTGTACCCGCAATTGTGCAAGCGCTTTTTCTTTTGTTCTCTCTATCTATTGTAGTACTCTACTGCAGTTCAGGATGACCTCGTTTGGGCTCGGCTGTCTCGTATCGCACCAGAGTTCACAGCGGCTCTGGAAAAAAATAAAGGGAGCGTCTACACAGAGGGCGAGTGCGTGTGATAACAAGTGGAATCTAGAGCGTATGTAAGTAATCCGTCTGCGAACGAGTTTCTCTGATCTTCAGCACTCTCCCTTTCTTCATTTAGCTTAGCCCCCCCAAGCACTAAACAGGGAATTCGTGTTGTCCCTAGTTTACACTTGCTGAGTGCGATGTGAGTCTTATCTTAACCTGATAGCGTCAAAGAGCTAGTTCGGCAGAAATTAGGGCGCCGGCATTCACGAACGAAAAGGCATAATCTTGTCCGTGACGGAAAAAGTGAAAACATGCTAATAAAAGAAATAATAATACTTTATGGGTCCGAGTGAGGATCAGACCCGGGCCGTCTGTGTGGCAAGAAGGTGTTCGATCACACAGCTAGACTTTTTCCAATTCCTAAAAAAAAAAACACGATATAAATGTCATTTAGTAGGTGCAGTCTTTCAAACGCATCCTATGTTGCCTGGAAAAAGCCTAGCATCCTTGGAGAGAAAATCCCCCCTTTTTTCCGTAACAGCATAAATGTTAGTGCCGTGCACAAACGACCCATATACAGGAGCCCACATATACCCGTTTCATTCCAGATGCGGCCGTAGCGTGGTGTGGTGTAGTGGTTAGTGTACGTGCATGCTGACCCAGTGGTTGTGAGTTTAGATTCCACGTGTTCGCAGTAAATTTTCTGAAATTTATTTTAAATGTGATGCGTGTATATACTAATTGCACGTCTAATCAAATGCCTGAACGAACGTCAGTATTCTGCTTAAGTCCACCAAGCATTTTCATTTGTGCCACAAGTAAATGTTGTTCCCTTGAGGAGTGACCGCCAGGGATTAGAGGAACAGTTCGTCCCTTCGCAGTTACCCCCAAAAGAGAGGAGTGGTTGTGGTAGGTTAGTTACTCTTCTAAAGAAGCAACCTCAATAATCATGTTCCCCGTTTACTTATTGAGTGCAGAGCGAAAAATCACAGGCTATTCACAGCGCATAAGAAACAAAGCTGCCATTAGCAGCTTCTGCGAACAAAGCAAATGAAGCGAACGAAGTGATCTTTTGTGTCAAACATGGTATGTTCAAATACCTTTATGTTGCGCATCACGAAGCTCACTGCGTGGGAGTGGTTGAAGCGTTGAACTTTTCAGTCCATGCAATATTTAACATTTTTATGAACCAGATTAGCCGTGAAGTGGATTATTTTTCGCCAGAAAGCACCCCTACGCTGCGTATGTTCTCGCTTTGAAACCTTTTTGTTACTTGAGTGGGTGACGTGACCTTTTCTTTTATGTATACATCGCCAATTTCCCTGATCATTACTTCATTGAGAGGTTTTCTTTTGTTTTATTACTGTTTCTGATTCACCAACTCTTTCAGCTCCACTGAGTAGTTCTTTTTTGTTTTCTTCGCTGAAAGGTTTGCAGGATATATAATTTTTGGTACTGTTTCTATACATTGTCCGTTTACTTTAACATTCGTGTTTTTTACGAACTGCATGTGCAAGAGATCGAGAAGACGACAGAGTTGAAACAAGAGCAATAGTCCCTATCAGCCAATGGAATTCGGTGTTGACAGAACTGCTGAAAAGATCAGACAATGACTTACGTCCAAAGTGCACTTTCGCTTCGCTTGCTCCTTCGTCGACGACAAGGTGGCGACGACGCCACGGTGTCGTCGTTGCCATCGTCTTGGACGCTTTCCCGAGCTTTCATCTGTACGTGGCGGCATCAGGCCTAACGTCTGACTTTCATATCCACCCTGTCAACTGCCAGGAAACAGGAGCAGAGCGCGCCGTTATTTCTTGTTTGTACAAAGGAGACCGCAACCACCACACCGCCAAAAGTTGGCGCCCTTGCTTTTTTTTTACCGAAGGTCAACACGCATTTGCAGTGAGAGGCCCTGTTTAGAAAACTGGAAAAATTATGTGTTTGCTTATTCAATGGTACAAAGTATAGGCAACTAAATACGAGAAGACACACTCGCCCGAGAAAAAAGAACCACTGCTGACATATATTTTGAATTCCTGTGGTGGCTTCACATTTCGTTCAGGTTATAGCCGTCAAACTTGTGCAGTGATTTAGTATTATCATTTTTTTTTGCACTCTCGTCTTCACATTACATATTCATTCTTTCTAGTGATCGCGTCGTAATTTCCATTTTCTTGCGTTTTATTGCATCGGTAGGTGAACGAAGACACGTTATTGCTTGTCCTTAAAAATTGAATGTCGCGGAGAAAGCGAGAATTTTTCAGATACAAATAACCAAGGTTTGTCACGCTCTCTTGGTTGTCACGATTGCATTTGTAGGTGTTTTGCTTAAGCGCATGTTGCATAATGCGTCTTTTGTTTTATTAAGCTAATTAAAGATTTGCATACTTCATCTTTTGCACGCAGTCGAAGATATCACCGTATGCATACGGAGACCTATAAGGACCGACAACGAGGTCATAAGAAAGACAGTAGGGGTCTTGTGGCAGAATAATTTTCCCATTAGCAGTTACGTACGTTGCCGGCGAATGAATTGACCACATGGCGGGCAATGATAAGTTTGGGCCTAAGTCTACTTACTCAAACACTCTATGTACTTGTCTTCAGATAGTTTCTCTACCAGTCACAGGCGTTGCGTATCTCCGAGAAACAGACAAATGAGATGAAGCATGGTTTCAATGTTAATCATATATCGGTATTCTGTTCGATAATATCGGGCATTAGGAGGCGGAAACATATGAAGAAAGTGGAATGATGAGTAGAAAATAAACTGTCACATTTAAAGCCGCTTGACCACGGGCTTCCTATGAGGGCTTCACGTGAGTGAGAAATTATGCTTGCTTTTCTCTTTAAGAGTCAGGCATTAACTTTCTTTACCGTGCACAACATACGGAATAAACAATAACATAAATGGTGATTGGACCTCATGTTATTATCTCTGCTATCGCAAATTGAGATTGCATTATGAAAAAAAAGCTACAAAAAAGAATTAGGTCAAATGCGTAAGGGGCACGCCATTTCTGTAAAGTGTGACTTTGAAGTATAAAGCGGTTAAAACACAAACAAAACTTAGTGCGTCATATACTTGCGAGTGTATAAGTTTTCGTGCAGCACAGACAATTCCGTGGCAGTGAGTTTCAAGGCAACAATGTCACTGCATGCAAGTGTCTGGCCACTCGGCACATCTTGAAATGTCACACGCATCCTTTACAGCCACTTGGGCATATTGAAACCACTATACGGAAAGAAACTACCTTTATATTTATCAAGACGGTCTACGATGTCTTTATGAGAGAGAACATGTTTGGGACAATCGTCAAAGAGGGAATCGACTTTGTGTTAACTGCCTCAGCTTATATTAAGCGCAGTTTGAGCTCCTGAGCAGGACAGTGAGAGATATTAGTTGGTATCATTCTACTAATACACAAGCCGTATGTTTGAAAGGATGGCGCGAACTAGCTGAGAGACCCAGTACACTGTCATTAAAATAACATTAGAAGGTCGTCATTGCTTGATGCTTTCACACGGCTGTATGACAGGTCATACATAGAAGAAAACTGGGACCAAAGAATCGACCGGAATTCAGATGCGTGTATTGAAAGCATTTTTGCACGTTTAAAAGATGGCTAAACTATACACTGAACTTGCTTACGCAACATCTGGTCGCTGATTAATAGCTTTTTTTCCCTCTTTTACCGCTCCACGTTATAAGTAATAAGCTAGGTTCAACCATGTTAATTCATTCTCTTTTCCGTTTTTTCGCTCTTTGGTGTCTGCTAGTTTATCTTTCCACAGGCACACACGGAGCACAGCAAGGCTCCCGAGATGAGAGTAAGTTGAGACACTATAGAAAATTGGCAAGGAGTGTATATAATAGGGGATGACTTAGGCATGCCACACCCTTCCTAAGTATCCACCGAAAGTTGGTGCAAGAAGAAAGGATGCGTCACGTGGAGGTGGCCTGAACTTACTAATTACACGCGACTGATTAATCGACATCCTTAGCTACACGCGTGGCTGCAACATCAATTGAACGTGCTTATAGTACACAAATGTGTCAAGTTTGAGAAGTAGAGAAACTGGCGAAAAGTTTACGATGTGCACAACTTTGTGAAAATGTATTCACAATATCAGAGAGTAAGAGTGGGATAATGGTTGCAAGATAATGAAGACTCAGTTAGTCCAACGATAACATCGTCTAAGAGGTGACGGTACTCAATTTAAGATAATTGACTTAACACCTCCAAGCCAGTGCATGTTCTGAATGCGTGAGTTTATTATTCTCGTTCCTAATTCGTAATATTTTTTGTTGCTACTATCTCCTTTTAAATATTAGTTTACAACTCTCAAAACTCATTGTTGTTATGTACCTGGGTCACTGATTAACTCCCACTCGCGCGAATGTTTCACTGCTTTCTTTTATTAGGCTGATATTTCAAGTTATCGCTTTATTTTTCATTAGCAGTCTCGTGGCTTATGCAAATATTAGCGGAGCGCTGCGACGAAGAAGCGAACTTTTCCCCGAGGGATTATGATTGCTCTTAGATTAAGAAAAGCGTCGTTGAGGAGAATATTAATAATGTTTGTATAACAGAATTATGGGAAGGTTAATTATTGCGGGAGCAAAGACTGTTGTCTCAAAGCCAGTTACACGAAAGCTATCTTACTTTACTTTTTTTTCACATCAGTGAGCACAATTCTGACGTTTTATGCACTGGGAGTGGGCGATGTTTTCAAATATAAGAGCTTGGTACATGCCACAAAGTTTGATTTGTTTTCACTTGGTTGTGTTCTTCAGTGCACGAGTGCATGCGGAGGCAGTCTAGATAAAACGCTAGTTTATTAGTTTATTTCGTGGCACATTACGGCAAAATATCACCCCTGATTTTTCAGTTAACCTTGGCAATAATGTTAGAATAACATGACCAAGCTGCAATTCAGCTGATATTCTGTAACTAAGACGCATGCCTTATATCAAATATAAAATAACTAACGAAGTTAGTTAATAAAAACAATTATTTTGCCTGTCATTGCCAAGTCATCTAAGCAATGCGAACCTTTCGAAAAGAGTAGCGTAGCTTTCGAGTGTTGTCGATAAAAATACCCTTTGCACTATCGAAAGCTGCGGTTCTGTAACGGGACACCTTGCAGTCGGAAGGCACACTACTTCACAAATGATTTATACCACTTTCTGAATCGAGTGGGGATGTTTTACCAGAAATAATCTGTTAGTTTAAAAGAAAATTGAATGGTATGCTTCAAGTTGGCATAGTCGCTCTAGTGTGGTGCTGCTGATAAGGAAGGCTCAGGTTTGATTGATGCCATGGGTTGATTCAATACAGTGAATTTCAATGTACCTAAGTTTAGAGGGTGGGTAATGAAATTCATGTACCAAAAATTAATCTGTTGCCCTCTACTAAGTAAAAATAACGAAATCAAATAATTTAGTAGTAAGGCGCATGCCGTCTGATATGCCGTGGCTTGTTAAATCACGAAGAAAAAAGATATATAACTCCAAAAGACACGTGGCGAATGAAATTAAAAGGGTGAACTTATTTCGCGATGCATTTGCCTCATCTAGGCACCTAAAACTATTCGCAATGCAAAAGATTGAAGTGCCCTGTGTGTGATGAATACGAAATATAAGTTCCAAGTTTACTTATGCCACTTAGGCTGGCTTTACTGTGCCGTATTTAGCTAACAACTTGGTATCGTTCTCCTGTGGTGTATAATAATGTACCACTTTTTCCTTTTTTTTTGTTCTTCCGATCCAGCTGTTGTCTTTCATGCACAATTCATGAACATCTTTTGCAGTTATGAATGTGGCGCTGGTGCCTTTACAGCATTCTCGCTTCTGTGGGCGCTCTCTCATATAGTGTGATGATGGAAAGGTGTGCTTCCGGGATTGAACGTAAGACCACTCAAACGCTCCTTGAGGCACCGCTTCACCTCAGCGGGCTTCAGAAATCAGACAGGATATGGAGCCTCAAACATTTCTCCAAGAAAGAGAGAAAAAAAAGAAAGAAAAAAAAGGAAGAAAAAATAGGACAAAGAAATGTACATGGAGCAGCTCCTTACAATGAAAATTTCATGACAATAAAACCTCGACGATGGAACTGACTTTGAAAAGACAGAAGCGTATCGGAGAGCAGAATGATAAGAAAAAAAAAAACGAAGGGGTGTACAGTTTGAAGCTGGATTGTTCTGTCGCTTCCACGAATTCGGTGAATAGAATCAGGACGAAGAGAAGCGAATAACTGCGAAGATCTTGTTTTGAAAAATTTTTTTTTAGAAAGGCTTGATTATGGTGGGTATCCTGCAATCCTATTGACCACCTAGCTCGTGCTATGCAATCTCGTTTTAAGTGCTTATCACGTTGACCCCAGGGTCAACTGATAGTCGATGTAATTCAAGTCCATCTGATTCAGAATGCCTCTGCTGTCTTCAGCAAATCTTATTGTTTTTCGTCCGAAACGAATGCGTAACGACGTCTGCATACTGAAGAGTCCGTCAAATGCATTCCACCCCTCCCACTTGCCTTTACTTTCCATTTTTATTGCTCTGTAAAGAACTTGGTTTTTGTTAAAGCTGTGAACTTTCTTTCAAGAAACCTTCCAGTTTGTTCACATTGTCGAGATCGATAGATGAGCACTAGTTTAATTCTGGTTCTTACACGCCGGAGTCTAGATACATTGCGATTTCAGAGCGGGCCCCCATCTGTCTCATTTAGAAAGGAGCTTGCACATTCAAGACATCCTTTACTATGAATGCGCTATAGATGAATATTTATTCTAAAAGGGCATTACTTGTAGGCTGTGCTTCCGACAGGAGGAAGCACATAATCGTGGTTTTCTGTCGCCGATGTGTCGTCGCGGATACGGTAGTTGAGCATACTAAGAGCAATAACTGCGAATTCCATGTACACCTCTCAAAAAACATGAGAGCACGTGAGTTCCAAGTGCGTCTGGCTTTTATGATTCTAGTGAAAGGCTCCACTGCTGAGTATTACTCCCCTAATCTACCTACTTGTCTGGAACATCACAACCTTGGGAAACATAACAAAATCACAGCATATCCACTAAGTGAGTGATAATTGGTGGGGCAAAGCGTTCATCAGTCCGTCCATGCTTCCGTCCGTCCGTTCGTTCCTGCTTCCGTCCATCCATGTGTCCACCCACACGCCCGTCCGTCCGTGCCTCCGTCCATGTGTCCGTCCATCTGTCTGACCATCCGTCAGTCCGTGCGTCCATCCGTGCATCTGTTCATCCGTCCGTTCTTCCGTCCATCCGTCCGTTCGTTCGTCTATCTGTCTGTCCGTCCATCCGCGCGTCTGTTCGTGCAGTCGTCCCTCTGTCTGTCCACCCATCCGTCCATCTGCATGTCCATTCGTCCATCCGTCCATCCGTCTGTCCGTATATCTAGTGAATACTCCAAGTACCGCCATAATACATCTTTTCATTATGTATTCATTTTAAACAAGTCCCGCCATCCATAGGACATTCTAAGGACCGCTCTTTCGGGTATGTACCACCAGTGGTTACGTGATACAACGAGGGACGCACAAGCCACGCCAAAAGGAGCTTCGACACCAAAACAATGGAATTATTGCAATAAAGAGCACAGTGCTATATTGCAAATGTCCCACGCAGTAGGTCTGCAGATTCTCTGTTCCACCGTTATAAAATTTTCAGTATTAAACATATGTACAACTTTCCACTAATTTATAACTACTTATTTGCAAAGAAACAATTTCAAACATTTATTAAAGATATGTCAAACATAAGTATACAACACACGGATTCACGGACCCGAAGTGCGGACAGGTGGCTCATTCCTCGCTCTCGGACGAATTATTTCCTACACTCCCTTAGATACAAAATACCCCCCTTATTTCATAAGTATGAAAGTAGTGACCCTAACTTGCTTGTGTTTTCAAAAAGAGAATTGCGTGAATTTTTTGTCGCATTTGCATAGTGTTCTTTGTAGTTTGTTTTTATTAGGTATAATGCGTAACCAGAATGAAATCATTCTGCTGGCGGATTTTCACTTTGTATCATAGTATTACAATTTATATCGCGCTCATGAGTATTGTTCATGAGTGAATATTCAGTTATTTAGTTTGCTCTATGTCTTCCTGTACCACTGCCCCATTTGTATAATACTCTTTTAACGTTCTTGTTCAATTTTCCGGCTATAAATGTAAAAGCTTGTATACCCTACTGCTGCCTTGTATGTGAGTGCTCAGGCATTGTCAAGTGGTTTTTTAAACCGCTTTTCGCCTGAGAGACCCCTAAATTGTTAAAGAGAACATGTTGGTAATAAATAAATATGAAATATGAAATCTCCTCTTGAGAGTATTGTAATTCTCCGGATTTCATAATCAGTCACGATCTGTAAGGCTTCCACTAAAGCATTCTTGCTGGCTGATTGTACATGATCCCCCAAAAGGTGCCGTCAAATATACGAAAAACTCGGAGCCCTTCCCGATAGAAAAAACTAGGGAAAGACAAGGTCGATATATGCCTGCCTGACCTATAAATATTTTTCTTTGTATAACATCGAAAAATGCTATCAGCTACCTTTCGCTATCATCTACGCCTGTAACTGGACCTTGTTCACGAGATAATTTTTCTAACATCATGTTCATGGTCTTAGCAGTGCAAAATTTCTGATGCTACATGCAGGCGTGTGCACGGTGAAGTTAAACAGTGAGATGTGACAACGTAACACGAAAAGCTGCCTCGATGAAACCCTGAGTGCCACTTGAGAAATGGCTGATCACCGACAAGTCCACAATCAAGAGAGCATCGATTATTGGAAAATGGTGCGTCGAAATAATCGCGTGAGCACATATTCGAAGACATAACTTGGGTACAGGTGCATATCTGTATACTTGCCTTGATTGGGTTTAGAGGGAACTATGTCGTCACTGCCGCCATAGTCTGTAACTCCTAGAAGGTCTGCCTAAGGTGAAAGAACGCCCGCTAGAAACTGTCTGTGTTAAGTGAAACACTCAATAAAATAACCTAATTATATGCACTAGCAGAATATGCAAAAAATAATCATTTTACGGCGACTTCCGCAATGTTCGTACACGCTGTTTATAGGATTGTTATTGCATGAGCTCACAACAACGAAAGAAGGACAAGAAAACGACGTCGTTCTGTCGTCGTTCTTAGCTCGTGCTATAACAATAGTTACGATTTACCAACTGGCCCAAACCATCACGCTGCTTATATCGCTACAAAAAGTCAACTTTTTGTGCTACAGGAAAATACTTATGAACACGGCACTATTAAGTCGATGAATAAAAAGGAAAGAAACAATGTGGGGATGATAATATGCCAATGTTACCGTGACTTGGTACCAAGAAAAACGAAATGCAGACCATGATATCCTTTATGTAGAGTGTGTGCTTTCTTTTTAATAAAATGTGATACGTTTTTCATTGTGCTGCCGCCCAAAGGCAACGAAAAGTGGGGCACTCGATTGAACATTTTTTTTCCCAAAAAGAGGCCTGTCTACGCTCACGAATTGTCTACTTTATCCAGACATCATCTTACGCGCAGCATTTGCTTTGTCCACACACGAAGTATTCTAATCCATGGCACTGTAGTTGGCTGTCACGAGCTCGACTAATGAGGGAGTTCCAGAATGTAGGCGTTGTTATTCAACAAAGATTTCCCTTGGGATATGGGATACATAAGCCGACTTCCATCAGCTGCTGGTTCAGTTGCTGCTGATTTCACTGGCGAAAACCCCCGAGGGCTTCACTAACGCCAGTCTTTCAAAGTGTTTGAATTGCATGCAATCTGTACTTCCGGTTTCCTTGTCTCGAAATGGAAATCCTTGAAGAAATAGCGGCCGAAATAAATGCGAACAAAAATCTTTACATCTGAAAGCAATTAGACGCTTTTCGAAAAAGGGCGCCCCTAGCACAGCGGACACGAACTACAGTCTGCCGCCATTGTGAGGGCACCGCAGCAGACGACGCAGGCTCTGTGTCCCAGCCACGCTGATGCGCGTTTCTTGCAGCGCACACAGACACCTCTTGCGTTCCTGCAGGACGCGGACCACGTCCGGAGGGCATGCCGATGAGAGTCTCTTGGAGGTCGGATCCATGCATTGTCAGTCATAACAAGCCAAACTGCTCGTTCAACCAGTTGAAGGGTACAAAATATTGCTTATTGTGCAGCGGAAGCAGCTCAAAAAACTTATCGTAAAGTACTAAGAGCTCGTTCAAGCTAGAAAGCGGTGCGATTGCAGCGAGTGATACGGACAGCACAAACATCACAGCCCTCACGCATTTGACGGTTCGCTTTCCATGACTTGAAGATGGCGCTAGCTAGCCCACGCTCATTTGCGAAGCGAAACTGAAAAAAAAAAGCGCATTGTCATGTGGCGTATTTATGAAAAGGATTTATTGTCAGAACGTCAAAACTCATGAGCGTTCCATGTACGTTTGCGTTTTAATGCAGAAGGTCAGTTTTGTTGTGGAAGCAAAAAAGAATAGTAAATTTTTTACAGCAAGTTTAATTCGAGACATCTCAAAATTTTTGCCATGCTCAGATTTCATTCAAAGTGTATGTGCTTTGCAAGCCCACCAGCTGCAATTCATTACATGTATTATGTACTCGTATATACTTTATTAAGACGTTAACTGGTGAGTATTAGTTAAGCAACAGCTACGTCATGAGGATTGATAAGTATTCTTACTGGCAAGCATTCAGTGGGTCCCATTACTCGACTGCCTGCACCGCAACGTGATGCGCCCGAGATCCCGCGTCCACTACTACGAAACGCAACCGCGTTATTCGTATGCTCTCTGCTTTCTATCTCCCTAACTTTTCATTTCCCATTCCCACTATCCAAGCTTAACATAGCAAACGAAACGCGTGTCTGGTTTGCCTTTTCTTCTTTCCTTCTTTCCTTCCTTCTTTCCTTCCTTCCTTCTAGACGTCCACATAATCTGTGAGTTCACATTAAAAAAACAAACATTTCTTTCTCTCCGCGAGAGTTATGGCTAATATTTTCCAATTTATATCTGAAACACCTGGTATGCATGTAAGTGATCTTCCAAATTCACTCATCTCGGTCCCCAGTGTAGGGTAGCATACCAGTCCTTCTAGACTGGTTAAAATACCTGCTTTTTTCCCCACCTGTTCCTTTTTTCCTTGATAAGGTAGCACTAACGATGACGAGACAGTGCTTTAATAAATTGATTGTGCTAGTTATTTTTCACCAGTGAATATATTGAAGCTCAGCGTAATTTGTCTGTCGGCGACAGAAATGATCGTCATCATGTGACACACTCTCTATACGTCGTCGTCTCTTTTTTTTTTTTGGTCCTCACTCCGAGAGCACGTGCACCAATTTCTGCAGCATAATTTTTAATAATTGCGATGAATCAGCGAAAAAAGTTGCAACGTAGGAGAGAAACTTTCAGCGAAAAAGTCTTTCATGAGGCGAACTTTCATCCAACGTACCCTCGGTCCAAAGGCAAGCGTCCGAACTATTCGAATATCCAGACACGCCTGGAAAGTATGGCAAGGCCTTGTATAGTATAGCAAGGGGGTGGAAAAGGAAGAGAACATGAGAAGGAGGGAGAAAAAAAAGGATGAAAGTAAATAGCAGCATACGTATAATGAGAGAGAGAAATCGAGAGAAATCCAGAAAGAAAAAGAGAGCGAAGCAAAGATAGAAAAAAGGACATAGATTGAGAGTTAGAGAGATAATTAATGATACAGAAAGATGGAAATGAACAGAGAGTTAGAGAGAGAATCAAATATACAGAAAGAAGGAAACAGACTAAGATTTGAACAAAAACAGAGATAGAAATGAGCAGGAAGCAAGCGAGAAATAGATATAATGGTTGATATGTGGGATTTAACGTCCCGAAACCACCAAATGATTATGAGAGATGCCGTAGTGGAGGGCTCCCGAAATTTCGACCACCTGGGTTTCTTTAACGTGCACCTAAATCTGAGCACACGGGCCTACAGCAATTCCGCCTCCATCGGAAACGCAGCCGCCGCAGCCGGGATTCGATCCCACGACCTGCGTGTCAGCAGCCGAGTACCTTAGCCACAAGACCACCGCGGCGGGAATACGAGAAATAGAGTAAGACAGAGGAGATAGCAATGGATGAAAGAAGAAGAAAGGTAGAAAGTGCAAGAGAAAAAAAGAAACAGATAGGAATAAATGCAAAAAAGAAAAAAGAACAAGACAGAAAATAGAGAGCAGGGATATATAGAGCAAAAAACGCTGAGAAAATAGGGAAAAACTTAAAAGCAAAAGCGAGGAATATACAGGGGCTCGTCACTTTCGCTGTCTTTTTATCATTGCGTGTCGAGCGCGAGCTACGTCATTTTTAACCAGAAGGATTTCTAGGCGTACTGCATGCTCTTTGCTATCTATCTATCTATCTATCTATCTATCTATCTATCTATCTATCTATCTATCTATCTATCTATCTATCTATCTATCTATCTATCTATCTATCTATCTATCTATCTACCCGCTTACCAGTGCGTCCTCTTGTGATCACCCCCTTAACTTGGCGTCAACCAAAATTGGTTTGGCAGGTTAAGATTATCTAACGAATATGACGCGCTAGTCACGACTTGCATAATGTCATGATCCCGTCGCGTACTTCGTCAAACGCTTCCCGTTAAACAGTGGCAAATACCCGCGGGTGGGTATGTGCCTCTGGTACGCGGGTATGTGCCACAGACTATTGAAACTTAGTATCTACCCGAGAATGGGGAGGACACACATGGGTAATATTAACGGGTAAGCGTTTAGAAAAAGGTGACATCGACAGCGTTGACCCAACGAATGCAAAGAATAAACATCAAGGTCCCATCAGGAATCAAACCCCAGTATTCTGTGTGGCAGTGAAGTGTTCTTCCACAGAGCCTCACCAGCTGTCGGAACTACTTTTCAAACAGATTGATCTTTGTGAAACATCAGTTGTGGTTGCAGCGCTGGCTATCCAATTTTGTGAACATTGCATAAGTACTACTATCATACAATCGTCACGTTGGTTAAAGTGCATTGTAGTTAGATGTTATCCGCTGAAGTTGATCTATCTATCAGTGTGAGGGCTACCATGGTCGTCAGCACCAATGCTTCATATTATCTTATTCCTTGTGATGTTGCTAATACTCATGTTCCTGTTGGCATCGTTGCGCAAGTGCCAACAACTGGTTATGTAAGCATCTGCAACTGTGCAACATATGTCTATGCATGCAATATTTGTACACATATTTAGCGTCCATTTCGTGACGTGTTGCTCAATAAAAAAATTGCAACATGGTCACCTTCCCTCTGCATGCTTCGCATAACGTCGATTCCCAAGGTACGTGGAATCTGCCAAACGTTTTTTCTTTTGTTGTGTCTGCTCTTATCAGACTGTCAATGCATTGTGATATGCAGAGTGACCCTTCTTGAGTTCCTCCGCGAGAGACTGTGCTATCCATGGCTACATTGTCTGGAGCTTGCGCTGACACATGAGCCGTGGACACACTTCTGGATTAGACCGAGGGTGTTATCGCACATATCCGGTATTTAGCCTCAATCACCGAGGAAACGCACTTTTGACTCGTTTGAAATACCTAATTCAGATGTTCATCCAGCACCAGCTCTACCAAATATAATTATTCTGCTATAGGGTCAGGAAACTGCGAAGGCACGGCAAGTACACACAAGTAAGGGATGAGGGCAAACTTGGTAACTAGGATTTTTCGACTGCTTGCACAGACGTAGCTGGGATACAAGCATCACAGAAACGCTTGCAACGCAGCGAAACGCCATACCTCAGCCGCTCGATTGAACGCTGACGCCAACAAAAGATGAGCGTTGGTTTACTATTACACAGAAGATCTTTTGCTCTTTAAGAGCCAGAGATTTTTTAATCTCTGGCTCTGTTTATGCAGTGCCTTCAAACAAAAATTGTCAGCCATTGTGAACGACTTACATAAAAAAACAAGCCGATTTGGAATCGGTTGTGGTATTACGTTTCAAGAAAGCACGAGCTCATTGGTTGCCTTTCTTTTTCCCGCAAACCGCTCGCTTCGGCCGCTAACGAGGCCGCGTTGTCGATGGCTCTTGGCTTATGTTTCATTAGATTGGCCACACAGTTTTCTATTACGCCGTCAATGCGAATATGACATAGTCATGGCAGTCTTCATTTTTGGTGGATTAGAATACCCCCAAGGAAGTTCCTGAACCCGCGCTGTTTGATAAAGTACATTGTGGATCTAATGTTAAGCTGCCCGGTCTGATCGCTCTACCTTACAGCGGCGCGCTTGCGTCGGAAAAGAAATCATGCTTCAAAAACGCAAGGGGTCGAAGTGAGAAACCAATAAACGGTGGTAAGAAACATGGGGAGAAGAGCGACTTGAAAGAGGAGAGGAGCTGAAGTTTCTTTAGTTACAGCTAGGCAGACACCACCGCCTGAAACGAGAACAGCCGCTAGGACCCCAAAGTGTCGAGCACTGGATTAAGTAAAGGCCGTGTAGCGAATAAACTTCCAAGGGAGGTGAAATGCGAAAGCGGACGTGCACATTTATGTGCACAGGCGCACTAGTAGGAAGAACAAAAGAGAACTAAAGTGGAGCCCTCTAATACGGTGAAATTCATACTTCGCGATGTGAATGTCAGACGTTGAAACACACAATAAACTTTCTGATTATTCATACTTAGATGAGATTATTAAAGTACCATTGATAACTAGAAGAAAACGCACAAGGTGAAACAAAAATAAAGAGGCTATAAATAAGAGGGCACGTTATCACAAAACATGCAGCTTTAGGCTGGAATGTACCATGCATGCCATATAGATAGATAGATAGATAGATAGATAGATAGATAGATAGATAGATAGATAGATAGATAGATAGATAGATAGATAGATAGATAGATAGATAGGTCGTCGGTTCGGTCCCTGTGACTTTTCGTCCGCTTCACTTCACATTTACATCACTATTACTTCAAATACAAATAACATCCTCTATATATTCTTTGGCTCTCTCGTCTGGTAGGTCTAAGCAACGTTGTGTTTAATGACAATGTAAAAAAATGAACCCTTGAAACTCCCTTTCCTTTGTCTATAGATATATAGATTCATAGATTGATAGAGCAGGATGGCGACTCTCACGGAAATGGCACCACGCCTGTCCACACTTTAAAAGGAAGCAATAGTTGTGGAAGGTCAAGATATAAAACAACACCACTTGAAAAAAAACAAAACCGAATGTCAGAGTTGTTCATCGCGAAACATGTGAAGACCAATAAAAATAAAAAAAAACAACTATGTTGCAACTACTACAGAGCAATAATAGAACGTCGAAAGAGTGGCAGGGAATAACGAGTTCCGAAAGGGACCTAGATTCTTGTGATGTGAGCTGTTTTAGTGAATAGATGCATGTATTAAAACAATGGTGTCGCCCAAAGAACGATCTAGTTACCGCAGGAATTACTATATAACACGGTGCCCATGACCCCCACCAGTGCATGTTTCTGATCAGTTTCATCGCAATAAACCCCACTTGCTGGCCGCCCCGTGGAATGTTTCAACATTTCTCGATTAGCTGCTGATTGCCTACCTGCCAGCATCAGTGGTTTCCCTCACGACGAATGCTGTAGCGACACGTGTTTGATCCCCGTATTCAAGAACGTCCCTTCACTCAACGCTTCACCTTCACTTAAGAAAGCCGATTGGAGCGCCGCCTCTAGGCAAGGAAAGTCACTGCATATCAGCAATAACCTGCTGCGATTCTTGAGTGGGGCAGCATCATTCTCAGCCGTGTGGTGGCGCAGTGCTCAACTCTGTCAAGTGAAGGGGGAAAGTCGAGTCGAGGAGCGTTTGTGAATACGAGGGTGAGTCACAGTGCGTCTGTGCTACGTGCGCTTTACCACCAGACACAATATAACCCGAGTGTTTCGAGCTTAGTAGAGCAATTTACGCACTCCATCACGCGGAGTTACGTGTGCTTATATGAAAACGATCTCATCTCACGCCTTTAGTGAAAAGCTCAAGGGGACATTTAACTACTGCTCCTGACGACCAATCAGCCGAGTTAGGTGAAACAAGAGCGTCGTTTCCCCACTTTTTTGGTGGTAAACATATGAATAAGACCAATAGTTTTGTGAACAAGTGGAGAACTGCTGGAGTTAACCGCAGCTCAGAGTTCCGAAAGCGATAAAACGCCTCCATTGACCGGTATTTTTGGCAGCGTTTTAGTTTTATCGTTGGATGCTCAACTGTTACAGTATCGATGAAACGACATGTCTCTCTGTGTGTGTGTCTGCGGGCTGAACTGGGGTGGCTTCTGAAAAGCTTACTGGCAGGCACAGATGTAATATTTCTAAGAGCATCTCTGTCTGTCCAATTTAATAGGTTTTCAAGGCCAATGAAACTGAAACTCGGCCGAGTTATTACCTTAATATATTCCATGAAAGGTGAGACATTCAATTTACAACCGGAAACTGTATTTCTATCCCTTGTTTTCATATTTTTCTCATCCTCAATCTAAGTTTGTCGGATCATGTGATGTCACCAAAATGACGGATGCATGCTGCTACGAAACTCGCTTTTTTTATGACGTTCGAAAGCTTGAAGTATCGTTTGAGCGATGAGAGAGAAAAAAAGAAGTAAAGTATTCAAGAAAAATTCACCATGCCGAACATCGTGACTGGTCATAGCGCGCAACTGCTATACATTCAATCTCAAACGAGACAGGGCTCTACTGAGGCACGTCTTGCAGCGCTGAGCCGCTGTAAGGAGCCGCCAACTTATGGTCGTAATATGTAGTTTCCTTTGATGCCGAAAGGGAGGTGCATTGGCGTGTTCAATTGTGCTGTTTTTTAAAACTTGGGGTCCCTCGACGCATGTCGCAATCTTGTGACCTTCAGTCATTGCCCAAAGCGGTGGCCGAACCACTGCCCTTGTCCATGACGAGCTACTGTGAACACAGAATAAGTGCAGCCAGACGGCAACCAATCTTACAAAGACGTCCAATCTGGCGCCATGAACGCGCCGCAATAATTTTGGCTGTTTTAATGAGCTTGGACGTCAATGGCGTAGCTGCGCAGTAAATTATCGGGACTTGAGAGCGCTTCGCAACTGGCAGTAACACTATTTCACGAATAATAATCAGCCCCTCCAGTGTTCTTTCTTATTCGCTATGACGTGCTATAATGTTGGGAGCGAATACGATCCTGTTCATTGTTTTTACGCATGTATACGCAAAAACAAGACTGAAATGGTCGCTTGCAATGCTTTTGACAAAGTTGCTGGATATTTGCAAAATAGGACTTAAGGCAAAAGCAGGATTCCATTCATCGTTCTGATGCAAGACATCTTGTTTCCCAATTTCGTTTCTTTTCATAGCTGACGTAGTGAATGTTCAATGCTCTGCGTATAGCCCGTAACTCTTGCATCGTGAAGCCACGCTATAACCGCGCACCCACGTAAACAAAAACAAAAAAAAAAGAAGGATAGAGATCCCGAAATTTCTGCAGAAGTACTGGGTAAGGCGCCGTACGCATCTTCAAGTGCAAGAAAATGAAAAAAAAGAAGACTCTTGTGTGGGACGAGAAAACTATAAAAGACTGCACTGTAAAAGACTTCATCGCTAATGCTTTTTATGATGGTTGTTATACTGAACGCACTGGACGGTCCGGTTTAATCGGGCTTGGTTTGGTCTGAGCGTCTATTTATGAATGTAGATATATAGATCTCTACGCCCACCTGTCCCAGTCAGCTTTTCCCGCTAATTCGCTCAAAACTTACAATAAATGTCTTGGTGCAGGATGGTGGGTTTCTGCGCAACTCAATAAAGGAACTGCTCGATTGCAGAAACGCTGAAACATTTTTTTATCACAGAGAAGGCGTTTCCTCGCGTCACCAGTTTAGCTAATCTATATAAATCACTTCGTTCGGGCTTTTTGGCTACTGGCGTAGAAGCACGACTGAGAAAAAGTGCGGGCAATATACTCTGAGCAGCTAAGCGTGGCGAGGGTTTCTTAATTACAGATAATTATTCAGCTCCCGCTCACAGGGACATGCCTGAGTGGAGCATAAACATCAACGCTTGCACACTATTGAGGAAAGAGAGAGTGCACCAAGTTCAGGGGCAGATCACGCTTGTACTGGAATTTTGTAGGGTGCCCAAGTTATTAAAGAACCGTGCCAAAAGCACCCCCCTCCCCCGTATCCCCCCTTGTTTGATCAACGACGCCATTGTCCTCCGCGAGCGAATAAACAAAGGTTGAAGAGTGGAGAAAGAAAGAAACAAGGAGCGCAATGTACACTGTAACCTGTACGCTTTGGAAGCATTTACTAATTACTCTTGCGTTTTGATCCCTTTAAACCTATTCCATGTTTGTAAACAGCCATAGGCGCCGTAGAAATGCTAAGGCACTTGTAGCGACGTCGGGGTGTGAAGGCTTTGCCTAGCTTAACGCTCGCCACCACCTTCTATGACCAGTTGACAACTAGCATAGCAGCTGGAAAGCTGCCTCCGAATACATCGCGCTAGAGAGCCTTCTGCGTGACGAGAGAGGCTCCCCGTAATAGAACCCTGTAACGTATACCTGCATAAGTTGCCAGAAACCTATTTAGGATACCTGACAGGGTCTTATCACAGCAGGAAAGAAGCTGGATGGTAGACTTGCCACAGTAACGAGCGATGACATAAAATTGGTGTGACAAGTAAATATAATAGTGTCGGCGCGACGGGTGAGCAATTCATATATACAGCAGCCGAAAGAAACATGCCAGCACAGTTGCATCGGCAAGTAACAGTACCATACTGTCGGTGCGTGGAGATAGCCGGCCCCTATAGAACTCGCAGTAAGTGTCCAAAGCACACAGGCATGGACACTTACTGCCTGTGTGGTATGGTAGCTCATGGTAGCCTAATATGGTAGCTTAATAGTAGCTCATGTAACTAATGTGTTAGCTCAACTAATGATAATGAAGCAGCGTTAGCTAACATATGCGAAGCCATGGATAATGTAGAATAACGTTTGCTAATGAGGGCTAATATAGACGAGTGTTGCCTAAATTGGCTATGCAACGTCTAGAGCCACTTAGATTTGCCGGAGGTTGGTTAAATATTGGAACTGAAAATAACGCTTGCACACTTTCTGACAAATCGGCGGAAGGTAGTTCTGCAATTATAAGTATTAGGTTAAACCAGAACTTTTTTCGATCTCACACAAAGGAAGCGAAAAGCATCCATCGGGGCGACCCTTTCATCACAGACGAGTCCCTGCTACGCCATGATGCACGTAGTGCTTACACTTCCGGAAGCAACTGGGGATTGGAAAGCTTGAGCTTCTATTTATGTGTTACTCAAGGCCAAGAGGGTAAACACGGTGCACCGATGGAGCGGAACCAATATCAATTTGGGAATACTAAGCCATCTGCACTTCTATGGCGTTTGTTCGGCACGTAATTGACCGCTAATGGGAAAGTGATTGGACCAGCACAACGGTCACCGACGATACTAGATTTGAAACAGAGAACTGTAAGTGATGGCAACGCTGCGAGACTTCGGGTAATATATACCCTGATACTGAAAAGGGAGTATATTCGGTAGAGCCTATTGCGCCGAAAGCGGTTTAATAGGGAAGACGGAGATGGCAAGCCAAATTTTCTGTATAGCAGACAGAAAGAATACCCCCCAAAAATTAGCTCCGTATCTGAATTTTAATCTGCGAATGTCGTCGAAAAACGACAGTCTTGCGTGTGCAGAGAGTGAACAAGACAATTATTTGATGTTCTGCACAAGAAAATAGGTGAATGATGTTCTGGAGGTGCTGCGTTAGAGTGCCTCGAGCGTGCAGCGGAGGCGAACGAATGCACCAAGTCACGTCACACGTGAGACATGAGTGCCATCTGGCAGTTTTCTAAGACAACAAAGCGCGTGGTTCTGAGACGGGTGTGCGCGCTCATCTCAGAGGTGATAAGATGTAGAATGCAAGGCCACGGGTAGGTGCCATCACCGTCTCGTCTTAACAAAGCGTTGGAAACACTCGCCTTTCTGTGCAAGCGTTGCATAGTCAGCGCAGCGTGATAAGCGCTACGGTCCTTAAAATTACTTATGTATACCTTTTCTAGTAAAAGACGCTCATGCAGAATGTACATGTTGATATCGTGCCCCAGGCATGTGCAAGAATTGCTTTTTATTTGACAATTGCACAAGCATGAACGCTCAACCTTGAGCAACTTTGGTGGGTGCTGCGGATGGGGTCAATCGTTTCAAATACCCGATGCCGTTAAGAGTGGACAAACAGAGAACTGTACAGACAGACAGACCAAAATTTTTGCATTGCAGGTCCCCAAGAAAGACTATCTTCTTTAATAAACCTGCTCAGTGTATATGTTGCCGAGAAATGCATTCAATATATTTCGCGCTTCTTAAATTCTCCGTAAATCACGACACAGCCTCTGCAGACAAAGGTTTTCTCTAAAGAATGAAGTTTGGATAAGACCAGATGGGGTGACCATGTCGTGTTAGGCCTACAAAAGGTATGTGTATTATTCTAATAAGCAGTGCTTGAATTATATCAGTTGATTGTTAAAAGTTGATGTTGACAGGCGTATTATGCTACGTCATAGATAATCATGATAGAAGTCAAGACCCCTTATACCAGCCTCCTCGGCGACGCAGCCGTGCATTAAATGGTTATTGGGAAGTGCATGCTATCATACCGTATACTGGCGGGAATTAAAGTAAACTTTAACGCTTCGGCATAACACTGTTTTACAATAAAAGCAGAAGTGCGTCACAAGATGGATCGGGTGTGTTATGGTCATGTATAACGTGTATACGCCTTTCGAATGATCAAACTTGCAGCCAGATTTCTCGCGTCTTGCAACTTTCTTTCAGCAGACAATTCACTGATATGCTAAGCCTAAAAACAAATAAGCCAATACTGCTTTAGCACCGCAGTGACCAACCCTCTCTGTCCCAACCCTCTCTGTCCTGAAGGGCTCACAAAGACCCATTTCCCCTAATATTGCTCATTACGAATTTAGCGCACTGCTGTAACTACAGAATTTTCATCATTATATATTTAGTATATGAGACGACCGCGCTTACATGTCGCCACTATAGACCTTTTTATTTATTTGTTTATTTTACCCTCAGGGTTCCCAGTACATTTCAGAGGGGAATGGCGATGCTAAAAAACAACAACAACATGAAGTTCACAACTGTTTAAGACTGGGCGGCTTAGCTTGCTATAATGGAAATGGTATAGAGCAATACGAAAAAAAAAACTGGCCGCAAGAGGACAGAGCTCCCAGCGCTCTGTCCTCTTGTGTCATTCCAATGAGCCGTTTCTTCATTCCCGTAATGCGATGTACTGTAGCTCAAGAACACCATCTGAATTTCATACAAATATAGCAAATGATTGAGACAGGAAGATTAATACTCTAAACAACTTAAAATATCTTAGAGGAAATGCTAAACAAAATTTTCTTTGCATTGCATGGCGAAGCTCACAATGGGTACAGAGAATGCGCGCGTGGCGCTCAGTATTATCGTATGCCTAGTCTTTGTAGACATGTTTTCTTTTTGCCTCACAAAAAAGGCTTTCTTTTTTTCGTAAGTCTGCACATAGGCGTAGTAAGTGAATTGAACATAGTAATTATAGTTTCGGAAGTTCTCCGCAGCCACACCGGTGGATCACAGAGAAAGTGGTTGTGGATGTGAGTGAGAGTGGGCAAGCTTAAAAAGTACATCAGCGATTCTCGAAACCGATCGGTCTTGTCGCGCCTATATCGGGAAACATTCTTTTGGGGGATCTGTAATTACAGCCTCCGGAATGCGATGCCTTCGCGAAGCTATCCTCGCAACTGAAATGCGATAATGTCATCCTGGAAAGCCCATTCTCCGAATCCCTGGTAACGCCTTCAGCAAACCGTAATTTAGAAAGATCGCATGTTTCAAACACGTGGAAGACTCTCGGAAGACGTATGCGTGCAGCAGCTCATTCCTGAGATGCGTAACACTTACAGAATGTCGTTTCCGGAAGGAGGTGATGGAATACACAATTATCTACTAAGAGAAGATGTATGCCCATTTATGAATGAAAGACACGAAATAATATCCACGTTTTGGCATTTTATACAGATCAATGTACATTTTTCTGACAGGAAATACGGCCATTACCACGATCACTCAAGTCACTCGAAGCAGGGAAGATGGTTGATTAGAATGAGCTCGTCTTTGAGCAGGTCGAGAACGCAATTCAATAGAATTTTGTGTTTCAGGATTTACCTGTGGCAAGCGGCTTTCCAACTTACGCCCGGAAAACATAAAGCAGCTTGTCAGTACGACATGCGCGCATATATGTTTCAAAGATATCAAGAAAAGAAGGCTATTAGAAAGACTACTTATTTTCGCAACAATGTTTCTTCAGCGAGCTACATTGCTTACATTTCATGAGCAGCTCTTGGTTCATTAAGAGAATGTTCAGCTTAACCTGATAGGTTCCAAAAATTTACAATTTATTTCTTCACAGGTTAGCCGAAATGAAAGAATATTTCAAGATATTTTTGCTGAAAGTATCGCTTACATTCTTAAGAACAACATGGAACAACTAAGAAATGCGTATATCAGTCTCATTAGAGTGGCGTAGAAGCAGCGAAATAAAGGTGGCCTAATGAAAACTAGCGCAGCGAAATAATTATTCTCTGATGACAAGAAATGGTCAAACGAACCTTACGGCATGCTTATAGATCCCCAATTCATGTTTGGTGAATAAATTTAGCTCAATCTTTATTGTTTAATCTGCGAACAGGCAGTGTCACCTAATAAATGATCTTACTCTTCTACCTCATTATTCCAAGTTAGGTGGAGCTGCTCGCTAAAAAGAAGAATGTTTTATAAACTGTTAGATGCCCCAACTTTGGTCTGCGTAGGGCTGAACAAACGTAACAAAAAATCGGAAGCAGGATATTCCCAGCCGGTTTCAGAAGCCCAACGTATGCACACAGATCAAGTCAAGAATTGAGAATCGAAGCCGCAGCTAAAAAAAATTGATGGTTATTCTTTTACAAAGGTAACCAGTTGGCCAGGCATCTCCCTCGGGAAGACTTCAAAGTGGTTTGCAATATAATGTGTTAGCTTGTTACGTGCAAAGTGCATAATTTGATAGAAGCCGTTTTCACACACACACACACACACACACACACACACACACACACACACACACACACACACACACACACACACACACACACACACACACACACACACACACACACACACACACACACACACACACACGCACACACACACACACACACACACACACACACACACACATACACACACACACACACACACACTTGCTATAGAAAAAAATATACACAGAATCATAGTTTACTCCCTAAAACATCCCATCGCTACCCAGGAAGACCCCGAAGAGCTGGTAAGGTTTTTTTATCACTGACGCTACTATTAGATTTATAATACAGGCTGATAAAGCCAGTAATTGGCGCTTTATTATGCCTCTAATAGATGTCAACTAGAGGGAGCATGCCAAGCTTTTTGTCGCAGTTAGGTGTAAGGAGGTAATTCTCTAACGCTTAGCTGTGCCAGATATTAGGGTGCCTCGTTTGTGCAGCATATAACACCTGAAGTGAACTTTTTGTTGTGGGTATTCTAACCCTCGTATTCAGAAACGCCGCTTGACTTGAACTTGACTTACCACCGACTTCAATGCAGCAGGAACGCTTTTCGAACGCGCTGTTTTAGTCTGTACCAGGGCAGCACAAACGCACAGACGCATTTCGAACGCACTGCATTGAACGCGTTTTCAAGTCAAGTTTAAGTCAAGAAGCGTTTTTGAATACGGGATAAGTTGATGTTGAAACCATGCGACTGCTTGTCTAAATTGTGCTTGAAATTAGCTGTCTCTGAATGAAAAATTGTGCAACAGAGACGAGTGCCTCCCCATTTTTATAACGTTTGCAGGACTGAGGCCACGTTTAGCCAGAAGTGACGAGCCGCATCACTGCCCAGGTTTGTCCGCTCTCTAAACAAAAGAGATTTTTACTGAGCTCACAGTAGTGCACACCAAACAGAACAGGGGATCTGTGGAAGCGTTCATGGCTGAAGTAAGGAATCGCCAAGCTCTCCTGCAAAATTCAAGCCCAATGCTAAATTAGCCGAAGTGAGTGGAAGATTGCTTCACTCGCGGAATTCTGGAACACCCTTCGTACGGCCTAACGCCTCTTCCAATTTTCGAATGTCTTAGTTCATGGTGAAAAAAAAAGTCGGAAGAATAAATGCATGCGAAATGATGTTCACGCAAGACCCGACCAAATCACCAGTACGAATCCCCAAGAGATTTTCTCACGCAGAATTATTGTGAATTCTGTGCACATCTGATTTTTAGACAGCGAAAGACAAATGCAAACAACACAGGGCACTCTAAAAAGAAAGTAAAAAAAAGAGGGAAAAAAAGGTTTAACGTAGTGTAAAACTAACGTTAACCCCGACGAGAGAAATGATGCCATACGAAGATGGTTTGCAAGACGAGCACCAGATCTTTGAATTTTTCAGAGGGAATCGAGAAGTCATGACAGACCGGTGAAAATTATCCACGCAGAGGAAACAAAAAGAAGGGTTAAAAATAATTTATGGAGTCATGACTTCAAATGAGGTCAGAACTATAGCACAAAGAGAGTTGAAAAAAAATTGAATTTCCCTTTCATCTTTGAATCCACAGCGGACTCTCAAGTATTCGCGCACCCTCGTGTGAACCAATCATGCACAAAGAACCGAGGGCTATCGACTGCGGGTGTGCTCGCTTTGCAAGCCTCAATATTCCAGTGGATTTTTAAGATGCAAAGCAGCTTATGGCGAAGCTCAATCCGGTTTGCGTAACCATCCTTCTGCACATGTGCAACAGCTGGCCCAAGCATTGCCAGAACGTGCTCACGTGCTAGCGCGTTCCGGCCTACGTAGGGGGCTGGGTAAAACGCTGTGGCCTCTCCCCCTTACACTCTCTCAGCAATCATAAGATGGCGTCGCGGAACGAGATTCGGCAGATGCGCATGTCATACGCCCTTAGAATGCTGCAAAATGTTATTTGCCCTTTCACCTCTGACCACATTTGTTTAGTTACACGCGCTGAAAGGACGTTTTCAGTGAACAAAATTAAACTGCTACGCTCCTCGACTGGCTACATTCTTGGAGACGACAGAAAACAGATTTAAGGCAAACGTATAGCGCGCGTTTTGCTCCGTTCTTAGCGATAGTGCCGATATCGCACACACTTTGAGCCACGTCTGCATATTGCGCCATGGAAACGGAAAAGAGCGTAACGGCAATAACAATTGTTCACAATGAAGAACGAAACACCTGACAAGGCGTAAGTTTTCTAATGGCGCAGCTGTTGACAATCCCTCCTGTATTTTCTATGCCTTGGGAGACCCACAGAAGAGTCTCATCTTGGGGTATTGCGTATAGCTTCACCTTTCAAGAATTGCGCATTTTATTCATAAGGTCATATCGGTCTTGCTAATTTTTCATACACGATAGATATATATATATATATATATATATATATATATATATATATATATATATATATATATATATATATATATATAGATAGATAGATAGATAGATAGATAGATAGATAGATAGATAGATAGATAGATAGATAGATAGATAGATAGATAGATAGATAGATAGATAGATAGATAGATAGATAAAATGCCTTTGAGGACAGTGAGGTCGGCCTGAGCTGGTGAGGTTTCTATACTTTTCCATACATATTTTCAAGTGAGAAACCAAGGAAGAGCACAAAGAGAAATCGTGATGACGATTTACTGTGGTATCTATTTGCCCCCTGGCAAATAGATATGGATGTGGGACACTAACATGTCCAGACATACAGACTGCGCGGCTGAAATTCCAGCTGCGAGATGTTCGACCCCTGTGACTACTCCGCGATCATCATCCTATAACAACGAGCAAGTAGACAAATAAGGGCTCATACGCGACTCTTCCAAGTACGTTCCCTTACGATGCGTAAAAAGCGAGAAGAAAATCCGACGAAGCATTCCTATTTGGTCCTCCTATGGCGACTGACCGATGGTCTCCAGAGAATTTCTCAGAATTTTACTAACAGCGCACTTTGTTTCCGGTTTTCACTTATTTTGTCTTCTCGTCTAGCCATCGCTCTTCTCTTCCGCTGAGAAGGAGGAAAATTCAACAGAAAATTCTTAAGAAAATCAGAGGCTAAGCTCTTGTCATCTTTCTTGCTGCCTTGCATTCCGTGCTCATTGTCCTCATTCTGAGAGGCTCTTAGAATGCAGATTAATCTGTTTAATTATGCTCGTGCATGCTTTTAGTTATTTTCTGTTATATTCGCTGTAATGTGACATAAGGTAGAAATTTGCAGGAATAAAATGGTATCACCTTGCACTTAATGGGATAAAATGAAGGTCATAAAAAGAGGCCTTTGTTCTGAAGTGTACGTGGATAAGTGGAAAGTTATTATGATGATGGAGATACAATCTATCGATAACTTTATTTTTTTAAAGCGCTTACAATTTTGTATAGTTTACGTCCAGTGATTTGCTTGGGTGCGCACTTGATAAGCTGAAATTAATACTCGCGCTACAATGATTATTGGCCGAATTTCACTTACGATAGTGCAGTAATAATACTTGGACTATGCTAGAGGTCATTCAGGGCTTGCTAGCTAGCAGCAATTGCTGAATCAGACAAAGGCGCTTTTTTGTTTGGGAAGTATGGCAATCACTATAAGAAACGAAGTGTTGTTCATGATACTACACGAGGATATTGAAAACAGTCAAGAGCTGTTTGCTCATTATTTTTGAATCGCAGTGACAGTTCAATAACCGTGGAGTTGTTGATTCAACACAGTTATATTTTTCTCAGCAATTCCCAGTTATTCAAGACACTGGCCATAGTTTACGTGCTTTCGTGGAAGCGAGTATACGAGTGGAATTTTAAGCTAAGTCAATGTCTTTGACAAGTTTATGCAGCAAGACTGAACAATATTGTTTTGATATTTTTTGTCTGTGTGAATTTGTTCACAGATGAAATGCTGCGAAGTATCAGACATGACATTTGCCATTAAACACACTGAAACAAATATTTTGCATTGTTTTTGCGCTTTTAGAACACTCTGGGTAAAATAATTATAATTGTCCAAGTGAATGCAACACTGTCTTACTGAAAAGTAAAGATATTTTGCGTAGCTGAGAACACTCACTACATCGAGCAGCGTGACAAGCACAGTGCCTCCGCCTAAAAGCCTGCTGGCGAAGTAAAAGTTTCCATACACTACATTCCCGATTCATGAATGTGCTCGTGTCGCTTTACTAAACGCAATGTTCCCTTGTTATTCATGTATAGCTTATATTCGTCCGCGTGTAAATATGCCTCCCCCCCCTTTTTTTATAACTCCCCTTTCACGTTTTCGCCAAATGGGGGCACAAAGAAAAGGCAGCAGTCGGGGTAAATTATCCGATACGTCGCACACTTCTTGGTGTACGGGCTGCAGACAATATTGCTCACTCTGCGTTTTCCGACGGGGACGTCTAGATGCCGCACTTGTGAATTAACGTATGGGCGCCAAGAAGTCAAGATCTGAAAGGGGTCCCCACAGCCAGAGAGATTGAAACTGATCCGGGCAGGAAGGTCTTTATGTTTCCTCCCTTGCGTTTAGACTGTCACTAAGAGTGGTGCTCCCGTTTATCACCGAAATGAAAGAAGCTGACTTCAGCTTCATCACAGACAGCAAGAGGCACTGCATAATTAACAGTGGATAATACGGATACATCTATAAGCTATAGTTTTATAAGATCACGCATTCACGTCAAGTAGTGAACCGAACCACGCGGACACTTTAAATATTTAGCTAAAAGGTGTAAAATTTTATTAGTTAAACCCACCACGTTGAGCTAGTAATTAGGGGGTCGAATGCTAACCCCAAGGTCATGGGATCAAACCTCGGCCACGGTGACCGAACTTTCTGTGGATGTCTGTGAACATGTGTCTGTGAAGGTGCTTCGAAGAAACCCCAGGTGGTCGATATTTCGGGAGCGGTGTCCCCTATAACCATAACGTGAATTTGGGACATTAAGCCCGAACGATTTGATTAACCATATCAGTTTGCCCATACGGCTGCTCACACGTGACCTGCTATACGCCGTATGTTTGCCTGATCAGCAGCCAGTATGTCACTCGGTAGGTACTTGCACACGATATGTGTTGCCAGGGTTATGCTGCATCACTAGCTTCGTTTTTGAAGTGAGCTTGCATGATGTGATTGCTATTGATAAAATACTTATACGTTGATCTGTAACGATACCATACCTATACGACAACGTAAAAAAAAAAGATGACGAATGACGTACATGTTACTACGAAAAAGTTACGTCGGCTGACATTCTCAAACACAAAAACATGGAGCTTCGCGACACCATTTTCACCCTTTTCGATGGAATAAAATTAAAAGGATACTATTAACGAAGCTTTTAATAATGTAGCCATCGCGAGTAACTGTATTTTTGATTTTCTGTTTCTTTCATGTTTTTTTTTCGTCTGTAGTTTTTTATGAACTTCACGGAAGACAGGATCGGTGATGCAGTGTCTCTAGAATTTCTCAATCACGCAATAAATATGAGACAAAGTAGCACCTACTGACGTACGCGATAACTCCTCGGCATTTTCTTAGCAGCCATTTATCACATACTATTACACGCGATGAAGGCGCAGCTATCTTTGTATCATTCTATGACGGCGGTATTCCGAATAGTCACATGAGGTTTTAGTACATTTCTGAAGGTGCCTGCTAAAAGTTTGCTGTTCTTGTAGATTTTTCGCGCTGTCCAAATTTTATCATTACAGCAGCTCTAAATTTTTGAAATGAAGCCCGAAATGCTAATAATAAACTTTGATGGTTTGTGTGCATGTTTCATTGTGGTTACTTCAATGATTACTGCCTTTTTCCTTTCAATTATGGCAGCCAAGATTCTAATTGTCATTTAGTAATTGCAGCTATCGTGCTCGACCGCTGGAACCTATTGAAAATCCCTTCAGTCAACGTAATGAAAGCTTTCACAAAAGAGGGTTGGGCACATTTTTGGTGGCGCACTTTTCCGGCTTTTAGCTATTTACAAAGTATATTTGAATGGTCACTGTATAAGGGAAGAAAATTCAGTGAATGAAAAACTCAAAAATTTCCTACGAGCGCCATCTGATTTCCGGATACTATGTAGTGACTCAATAGTTAGTGTGCGCTAGCACTACTGCGTGGATTTGGTTGCATAGCAGTTCAAATTCAACGTTTGGGCGAGATTCCTTAAAAACTTTGTCCTAAATTTAGTTTTTTTGCAGCCATTTGGCCTCAATTACCGCTCGCATAATGTGCATTTAATATTACCAAAGTCCGAATTTAACTAGAACACAAATTAAATTGCTAGCATTAGAATGATCACATGTGAGAAGATACAAAAGCATGGTTTTTGGAATAATTTTTAATAGGTTATAGAAGATATGACAAACACCTCCTCTGTGCTTGATTTCAACACAATGTTCAATAACCTCTCGAGTGAACAGGCATTCGTAATGCCGGGATGTGGGTGTGCAAGAATTGCCCCGAACGTGACTTGGTCTGCCACAAGATCGAATAGTCACTTTCTTAAACAGGATCTACTTTAGGATCTAAATAACCTTGTAATACTTTCGCGTGCTATTGTACAGCCTAATTATATAACATATTGCTATATAATTTAGTCACTTTGAGTCAACACACACTAGGATTAAATAAACACAGACATTAAAACTGACGTAGTGGTGTACGTAGCTCTACGCTTTCAAGTGGCAATGGTGTAACGGGAATACCAATAGCGTGTCATTGAGACCCATGTCGGCTGTTACACACTAAGCAAAAGTCTGGAGTGTTGTGTATTAGGCGATTCGTATTCATATTCGCCCATCGCTATCTCGTCCTTAGAGGAACCCTGACAAAGAAAGGCTTGTCCCTAAGCAGTTCAGTTTAACCATCGCTCGCGAGCTTGCTTGCAGGGCATGATCTAATGCGCACACTTGTGAAAGGAGATTGCAGCGAGAACTCGGAGGAGGCGGGAAGATTAGGATAGTTTCATTTGTCGGACGGAGGTTCCTTGGATTCACAAATGAAAATGAAGATATGCGGGGCTGCATAGGAGATGAGGAAGAAACTGAGCGCAGGAGAAGAAGCATGTAAGCACAGAACGATGATAAAAAGGCAAAGCGTGGCCCCTTAATGAGTGGCATGAAGCTTATCCTCATAAGCAAGCAGCGGCTTACAAATGAAGAGAGCGGGCCACGTTTGCAATCGGCTTATTTGCATACGTCGGATTAGGCTTTTCTCAGACCTTCACGTGCTCCATGCTGGGCCCTTATTATGCTGCTGCGGAGCAAAGACGTTCGGCGCTGATGCAAGATGAGATGAGCAGACTGGTAGTAGGGTTAGAGTAGAATGTAGTGTGAGATAGGCAACAATGAGTGTGAAGGTCAAATGGAAGGGCGACATGTTAGGCTAAGAAGCGTATAGCTTGAAAATGAAGATTCGAGGCAGCGGACAAAGCAGTGGGACAAAGCAGTGGCGTTTGTTTCATGTTGAACACCCCATCTGATGGGGTAATTTAGGTGTCATAATTACGCGCTATGTCCGCCAGCTTTTGGTTGTGCTGCCGAACTACTTTTTTATATTGGTTCTTGGCTAACTAACAGTGCCTGCCTTTCTTTTTTGAAACTTACAGCTGATAGCTGAAGACCTAAGCAAGTGGAGAAGTATGAAACATTAGAAATAAGGTAAATTAGAAAAGTTTTGACCTTGAGTGGCGGTCTGTGCTGGTTTGTGCACGTTCATAGAAAATGGTCATGCCCCTTAACGCTTAGCGCATAGGCTGCTTGAGTCACGTTGTCCTGGTGTTAGCACAGTTTCTCTTTCTTTATTTGACATCATCCTAACGGTTACACCCTTTTCATACGTCTCCGATTTGTGTTCAAGAGCAGCGTTATGTCCGTTGCACGAGCCCTCCAATCTCTTTTCTGAGCAGGTGCCGCTGTGGTCATAATCGCCAGAGTTGGTTAAGATTGCTAGCTAAGATTGTCCGCTTATGGTGAAGCCCACACGAGCATCTGACCGGAAGAACCCGTCACAGGTGCTGATTAGAAGTGCGCATCCACGTGGAAGGTTGCGCCGTGAAGCGGTGGAAGTCACGCGAAAGCAATGCACTTTAAACAAAGCCACGCTCGTGTGCCACGACTCCGCTCGGTCTCAGTGACTGCTGCTGTCGCTTGCAGAACAAATATGCTATAAATTACTGCTTATCATTTTCTGTGCCATGAATGATGTACGCGCATGCAGGTTTTGCGAAGGAATGGATCTGCAAATCTAACTGCGGTGCTGATGCAAGAAGTTCCTATAGTGAAAGTAGCGGATATTATTTTTGCAAACTGATGTATTGTATTCCTATAGAGGCCTCCTGACGAAAAAGTGGTCGGGACTACGTAAAGGTCGAGATAGCGAATAAATAAAGTGGTTGCTAGAATTGTTGAGGATTTGGTAAAAAAAAAAACAAAGCACGGGGCTTCATCTGAGCTGAAATGAAGTCGAAAGAGAGCGTGAAACGTGAGAATTTCTACTATTAGAGGTATTTGAGCGAGCTCGTCTTGGGCACAACTCTGCGTTCTTTTCATGCGCCCTGTTTTGTGTTTGAGCAGCACGCTACAAGTGTGAAGCTGCGACAGCTGTCAGGTTGCACTATCGTCCTGCGTGGGTTTCCTTTCGCGCGTCCTTTGAAAATGATGAATGCGCAGCATGTTTGCAGCTACTTACTATTCTTCGTGTGACATTGTGATTTGTTGCTGTCGCATTGATTGCGTCACTCTTGCCACGAAATTGGATTTTTTTGCATATATATGTATACAGTTTAATTGTGGCATTTTTTCTGACATTTGGGATTTATTTAATGTACTTCAGGCCAGGTGCATTCTGTCACCACTTTGCAAGAAGAATAGAATCATACAGAATGACTGAAGAGATCAATGATTTTCTGAGAAGGGCGTATTATTTCAGTTATAAATAGAAAATAAGCTACCAGTATTTTTCTCACAGAAGGGCACCAACGCATTGGTCTTGTGCTTCAGAGAGGCTGAAGACATTAAAATTATTATTAAAAATAATTAAAAAAAAGAAAATAACGACCCAGTTTGGTGCTCTTAGATTGTGCAAGCTGTGGTGAAAGCATAGCCAAGTACCTGCATATATTATCGGTTTGTTTTGGAATGTAGTTTTTGTGTTTGTATAGTATCACAAGTTTATGCATCTGTTGTTTTTAATAATGTCGCTCTCGCGTGACAATGTGAAACATATCCTCCACATGATAGTTTATATTACAAAAAAAAACGATAGGGAGGCGAGGTTAGCATGGATTATATTACAGGCTTGCCTCAGTCTCACTTGACGCTTATTACTACACTTCCGATAGAAATGGGCCTTTATGGGGATGTCGAATTTGAAATTGATTCAGCCATAGATCTATAGTTATATTTTTCGATAAGCTCCCCTCCCCTTCAGTGCACGCACAAGGTGCGATGCCTAGTTGCCTGAAAAAAGATAATCGTCATGTAACGCTTATGAATTTTGATTTATGTAATGTATAACAACACGTGATATTTCTGCATGCCTGTACTATATACATATAAAATGAGGCCCGACTGTGCGCATGTAGAAAAAAAAATATTGGTGCAACATTTTACGTTGGGGCTGAGATCTGCACAGTAAGCCTGGAGATTTCGTAAATTCACAGGCAGTAACTGTTTCGCAAAGTCAAAATGTATTGACACTGTACATAAATTTTTAAGTAATTTAATGATGGAGCTGATGTGGCGAAATTAACCAAGGCACCTGCGAAGCGTGCGGAAAATTTCATGTGATGCAGATAAGAGTGAACAATGGCCGCATCGTGGCTGTAACGACTTTCTTATTGCGTCCTTTATTACCAGGGCTTACGCTTGGTTCCCATTCAGGAGCCAGATAAGCTTGATCAATAGAGCGGCGGTAATCGGTACGCTGGTTCAATTAAACTACTTTGTTTTTGCGAGACTGATATCGGCATTAAAATTTCTGCGGTGCATTTTTCGCGAGTCTGTTTGTGGAGAAATTTCCCGTTATTGCTGTAAGTACATATTAGCAATATCGCCTGATAAAAAATGGTACGCTGCAAGTATTTTCACTGTTTCACGTGATAAAAAGATTGCATATGACACCGACTGACCACTCCCCATCCCCTTCAACTAAATACGTAAATAAATAAATAAAACAATTTAAGCAAGCAAGGAAAATTATGTGCTGTACGTTAGTAGTATGATTGTCTCTTTCATGAAACCCTCCTGGTGCATAATTTCAAGCGGATAATCAGAATAACTTACCACTTGTAAATAAACTATGTGTTCGACTGCTGTGTTCTTGCTCTCTCGCATGGAACGTGGAAGCATGCGTGTTCCAGGGGACTTTGAGAAATTCGGGCTGTACAGCGAATGCAAAGATTCGTTAGACGTGAATATTTAGCAAGAAGTTGTTGAACGTCGAGAATAGAGGAAGTAAATATCAACTTCGTACTGGTGATAACCATTGCGGGAAAAAAAACAAATAAAAAAGGACCACATTTGAAAAGTGTCGTTAACTTAGTACGAAAATATTGAGCCAATCTAAACGTAGCAAATGTCATTACAGAAGCCGCTCAACCAATGAAAAAAAAAACAGTTACAAAAACCAAATGGCAACATATCGACGGAGTGAATGATGGAGAGTGGGGCGAAGCATTCGTCCGTCCATTCATTCTTGCTTCCGTCCATCCATGCGTCCGTCTGTGTGACCGTCCATGCGTCCATCCGCACGTCCGTGCGTGCGTCTGTTCGTGCGTCCATCCCTGCGTTCATCCATGCATCCGCCCCTGCGTCCGATCATGCGTCCATCCATGCATCTGTCTGTGTGTCCGTTCGTCCATCTATTCTACACTCCAAGTACCACCATCTCGCATCTTTTCATCATATATTCCCCATATAGAAGCACCGCCATCCAGCGGACATTCCAAAGACTAAACGAGGAGTGGCACACGCACACTTTCTTATGGCTTGCGCTTCGGGTCGACTTCCCACCTTTAACCACCTCGAGTTCATGGTATATACTAGTTCACTGTATTCATGGCACTGCGGCTCAACGCTCGCTAAACTTTTCTAAAACACCCAGCGAGTATAACTTAGCAACCCTTTCTTGTCAGATAACGCTCAATGTACATGCCAATGGCTGATAATGGGGAATGAGAGACAGGAGCATTTGGCTTTTAGTTAACGCGCACGCTGCGAATTTTTTTTTTTATTGTTCAACAACGCACAGGAGAAATCTCCCACCGGCACCACCTTGGAGATCAAAAAGTAACACTTGTTACACACTACGACTACGACTAAGAGGGACGAACGGGTGCCGCTATAAGGAGCTTCGCCCCTACGATTCTTACTTCAGTTGTTGCATAGTGATCAGTGCCCTGCGCGTGATCTTGCCTGCTATTTCTTAGGCACCAAGTTACGCTACTTACTACCAGATGCACGGCTTAATTCAGCACCGCAAACACTTAACGTGCCTGCATTTTACTCAACGGCAGTAGCATTTTATCGACACGCGCAGCAAGTTTGTCCCGATGTGGACATTCTCGAAAGCCGCATTGTATATACAACGGCGGCTCTTCTGCTTCTTCTGGTTCCTCCAGCCCGTCTAGCACGATCGAGGCATGTTTCGTGGAGTGCTATAACGGCATCGTTTTCGCCTGGTCACCTCCGTGACTTTATGTGGCGTCTTCGATGGAGAGTACTCCCAACACGGGACAGACTGGAGAAGTGGGGCATGGTCCCATCTTCCACTTGTCCTAACTGCCCGTTACAGGAGTCTAACCAGCATATGCTGCAGCAATGTGTCATTGCAAAGGTGTTTTGGAAGCCAGTTAACACTAGTTTTTGTGGCTTAGGTGTTAATCACTTTGTAACATCTGGTTGCGGCCCGCGTAGTCGCTTTGCACGCCTTCTAATAGCTGCGGGAGCTTTTTGTTTGTGGCATAATAGATGCGAAGCTGTTGCGGCAGGTCATCGTCATCGTGCTCTCTTTCTGATTCTGGAACGCCTCTACTCTGAACTTTTATCGTTTCTGTCAGAGGAATTGTTCTTCGTGGGGAGGAAGAATTTCTGCGACAATGGTCGTGCCGCTTTGTGTTTGTAGTTGACAGACACGTTCAATTAGTCTTCCACCTGGCCTGGTTCCTATAGCCAGGTCACCTGTCAATGTCTGATAGGCATGTAATCAGTATGTGTTTACTATTTCTATGTGTTTGTGTATGTCCCATATGGGTGTGAGCTCTTCTATATATGCACTTCATTTTAACGCTGTAAGTTATAAAACTCTTATGAATATTTATACCTGTTGTATATATTTTCTAACATCTTCACCAAGTCTTGTAAATTCTGTACATATATCATCATGTACATTGTCCATATTGTGATTAGTGTATGTATGTAGCGTATGTAGTTATTAGTACCATGAACTAAGGACATCCTATGGACTTGGACACTTTTGTTCAAATGTGTAATGTATGTTGTACTTTGTCTTTTGTTTGTTATTGTGCCTGTCGTACAGACGCTTATTCCTTAGGTTTGTTGCGTCTTATGATAGAATAAACTTTTTCTAAACACAAAAGATTTGTGAAATTGGTCCCAGAAGTTGGAAATGCGACGTGAGGCTGCATGACCAGGTGGAAGCAAAAAGGCAACTTCCTTCTAATGAGAGAATCAATTGGTAAAAAATTAAAAAAGGCGCATGCAAACACTACATAGGAACGGGAAGAAATTCTTCGCAAATGACGTCTACTGATAGCTCAGTGTGTTTAAGCATATACGAAGATTGCACAATGAAACTCTCAGGATGTTTTGTGCGAGACAAGTACAACAATAATATTGCGTTACTGCAATCACTATGTGAAGCGTGACACTAAGCAAGGTTCCAAGAAACCTTTGACAGGCAGCTACAATGAATTTATCAATGAGTACAGCCTTCTACAGACTTTCTGAAATTGCCTCTTTCTCCATGTGGATGAGGAACTCTGTTCATATAGAAAGAGCTGCCAATATTGCAGTTTCTCTAAAGTTCTTGAGCAGCATGTTTTCTTAGTTTCTATGTGTGATTCACAGAAAATTGGCCCTTACTGATTTTGCAATAATCTAGAATTTAGCGATTGGCCCGAGCGAAGTTCACGATGTTGCACGAGCTTGAAAAAGCTGAGAGGTATTTTTGTAATGCTTTTGCTCGATTGCTTCCTTTATTGTTGTCATTTGTCACTATTGGAGACGCTTTGCGGAACTTCACTGGTGAACGTACACGACCGGAAGCAGACGAAAAAAAAAAAGGATTTTCATAGGCTCAGAATACGACCATGTTAGTTTAGCGGGAACAAGCAAGTTAACAATTTGGCAGTTATTATAAACCACATCTTTGTGACGTCCGAAATGTTTTTATTCATTTCAATTTACTGAGCCAAGTTGAATATATGGTAGGTGAAAAATACCTGGCTAGTAATTTTTTAGTATAAATTAGTGGCGGGACTGACATAGTACGACATCGTAAGTAGTTTCTTCAATAAACGCTGAATGAAATCGGCTGCTGTTTTAGCTTATTACTTTTCCAACAGGAACTTATCGGGAAAGGTAATAGATAATTATTCTTATGCTGACCTCCATTGGCAAAGCCCCCGTAGTCAGCATGTGCCAAAAGTTCATACCAGTGGAACTGGCAGCAGTGGCATCCTACAGTGCGTATGAACCACAAGAGACGGCGAGCAAAAATAAGGACAAGAAAGAAAATGCTGCCGTCATGATGAGTGAATCAGCCCACAGACGACGCAAACACAAGAACAAGTCGAAATCCAAGCATAAGCGGGACTCGAAAGGCAAGTCCGAGTGTAAAGATGTCCCATCCCCCACTTATGGTAGATAGTGAGCCATGGAACATCGCGGGATCATCTCGGGACTACTTCAGGCGTCGACTACATTTGCTATAGCATTGAATGAGTTGCTCGAAGACCATCTCAATAGCCCACCAGATAAATTCAGTTATAGCCACAGATGCTTCCGTTAATGCCGAGAAAGCAGGAGTGCGCATCTACTCAACAGCATTTGATTGGTCTTATTCACAGCGACTGTCCGATTTTATAGCAATATTTCAGGCAGCATTATTGGCAGTGATTCTGGCGAAACGCAAGCTACCAACATATATCTCTTTGGCTGTTATACTAACTGATTCTTTTGTCAGTTTGCACTGCTATGACAGCAACAAGAACATCACCTTGTTTATTAAAATTTCATTCTTATATACCTAGTCACGTTCGTGTTATCTGATTGGTTTGGGTGCCAGGTCACACTGGACTAATACTAAATGAAGCGGCGTACACACTGGCGGCAGAATCAATTCAGGGCCCCACCCTGAATATTCTAAGACCATGCTGCTTATATACAATCACGCGATTTCGGAATTTCTGTATATGCCAAGAACACACAAACTCTTCTGTTCTAAATGGCGCAGACTTTCAGCACCTTAAGTTTCAGTGGTACAGCGCTTGGTGTGCAACAAGACAATTCGAAGTGACACTCACTAAATTGCGATGCAGGATTCCACCTTTAAACTTTTATTTATACAGACCTGGCTTTGTTCCTTCTCCTCATTGTCACTGTTGCACAGAAACAGAAACTATAGAGCACTTTTTCACAGAATGCCACAGGTATCAAAATTTAAGGAAAAAATTTCTAATACCAGCTTCTCAAAAACACGGGCTTGAGCTTTCTGAAACGGTACTACTCTCCCTAGGGGCTTCGGAACTAGGTCATTGCAATAGGGACATATATGGAGCCATATATAACTATATACAATTATCAAATCGGCTACCATGCTAATCTCATAAGTACATACTCATTACTTATTTTCGTCTTTAGCCCATTTCATATATTTTACTGTATTTTATTTATTTTGTATCCCACTGCCACGCGATTCATGGCCGATGCCCTGTGGTGGGTTGAGCCATTCCTCTTGGGACCAACCAACCAACGCTCGTATAACGCACACTTAAGCTACGAGTATGAGCCCCCGCCTTTCTGTGAATTTGGAGACATTGCGAGCAGCTTTGGTACCGTTATGCTAGAAAAAGCAGTGCTTCAAGAGGCTACAGCTATGAGCGCTTTGTTTGAGAAGCGCGAATAAGTTTGGATAGAAAATTCTCATTTATTTGAGGTCGGGACCAGTTTAGTGGAATCAGTAGCACTAGCAGCACCAGCGCATTGACGTGGGCGTCCGCAAAAGAGTGTTTTCAACTATCATCGAAGAGCTGACTAAGAAGTGGTTGAACAGGACGCTAACAATTCTCTGTTTGACTGCGTCGTTGTGGCTACGAAGATGAAACAATCCAGTTATTTTGCTGAGGATTTGCCTTCTAAGATAGGCTCCATACGGATTTTGAATATACGGATTTTGAATACCTTTTACCCAAAAACGAGGAAACCGCAAGTGGACATGGAGGAGCCCTAATGTCGAAAATAAGAACGAAATAGACTTTATAATAAGAGCACACGCAGGCATCGTGCAGGATGTGGAAGTGGTTGGCAAGGTACGATGCAGTGACCATAGAATGGTACGGTCTAAAATTCGCCTAGACTTGAGGAAGGAACGACAGAAACTGATACGCAAGAAACCAATCAATGAGCTAGCACTGAGAGGGAAAGTACAGGAATTCAGAGTCTCGCTTCAGACCAGGTACTCGGCTCTTAGTGAGGAAAGCAACCTTAGCGTATATACAATGAATAATAATCTGACGAGTATCATAACGGAGTGTGCAGTGGAAGTTGGAGGCAGGGTAGTTAGACAGGTCACTGGCAAGCTTTCCCAGGAAACGAGGAATCTCATTAAGAAGCGTCAAAGAATGAAAGTCTCAAGTACAACAGACAAAATAGAACTGGCAGAGCTTTCAAAGTTGATTATTAGACGTAAGGTATGCGATGTGAGAAGGTATAACATGGAGAGAATCGAACACGCTCTGAAAAGCGGAGGAAGCGTTAAAGCAGTGAGGAGGAAACTTGGGATAGGCAAAAATCGGATTTATGCACTAAGAGACAAAGCAGGCCAAATAACTATTAATATGGATAGGATAGTTAAAATAGCGGAGGAGTTTTACAGAGATCTGTACAGTAGCCGGGACAACCACGACTTTAATACTATAAGAACTAGCAGTAACCCAGAGGACACCCCACCAGTAATGATAGAAGAAGTCAGAAAAGCTTTGGAGAGCATGCAAAGAAGCAAAGCTGCTGGTGAGCATCAGGTAACATCAGATCTGCTGAAAGGTGGAGGACAGATTGTGTTAGAAAAACTAGCCACCTTGTTTACGAGGTGTCTCCTGATGGAAAGAGTACCAGAGTCTTGAAGAACGCCATCATCACCTTAATACATAAGAAAGGAGATGACAAGGGCTTGAAGAATTACAGGCCTATCAGCTTGCTCTCTGTAGTATACAAGTTATTTACAAAGGTAATTGCAAACAGAGTAAAGAAAACATTAGAATTCAATCAACCAAAGGAACAAGCAGGATTTCGAACAGGCTACTCAACAATCGATCACATTCATACTATCAACCAGGTAATAGAGAAATCCTCAGAATATAACCAACCACTATACATAGCCTTCATAGATTATGAGAAGGCGTTTGATTCAGTAGAAATATCAGCCGTCATGCAGACACTGCGGAATCAGGGCGTAGATGAAGTAGATATTAACATTCTGGAAGAAATCTACAGGGGATCAACTGCTACCATAGTGCTTCATAAAGAAAGCAACAAAATACCGATCAAGAAGGGTGTAAGGCAGGCGGACACAATCTCCCCAATGCTATTTACCGCGTGCTTACAGGAGGTTTACAGAAGCCTAGAATGGGACCAGTTAAGTATAAGAGTTAATGGAGAGTACCTTAGTAACCTGCGCTTCGCCGATGACATTGCATTGCTGAGTAACTCAGGGGACAAATTGCAACTCATGATTACGGAGTTAGACAAGGAGAGCAGAAAGGTGGGTTTTAAAATTACTCTGCAGAAAACGAAAGTAATGTACAACAACCTTGGAAAAAAGCAGCGCTTCGAGATAGGTAATAGTGCACTTCAAGTTGTAAAAGACTATGTCTACTTAGGGCAGGTAATAACCGCGGAGCCGAACTATGAGCTTGAAGTAGCTAGAAGAATAAGAATGGGGTGGAGCACATTTGGCAAGCACTCTGAAATTATGACAGGTAGATTGCCACTATCCCTCAAGAGGAAGGTATATAACAGCTGTATCTTGCCGGTACTTAGCTACGGAGCAGAAACCTGGAGACTTACAAAGAGCGTTCAGCTTAAATTGAGGACGACGCAACGAACAAAGGAAAGAAAATTGGTAGGTGTAACCTTAAGAGACAAGAAGAGAGCAGAGTGGATTAGGGAACAAACGAGGGTTATGGATATCGTAGTTGATAGAAAGAAGAGGAAATGGACATGGGCCGGGCATGTAGCGCGTAGACAGGATAACCACTGGTCATTAGGGGTAACTAACTGGTTTCCAAGAGAAGGCAAGCGGGTTAGGGGGAGACAGAAGGTTAGGTGGGCAGATGAGATTAAGAAGTTTGCGGGTGTAAGTTGGCAGCAGCAAGCACAGGACCGGGTTAACTGGCGGAACATGGGAGAGGCCTTTGTCCTGCAGTGGACGTTGTCCGGCTGATGATGATGATGACAGGCTCCACTTGCACGCACGTGAGATTCATTGACCATTTGAGTTCTTCGACCTAACCCAGACTACTTTGTGCCTCCAAACTGACGTCTAATATGGAGAACCTGGCTGCAAAAGCTGGCTAGAATTCGAGTTCGGGCGAAAAGATCAGTCCTAAACACGACCATCGTTCGTTGGGCATCACGTAAGAAAGCGATCAGAAGACACTATGGAGCAGTGCGTTCGACAGATTACGGTGAATCTGTGACAAAGTGTGGCCGAAGTGGCAGACGAAGAGCCACAAAATATTGTTCAAGAACATGGCATCGATGCTCGGCATCTTTGGAGCAAAAAATGACCATGAAGCCTCACAGCAAGAGCTAGTGAAGATTTCAACAGAAGAAGGATCACTTGCGCCTGATGGCTGTCATCAGGGTAAGCAAACGACTGGCCAGGAGTGGTGTCAAGTGCTGGCTTCCTATAAGCACTTTATGAGACAGGAAGGCATGGTGAACAGAGACTGCAAGTGCACGTTGGTCCTCGCTGCTTGTTTAATGACCACTGGGTTTTGCTTGGCTACTGCTTTCTTCGAAAGTGCTGGTTTTCGGGTGGGCCTGCCACCTGACCAATCTCAAGGGAACGCACTGAACGGCAATTATGATGTGAACGTCAGTGCTGCCAACGCCATTGGTGAGCTTAAACTTGTTTACATTGTGAACAGAGCCGCGACCGTGACTAAACGACGACAAACCAGCTCAGAATCTACTCAAAGCAAATCGTTGTTCTTCAGTTTTGAAAACTATGCCGACAATAGCACAGACGCGGTAACTCAAGCTACACAATGGTCGTCATCGGTGGGCAAGAACGTGAGTTTTAAGCGACCGACTGCAACCAAAGAAGGCGTCACCAGAAGAATGAAGGGTGCTCCATCTTCCCCAGTACGCGAACCGATGCCTTCAGGGGATATGAATGGTGAAGACACCACAGTGGAACAGGATGATGTATTTTAGATGAAAAGTAGCCGTTTTTTAATTATTATAGTATAATATGCCAATGAACTAGGATAACAAACTATTTCTAAATTGAACATAACTAATTTTTATTTGCGAATAGACGCGTGTACAGAGAGGCAACAGTTTCCACACTATATTGGGATAAGGGCTATCCACTATTTCGTGTAGGCGTAGTATGAACTTAGCAGTAATGTATTTGCAATTTCGCGAATCGTAGCTGGTAAGATAATTCGAGCCAGACTATGAACCAGTGCTCCGACACGTTAGGGTTGGATCGACGTAACTATGCTACCACGAATACATATTTTATATTTAATGAAAGTGAAACAGAATAGTCCATGACCAAACTTCAGGGTGAGTTTTTCGACGAGAAGAATGCGGTTTCGCATATGCTACCATGATGGAGAGGTGGCGACCATTTCGCAATAGCATTTCATTAGGAAAGAGGTTGTGTAAATAGGTTGTATAATCTTGCTGTTATCCCGGTCATTCAATGTTGATATCTCCGTCTCTCGTCTACTAACTTTGTTGTACGGACAAACTTTTGGTAGTTTTCAAATCGAGCTACCCTTCTTTAATATGCGTAGTAACTGTTCCGTTTTGTGAGACCTACGTTTGAATAAGTTATAGAACTATGAAAACACCATATTAGGATAATAAACATGACAGTACATTAGTTTGAAGCAATGCAATAATGTGCACGAATAAACAGTAATTATGCTTGGAGGGCGTGCAAGCATTTACTTATTGCGCGAAAATGGCATCATTTCACAACCAACTTCCCAAATAAGCGATTACTGTTTAATTTTTTTATCACATTTGAAAAAGCGTGAAAAGACAAAATATTCATTTAAATACAACATTTATATATTCGTCGCATGGCAATATGGAAGCAGCATTATTGCAATGAAAATTACAGAGTCTGAAGTCGTGTTTTCTCACTCGAGTCACTGTCATCATAGGGACATTATATACTCACCTTAGGAATTCTTGAAATACGCGTTGACCTTCTTACAGCGAACTACAGCAAATTACCCTTCATTTTATGGCCACTTGTAGCTTTCACGACAGTGTTCCATGCATCCGACATGATCGAACTAAGACCAGTCGTGCATTTGTTCATATGCGAATATTTTTGTTGGGAAAAAAATGGTGCACGATTTTTTCTATAGCTTTGCGATGCTCTCAACTGCATTACATGCATTTTCCTTCATGACATTTCTCTCTTATGCGCATTGCCGTAGATCTCATCTGCCATTAAAACAGTCTACCCAGAGTTGATCGAACCAATAAGCTTGTAGATCATCTATTCCTACTGGGCAGAATTCGGAAACGCTTCTTTTCCATAAATTCTCACACAGCAGCTATTACCTGTGTCACCTTGAACGGCTGGTGGGCATGGGTGCCTGTGACAGAACGGTGAAGGCCAAAGGTAGTTGAATCTGAAATGAATCCGCTACAGAGAATTGATTGATTGATATGTGCGATTGAACATCTCAAAACCACCGTACGATTATAAGAAACGCTGTAGTGGAGGGTTCCAGAAATCTCGACCATCTGGGGTTCTTTAACGTGTACCCAAATATGAGAACACGGATGATACAAAAAAGGCTTGTGCAGGTGAACTTATGGCAGTCCCTCCATAATGATTACTTTCTTACAATATGTAGTCCAATTCCGTTTTGCTGAAACTCTGTGCGGATCACACTCACTAATAACCTTGAACCCCCGTTTGTATAACATAGGGCTTAAAGACTGCCAATGATTAAGCTCGAAAAAAAAGAGATTTAAATTGAACTGATGCACTGCTCCTGCCTTTCGGATGAAGACACCCAACAAAACTGCAAAGCATATATAATACGCATAATAGCCATCCCGTATTGAATTCACCTCAGGTGAAATAAATTTTATTCTATATAGCCCTGAGGCGTTCTCACAAATTCGGCGAGAATGTATTGTCTCACCGACCGATGTTGGCTGAGGCTAAAGGTCAGGTCATGGCACGTGCCACTATTTCTTTTTCGGGCCTCCGTTTTGTTAATTCTCACTTCGTAACAGTGGGACTATCAAGCACGAAACTATGCTGAATAAATGTAGGTGTTTGTGCACGTATGAATGAGAGAAGCCTGACTCGGCGTGGGCCATGCTCTTTGATAAAGCGTCTAATGAAAATGCGAGAAAAATAACTAAGCATGCATGCATTTGCGAACGGTACAATCGGGGGTATATCATAACGCATTGTGTGTAGCTTGTTTCTTTGTCGACATTTTTGCCGTGTTGGAGTGGGGATTTAGTTTGCCGGGAAGACATCTGCAGTAAAATATACTGACTGAAATAGTTGTGAAAATTTGTGAGCATGGGGCTATTACAATGTTTGAAATGCGAAACATTCTTTGCGTACTAAAAGTACTTTGACACACACACGCACACACACACACACACACACACACACACACACACGTCCGTCCGTGTCCGTCCGTCCGTAGATCCATCCATCCGCCCATCCGCCCGTCTGTCCGTCCGTCCATCCGTCCATCCATCCGTCCGTCCGTTCGTCCGTCCATCCCATTATCCATCCATCCATCCATAGACAGATGGGTGTACGGATAGATGGATGAACGCGTTAGTGTATGACAAGACGAGCTGTGTGGGTGATCATGTATTGTGCTGCCTTATATTTGATTACACATAAATTGATTGTTTACACATATGTTCTTGTTTTTTTGTTGTGCAGGTGTTCAGTTTTGGTTTCGGTTTTGTGGGGCATGATGGACGCCAACAAGGTCGGCCCTAAGGAGCTTCGCCCCTAAAATCTGGCATTGGCTGCGTTGACCTAACATAAGCATAGAATAAAAATATCATGGTTATATCATTGTCCCAGCACGAATCGAATCCCAGCAGTCTGCGTGGCAATAAACTATTCTACCACAGAGTCACGCCAGGTCTCGGAAGTACGTTACGAATAGACCGTAATGTTCGTGACACCTAGCTTCTGGTTGCAATGCTGGCTATCCAATCTCATAGACGGCACATGTGCACTGATTTCATACAGACGTCACGTCGGGTCAACAACAAGCGCCATCCACTGAAGCTCATTTATCTAGCAGTGTCCAGCGCCGCCATCCTCGTCGGCAGAAGCGCTACATATCAGCTTACCGCTTCTGGTATTGCCAATATCCATCTTGTTTTTGGCATAGTTACGCAACAGTAAACATGCGACTGTTTAACATACGTCTGTGCGTATAACATGGGCACATATTTTTAGCGTCATTTCGCAACGTAAGCTCAATTAAAAAATTAAAACACAGTCACGTTCCCTCCGCTTGTTTCGCATAACATCGATTCCCATGGTACGTTGGATCTGCTGAATTTTTGTGGTCTTCTAACCAAAAAAATTCATGCAAATTAGGTGACATGCATGTTGAAAATTATCATTGGGCAAAGATAAGTAATCGTGACTCTCGATATAAACTACAGTGTGATCCAGTTGCACAGTGATTTTGTTAGTGACAATACCAATCACTGCTTGATGAGATAAACATAAAAAAATGTGTATGTCACCGTGACAGGAGCCAATAAAATATCTCGTCCAATTTTCAATGGTTGTTTTTCACATGGGCAGCTTGCCATGGGCAGCTTGTCAGTCCAGATACACATGCCCGAAGTTTCAAATGGCTGACAGCTCTCCTAATTAACAGATTTACTGTAAGAATTCATTTCCTTAATGTAAGTACTGTAGCACTTTGTGGCACTAGTACTTGCAATTTGTGCGCGAAAAGTTCCATGGATGTTTGGAAAGAAAGAAATCCGGTATTCATTTTTATTTTGTATTATATATGCATGTTCTGTGGGTCTAGTATAAAACTTCCAAAGGCAACTCTAACCTTAAATCATGGCGACGATGACAAGGGTCAATAAAAAAGTAAAAGAGAGGAGCCTAACACAACACGAAGATCAAGACGTGGCATCGGCTCATACAATAAGCGTTCTTTCGCCTTCGTTCTGAGAAGTTTGGCCCTTGCTTGCGTGTGATATACGACCGGTGCATGTACATAGCGGTTTCACAAGAAGATTGCCGGGGACGCGTGGCTCAAACAAGGCGATTTCGTCATAAGCTGCTGACGTCGATGGACGAAGGCGGGGAGGTCGAGAAATGGCGCTCATGTTTGCGAAACATCACCCTGCATCTTCGTCAAAACACTGCCGAGCAATCACTTTGGGTTGTAATGGGCACAGTCGACACTGAAATTGAATGGATGAGTGCGCGAGGTTGGGGCACAACTTTAGCCACGCAATTCGCCTGCCCTGTGTAGTAACACCGCGTGTCATGCTATGGCAGCGAAGAGGTGGATGACGGAGTAGAGTGTTACGTCATGCGAAGTGCTATATTTTGCCTGTATGTTTAGCATTGTCTTTACGTATTGCTTCGCAATGTCCTCGTATAGCTGTGGTGCAGGCAGCTTGGTTCACCGGGGTTGTAATTTTGTGAGGGTTTCGATTAAAGTATAGTTTATGTGGTCTCTTTTGTCAGAAGCAATACCAGGATATTGCTTTAGCGTTACTTATTGCAGCAATGCAATTACTGGGAACAGATAAACTGTCGTCGCCGCAGCGCGACATGGATTCAGTGACACCTGTATAGGGCGTACCGGTAGAAGCAGTGCTATGTGAATAAAAGGCTGACTTCTCGGGTAAAGAGTGTTAATGGGGCTCTAGGGGTCAGTGAAATATCAGAGCATTACTTGTTTCATATCACAATTCTGCTGTCACCAATATGTTATGGCAATAAAAAAACAAAAGAAGGAGAATTTTCAGAGCATTTTTTTTCTACACCCAACAATGAATGGAACAAACAAGCATGATAGCCAAGAGATGTGCAGAGAAACGCATTATTCTAAAGTCGAAGCTTCGTTTTCTGCCAGTGGCAAGCTATCTTTTCGTCCGCTTTATCTTCTTCTCATATACATCATAAATACTACAAACAAAATCTCCTATACATTTATTGGCATTCGTATCTGTTGGTACTAATGAATGTTAAGGCAGAAAAAAAACGGTACGCAAATGACGTTATCATCATAGTAGGTTAATCACTGTAGATATATAGTTTGATAAGTGATACTTCAGAAGGTTGAGTAGAAGGAAGAAGGTGAAAAAGGCGCAGAACATGCAAGGCTCGACCACTCCCCGCAGTGACATGAGCCACAAGCGAAGGTGAACAAGAACAAATATAAGAAGGACCCGTAGAAAAGATACGACCAAGGATGTTCAATTTTGAAACCTCCTTGGATACGACAAAATTCATTCGGCTCCAGCGAACACCATGTAAAAGCTCGGCAACATTTCATGGCAACGATAAATTGAGTGATACACTCTGCGACAAGTAGTAATATAGAATTGGAGCACCCCATTGTTCCAAATATGCATGGCACTAATGTGTCTACCATATGTGGCTTGAAAGGCCTGTATACTCGCAAGTTATATCAGCTCAGCACATGAAAATAAATATACTTTTCCGATGGTTGCATTTGAACTTTGGGTTTCAATGTATAATTGCGATATTTTAAACTTGATGCCACAGCTCATTAGTGTGGTGGTGTAGAACACATATAGATATATCCATCTTGCAAGCAAGCGCGTTCAGATGTTAGGCGGGTGTATCCGCATAGACGATGGCTTCCTCAGAAAGTATCTCCGTACAGGCTAGCAGGTTGGGACGCATGGCTTGTTTTTACAGTAATGAAATAAGTGTCATTGAGTTGGCGTTCCGTCCAGTGTTAGTGCAGATGAGTACTGTTAAGTAAAGTCAGCAAATATCCTGTAGCATTGGAATCCGTGATAAGCGAATCATGCATCACGAAGTTTGCTTTTGGCACTTTAAAATGAGAATAGTCTAACGAGGTGGATGGATGGATCCAGAATGCGTATTTAAACATTTTATATTCATTCAGGTATTCAGAAAGTACGCTATTGCGAGAACTGGCCGTTCATAGTTTTGTAACGAACTGGTCGTTTATAGTTGTGCAACTACTAGCACCAGAAGTGGTAGGCTGAAATGTTCTAACATTCTAACCACGATGAAACATCTAACCACGATGTTGGTTGAGCGAAGCGTAGTGCTGAAGCGTATGCAATTTGTTTTTGGCTTTAAGGCAAGTGTTATGAGGTAGATCAACGTTAAGCGCAGTAGATGCGTGCACATCATGAAATGACCAGGAACGTCCACTACACTGGTGTCTGCTGGAGAGTACAGCGAGTAACCTATGGTCTGGCATTGCCTAAGAACTCACGTTAGAGCTCAGACGTCGCTATTATCAAAGGGAAGTGCGCTTCACGGTGTCACAATGTGAATGGCTCACTTAAGTTTCGTTAGTGGATTCCCCTTGGGTCGAGCAACGCGTGAATACGGCTTACTGAATCGCAGTAATACATGGGTAATGCTTGTTAGACTGCTATAAGTGGAGTCAACATTGGAACTACAATTCGGGTTGACCCGCCATGACCTCTGTGTCATACGTTTGCATGCGTAGTTATTTTGCTTCTTTCGTTATAAGATTAGGTAGACAGCACTGCAGCCCTAATTGAAGTCACAACGACCTTACGCCTGCACAGTGTCTTTTTCCAAAGCAGTATCTAGACCTTGTGGTCAGTTTTGTATGTGCGTGTGTGTCGGTGTTTTTCTCTTATTTATTTTTTAACTCTCCCTTTCTCTTTCAACCTCCTATTCCCCAACCTCAGTGTAGGGTAGCATACCGGATACTAGCATCTGGTTAACCTCCCTACCTTCCCTTTTTCTCGTTTCTCTCTCTTTTGTGGTCAGTACCTGATAGCCACGCAGAACACTTAGGTTCTACCCTTGCTCAGATCATGATTTATATCTTTGCGTTCATAAATCTATGCTGCCACCTGTCCTTTTCCGAGAACGACTGCCTTTTTCCAGGGAAGATACAAACTGTCCATCACCTGTGGCGCATAATTGCGTACCATGGCCCGTGGTATACGGCTACGTGCGTCGGGAGTGTACCTGCTCACGACATGAATAACGGGGCAGTCATATTCCTCATACCTCGTAAGTGTCATACCAGTTTTGGTCTACACCAAGTTAAAGAGGTGATCACGATAGCGTGAAAACGTAGTGACTAGATAGATGGATAGATAGATAGGATAGATACATGGAGAGGATAGATAGATAGATAGATAGATAGATAGATAGATAGATAGATAGATAGATAGATAGATAGATAGATAGATAGATAGATAGATAGATAGATAGATAGATAGATAGAAAGGCTGCAAGTGCCTGTAGTTTGCTATAGGTACTTTTCATACATGCTTCTTCAGGGCTTATTATGAGCGCTACTGCACGTGGTAAATAAAACCCCTGAGCCACATACATTTTCACAAAAAAACGTCAAAAGATAGATGGCAGATACGTGATGTCCACGGCAGCCAATGATTCGACCTCCTACACAAGATTCTCAAAAAAAAAAACAGTCACTCTCTGTCTTGTAGCCGGTACTACAATAATATACGTTTGTAGACAGAGCTGGAGAATAAATTCGAATGTGTGTCATAAAGAAAGCACTTCTGAAATGACGAGAAATCAATGCCGGTCTACGATTTATGCCGCATACGGTTCCTGGGAGGACGCTGCACCATAAAAAGAGAAAATATTTCTCTGATAAATCAACAAGCGTTTTCCTGAATATTGGTTATATCTGGTCCTACTAGTTCTGCTTGCTTCATTGTTTATAATGATGATGCGCCTTTAAGTTATGCAAATGCCAATGTGTCACTCGTGCCTGTATTCCAACATAGCAAGGACTGGAAAGTAACTGTACACTATTTATCTCATCTTTGTAAATGATAATGAGAGGCTGGTTAAATGGTTTTAGTGTACAGTGAATGCGCACTCGCTGTTATTATTAATTGGGTTCACTTACTGAAAGTTTGAAACAGATAACAAAAGGAAATGATCTCGTTATACGGTCCTTCAAACAGACCGGGATGATATGCAGTCGTGGCCGGATGACCACACTTTTACCGGGCTCAGCCTGGCTGAATGGCCTTCCGAGTGCCTCATTACGCGCAGTGAATAGTCTGTCCGGTGGATGTGTGTAATGAACTCACTGATAGAGGGTTTTGCACCGAGACAAGCCACGCTTTTTGCGCTTCTTATTTACGAATCTCGATAAAGTACTTGAAGAACGAACAGCTCATCGTCTGTCCTAAAAAGAACAATTCAACCAGTCGACCTCTCGAACCAGTCGTGAGCGAGGAGTGAGCTCTGATCGTTCATAACTGTGAAGCAAATCTGGTTCATTTCGCAAGAGCGATGGAATCGAGCTGTTGATGTCGATAGTTACGGGTGAAGATGATGTAGGAGACACCGCTTCGTTATTTCGGCGCTGAGAAATTAGATGGGGCCGCACTCGAAACAGCGAGCACTTGGGTGAGGTCGGGTATGGCATCTGTCAGTTGCAAATGATCGTGAACGTGGCCACCTCTGGATATGAAGAGCCTTCGCGTTCGCGCAGAAACTCATCCTCGCCGGTGAACTCGTGAAGTTTTCAGTTTGTTTCCAGATTTCTGCGAGCAATGGATGTGTTCAAACGGCCAGAGCAGATGAACAATTTTGGAGCTAGTCAAGTAATTTGTATTAAGGAAGTGAAGCACAAAGGGTATTTATTAAACTGTGGCAGGCATATAGATTTTTTTTTATGGGAATAAAGCATGGAAAGCACAAGTGTGGTATGTTTTGTTATACTTTATTCAGGTCCTGTGCAGACTTTTTCCTATTTTCACATGTATCATAATGAGTAATACTCATGCATTAAGATCATTGATATCACAATTTCTATGCAATCATTCCATGGTTCGGGCCGCGTTTATGATAGCGGGGGCTTCCGCTTAAGATCAAGTCTGATTATACAGGGTGTACCACGTAGCTTTAGTCAGAGTTTAAAAATATGCCGGAACTTGTAATCACGACGCGACCAAACGCATGTTGCTCACCGTTGCCTGCAGTTAGTCAGAATATTTTTTGTGTTCTCAAATATTGTTTAATTATATATTTTTAATTAACTAACTCTTCAAGGAACAGAGATGGATAAAATTTCAATGAGAAAGTTGTAGATCAGTTAGCAAAACGTCCTATTAGACAGTTTTGAACTTTATATCTGTTAGGTGTTAGTATTTTTTGGCTAATTAGAAATGCCCGCGAAATAAAAAAAAACCACATGACAAACCCACGCTTTCGCCAGTGCTCGCAATGATAATATAGTGCTCCCTTACGTTCCGCGTACGAACGACCATAGCGTTTGCCCCATTGTGCTGCCTCTGCAGGACCGCAACGATGGTGGTGGCTTTACGATGATCATGTTTTACTATCGGCCACAAAAGCAATAACCACTGTGACTGCTTATCGCTGTCATGAACCGGTGCGAGGGAAGCGTGTCGTTCATATGCGGAACGTTAGGGAGCACTAGAATCATCGTGCGCATTGACGCGTGAGTGGGTTGGTCACGTAATATTTTTTTGTATTTCACGGGCATTCGCAATCAGCAGAAAAAGCCTAATACCTAACAGATACAAAGTTCAAAATTGTCTAATCGGACGTTTTGCAAACAGATGTACAACTTTCTCTATGAAATTTTTATTTATCTTCGTTTCTTGAAAAGTTAGTTAATAAACATACCTAATTAAACAATATTTGAGAACCAGTCTGACCTACTACAGGCACCGGTGAGTAACATGCATTTGGTCGCGTGATAATTACGTGTTCCGGCATATTTTTAAACTCTGGCTATGGTTACGTGGGATACCCAGTGCACGTTTATATATGTGAATATTAGTCAATATTTTTATTATATACTTATATATCTATATTATCAACGATTGTAATACAACTGGAATAATTCATAATAATAACCTCTACAGTGCGAAGTTTCGGGACGAGAAAAGCGAAAGGGGAAATTAAAGATGGGTTTAGCATAGGGTGTACGCCACATATTCAAAAAACGACTTCATTTCACTTCGGGTCTCCGTAGCCAGTGCCCCAGACACACTATGTTTTTTTTTGAATTACCTCAATCTGTAGAAAATCAAACAGTTGGAGCGGGCCAATGGACCTTAAGGACCTAAGTTTACGTCAAATTGTATAGCGCTTGTTTTGCGCCTCCTTTTCTGCATGTACTCTACAATTCGCCAAGGCAGTGAGTGATTCACTGTAGTGGGTTAGGCGCTCGATCGAGCAGCGCACATAGCTGGGCACGAGGCAACTCGCGCAGAAGAAGAAGAGAGCAACCATAAGACAGGCACGTCTCTCGTAGCTCTAGAAATTACCGCTGGACGTGTACCGTCATGGATACGCAGAGCACTACAGGCACCTCGAGGCTGAAGAGGAGCAAAAGCAGTTTCGACGACCTGCCAGTGAGGCGGATTCTACGGGAAGGCCGTCGACGAAAAACGGACGAAGGGACGTACCAGGAGCTGCTTGTCTTCGACAGATCGCACGCGGGTCACTTCGTGCGCTACGCGTCGTTCGTGCTCGGCGTAGGCGTGACCATGTCAGCGGCGCTGATCACCCCTCCTGTCCTGCTCATCGCTCGCTTCAGGGCCTGCGAACACGGCTGCCAGTCGCTCGCCGAGGACCTGGCTCGGTCGGTCAGCCACAAAGTCCACCCTTGCGATGACTTTTACAAGTGAGTCGCCTGTTTCGCTCCATCAAGCGTGGTTTATGGACTTTGCGAGTGCTACGTTAGTCATGGCTACGCACTGAAAGAAGTGTTGCGTAACCATTTTCCTAGCATCGCTGAAGTATGCATGAACAAACTCCAGTTTCGATTGGTCAGCTTAAGTCACCAAACTCACTGGTGAGCCGACTCATTCGGACTCACTCAGACCGTGAGTGAGTCCACATCAAGCCGTGAGTCTGAGTCCGAGTTAGACTGGATGAGTAACCTTTTGGTTAGTTAGGTTTTGAAAAAAAATTCCTGATTGTAAGTTTGAGTGAGTTAGGCTCAGGAAACATTTCGTGAGTCTGAGACCGAGTGAGTCCGAAGCGCTAAATACATTTCATTAGTGAGTCTGAGTGAGGTCCCCAAGTTTTGATGAACGCGTCAGTGTTTATAGTTATACAAATTGGCAAGAAATGACTCAGAAGGAAGAAAGTCAATGGAGCCCCGATAAGGGGCTTGCGTTCAACACGTCCAACGCTGGCCCTGTTTGTTCTTATTTGCCCGAGAGGAAAATTGGGGTCAAATAAAGCGGATTGTTTCCGTCGTTGGATTTTACTGCATCACCACGACTGAACAAAAGTCGGGAATTAGTCTATACGCGACCATGAGTATTGTCTCCTGTCCCATGATGCACTTGAGGAAAAGGTTCCCATGACGCACTTGAGACACTTTCAAAAATTTTTTCTTGTTAAAAGGGTGACATTAAAAATTTTTACTTGTTAAAAGGGTGACATTGAGGGCAGGAGAAGACATTAATACTGACAGGGGACGGGGAACTGCATCGTGTCGAAACAAAAGGATTTAAACGCTAGAGACATTTAGTCATATTCATGAAAGAAACTAGACGTACGATGCGTGGAATCACAACGTATTCGAGTTCCTTCGCTCTATACCACAATGAAATTTTTCTGACAATATTTAACCTTTAAATCATACACAAATTTTGAGCAAACTAAGAGACTAGCTTCTAGTCGAGCTATGACTTTGTGCGCATTCTAAACTCGCTCATATAATCTAAGTATGCCTGAACTTATGCACGAAGCTTTCCACATACATTCAGAAGCAATATCATTGGAACTAAAGATCATAGTCGAAACCTCACAAAATTTCCAAGATCCGCTACTGTTGTAGTAGGAAACCCGGCTAAGCACTCTCAGTCGGGACCCAAAATAAAGTAAAGAAGGATTTAAAATGAGAATTTCGTATATAAACAACAAGTAATGTGCTCATACCTGGAAGGTAGATGTATCTCTCGCCCCACCGTGGTGGTCTAGTGGCTGAAGTACTCGGCTGCTGACCCGCAGGTCGCGGGATAGAATCTCGGCTGCATCGGCTGCATTTTAGATGGAGGCGGAAACGCTGTAGGCCTGTTGTGCTCACATTTGGGTGCACGTTAATGAACCCAGGTGGTCGAAATTTCCGGAGCCCTCCACTACGGCGTCTCTAATGGTAATATCATGGTTTTGGGACGTTAAACCCCACATATAAATCAAGCAGATGCTTGTTTAGTTCAACAATAACTGCTACCGAATGATTTATTCAAAAAGGGCAGTTAGAATCGCAGATCTTGATATTATACAAATTATAGAGGGAAATCGGTACTAATGTTCTACGAGGATCCGTGAGCGGTGCTTTAACCATCACAGCTGTGATGGGAAGTACAGGCTTGTGATTCTTTTCACATTCAGTCCGTTTTTGAGATCCGCGACGCCAGTTTCCCGAGTTTTCAAGAAAAGTTGCTTTCCGTTAATATTTACGCCGATCTTTACTACGTAGAACTCATTGATTAAAGTTTACGTGGCTGTAAGACTTGAACGAAGCCTGGGCTAATTGAACTATCGAGGTATGAATTGCTCTGAAATTGAGTTCCAGGTTTGGCGTCAGCAAAGAATAAATTATTTTGAATTGTAGAGCGCTCTAAGGTCTTGGGTGGTCATACGCTGTTGGCGCTTGCCGTAACGCAGACAGAACCACCTATAAGCATAAAAAAAGCAAGCAAGTGAGACATAGAGAGAGAAAAACAAACGTAAATACAGGAAGAAAAATATACAGCAAAAAAGCAATAAAAATAAACAGAGAAAAAATTAAATAAAAATAACGAGAGGAAAAAAAGGACAGACCGAAGACGAAGAGCAGAAAAAAAAAGAGATCAGAAAAAACAGAAAAAAAAACAAAAAAGATGCCCAGATACACACTACGTTTAGGCTTGACACCCCCATAGTGTGAAGCCACCTTAATTTTTTGTGCAACACCTTATGAAAAACACGCTTGTTCTTTCTTCAAAATTAGGTATTTTTAATTATAGAAATACAAATACTGTATTGATAAAAACATACTGAACGTATAATGTGCCGCGACACCAGCTGCACGTGTCCCATGCAGTGGTCTGCTCCCAACGCGATTTTCGCTGTAAATCCAAGTCAGAGAAGCGTAGCGGGGCTTCTACTTCATTTCCATAATCATATGATGGTTTTGGGAGCTTAAACTTCACATATAAATGGATCATTACTTCACTTCATCGTCGTTCTGCATCCAGTTCGAAGGAGTCATCTCAGGACGCGCTTATGAAAAAAAAAAATCAAGCAGTTTCTTGCACTGGCACAGGAGGCTACATGTGCGCGCAGCTCTGAGTGCACGACGCTTTGCTAAAACTGTCAAGTACAACCTGAAAAGCTGCAACAGCGTATCAAACCGAGAGACATAGCATTCTTTAGGCCTCGTTCTACAACAGTCCCCGTTTTATTGCTTTGCATCACACCCCACTTGCGATGCTGCGCGAAGAACGAAATCGGAACTGTAGGAAGAGACCTATAGACAGTTCGCTAACTAATGCAATCCAGTCCGAAGCCTGTACTACCTATAATGCCCTTGGCGGTTCAACAAGCTCAGCGCCAGGTTATTTTGTAGATGATTGTATAAAACTCTGTGCTACCAAGTCACGGCACTAAAAGTAAGAAAACATTTCTGCAAAAAGTCAATCTCCATGCTTTACTAAAAAAGTTTCACATGATCACGAGAAGTATAGCAATGCTTCTGTTTAATTTACATTCGCGCTCGGTACACAAAGCTCCATGATATAGAGAGCGTAACTATTCATTTCTTCATTCTCCAGTCCTATATAAAGAGCTATGCTTTAGTTTTTATTTTATTTTTGTTCAGATTGCGCAGAAAATGCGAGAGTAAATATTATAATTTTTCGCTCATAGGCACGTATGCACCGGCTGGGACCGCGCAAAAATACGATCTCCTTTGGATAACTACAGGGCCGCCTTCAGCCGGAGGATCATCAGGAGCATGATGCTCAATAAAGTCCCTACACGTTCCACCAAGGCCCGGGGAAAGGCTGCAGGATTCGTGTACCGGTGCCTGAGCCGGGTGAGCAACTATAAAATACGACCAGATGCGTACATCGAGCTTGGAATACACCTTTGCTTATACTACAAGGATGCTTCATCGTCATTCTCTATAATCGCAAGAACAGTAACATCGACAAAGGTTGCTTACTGAACGGCTTTCTCGTTGCATAAGAAAGACGTACATTGACTGTGAAGCCATGATGTTCTTACGGAGAGAGAGGTGGCTCAATAATTAGAGTAAATTAATTGAAAGCTATGTTGTCATTGTAACTATAATGTTAGTCAATGTTAACCAACATATTTTATTATTCAACCAGTTTAGACAAAGTTGTTCAGCATTATAGCGAGCGCTGGCCGATATTAAACATTACGCTACAACAACCAGCGCCAGGTTGTAAGAGTGGCTGTATTGAAAAAGAACTCAGGTTGGATCACGTGACACTTTCTCTAATAATGTGTATCTATTTTGTTTATCTCCCGGAAGCTTATCGCTTTACAATTAACCAACATCAGCAAACATACAGTCGTATTTAGTCAATATTTAGTCTGCAAAAGTAACCACTTAATTGTTCGCGAAAACTAGTTCACAGTGGAAATCATATGGCCAAAATTAGGGTACATTGGCCTGCAATATTTGGCACCCATAGTGGGACAGTAGATCAGGTTGTTCAATTCGGTCAAAAATTGTCGTATACGTCATGCGCCGTACCGGAATGCAAGTGGAACTAACTGAGAAAGGCACTATCCTTAAGAAGGCTAACTTGATTGACTAGACTGGCGCTACTGCAACCACCAGTTTGGAACGCTGGTAACAGAAAGCTGCCTGATCGCTGCTGCTACGTCACTAGCAGAACTTGTCGAGCAGCTTGTCACCAGCATGGAAGGAATCATGCAAGAGATATTAGAAAAGAATGATGAGGTCGGGTCGCTCACCTTGCTATGAACCCCGTATAGTTGTCAACGCATTTTAGTTGCAGTGACAGTGCCATGTACGCGGCATATAGAGCTGACGAAAAAACCTATTGAGATATACCCGTAAATGATTTCACCCCACGCTTGTCGGCATAATTGTTGATGCAACGAGCATCATAATAACGAGTACTTACCATTGCTTTAGCAATGTGTAGCATGACTTTAAACATTCCTATTTGTCATCGTGTTCAAGAATGAATACAACGGGAGAACACCCGCAGAAATGAACTTATGTGGACAATAGATAAGCATAGAAACATAGTTTTAAATATCCGTGTAGGTGCTGGCCACGCCAGAGAGTGATTGAAAATCCTTTTATTTGTGGCAGACCTAAAAAAACAATGAAACTTTCTTGAAAACATTGTCCTAACTTTTCATTTAAGCTTCGTTTTTCAATAGGAAAACAACATTTCATTTCAGTGCAACACAAACGACAGTGTCTAATTTACCTTCATAAATTGTCAGTGTGGTTTATTGGTAAACTTTTCTTTTCATGTTAGTAGGTAAGTCCTTGCGACTTTCTTTGAATACAATTTACTTAAAGTACAACTCGGGCCTTAACACGCGCAGCTGCTACACTTCGCTGCTCAACGTAGTAGTGACATATCAGATGATGTCTTGTACGTTCCAGTATTCAACATCGCCTCCGTAACTGCAGGTGGAATTGAATGACTTCTCAAGAATCAACTCGTTCCTAACCGAACTGGGTCTTCTGTGGCCGGACCGGTCTCCTACAAACCGAAAGCAGCTGCTCAATATTTTTGTGACGGCGTCATTGGAATTCGGTATGCCGATGTTCTTGGCCTTTTACGTGGGCCGTCATCCAACCCGGCCGTCCGTGAACACCATCTACATAACCCTGGAAGCACGCTTCAGCGAATGGATGGCCGACATGGAGGCACTCGCCGAGAACGGCAAAGAGGACGACTACTTGAGGCATTGCGCGGAGAGTATCGGTCGCGAGGGACAGTCCTACTCGAGCATGATCCGGCAAGTGCGGCAGACGCACCTTGAGGTCACGAACCTCGTGCGACTTTTCTGGGAGGATGCCGCCGTGCCACGGCTTTACAACCTCAGCGACCCCGATGTGCGCACGGCAATAAACGGCCACTTGCCCGACGAGTCGCAGCTCTGGCCCGAAGACGAGATTGTGGTGCTCCAACCCGAGTTAATCACCAAGCTGGACGCGGATCACTTCAGCCACAGTTTGAACCAGGAGAGTTTCAACCTGTTCCTTGGCGCGTACGTAGTCTGGGCGTTATCGCCGCTAGTGTCCAGGCGCTTGACTACCCGCATGCTCGTCGATATAGGTGGCTGGAGAAGCGAAGCGTCTCATCGTTTGTCCAAGTGCATGCAAGCTATGGAGGTAATGATGCCGCTCGTAAAGTGGCAGCTGCACCGAGACGCACAGAAAGATCTCTGGCCCACTTGGACCATCACACGCTTGTCGGCGCGCTCAATGGTTTCGTTTTTAGCCATGTACGGCCGCAAGACAGAAACGTTTGGTGATGCAATATTGTCGCGGCTTGGAGCGAACGCTTTCAACATGACGAACACGTGGGAAGCGCTAGACTACGCAGTGGCCTACCTTCCGAACAAGACGGACACGCCATTCTACGACCTTTATCGAGCGGCTGCAAAGGCGACAGTATCGTTCTTCAAGAAGTCGCTCCGAAGGCCAATACACAACATCCACCACGTGCCAGGAATCGTCAGTGTTCACGTGTACCGATTGCTGGTGACTCGGGAAGTGTCACTCTTCCACTACCTGACGTCGTCTCCCGTATACGAGTCTTGGCACCCAGCCGCCGTTATTGCAGCGCTAGCGGGAACCATTGTCTCTGCCCAAATGGCCACTTTGATTCTACTCGTAATGTTGTACGACAGTAATTTTCAGGTGAGGCATCTTTATCTTTTGAAAGTATGATGTAACAATCGATCTTCTTTACGGTGCACTTATCTATGGTGCCGAGCTGCACGCAGGGCTGTAATACAAATGGGAGATTGAGTGAGTGATTTTGATGGTCAATGACGTGAGCAGCCATTATGTGATAAAGCTAACAACAAATTTATGCCTTCGAAAAGCTATTCTTGGGTACTACATTCATGTTCACTTAGAAAGACCTCAGTGACAGCGACAAAATATCACTACTTTGATTTTAGCACCACGTATTATTTCAAACGTAACTCGCACTGCATTCGTAGCATCTGCCGCTGAATAAAATTATTGAATTTTAATCAGCACCTGAAGAGCTTTCATGAATAACCTCCCAACATCTTTCGCCAACACACGCGCCTACCCACAAATTTCTGAAATTATTCCATGGATAGAACTTGCTATCTTCTCTATATCAGTGTGGGGAATTGTCGATTTACCCATCTTCCTTCTGCAGTAAGCCTGAATCACGTTCAGCTTAATTGGTTGTGTGACATCGCCATGAGATCACAACTCGGGTCTCGCGCAGAGCCGGAGTTGTCCGCTGCCGCCGTCGTCGCCGGTGTGCGTTACCACATCTCGCGAAATGAGAAAAAACAACCTAGTACCAATGACACAGTGGAGCTCGAACCCAGATCTGAAGGTGCCAGCAGAGTATTTTAGCTTTGAGCCCCACCGGTGCTTGGGACTTGCTGTCAAACTTGCTTTAGGCAGGCTTGATGTCAGGAAAGCAATCGCGTTAGTACGACTTATAAAGCGTTTTAAAACAACAAAAGAACACGCAGTCGTCGCACAATGCGAATAGCGTAACGAGTGGGTCGTGCAATGCTTCAACTCATTACAAAAGCTTGTTTTTGTTCGGCTATTTAAAAAAAAAGCTTGCTTTTGTTCAGCTAATGGTGGCGCATACCCACTTCAGGCATAATCGCTCACCGTCTACAGCCACTGCATGAACAATTGGAACAAAATTTCTCGCAATACTTTAGCGGACACCACGCTTCTCAGAAGAATGACGAAAAATAGCATAGCGAATGTCAGCCCACTACACAAAAATAATTGTTAAGGCCGTGGTGGGAATCAAGCAAGTGTGCTTTCAGCAGTTACCCAATGAATGTTTACAAAATGTTCTGAAAGGCCGCTATTCTAGTTTTCGCCATGACTGTGGTGCGCCTTCCGTGCAGGCCTGGCATTTTTTTTTCAGAAAGCCGCATGGATCGCTTCCATAGCTTCACTGAAATTGTTCGAATTACAATCCTTATTTTGTCCCACTTGCTCATTACTTCATTGCAAGAGCGTAATGGGTGAAAAACTTTAGCTATTAACTATGGCATTTATCATAATCTTGGCGAACCTTGCTCGTGAGCTAGTTAGCACATGCTTACTGAAATGGAGAGAATGCATTTACGATGAAGGACGGGATAATGACTGAACAGAAAAGGAAGTCACTCCCAGCTGACTTAATCATCAGGAACGCTGTCTTCTGAAAAGTTTTAACTGCTTCCTTGATGACACTCGTCTTCTCTGTGTTTCAGTTTCATATTTTAAGCGCCTAAGTCATTCACTCACTCACTCTTTCCATCATAGGTCGGCGAAATTTGTGGAGCTCACTCATACTCACCAATGAGATAAATTTTGAGCTTTGTACTCACTCGGACTCAGACTCGGGAAAATTTTCCTGAGCCCAACTCACTCGGACAAAAAACTCACCACGAAATCACCAACCCGGACTCACTCAGTTTTACGGCTCGATCTGAGTTTGAGTGAGTCAACTCGAGAGTTCATCAGCGTAGACTTGTGGGGTTTAACGTCCCAAAACCACCATAATTCGTCAGCTCAGAATCAGCTTCAACAGTAGTGTCAATGCTCTTCAACTCCTACATCTCATATATTCGGTGTCTTCTTGGCACAGTAGCTTTGAAAACCAGTTATGAGTGCTTCCAAACCTGCAGCGTCACATTTCTTTGAAGAGATGACAGCATACGTTGTAATAATCAAGAAATTCTCCGGAACAGTTCGTGAGGGGAGGTCAAGGCACCCGCCCCCCTCCCTACATAATTCACACCTCTAAATAATAAATATTGAAACAGCGTATGAACGACACCGCTTTAGAACACATGTGAGTAGAGGCAAGTGTAAACGTGAATGCAGGTAAGGCTGATAATAATGCTGAAGATGACTAGATAGGATCTTAGGTCAGCAAAAGAACTTGTAACTCACTCAGACTCACTCAAGATATATAATTTGCGCTTTGGACTGACTCGGACTTTGACCCACGAAAATATTCCTCACATGGTCTTACTCAGACTCACGGTGGATCGATCCGAGTCTGAGTGATTCCGAGTAAGTGGACTCATAAGCGAGTTTACCGACATATGCTCCCCCCCCCCACACACAAACGCAAACACACACACACACAAACGCAAACACAAACACATGAACACACACACAAACGCGCACAGACACGCACACAAACCCACACAAACATGCACACACACAAAACTACATACATACACACGAACACACAAACGCACACACCACACACACACATACACACACAAACACATACACACAGACACACACACACACACCCATATAAACACACCCACACAGACACACACATACACACGCAAACACACACATACACACAAACACACAAACACACACATACTCTCTCTCTTTCTCGATCTGGTACTTTCGATTACACAGCTAGGAAAGAAAGCCTGAAAGTGGACATTTAATGATCTTTTTTTTGAATTTATCTCATCCGTGATAGTAACTTGAAAATGCTGTATATATATAGTCAGACATTGCAACGTCTAACGGATCGTCCCCTGCAATGCCGTCTAGTAGGACGCCCTCTTCCGTTCATTTCTAAAATAGCCCCGGTAGTGCTTGGAATTCCGTCCGTGTTCTCTCTTGACTCTCGGCGTTGCCTATTGTCCCCTAGTTCCGTCAAACAAACACTTTGGCCAACTACCTGTATTTTTACCTTTACGATGGCTTCCTTACATGAAAAAATACCGTGCGGCATTTAGCTTTCGATTATATTATCTGAATATCGCGATAAACGCATTTCAAGTTTCTGAAAGTGTCGTCTTTTTTTGTCGCGCGTGCAGCGTATCCGGTTAAGCGACGTTAAAACCCAAAATGATCAATTGGTACACGACGTGTACAAATTCAGTCTTGTGCTCGAAGCTAGTGGGATCTTCCACGGTGAGAACGAGCAGGAGCGCAGCGACCTGTACATAGCAAGCATCGCTGCTCACGTGGCAAGCCGGGTGCCGGAAATGCCGGAGTGGTCTCGCATTGCTGTTGACGGTGGACAGGACTCTTCCTTGAACGGCGGCGACAGGTTGAAACCATTCCGGAGGTTCCGGCCTGAGCAGCTATTCTTCTATCTGGCTTGCTTCGCACACTGCGGCCAACCCACGCATCAGCGCCAGAAAAGCGTAAGTCTCACACGCATACATCTTATTAAAGACGATAGCCTTTCTTGGGGACCTTCGACGCAAATATTTTGGTTTGCCTGTCTGTCCATTCGTCTGTTCCCCCCCCCCCCCCCCGTAACGGTACCGGGTACTTTAAACGGCAACAGCGGATACCCCAAACGGCCGACCCCATCTCCGCAGAGCGCACCAAGGTCGCTCAAGATTCAGTGTTCATACTTGTGTGATTGTCAATTAAAAAGCAATTATCGCGCATATCTGAGGTACCATAACCACACGTATATATTCTGTATGTGCACCTTTACTAGAAGAGGCATACATAAGTTATTCCAAGGACAGTAGCGTTTATCACGCGGCGCTAACCATGTAACGCTTGCTCGAAACGGCAAGTGTATGCAATGCTTTGCTAAGACCAGATGATGGAGGCACCTCCCCGACGCCTTGCGTCCTACACCTCATCACCTCTGAGATGGGCGCACACACCCGTCTCAGAGCCGCGCACTTCGTTTCCCAAGAAAACTGCCAGATGGCACTCATGTCTCACGTGTGACGCGATTTGATGCACTCATTCGCTTCCGCTGCACGCTCGAGGCACTCTAACACAGGGCCTCCAGAATACCATACACCAATTTTTTTGCGCAGAACATCAAATAATTGTTTTGTCCACTCTCTCCACACACAAGACAGTCGTCTTTCGACGACATTTGCAGATTGATTGATTTGTGGGGTTTAACGTCCCAAAACCACCATTTGATTATGAGAGACGCCGTAGTGGAGGGCTCCGGAAATTTTGACCACCTGGGGTTCTTTAACTTGCACCCAAATCTGAGTACACGGGCCTACAGCATTTCCGCCTCCATCGGAAATGCAGCCGCCGCCGCCGGGAATCGAACCCGCGACCTGCGGGTCAGCAGCCGAGTACCTTAGCCCCTAGACCACCACGGCGGGGCGACATTTGCAGATTATCATGAACATAGGGGGCCAATTTTTCTAAGCGTTCGGCTCATAAACATAGGGGGCAATAGAAATGAAAGTCACTACATTAAAAGCACTTACGGAAGCGAAATCAGTTAAAGATACACCTTGAAGTTGTGATAAAGCAGTCGTATGATTTATTTTTTGGTAGCTGGCAGTCTATACCATCTATTGTGAGCACGCAAAGGTGCGATGAGATTACGTACGAGCATTATTAACATCACCTCCCAACCACTCCGCACTAAGGGTTAACCAGTGAAAACTGAAGCGTGCGGCACCAGTGTTTAGATGAGTGCTTAACACGACACCGCACTGAAGTCTTTCCTAATTATTGGTTGCGTGCTCTTGCTTTTTAATGAGATTAGACACCTTTTGCCCGGGGTTACCTCAGTGTTAATTTCACATCTCATACATTGTGTTTCGCTTTATCACGGTCGAGGAGGAATGCAATGAGTGGCAGAATGTGTTTTGCAATGTGTTAATCACATTGGTTGTTCTCAAACTACAGGTGCTAATAGATGTTGCAGCCGAAGCTAAAGTACCACTGGAGTAATACCCAACGAAAGCTAGCGTTCACCGTGACGAACGCCTCGCAGTCAGCATGTTGACACTGTTTTCCCCACAACGCCGCTTGTCATCGCAAGCTTACTCGGCGGCGGTGTTAGCACCGTCCACCCGCCACCAGCGCTTCCATTCTCGTTCACGTTCTAGCACGGCTTGGAAAATTGCAGGGTCATCACTATCGCCAAGCATGGGTGCACCAGTTTCTACTGAGAGCTTCCACGTGGGTAAGCCACTGAGAACTTTATAAAAGAAGAGCACCGACAGTGGAAACCTAAGAGAGCTCGCATTCGCCGGGCCGATGGTGCAATCCAGGCACAAAAACAGGCCCGGGAGGCCCAGTGCTGGCAGAAAATACGTACCGATGTTTCGGCAGCCTTCCAAGCTACGCTAAATCGTAAACGGGAACGCAAGGGCCGGTGGCGGGCGGATTCCGCAAACCCCACTGCCAAGTTAACTCGCGATGTCAAACGTTTGCAACAACGCCGCGCTGTTGCGGATATGGCAGAGTCAGCGTGAAGATTGCGGGAGTGAGGTCACCGGGGCGAACGCCTGCTTTCGAAGGAAGTTTCTCCAGCCACACATTGGCCTCGGCTGCGACGTCTTTGACTACGGTTGGTTCGAGAACAACTGCTTTAACAACTGCTTTAATGCGTCGCGAAATGCATTAAAGTAATGTTAGAAATGCGCACATTTCTAACATTACTTCGGTTGCTCTGCGCAAGCTCTTTTATCTTCGCAGATGCCTTCGATTGGCCCCTCACTCAACCAAGCTTTTAGCCTATACTACTTACGTAAGACCGGTATTAGAATATGCTAACACAGTATGGTTTCCTTATACAGTCACTAACATTCAAAAGCTAGAAAATGTACACAGGAAGGCAGCAAGATTCATCTGCAACAAATATAAGCGCACTGATTCTCCTACAAATATGTCAGCAAGCTCTGGCCTCCAAACACTTGTGATTCGAGCAAAACAAGCTCGACCTAAATTTCTTTTTCAGCTACTTCACAACCATTATAAAATTGACCCATCATTGTACATCCATCCGTCAGACTCCCGCGTTATTAGGCACAAACATTCATACACACTGAAAGAGTACTCTTACCGCAATGATACGTTCAAACACTCCTTTTTTCCACTTGCCATAAGGGAATGGAACTGTTTGGATTCCTCCATAACTAGTGCGAAATCGGTATCCAACTTTGGACTAAAATTAGAAAATATGTTCTCTTAATGCGGCAATACTGGCATTACCAGAAACATTGCGCCACCAGTGAAAGCGTATTAGTGGAGTGTACAAGTGTTAACTGGAGTATTTAGAAGTTTGCTATTTGTTTGCCTGTGTACCACTGCACTTCATGCAAAATTTCTCTTCTTTTTGGTGATGGTTTCTTTGTCTTTGCATATGTAAACAATTTGTATATTTTTCGCTCTTATACTTTGTGATGACTGTCATTTCACTACACTCCTGTTTCTGTTTTCTGCGCTGTTAATGTACCACCTGCATGTACAATCTGTACGCCCACCTGCTATGGTCTCGGAATGAGACTGGCAGTACTGAAAATAAATAAAATAAATAAATTTAACCGCTCATTACACTCCTCCATGACCATTATCTTGCGAGGTACAACATGTGATATAACACTGTGTTAAGCTCAAGCCAAGCGTGTGTCTAACGTCATTAAGAAGCACGAAAATGTAGCAAATAATTGTGAAAGGCTTCAGTGCCGCGTCGGGTTGAACCCACTGCTTATCACTTGGCTGCGTGTTTCAGCTTTTGTTGGTTAACCGTTTGTTCAGAGTGCTTGGGTGGGGATTTTTTAGTCCGTGTCTTTCTGTCTTTTTATTTCCATGCCTGTAGCCAAACCTGGACCATAACAGCGTTACAGTAAAGCTACTATATATAGCTCGTATATGCCCAGACATTGGGTAAATACTACTGCTGGCTACACTGGCACACTAAAACTACTGAGGGAACACACGGTCTGTGAACACGATTTACGAGCAGCACTTTGCAGCTTTGCTTGTTAACAACTTTACCGAGTGAATCGGTGGTGATTGAGCCTGTATGAATACATAAGTCCTGTCTGCTACACTCCGCAGACTTGGGGCAGCTGAGCTGTAATACTTACCTGCACACAAGAAGGTAATTATAGGTTATATTGTAGCATCAAGTTGCATATGTGGCTTATATTGTAGCGAATTGGTTGTTGCACTGAGAAATATAAATTCAAGTGTAAATATTGAACAGGTATCCATAGAAGAACATTTAAGCACCGCTTCATAATGTCGCACTTGTATGCGGACTTACAAGATGGCACACGGGCTCCCACACTCGGACGCCAAGGATTAGGGATACAGCGTATGGAGTGCATGTTAGCAGCCTTGGGAATGATGCTTCTCTAAAGCTCCAATGAATGCGATGCGTCTTATCAATTTACGAAGACGCGCGTGGATGTAGCCAAAGAGTAAGCTTGCTGTATTCGTGCACAAACGTGCTGAGAGGTTCAGCGCGAGACGAACAAAGACAAAGGCAGGAAGTGACAAACACTTAATCACTCAAGTTACCTGACCAGATCCAACTCGCCGAAATGCAAGTTATTAAGTAATCGTGTACGTTAACATGCATTGATTGATAAGTGGGGTTTAACATCCCGCGTTAACATGCATTACCATGCAAGAATTAAGTGTCGGCAAAGTGGCAATTGTATGGTTTTGTGATTGTAGCTTCTCTCTCAACTTTGTTGCAGATCGCCATTTGCAACGTCGCCCTTCCTGCGTCACCTCGTTTCCGACGGGCATTCAGGTGCTCGTCTCACCACTCACTCACCACGAACTTCACCTGGCCCGATCCACCAGCATCGCCTGTCTCCTAATTCATTCTAGAAAACCAAGAGCGATGTCACTTGTTTTTAATTATTTGGGGTAATACTTATTTGTTGATACCACGTCGTATTCGCTTATTTCAGAAAAAAAATAATGATTTAAGTATCGTGCAGCTGCCGCACGAATAATTATGCATGCTCACCTTCTCAGCCGTACTATTTTGAACTATTCATTTCATGTTCTTTTTGTTGCTTCGAGGCCATGAAGTTTGTTTATAGTTGGTCACAGTTGTGACTTTTATACAAAATATTACCGATAGTGTTTGGCGAGTGTTGTTTCACGATGACACCGAGGCACTGTACGAGCGAGAAGTAATTCTGCTGTAGGGTCGATAGATGGAACGACCACCACGCTTAAACAGTAGCATGTGTTGTCATGTGCGTGATTACACTGTGCTGAATATGCAACCAATGAAATAGGTTGCAATGGTTTTTCTAGAGCTCCCAATTGATCTTGGGCAGACAAGGTAAATTATGACAGACAAGGTAAAAGTATGAAAGAAGAAAGTGTATCAGCTACACGAATATGAATGAAAACGTATATAATCTTTAAAAGACAGTGAAAAATGACTCACATTCGAGCTAGATACGTTTCAATACGCGATAGAAAAGTTTCTTCGAGTCCAATTATAACGATCACGTTCCTCATTATACGAGAGTGCTTCTACTAGCAGTCAGTCAGTCAATGAACTTTATTTACAAATTGTCCTGAGGAGCCGATTCCCCCCAAGGGGGAGGGTCGGCTGCGGGCCGCACCCACGTGGGGACAGGAAGAGCGAGCCCCTCCGCCAAATTGCGGGCCCTCTGGACAGCCCGGATTTGGACCTCTCGGTCCGAGCTGGTAATTGCCGTCCTCCAGGCAGCTTCTGTGCTGAGAGGCTCGCCATCGCGCAGCGCCGCGCATTGCCAGAGCATGTGGGGTAACGTGCAACGTCTCTCTTCGCAATGCGGGCATTGCGGCTTTATGCTGTCGATAAACTTGCTGTACACTAAAGGCGACGGGTAAGTACCCGTTTGCAGCATTCTTAAAGTGACTGACTGGGCCCTAGAGAGTTGCGGGTGCGGGAGCGGAAAGCTACGCTTGGCCTATTGATAATTTTTGCAAATTTCGTTAAAGGTGAGGAGCGAATCAAGCTGCCAGATGCCATCCCCAAAATTAGATGCTGATTGCCCGTCACGGTGGGACAGTTCGCGTGCTCGGGCATGGGCAAGCTCATTGGCATTGGGGATAACAGGGTGGACATCCTTGCCCATGTGGGCAGGAAACCAGGTGATGTAGCCGTCTATTTCCGTGCAATGTGGTCTTTTGGTAAGAAGATGGGCCGCCTGCTCACAGACTGACCCGGTCATGAACGCTCGTGCAGTAGCTCGAGAATCAGTGAAAATGCGCGTGCGCATGGGAATCGCCACGGCCATTGCTATAGCAGCCTGCTCTGCCCTAGCCGGCGTGGTATCTCGAAGAGATGCTGCTGTGAGGATTTTACCGTGAAGGTCAGTGACCACAGCCACGAAATTGGATGTGCCGGGATACTGTGCTGCGTCAACGAACGCCACAAGTTCAGGGGTGGCAGCGGCGGAACTGAGGAGCGACCTAGCCCTAGCGGCCCGGCGGCCGACATTGTAGAGAGGGTGAACATTTCTAGGAATTTGTGAGACCGTAATCTGCTCCCTCAATTTGGGTGGAAGCTGTATCTTTTTGTCTGCTACCATAGTTGGTTCGCAACCCAGAAACTCCAGGATGCGTCGCCCAGCTTTGGAAGAGGACAGTCGTGCAGCTTGTGCTGTTTGTTGCGCTTCTGCAATCTCACTAAATGTATTATGCATACCAAGAGCCTTGAGCCTTTCCTCATTTGTGTTGTTTGGAAGGCCCAAGACCCTCTTAATGCACTTTCGAATAATCGCATCCAGTTTCCCTTGTTTTTTCCTTTCCCACCTATGCGCTGCGGCAATGTAATTATTGTGACTCATAAGAAAGGCATGGAAAAGCCTCATGAGGTTGGCCTCACAAAGCCCTCCACGCCTACTACCACGCCTACTAGCACATGCTATGCGTTCTTAGTATAGCATGTGAAAAGTTATTACTTAAACTAACCTCGAGTAGATTATGTAATCGTGCAATAACTACTGTAAATAAAGCGAAATCTAACAGTACTTTGCATATAGTGATTAGACATATACACCTTCAGAACAACACAAAACGTGATGGTCAACCACAAGGCGCACTGACTTGTTCCAACTATTCTATAATAAATAAAAATGTGATTATTTATTGGATTATTTATTTATGACAATGCCAAAGCTATATACATTACAGACGAGAGTGGTTTTGCGGGAAATAGAATATACCTATATTCCGTGAAAACGAGATAATATATAAAATTACGTGTAGGAAATGTCTGTCAGGGTTTTCTCGAAGAAATACTCGATTGCGGTAAAGCATGAAGGTTAGACACGGCAGAAGGAGACGTACATGAATGAAATAACTTAGTCTCACTTTCGCAGAGAGAAACTTCTTGTGCGTGATATAATTTAGATGAACATACCCAGGTGGAAATATTATAAACTTTTTGCGGAGTACAGAATTTCGTGGAAGGCATGCTTAACTCCCCTTTGCAGCTAGAAAGGATGAATTGCGTGGAGGTGTTTTCAACAATTTCTAGAGATTCAGCAAAAATTTCGTGACTTCGACCCCCGACTCGTGCAGAATGTTCTAGTTAAGAGTCAATTAGCGATTTCTCAACAAGAAACATAAAAAAATGTAGGTGCTTGTGCAAAGTTACAAGGAATACCAGTATCCTTTCTCCGTTGCCAGTGAAGCAAGAAGTGCGGTGCCCTCGGGAGAAATGCCTGTCGGAACGAAACCGTGTCTCGTGGAAATACCATTGAGACGAACATTTCGTTGTCTGCTACGTTCTTTAAACAGAGGTCAACAAACCGCCGCATCTACGTGAATAACTCAAGGGTTCTATGCAGGAACTATCTTTGTTCCTGCGTCACCGTTGCTGTAAATTGTAATCAATTTTCATGTTCTGTGCGTGGGCATTTTCGTTGGAAGCAAGGGTTCATCTGCGTCAATCAGTGAGATTCACTTGCATCTTGCCGTGGGTGGAGGCATCCAAGAGAAGTGATTGATATATGTTTGGGGTTTCACGTCCCAAAAACGCCTTATTGTTCACGTAACAATATGATTATGAGAGATGCCGTAGTGGAGGGCTCCGGAAATTTTGGCCACCTGGGGTTCTTTAACTTGCACCCAAATCTGAGAACATGGGCCTACAACTTTTCCGCCTCCATCGAAAATACAGCCATCACAGCCGGGATTCGATACCCCGATCTGCGGGTCAGCAGCCGAGTACCTTAGCCACATGTCCACCACGGCGGGGCCTGGAGAAGCAAGACCGAGCAGCAAAAACAAAAGAAGCGAAAGTAAGACACACAGCCTGCCATGCATTACCGCCTCGCCACCCGTCGTAAACAACCTTAGCACATACACACGTATGGCCATGCCGAGTGCCTATTCGACCAGGATGTCATTAGCGCTCCACACGTTCTCTGAGCGCATGCGGGTACCATAATATGCGCATAATGCCGTATTCCCTTGGGAAACACAGCTAATCTTTCTTACTCATCGTGGCCTCGTCCTTTCGTTGTTACTCAACGTCAGCGTAAGGACGAACAATAGGGTTAACGAGGCTGACCTACTAGACTTTGCAGCCCTCGTGGCGTATTGTAGCGAGCGGAAAATTTGCCCTGTGCATGCTGTGTAATGAAAGATACGAGGGAGTATTGGTGCTTTCATGACCGCCCAATTGTTTCTTGCTCTTGGATGCGGCTCTCTCAAGCGTGTTGGCAAAATATATGGTTTCTGTGGGTTAATAGTAGGTGCTTTGCCGCTATGCTGTTCAAGATGGGAATAAGCGAAATGTCTTCGCGATGTTCCGCTGGAAGCTCTGAGCCTCTAGTTACGAATCCAAATGCTCTAATTAGGAAGTTGCCGGTGCACGTCTTGTCAGGAAGTGTGGAACGATATGCCCTACTGCAAGCGAGTGATTTTACTCTTTCACGTACCTGTAGGGTGTTTTTATTGCTTTCCTAAATTTCTTGGGGGTACAAGTCAGTGCATTAGGACGCATTTTTAGAACGGTACGGAGTGACGTCGAATCATGCGTATGCCATATTCAATGACGATGACAATAGACACATGTAAATTTCTGCCACAAATATATTTTTGGCAAATTTCATGATGCTTTGGTGTCAAGTAACACATTCTTATAAATTAGCACATAAAAAATAGCTGGCTCTCTTGTCGTTCTATGGAACAGCGACAGTGTAAGGCCAATGCAAGAGCGTTAAATGTCCTTTTCCGCTTGTGACCTCTTGAAATCCTAACTCTGTCTGGCCAGTGGCTACAGGTGCGTGGCCTTACCGCTCATGTCCTTGCTGCTACATGAGACATAACATCAGTTCTCAATTACTGCCATCAATTTTTCTCTTTCTTAATTACAGGAGCCAAGACAAGTGTACGGACACACAGGTGTCCATTATTACCATCTTAGACTTCGTGCCAAGGCCAAGTTCTGTCTTGCTCTTAAGCGGTAGCATCAAATGCCTGCTGGAAATGAGGCAATCACCGAGATTCGAGTGCTGTTAGATTTAGTGAAAACGAAGAATTGAGGCGAGTGGCACCACTAAACCGTTAGCCACCCTCTGACTTCAGCCCTAATGGGAAAGTGATTGGAAAGCGTGTCGCGGTAACGGACTGTGGGCGTGTCGGTCGCTGCTCGGGAATAGGTAGAAATCAAAGGCCTATCAGTCGGAAATGAAATGCTATTTATTTAACGTCTGTCATTTCATTCAAGTTAGAAAGATGAAAGACACACACACACACAGAGAGAGAGAAACAGAGAGAGGAGTAGAAGGAAAGAGAGGCAAGCAGATGAATTTCCTGTTCGTGATTGCGGACTTTGACAAACAAAAACTTACTAGCGACTCGGGGAAAGGGACCTAGAACTTACTTCTAAAGAGTGACTTAGAATTCAAGACAAAATTAATTTGAAGAAATGCGAAGATATTCTCAAAGGAAAAAAAAAAAGGCTTGCTATGAACCGGGTAGGCATGGCAGTCTCAAACCACGAGGCGCGATGGGAGGCGGCACTGCTCAGCCGCGACCTCGCCAATCCACTTTGGGCAGTCCGGCACGCCCAGAAAGCCGCCCGTGTCCAAGGACGTTTTGCAATAAAATTTGCGTAAAAATTTTTGAAATAAATTTTGCGTACAAATAAATGAAGCAAGTTTCAATTAAACATACGTTCATATCACTTTGTTTTATGCTCGGCAAACAAGCGTTGCGATTCTCTAGAACGTAATCCATGCAAAGCAGATCCTGAGCCTGTACTTCCCATCATTCTCATGGGAGTAGAACGCGCACCGCTGAAGGAGCCCACGTAGACACTAGCGCCAGATTCTCGTCTAGGTATTATTGTATGAAACTTTATGATTGAGCTCTATAGGGGTGCGCAGAGATGAATCTCCCCCCCCCCCCCTTCATTGAGAAGGGGAGATTCATCACAGCGGACCCTACCTATTATGTCAATGTATGCGGCGCACTTCCTGCCAACTCCGAGTCACAGGCCCACTCCTATTATGTGTCAATTTTTTGGGCAGACTCTGGAGGAGGGAGGCACAGCCATCCACCTGCACTTTCTCCCCCCGGGCACACAGCAATGTTGGGCTCAGAACAGAAACCACTCCATAAGTGTTCGATGGCGTTTGAAATCCTCGAGGCGTCTTACGCAGCCTCCACAAAAACAGTTTCCTCGAAGGCGACAAGAGTTCAAGACAATGAGAAGAGAGAGAGGGAAAGGATGACAGATGACAGAAAGGAAGACACTATCACTTTCCTTCGGGTGTAAATTGATGTTTACGGTTGCCGTTTGGAAACAGCTTGGGCGATATAATTACTGTCTCCGGAACGTGTAGGCTTTCTCGCGTTGCACGGCCTTTCTAGAAAGAGTGATGCTTTCTCAAAAGTCTCCCGAAATTACCGCACAAGTTATCGACGAAATAGAACATAAGGATAAAAAACCGTGGTGGTTAGTGGAATCTTGATTTATTGGACATAATTTATAAAACAAAACATATGATAAATATAATTTGTTCTTTTACAGCACGTAAAGGGAAACATGTTGAGCCAGTGCCGGCGGTGTCATTGGAGGCTAAAAATAACAACCGAAGGAGAGAGGTGCACAAGCAGTGAGCAAGCCAAAATGTCAGTAAAGATATCTTAACAATATCCGTTTTATAGAGATGAGCCCTACTCACGAAATCCCTGCAACGTAACGAAAAGCATGCACAAAGAGAAAATACAACTTAACTCCTGCACCGAAACTGCACGCGTCAAAAGTTCCACGACTAGCGCCAAGCACCACGTGTTGGTAAGACTCAATACTTGTGACCTCGAACAACTATATATTGTGACGTATTGTTGCGAAATTCTTGTGACACGTAGGTGCTCCAGCGTTCACGAGAACATCCAACTCTATGCACAAGAAAAGTGACATTGACTTCTATAAGTCTACATAAATAATGTTAAATGGCAAGTTTGAAAAATAACCTTTCTTAATAAACAACGTGTACAGTTAGCGTTATCATGTGCGATTCGATGAAAAGTGGCCCAACCATGTCAAAATGACAGCTTCTATGCTATGAGCAGATATGCAAGGCCTAAATGCTTTGTGTCCACTATCGTGATTAAACGCAACACACTGTTTATCGTTTTTGTGAAACGTTTACAGTTTGGTCAGCAAATTTGAGTACATAATAGGGTAAATGGTGGCGCTAGATGATTAAACCTACAAGATAATTTGAATGGGTCATAATTATCTAGGCAGCTGCTTTTGAATAATCCTACTTTCTCTTATGTGTTGCGCAGAGTTCGAAGCAATCATTGTTTAAAGCGGTACGCTGGGAACATTTGCCTCTTTCTCCCACACTCACTCACTCACTAACTCACTCACTCACTCACTCACTCACTCTCTCTCTCTCTCTCTCTCACACACACACACACACACACACACACACACACACACACACACACACACACACACACACACACACACACACACACACACACACACACACACACACACACACACGGATATTTATCAGGGGTCTTGTATTTGTAATGGGGAATCTCGCTTTTATATTGTAACTGAACATTGCTCTTTTAGGAGCTTGTATTTTGTTTCTTACCTTCAGTGCTTGATATTTCTAAAATAGGAGAAAAAGGAAGCATACTAAATTAATGTCTTTTTATTTGAAACACATGCAGCACGGGCTGCGGCTTCATAATCAGATTATGAACCAGAGCTATATTCTCTTTTTTTATGTTTCCCTTAGGGAACACTGTTGCCGATCAGTTTTAATATAAATTCAGATAGCTCCTAACGACTGCTTGTATATAGTCATTTATAGGCGTGCGTAAAGTGCGGTACATTTAAAATTGATGGCTCATTAATACACATTTTAAACTTCGCACTTAAAGACTTCAAGCCATTTTGAGCATTTTTTCTGAGTTGTCAGCGCATGGAAAGTCAGGCACTTTGTAATGGGTCTACTTGTTTTAAATGCAGCAAAAGTATGCCAAATCTATAGATGCTCTCTGATGACCACCCTATTTTGTGCCATGCATATAAGGTATCAACGCGATGTATAGCCGTTCTTCCGCAATTTTTGTATTTGTTGGCATAGTTCAATTGGGTGGTTTTCATATGTCAGCTAAGTAAGAAACAGCACTACTTTCTCAGACAAACATAGGAGCAAAATTATATCATATTACAACTTAATAGTCAGTGGTGATTGCGTTCTTAGTGAAAGGCATCAAGTAACCAGCGAAATTATAATTAACGTTTAAAGGTTGTCTAAACTGACAACACACTCAGCGGCACTTGTCAACCCTGATGTGCACATGTATTTTTTAGATTAGGAGCTGCGTCACTGCCTAAACGACCCAAATTAGCTTCCGTACTAAGATGTTCTGTTTACTCTGGCTTTATCCTGAATGTAGTATAAAATGATAAAGCCTCCCCCCCCCCCGACAGTTTCGACTTTGGGACCTCTGAATTTGCAGTCATATATTCATCTTACATGTTATTTGGTCCAATAAACTCTATTGGATGCTCTCAAGGCTCAATAGCATCAGCTGTTGGCAACGTGAGCAAAAAACGTGGCTGGGTTAAAATTATGATTATTATTATTGCAGCTGTAGTGTCCCACATATCACAACTGTTTATTTTTCGGAGCATAATAAAATAGTAATGAAAAATGAGGGTGAAAAGTGAAAAAAAAATTGCATCATGTCTCATGAAAGGGAATCAGTAGCATTAGTGATTTATACCAAAACAACGACTTACCCCTATAAATCCGCTCCATATAAATTGTGTCACGCCTCGTATCTCAGCCTGCCGAGGCTGAATCTCTCTATGAAGCACTAAAAAAGCCCCAAAGCCCTTTTCGCTTCCAGCCACAGAAGAAAGCGGCCGCATCTAAGCTCGAAAACATCGAAATGCACCAGTTATATGATGGATCACGTAACAGTTAAGGAAACAATGGTGAAAGAACAGGACATAAACAGCAAAATCAACATTATTTGCACTGAAAGGAAGGCGCTGTGATAAATGACCGTTGTTAAATGGCTGTCGTATAGGCTGGTTCTTTGCAGAGTTCAAATTACGTAACTACACGTTCCTAGCACGGCTCTTACCTCCGATATTTCTAAATATATAGCTTGCTCGTCGTCACAAATAGTATGCAATTTTCTTCTTATTGATTTTTGTGTTGCCTTTTCTCTTTATTTCCTTCAGTGATTCGTAATTTGTGAGAATCTTGCAATACTGTAAGCTGCATCGTGTCTATGTTTTCTTGTTTGTACGTGTCGCTGAAGTGATTTTGTTACACTAGACAGATGTACTCACCTGAAGTGCTGTTAGTAGTACGCAATAAACTTCCCTGCTTTCGTCTATTTCATTACTTGCGCTGTTGTCCGTGACCTCTGGGACGGCTGATAACTATGCCATAGTAGAATACGAAGTATTCTAAATTGTTAAACACTTTTTCTAAACACCACACCAAAGGCAATGCGGTGTCGTAGCCAGGGGCAACACATTGGGTCTAACCCTACACCCCCCCCCCCCAACTCAAAATTTTTCAGCCATAGCATAGAGAAAAAAAGAACAACAATTTTAAAAAAGTGCCACCCCCTTTCCCCCCGAAAAATATTATTGGCTACGCGCCTGATGCAAGATAACTGCGGCTTGCCTCCAGGCTCTACTGTACAACTAGGGCACACTAAAGTGGTATCTTGGAAGCGTTTGCATCGGTGATTCTTAAGACGGTGAAGTGAAATATTCCTGGTACCATAAGTTCAAATAATTGCTAATCATCTAGATATCCTAGCAAGAATTATGGTTCACTGAACGTGTCAATAATTTTAGTACCATTTGCACTTCAATGCATAGAGACGTATCATTCAACTTCCTTTTGTGTTTGCTCTACAGCTATCCAATGAAATAATTTTACACAAGAAAACTAAAAAATAACATTGAAAAAAACAATATTTGTTGTACAATGGCCCTAGATTATATAAAAGCGCATATTTAAAACACTGAGAAAATTAGAAAGACAAAAAACAAAAAAGGCACTCTTAATAAAATGTGGTTCGTTATCGCTTCAACATCCCTCTAATTTCTTACACAGTGTATTAAAAACATAAAACCTCTATGGCGAATACCCAAATTATAATATGTTGGCTTCACGTGGTTGCCAGAGATCATGCTTTGTATTTTACACCATTCCTTTTTCATGCATCTGAACCAGTCATAAAGTCACTTTGTCATTTGAATGAATCCCTATGACATACGGTAACACTATTAAACGTCTGCAAAACGAACGACAAAAACTACAAACGTAGTGTTTTTTAACGACCTTAGAAAGTAAAAATGAATTCGCATTATTCGTATTTAACTATGAGATATTAAAGAAGCCGTTCTTGTCATAGACACAAACCAAAACAAAATGTACACCTACATAGTCAAGTAAGAGCTAAAGCGAAACTTCTTTCTAATAATATATATATTCCGGTATTTATGCAGTGATTTAGGAAAGTTTATTTACCGGGAGCTTGTGACAGAACGCTAAAAGCAACCAGAGCAAAGAAAAAAAAAAGCCGCTTTTGGTGCAGCAGTCTCAAAAGTGACACAAAGGAAACTACATGCATTTTTTTCGGCGTTTTCTACTTGAATCTCAACTTTCGTCTTTTTCGCACCGTTGTCGCCACAGGAAACTCCATTCTTCATCACAGCTCAGTTTACCATGGCGTTGAGATTATTCAGCTGCACTCGAGAGAGAGAGAGAGAGAGAGAGAGAGAGAGAGGGAAACGAAGTGGAAAGGCAGGGAGTTGCTTTGGCTTGGTTGGATAGCCTACACGTGGCGTGGCGGAAAGGGGAAATAATAGATTAGAGAATACAGGACAGGAGAAAAGGGTTGCACTATAGGCTGCTAACGCTGTAAGCTGGCTCACTACAAGCCTCTTCATAAGGCGGTGCGTTGACAGTGAAGGCGGTTTTTTTTTTTTTTGGGGGGGGGTGGGGGCAAGGGCTTTAGTTCTGTTACAATCTAGATTGTGTATATTCAGGTTAGAACGCTTCTAGTACACTCTTCCCAAGTGCGACACTTGCTACAAGTGCTCTCGTTATGAATCATGACAGCGACAGTGGGAGAGTTGTAAACAAGAAGCCTAGGCTGGAGTCCATTCGTTTGTTTTTCCGCGAGTGCACAGCGGCCCTGCTCAGAAGGCTACGCTGTGCACTATCAGACGCAGTCACACAGCTGCCAAAAAAGCAAATAGTAAAGTTTTGATGAAACTTGTGCATGGTTGTGACGCATCTTGAAACGGAATGCTATATACATGATATGTATATGGTACACCTCTAACGTAGTTACGTAAAGAGGATGTTCCTTATAGGCCTGCGCACGGAGTCGGGAGTAAGGGAAGGCGGGGCTGTCCCCCTCATATCCTCAGAAGTGAGGGGGAGGGGTCGCAAGGTCTGCCTTATGCATTCAACATTCAATATTAGGTAGGGGGCATAGTGGTGATATAGTGGTGATATTCCTCCCCCACCCCCCTCCTGAAGGGGAATTCTCACATGTCTATGATGTTCATAAGGTAAAGAACTATGCAGTTTTTGTCATGTTTGAATAAACTTATACATGCTTAATGATATAATGTACAGTCAGATAAAGTCGGGCACAATTATTTATTTTATTAATACAGCCGAAGTCAGCTTTATGATTTCTGCATGAGTACATAAGCCATTTAGTAAACTTGGTCATGCTATCTGATCAAGCTATACACCAGAACACAGAGAGTACAATGTGTGCCGCCATACTTACGCAGCACGTCACGCCATCCGTCACAAGCGCGGCGAAGCAACACCCTGAACTGCCGTGCAAGGAGATGCTCCGCAATTCATACATGAAACTTCGCAACCCTGAGTTCAGCTGTGAGCATGTTTCGCGCTTTTACACTCCTCGAAATTCGGGCTGTTTCTTGTGAAACGTCGAGAAGACCTTCCTCGACAGTCCGTAATGTATACAGCACGTGCATTGGAGTCTGCGGAAGCAACGTTACCAGGTACGTACTTTCGGGATGGAAAGAAACGTGAACAGCGGAAAGCCTGACTTTTTGACTCAGTTGAACTGGAGACATGCCTCGGCCGTCGCTAGGCAAAACTTGCGCCTTCAGTCGGCGTCACGGTTGAGCAAGAAGCCGGCTCCGGCTTTCACTCACGCACCGTATGTGTTTATAATTTGCCAGTCATGCAAAAGTGCCAGCCAGATCACAATTTTCTTGTGCTATTGTGACGCAACAGAATAGCGACCGAAGCATCCCAAGAAAGACTATCGTTATAAACTATCGTTTTTTTAAGAACTGATTGTGTCCGCATAACCATTTCGTACAAACTGACTTTAGCATGCTACCCGGACTGAAAGAAATAACGACTAAAGAAAGCTACCGTGCGTCTCAGAGATGATTCTGTAGAAGGTGCATCCAATATCTGACGTCATTGAAATGTTTGCGTTACCGTAGTGTATTTTTAGTTTTTTAAAGAAACGGTTATCTGGTGCTTCACATCACCAAGATAAGATCGATTGACTTGTTTAGGAAAGTGGTTAACGATTATGAGTATTTGGTACTCTACTATGAGAAAGCATAAAGCCGTCTTGTGGGCCTCACACTTTATAGGTCACTAACAGACGTGTTATTGTGCCACGCACTTGTTTTCAGTGCAAAGACAACTCTTTCCACGCTTCTGGCGTAAAGATGGATGTGGAGCGGCTTAAAAAAAACGAGAACCATGTTTACGTATCAACGCGGAACGTCTACAATACCTCGTTAGTGAAGTTAGTATATTGTCAACAATCTATTATTTCGCACGAAAACAAAATACACTTGCCTAATCATTTGAGGTTATTAGTGGTTGTTTATTAAACTGAAGTAATTAAATTTATTATGACAGCACAGTAGTTTTATAGACGCATTAAAATTTTATTGGTCCGAGGTGCCCCTGGAAAAACTGTGGACATTCGTGGAGTTTGAAATTTCGGGTACACTGTTTCACATTTCATAGAAATTTATGGTCCTTTCAACTGAAGATCATTTGTTAATTATTTAAAAAGTTGAGCTCGCTAATTCATTATAGAGAATGTGCGGTACAACATTTTGATAGCTTGACAAGGGTGCATAATAAGCTATGATAAGTTGACATAGATTGAAGTGGACACAGTGTGTTGCAATAGTATCTTTGCGTTATATTCTAACAAAAATGAGAGCGTAGTGGTACAAAATTTAGCCTATCGCTCATGCTGACGTTATATGCAATTGCCAAAATATGCACAAACTCAAGGGTTACAAAGTCCTAGCTGTGAAACGAAATGATTGCCTCTAGAAAAGATGAGTGAATCACAGTTATAAGGCTGCCACTGTATTGTCGGATAATATGTCAGGCCTGCGCGTTGTGAATATGCACTGACTCTGCTCGAAAAATAGCTGACTGTCAGTCGAATCTGTGAACTACGCTTATTTTCGTATGAAAACCTGCGGCGTTACTTTTGTGAGAACTACCACTAATGCTAGATGTAATCTGCGTATAAATAACACATTAATTATGCTTGTTGAACAAACCAAGTTTTCTGCTCCACTTTGTCGTTTTTCATGTAGTACTTCTTCCGTAACTAACCGTTTCTCCGTGAATCTCGCGTGAAGAGAGTATTATATTCCAACACTTATATATAGTTTAGTTGCGGTGGCATTCACTAAACCAGGATTTCTTGCTTTGGAGCAGCGTACCTATGTTTTGAAGATAAATGAGCCTCAATGTATCAATCTTTGAATCCCGGCTGCGGCGGCTGCATTTCCGATGGAGGCGGAAATGTTGTAGGCCCGTGTGCTCAGATTTGGGTGCACGTTAAAGAACCCCAGGTGGTCTAAATTTCCGGAGCCCTCCACTACGGCGTCTCTCATAATCATATAGTGGTTTTGGGACGGTAAACCCCACATATCAATCAATGTATCAATCTACAGTCGTCACCGATATACCACAGAGGAATAAAATTCCGACTGGGTGATGGGCGCATGGCGAGCTGGCAATAAAGGTGTTTTCTCCGCTGAATACACTGACATGTTTTAACGTCTTGCACGCCTTGGTATGTCTTCGGCACACGGGTGCGCCTTGAATAAGCGAAATCTAGTGAGATAAAAAAAGCTCAAACGAGGTTCAATAAAAGTGAAATGAAAATTTCAAAAGGAATTTGATTTTCGGATGTACTCTAAAGAGCGAAGGCCAGGGCCAAGGTGAAGAGGATTTGAAAGTGAAAGGCACTTAGGAGGCGAACTGAACCAAACGCACACTACTCGCACTAGCCTGTAGGTACTCAACATATTTTTGATCGCTCCCCATACTAATAATTATTAATTTTTTATCCATAGTTTTTTATCTATAGCCTGGAATTACCGAATATGAACACTGAGATGTAGAGCACTTTCAGAAACCATCAACAAAATTGTTTCCTGTAAGATACGTATCGCACTGTTATATTTTTTTCACGTTGTAAAGAAAGCCCGCGAAGTGTGTAAAGAAGCCACGTGACGGACCGCGAGCGCACTGCTATAGTGCTGCTATAGGCTTTCTTTATGATGTTAGGAAAAGGGAAAGTACCGCCTGAAGGCCATCACTTATAATAAAGCTCCATTGATGATCGTAATCATACACACTCCCCTCACGCGAAATTCACGAAGAATCGGTTACTGCCCACGGCAAATTATCTTTTCACTCATTTTTCTTTCCTCCCATTTACACTACGATTCGGTCTAATAACTTCCCCCATACTTTACTTGGCATTATTCTCTGTTATACTTAATTATTATTGTGTCTGAAAAACGAACCGTTAAGTATACACTTCCTTCCCATATATATATATATATATATATATATATATATATATATATATATATATATATATATATATATATATATGGGTGGATTGATCATAAGGAATACATTGTGAACTCATACTTGCCTACGTTTTGGATGTTATGGATCTAGTTCTCTTTTTACTTCTCGAGGTGAATAACTTCGATAACTGTCGAAATGCACTTCTTAAAAGAGCTTTTTTTAAATATGAGCAAAAAACAAGATATGTACTACGATGGAGTAAGTCATAACTGATCTTTTGCGCTTTTTGATAACGCCACGCACATACTCCGGTGAGGATTAAAGCAGTGCACTGCGACAACTTCCTATTGTCGATGAGCTCCAACCAAATAAGGGCGTTATTCTCTACAACACGACATGTAATTTTCTCACACGTGGCTTTTAATGTGACGCCGTTTGCAGAATCCTTGCACAATACGGGGCTAGAAGAAAGGTAGTGTGTATGGTAATGAAGTCGTTGCTTTTAAAATGCTGACCACATAATTAAGATCCCGTTGGAACGCTATGCTTCGCTCGAAAAGAACAATTTCGCAGGCATTGAACAACGGGAGATTAAGCCCGTGTCTCGAATACCGGTCCTGTGAAATTCCGTGCATTATTACGGGAAAGTAGGTACCTTTAATTTCATGGCAAAACCACCTGAAAGAACTGCGTCCGTTTTCTCAAGTGTTTTGCCCTTTCGCACGGCGATTTTTTCTTGTATACAATATTCCACAAGAGTTTATTTAAACAAGTGAAACCTATACAAGCCAGTCTATGCTACCCAGGTAAATAGCAACGTGAAATTATATTTGCGTCATTCCAAGTCTTCACAGTGCTGCACTTAGGTAGGCAGCCGGGCACTGCTTTCGAACAAACAGGGCTGTCTTCTAATCGAAATTTCATTTGCAGGAGAGATTCTCCTCAGTGTTCATTTTGTTTCACAGACGTGTCCGTCCTCGCAGTACAGTTTACACTGAGTCGGCTGCCTCAGCAAACGAGAACGGCAGCTGAAGCTAGCCTTTAAATTTTAATTAAGTGTCAACTGCTGTTTATGGAGCTTACTGGTGACCGTGGCAGCAAATATATAACATTGAAGTTCTGGCTGTAAACTACCATCTCCCGTCGGTACTGTGATAAGGTAAAAGAAACCGCTGAAGTGAATTCGAAACAACCCGCCTGTTTAAGTCCGAAACGAGAGGCTCATAATCAAACATAGGAGAAAAAGGAACGAACTCGTTTCTGGAGCTCACAGGCGAAAATTATGTGGAGAAATATATGTAGATAGCGAAAGTTATGCGGAGAGCATGTTGATATTTTTTGCTATGGTTTATTGATTGATTGATATGTGGGGTTTAACGTCCCAAAATCAATATATGATTATGAAAGACGCCGTAGTGGAGGGCTCCAGAAATTTCAACCACCTGGGGTTCTTTAACGTGCACGCATATCTGAGCACACGGGCCTACAACATTTCCGCCTCCTTCGGAAATGCAGCCGCCACAGCCGGGATATGAACCCGCTCGCTATGGTTTATATTCTATCTTCCCCTTTCTTTTCCCCACGTTCTTTACTGGAATACTTTATTTCAAGGTAAATAAATGTTTGCTTCCATATTAGGTGAGAAATGTGTTTTTAAGGTGAGAGCTTCAGATACCTGAACAAACGCACCAAGTTGACAGTCGGCGACGTGGGCATCTGCATAAACGAGGCCAAAAAAGTCATACAATGTCGTCATCGCAAGACGTCGCAGGTCACTAAAATTTGTCACATCATCATGACGGCGCTGTAGTGTCACTTTACGTGACGTAGCTTAATGACACGATAATGTGACATCATCGTTTGGTCAGAGGTGGTTTGATCATGGAGGCACAGCCACCAAGCCACGTAAAACGTGGAAAGCTTGCAATGTCTGCGAATCTGCAGGCATAGAAAAAAATACGTATGTTGCAGAAAGCTTTTGGTTAGGGGGGGGGGGGAAATCTGCATAATCTGCAAAAAAAATGGCTGCCTCCTTCGAGTCACCTTATACGAATGCATAAGCGACTATATGAGTTTGTCTTGGATTGGATATTTGCTGATTGTAGTTGCAAAGTACATCTTTTCAAGGCATCCTCCACCTTCACTCTGGTGTGTAAAGTGTTGTCTGTTAGGGTCTACTAAAGGATAAAACGTTTAGTTGGGGATATGTATCATGCAATTTTCTTCGCAAGCTCTTGGTAATGGTGTTGTCTTTCCTATTTTGGCCAAGTATGCGTGTTTTGTAAGTAATAATGAGGATAAATAAAGGAACACTAAAATATAACTTGGCTGAATATAGAGTGACTTGCGCACTTGCGCTTTTGCTCATGGGAATAGAAGTGCCGGAACGTGAATAATGGTTAACGGTAGCCTCCTGGCTATGGCCAGCACCGGATACACTTGTGTTTCAAGAACTAAGCAAAATCCACAGTTTTTCGTGCTACCCGAGATGCCACCAATATTGTTACTCGTTGATGTTCTAAGCAGTTACTCCTGCTTTTGAAAGATGTTTAGTTTTACTGTATCGCTTCAAAAGTGTTGTTTACGTATATAATAACAATATATATGTTATTACAATGACTATGTTTGTTTCTGTGTTAGAATAGTATAGCGAGCATAACCAGCTTGTCTCTTCAGAGAAATATATTACATAGAAATTGAAACAAGGAATAAGTTATTGTGCATAATGTAATAGGGTCTCATCCTGTACAATGGTCACAGCTGCTCGCTTTGACGAGACGCTACTTGCCAGTCACTGGCAAATGCATTTAAGAAAAAAAAAAGTATATATGCGTGCATGCGTCACCGAGAGGCTGTGTTCACTTGGGAATGTTCTGTATCTCAATAACTACTGCAAGCTTGGCAGCCTGGAAAAATTGCCAAAGGTCATTCTGACGTAATTACTTCAGTATACGCATAACTTTTTTTTTCAAGAAAATAGCTACAATAAATAGTTCCTTTTGCAGTATTCTGAACCTAAATAGAAGACTAGAATAAACGTACCTCATGAATACATTTTGTTATATATTTTCATTTTTTCTGTGCGGCGGCGATACTACACAATTTGTTGCACCAAGAATTCCTAATTTTCAAAGGAAATAAATTATTTAGGTGCTACTGCAAAGCTGATTTTGAAACCTGCTGAATATTGTTTCCAACAAAGGTGCTCGCGAAAAAGTAGCATAATGGAAATTCTAGGGTATTGTACATAGGGTGTACGCTGTTTGGTTAGTATAGAAACCAAATGAACGCAACTATTCTCGCACATATTGCTACTATAACATTCGCTTTCAACCCATCATACGTAAGCAAATAAAGGCAAGTGCATATACGAGATAGCAAGAATAGCTCCTGATTGGCTGGAATATTTGGATTGCGTGTTCTGTTTGAGTGATGAGCTTGTGTGAACTCAATTTAATTAACAGAAAAACATATACTATCGAAGAAACCAGCTTGTCATACCGAGCTGAGCTCTAAAGCTCTGGTGGCTTGCAGCCATTTGACGCAACAGCTTATTTTAAGTGCGAGTTATGATGAGTGTCGCAATTTATTGGCAGCGAAGCGCAATACAGTCACTGCTTCTCTTCATCCCTACTAGATTTTAGCTTATGAATAAGATGATGAGTTGTCTATTTGCATTTTTACTTCGTGCGAATTATATGCCCTTGCTTGATGAAAATAGGTACTACATAAGGAAGTACCTATTAAAGCTTGTAAGGAAAAAAATGCACAAAAACGAAGAAACTTGCTTTTTTCCTATACTGTCTATCTCTAGTGATGTTTCGAAATTTTCGGTCCTGACAAACGTGGAGGCTGCAGTCAAGATTGTGCCTTAGAAAAGCCGGCACGTTGGGGAAGCGGCAGTATATGCCTGATTTTTAGTTGCGCGCTTCTAAAGGCACACTAAAGAGAAAAACAATTTTTTGCGCGTTAGTAAAGTACAATTTCACAGTCTCAAAAATACTATTCTTACCGCGAGATGAACACTTGGGAAGCGAAAAAAACTTGCAAAAAAGGAATTCCTTATGAAAATGCCACTTTGAGGTTCACGCACCAAACACCGTGACGTAGAAGATTTCAACGGCGTCTACTGGGTCTTACTGAGTGTTTAGATGGTGAAAATGAAGTACATATTCATATGTGGTTGGCATGGAGCTAACACACCAAGTTTCAGAAAACTTCATTGAACTCATGTCACGAAAATACGCAAAACACATTTTGAAATAGAGGCGGAAATGTTGTAGGCCCGTGTGCTCAGATTTGGGTGCACGTTAAAGAACCCCAGGTTGTCTAAATTTGCGTAGCCCTCCACTATGGCGTCTCTCATAATCATATGATAGTTTTGAGGTGTTAAACCCCACATATCAATCAATTAATCATTTTCAAATGAACGACGTCACGTGCGGAGGCTTCAGCTCGAACTTAAAAAAATGAAGCTTCGACCCTGATTTCTTCTCTAATGGTGAAATTATGTGAAGTGAAACTCGTGACATAAAAGTTGTCAGAGCACAATTGATCAATCTAATCTAGCCATTGTCTCTCTTCAGTCTCTATTTAAGGCGAAAGTCGTAAAAGCCTCATCAAACACGAAATTTGACCGTCGGTGTCCTACAGCGTCCGGTACGTGTTTCGCAAATAACATCAGCACGGGACAACGTCACCATGTGACAAGATGACGTTACTGTGAGGGCATCATGACACCACTGTGACATCACGGCATGTCATGTCACATGATGACGCCATCCCGCGACATCGTAGCATGATGAAAGGTGCTGCAATCATGGAAGCGGTGCGAAAACAGGGGTGTGCTTCCAATTTTGGAGGCATTGTGAAACCCCATTGGTGGCAAAAAGTTTTCCAAAAGAGGAGGTGGGAAGTCATTGTCAATATATTGTCCAATAAGAAAAAGATAGCTCTCGCCTGCAAGCAATCTTACGCGAATGCGTAAAACCCACTAAGTTTTTTCTTTTTATCTAGTGATTTCTGCGGCATTAGATTAATAAATACGCAAATAATTAAAGATATAGCTGAAATGGGTAGAAATAAAAAAGCATACAAAACAAATAAATCCATACGAGGGGAATGGCAATGTGTTTACCTTAGAGAAGCGAAGTTGGTCAGGCTTCCAAAAATTAAATCGATACTGATTTCCAAAGTGAAACAAATCTGAACAAAATTCTTAAATATAGCGTTTTTGTTCTATGGTGTTGTGTTAAAGTCACGGCATGGTGTGTCTCACGAAAAAAAAACAGGGGGGGGGGGGCTCGACTTTAGTCACGTGTTTCTTATGAAGTTGAAACGCTTTTCCCGCAATAGACTGAAGAATAATGCGAGTACAATTTAGCAATGTCACAAAACCTTACTCCGCGTGAAGGCACGGGCAGTTATAGAAAAAGGTCTACGGCCCGCATGTTTGAGACCCATGCCTTAAGGTGGTTTAATCTACCGAGTTGTTTTTGCAGAGAAACGCACTGCTAACGTAGTCGCTGCTGCTTCGTGCAATCACCCCTATTTGAGATACGCGAAACGAGGACGCACATATTTAGCGGGTGTTTGCAGTAAGTACGTAACTTACTGCTGAAATGGCTTGCGTTAGGAAGGCTGTATATATTGATTAAGAAAAATTGTTTACTTTCTATGCATGTGACCGCTGATCATCCATATTGACGATGATGATACCGCGATGTGGCTGCCTTGCCCTGCTCGAGCTCTACGGCGATGCTACCACGAGCGAGTAGGTAACCGTTTGCTGACAGTAACGTGTAACGCGTGAGTTGGTCAAACATTATGCGTTACATGAAGTCCGGATTTGCATCAGAAATGACAGAGTATATTTGCACTCTTAAACGGAAGAGGCATCAGTGAAATACCACTTATTTATGGAGGAAATAAAGCTCCAACGAGAAAGACATAGGAACTGACACAGACAAGCACGTTTGGTTAGTGCTTTAGCACACCAATGCACTACTAAGCCCGGTAGGAGAGTTCCTATTGACTAAATTGTGTTTATTCGTAAACTTTCAATGCCACTGACTTATTTATGTTCAGCAGAGCATCTCCGGCATCAGCAGAGAAGCTCACTATGAACTTCACACTCCGATTCTTGCGAAACCTAACGAGTTCATTCGGTCCAGTTCATCGAAATGGAAAAAAGACACACCAAAACGTAATACTCCGAGTCTTGGCATGTCCGAATGACTCATGGAAAAATTAAGCGCTCAACTTGTAGCCTTCCAAGAGTGAATGTACGCGATCTCCGGAACCAATGGAGAAAACAACGCAGTAAGAAAAACAATGGTGTAGAGAGGGAGAAAAAGAAGAAAGGGAGAAGAGGGCCAACCACTCAGAAAAGCCGCTAGCTTCTGAGCCGGCCGGAAAGTCAAACCCTGAAGAAGATACCAAATGGGTCTCGAAACGTAGGGCGTTTTCAATATTAATATCAAGTACTATAGAGTAACGTTATTGGTGGGTATCTATTCATAAAGAACAATACTTCATGTAATCGTAATAGTTATGCGTATTCAGTTTAGCTGTCTCCATCTAGACGAAGCCGTGAAAAAAAGAAGAAAAAAAGAAACGACTGAGTTGCATATAGCTTGCTACAGGGCCTATATTTGCAATGGGAAGTGTCCTGGTTGGCAACTTGATGATGAGGGTGATGCACTGCTGAGCCCGAGCACGCTGGTTACGTTAACGGCCGAGCTGGCGATACTTAAGATGGTTGCTAAAACTAGAAGTGCCCGTGCACTTACATTTAGGCGTGCGTTAAATAACTCCAAGCAGCTAAAACTAATACGGAATCTCCCACGAGGGCCTTTCTATGTGGTGCTCATTACCTGTTAAGCACCAGTATTTGCTTTGCAGCTGAGCTTGGAAGGCTTTTGCGAATATAAGTGGTATCGTAGTTATATGGGACTCGGCTAGTAAAGTTAGAGGTGGTTACACAACTGACATATATGCGCGACTGTTTGTTTCATGATGAGTTCCCGGGACGATGTTTCACAAAGACCTCCAGGGAAGCGAAGCGTGAGCAGAAAAACGCAAAAAGCATCGGCTCAAAGTTGATAGACCGGTTACGCTTTCAGGAGAAATGGTCTCCCTTTTGACAAGAAGGTCTCAGTAGAAACAAAGGAAGGGGGAAACGGAAACGCCTTTCATAAGGGCGCCCTCCCTAAACGATAAATAATAATTCTTTCCCATCAATCCCAAAAGACCTTAAGTATAAAGCTACTTGTCTTTTTCGTGTAAACCTCTGAAAAGTCATGTAGCTACACTTTTGGGAAGATTTCAACCGCAAATATTGCGAGTGTATGTTCGTTGCTTTGAATCTAGATTCATTGCTTATTTGGGCTGTCTTTGCTTCGCATACACACGAACGCCTTGCGTGAAGTCATTTCGGGCGCGGTGAAATATTTGCTGGTGGCAGCGAATAGCAATCTTTAGTCGAATGGCGAATATCACGGTTTCTTCTAAGTTTATGGAGCATGCACTTCTAGCACACGGTATGTGCAAATAAGAATTTCACGGGAATACTACGAAAGAAACGTTTTCCCGAGGAAGCTGTGCATTAACCTTGATGTTAACGTACATTTGAAAACATCGTAATTATAGTGGGTAAATGTTGTTTTGGAAAGCAGAAACACACTGTTCTGAAAGCTTGAGAGGTGGTTTCATAGCGATAAATGCGACGTATATGCAGCTTCTTTTAACGGGACTCGCTTGGTAGATTCCGTGCTGAACTGTTGTGTCGTCCGCTATCTACGACACCAGCGTAGCTCTCGCCAATCGGTGCTCCGTCCTTGGACTCCTTCGACCATGCCCTCCATCTCTTCTCTCCTGTGCGGCGAGTACTCTCTCTTCTTTATCTTTCTGCTATTGTTTTTATCTCCTTCTCCCATCTCCTACAAGGCGCTTAGTCATGTAGCCATGCTATGCAGACAAAAATTATTTCCTTTTAGTCGCGAAGATTATTAGGTCGGGGGTCGTTCGCTCCTCCGCATGTAGTATGTAGCCCCCTCTAGTTTATGACTTGCTGAATAGATGGGGTTGTGTGTATAAGTATTTGCGAATAACAGTATAACTAGATGGCGTTAGTGGTTTTTACAGGATATCTACTGAGTGGATGATGATGAGTGGGACGAAGCGTCTGTCCATCCATCTATGTGTCCTACCATCCGTGAGTCCATCCGCACTTCCGTCCGTGCGTCCGTGCTTTTGTTCGTCAGTCCATGCGTCCATCCGTCTGTCTGTCCGTCCGTGCTTCCATTTGTCCATGCATCCGTCAGTCCGTGCATGATTCCGTCCGTCCGTGCATCCGTGTCTCTGTCTGGCCGTCCATCTAGACGCAAGGACTGCACAGCCACACCGACAGAGGCACGAATGTACGGATGGACGGGCTGATGGACGCACAGACGGATGGACAGATGCTTCGACTCCCTCATAATCATTCATCTGTAGATATGCTGTGATTTTTGTCCCTTTCATTGAATAATTACGCATTCATTAACAAATCGTTGTCATTCTATCGAAAGAATTCAGCTGATTTTAAAAAAAAGAAGCTGTTTATAACATTGTAGCAGACAGTGACACAATTAACACTAGACTTTTTATAAACAGCTCTGTGATTAGCATGCCTCATGTGATCCACGTACTGATGTTTAGCATTGCAAACGCGTGGTAACAGTATTATTTATAATGACAGGACTGTACAACTGGCACTACAGCGGTGACAAATAAAAGCCATTCATAGTCGTAGCACGTTTACACAAGCAGCGCTCTGCTAAACATGATTGTTGATAAGGCTACCTGTTCGAATCTTTCTTGGCAATGAGGGAAAGGCCATGGAGCCGTGTTATTTACGTGAAGTATAAATATTCTTGATTATCCTCATGCGACTCATTGTGGCAGGACGTAGAACAGGCCGGTGGGTTATTTGCTATCTCTTAACTTGGCCTTTTCGCACGATTCAGAACGTCACACTTTTACAGTTACCTAAAATGTTACGCAAAACTGTGCCATAGGTCAGCGTAGAAATTGGAGATCATTCAGACAGTGGTTTGGCTCACTCAAGAAATAGATTTTGCTCAGAGTACTCACCGGACTCAGATTCACCAACATATTGCTCAACTGCACTCACTGAGACTAACGGCCTCAGCTAAATTAAAGTGAGTCTGAGTGAGTCGACTAATGAATTCGCTGGTGTAAAATTAGCTTTTTTGATTTTGGTGGCAAGGCTCTATAACGCTGATATCTCACGCAATCAATATTCTACGCTACGCTACTACACCCGTTCACTTTCAAATACGAGTTACCAGTGATTTCAATACTTAGGAATAATGTTTTAAAAAATACGTTACTCGCTTTATCAAGAACTTCCCCCAAAAGACTGCGTAAAAAAAGATCATGTCCCAATCGTAACTCACGCCTAAGATCAACAAATATCAGACAGCGAATTCTTGAGATATCTGTGAGATGACTTGACTACAAACTCGAGCCGATATAACGAGAGCTGATAGTGATGCTTAAGATGAGCAGATAAGAGAAGCTGTGCGCAGCCATTCTTTTCCACAGCAATATGAAACACGCCAAATCGGACTGCTCGCCTAGGTGTGCATGTGCAGAAAGCTCTGCCCCGGAAGCTTTACCTGGAGTGCCAAGAAAAGTGGTAGACGAATATTGACTGCTATTCATTCTGTATTTTGATATTTGGGGACAAACTATGTTCTGCGATTGTACATTGTCACATTCACAGTGACAAAAAAGCACACGTTGCTTTATTTTTTTTTCGCGTTCATACGACAATTCGCAAAGTTCACTCGTGAAATTTACTGGTAACAAAATACGATCCTGCGACACAGACGACCACTATGGAATGGGGGTATAGACTAGAGGTACAGAGGACACGTGCTCCTTTTGAAACTTGACTGGTCTTCAGAGAAAACAGCCAAGAAAACAGCCTATCTATGTGAAAACAAGCACACCTACCATTCAGGAGAAAAATACCATGAACTCTGCACAAGTGTTAAACAGAAATCAGAAAAGAAAGAAGTTAACATAAGAACCGCCTAAGTGAAATAAACAGTTTAGACAACAGTTAACAAACTTAAAATGGAACTTAATCAGTGAAGCGCTGCGTCAAAAACCATAATAAAATGAACAGCCATCATTTAAAAATGAATAGAAAAACAGTCGAAACGAGGAAAGAAAAAAATTGATCCTCGATACAAACAAAATATTAGCACAAAACTACACGTCAAAGAATGTAAGCTTACAGATATAACCTTTTAAGAAGGAGACTTTCTCATCCCAAAATGTGATAGAAGATACACTGACACACTTATTACCAGATTTCTCGATATGGTATGTTTGTACGCTTTTTATTTCTGTTCTGTCATGTGAACGTTTGCGGAAAGCGCAGCGTGCGAACTCTGGAAATGCTCACCTTTCACAATGCTCCTCAAGATGGCCACCAGTATTAAGCAGTGTTGGGCACGTCTTCAATTCGCGACGCGAAGCAAACGCTTGATTCATACCTTGAAGCTTAAAATGCGCCTTGAACGAGAAATTCTAGCTACGGCAAGTACGATATTCAATAATTTCAATAATCTAATATTATTACCTCAGATTTAACGTCCCGAAACCATAATATGATTATGAGAGACGCCTTAGTGAATGCCTCTGAAAATTTTGATCACCTGGCCTTTTTTAACGTGCACCTAAATCTGAGCACACGGGCCTCAAACATTTCTACCTCCATTGAAAACGCAGCTGAAGATGGCTGCCTAAATACGTTGTCCCAAGTACTCCCATTTTATAGTCTTAGCAATTTTTACTTGCTTGGTTTACATTAAACAGCTGCGAAGAAAAAGAAAGCCTTAAACGAAGCTTCTTGCTTTTTCAACATTCTCGTGGAAGGTTTTTTTGTCACTGCGCAGGACAAAATATTTTCTTAAGTATTTTATTAGCGCTTGATTTTGCACGTAACTTTGAAGCCATAACGTATAAAGTGCCTGCTTCAGATTAAAACTGTTGCTATAGGTAGTTCTGTTCTTCATTATTTGTTTCAAAAAAAAAGTTTTTGCTTGTGCCTTTTACGCTTTACTACTCAAAAATGTTTTCTCATAGTTTTTCCCCAGAATAGAAAGTGAAGTTACATGTAGATTGCATAATGAAAACCTGTGCACAACAAGAATAATAGAAATATCTGAAGCTATCCATGAGGAACCTGACTCGGCATTGAAACGAATGGTGCACTGCTAGAAACATAAGCAATGCATAAAGTGGCCATAATAATTTCTGTATTTATAATAAAGATGTTATTACTTTCAGATTGTGAGACATGCTGCATCGTCTCTAAGAAATTGTCGATCGCATAAAAGTTTCTGATGGAGGCGGAAACGGTGTAGGCCCGTGTGCTCAGATTTGGGTGCACGTTAAAGAACCGCAGGTGGTCGAAATTTCCGGAGCCCTCCACTACGGCGTCTCTCATAATCATATGGTGGTTTTGGGACGTTAGACCCCACATATCAATCAATCAAATCAATCGCATAAAAGATGACCGAAAGGAACGGGCGCTGACCCGAGAGTTTTGGTTAAAAAATAAGATGTGTCATTGTGCGTACGAATGATTCACAAGCGCATAAAAACTAATGCAGAAAAAATACATCGATCACGTCATTAAGCATCCATAAGCCTAGCCGTCGTTGGCGCTGACACGAGATAAATATTTGTACGTCGCCATAGGCAACACAAGAGGTGGCATGATAAGAAACATGTGGCCCCTGGTGATTCTCAGACGGCGTTTGCTCATCCATCATCGCGATAGCCGTTCGGGTTACGACACGTAACATTAGCCGTCTCGGCTGATGGGATGATAAAGAATCGAACTTTTTTTTTTGAGTTTTTGCTCGGAAGTGGGTCGATCAGCGTTTGGTGCAATTCTTTCCACAAGCAAAATGCTGCGTGCTCTTCGATTCGTTTCCGAGACGACTGACAGCGGTGACTGGTGTGTTCTTGTCATCAGTACACTGCAGCCGTATCCAGTGACGTGATTAATAAAGACGGATAAAGAGCCGTATTGCCACGCGTTTGATGAACACCACGTAACAAACAAACAAACAAACAAACAAACAAACAAACTAAATAATCAGTTTTTATAAAAGATGCGAATTAAAAATACTTTTAGGGAAGAAAGTCAATGTTATGTAAGAAATATTGCTTTTCATCATTCAGCCGCACTTCAGAATTAGGAAAATAATTATCACTTAACTGGGAAGGTAAGTTTAAAGAAAAAAGCCTTTTGGGAAAGTCGCATATTAAGAGGCACTGTTATGGTTACAGAAATACACATATAACCTCCGCACCAATACCCTATCACTTACTTAACACGACAGTAGTTTTAAAAATGTTTATATAAGCTTAGCAACAGGATATTGTTGCAGAATACGACGGCTACAGTCACAATAGCAAAGGGAGAAGCAATAGCTTTAGTACACAGGATCGAAAAACCAGTCGAATATCCCCTTTTAGGGCGAAGCTCCTTAAGGCGTGGGTCTGTCCATTCCTTGTATGTATGTAGTAGTACGTAGCCACCAGTAGCACATACCCGCTCTATAGCGGATGTGTGCCACAGCGGATGAAAGATGGGAGATGGTGGTACTTGGTGTGTTCACTAGTTGTACGCTCGGACGAACGGACAAACAGACTAGCAGACGGACGGATGGATGGATAGACGTGCGGACGTACGGACAGATGAACGCATGAACAGACAGACAAACAGATGACGGACTGATGGACGAATGCACGGACAGACAAATGGACGCATGGATGGACGCACGAATGGTCGTGCGGACGAATGGAAGCATGGACAGCCTGATGGACGCTTCGTCCCACTCATCTGCATTCACTCCGTGGATACGTTGAGATTTTTTTTCTTCTCGTGCCGCGGCACCCTAATATGGAGATACCAAGTAATTGTTTTTATTACAAATACTTTGGAAAGAGTAGCATTGAAGTGAAGATTTGTCTAACGAAGTCATAACAATCAAGCATTAAGAGATTTTATTTACTTCAATCATACCGGAAGAAAGGACGACAGGTTATTTTTCATAATCCGGAGAACAAAAATAAAAAATAAAGACTGCACATAGAAGAAAACACTATAGTTTGCTTTTTTTCTCACTCACTCTCCTACATGTAGTTTTTTTTCTGCGAGTTAAATTGAAGAACTTAGCATAAGCAGAACGAGAGTATAGGCTGGGAAATGTCTTGCACGTAGGGCGAATACCCAAAGTGGCGTTTTAATTATGAGGCCTGCCACTGTCAAGGCATCTCTGCTACTAACAAAATTCCACTATTTACTAATTTCAACAGTAAAAAAATGACCAAGTACGACGTGAAAATTTATCGTCGAGTTACTTCAGATGGTTACATCATGCGCAGTATACCTTCCTCTTTGATGAACACATATCTTCGAAAGCGTGCGAGGAGTACCAAATTCATCTCTCTCGCCGTAAATATGATGCATATTTATGAACTGGACGTCAGAACAGGGAACAGGCAGTTTACAGTGGTGGTTACAACGGGCAATCAACATCACGCAGGACTTCCCTAATTACAGCGCTGTCTCGTTGGTTTAGGAAAAACAAATCATTTTCACTACGCTAGTAGGTTTCGCAAAACTGCTGATGGCTGGTTTACTTAGGTTTGGGAGCCTGCACTGGAATCATGCAAGTTCGAGTCGCCGAGCCGGACTTTTTTTACGGTGTTCTTCATTAATTTTGGCTTGTGTTGTTGTTGTGCTGCAAATAGGTTTTGAAGTACTGTACACACGAAAGTAATTTCGGTAGACAAGGATGCTGTAAAGCTTTGCTTATGTGCTGGTAATGACGCTGCAGCTACCCACACGAAACAGCACTTTTAGTACCAGTGCTATGCTGCACTGTGCAATTTTATACCGTTTTTGCGAAGAGAAAACACCGATCTCGCCAGTACTTGCACCAGTGCGGTTAAGCATGAATACGTGTCAACCAGCTCATTTTTCTGTTGTTCTAATCAGCGCCAGTTTTCCATGGCAACGAAGTCAGCAGCTCGATACTAAGGAATGCAACACCAGGATGTTTACCAGAGTGCACAATTTAGACTTGCAAATAATAGAACTTCTGCCAACAGAAAAATAGTTGCCTTCGACAGCAGCTGGATCCGCTAAGAAAGCTGTAGTAGCATTACTTTGGACTGTTTTACTTCGTACAACCAACGTCGTCTTACTTTAATTGGAGATAATATGAACGGCGTTTGCTTTAATCCTTAGTCACTACAGTAGCAGTATTCTCCTAGGTACTGATAGAAAGAAAAGCAAACTCAATCTTGCTCTTCGTTTAGGATTCACCTCAAAGGTTGCACAGCTATCTGGTAACTATTATTTGTCCCTAAAAACAGGATTAGTCTTCCAAAGTACAAAACTATGCCGCCAAACTGCACAGCATTCAAATGCCGGCCCATTGAACGTTAGGCTGCTCAAAATTTGTTATCGTCTGAGATATGATGAGTGAATTCCTATTTATTTTTATTTTTATTTACAGATTACTTACATCGCCATACAGGCGTAATATGCTTTCACCTGGTGCTGCAGGGTTGCATCCCCTTTTTGGTTTTGTTCAGGTAGGATGAACAAACAAAAGATATACCGAAATTCAGGTATCAATGCCAAATCTGCGTGGTTAGACGAGAAAAAAAAAGCATATAAGGGATGAAAAAAAGTGTTTTAGGTGGGAACAACAAGACATATACTAGTATAGTGTTATTTACAGCTCGCCACACAAGTGTTTTTTTTACGAAGTAATACATCAACACATCAGCTACTCTATGTGGAAATATCAAAGAACTGCGAGGATAAAGAAAATATTTTGCTGATCAAGATAGTGACAGAAAAAAAGGGGAGGGTAAACACGTTTTTATTTTAACAAAAAGAAGAAAAAAGTTGACAATAAAGCTGTTGCGTTTGAATTGCCTCTTCGCGGCACATTTAGAAAACCTAAGAAAAATAGTTTGTGCTACTCCGGCGTCTTAAAAGATTCCCTAGAAAAGAGTCACTTTTTCTTTTTTTTTCTTATAAAAGCCAGGGTTGATATCAAGCTCCTGCCGTCACGGTTTTATAATAGAAACTCCGGTGATGGTGACACTCTGTTAAAAGGCGCTGAGTGCTACGGTTCACGCACCTCATGGCATCGTAAAAGCTTTCCGAGGCACGCATTCAAAGCCTTACGCAAAGTCACGTTTACTTTCAAGGGAGCAGGATAAAAAAACTCGTCACAGTTTAGCAACTTTTCCAGCTTTATGCGCTGCTCCAGCGACCGCGTTCCTTTCCTCTAGCTCTCCGTGCGACTTTGCAGTGGAGACATCACCGGGAAGAGCTTTACCTTTAACGATACGCCCCTCACTTCGCTGAGGCACGCTGCTACTATATTACGGCGGTAAGCACAAGCATGCCCTTCCAGGCGCCAGGCAGACGTTTTCAAACGTGGTACACCTTTCCTTTCACTACTTTCCATTATCTGTCGAATCTGAACTACGGTAGTGATAAGTACGCTGAACGTTTATTTAACGCTCCAAGTACCGACAGGGAACCTTCCTGGACTGAATGTTACTCTGTTCTGAAAGAAACGTCCTTTGTGGTGCGCTAATTGTTTATGTAAACAATTTTCTCCCCATCAAATTTTTTCCCTGAAACGTATCGCGCACAAAAAAAGGGGGAGGGGGGAGGGTTCTTGAAGAATCCAAGCACAAGTACTAAAAAGAAATACCTACGTGAAATACCCGGCTGTATGAAGTAATGTATAGGAAAATTACCAGACACACCGACAGTGTGCTGCTTTATGGTTTCCGACCAGCTACGTGGAGAGTTATTTTTTCCCAGTCGACATTTATCGACTCACTCAAGCAGGCCTCGTGATAGATCGTTCTATCGTGCGTGGCGGCCTGTATCACGATCAATCTTGCGACAAAAATTGATTAGTCAGAAAATAATGGCTCCTCAGCAGTTTTTTTTTTTTTTGCTGCCACATTTCGCAAACTAGCTCCCAGTTTTATTTCGCAGCCATATTGAGTGCTGCGACCTTTAGTGTTTTATTAAGCGATAAATGTTGCGTAAAAACGTAGACCGAGGAACAAACGAACAACACAAGCGCGTGATAAAACTGAAATTTTATTAAATAAAAAGAAAATGTAGGAGGCATATACCACATGTGCAACACTAAACAGCAGAAAGTAACTACATATGACCACCAATATACCTGATCTCTGCTTTGTGTGTTGCCCTATAATATCTACTGTGATTTAAATAAAACTGAAGTTGTTAGCAAGCGCTTGTGTTATTCGTGAAGTTTTCCTCCTAGCTGATTACCAACTTCCCCAACAGTCTGTTTTTCTGAATCTTTTAAAACAGAACGTTTGAAGAAACATTCTTTTGTTGGTGTCACTGTTACGTTATTGTGCACTGATTAAAAGGTGAATGCTAGGCGTGAAGGCCTAGACGGACACAATCAAGGAATTCATCGTGTCTTTTGAGCAGTGCGCAATAACGTAACGATGATTACCTATCAACTCGCCAAATCAAGTACCCTTACAAGTTGCTGTCACACTCCACTTGTGAAGAACACCCTTCATGATAAAATCAGCAATATGAAATGCCTTAATGACTTTCCGGCAGCTTTATTGCGATGGTAATGTCAAAACGAAGAAAATACGTGAAAAGAACAAAGAAAAGTTAAAGGTAAACCATTTCATGGTTGAAGCTCTTGATCGTGTCTGTTCTTAGTGCATGCTATATCGTAACGGAAGAATATTAAATCGGCAAGAACAAGCTTTGCAAGACCAGGTGCTTTATTTTTCATCTTAGTTGAAAATAAACGGGCTCGACATGTTTTTTGAAAGTATTCGCGCAACTTACGGGGACCTAGCCAGAATGACGCGTCCCAAACATGTCAAAGAAGTTTTCTTTTAAAATCATTATTATACATTCGTAGATTTTTTGGAAACTTAATAAACTAGAAGGCTCCTTTTATCACAACATAGTAGCTGAGCGGGCAGATTGGGGGAAAAGTATATAATCGTGGTGCAGAGCATAGTTGAAAATATCGTTCAGGTGGCTAGAGCAGTCAGCAAAACAGTACAGTAGAATTTTTGTTTTACGTATATGACGAGAGATACGTATACGAAAATATGTATAGACATTAGGCTCATACTGAAAATTTGTGTGGTTTTTGCAGTTTTTACGGCAGTTGCACACATTTTGCTTGGCATTTATGTCTTGGCTATTGTACGCTGTGCAAGGCAACGTGTGAAGATCGATACAAGAGTAAGACCACTGGCTGCGTCAGGAACTCGTCAAAGAGGACGCAGTGGCGAACAGATATATTTGCGTCACGCTTCTGGCACAGTAAAAGTGAAATTTTTAGTGAGGCAGTGTTGTCGAAATGATGCGTCCAGCTGGTGATTTTACAGCGACATGAAACCATCGTTCAATTTCGCGCCAAATTTTTCCTCGTTCTGCCTCAGATGTTTGGCACGAATATTTGATTCTTAATTTTGAGGGTGATGACATTGTGATAATTTCTATAGTTTCTTTATGAAAACGTCTTGTCAGTGGCACCCTGAGTAATTTACTTTTTTCAGCTGCTACACCCCGCTCAGCTCATGAAGGAACCCGTGTGGTCCCGATTCCTCTATCAAGGAATGATGCAGCAAGACAACTTTACCTGCTGGCTCGAGATCTTACACGCACGTTCTGGTCATCTAATAGCTTCCAAAGATATCAATTTTATGAACTGGATCCTTCGCTCAAGATAAAGCTACCATCACAACTTTCCCGCTCCGATGCGACACTGTTATGCCGCCTTTGGTTGGGTGTTGCATTCACAAAGGTGTACTCCTTTCGCATTGGTATAGCAGACACTCCTACATGCGACTACTGCGGAGCTGAAGAGACCATTGAACACGTCCTGTGCAGCTGCGCTTGCTACGACACACAGTGATGCCAGCTCCGGATGGTTTTGAATCAACTTGACTGCAGACCATTTTGTGTGCAGAAGATTCTAGGAGCTTGGGCATCTGCCTCAGTTGCGCAGAAAGCGACTAAAGTGCTCCTACTTTACTTAAAGTCAACAAACCTGAGTGACCGCCTGTAGACTGTGTGTGCTCCCCCGAGTGTGCTCGTGACTGTGTGTACCTTCTTATCTCTCTGCAACCTCTTTTCTCCCCTTCATCCCTTCCCCTGTGCAGGGTAGCAAACTGGATGTGTGCCTGGTTAACCTCCCTGCCTTTCCTTGCATCTTTATCTCTCTCTTGACTGCTACACAAAGTTTGGTGATCATATATTGTGACAATGCCGAAGCGGCTGACGTGTGTGCGTCAAGAATTTCTTCAGACCGAAGATGCTGTTTCATTTTAGGTGTTTGATAGTAAGCGGTGTTGCCGCGTGTACACACTGTTTCCGCTTTTTAGGCCGATGCTATGCTGTGCGGTAAAAATATCAATCAAGGAACCCCAATATGAATGTTTACTTGGGAATGGTATGTTTTCAGCTGAGGGAGTCTTGTTCTGTCAGTTTTTTTGATAGAAAACATAACAATTTCACGTGACTTGAAAAGTGTGTCGTCCCTCAGAAATGTCACCGCGTGGTCAAACTACTCCCAAACTATACTTAGGACCTCGTGCATAAAAAGCCACTGAAGTAAGGGTTTCTCAAACATTGACCTGTTTTGACAATTTCTACAGTCTAGTGGCTGTTACAGATCCAAATTTTTTTATTTGTTTTTTCTTTCCGTTGGCTATTTCAGCGATAGAGACTATTTTATTCCCATGAGCCCTTTTGTTTAGCTCAAAAGAAAATTAAGAATGTTTTTTTTCATAGCTACGAAAAAAATGGGCGCAAACACAATGCATTTTAGAACCAGCATTCTTGCCTTTTTTAAATAATTTCCCCCTCTGTTGTGTCAATTTTTGTGTTGAGCAGCATCCAGCTTCGACGATTACTTTCGACGTTGGGGAATAGTGAAAATTGTGAACTCATAAAATGAAAATACATATGTAAAGAGTTGTTGGCATTAAACAAACAAACAAACAGAGCAGGCAAAGCGAAAGTACAAGAAAGTTTGGTGATGGGCAAGCTTTCCCCTTCACATTGACCCTAAAAATTCGGCCACCAAAAATATTGTGAAGGCGCCAGCCGCTTGTCACGACTAAATATGATGTGACAGAGAGAAAGGGAGATACAAGACAAAGGAAAGCCAGGAAGGTCAACTAGACGCACGTTCAGTTTGCAGCTTACCATGGAGGACAGGAAAGCTTTGACGTAACCTAATAAAAGACAAAAAAGCCTTGAAGTAATGTTCACGAAATCGAACTTTCAAACAGAAAACTAAGTCGAAGAGAAAAGCCTCGCGAGAAACCTACCGTCGTGTTCCCCGTATAAACATCTGCACCACTTTAATATTTGGGAGCAAAGCTTAAGGTTCTCATCTTTTTGTTTTACTGCGCTTTCGCCCAGAAATGGGCTTTCGCTGACACAGAAGTATCGATCATCATTGTTGCGATTCACGAAGACAGAAACACAGAATTACAAGTGCGCTTTTTTAATACAACTTTTTCATTATAGCGGATATAGTGATAGGAGATAGTGGCCTTGTTGGCATGAGGCCAGGACTGAGGTTTCATAGTTTCAAATTTGAGGTTTACCTTTTCAAGTGCAGAAAGCACCATCATTATATCTTATAGACACGATCATATTATACCGGTTGAGACAGACCATGCTCGACTATAATATATGAGGCCAGAGAATCTCTCGCAAAATATTGTAACTTCGTTGAAATGGTGTGGTGTTCCTGGAACACGCACGTGCGCGAGCAAGGCGACAAACTTCATTCATGAGCTGAGGGCATGTCTTTTCCAACGCAACGCCCAGAGGATACAATGTAAACATGGCTGACAAATGAAGTGGTGTCACGAAGCTGACGGTTAATAAATATAGAAGTCAGTCCTTGAAGGAGCCGAGCGTATTCCATAAGCTTAAGTTCCGCCTTTCGCACCATGAATCGAGATGCACAGCTTAATGTGTTTACACAAAGAAGCCAACGTACTTTGCTAGATAGATAATAGCCAGGGTTGGAGGAAAGAAGAAGTGCTGACGAGTGGTGAAGAAAACAGGCAAGTTGCTGAAAGGATTACTAGGACGTGCAGGGACGGAGTGAAACTAACTGAGAGTGATATCGGAATCCTCGCTGGTTCTCAGCAGATTTATAGTCGTTGCCGCCGCCTCGCTCACAAAGACATTTTTACATATGTCAGCTGCTCCCACTGCAGCAATTTCCTTCGCAGTGCATTCTTCAAAACCCAAGACTCTTGTTTTGTCGTGAAGTGTCGTCGTTTTCTGTATTCTGCACAGCTTCTTGTAGTCTCGAGTGAGCACACGTGTGACGCTTTCCGTTCGTACACTACCTTAGTTTTGTGCAGCGATTTTTTGGTTGTAATTTGAGACTTTGGTGGAGAACACATTGTGATATTGCTCCCGAGTTGAAGACGATGCAACTGTTATCAGCCCAGCCCCACCATACGCACAGACCATACGTAAAAATTTTTTCTTTGTATAGTTCATTAAACCATATTCTAATGTTTTCTGGCATTACAAATTTCAAATTGATGTATGTTGATCAATTCATTTTTTGTCCTACCTTTGGCAATAAGAAAACTTAGCTCACTTAGCTACATACAAGTGTGATGTCGAACCTGGCTTGTTAACTTGAATGGAAAATGTGTGCGGTGCAGCGACATGTAATGCTGAAGACAAGAAGGGGCTATAGGGCAGTATCAAGCTCATTGATGTAAGTAATCGTGAACAAGAATGCAAAGCTATCACATTGATTTGAAGATATCCGAAACAGGTCACCAGATCTCACGTGTGTCTTCAACATAGAAATCAACTTGAAGAAGAAAGAGCTTTTCTTGCCCAAAAATATGAAACAACATTTACATTCTTATAATAGCAGTTCCTGTTTAGCACAGTTTTTATAGAGACCGCAAAAGCTATATTGCATTGAGTACGGTTTATCGCCATAAGTCATGAAATTCACCGGCCTAACCCCCTAACTTGACCTTCTTAGTAAACACTCGCGTTTAGTGCACAATCGGTTCTTGTTTAGGCCATAAAATGATGGTAGAGAAATTACGTTCGGGCGCCAAGGGTCGTAAAATTATAGAAAAGAGCAAAGACGCTACCATTTTCAAACGAATCAAATAAAGACCATCTCTTTGTCTAGCTGAGTGCAAAGAACGTAAAGAAAGTTGTGACTGTACGATAGTTTAGATAAAAATTGGCTTTGTATTCATTTTTTATTTAGGCCCTGTCCATCAGATCGGTTATGACGGCTTTCATTTGCGGTTATTGCAGCTTTCCAGCGTGATTGAATGACGTCTTGCCTCTTTTTTGTTTTCTGCAATACACATTAGAGTCATTGAGTCCTTGATCATTTCTCCTAATGTTTTTACAATAGCAATTCCTGCAGATTTCTCAATGAACCAAATTGTTTATGTTGTTGTGTTTATAGCACGATGGTTTATAGTGCTCGAACAACGAATATTTAGAGCGCTCTACTTCACCCCATCCGATGCCCTTCTCGTACGCCGATGCAGGAAATGACCAAGTAGTAATGAGTTCAATTTCGTTAAATTAATTTCATAACGTAGTAATTTCATTATCTAACCAACGAAGGACACGTGACTCTTCGGACGAGAAAGTCAGTGAAGTTTCTGGATTGTTGAAGAGCAAGTAACGACGACATAATAACGCTTTGTCTAATGTTGTCACCTATATTAAAGAGTCCACTTTTTAAATGACGTCGAACATAAATTGCCTTGTCATAACCTTCTCAATACACCAAACTTGTTTCATACGCCTTGTTATGAACCTAACAATAAACCAAAGGCACCCGAAGAAAATTAGCGTTTGCGAAAGTGAGCCTTAACTGAGAGCATGAAAAACATCTTCCGTCGTTCGATGGTGGCGGAAATGTTGTAGGCCCATGTGCTCAGAATTGGGCGCACGTTAAAGAACCCCAGGTGGTCGAAATTTCCGGAGCCCTCAACTACGGCATCTCTCATAATCACATGGTGGTTTTGGGACGTTAAACTCCACATATCAATCAATCAATCAATCAATCGATCAATCAATCAATCAATCATTTTTCGTCTTTCGTGTTTATTGGCATTTGTTTTGCTCTTGTGCTTCTGATACTGATATTCCTTATAGTTATTGAAAACACAATGGGTCTTTCTACCATCGCTTTGTTGACCCAACCTGTAGCAGCAACTTCGCCATCCCAAGTATAGGGTAGCCAAACAGAAATTTCACCTGATGGACGCCATATCTTTCCTTCACGTTTTATTTCTTTCTCTCTATCTCTCTCTTTTCGTTTAGTTCCAGTGCACATCTGATTTGTATATATTGTTTAGCTGCAATCACTACCCTTGTATTTTTAATAGTATCACACAAATACTTATGCTTATTGTTTCTCCTGTAGAGCGTGCACCACCACATACATAGGCTTGAAGTGGAGAAAGCAACTTTTCAATCGTCAAAGTGGAGACGTTTTGTTTCACCTTCCTGGGAATGTTTTTGCCGATGATAAATAATGAATGTGAACTACAATAACTATAATATGGCGATTTACATTCAGCACCGCTTTTCTGCAGTTCAACCTGGTTTATAATGCTCTTTTGAGATATTTGGGATTCGTTTTCGGGATTGAGCTGCTTGCTTCTGGCCTGATAAAATAATATGCCTATCACACTGGATCCGTTAAACACGGTTGGTTATTCAGTGTGAAAGCTTCACGGCTCAATTCAGATCAGTCAGCTGCACGACAATGTGTCACTACAATATTAAGGGTTTTTTTCTTCCTAATAAACACTGTCACTCAATCTAAAATCTGCTCTCATAGTATTGCAGGTGTTTATTCTACCTGAGCCATTCATTCATCTTTACTTTCAGCTATTGGTAACCATAGCGACGTTCCTTTTATTCTGTTATTTTGAAGTGTTATCTGGCTCACATACTTGGCTGCGTACGCCAGCAAATTATGATCTTATTGATTTTGCAATTACGTATTCTCTCGATATCGTCACGTGGATATTGTAATAAATATCCCTCCCAGGAGTGTAAGCAGGTACTATAAATTCGAAAAGATCGCCGCTTGTGCTTTTCGTCAGGTATTTGTTTTTTTATTTTGACTTAATCGAATATCTAACTTTTCATCAGCGCACGGACAAGTTTCCCTATAACGTTATAAAAAACAGCTCCGTTGTCGTAACGACATTAAAGTTTGTAGCAAGTTTTTTCCTACTTTACCTAACTTATTTTTACATAGAACACATTTTTGTTACTTCATTGCGTTCAGTCATACTAGTGCTCAAGCATATTAAACTTAACCTCTTTGGCGAGCTTTACAGAGGCCTATGATTGCGAATATTTGGTGCTATGATTACTACTTCACGTGCGGGTATACACCAAAAAATGGGCGCCACATTTCCGGCTGCAGAATCAGGTAACAGCAAGAACACTGCCCAGCAGCCATTACTGAGCACGTTTGATTCATGCGCTACTTCTATTCCTATGAATGTAAAGCAAAACTTCGACACGTTTTTATTTAGACATATATAAAATCTACAAGATGAGTATAAGCGCTTTCTACAGACAACTGAGGAATAGATGTATAAACTATAATTGGAATGACTGCTATCACTGCACTCGCATTTCAATATGGGGCCCACAACTGATTTCACAGAATATTTTTCCTATAGCGCGTGCACGTCCACATATTGAGTGTTGTGCTTGAAAGCACTAACATGCCGGTATCTATATTTTACTTTTTATGGAAAACACTGCCAGTGCAGTAGCCGTACATATTTATTAATGATAGGTAGAATGTCTATAAAGACGAATTGTAATATTCTATTCCTTTGAGATCCCATAGAAGAGACTGGGGACTAACCGCATACCGACAGGCAGAACGTGTGAGTGGAGGATCTGCGTAGAACGTACAGAGGTCACCTTTCATGTCTGGAACAACAAAGTGTCACGTTCATAACTGCTCGAGCGACATTTTAAGTGTTGAACACGGTACATCTCAGCATGTGTGGTGCCAACGACGCTCCTCCCTGGCATTTTATTGCGATAGCAATTATTTGGACACTCTCGGCATCATGCACCGTATATTTATACGTATCTATATGTATAATAGATACGTAATAATAGATACGAAAAGCCACAGTCCCCCATTGCAACACAGTAACATATGCATAATTATATCTCCCAAGAACTTGTAATGAATGAAATTCCCTGCCTGCATCAATAACAAGCATCAATGAACCCATTCAATTTAAGAATATCCTTAAAACAATGATTACCTAATTACCCCCTGCATGTTTGTTGAACAGTTTATTTGTATTGCTTTGTGCCATCACCATGTATAAAAATAAAATTAGTGTTATAATTTGCTTTATTATGATGTGACGTGTTAGGAGTAATAATCTTTGTACCCCAAATAGTGACAAAAGTTTTATGCCATTTGCTTTGTATTCCTTGTTTTTTTTCATTGTTGTGCATGTCCTTCCCGTCTGAAATGTACTGTGTACCCTGAGGGTAAAATAACTAAATAAATAAAAATACAAGAAAGAAACAATACAGAAAAAAAGAAGGCTCCGGCGCGCGGAACCTAACGTGAGACCTCCGCATCGTGAATGCGAGGAGTAACCCCTGAGCCACCAAGGGATACCTTTTTCAACGTTCAAACGGCAAAATGTTTGTATCTACCACTTACCGCTGTTGGCGGGCATCTCGGGAGAGGGGGGGGGGCTATCCTGTTTTCAGCATTATCAGCAAGATGACGGAATGATCATCTTTCATGCGTACTTTGGCCCGCGGAGAGGAGGAGAGTGGACGATCTCTCGCGTATCCTTATCTTCAGGTGGGGAGGATCATACATCTTAGCTGGCGTTGGGCTTGCACTGCAGCGATCGTGTTGTAGTTATGGGGGCGCACAAAGGTCACTGCAATCGTTGTACAGCCTCCGTTTGCGAAAAGGATGTGCTTTTCAGACACAGCGAAGTAGCAACTGAGACGCTTGTTTGCGTTCATCTGTACCTGTGAGTACGTTTTGCGCGTCATGCGCAAAACGTACTCACAGGTACAGATGAACGTTTGAACGTGAGTACGTTTTGCGCAAAACGTTTTTTTGCGCAAAAAATGTGGGACACATTTTGATGTGCTGGTCATTTTGCGCGTGACCTTCCAGTTTGTTGCTATCGCATTCGTCGCTTCGCCTCTGCGGAAGGCTGCCACTTTTTTGATCCTTGTTTATCAGCGCGGATGAAAAAAAACCAATTTGGCTGTCGTAGGTGGTCTGAAGTGATAAAAAAATGAAGCAATAGTTCCTAATATCATACGATACCACGAACAGAGAATAACTTCATGGTATAAAAGGTTTCCATCAGCGCGATTGGAATTTTTATCAGCCCTACACAGTCTATAGCGTTTCTTACAAAGCAGGTACCATGGCCACAGCGATAAACAAGGGTAGAAAGTGCGAGACATGCACATCAGTCGTGGCCCGCATGGCCAGATGAGGCCTGTTTTGAACTGAAGATGTGGCTCGTAATATTGTGAGGGCGAATATCTATAATTATAGAAATCTATGTTTACCACTCTACGTATGCTCCAAAGATCGGAATAACACCACGCCAAGGGCTTCGTCATTTCCTCGAGAGTCCACGTGCCTAGCAGAGCTTGCGGTGATTCCATCGTGTCACTGTGCCGTTCTCAATTGAACGAGAAGGTATAGACATCAGCACAACCAGACATCGCGTTTCACATTGCGACCAATGGAAAACGACCCATCGTTGCCGAGACCTTGTGACACTGGCCGATGGCGGCGCCAAACGCTCTCGGCACGCGCTTTTTGCGTAGGCTGGGGCGATTACCATTCCAACTCACCACATCAAAAGTTCGCCACCAAGTCATTGGGAGAGTCGCGCTCGCGCCAGCAGGCGTCCCACACTCACACAGCCCATGTGAGCAACATAGGCGGTGGTTTGGCAGTCACCCCCGTTTCGCGGTCTAAATATCTGCGGTTAGGCTGACGCCTGAATATTGCGTTAGAAAGAGTACACGCAAACGCGGAGGGCCTTTGTTACGCTTTGTTGCATCACCCAATTTTTATGCGGAAATGCGAAGAGTAACTTGACTATTGAATGTGAAGAGCAAAATGAAGACTAGAAACTGCACTAATCAACGTGGACGCGTCATGCAACTGACTCAAGGCAATTGAAACGTCCATGTGCGTGTTTGACATGCAGACATTAGCTACATCAAAAATGGCGTACATCAGAAGCACAGACGTCCTTGCTACTTTTCTGCCCTCCCTGCATGACGTTCACGGGTCGTGAAATGGAAATGGTTGGGGTAATGCCTTCAAGCTTTCTTCATAGTTCTTTGCAACATAGAGCCACGCTGTGTATACTAACTTTTTGTCTCCTGCAATGTCACTTGAATGCGTAGTTACAGCCACACGTCAGGTGAGCGAAGAGGGGAGGTATTGAATGACATATCTGGTGGACAAGTCCTAGAGAAGTAAAAGCAGGTTTATCATCTAGAGGTTTCCAGAGGTTTTTAAAAGTTTATGGAGGTTTTATGAAGCTTTTCTGATCCCTTACTATGATAGTGCTTTGGACAGGCATTTTCAATGCCATACTAGCACTTTCGTGCAATCACCGTGATGTTAATATTTTAAGCAACAATCGTCTTTACTGTTGTTGCGTAATAGGCGGAAGTTGACACAAGCTCTATCGACAAGTCGTTTGTGTCTGTCTTCACCAAGGGCTCACACAGAAAATTGGTGTCGAGGCGAGCTGGCGTTTGCAGTAGGTGTTTCGTTACAAACAAGAAGAGGGATTAAGTGACCTAAGGACTGTGAATTGCAGATTATCTGGAAACAAGTAACGAAAACGAGCAAAAGATAGAAGGGTTTCGGGTTATTTGAGCTTATTGGCATGTAATAAAGATTTGCCATTAACAAGCTGCTGCAAAGTCTCCAGAAGATACAAAGAATATTTCATTTTGAATTGCTGATCGATTCTACTTTTTTGTTCGTCTATGCACCTATTCAATTCTGCAGAATTTCCTTTAGTTTGGTTTTACTTGAAAAAAAAAACGTTTATTCCAAACTTAGATGCGGCTTTCTTTGGTGTCCGAAAAAAAAATGTACATAAGAAATGCAGAATTATTCTTTTTTTCATTTGTGAATGATGCCTCTTGATTTTGCGCAGCAGCTTGCCGCAGGCCGTAAAAATGAGAGAACGAAAACACCCTGCGTCGCGAGGTTTCGCTGCCTAACGTTTCACGCTGTCACTCGAAATTACTCACACTGAGATGGAGCCGTAAATCAAAGTCCGAGCAAATCTGGGTGAGTCGACACGTGCACTTTCGTTGAACGCGTCTTCAATGCTCTCTTAAAGTGAGTAACTTTTACACATAAAAAACACAGTACGCGTTTAGCATCGGATGCGCCTAGACGTAAGTGGCTATTTTAAGCCATTTATACGATACGTTTCTGTACCTTGTTGTACCCATTTTGTTCTCTCTGAATGAGTAATTCGCTCTTTTCGCTATAGTTGCATATCTTCGCACACTCCAACCACTTCATTTTTTTGCTTCGAATTGCCTGTTTAATCTTTCTCGAGGTATGTACCGAGGAGGAAATATTTAAACAAGAACGGGAAAATGAGTAACAGGATCCAACACGTGGAAGATACAACTGAGATTGCGTTGGCTTCGTGTGGGTTGGTGTAAATGATGAAAGCGGCGAACGCACGCCACACTGGCACGAAAATGCGTGAACAAAGGATTGGCGGTAGGACAATTACTACCGCCAATCTACAAAGAGCCTGGCAGTAAATCAAAGTTGTGAAACGTGAATGAAATCTAGCGGTTGGATGAGCGGGGGTAGTGCAAGTAACGCGGGCATCTTGTTAGAGCGTTTTCTAACGAACGAGTATGTTGCACCCTCAACCATGAATTATGTTCATTTGTGGCTGGCTGAATAAGAGTTCGTTAGCTGGGCGTGTAACAGGGCCGCTAACGAGGTGGGTTCGCTAGGCTAGACGCGTAAGCGAAAGCGGATTTGTAAGCTACATTGTTCTTGTCCTGTAGCTTTAATAAATTACGTTGCCCCGTAACCAAACGAACACTGTTACAGTGCCATCATTACTGAATGACCGTAGCGCAGTGTTCGTGAGAGATGTGTTAGCGCTGTACAAGACATGCATTGTTGAAAGAAAGAAACGCGCCAAGGCTTTCCCACCATTCCAAAATGTGTCATGCGTCACACTATCGTTCCTTGTCGGTTCGTTGTGGGGCTAGAGCTGTTTCTTCATTAGTCGGTGAGATACAAAGTAAAGATATTATAAAGTAAACGCTGGCAGAGCCATGATCATTTGGAGTTGTCATTAGCATAAATGAGAGAAATTGTGTTGTTTCACAGCTGAAGCAGTGCTGACGAAGCGTGAGCATGCGGCTAATCGAAGAGAAAATCAGAGCACCAATCAAAACATGCTACAAAGGCGAGTCGGTTTTACGTAGTGTCATGTACTACCATCAATTGTTTCAAAAAATTGGAATTATTTGTGAAATAATATGACCATTATGTAATACCAGAATATTGCAGCACTGTTATAACAGAATTAGACATATTAGAAGGGGCGAGGGAAGAAGTGCCTTCTACATTTTTTCATTTCTTGTTCTTAGTACCTCTAGTTATTTTTTAACTTTACCGCGTTACTTTTGGAATTTTTTCCGCAAAGCGCATCCATTGGAGTACCTATTGCACTTTTCAAAGCTACAAGTTATTGCCAATGTTTGAAATGCGCAGATTGTTTAGTTCCATTGCTTTTGGCACTGAGTACGTCTCAGTTACAAATGTAAACCCACGAAAAGCACGAAGAGAATAAACTGTCTCCCCGCCATGGTTTAGTCTTTATTCTTTCTTTATTCGGTGAGTGCCCCGCTTTGCTCAAAAAGGCGTTACAGCAGGAGGGTTACAGACTGGAATAAAACAATTCTTCATTTATACAGCACACTTGCTTGTCTTGCAGCCGGTTCCAACCTCTAATGGTCATCACAAAAAAGGAATTATAAAACATGGTCGTTCTTGCACGATACTCTTTCACTTTGCGTCGGTGGCCATGTCGACTAGATATGTAACTGGGTTCACTGAAATAGTTATGACGGTCAATCCCAGTCCGCCCATGAAAAACAGAAAAGAAAAACTTCAAACGCAGTTTTTTCCTGCGTAAAGAAAGCAATTCCCAACCCAATTCAGCTTTCATAGCACTGCAGCTGTCTCTCCACTCGTACCGCCCTAAAACAAACCGCGCAGCTCTGTTTTGTATTTTTTCAAGCTTATCAATCAAGTTCGCCTGCATCGGGTCCAACACAAGACATGCGTATTCCAAAATCGGTCTAATACATGTGAGATAGGCTCTACTTTTAATGTTCGGGGTGCCAATATTAGGTTCCTCTGAATGAAGTTTAGATCCCTTGCCGCTTTGCCAGCAACGTGATCAACATTGGCATTCCCTGAGCAGTCATGCGACAAAAGAACGCCAAGATATTTGCATGTTGGTTCGGTAATAACAGTATGCGTATCTATGGTGTACGCCGTTACTACTGGTTTCTTTTTTTGGAAACACGCATATGAACCTTAAACATCAAGAAACCAGTCCCTGGTGTCCCCGTTGCTATGCGGTGTTTTTAAACTGACTACAAACAAACAAACAAACAAACAAACAAACAAACAAATGAACAAACAAACAAACAAACAAATAAAAAAAGTGATACTCTCGAAAAGGCCACAGCTGCCATATTGGCCAAATGTACGCAAGATTATATTGCAGCGCTATTTACGGCAATTCCCTCATTATTTTACGCAGTTTGACTGTGCGATTGTGCTTATGAAACGGTCGATATTGCGCGAAAATTAATGCACGCCCTGACCCATACAATGCGAACACTATTTTTTCTTTCTTTCTTTTTTTTTACCACCAGCCTATAGGAGCGCTAATGATTCACTCTACGAACCGGCTTGTCGCGCAATCTATGCCGTCATTCTTCCGTTTCTGCTTTTGGAACCAGTAGTGCGCATATGAGGGGGTATCAATGGATCGTTCGTTCCACCATAGGGTTGCTTTGAAATGTTCGTTAAGAAATATCACGATGATTTTTTTTTAAATATATCTTTATTCTCAAGCATTAACTTGGTATATCCAATTATTAATTAGTTTGTGTGGCACTGTTCTGCCATCGAGTGGTTAAAGCGTTTACCCATTCCAGTGGTCTAGTGGTTAATTCGCTTGACGGCTGACAAGAAGGCCCCGGTAGTGAATCCCGGCCATGGCGGGTACCTTTAGTTGGAGGCGAAATGCTGAAGGTTGTGTGCGTACACTTAAAAAAACACGTTAAGGAGCCTCAGGTAATCGAAATTTTTGGAGCCCTCCTGTGCGGCATCGCGCATTATCATATCAGGGTTTCTGCACGTAAAGCGCCTAAAGTTATTATCGTTATATTTCTAACTCACTCAACATGGCACTTTTTCAGTACTCACCCGCAGCAATGATCGGCACTAGATCAGTGCGAGGTGGCCTAATCTTCAGCGACGGTGACTCTGAAACCAATGTTAGGGGTGAGACAGAATTTCCGGTCACGGAAACATAAAGCTTCGGTGTTTTCAAAGTATTTTGAGAACACAGTGCAAGGGAAGGTACGAGCGCTTTTCTTTCGCATCATTGTCCCGTGTCTACTGCACTTGCACTGTGATTCCTTGACGAAATTATATACAAACTAGCCCGTACCGGCTGTTTGCTTCCCAAAGGAGAAAAGTAGAATTTAGTGATGGTGTCTAATGTAGTCCCAGCTGTGCTATAAGCGAGTCTTTATAAATATTTTATCATCTATTAGAGGACGTTTACACGCTTGGCGGGTTTTATGAACAGGAAGCGCGCCACCACTATACGACATTGTGAATACTCACAACAGGTGTTGGCTCATTTCAAGTTTTTGCAAATAACTAGTAACAGGGCAGCTTACACTATTCCTTAGTTGAATGCCCTTTTGACAACAGTGGTGCCTGAATCACGCACAGTGTTAGATACAGAACTAACAAGTGTGCAAAGAACCGAGACAAAGGAAAAAAAAAACAAGTGGCATGTGTCGCTAAAATGCAGGGCTAAAAAAAAAGGCGACGAAATGAAAGCTGCTGGTAAATTCCAACCAGAGTTTGGCTCAATAAGATAAGAAATGCGAATTTCGAAGAAAATTAAGTAGAATAATCCTAATAAAAAAGACAGAAACATGCGTGATGCAAAAGCGCTGATGCTTCAAATTCATGCAAGCGAACCAGGCAATTCAGACGACAGGGCGCCAACGAAGTCCAATCACCTGAGTCAGCACTATTCGATGAATTCCATGCTTTCTTCTCTGTTCATAATGTTGCTCCGTTCTAAAATGGTGCCTGGCACTTTTGGCTTGAGACAGAGTTAGGCTTCAGCGAAATTCAAAGTTGAGCTGCGAAAATGTAACAGACGAGTCCTTTGAGTTAGTAGAGGTAAGAGCTTGATGTTACTTTTCACGCTGTTACATCCCATGCGTCGACTGCTGCCCGGGTTCTTACTTCGAGAAGCAGGCGTTAATTGACGCCTGGGGAATTGTGAACGCCGTAGTTGCCGAGGTAATGAGACGCTAAGTCGGCTTTCAATTCTCTCAGCAACAATTGGAGTTCCCTGCCTTCCTCCAGGCAATTTTCTCGTTTTTATTTGCTTTTACTGTGCCCCTTGGTTCTCCCACAATTTTATCTGCAGGAGACTCGCTTAGTGCCACAGCACACAAATTCGCTGGAGATTTTCTTCTTTACAGTGCAGTTCACGAGCGCCGGGATCCGTCTTGCTACACCGAGTCAAGTACCGTGTCCTTGATATTTCGGCGCTTTAAGCAAAGTGCTGCCTTACACGAAAACGATCTGGAATGGTTCGCGAATTTCCGTTTCTCCAGCATAACGTTTGTTCCCCTGTATACTTGCGCAAATGGGAAATGAAAATAAAAAAGTCGTACAGAAACACTTTTTGTAAAAAAAAAGTGAAGTAAGAGTGGATTTAAAGTTTTTATGGTTATTACCTTTGTGTCGTGGGTTATGGTTACTTCCGTCCAAATTAATCACAAGGAATGCGCCTCATATTTGTTTTTAATTTAGGGAAAGAAAGGCTGTGAAAAATGAAAGTTGTTTAAATGAAGCACATGAATCGGCATTGCTCTTTTTATTTCCTTTGTAGGGGACTATGCGAACGACGACGAAGCAGCATGAAACGGCAAGCCACAGCGTTGGTGCACGTGCGCGACCCGAGCTTGCGTTTGTTTTGTATTTTCAGCCTGTTGGCGTTCCTCGCTCTTCTGGCGTTCCTCGGCCTTCCAGTTGGTCTGTACGTAAATAGAATGCGTGACATCTGGTGGAAATGTGTGGACTCCCGTACAAACCTGGAACTTCGCTCCCGCACGCTTCCCCCTCTACGTGACACGAACATGACCACCGAGGCGCCTCTCCAGGTGGGACCTTCGACCGTCCATGTCACTTGCGGTGCCGTGTATCCTCAACGAGACCCTCCTATCTTCACGGGCTCCACTGAGTCGGACGTCGAAGATTGGTTGGCGAGGTACGACAAAGTCGGCGCAAGTAACAAATGGGACGACCCAAGTAAGCTGGGCTACGTCACTTTCTACCTTGCGGACACCGCGCAATTGTGGTTTAATAGCCACGCAGCTGACATTACTACGTGGTCTGCATTCAAGACGGCTATTACGGACGTCTTTGGACGACCTGCGGCACGCAAGCTTCAAGCCGAGCACCGTTTACGTCACCGTGCGCAGCAACCAGGCGAGACCTACACGGGCTACATTGAAGATGTGTTGCATCTATGCAACCGCATCAACTCTACCATGCCTGAGGAAGAAAAAATCAGGCACATATTGAAAGGCATTGACGACGACGCCTTTCAGATGTTGCTCGCGAGAAATCCCCCCACCATTGCTGTATTCATTTCCCTCTGTCAAAGCTTCAATGAATTGCGTAGGCAGCGCGCAATTGCTCGTCAAGCCCTCACGACGCCAGACACGCTCGCAAGCTTGCACCTAGCTGCCCATCCTACCGAGCAGCAGCCGCTGCTTTCGACAATCAAGGACTTCGTCCGCGAAGAGGTAGCGCGCCAGCTGTCGCTGCTGCCACTGACACATGAACCCACGCAAGCTTTGGCACCGGACCTCCAACACGTCATTCGGACCCAAGTCGCTGAAGCCCTTCCGCCGGTGCATCAGCAACCACCAGTCACTACGCCTCTCACGTCCGCCGCCGTCGCTGCTCGTCCTACGCAACAGCGTATGCCATATGCTCAACCTGCCACGCCACCCTATGTCGTGCCTACAACCCCAATTGCTGCGCCGTATCCCTACGCGAGATCTTCAGCTCCATTTTACCATCGCTCAGACGCTTGGAGGACGCCGGATAATAGGCCCATCTGTTTCGCCTGTGGTATCGCTGGACACGTCGCCCGCCACTGTGGCCGAGATCCCTCTCCAGTCGACACCGTGGGCAGGCCAATGGCGTCGTCATCTAGGACGCCATCAAGATACACCACTGACGGTCCTCGACCCTACGCAAACCATCGGTCACCATCGCCACGGCGACGCTCCCTGTCACCTATGCGTCACCGACCTGCTACGGAAGAGGGAAACTGATCGCTGCAGCTCCAGAGGCAACAGCTGCATACAATTCGAACTGCTTAAGGCCTCCATCTTTCTCGCCACAAAACGTTATTGACGTCAATGTTGAGGGGACCGCCGCACAAGTGCTAATCCACACAGGGGCCGCCGTTTCCATAATCTGTGAGACCTTATGCCGCAAGTTGAAAAAGGTGACGACGCCTCTTTTTGGCCTGATGCTCTCCACGGCCAACTCGCAGTGCATAGAACCTACAGCTGTGTGCACTGCACGTGTCATTATCCAAGGGTGAACTTTATGCCATTGAATTTTTTGTGCTGGCATCCTGCTCCCACGAAGTCATTCTTGGATGGGACTTTCTTTCGCGTCATCGGGCCATCATAAATTGCTCACGTGCAGAAGTTGCCCTTACACCGCTGCCAACCTCTCGTTTCGCGGATTCTCTTCCTGAACCTTACAAACTTGTCGTTGTTGCAGACGCGGAAATAGCACCGAGAACATCCACCCTTGTAGCCCTGACCTGTACGGGCGCTCCTGCCGGAACTTTTTTGTTCACTCCGTCTGACGTATTTACCCACCGCCGTAGCCTACACCTGCCCTTTGCCGTACTCACCGTGGAATCCGGTGCTACCGCCATGCTCGTCGCGAACTCGCTATCGTCGCCAGTTACCTTACTTCGCGGAGAATGTTTGGGTAATATACAAGACGTTGACCTCTTGCGCCCTCTAGAGTTCGCCGAACACGCACCTCACCTCCAGCTCAATGCTATGACGCCACCTGTGGCCACACTGCCCGCGCCAGACTCATTCCAGCCCTCTGTTGCCACTGAGCTATCACCGACACAAAGAAGGGAACTCTTGTCCCTTCTTCGAGAGTTCCGTTCTGCCTTCGATTGCGCTCAACCATCTTTGGGTCGCACAGTGAACATCACGCACCACATTGACACCGGTACTCATGCTCCCTTACGCCAACGACCATATTGAGTTTCAGCGGAAGAGCGCCGTATTATCAACGAACAAGTCGACGATATGCTCAAGCGTGGTGTCATCCAGCCATCGCAGAGCCCTTGGTCGTCCCCTGTTGTACTTGTGCGCAAAAAGGATGGGTCTATCCGATTCTGTGTCGACTACCGCCGGCTCAATAAGATAACTCAGGAGGATGTGTACCCGTTGCCACGCATCGACGACGCTCTCGATTGCTTGCAAGGGGCAGAATATTTCTCCTCTTTAGATTTACGCTCAGGATATTGGCAAGTTCTAATGGCTGATCCTGACCGATCGAAGACTGCATTTGTAACACCTGATGGGCTGTATGAGTTTAACGTCATGCCGTTTGGACTCTACAACGCCCCAGCTACCTTCGAACGGATGATGGACACCATCCTTCGCGGCTACAAGTGGAACACGTGCCTTTGCTACCTAGACGACATCGTCGTTTTTTCTCGCGACTTTTCCACTCACCTTGTTCGTCTTCGTGCTATTCTCACGTGTCTCACCTCTGCTGGCCTTCAACTTAACATCAAGAAGTGCCATTTTGCCGCACGTCAGCTCACTATACTGGGTCACGTCATCTGCAAAGATAGGTTCTCCCGGATCCGGCGAAACTCCGCGCCGTGGCCGACTATCCGAAGCCCAATTCCATCAAGACGCGTCGAAGTTTTATCGGCCTGTGCTCATACTTTTGTCGATTTGTGCGCAACTTCTCTTCCATCATCGCGCCTCTTACCAACCTGTTGACAACTTCCAAATGCATTTCTGCTTGGTCAAAAGAGTGCGACGAATCCTTCACCGCGCTTCGGCGGTTATTACTATCACCTCCAGTACTACGTCATTTTGACCCTGATGCGCCTACGGAGGTCCACACCGACGCCAGTGGTGTCGGTCTTGGTGCTGTATTGGCTCAACGAAAACCAGAGTACCAAGAATACGTGGTCGCTTTCGCGAGTCGAACCCTCAAGAAAGCCGAGTGTAATTATTTCGTCACGGAGAAAGAGTGCCTCGCAATTGTCTGGGCTTTGACGAAGTTCCGCCCATACATTTATGGCCGCCCTTTCAAAGTCGTCACAGACCACCACGCTCTATGCTGGCTATCATCGCTCAAAGACCCGTCGGGGCGCCTTGGTCGTTGGGCGCTTCGCCTACAGGAATACGACATTCGTGTTGTATACCGATCCGGCCGCAAGCACTCCGACGCTGATGCGCTATCCCGCTCGCCGCTACCGGCTGACCTTACCCACTCCTCACCTTCTTCAGCTGTCATAACACCAATCGACTTCACAGACATCGGAACAACGCAAAGATGCGTGGATTTCCCAACTCCTCGCCTTTCTGACTGATTCGTTAGCTAATTTGGTCTCAAGAACTATCCGCCGTCAAGCCACACATTTCGCTATTCGAGACGACCTACTCTATCGGCGGAATTACACGTCTGAAGGTCGGAGGTGGCTGTTAGTGATACCCAACCACATGCGCTCGGAAATCTGTACTGCTTTCCACAACGACCCGCAAAGCACTCACGCTGGCGCTCTCAAAACGTACAACCGTCTACGTCAGCGGTACTACTGGCGCGGCATGTACACATTTATCCGCAAGTACGTACGTGCTTGTACTGCATGCCAGCGACGTAAAGTCTCACCTCAACGCCCTGCCGGTACACTTCAGCTTCTGCCTTGTCCAGCGCGTCCATTTGACCGCGTCGGTATCGACTTATACGAACCACTTCCCACGTCGTCTTCTGGAAATAGGTGGATAATTGTCGGCGTGGACTACCTCACGCGTTACGCGAAGACGGCAGCACTACCCGCAGCAACCGCGAGGGAAGTTGCGTTTTTCATCTTGCGCAACTTTGTTCTTCGCCATGGTGCTCCCCGCGAACTTTTGAGCGACCGGGGGCGTGTTTTTTTGTCTGACGCCATTCCAGCGTTGCTCGCTCAGTGCAACATGGTTCATCGCATGACGATAGCATATCACCTGCCGACGAATGGCCTCACAAAACAATTTATTCGCACTCTCGGTGATATGTTGACGATGTACACAGCTTCAGACCAGACCAATTGGGACACTGTCCTTTCATTCGTCACGTATGCGTATAACACCGCTACGCACGCGACAACAGGGTTCTTCTCTTTCTTTCTGTTGTACGGACGCGAACCATCGTGCACGCTGGACACTATCCTCCCATACACGCCCGACTCCTCTGAGTACACTGCAATTTCTGATGTTGCCAGGTACGCAGAAGATTGCAGACGATTGGCCCGTTCACTGACAACCGAGGACCAAGGCCACCAGAAGCTACGGCGTGACACCGACCGACATCTCTCTACTTTCACGACTGGTACTCTCGTTTGGCTCTGGATTCCACCGAGCACTCCTGGCCTTTCGTCGAAATTACTGGCACGATACCACGGGCCCTACCGCATTCTCGCCCGTACGTCACCAGTAAATTATGAGATTGAGCCTTTAACACAGTCTCATGACTTACGCCGTCGTGGCCGAGAAATTGTGCATGTGAATCGCCTGAAGCCGTATTACGACCCCGCTATAGTGACTACGCCTTAAGTCGCCAGGTTGGCTACGCTATTCACCGGGGGCCAATGTAGGGAACTATGCGAACGACGACGAAGCAGCATGAAACGGCAAGCCGCAGCGTTGGTGCACGCGCGCGACCCAAGCTTGCGTTTGTTTTGTATTTTCGGCCTGTTGGCGTTCCTCGCTCTTCTGGCGTTCCTCGGCCTTTCAGTTGGTCTGTACGTAAATAAACTGCGTGACACCTTTGTGATTTAGAAATACATATATAGTGAATTATACCCTTGTCACACGTTCACTCTTATTCGCGATCAGTGTCGATGTGGATTAACCATGATCCGGATTAGGTGCTGCTACACGGTCACTTTTAATCACGATCAGGCGTGATCGGAGTCAAGACTATCGCGATCCGCGCATCCCGATATGCCAGAAAGATCGTGATTTCACTGTGTCTGCACCCCCAGGCCGAGCATATTGAAAGCACAATAAACAAGAAAATTGAGCTAAGCTCAATAAAAAACACGTGAGAACAGCTATTTGTTTATAGCAAAAACAAGTTCCGAACTTTTTCATTTGGAACAATATCTGAAATATCACATAATTTAGGATTCGTGCTGACCGCATGTAGTTATAGAAGAAGCAGACGACAAGCAGTCGACCACTGCCTTCAAGGCTTAGTTCGAGTCTCGCATCGTCGGAACTATAAGAGCACCTCTAAGCAAACTGATTATGAGTGTCGCAAGCCTTTTGACTACGTAACGACGTACGCGCACTTCGAGGTCGAATGAAAAGACTTTCCCAGTGACTGACACCTGGCAGTAGCGACTGGAAGTTTGAGACGCCAGCACTGAAACTCTGGTGCGTACAACAAGATTGACGTTTAACCGCGACCGAGGACGTCTACGAGCGGGAGCCATCATAAATAAAAGCGAAGGTTAAAAACCTCATGCAGCAATACAGGTAACAGCAAGTAAAAGTCATCAAATGATGGATTCATGAAGTTACTCTTGTGGTGGCACGCAAAGTTCTTGACGTTCGAGTGGTTATTGGACGAATAGCATTGATGATAAAAGGGTCCACAGAAATATCGTACGCCATGTTTTGTCAGTGACATGTTTTACGGCACGCAAGTGTGACCTGCTGCATTTCATCTGACACAAGCTCGAACCATATTAGATTGGGTCGTGTAGCAGAGGTCATAAAGATGATCGCAATCAAGAAAACCAATCTGAATCACTCTGAACGCGATTAAAAGCGCCCCGTGACACCGGTATTACTTAACTATGAGTTTAAAAAAGAGCGATTGCACGGCTTGTAACTCAGTGCAGAAAACCTAATAGTTATCATTTTACGCAAGTTAACTGCTCAGCTCCAGAACACTACAAAAACGTCTAACGAAAAAGAGAGATAAATGGTGAGAAGCGGGAGAGTGGGAAGGTAACCCGTAATTAAATTTGGTTTGCTACCCTAAATTAGAGACAGAGAGAAAGAGAAAGAAAAAAATGAAGAGAAGATGCAGAACACCCTTGTTTATTAGCCCAAGTTTTGCTGAGGTGGAACAGAGCACCAGGAGGAGGGGATAAAGAAATTAAATAAAGTTTTGACAGAATTTAAGTTAGACATTTCACAAAGCTATTAATCATGAACTAACTACAAAACCCAGGAACATTGATCTCCCCGGAATATTCATTGCCTGAATTGAAGACGATTTTACAAGATGTTCACGGTTTGTTAATATCTGAACGTAGCGTGCACGCACGAGGCTTCATTCAAAGATGATGCAGGAAAGCGTGTTGATGGAGTTTTGTGGCACCCCAGCGTTAGGAATTCGGGAATGTTCCACCAGGCTGCTCGTAATCATCAGTTTTTTTTATTGAAATAGAAAATAAAAGAAATTTGTGTTACCGTTACTTGGCGACGGCTACCCCATTGGACTTGAATGTTACAAATAAAAAAAGCAAGATAACACACACACACACACACACACACACACACACACATATATATATATATATATATATATATATATATATATATATATATATATATATATATATATATATATATATATATATATATATATATATATATATATATATATATATATATATATATATATATACATATATACAGTCATACATAGCTGAGAGCAAAAGTTCTCCTATGATCAGAACAAACGCGCAGTCACCACGCTCACTTTTATCTATAGTCCGCTCAGTAGTGGTCACAAATCTTTGTTTCTTCGAAGAAGTATTGCAGCACCTTCATTGCTTTGCCATTTGTTTTAGATGGCCATGGGCCTAGTATTTTATTCAACACAAATGGCCGCTCAGGATCTAACTGATGGAGTTCCTGTTCGAGTCGCCTTCGTTGTGTGTTGTATGTAGGACAGTTGAGCAAGATGTGATAGATGTCCTCGTCGTCGCGGCCGCATGAACATGCTGACGATGCTGAACGATGAATACGAAGTAGGAAGTGCTTTGTGTAAGCAGTTTCGAGTTATAGGCGATGTATGAGTGTGTCGATACGCCTTGAGAGGTCACGGTAAAATTGGCATTCAAGATTAGGATCAACAGCATATATGATTGATTCCTTTGTTTTATTTGTGAACCAGGTAGACAAGCATAATTCACGTTTTGTTGTTCTTAAAGTTTTATTCACATAATATTGAGATACAGAAATGAGGTACGTTTGCATAGAATGATGAGTCGTTTTCGCCAACTCATCGGCCAATTGATTTTCTTTGATTTCGCAGTTACTGGAAACCCACCAAAATGCTACTCGATGATTCGAATTCATAGCTTCTGAAAGCTTTTTTAATGTAGCGTATGCTATACGCACATCAATGTGTCGTGAAGTGGCATTTTCCATACATGCCAGTGCCGCCAGAGAGTCTGTAATTACCACCCATTTCTTAGTGTCGTTGACAGTTTAATAAAGCTTACGGCTAGCAAAATCGCCACGAGCTCCGACGTTGTTGAAGAGGAGAGATGGCCCAAACAACATGCATATTCTTCGCGCAATTCCGGAATTATAAATGCTGATGTCGCTGTCTCTTTGGTGACGGAGCCGTCAGTGTACACGTGGGTGTAGCCTTGGTACCTGTCAAACGGATGATGTGATGCCAACTGCTGTGCGGCAACGATAGGCTCTTCATGTTTGCTGCGAAGTCCTTCTATTGACGTAGCAATAGTTGGTAGCTCAAGCAACCATGGCGGGTAGTTTTGGTCCAGTGGCCAATGTGTCGACACAGAAAGCCGGGAAATGTACTGTTAGTACAAACGGTGTATTTTCACTCCAGCACGGTTCACGTTGTGTGATATGAGCGAATGTAAAGGGTGTTGAATGACTAGACAAAAAAGGTGTTGACAGGTCTCGACATTTCTAATTACTATAAAGTTGGGTTCTCTTGCCTCTGCCAGGGTCAGAGAAGTTGATTTTGCCTCTAGAATCCCTAGACATATGCTTAAGCTTTGTGCTTGTAACAGCTGAAGTCGGTGTAGAGACGTCTGATAGATGTTGTGGAGAACTGGAGCGCAGTAGGCAATCTTCTATCGAATTAGTGCACAATGCACGTGGATCAGAGACGCTGATGTACCACCCCATTTTGTTCCCGCTTTGCGACGTATAACATTTATTGTGCAGTTTACTTGATTTTCTAGATCAGCATTATGCTGACTCCATCTGAGTTGGCTGTCTAATGTAACACCAAAGAAGCGATGCTTTCGTGCAATTTCGATTCTCTGGCCGTCCACAAAAAATTTCAGGTTCGTTGGTGTTTTTCTCATGAACGGCAGAGCTACCGATTTGGCGTGAAAAATTTGTAGGCTTCGCTCTTTGAGGAAGTCACTAACTGTATCTAGTCCTTGCTGAAGCCGATGTTTGATGACTTCCAGTGATTTGTGGGACGTCCGTATGCATATTTCGTCTGCATTAATGCATATGTTCAAGGCTTCGAACAGCACTTCTGGAAGACCTGCCATTGCAGCATTGAAACGGCTTCTTTGGTGAGAGTGAAAGTGATTGCACAAAAAAAAAATCTGAAAAACAACCACAAACGAGATGAATTTTGTCTGTACACGAGTCGCAAAATTGTTTTTTAAAAGGCATCACGTGCCCGAACGAAACGCAGGCTCATCGTTTGGGTTGACAAGGTTGGTTGACGATGAAGATGCGAGCGCCATCCACCGATGGGGAGAGTCACGCTCGGAAAATGCGACGACAAAGAATTCTTTAAGCACAAGCACTTGATTTGAAAGCAGTGCACGTGGCTGTGAATATCCCCGAGCAAATCAGGGACATACAGAGCGTGAGGACTGTGGCATGGCATGGTAGCACTATCCTGAAATAAGCTGTGTTTCAGCTCGAAAACGTTGTAATCACACTTGATGTTATGACCGATGGTGAGTGGGAAGAAAAGGGAGGCAAATGAATGCAAATATAGCCTTTTCTATAAAGTAGATTCTGGAGAAAGGATTGTGGGTAAGCTGAAAGCCATGATAAGAGTGCATTCGAGAAAGCATTTTTACCGAGTGCATTTCTTAGCTGTCTGTGCAGAATATGCATATCGGTGGGCATACTATGTTTGAACCATTGAGCCTGCATGTTTGAAAGACATGTGCAGTTCACGTTATCTATATTAACTGAACCGAAACAGTGCTTTTTTGTGTGCACATGAGAAGCTGCTGCTGGAAGTCGAATTGCGATGTTAACATTTCGCTGCTTTGTTTTGGTGTGAGCACTGTGCTTTTTCGTTAAATGCCGTTTATCCTAAATGTCTACGGGAAAACATTTGACGCATGCATCATTGCCCGGTGCAAAGTATTTGCATGTGCAAGCTCAAACAGAATTTCCGCAACTTAACCAAGCTCATTTATATATCATCGTAACACTGTTACTTAGATTTTGTTTCTCCGTAATGTTGCCCTGCTTCCTTTCTAATACATAGCTAATATGAGCCTCAAAATATGTCATGCACCTGTACAATTTTATCAGTTGCAGAAAGCAGTTATATCGTGTTACTGCATAAATATATGACACTATAGCAGCATCCTATTCCGCTTTAGCACGTGTAATAAGCTACATATATAGCTGAATAATAAAATATATGCCCGTATGAAAATCCTAGTGAGATTCGAGGGTCTTTATAGGCAAAATTAAATGTTGTCACAGATCATGTTTACTTTCCGAAATGTGCTAGCACCTTAAAAAATGAGGAAAATGTGGGCGCCAGAAAAAGTGCTACAATGTTTGCCATCTTTTGTTTTTTTTTTTTGCCAAGGAAGAGAACATCCAGCCCAGCTACGAATCTTGCTTGACATAACGCAACTACTATACATTGGAAAAAGCTGATAGACGTCATAAAATGAAGATTAATATGTATAATAAAATTGTGGTATTATTTCGCTATGTAACCAATTTTCACTGCCTACCATTCAGGCAGGGGAGGTGTTTCGAAAGTGACGCTGCTATGATACGCACCTGTCATGGCATAGAATTTCTTCTTCGGCGTTCAGCTACGTGAATCTTCATCTCGGATATAATGCTCTGTTTTATAACATGCTTGTGTGAGGGGTACTCTATAAATATTTATTTGGACGCATTCGCTAGATTTGAATGAGCAAAACAGTACAGTATGCATTATCTTCATTGCCTGAAGTGACATAACTCATCGCGCCACTGCAGAACAAATGGTTCGTATCTTAAAAGGAGTGGTTACCGTGGAAATGAAAGGAGCTTGGAAAACTCACAGTGGGGGCTCTTATTTAAAGGGGAAAATAATTTTGGATACGAAGTATCTCATGATGGTGCTTTGTCCATTCCTCCTTACCGCAGCGTCCACACCTACACTGCGCATACCCATCCCTCCCTCTCTCTCCTCTCCTGAGTTTCTCCCTTCTTCTCACAAGCCGGCAGGGAAGGCAAGATAACGCTTCCTCAGAACACACGATCACTACGAAATTCTTGACAGCTGATCTTGCGATGTTCCACGTTTACGTGAAACAGATCACGTCTGCTTTGGTTAACACAGAATCACATTCAATATCTCTGGCGTGTGCGTTCAGGGACTGGCTGTTCAGCAGTGCCATAGTCATGGTCCCCGGCAGCGTTCACGGCAGCGGTCACCAGCATTAAGCGATGGTGATCGGCAGCGCTAGTGTGGTAGAGGTTCTGAATGGTGGTGCACCTGCTTAAGGCGACGTAGGCGAGCTTCTGCGGGTTCCGTTTACCATCTCTCCGCTGCTTCTGAAGAGGCATTAAAGGACGATCACTGACGCAACAAGCCCGAAAAATCGCCATTTTTACTTTTTTTGCCTTTAAGGCGTTGGAAATTTCGCCTCTACGAAATCGAACATTGGCAGAGTTAACATACAAAAAGGTGAAACATAGAGCAAGCTTTATCTGAAGCTCATGCCACAGTGTTGTGCTAAGTACATTTTAAGTACACATATAAGCCTTTTATCTATTATGCCACGCAGCCGTAGTTTAGCGCTAGCATAGTACCGTCAGTGGTGCAAGAAAAGTAAGCGAGCAGCCCCAATGTATGCGGGAAGCTGCAGATGCATCATTGTTTGTGCGAGATTCTGAACTTTGTGGGTTACTGATGAAACTATTGCTTTTTATAATATTTTGACGTAGTCTTGTGTTCGCCGGTTTTGTCGCACGTTCATTTTTTTTTTACCTCAGACTTTAAAGGATTGTCTTACCGGTGCGAAAACTCGCACAGGAAAAAAAAAACAAATCGCAGAAACGTCAAAAATTTATTTGCCATTCTGACCAAAATAAAAATTGAAAATGAATTTTGAAGACAATTAGTAGCTCTGGATAGCCATTCGCAGTGAATCATCCCACAGTTTCGACAAGTATCAAGTTTTTAGATACCTATCGGCAATACACAATGCAGGCAGAACGAGAAGTTTTTCACAAATGTCAGCACACATTAAAAAGCGTCGTGTGCCCCAAGCGACGCTCGTACAGTGTGCGTGTCACGTACAGTAAAGCAATAATAAAAAAGAAGATACGAGGCACGATACGTGCCGAGTCCTTACACACTACCAGAGAATTCATCTGCGTGATCTCACCGACTCCATAATGCAATTGCAGAGGGCGTTAGATTACTAGGCGTCGGAGGAGCTGGAGCGCTCTTTCTGAGGGCATGCTATGCATCACGGAGACGAAATTAGCGCGAGCGAAAGCGGAAAGTAGACGAAGAAGAGGTGCAGGAAGAAAAGAGAGAGAGAGATGGCGTTCCGGAAGTGCCCATTTGGGGCGTATGATCCTGAAACAAGGCCTAGAGTGAATGAAACGCGTGGTTGGATCGGCTACGCAAGCGCTGAGGATTCATTTTCAGCCAGCTGATTTGCATACTTAAGATTAGGTCTCCTCCTAGCGAAACTTCCTGTGTACCCTTGCCGGCACGCTTGGCAAACTCTGGAGACTGTATGTGCCCCTGCGGAATGAGATGGGCGGACTGAGAATAGAGAGATGAGTATAATGGTAGAGTTGAAGCAGGGGAACGCAATGAGGGCGAAGGGGGTGTCCAGCAATGGTAGAGAAATAATTACGAAGAGAAGGAGCGAGGTAGTAGGAGAAAACATAGAAGGGACGAGTGTCGGCCAGAATACGGGCACCTCAGTGCTGCCTATGTACCACGGCCTTCAGGCGAGAGTTAAACTTCTTAATACCGTGATTATTATCTGGCTACGTCATAGCCCACCGCTCTCTTTGCCAAGCAGCGCTGATCTTGCCAGCCTTTGACGACACCGAGCGCGCAAAAGTAGTGGACGTATAACTCTTCATGTAATATTGGGCTCATATGCTGCATTTCCGTGAAGCCGGTCATGCGTTATCAGAGGGACCTGCGGAAGCTTACAGTTCTTTTCATTTGAAGAAAAAAGTTATAACTTGAAAGATTGACTTGAAAAATTTTTTTCGAAAAATTCTAATGGAACAAAAAAGCGAATAAAATAAAGTTTACTCTACCATAGTTAAGAAAGACATAAGTGCTTTTTTTGTCGTCCCCTCCTACTTCGCTTAGTTTTTGTAGTGATGTATAACTATTACAGTAACTAGAATATAGGGAGGGTAGCGTTATCTAGAAAATATCGGATAACAGATATTAAGAGGCAACAAAATCTCGAACTTTACAAGAGGCTGAACCTCATTGCTTTCTTCTGTCCTTCGTTTTGCGCTCTTCTTTGTTTTGTCTGATTTTGCTTGACTAATGTTTAGTATCACTAGAGAACGTGGCTTTAACTAGGGCATTAAATTGTAACTAAACAGAATTTTAAAGTTTCAACTTTTTATATTTTCTGAACTGTTTTACTTAGCTGCAATAGTTGCGTGCACTTGTAAAACACGCAGGCGTGCTGGTTAAGTCCATCATGTACCAGCCATGCAGAATGTCAAAGAAGCCCATTTGCTATGCCCATTTTCTATCACGAAAGCACATACACTACCTGCGTACAAACAGGAGTTTCAAAAAGGGATGAAAATATTAACGCGATAGCGCTAAGAAACTTGTTTAGCAGAAATTTCGGCGTCGGCGTCATTGTCAGCGTCGTTGGTTGTGAGCAAAACATTATTAACTTGTCCGTGGCCGAAAAATGAAGAAATATGTTAATAAAACGGATAATCAATACTTCTGGGTATGAGTGAGAATCGAACCCGGGCGGCTTGCATGGCAACTAGATGTTCCACCCAACAACCACGCATCTGTTTAGAAATACAGTGAAAATAACTTCATTTACTTCAACATGCAGGAGTACATTGTCATTGGGTGTCAGAGCATGTGATTATCATAACTAGTCCGTGGTGAAAAGGTGGCCACCCGTTACAAAAGGCAAACACATTACTCCACGTATTTCCTCAAGTCCACGTAGTGGGTTCATAACAGGTTCAAGAACAATTCATGGGTATAATCGCTACTTCATCATCATCATCATAATCATCATAATAATATTTATTTTTCCCTAAAGGACCCTGTAGGGTATTACATAATGGGGGGGGGGGGGGTAACATAGAAAGTTAGACATGAGACTTGTCAGGTCAGAAACTTGAAACAAACGTCTCAGCGAAATAGATTACATGTTTAAATGCAAAATAAAAACATTACAATTTTACGAGAAAGAAATCGCAGAAAGAAATTTTACGAGAAAGAAAGAAATTTAAGGAGAAAGAAATCGCAGAGAGAAAAGTTTTTGCTGTTGGCGTGGAGGGCGCCGAGTGAGGCGCACGGTCTGCAGAGCATATTTGTGCGGGCATAGTGAGAACACCAAAGAGATGGGGAAAAAAGGAAAGCCTGTTTACAGCTGTCAAGCAATTTCCTCGCTTTGCCGTGGAACTCCCTTTACCCCTTTAGCAACAAGCAGAAGCGCTGCCAGTCCAGAGCTCTGGTGTTTTGCGAAGCTATCTCGGCAGGTGCTGTCGAGTCAAGGCGATGGTCGCCTGTCCTCGCACCATTGCCCCTCATACAAGCGTCATCACATGCTCGCCACTTATTTCTTCACGAAACAAGTGGACAATGTCAGTAGTAACCTTTGGTTGATATGTAGGCTTTAACGTCCCAAACCCACAACAAGATTATGAGAGACGCCGTAGTGGAGGGCTCCGGAAATTTTGACCACCTGGGCTTCTTCAACGTGCACCCAAATCTGAGCGAACGGGCCTAGAACATTTCCGCCTCCATTGGAAATGCAGCCGCCACAGCCGAGATTCAATCCCGCGACCTGCGGGTGAGCAGCCCAGTACCTTAGCCACTGGAACACCACTGCGGGGGAGTAGTAACCTTTAAGCCATAAGTATTTCTTGCTTTTCGGCTGCACCTACTATCTTGGCTCGAACAGTCGAAGTCGCACAAAATGTACTGAAATCAGTTGAGTAGTATTGCGAGACGGCTGGAAAGACGTGCGACTCCATGGCAAGGCGGGTTAAGAGACAATTAATGACCAATATTCCTCTAATCAAGAGCTTATGCCGTCACATGAACAAACGGCTGACGTCACACGTTGCGCTTTAAAGACGGTGAATGCCATGGCAGGATAAGGGCTCTTTCTTTTTCTTTTCAGAGATTATTTCGGGGGCCCCTTGAAGTGTTCATGGTTAAGAGGATGCACGGGAAAGGGGCAATGCCAGCACGAAGTGAAGCAGTCGAGTGAAGGACTGCCGTGTTGCCAGACGTGCGCCAACGGTTTCACTTGCGATATGCAATATCACGGTGGCACGTGGTTGTTACTTTGCTCGGGTGCTGAACTAAAGAGACGGGTGCGACACTGGCTGCGGCGGTGGCATTTTCATGGAAGCAAAACTAAACGTTAAAGGCATGTGTAATACACGGTGTCGGTGCATTCTGAAGAGCTCCTGGGATAGAAGTTTTCCGGAGCCCTTCATTACTGCGTGTCTCATAATAGCATCATTGTTTTATTACGTTCATATTAAATAAGTGTGTATTTGTGTTTGCGTGAACTTTACTGTAGTGCACATCATGGCGGTATAACGATCGAATGATGTGCGCTCTCCATTTTATAGCTAATACGCTCTGTTTGAAGACGTGAAAAGCATGCTGTGCTGTCTTCTCTTTTTTTTCTAGACTGCGAATGTGCTCGGATGCAAGTTTTTCAATTAAATAGAGGGGAATTCGGGAAAAGTAAAAAAAAAACAAAATGTGTCTTACGTAATCGAGAACAGTTAGTACTGAACTATTCTCTTACAAGAGAGAAGTTAAAAAAGAAAACGTGGGAGTGGGCTTTGTTTTTGTGCGCTTGTGGCAATGAGAAAGATTTTTCTCGCTATACTAACAGCATAGTTCTGAATATTCACAAGAAAGGAAAAAAACATAAACTCTTACATATCAAGAGCCCCTGCCAGTGCGTGTAATTTATTTTGTCGTGGGAGAAGCATTAAATTGAGTTTACTCTCATTTCGCAGCCGTGATTATGCACATTGGTCGTTGCTTAAGCAGTTCATTTAACGCGAGATCTGCACGTAACAATAAAAACAAAATAGAAGTGAACAAACACTGTCCTATTTAGGTATGCTTGTAAGCCTTCGTTTCTTTGTGCCCATTTCTACGTTAGAGAAAAGTTCACCATGTGAAATAAAACAATGAACCGGGACGCAACAACCTAATAAAATAAGGATCCTGGTACCTCATATTCATTTAAAAGGCACTCATGCTCCTTCTAATATTCTTTATTTCATTGAATGCTTCAGTTATGATAGCCAGAATATTGAGCTAATTAACGGGCTGATGTCCGCAATCTGATTATAGAACAACTTGTGGAAAGTATTGCCGCAATAATTTGTCCACCGTCTTTTTTTAGAAAGTGATTATATCTGAGCACCGAAAAAAATTTTTGTTTTCTCCCAGATCAAGCTACAGAAGTCGTGCCGGGTGTAAAACCAATTACTTCGAACTATATACGTAGTCCCCATCGCTATGCGCATTATAATATGCATTTTGCGGTTGTAAATGCAGAAATGGGAGAAAAAAAAAAGAATACACATCTTTGAAAACTCCAGTCCATTCCGAAATAATAAGAACGGGCCTACAGTGTCATCCTCTGGCTTTGCCACTGATCACCGATTATGTCTGAATAATGAGGGCAAAAGGAGAGATTTCGTGGTTGAGCAAATTCAGTGGAATATCAAGGAAGCTTACTGTCATCATCATGAACCTGACTATGACCCTTGCAAGGAAAAGGCCTCTCCTGTGTTCGGCTAGTCTACTAGGTACTGTGCTTGCTGCTGCTTTATACACACAAACTTTCTTATCTCATCTACCCACGTAACTTTCTGTCTTCCTCTCACCTGCTTGCTTTTCCTGGGAATACAGTCAGTTACCCTTAATGACCAGCGGTTATCCTGCCTACGTGTTACGCACCCGGCCCGTATCCATTTTTTTCTTCATATCAACTATATTATCCTTTAGCCTGCTTTGTTCTCTGACCCACTCTGCTGTCTTCTAGTCTCTTCAGGTTACACGTTTCGTTTTCCTTTCCATCACTTACTGCGTCGTCCTCAATTTAAGCTGAACGGTCTTTGCTCCGTAGGTAAGTACTGACAAGATGCAGCTATACCTTCCTCTTGAGGGTTAATGGTATATTACCATTCATAATTTCAGAACGCTTGCCGAATGTGCATCATCCCATTCTTATTCTTCTCGTAATTTCAATCTCGTGGATCAGCTTCTTGATGTACTCGTTTACCGTTTTCAGTGCACTTCTACCCATCTCGTAGCGCTGTTCTCTTCCGAGGTTGTTGTACACTACTTTTGTTTTCTGCAGATTAATCCTAAGACCTACCTTCCTGCTCTTCTCGTCTAATTCAGGTATCATAAATTGCAATGCGCCCCCCGAGTAAATCAGTAATGCTAGGTCATCAGTGGATTGCCGATTATTACAATACTCTCCATTCACTCTTATCCCTAACTGTTCCCATTTTAGGCCTCTGTAAACCTCCTTTAAGCACGTGGTAAACAGCATTGGGGAGATTGTATCCCCTTGTCTTACACCCTTCTTTATTGGTATTCTGTTGCCTTCTTTATGGAGCTCTATGGCGGCAGTTGATCCTGAATAGATTCATTCCAGGGTTTTTTCACAGCGTACTGCCACCAAAAAAAAATAAAAATCAAACCCTGCAGCGATGCAGTGAACGTGGAAAAAAGAAAAAACCAGAAAGCGAACACAATTTTTCCTTGAAGCTCTTCAATTAGGCGCAGCCACATCGACTACCCGCTCTTCATCAATTACGATTGCTCTTTATTTTCCGTTCGCGGTGAAGCTTGGCACGCTCTGTCGCATTAGATTCTTCTGTCCATCAAGTGCCGCTGGCATGTTCGGGACGAAGAGAAGCTCTCGCGCACATCGCAAATACAGTTCCTTCGATGAATGGAAGTGACAATTCATTGGAAACCGCAGAGGAAAGTTAGTCGTCGTGTCTTCTTAAATCAGCACGGCGCGAACTAATTTGAGCTTAGAAAAGAAGGAGCAGCCTTGCCAAGCATTGGGCGTTGACTCAGTCTCTCGTGGTTTACGCACGTATGTACATTACCACGCGTGGTTGAAAGCTTGATGGTGTGTCTCCATAATGAAGGGGCAAAGAGTAAATAGTGCATAAGAGACAAAAAGAAACTAAACAAGACAAGAAAAAGGCAGGATTCTTCAACTTTTTAGCAATCTGGTAGGCTCCTCTGCCATTGGGCAGGGGTTTAGGAGCAATAAATATAAAGAAGAAAAACTGGAATAAAATCGTGCTGGGAACTATAGTTTTTTCAACCAGTCATAAATTTTTCGCGTTTATGTGATGTCATGGTAATGCCTGCCGTTTTGCGTGAGGGCTTTTTTTGTGCCCTGGAGCGACTAGAAATGCAACGAATACTAAAACGTGAGTAGACGTGACATTGATAGTAACGAAAGTTGTCTCGTGTTCTTGCGCCATTCGTGAACATGAGCCAGACCAGCGACCTTCTGGAAAATGAATACCAATTGAAATATAAAGGTAGAGTCAAAATAAGGACAAGGCGTGCGAGATCAAATTGAAACAAGACTTCGATGCCGTGGTGTCCGTAGTTGGGCTCAACAAATACAACACAGTGTAGTAACGCAGTTACGTAGTAACGGGAGGCTTGTTCTGTATTTGTGATAATTCTTTATATACATTGTTGTTTTTAGATATTGCGAAAGCTTTCTATCATTTTATGAGGCTTTACACGTCGACCTTTCTTCAAGAGATTTTTGTAAGAACGCGTGTCACTTTCTCGTACGCCATAAAAGAAGCAAACGCGCTAAAACGGGATTTCATGTTCAAAAAGAACAGGCCACTAAAAAAAAAAACATTTCGGTTGCATCGCGTAATTTGAGGGAGCTTTTAAACAAGCACTTTCCCATGAAGCGTCGTTGAATTGACTGGGTTGTCCTATGTGAATACGTTTCTTTTTTGCTTCTTCTTGCTACGCTTCGTAATCGTTTCTTTGCCATGAGCAGAAAATAAAGGAAGCATTCTCAGAGGCTTTCATTAAAGGGGCTAAATAATACAGTGAGCGGAAAGGGGTGGTTCTCGTCACATGCAGGGGAATGAAGAGAGCCGAGCTATGTGGCGATGAGATAAAAATGGGGCTGGGTAGATATAACCGCCACAAATAAATGTTTCGGCAGCACTACCTTAGCAATGATACGCACAACCCCGGATTTCTCTGCCAGCTGACACCTCGTATATTGCTTTTTGTGCGGTCTGTATTTCCCCCATAAATTTGTCTAGCTTCTGAGGCAGCAAGAACTAGGTGCTAAGGGGGAGTAACTATTTTTCCTCAGCCCTAAGCAATAGTTTTATTGATGTACTGGTGAGTTCCCACTGATTCCATGTTGAATGCGTTGGCAATAAAGAAACAGCAAGCTGGATGAACGAGCGTTACGTCAGCTCTCTGGGAATATAATTGAAGCTTGTTGCTATTACAACCACACATTGCAGTCGTAACGGGTGTTGTGCGCACGCGGGCTGAAGGTTGTTCCCGCCTGTCCAGGCGCTTTGCACCAGCTTCACTCTGCTGTGAGTGCTGTTTGCAATTACTTTTCTCACGCAACTTTATAACTTATGCTATCGAAACAAGCCTTTCGTTGTATTCTTTTACGATTCTGTTATGGCTGTGAAATAATAAAAATACAAAAAACTGTGCGTAGGCTTAGAAGATCAACGCTGCTCACGATAAAAAGTGGAAGCGATGAAAAACGAAACGATTTCACCGAGACTTGGTCCCGTTAACTGTAAGCTCTCTTTCTGTAGCTTCAGTATTGTACTGCTACTATGTACTGGACAGCCAATGTTATGGGTTAGGTCAGATATTAAGGCCCATTTATTGCGGCTTCGTGCGAGAATATTGGCAAAAAGAAAGAGATACAAAATGAGGAAGAAGGGCGAAGGTAGAAATGGGCATGCTTGCGTGCACGCATGTTGAATTCACCGTGGTTGCTGTTGATCAGCTATTTATAAAAATGACTTATGGCAGCAGTGGTACGAATATCTACTAAGCTTCTTTCTTTACTCTTCACAGACGTGCGCTTCATATTGCTCTAACACTACGCGCTAGAGCCATGATAGAGCAGTTATTTATTTACACAATTAGCCTCTTCCCTTTCTACTCCTATAATGGCTTGCAGAAGCCCAGCTGGCATAGGCTTCAGCTAGAGCTTGAAAAATGCATTCGAAAAAGCGTTTTTCATGCAACACGCTTACAAAAAAAAGTAAGTAGCTGGGCAGGCATGTAGGCAGGTGGGTAGGTAGGTAGGTAAGTAGGTAGGCAGGTAGGTAGGTATGTATTTAGGTAGGTAGGAAGGAAGAAAAAAAGGACAAGTTTGGGAATGCCCACGAAACACAACGAAAAGGCACAGAAGTGATGAAGGAGTTAGCAAATATAGCTTTTATGCTTCTTTATTAAACTTGTTTAAGGCAAAGGAGATTGCAGCAGTTTTACGTATTCCTACAAGTGCCCTTTCATAATATTAACGCGATAGCGTTAGAGAGCTCGTGTTGCAGAAATCCCGCCGTCGGCGTCGGCCCCGTTTGTTGTGAGCGAAAATCTTCTGTGGGCCTGTGAGTGAAAAAGCAAGTTAAGAAATTGCCGTGGGAGGCCACTACTTGTCCACACGTGCGCACGTGATCACACCGACAAAGCCGCGCATTCGAAAAAAGGTGCTCAAGGTCACGAGGCGTGGTAGTTTCTTTGTCCCTGCCACCGCTTCCTGCTTATCTTCCAGCGCTTTCGTTGAGACGAGAGAAGAGATAATGTAATTGTAGCATGCGACAAACCTTTGTAACTCCACTCGCACTGGACGGATTTTTAAAATTTTGCGGCATTGAATTTGTGAGGCAATAAGCTCTTCTAGTGAATTAGTTCTATGGTTACTTGAAAAATTGTTTTAGGGCCCCTTTAACGCATTTTGTTCGACAGGTGTCACAACAAAAACGAGCCCATTCGGTGACTTGTAGGCCCATTTGGGAAGCCTCAAACTAAGTCTAAAACGGCCGGAATAGTGCAGCAATTACCGCTAAGAACCCACACGAACTTTCAAACAGCTCTAAAAATGGACAACTATGTCCATATAACATGTCATGCGTTTCCAGAGGTGTTGATCAAGCAAACAGCCAACGCTAGATAATGTGCTGCCATATGTGAGGCATTGTCAAACTCCTTACGGCCCCCGAGATGGCAAGCGCGTGGCGTGTATCTTGGGTCATGCGACTCTTGCTTTAGATAAAAAAAAATGTATCAACGACTCCTAAAAAAATTATGCCTGGAACGTGAGCCGCGAACGCGATGCCCTATTCTCCGATTTTACCCTCCTCCTCGGTACGAAGGCGAGTGTCTACGACGGCCGCCCCCTGCGAACACAGCAATTTTCTCACTGGGGTTCTTCGATTTTCAGGCCTCTGGCAGCTCTCTGGCAACCAGAGCTAGCCAGAGGTCAGTAAGCTAGTTCCGGTCTGGACAGGAAATAGCGTCGTGGTCACGTGTGTGGGGAACCCGAGACAACCCGAAGCTGCCCGAAGATCGCAAAATCGAATGCTGGGACAGCCAGCGTAAACGTAAACAAACTCTACCGTCATGGTGGCAAACGAAACAATGCGCCGCGTGTATGTTGTTTTTTTTCTGCATTGTCCTTTTGGAAATGCGTAGCTAAGCTCGTCAAAAAGCTGAAATAATATCCTCGAGTGTACGCATTTGGGGTCCGAGTTCGAACGCTCACACGATCACTCGCCGCGTCCGCGAACGAAACAGCCAGCTGGCACACGCCTCCTCGAAAACGATGCAAGGTGAGATGCCGCGACGCTGACGGCTTAACAAGCTCACGTCTCTTTAGTACATGTATCAGTCACTGCACAACACGACGCGAAGTCACGCGAAAGTGATCGTGTCCCCAAAAGAGCTCGAGGATATATACCCCTAGTATGCGTTGCATACACGCGTTGACCAACTTACGTTCTTGTCTAATGTTTACACATGCGTAGGTATCGGTACCACGAATGCGCGTCGTATATAAAATAAACGTATGCATGACACGTTCTCGACTCGTTTTGGAACTTGCCTGGGCATGTTTTCCGGTACTAAGTGGTACTTAACAAAGTTCATGTATATCAGCTTTGATTTGACCAACTAGGTGATAGTACATACTGCGCGGCATTATTACGAAGAGGCGAAACAAGACAAAGCCAACGACGAAATGGGTAACGAAAGGATGTATACATTTCTGAATTCATTGTCATTTTGTTTCTCTCGCGTAGTATCGTATAATATCAAATCACATATGTTGGCCCATTGATCGAAGTGGGTTCGCACGCCACTCTCAACCAGCGAGCATCACCACTGTGGCATCACCAACAGTCGCAATCTAGGGCCTCCTATGACCATCGAAGATCAATTGAATAGTCAGGACAGATGTTCTAAGAGGTTCACGCACGCAAACATACGACGAAGCGAGCTAGTTTGACCACAATCGTCTTCGCCGAGTGCACATGAAGCAGGCACGGCTCCATAAACGACTACCAAAATCTCGACTACTACGAGAAAAGAAAAATACCTCCACAGTTGTCTCTATGCGTGCGTACGAACGTGTAGTACATAACTTTTGAGGCATGTGTACGACGAAGTCTGCAGGCCCGTTCGCCGCGTTGTTCACAGGAGGGAGCTTCACGCGAAACGTAACAAAAGCGATGAATAGTAGCTTCAAACACTCGCCGCCACTCGTAATCGCCTCATCTCGCAAGGCGGAACAGGCTTTGGAAGATAACGCCATGCGTAATGACAAGCGCAGGCGCAGTCCTCAAACGCCCACTTTGTAATCCGTCGAGTCCTCACAAAGATGGCGCTAAGCGCGTATCGTACGTTTTCGGCGTCTGCTAGCCCGAAACTTGCCCAAAACCTTCCAGAAAGCTTCCAAGACTAACCGTCCAACCCGAGAAAGACGAACGCCAACCGGAAGTGTGCCGCGGGGAGGGGGGGGGGGGGTGGAGCAGGCCGAGAAAAACGAGCGCGCTCTGGCTGGCTCTGGCAGCCCGCAGGTAGCCAGAAGTTGAAAATCGAACTGTTGCCTCCGAGCGGCCGTGATGTCACGTCACAGAGCGGTACGGTTACGTCACGTGACTGAGCGGTACGGAGGCAAGCGGTCTCACGCGGCGGCCGGTCACAACACAAGGCAGGAGGCATGGCCTCCGAAATTGCGTGATGGCAGGAGGCGCCCAATTGAAAAGGGAGCGACGTTCTAGGCATAGGTTTTCTAGGAGGCGTTGACTGTATGTACTATTCGCGCACGCGTGTTGGTACAATCTACTGTGTGCGTGTTTGCATGCGTGCGTGTGTGTATGTAACAAAAAATATTAGTAAATATGCACCTAGCGGTTGAAGGGCACACTAGGGGCCGGATTTTGCTATCGCATTCAACTCCTGAAGGCGAAGCTTATGGGTCCCCTAAGTTTTTATTTGTTACTTAATTTTTCTAAGTTCACATCAAATTTTTATTTGTATTTCTATCCTCTTTTTTTCAATATCACCAATTTTCTTCTCATCCAGGCACCTCCTGGATTTTATTCCATGGCTTCTTCTGGCGCATTTTTTTTACATTTGGCGTATTGTTCCTGTCATTTTACGCTTTTTTCTTCCTTTTCTATTCTTTCTTTTTCTTTCTTCCTTTTTGACTATAATGCAGTTAAAACAGAATGCATTGTTGGTTTCTTTATCGGTCCATGATTTCTTATTCCACCATTTATTTATTTTTTCTTTAGTTATTGGAAGTGCTGCTCGCAAAAAGTGATCAGCAATTCCATGAAATTGACTACACACACGACTAGAGTCTGAGCAGCTGTTCGAATGCACTGCATTGCCGGGCTGGAATCTCAAATACATGCTCGAGCTCGGTGCAATCGTTAAACACAAATTTACGCGGTCCTTACCACACTTCACACTCACTGATAATTAAGCGATGGCACGGCTGAATGAGAAATTAATCTGCTATATATAGCAGGCCATCATCAACAAGACAAAGGTATTTCTATTTGACTCTGATGCAATGGCGACGAAGAGGATTGAACAAATTTGTTCTTTTTTGCTTTTTTTGTTTTTTGCTCCTGAGTCGTATTTTTCTTTTCTTTTTTTGGCTTCATCCCTCTGTACTCATACAGGATGTATGAGATAGCATCGTTCTCTGAATCTCTTTTTTCTCACTTATCCGAGCCTAGTAGATGCCGTTGAAGTGTACGATGTCGTGGTGGTTGCTGCAGGAATATAAAGGTGGCGTCGTGAAGGGCATTTCTATTTTACAAACTTACTCGATATTCAAGTGTCTTTTCGTGGCAGGCGTTTGAGTTTTGGTACCGTGGAAGTGTAATTTACTCATACGAGAAAAAAACATTTTTTACTTTAGTGCCATAATGGTTGAAGCCCTATACACAAGCCTAGTACAGTAAGCCTTGTCTGAGTGTAGAACTTGAAATACGTTAAGCACGAGAGAGGGGTTAGAAAGAGAGGTGCACTGAATTTATCAGACTGTTGAGAGAGTAAGTGCTGGTTGTGCAACTGTCAGCATGCTGCACCAATTATCGATGTGCGGAAAAGGCTTGAAGCCTAAGCAAAAACAAGGAGGGGGGAACCACTTTGTCTGGTTATTTCTTACAGCAAAAGCTGTTATCAGATAACAACAAGGGCCACGGGCACTTTAGTTGTCTGTAGCCGGTGCCTGTAACCACTATCGGACGAAATGAGAAAAAATAAGTAAATACAAAACATCACGGACACACCGGAAATGAAACCCTGGTCTGCTGGTTCCTAGCCCAGTATTCTTCTACGGAGCCACGCCGGCGCTCCTTATCTTTTTTACACGGGATTTATTATAATGCGTGTTTGAAAATGCCACAATTGCGTTAGCGTAGTGATGCATTCCCTCAGCGACAATATTCGCATAAGCACTGTACAAACAATAAAAGGGTTAGACGCTTACATACTAAGTAGGACCAGCAAAAAGAGGTAAAGTTTTTAAAAAGGTTGGTAAGGATGAGCACCTCATCATGATGGCGTGCCAGTATAGTGTGTTGTCAAGTTCTTCAGTTTTTCATAAATGCACTTTAGATAAAAAGTCGTACGCATGCAATGCATATTTCAAGCAGTCATTGGTCTTGCATTATGGTCTGGCATGTGCGTTTTTCCACAGACTGAACACTCCCATAAGAAAGAACATACCAGAGGGCACTTCATCAATGCATGTTGGGAGAAGGTAACGTAAGGTATGTGATTTAGTGCTGAAGTCTATTTTAACGGTTCGTTGAAGGATGTCCCAAAACAGATATGAATCTTTGCGAGATAATAAATCTGCGTTTTACTGTCTCTGGTACAACCAAGAGACGACAATTAACTAAGCTGGTGCTTGTAATTAAGTATGATATCACTGTGGCTACAGTGCATATCTGATTCTTTTGACAGATAAGATTCAGCAGTTACATTTCACGTGACCACCTGCATTACGAATCAGTACGCCACCGACTCTCGCGTTTCCTTTGACAGGCGGTATCATCCTGCGATACTAATCCGGGTGTATACTTTAGCACGTTGGTAAGCGTATATATTTATGGCAACACGTATTCCGCCACCTGTCGCCCCATTGAAATAGCTTTGCGCTAGCTCTCTAGTGGCGCCCAAGTGGTGAGGCCCGTTGCAGGAGCTACTTTTTAAGAAACCCATAGCTCGCAGATACACATGAGGCATCTACCATTTAGTCGCTCCTGTAGTCGAGAATAAGCTGAACTGGTACAGGCTCTGTTCCGTGGAGTTGGTGTTTGTTATACCAAGCTTTAAGAATAACCTTGGCGCACCGGGGCGAGAAACTGTTTTCACAATCGCTGTTGATCAATCAAACTAGTCTTCATAGGGTCACGGGAGACTTATCTAATGCCGTGTGGGTGTATATCTCAATACTCAGAGCAGACAGACGCCAAAGAAATAAAACCTTGGGACATCTCCAAAGGTTATTGTGATTATGCAGGCCATGAAAAAGCGATCGCATAAGTGAAATACTTTTTATTTATTGTACTATAACCAGATCTTAGAAGGAACCAATAAGCGCAGAAAAGGTAAGTGATGTTCAGTCCCACATCTGTTTTTTTAATCCCGCAATTCCTTGTGGTTCGTCCAAATGTTATAGGGTGAATTTCCGCTGCTGTGGGATCCCACAGGAATTATCTGCGGTATTCTACAGAAGAAAGAAGACGCACAATGAGTAATTCTAACGCAAGGTGCCTCATAACATTTCATTATTTATTATGTGTGTAAAAACAAGCCCATCTATAGCCCCAATCGGACCTCAGTGGTTTATGAGGCTTTCACTTGGGACGACATCAGCAAATAACGCTTGCGTTATCATGCTGGAACACGTTTTTGTTAGGTTCAGCTGCCGAAAAGTAATATAGACAAGAGCCTTAAGAATAATAGAGCCATCGTGGATGCGTGTTCACAAAAACAGATAACAGGAATACTGTTCGTAAAATATATAGTTTTAGACACTCCTGATGCCGAACAATAAATTAAGGTGGCCGATGATTGCCAAAGGGCACATCAGAATGAAAAATATTGGATATTCAAAGTCTGGGCTACACAAGATAACTGTTTTATAATTCTGAGGTTCAGACAGTATGAATATTGGGACAAAAAAAAAACAAATACAAATCACCAGCTGAAAAGAGTTCTCCCTTTCTGTAGAGTAATTTTTTTGTATGGTTTCCACTCGGTCGTTCGCTTTTCATAACGGTATACGATACACAGGACGAGGATCGATAACACTGCGAGGGAGGACCTGCATCTGTTTGCAATATCGAACAAATTTCAGGCAATAGGCGCCGCGGATATTGCTTCGCGCTGCTGAACCGCCTTCACAAAGCTCTCGCGAAAAAAAAATGACAAACCGCATTCAGCTGTTCGAACATGTGGTGGCAGCATGCTTCTGAAGTATTGATAACCATGACGTAAGATAGCAAAAAATTTCAGAAGGCTATTCTTATTTTTCTTTATCGTTTCTCTCTTTTCCTATAGGTTTCAGACGCAATGCAGGGATGACAACAGCATGGACAGAGAAAAATTCTATTTACACTTGAATAGCGCTAAGCGACGAGTGGGATGAGTAGGGCTGTTCCCTTCAATGCAGGAGTGTTTTTTTTTTAAAGCTGCTTGTTTCTTCTACTTTGACATGTGGGGGTGCAGAACAAAATCGCTGGCTCCTCTGGAAGAGACAAGACAGAAGTTCCTAAAAGGTGCCTGAAGGGCACGTAGAAAAGGATATGGTGAAGAAATAGAAAAACAATTATATGACTGGTCATCGATTGGCAGTGTCCCATATTACTTGTGCAATTTGAAAGCGCTTTGTGCAGGCGGAAAGAAGGCATACCACGCGACAGATTGCTTCAACGCGCCCGCGTAGCAGCTGGGAGGATCATTTTCTAAACACTGCCCGCGGCTTTTCTCCCTTTTCACGTTGGCGAGGTGAGGCCCATACATTGCGCCACAGATGTGTAATCGATAGGTGAGCAGCCATTGATGCCTTTCTGTCATTGTATTGTTGCCAAAGAACAGAGCTGGGCTTGAACTCGCAGTGAGAGATTTCAGGAGGCAACCTCCTCACACTCTTTATTGAGAGGTAGGAATAACGATTCCTCAGCCCGCACCATATACATACAGCAGGCAACGTCAATTAAAACAAAATGAACAGGGAAGAGCCAAGTAAAGATTTTAGAGGGAAGGATGCGCAGCAGAAATAGACTCCACCTGCAGTCAAACGGGACAAAAAAGAAAAGCTCTTGTTTTGGTTTACAATGATGTTCTTGCTGCTAAAATGTTTGACCTAGTTGATCTTCAGTGACGAATTCTTGCGATGCGCAGGTTAATGTGGCTGTCTCGGAGTTCTTGCTTTTTTTTTGTTGGTTGTGAGAGTAGGAGTTATCTGTTAATTTAAATCTCTCTGCTGAAATGAGTGCTCTGTTGCAAGCGACGTTGCAAGCGTTTGACATCGCGAGCGAACTCAGTGGCGTGGTTCCAAGAATCCACCCATGCACAGGTGCCTGCATTCCCGTTTGCGATTGAGCGCGGCTTGGAAGGTCGCCCGATCATCGGCACGCAGTTGCGGCCGGCACTCGACCTCCCGGGCTTGTTTTTGTGCCTGGCATGAGCCATCGGCCTGGCGAATGAGAGCTCTTTCACGTTTCTACTTTGTGGAGTTTTCCGTTGCATACCCATGTCGAAGGTTTCAGGAAAAAAGTGATGCGTGCAGGTTTGGCCAACACCTTAAAAAATTCTTCAAGCCTCTTCACATCCTCCTCTCCTCGCGTGCTACGTCACGCCAAGGGGCCAACCGAAGAAGTGGAAAAATGTCTCGCTACATTGTAGTCTCGCTCCACGTCTGTCCTCCGAGCGCTTGCCCAGGCAGGTCAGCGCGTGTGCGCCAAGCTGCTGCGCAATTTGTGGTCTTTGTGGCGTGTGATCACGGTCAATTCGGTGTTCATCGTGTCTGTGAGAGCTTTTTTTTTTGAGCGTACACGCGATAATGCTCGATGTCATGTTTGGCACGAATTGCAGGAATTGTAACAACTGCCAGTTTGTGCAACTTAGACCTCAGGCTCTGCCCAGGCGGCGCTGCGAAAAACGCCGCCACTAGTACCCCCATCACCGTGCCCGCCATAAATGGGTAGTGTAAAGTGAGCCATCTGTAAGTTAATGTGTATAGGTCCTTCTCTTTCGTTACTCTTGAGGCGAGGTTTCCTAAACATCAAAAACCTGACAAGCTTCTTCTTGCCATCCAACCTCGCTTCAAAAAAGTAGAAAGCTCATCAAAACGCATTGCGGGTACAATGCGAAAGATGTTTAAGTTACTCGATGTACTGCAACTGACAATTTAAGTGCAAGCGAGCAACGCATGAGATCAAGCTTGGGGCCAGCACTCCTAAATACATTTGTAACGCCCAAGTGCGTTAAAATTGGGCATACACATGATGCCAAAGCGATGAAGTGCACATATGAGCAATTCATCATATGATCAGTGATGCAAAGCTTGCTTTATTCAGCACGAATAGCCTTCGCGATTCTCGCCTTTGCAGTTGCATTCTCCATCGATCTTTGGCTTCCCGTACGTTGAACTGTTTTATTAACCATGCTAGAATATTCTGTTGACGGCTGTCATTCGTTTGTATATACTGCAAATGGGGATACATGCGGATCCACTTTCTTGGCGTACAACGAAAGGCAAAACCGAGGCCTCCGAGATAGCTCTGTGAATCGCGGCAAGAAAAAAAATTATTGTGGTCAATATCATTTCATGGTTTACCTGTATGGTGTGCGTGTTCGCATTTCATAGTCAAAGCTAGAACTTACAGCCTTTAAAGTCCTACGTTCTTAATGTTCTAAAACTTCAGGTTATTGGTGGTCGCCATGTGTGCGATGTTTATCGCGCGCGTCCTCTGTCTACTGCTGCAAGGCGTGCACCGCACTCAAAGGCTCCGTTTAGCTTCATAATCAAAGTTACCATCGTTCTTCGTCAAAGCTAATCAAAACAATAACAGGAGACCTACATTATTACACCTTCTCATGCGAATGGCTGCAGAGAACACGAGTAATTCGCTTACCAAACACAATTGCAACGGCTCGTATTTCTTGTGGCAGGTATTACATAGGCCAGACTGGTAGATGCCTCAACTTTCGCCTGCATGAGCATAAAAACAAAGTCAGGAACACTGCAACTGACGGACACCTTGCCGGCCATTGTAAGAAGTGTGACGTGAGGCCACAGGGTGCTCCACTGTTCAGCAAGACAGTTCTATACTGTATGGGCATTAGAAAAAACTAGAGAAATAGTAGAGGTGACAGAGATAACGAGGGCAGGTGACAGGTGTGTTAGTATCCCGTCCATCTTGTTATTTGTTAAAGAGCATGAAACATGTCCGTTTTCGTTCTGGTTTCTTTCTTTCCTTCTTTCCTTCCTTCCTTCCTTCTTCCTTTCTTTCTTTCTTCTTTCTTCTTTCTTTCTTTCTCTCTTTCTTTCTTTCTTCTTTCTTCTTTCTTTCTTTCTTTCTTTCTTTGTTTCTTCCCTTTATTGCGGTTTCCACAGGTTTATATATGCTTTGATTCTGCAATAAAACTTCAATTGATAGTGAGCGCTTGTCCTAATCTCTTTCTGCCCGTGTTTTGTGCGCTCTGTTTTATGAAGAACAATCGTATCTAGAGCTTCCGTCGTTCTGCATCGCTAAAGCCTTGGAAATCAGCAAAACTGAAGTCCTCTACAACCGTAGCAATTCACTACGCAACAGTAGTGTGTGGCAGCTTGGGCTAGTTGATATGACATGACGATAGTTATAGCGCGAGAACAGAACGTCGAAAAAGAGTAAAAAAAGGACATGAAGGACATGAGCGCTAGTGACCGTGTCCTTTGTGTCCTTTTTGTCTCTTTGTCGTCGTTCTGTTCTCGCGCTATAACTACCGTCATGGGAACAGTAGCATCGACTGGGGTCTTTTTTTTTTTGTAGAGCGCAGAGCTGTTGTGTCTGCTCTTGTTTTCGCCGTCATTCTGGCGAGCGAATCAGCAAACAATTCAGGGCGGTTCGGGAAAGCACCCGAATAGCGGAGAGAAATTCGTAGCTCTTTAAGGGGTGAAGCTATTTAGGTCGTGGGTCATTCCCTTCTCTGTACGTAGTATGCAGCCAACTCCAGTTTATGACTGTGTGTGTATATGTCTTTCGGAATAATATAACTAGATGGCGTTAGTATTTTTCACAGCATATACACGGAGTGAATGAAGATGAGTGGGGCGCAGCGTCCGTCCGTTCGTTCATGCGTCCGTGCTTTTGTACGACCGTGAGTGCGTCCGTGCGTTCGCCCGTTTATCTGTCTATCTGCGCTTCCGTCTGGCCGTCCGTGCTTCTTTCCGTCCGTCCATTCTCTGTCTGTCAGTTCATGCTTGCGTGCATTCGTCCGCCTGTCAGTGCTTCCATCCGTCCATGCGTGCATCCACGCGTCCGCCGTCTGTCCGTCTGTCCGTCTGTCTTTACTGGCACTTAAGGATTATTTACTCTTTACTGGCACTCAAGGAATCGGTGAGTACGTGTGCATGGACTCTCGCAAAAACCAAGCCTTTCTCAGAGGTACTTAGTGTCCGTGCTATGCTGTTTCACTATCGTGAGTAATTGGAGTAGCACTTAGGTTTCCTTCAAATGAGAAACAGCTAAGGTGAAACACGAAACTTGTAGGCGCATCGCTTGCGTGATTTATTTTGATTGCTATATGTTTGTTTGTCAAATTTCCGTCTGTGTACTATGTTCGCTATATGACATACTAGCTGCAGCAGCGTGACAGGCCCGACAAAAGCCTGCGATCCATTAGCTCCCTTTGAACGCCCTTACCAGCTCACGACCATGAATCTCCTGCGTCAAATGAAATAGTTAACACTAACTCAACTTGACCCAGATGCTTCTTCGCTGCTTAAATTTTAGGGGCGAAGCTCCTTATGGCGTGGCTTGTGCATCCCTCGTAGTACGTAACCACCAGTGGCACATACCCGAAATAGTGGTCCTTACGATTTTAACCTCCAAGGTGGTTCCGGTGAGAGATTTCTTCTGTGCGTTGTTGAACAATAAAAGATAGTGCTCAATGCACATAAATGGCTGCTAAGGGGGAATGAGAGACAGGAGCATTCGGGCTTTAGGTAACGCGCACGCTGCGATCCCCATTAGCAGCTATTGGCATGTACATTGAGCACGATCTGACAAAAAAGGGTTGCTACGTTATACTCGCTGGGTGTAACCTCCTTGGTTTTAGAAAGGTTTAGCGAGCGTTGGGCCGCATAGCCATGAATACAGTGAACTAGTATATACCATGAACTCGAGGTGGTTAAAGGTGGGAAGTAAACCTGAAGCGCAAGCCATAAGAAAGTGTGCATGTGCCACCTCCCGTTTAGTCCTTGAAATGTCCGCTGGATGGCGGTGCTTCTATATGGAGAATATATGATGAAAAGATGCGAGATGGTGGTAGTTGGAGTGCTGAATAGATGGACGAACGGACACACAGACAGATGCATGGATGGACGCATGAACGGACGCAGGCGCGGATGCATGGACGAACGCAGGGACGGACGCACGAACAGACGCACGCACGGACGGGTGAATGGACGCATGGACGGTTACACAGACGTACGCAGGAACGGACGGAAGCAAGAACGAATGGACGGACGAATGCTTCGCCCCAGTCCCCATCATTCACTCCGTGGATATGCTGCCATTTTTTTATAGGGGCCTCTCTCGGGTGCATTAGCGCATACAATAGAGCTCGTTGAGGGCCGGCCAAATAACTCAAACGAGTGCAACCACGTCGGTGGAATCTGCACGGGTGTCCGAGAGGCGCGCAGCCCTAGGTTAACCCAAATTTTCTTTCGGAAAGTTGACAAGACAAATAAAGGGTGGGGGGGGGGGGGGGTTAGTAATAGCATTGTAAGTGGCGATAAGACCACCTTGAAAGCATGTAGTGAATCTTTCTGTTGTGAGGATACGAGTGGATTGCTTCAGAAGCTTATAGGAGGTATAGTGCTTCAGGGGCCAATAAAGTGGGTGTTCAGTATACGTTCCTGATACTGAAATTCTGGGACGTACTACAGTAAGCTGCAGTAGGCTTTCAGATGCAGCGATGGCACAGTGGTTAGAGCATCATCCTCACGTGCGAGAGGTCAATGGTTTGAATGCTAGTGTCGCGCGATTCCCCACCAGAATAAAAAAAAATATTCGAGTGATGATGAAATTGCATTAGGAGGGCTGGGGTGCGGCCTCACCGATGACCACCACCGGTAACGAACTCCCTAACCAAAGGAGGACTGGCCACCCTGATGCAGTATCTGGCCACTACTTCTCACATAGATATGCTAATTAACATTCAGCCCTCAGTTCCCAGCAGATGTGAAGCAAGTGACCATGGCTGCGGTCAGATCTGCGTTGCAGCACAGGTTGCTAAGAATCTGTGGGGTCTAGCTGTACTATTAGAGGAACTACAGGGTGTTAAATGAGATGTAATAGGACTCGGTGAGATTAGAAGGACTGATGAGGCCTATATAGTGCTACAGAATGGTCATGCCCTTTGATATAATGGCTTCACTTACAAAAGAAAACTGGGGGCGAGGTTCCTTATCCCCAGAAATATAGCTGGTAACATAGAGAAATACTATAGCAGTAATGAAAGGGTGGTAGGTTTCGTAACTAAACTCAATAGGAGAGCCAATATGAAGGTGGTACAGGCCTACGCGCCTATATCCAGCCATCATGCTGTATTAGTTGAAAGCTTCTATGAAGACGTGGAGTCGGCAATGAGCAAGCTAAAACACAGTACGCTATACTGATGGGCGAACTCAATGCCAAAGTAGGGAAGAAGCAGGATGAAGACTACAGATCAGGGAATAATGGCATCGGTACTGGAAATACCAGAGAAGAGTTAATAGTAAAATTTGCGGAATGCAATTATTTACGGATCCTGAATATCTTCTACCAAAAACAAGTGAACCGTAAGTGGACATGAAGGAACCTTAAAGACAAAAGCAAAAACAAAATATACTTTATACTGAGTGCACATCCAGACATCGCAGAATGTAGAAGTGCTTGGCAAGGCACGATGAAGTGATCACACAATGGTAAGGTGTAGAATTCACATGGACTTGAAAAAGAAGCGACAGAAACTGATACCTCAGAAGTAAATAAGTGAGCTACAGCACTGAGAGGGAAAATACTCGACTCTTATCGAAGAACGCGGCCTTAGCGTTGACGCAATGAATGATAATCTGACGAGTATCGTCAAGGAATGTGTAGCGGAAGTTGGGGGTACGGTAGTTAAACAGGATACTAGCAAGGTGTCCCAGGAGATGAAGAACCTCACTATAAACATCAAAACAAGAAATCCTAAAACACAACAGACGAAATAAAACTGACAGACCTTTCGAAGTGAATCGATAAGTTTAAGGAATCCAATGTAGGAAGGTATACCATGAAGAGAATTGAACATGCTCTTAAGAACAAAGAAAGCGTCAAATCGTTGAAGAGGAAACTTGGGATAGGCAAAAAACCATAAGTATGGACTAAGCATCAAGGAAAGTAAAGTAACAACCAATACTAATAGAATAGTTAAAGTAGCGGAGGAGTTTTACAGAGATCTGTACAGTAGCTGAGACAACCACATCAATAATGTGAGAACTAGGAGTAACCCAGATGACATCCCACCAGTAATGACAAAGGAAGTCAGGAACGCCTTGGAGGAAATGCGAAGATGCTAAGGTGCACGGTGAGGATCAGGCAACATGAGATCTGCTGAACGACAGAAAACAGATTGTGTTAGAAAACCTAGGCACCCCGTTTGAGAAGTGTCTTCTGATGGGCAGGATATCAGAATCTTGGACAAATGGTAACATCACCTTAATCCATAAGAAAGCGGACGACCAGGACTTAAAGAATTACAGGCTGATCAGCTTGCTCTTTATCGTAGACAAGCTATTTATAAAGATGATTGCTATCAGAATAAAGACAACATTCGAATTCGATCAATCGAAGAATCAAGCGGAATCTCTAACACACAATCGACCACTTTCGTACAGTCAATCAGTGGATAGAGAAATGCTCAGGATACACTTAACTACTATACATAGGCTTCATAGATGACGAGAAGGCATTTAATTTAATAGAGGTATCAGCAGTCATGCAGACACTGCAAAATCAGGGCATCGACGAAGCATATATAAACATCCCGGAAGAAATCTACAAAGGATCAACAGCCACCGTAGTGTTCCCTGAAGAAAGTGACAAAATACCAATAAAAAGGGTGTAAGACAAGATCATATGATATACGCAGTGATATCTACCACGTGCTTAAAGGAGGTTTAACAAGGCCTAGAATGGGAAGAGCTAGGAATAAGAGTTAATGGAGAATACCTTAATAAACCGCACTTCACCGATGACATTGCATTGCTGAGAAGAAGCGCTACCGACAAGTGCTCTGAATCTGCAAATAGATAACACTAAATGATGTTGAAATGAATATCCCTGACTAAAGAGAAGAACGCACGATGATTGATGGGCTAGAGAGCGAATGGTTGTACGTGAACATAGGTAGAAGAGCGAATCAAGTTCTTCGAAGATAAAGACATAAAACAAGTAAAACAAAACGATCCAGTTTTTCAATTTTCAACGAAAGAAAAAAAAAAGAAAGAATAAACTGACATGACTACTTAATGGTAATCGATGGGAAAAAAGGAAGTGTGGAGTTCATGTCTTTTTAAAGTACATGTAGACCCCCCGTGCAAGCATTTTCTCTCGCTGCCGGTTGACCCACCTATACCGCATCCAAACTCAAACTTTGTTTCTCAAAGGCTGCCCCTGTTTCTCAAACGCCAAGTTTTAAACCAATTGAACCTGTACAAATTAACGTGACACGTTTCTACCCAAATGCAATGCATACATACGCTGCAGCTTCTCGATGCGACCTCATTTTTCATTCAAAAGGTCGTGCCTCTTGTGTGGCGCGTGAGCGACAGAGCCTCCCAAATCAGAGGCAGGAATGAAAGTTGCAAAAAAAGAAGAAAAATAAAGAAAGAAATAATGGTCCCTAGGTTGCGCGTACCGGTGATGAAGTGCATTCAAACCCTCGACAAACCATTATGCGATTACTGTGCCACAAACCAACGTTCGGAATAAGTCGGGTGATTGCTGAGTGGTCCTGAAGCCCTCAGTGTTGATTATAGGAAGATTCTCGCTTCCTTAACGCAGTACTGGTTCTCTAGTTAAAAAAAAAGAACGTTCATGGTTTTGTACTCGCTAAGCGAAGCTATCAGTGTGTGCATTCATATAGGCGAAAAGAAGGCTAACCAGTGACAATGGTGCGAACAAATGAAAGCACAACGTCACTCTGAATGCCGTACACGGTTCGCTGGTTTCGCACGGCGATGCAAACATTTCTTTATATGAATGGGCTGGACTTCGTGAATCGTTCAGTCCGTTTGAAATGAGAAAAAGAGAAAGAAAAGCCGTGGTGTTTTGGAGATTGGGAGGAGCAGATACATCACTGGGTATATATATATATATATATATATATATATATAAGGGAAAGAAGTGTATACTAAGGGATTGTTTTTCCGTGTTTTAACACAAAATTAATGAGATCTAACAGACAGTAATGCCAAGTAATGTACAGGGGAAGTTATTAGAACCAATGGAATGTAAATAAGAAGAAAGAAAAGTGGATGAAAAAATAACCAGCCGCGAGCAGGAACAACCTCACTATATATATATATATATAGTGAGGTTGTTTATATATATATAAAGGAACACACTTATGAAAATTTGACAATTGTTTACTCTACGTTTCGGCCGTGGCACGGCCTTCGTCAGGATACGAAGGCCGTGCCACGGCCGAAACGTAGAGTAAACAATTTTCAAATTTTCGTAAGTGTGCTCCTTTATTCCTAATTATATATATATATATATATATATATATATATTGGTCTTACCAACGCCGGATACTTACCATACACAAACTTGCAGTCATTCTTCTTCACTGCGGAGCAAAAGTGAGGTTGAAAGTAACCACAAAACATCGTCTCCGTGCTCTCAAACCGCGAAGTTCAATATTCTTATGTGTAAGCATCAGATTCGTCTTACAGATCTCCGCAACCCTTTCACTATATACAAACACAGACCCTTATATATATATACAAACAGCACATTATATATATATATATATATATATATATATATATATATATATATATATATATATATATATATATAAGAGCGGAGCGGGAAAGCTGGCTACGAAACGTTTGATTGTGTTTGGAACGAACTTTTGCGGCAACAATGTGCAGGACTCCATGTGGACTCTATGTACAGCTACACTTACAGAGACGCGAGCGTGGCAGATAACGAGTTTTATCACGCGGAAGCGTTCACACTACAGAACTTCTAGAGTGCATGGGTTAATAAGAAAAAAAAAGCAAATTGAATGCGGGATTGAGCCACGATATTTAGTTAGGAAAGGATTTAGAGAACTGTGTCACAGGCTAGGCACACACAGGGAGAACACATTAAATGTTCGCGATTAAAAAAATGAAGAGAAAATAAGCGAAAACAAATTGAAAATTCAGTTAGAAAGCACTTGAAACTGTCGTGCCATGGCCACATTGGAGCACTTAAATTATTCTGATGCGTCCTCAAAACACCTCTTAAGCATTTTTGTATACTTCGGTTGTCACAAACAAACATAAGCCTTTCTCGCAAAGATAAAGTTCAGTTAGGCATATTTAAGTTCCGGGGAATAAGCCGACGAGTGTTCCCTCTTAAAAGAGAGAGAATTGTTTGCAGAACGTTGCCATTGAAGCTTCAACGTGTACGTTGAAGAACCAACTTTGGTTATAGTTAGTTATCACAAACTCTGTTTTAGCACTCCGTTTGTATAACTCTTTTCCATTTTAAGTCATCGGCTGCTTGAGGATTAAAGACTCCGTTTCGAATGCACGTGTTTTCTTAGGACATCCGGACATTATAAGCCTCTTGTAATCGTGACTAAGCGCGAAACGCCCGAGGCGTTGTCTATAACGCGCATTATCTATAGACGCACTCATGCCATACTGAGATTTAAAAGTGCAACTGAGTTCTCGTCTAGCCGTGTGGGCTTCAAGCTTGCCTTTGATGTAAAGCTGAATACGAGGATATTGCACTTTCACGCGTAGCCAGCCACGTCGTGTTTGCTATGTGGGCAAACGGACTGCAGTGCCTTTCTTCAAGCTGTAATGACGCCATGGTGATATGCCTTTGGCATCTATTAAACCTTACAAATCCAGCGCTTCTTGCATCGTAACGTACACCTCTACCCTTCGCACGATACCGTCAATTCAAGTACGCCGCCCCAGGGGAATACAATGAGTGATAATAATTGATAACTTCCTGTTTTAGACTTCTCCGTGCGTCATTAAAACTTTAGTTTCATATTGACACGGGTTGAGGAAGTGTCCTCACTGGAGCACGCCTCGCAAATTAATTCAGAACTTTTCAAAACTGTGAATACGTGTTTCATACTAATGACATATTGATAGGCCCAACAAATTCTTAATTTTTTTCTACTGGTAAATCTACCTTCAGGCTAAGTGACTCCATGAACGTTTTAGAAACGATGCGCGGCGTGCTATTTACAGAACACACTTGCATTATAATTTCTGTATCTCCTATCGACTAGAGTTCTTAGAATATTCGCACTATAGCTTGCTCGTGCTTTGAAGATGCCATGTTAAAGTATAAAATACGAGACGCCAAACTATACGATCTGACGTGACTTACACTTCAAGGAACGCCAAGGATAGATGAGTGTGAAAAAGCCAAAGTCGGGACACTTGCAAGATCGAGTACCGGTTGTGTACCACCAATATTACGGCTGTATCGTTAAGACAGATCAGTCGTGGTGGTAAAACATTCAAATGAAAGAGCGAGGATGGTCAGCTGGTCATTTATTGCTCATTCAGCTGAATCCAACACATGCCAGATCAAGCATACTGCCTTATTGAGTGAGTGCTAACAATGCTGTGTGAGAAATCAGAAGCATACTTTTCGTGAGCTGATTGGTTACAGCGCCATTCTGTTTACATTACGCTTTGTTGTTTTTGCAGGCAAAGGACATGAGTGAATAAAGACCGCCTAACCCAACGTGTGCGCCGTCAATAGCGGGTCAGTAAGTAATCGACTGTGGTACCAAGATGAGACTGTGGCTTGTGTTGAGTTGCTACCTCAACAAATAAAACATAACAAAATGTACTAGCCACAGTTATTAACCACGAATAGGCAAAGTTGAAATGAAGGGTGTGAATGGCAATAGTATAATACCGGGTCAATTAGTCGTGTCAAAGACGGTTTCAAAATAACAAGTTCTACTAAAAAAAAGACTGCCGGTCACCTGATTTACCAATTTCTAACTTTGAAACTGAAAGCACGCTCTCAAGTTTTTTTCGGGGGTAAGGAAAGTCTCTCTTTAGTTTTTCAGATAAAACGCACGCACGTAAAGTTCAAAAGAATCTCTTATCACATTTATATAGCTCAAAAACATTTAATGAATATATTTTGCCAACTAAGAGAAGGAAAGTGTAGAAAATGAGCGGGCTCTTTTCTAAAGCTTTTTTTGCTTACCGATGCTATTAAGGCACATCGGAGGGAGGACGAAACCGGATGTCGTCAAGGGTCTGTATTTGTAAACAGTGAAAGGGTCGCGGAGATCGGTAAGACGAATCTGAAGCTTACACATAAGAATATTGAACTTCTCGGTTTGAGAGCACGGAGACGAAGCTTTGTGGTTACTTTGAACATTACTTTTGCTCCGCAATAGTGAATAAATATGACTACAAGTGTGTGTACGGTAAGTATCCGGCGTTAGTAAGACTAATTTATACTAGACTATATATATATATATATACTAGACTATATATATATATATATATATATATATATATATATATATATATATATATATATATATATATATGTATATATATAATATATATATATATATATATATATATATATAATATATATATGTATATCACGTTTCGCAGTTAGAGAGCTCTTGGAAGCTTTTTCTTATCAAAACGAAAGTGCCTAATTGAATCAGTGGAACTTCGAAATTGTTCTATTCGACAGAAATGCTTTTGTTATAGCTTATCGCCTTGACTATGTCGCTGTACGTCGTTTTTTATCTGTGCACGCACGCGTGGAATTGTCTTCTTTTTTCCTGCGCATTTCCTAGACTGTCACTAAACAGTTAATAGTGGAGCTGTTCTTTCTTCTCTTGTGGTCTTCTCGCTTCACGAAATGTTTTTGCTCTCTAGCCATCTGCACCAAGAGGCAAAAGAACCTCGAATCGGAGCGGGCGCGGCAAGCAGCTGTCAAGCGCCAAAAGTGGTCGCTACCCGAGTTTGATGGCGCCGACGAGCGCTTCAAGCGTGACTTCCTCGGTCACTCGTTGGGCCACGGCTGTGAGGTTTGCCACCACTTGTGGTTTGACGACAACATAACCGTCAACGTCTCCGTCCGCAACAACCATTCTCGCACCAACGTTACCAGCGTGCTACAACGGTAGTTTCCTGTCACTGCCACGTAATCGGCCCCCCCAACCGACTGCAACGAGCCCCGCGTTTGCTCCACGTGAAGGACTCTGATGGCGCGAAATGTTTCGCCCATGAGTGTGACGCACGGGTACCAGTACCCTCTCAAGCCAGATCACCTGCACAACGTCATCAGAGGGACATGTATTGACATTGCCTTTCTTAATTTTCAACTACATCCTCTAATTTATATCATCTAGCCTCGTTCTTCCCCGACCACAAAATTGTAGTCTTCAAAGAAAAACGCGTCCCTCAACTTTGTAATCACTAATGTAATCCTCGTACATAATTTCGTTCATATGTAAATGATTATGTGTTGTGCGCATATAAGTTTATATATTTGCATCGATATCTAAATAATGAACATTGTGTATGTAAGCGTATAAATAATCAAGCCTATAACAAAATTCCATGTCTTCATATGCTGTGTGGGCGAACGTTTCGCGGTTCTACTTATAAGCATTTTAGCTTCGCCCAACTCGTCGTCATTCACTTTGAGCAGATGGTGAGATTTTTTACCCAGCAACTCTTCACAAGGAAGTCTTATTTGTAGTTTGTGCGCAATAATACAGATTCCGATTTCATACGGACGTATCAAATAGGCAGTTAGTGAGCGAATGTTAGTTTTATAATCAACAAGCCGAGTAAATGAACCATTTGTAGCAACAAAACTAGGTAGCTACGCACGAATGAGCAAACTAGAAAACGAACAAAAACAAACACTGTCATTCATTTCTTTTAGTCAAAAACAAACAAACAATTCATCAATAAAACAAACAAGCAAACAAATACATTGCGAATCGCCATTTGCGATGGCACAGACTAGGAACACAGACAAGAATATTCGAAATGTTTTGAAAGAGCTCTCCACGTGGTGAGAAAACGTCAGAAGAGGTGCTGTGTTCAAAAAGTATGTGTATAACAGAAATGCTTTTTTGAAATGCGATGTAAAAAGCAGAATGCCACCACACACAAAAAAGCGTATTGAAACAAACGTTTTAGCACATATCATTTGCATTTTAATCACTGAGCTGCGCCATTGCTGTGTTAGCACAGGTGGCTGCCTGCAGTATCCCTGCGTGCCTGAGGACGAATAATTCAGGTTGCGAAAAGCTTTAGCACTGCGACCCTTTGAATGAGGCCACTGGTGGTCTTCCTTTATTTGTCCCCGCCTTAAACTTTGTGCAACTTGTACTGCCGTTGCTTCGACAAAAAAAAAATGCTGCAACTGTCACTGAATTGGTTTCCCAGAACGATAGAGTTCCTTCTATTTAAAAAAAAAACTTTTTGCTGATGCTATAAGCTTCATATTTTTACATCATATCTGCAATCTAAAACAAGTATCTCGTTGATGTCTGAGAAGGATACAACTACAACAACACAACAGCGCTGCTCTTTTTCAAGATCTAGGACTGCAATGTTGACACATTCGATAACGCAAAGCAATGGCAAAAAAATGAAGTAGAAATAAAAAAGAATGGAGGCCTTGTCGACATGTCAAGACCAAAAAGAGCCAAGTTCCACTTGCATGTATTTGAAGATCACCCAAAAGTCACATATCTGCAAGTATAAGCTTGGCCGAAACTTTTTTCTATTTATACAGTTACAGCATGTTAGCTTGTAATGTGACAAAAAATAAAAAGCAAATACTGAAAGGATGATGCAAACAGCACACGAAGACAAATATCAAGTAAAAGAAGCTTTTATGCATATTGAAAGGCCGTACGTCTCCGGAGAGACGGCTTCTTTCGGTATCATTACGTGAACTGAAAGCCACATGATAGAACTATCCATCATCAAGAATCTGTAATAGTAAGACTCCGTTTGTTACTTTTTTATACTGGCAGAGGTTTCCGTCTCACACTACAGTCAAGTGTAAAAAAACGTCAGGCCTGCGCTGTAGGCGCAGCGCAGTCACAGCGAAAGCTGAAAGAGCTGCCTTTCAGAGCCTTTTCAAAACACTCATTGGGTAACTGCTGCAAGCACACTTGTTTGGTACCCACTAGGGCATTATTAATAAACTTCTGGGCAATAGGCCGTCATTCGCTATGCTATTTTTGTAATTCTTGTAAAAAGCATGGAATACGCCAAACAATTGCAAGGAATTTTGTGCCAATTGTCCATGCAGTGGCTGACGATGATGAGGAATTATCGCTGAAGTGGGTATGCGCCATAGTTAAAAAGTCACAGCTTTGACGGAAAGGTGAAGCAATGAACGCGATAGTAATAAATTGAAAGGTCACGCTCAGAATGGAAAGCAGATTGAAACATGCCCCGCGTTCCTCACACACCAATGACACACAAAACGTACTCACCGGTTCGAATGCACGCGAATAAGCGTCTTATTTGTTACTTTGCTGTGTCTGGAAAGCATGCGCTTTTCTCAAATGGATACTGCAATGATTGCAGTGAACTTTGTGCACCCGGTAACTACAACAGAATCATTCCAGGTAAAGTTCGAGGCCAGCCAAGGCGCATGACCTCCCCCCCCCCCTCCTTCTGTCGGCGCGAGATAAGGGCGCGTGAGGGAGCGTCGTTCCCCTTCTCACGCGCTTATGGCGCCATCTTGCTGGTACTGCCTAACACTAAAAATACGACCCCCCCCTTCCCCGAGATGCTCGAGAGCAGCCGTAAGTCGTAGATTTAAGTAGCCTGACGTTTGAAAGTTGAAGGATGTTCTCCGGGGTGGCTAACTGTTAACTTTGACACTTTTTACCTCTTTTCTTTTGTTCAAGTTTGGCCTTTGTTTGATGTACATTTGTTTGTGAATGTTGTATGTACACAGGCAATAAAGAAAGAAAAAAAGCTCCGGGGTGGCTGAGTGGTTAACGCCTCGCTTTCACGAAGCAAAGGTCCCACGTTCGATTGCGCGTGGCGGAGTGCTTTTGTAGATTTTATTTTCTTTCTTGCGTTTTCATATATATAGATACGTATACGTATACGGTGCATGACGCCGAGAGTGTCAAGCCGAGAGTGTCCATATAGTTGCTATCGCAACAATATTGGAACAAGAAAAAGCTTTTGTGATGGTTTGGAGCATTGGAAGGCCCACTCACTACGCTATTCCAATTGTGCGACGACTGGTTGTTCTTTCACTGTTGGAAAACGCTTTATAAGTCGCATTAACGCGATATCTTTCACGACATCAAGCCTGCCTAAGGCAAGTTTGACAACAAGTCACAAGCACCAATGTAGCTCAGTGGTCGAATACTGGGCTGGCAATCAGCGGACCCGGCTCCTAGCCCACTGTGCCATTGGTGATCGGTCATGCCTGCCTAAGAGAAGTTTCACAGGTTACAAGCACCGGCGTAACTCAATGGTAGAATAGTGGGCTGGCAACCAGCGGACCCGGGTTCAAGCACAACTGTGTCAGTGGTACAAGTTTTTTTTCTAATTTCTCGTGATGTGGTTACGGACATCGGTGGGGTGGGGGTGGGGGGGACAACTGCACGTGATCCGAAAAGCGATCGCATAACCACTTTCGCTATAAAAGAAGAATAATATCAGCACAAATCAATAAAAATCATTTGCTGTTACCTTGCGCCTCAAAACATGCGCTTTTTTATGGCTGCGTGAAAAGTCTTGTCAACAGCTCCAGACAGCTATTGCATCTAGCCCTATGAAAAACCTTCAGCTGAGATTTGTCGCACCATCTGGTCTTCCTATCTTTTGTTCGCAATAAAAAGTTTTGCACAGTGGCTTTTGCTTTTTCTTGCTACAAAACGTGGCTTTCTTTGAAAACTTGGAATGTTTTGATTCAAAGGAATTCTTTAGATATTAGGTTCGTTGCTAAGCACAAGTACGACGATTTGGTTCCTGTACACGGCTGGAACATTTAACTGGACAAGAATTGAAAAAAAAAAGACATATTGCAGACATTCCCTCTTCCGCAGTGCAGGGTAACAAACCAGGTTGTTGCTTTCTGGTTAACTTCCATGCCTTTCTTCATACTATATATCTCTCGAAAGGTGACAGGTGGACTACTTTTTACTGTGGTTAATAGTATTCCCTCTTGCCATGGCAGTTGAGATATGTGTCATCTGCAGCGGGTTCACTGAGGATGTTTTCCCTATTATATGTAGTGACGCTGCACGGGGGAAGCATAAAGGAAGGGGCATTCAATCACTCGGCCATTTGGTGGCGTCATCTCTGCGTGTTTTCGGAGTAAACAGCAGGTTTAGGAAATATTTCAGGATATCTTTGTTAATGATTCTAATTACTTCTGGGTTGTTTTTGTTAAATAAACATTCTCTGTCCTGGTTCGCCCATTTCAGTTTGTTTCCATTTCAGTTTAGAGTAGTGCTTCAAGAAGAACAAGCCATAAGCACTAATTTGCTCCACACTCAGAGCACTTTTGCACTTCGTTCGTGGCTTGAGTTCACGTTAAAAATACCACGAGATCAAAATTCATCTGCAGGGCGTCACCACCGCCCGAATTTCTTCTCATAGTCTTTCTACACCACAAATAAGATTTATTTTATTCGTGCTGCTCCGTTAGACCACAAATGGGGCTATTTTTGCGAAAAACGCATTCGTTATTAGTTTGCCGAGTTTGATATTAATATGGGCATTGCGGAAAGTGGGTGGCGTCCATATCTGCCTGTGACCCATTGCAGCATGGAAACTGTTTTTGTGAACGCCGAGTGGTGAAAGCTTACTTTCACAACTTTTTTTTGGGTATGTGAAGCTCACAGTTTCCCCCTTTTGGCTTGGAAGTGTTCGTTATGTTTTTTAAACAGAGCTGGATGCGATAGCCACCAAAGCTGTTATTACAGGCGATTAGAAAATTGCGTACATTGTAACATTTTTCAAATTGAAATGAATTTCCTTTCATAACGCACGCGGTATGCAGTGAACTTTGTAGCGTGTTGAACATAATTTTAACTGGTGCGAATGTTGATGCCTATTGCTATAGGGAAGCGAGAAATATTGACTGAGCGCTCATTATGAAGACTTTTTTGAACGAGTGATAGTAGCGCCAGTGTACTGGTATTTCATCATTGATATGACAAATTCGGAAGAGCATGGAGCTATGAGCTGAATGTTGCGTTGCGGGAGAGCTCAAGTTCACATCACTTAATTTGTGAGTATATACAAGAACGTGAATGTTGTCATCGGTGTAAGGATCGATGACCAAAATATTTAGTATCAACAACATGTAAGTGCAACATAAAATAAAAAAGTAAAGTGCTAATTTTGCTCGAGTACCCGTTTTTCAAAGAAATCCTGTCTTTATTTTCAAAGACGTCGCTTTGTTTTGAGGTATAAGAATCACAAACTTGTTACATGACACCACGACTATGAAATTGCTCGGCAGAAAAATAAAAGTTTAGTCTACTTATGCATCATTGTTCAGTCTTCATCATTCACTTTCACCGATAAAAGAAAAGAGAGCTTTTGCAAAGCCTTTCTGTAAACACGCCATTCTTAGCCCAGCTATCAATCAGGATCTGGCAGACGCGTCAGACAGTGGCCTGTAACTTTGTTGAGTTTGCCTGTTTGTTTTTTTTTGTAGATATCGTTGAGGGTTGCGTATACTGCAGCTGGTCTCTTGTCGTGCCGGTGCGTGGTTGGCTACAGAAAGTTGTAATGAGCCACAATTTGAATACCAAAGCTCTTTATTCTTCTTCGCCCGTGATGTGTCCATCCGGATTATTATCCGTTATTTTTTATAACATTTTTGTTTAATCGTGAGAGATCCGTCACAGGAAGCTTTACATTATTGAATAACGTAGTAGGGTAGAGTGACAAAGAAAATCACAGCATATCCACGGAGTGAATGATGATGAGTGGGGCGAAGCCTCCGTCTGGACGCAATGACGGACGAAGGGATGGACGCACGGACGGATGCATGGGCGGTCGGACAGACAGACAGACGAACGGACGAACGTACGTGCGTACGTACGTATGGATGGACGGATGGATGGATGGACAGACAGACAGGCAGACAGACGGACGAACGAACGAACGAACGAACGGATGCACCGATGCACGGATGGATGCATGGATCGACGGATGAACGAATGGGTGGACGGATTGATGCACGGACTGACGCACGGATGAACGGATGGATGAATGGCCACGCTAATGCACGGCCGGACGGTCAAACGGACAGATGCACGGACGCACAGAAACATGGACGGACAGATGGACGCTTCACCCCACTCATCATCGTTCACTCCGTAGATATGCTGTGAAACCGCTTTTAATGACACGCAATGCAATTTAATGACTTTGAAAACTGGCTATTACGACAACCACACGGGGCGTACGACCCACGTTGTAAGGAGCCTCGCCCCTAAAAGTTGAAGTACTATATACATTTCGCCAGCCTTCAGTAACAAATTGTATAAGCAAAAGAGAAAGGGCGCAATGCCAGGGGTTAAATTCTAAGAACATTTATTTCCTAGAGAGGGAGAAAAAATAGGAATAGAAGAAAGAAAGGTAATCTAACCAGGGATATTGAACTGAGTTAATCCCGCTACGCTACATTGCATCATCGCTTTGCCAGTTCTCTTTGCCACGGTCTGCTCACCCAAGCTAATAGTATTCACTGTGTTATGATAGGCTGGACTTTTTTCGCCTTATAGAAAGCTTGAGCGCTTCTTGCTTTATCCGGACGTCATTTTCTTCAGGTCACAAAAACGTGACCTATCTAGCAAAATATGTTACAGCAGCACTTGCATTACTCGAGAATATTTTTTTTTTCAAGGATGTTTTGAAGTCGGTGTAAAAAACTTCCTTTCATGGGGGAGGCGTCACGATTTATTACGTTGAATTTACCTACAGAAAACTGTATCGCCGACAGTATACACGGAGATTTTCTTAGCTTTAGCTTTCCCAAGCGGTGAACAGTTAAAAGAGATAAAAACCACAAATTTTCCTCTGTCTCAAGTAAAGCAAATTAAAAAATGAGTCAAGGAAATATATAATGTTCATTGTCAATCTCGGAGCAAACGCACAACTGATGTCAAAGAAAGCGGTCGTTATTTAGCCTTCAACATTAAATTGACTGATTTGTCGTCCTGTTTCTCATGAAAGTCTTAGTTTTTCGCTTGCTTTTTTGCCTCGTAATACTTGTAGGATAAATTTATCCGTGAAGTTGCTGCGTGACTACGTGACGATGCCTCTCTCCCTTTGCCTTGTGGTTAAAAGAACCCCCGAGGCGACTTGAGCTAAAGTTCGAGAGGCTTAAGGAGCGGCGGCTGCCCGACAGAGATTCCTCGATGCAGTCTCGACGGGGGTGCTAAATCTCAACAGGGCGCTGGTGTTTCTGCTCCAAGTGAGTTTTTTCCCGGAATTGTACTGCGGGAGCAACGGTGAAGCCGCATTTCGAACACCATCTGAATCAACGCATGCTCCACCTACGCAAACTACGAAAACAAAAGAAAGAAATAAGAATGGAAGGAAAGGAAGAAGCAATGTCTACGATTGTACATCGAAGAGAAAGAATGTCCGGTAGAAGGTATCACGGGGGGACTCTCAAATTTATGTGGAGTACGATCACGTCTGTAGTATGCTTCCACTGCGCACTGGTTCTCGTTAAGATATCTTTTTTTGCTTTAAGTGAATAACAACACGTAAATACTCGCTCCAAGCAGACCCGACGCAGCGCGCAAACGGCGCGAACTCACAGCGGTAAGTCTAGAACTATCGGCCCACAGTTTCACGTCGAAATCGAATTCTCATTGATGTATCGGGACGTTTCCAGCGCCAAGCATGTAATCAGCGAGCTGATGGCCAAGACACGTTTGCGAACAATCTCTCTTTGATGCTCTTCATACTAGATCAAACGAAACGTTTTATATATGAGCGGGGGAAGGGCTGCTGCTTTGACATCATTTTTTTAGTTTACCTCTTTGGTTTAAATAGAATTTTCCGGAAAAGTACACCTCTTCAACCAAAACGATGATGATGTTTCTTTATAGAATATTGCTTAGTGTTAAATGAAGCACGCCTTTGTAGTGTAGCTACAAATGGTGCATAGCTGCCCATGCCATACTCTGGCATAGGAATCTAATAAAATGGCCACGAAATGTCGCTTAATGTTTTTGCTGAAGCTGTGGACACTGATGTCGTCCCCCTTTGAGATGCTGGACAAAAAAGTTCTTTCAGCACTGTAGATATACAAATAATTCAAGATTTTGATAAATGACCGTTGTAGGACGGCACATGCAACCGTCTTAACAGTGACCACACTTGTTTTCGTCCTGACAAAACAATAAATCGCAACATAACACTTGACTGCCATTTGTCACGTTCCAAAAGCGCAAGTGGAGTGGCCTGAATATTGAAATGTGGCTTTCAGTGGTACTGTTGAAGCATTGTGCCGCTTATGAAATTAAACTGACTCGACAAACATGACCGGGGCGGCATTGCGAGAGAGCATGATTCCACCATTCTTTGGGTGCCGGTAAGGCCTGTCTGACGAGAAAGCCGCTGTGCTACACTGCAGCCAAAACTAATGAGTGTCGGTGCTATAGAAGGATAAGCAGCAAGAACAGCGTGACATTGGTATAAAGTGCATTAAAATTTAAATTATTGCTTTGGGATTTCTGCTAGCTTGCACCTACATGCATGCTTCTTTCCTTTACCCAACTTTGAGGCCTTTCTCTGCCTTGTGCTCAGTGTGGTGGCCTATTGCGCCACGCTGCTGGCGTCAGCGTCTAAAAGTTTTAGTGACCATAAATATGTCCTTGCGCAAGAACAAAACCGTGTAGGCGTATATATTTTTGGTTACAACACTCTGTTGAGAACAGTGGCTGAGATTTTGTGTACTAGGCACAATATCGCCCACGTTTTCTGCTTATTGACACAGTGTATCGGCCGTTTAACTCTTTCCTTACCACGAGTTAACGAAAGAGTAGCATGGAGACAAGGTTTACTGGTAATGTGTACGTGAAGGAAAGATACTCTACCATTTGATTGTTCCATCAATGGGAGTGTCTCTGTATAATACTCTTTCATCATGATATTGTTGTCTTACTGCCGTACAACACCATGAGAGCTTGCCAGTGCTGATATTGATTTTTTTACGCATTCAACGAAACGTAATGCATTCCAAAAATAGAACCCCGATATGCGATAACCATCTCGTACGGTTTTCAAACGGAAGCGTTATGTTTTTATGGCAGACTGTATATAGGCGGTTATTTTTGCTGAGAGTGCTTAAGAGTTACTAATATTTTCTCAATATTAGTAGCATTCAGCAGATTTTCAAGCGGGTTTTCATTAAAGAGAATTAGGTCATTATTGATCGTTAATTTCGGGTACTCTTACTTTTTTGTCTCTTTGAACTTCTCAAAAGCATCGTTTTTTTTTTGGACGTACCTTCCCTCTTGTTCTGTAAGGTGAGCAGTTTACGTCGTGCCCTAGATTCAGACAGAGAGCGAGCAGCGCACACTATGTAGAAGAAAGCTAAGACAAAAGCTGAAGCGGTTATAACACCTTTTTCTTTTTTGATAGCAGAATAGCCCTTGCCTGATCTAAAAACACTGGTGATTTGTTCTCTTCCCGAGAAGGAAAAGTGAAAAGAAAGAAAGAAAGAGGGTTGAATAAAATAAAGCTTCATAAGCGTACTACCCAGACAAGAATACAAAATGAAACGAACTGACCTGAGTGCGAAAAAACGAAAGCTCTCACACTTCGGCGACTTTTGTTATTGAACATTTTTTTACCCTTATTTTCCCCTTCCACTGCGCACTTGTAAGCCTATGTTTATGCACTTGCGCGGAATGTAGTTTAGTCCAGTCGGCCTGTCTATGCTATTACCCTTCAGCGAGAGTATTCTGGGGGCTGTGAAACTAAGCGAACAAAACGACGCCACGTAAACTGAAATAAAAGAAGTGCCAGAAAGAAAACACCAACAAAGGAAAAAAAACGTAAAGCATACAAGGCAGAACGACACCAGTTCACGGATGAGACAAAAATGCCTCAAGGTTCCGAGCACTTACGAAATCACTTACAGGTCGTAACTAACAGTGAGCATACAAGTGAACATACGAACGAGCAAATAAACGTCGCGACGTTTAGCCGACTACCAGGAAAGGACTATCAAGTTCGACCGACTTTTTTGTGGTTTAAATGAATTTGATTTTCCTAGCTTAGCGGCCTGGCTTCTCCAACCTACTATTGGCCAGTTTTTTTCCTAGCCAATTCTTCGTAGTTTTATATACTGTGATCACTAAAGAGATGTTCACTGTGTGGATATTTGCGAGTTCAACTAAACGCTCGCTACCTAGCTGCCACGCCTAGTAGTAGTAGTAGTAAACAACTTTATTAAGGCAGCTGACGGTTTCCTAAGTGGCAAGGGCTGTCAGGCCATGCCTGGTCGCCACCTCGTCAGCGCGTTTGATGGCCCGGAGCTGGGTGTCCAGGCTTGTGGTCGTGAGGATTCTCTCCCAGGCCTCACTTGAAGGTGACTGTCCTAGGAGGTTTGGTGGGGGAGGGTCCTTGCTGCATCCCCAGATGATGTGATCCAAGGTTGCGGTCTGGGTCTTGCAAAGGGTGCACGTAGATGTGAATAAGGCAGGGTATATGTGCCTGTATATGTACGGGGAAGGGAATGAGTTCGTTTGAAGCCGCCGCCAAGTGATTTGTTGAGCTTTGTTTAGTTCCGGGTGCGGGGGTGGTCTGGTTTGCCTTGATAGCTTGTAGTACTGTGTGATGTCGTGAAAGGTGATGAGTGCTTCAGGTGCTTCGATATCGTGGTCCGAAGTCTGGCCCACCGCTCGGCATACGAGTCCTCGAGCTTGTCTGTGGGCGGCTTCGTTGCCCGGGTTTCCTGCGTGCGCTGGGACCCAGATGAGTTGGATTAAACGAGGATCGTCATCGTCGGTGCTGCTGGCAGTAGTGTCGCCTGAGGCGTTGCGTGCCGCTCGGGGCAGAGGACGGAGGATGCGCGCCGTGGTTGGGGAAACAGTGCCCCGGGCAAATCGGATGATAGCAGATTTGGAGTCACTGATAATTGTTTCAAAACCGGCCATTGCGGCGAGTGCTATGGCAGCTTCTTCGGCCTCGGTTGGGTCTTGTGTGCGTATGGAGCCGGCGCACCTCGTGGTAGGCTCTATATCGACTGGGGTACGTTTCGACGAGACGTTGATTGCAAAGGCTTGTTTGGGGGTTGGGTAGCTTGCCGCGTCGACGTGAGCCACTTTTGTGTTCGTACCATAGGTATTGTGAAGGTTTCTGGCGCGGGCTGATCGTCTACCGTCATGAATGCCGGCCAGCATGTTTTTCGGCAGCGGCTGCACAATGAAGCGCTGTCTGAGGAGAGGCGGTAGCGAGATCAAGTCTTGTCCGCTTGGTGACGAGGGAATTCCGATACGTTGAAGTATCCATCTTCCGGTTTTACTACCACGCAATCGTTCAATTTGTGCAGTTCGGTGAGCCTCGATAAGTTCATCTATTGTATTGTGAATTCCAAGGCTGAGGAGGTGCATGGTCGATGTGGTGCGGGAGAGGCCCAAAGCGATCTTGTGGACTGTGCGAATAAGTCTGTCTACTTTTTCTTTTTCAGCCTGGAGGAGTCGTAGGTACGGTAAGGCATAAGTTATTCTTGTGGTTACGAAGGCGTTTAACAGCTGGAGAAGTTCCTTTTCTTTCATGCCGTGTTTCCGCGCGGAGATTCTTCCTAACAGACGGGCAGTCTGAGTGACGGTGACCGCAAGCCTCTCTAGTGCGACGGTATTGCCCCTGCCGGCTTGTACGTGAAGGCCGAGTACCCGCATGTGCTGCACTATCGGTATTTCGGATCCGGCCATTCTGAGAGTGATGGTTGGTAGTGGCGGGTGTTTAACCTTACGGTAGTCAGGAGGACGAAGAAGGAGGAGTTCAGATTTCTCCACTGAGCATTCGAGACCTGCACACGCGACGTATCCGGCCACTGTGTCCACAGCACGTTGCAGTGCCTCCTCGATCTGTCCGTCGGAGCCAGTAGTGGTCCATACCGTCACGTCGTCCGCGTATAGGGTGTGTCGGATATTGGGTATGCAGTCTAGTAACTGTGGGAGTTGGCTCATTACAAGGTTGAAGAGGAAAGGTGAAAGAACAGCTCCCTGTGGCGTGCCTTTGTTGGATAGGGCAAGTCTCTTCGTGGCGTTGCTGTCAATCAGGGAAAGTTCCACAGTACGGCCTTGGAGGAAAGAGCACACGTAGTTGTAAATACGTTCCCCAGGGTTTGTTGAAGCCAAGTGCTGGGCTATCGCTTCATGTGTTACATTATCGAACGCCTTGCGTAGGTCTATGCCTAGCATTGCTCGCGTGCCCGCACGTACGGGGTCTTTCAACAAATCGTGGTAGATTTGTACGAGGGCGTCTTGAGTAGATAAGTGGGCGCGAAAACCGAGCATGGTTGGAGGGAAAAGGTCTTGCTCTTCTGCAAGTGTTTCTAGCCGAGCCAAGACCACGTGCTCAAATAGTTTGCCAAGGCATGAAGTTAACGAGATGGGGCGAAGATTTGATAAGTCTGCCTTTTTTCCGGGCTTTGGTATAAACACTATTTTCGCGTGCTTCCATTCTTCTGGTATATTTCCGGCATGCCAGCAGTCATTGAAATATTCAGTAAGGGCAGTTACTGACCTTGCGTCTAGGTTGCGGATTGTTTTGTTCGAGACGCCGTCTGGACCTGGTGCCGAAGTTGTGCGAAGCTTTAGAATGGCTGCATACACTTCGGCTTCTGTGATGTCGGCATCAAGAGTTGGATTTGGTTTACCTTCATAGGGTGGTAGCGGTGTCGCTGGTTGATGGGCTTGGTTGATGTATTTGTCCGCCAGTTCAATTAGTAGATCTTCGTCTGATCCGGGGTGTTGGTGGACAAGTCGCTTAAGTCTGTGCCGTGCGGCTGTTTTCGAGTCGTCGGGATCCAGTAAGTGGCGTAACAGGTGCCACGTCTTCTTGTTGCCTAGCTGTCCGTTGAGTCCGCTGCACAGCTGGCCCCATTGTTGGCGGGCGAGGTAGGTACTGTGTCGCTCAATTTCTTGAGAGAGGGCCTGTATGCGGCGACGCAATTTCTTATTGTAGCGCTGCTTCTGCCATCTGCGCAGCAGGCTGGCGTGTGCGTCCCACATGTGGAGAAGACGAGAGTCTGTGGCAGGCGTTTCCTCTGCTGCTTTACTTTCGCGCGTTGTGCGTCGCACGTGGTCGTTTAGGGAGGCTGTCCATTCCTTGAGGTTTGTTATGCGTTCTGGGGCTTCACTTTCACGGATGTCTCTAAATTTTGGCCACTCCGTGATTTGAGCGAGGGCGTTGTGTACTCTCTTGCCAGCGGACGTCTGTACCTGGATGGCAATGATGTAGTGGTCACTACCAGCGAGTTGACAGGTGTTCTCCCATCTGGCCTGCGCAATATTCTTGCAGTATGTGAGATCGGGTGACGTGTCCCTACACACGCTGTTTCCTATGCGGGTTGGTGACTGCTGCAGGTCATTTAGTAGAGTGAGCCGGAGGTCCTGACCGAGTTGCCATAGCGATTTCAACGCCAGGCACCCTGACTGGGGCTACCTGCAGGCGAACAAACGAGGCTGCCACGCCTAGAAACGGCGCTGACAGGGTTGTTGCGCGCGTTCAGAAGTGGCCGCATAGTTTCTTCGTTTTCACCATGCCTCACGTGCGAGTCCGGAAAAGAGAAAAAAAGAGATATTCAGAGACTAGCGAAGTGTGCCGCAATGCATGATATTGCGGTGGAAAGGTGGCGACGTGTCGTTCTATTCCTTCCCAAAAGATACAGAGGACGCGTCACAGAAAACAGCAAAAATAAGAAACTTGCGCGTTCGAAAGGAGGTGACAGCCACTGCGGTTGTCTGTTTAAATAAATTCGCTCCCGACGAATTAATTTTTCCAGGTAAGTACACCAATGTTTAGCATCTATGCGTTTTTAACGATATGCGTGCTTCTCAGATCACGGAGTATAGCTCCGTTTATAAAAGTAAGCGCTTCTAGAAATATGTTGCCTTACGCGCGTGACTGCATATCTCGCATATGCTTCTTTTCTGTGCAAGTCGTAGTGATAGCCATTTTTAAACTCAGCTACTGTAATTCTTCACCTGGAAAATTTGTCATCTGAAATGTCGCGCGCGACAATCGCGCGTGCGTAGAGGGCATGTATGTATCTTCTTGTGTACTTATACTATGTCCGGTTATTCGTAACGTGCGTAGTGCGCGTGCATATATCTTCTATGAATATCGACTACTGCCAGCACGAACAAGCGAGTGTTCAGAAGAACTTGTCCTTATTTCTTAAGAAACATAAGAACATAGATAGGCAAATAAAAAAGCACCCCGATAGCAATAGAAATTGTATACGATTTGCCTCACCTCAAAACACACTGGACCAGCTGGACCAGCTTTTGACGGGACAACGAAACTCATTGGGGTACATGATATCAACAGCATGAGTAGCAGCGTAGTTACCTCGAAAACTGTTAAAGTCCTGCCTGTAGCAGTGTAGAAACATAGCTCAAAAGGGCTCGCGCCTTTTGAAGAAGCCCGCCACACATGAGGTGTTGCCTTCTTCAACCTCCGACTCGCTAGCTGGGTTCTTCAACTTGAAGTAAGTCCGATATGGTTCGGCGTAGAGGCGCGATGTTTGTACGCACAGCGCCGAAATTTCCACTGTTTGGCGAGTAAAGTCCTTTATGCCGATGAAAATGAAGTGGTGCGTTGGCAGCTACTTTACACCTGCGACGAAGCAGCGCGATCCAACGCGACAGTGACAAAACTTAAGCACAGCGCCGAGTTAAAGTGCTGCGTCGACCTTGTTCAGTGCAGTCATCTTTGTTTTTTGACCAGTGTTGGCAGCACACGGAGCGTTTTCTGCAGTTGCGAATATATTTTCAATATAATATCTACGGACACAACATCACGACGCTGGAAGTTTGCGTTCTGTCTTCACTGTTCGTTATCCATCGTGACAATATCTAAAACCAAGACCATGATGATTTCCTCTTGTGAACAACCAAGTAGCTGAAGCCGCAATCTTTCTAAGTTACCCTTCAAAACCTTAATGCGTTGCGAGCATCTCTACAATCATAACATGCCATCAACTTCCCATATTGCATACTGCATGGCCCTGCACGTGTTTTAAGACTTGATAAGCCATAGCTTAGTTGTATTGTACACAAGATGGGTAATCAGGGGATTCTTCAAGATATTCATTCGAAAAAAATATTAAATGGTGAGCAATGAATAGTAAAAGAAACCCCCAATCTGGTTCATAATATAAACCACTTGTCAAGAACAAAGTTTTGTCGCTTTTATGTAAGACTCCACCCTGCTACATGGTTGTACAGGGCATAAGGCGACCGGCGTGGTCTAGAAAGACTTAACATGGTCCGACGCATTGAAAGAAATGTCACTGTTGTGCCTCCCTACAATAAATAGAAGTGTAACTCACAGTACAAAACCACGACCATTTCTTGTTGGGGTCAAGAGCGGACCTCCGAAGAGGTTAGAATACAATGTGGGTTGAGCCATTCTGTTGCCCCTTTCATTTTAAGGGTCTAAAGAGAAGAAGCATGTTTACCTAAATATATTGCGCTTTTTTCACACAAGACGGTGAAAGATGTCTCTAAATCGCAATTTCCACACAGTGACTTCAAACTGTAACAACCGCGATGGCTAAGAGAGAAATTGCTTTTAAACGTCAACGCCACACAGCGGTAAACAAGAAAAAAAATAGAACAGTGTGAACTGCAGAAAAATCTTTTCGAAAAATTGCCACTGACATGAGTGGCTGCAAAAGATATTTTAGCGAGTGAAACCGCAATGCTTCCTTACTATTTTTACGCGTGAGACAGTTGAGCAGAATCATATAGATGCATTGAAACAACGAGACAAAGCGACAACCTGAAGAAACAAGATTTATACTGCGTATCAAATGAACGTCTGTAAATGCAGGCAGGAAGGGGTACATGATTCGAAGAAGGCATCAAGGACAGGCGTACGCGCCAGCTGGTAGCCCCATTTCGACAGCACTGCAATCAATTAAGTCAGTTTTCCTTCTCAGTATCTAAGATCGCGATGTGTGCCCACACTTTGCCACTCTTTTTTAGTAGTCTGGTTTTAAAGAAGGTTTGGTCCTCGTATGCCAGGCGTCGGCTACTGCCGAAAAATAGAGATTAGGCGCGAGAAACAAATGCAGTGAGGTACGTCCCAATTTTCTGATAACGCTATCTGAGTCAACATAGTCACAGGTATCGAATAGTTCTTGTACTGAACTGAGGTTGGGACCTAATAATAATGCAAGCATAAGTTTTTCTCTGCTGCAAATTAATATGCATGCCACCGTTCCTCTTCTCTTTAGTACTACAAGTAAGACGTCATTTTAACCCAATAGCATTGAAAAGTTTTTTTCGCAGAAATTCTGGTGTCGGCCTCGGTGACGGTGCCGGCGTCGGCGTCAGTGCCATTGGTTGTGAGCGAAAAATCTTCATCTTGAGCGTGACCAAAAAAGTGTGAAAAGTGAAAATAAAAACCTGCAAAAGTTTGGAGTCCGAGTTGAGATCAAACGTGGGTAGTTTGCATGGCAAGCTGGTGTCCTATCACAAAGCCATGCGCCTGCTTGGAAATGCCGTGAAAATAACTTGCTCTGCTCGGAAGTTCAGTGAAAGTAAGTTGCGTACTTCACCAAACACACGTGTTCTATACACATGCTTGCCTTCACACCATAATTTAGTGAAGTGATGGGCTCGCTGGCTTTGCATTGTGAATTACCATCAGCGCTTGTCCGTGTCTCCTCTTGAGTTCCCGCGATGAATGTCGTGCTGTTCGTACTTCACAGTAGAAGATGAAATACTGCAGTAATACGGCGCGGTAAAAGCGTACATTGCAACTTGGTGTCAGGGCATGTGATTATCATAAGAACTTGATGGTATAACGCTGGTCACCCACTACAAGATGCACACACCTTACTGTGCCTATTTTGACCACGTAGTGGGTGATGGGCAAGTTCGAAAAGGTTTCACGCACTAAGTATTTGAAGTATGCACTAGAAACCGGATATTGCTGTCACGTTGAACTGTTTTTTCTTTGTACAAGTATTGGATACATTTTGCAGTTGTTGCAGTTCTCCCTACAGTGCTGGCACCTATCCAGTCTTTGCCACGGTCGGTGTGCTCCCGAAAGATGCTTTGTTGCAACACAACACATTCGCACTTGAATTCCAGACCATTCAGATGCTCCTTACAGGATCAACGTACAATCTTCTACAACGTACGAAGATTTCCAGAATTCAGATAGAATAAGAAGCCTGGAGCACTTGCATAAGCAATAAAGACTATAGATAAAAAGAAGTGTACCAGGAAAGACGTTTCCATGTTTGCAACTTCAAGACATCAAATACTCGATGATGAATCTGATTTTCGAAGTAGAAGCATACTGGAGGGCAAGATGCAAAAAAAAAAGAAGTTTGAAAAGGGTGCTTGCTGGACACTGAGGAGCTCCACTGTTCCATTCCTTGAAAAGCTGCGAGTAATACGATCACGAAAGAGAGAAGCGGGCGGCTGGGAAGATCCTATTCCGGAAGAAATTTTTAGAAGTGCCCGATTATGGCGAAATCTTTGAAATCTCATTGACCCGCTAGATCGTGATGTTGAAATCTCCTTTAGAACGCTTATCACGTTGACCCAAGCGCCCCACGAAAGATGATCCGGCTGAGAGCGCAATGCGACTGGCGTCTTCGGGCAATCTCATTGGATCTCGTTCGATATCAATGCATAAGAATGACTGCGCTGGCTGAAATCCACGTAACTCGTATCCAAACCCTTCTACTTGCGATATGTTGTTTTTTACTAGAATTTTTTAAAGTAATTGGTCATGATAAAGGTTATAGAATGGCTTTCAGAAACTCAAGTTTTCATCTTTCATTTATGACAGAAGTGGGAAACACTCCTCCTCTCTTTATATACCTGCTTCTACCAATAACCTACGTTCCTATATTTTAGCTCCGTCTCCTCCATAAAAAATGTGAAAAAAAAAACAGTATTGCAGGCTCGTTCTGGTTTTCATGAATAATTATTCCAGACTTGCATAATGACACGTTGCAATGCAGACAGCCGGTGCTACCTAACATCAGGGCGTTTTCGTTGATATTGTGTTGTGGATTTGATACTTAAGCGCGGCTGATTTTTATGTGCTTCAGAAGTGGTCACCATTGCTGAGTGTGAGGGCCGCGATCTCTTTTTGAGCGCACCAGCATGCTGAAAAGATCCTAGTAAATTAAAAATGCTCGAGACTTGAACTAAAAGAAATTACGGTGTTTTCACAATAGTGGTGTCAAGAGCGAAGCTGGACGGCCATTTTTGCTTCTTCTTATCTTCCTCTTCCTTTGTTCGTTGTATATTTTTCCATTTTACTTCAACTTCTTGCTTAGGTTTCTTGTGTATACTTATTTCCATTGCTTTCTTTCTCATTCGATTCATTCCTTCTCTCTGACGCTCTTCGACATTTCTTTCCCCTTCTTCTCTTTGTTTCTCCATAATTTTCTCTCTCTCTCTCTCTTCCAAAATATCTCCCTTTCTTTCTCTAATTCTATGACCATTCTATGAACGCTTGGCGCTAGACTCATTTGTAAATTTCAGGGCCAAATTCAGGGTTCATTACTACTGGACCTCTACAGTCAGTCACTAAAAAGTAATTTTTATCGTGTTTGCGATGCCGCATTAGGTTGTTACATCAGTATCCGCTCACTGAAATATTGATTACTATGCTGCAAGCTTACTATGAAACGGCCAAGGCAGCAGCAAGTATAACTTCCAAAGTATTTCCGTGGGAAGAGGACAAGCTTGGCTACTAGAATTTTGGGACGCCTAGCACTACGATAGCTGGACCACACGGCAGAAGTGCAACACAATATCCCAGCCGCCTGATTGAACGCTGACGCTTACATAAAATGGGCTACGGTGTACGATTACACAGTAGATCTTTTCCGTTTAATTTGCGCCGCTATTTGGCTGTTTTTATGTAGCACCTTGTAGAAACTATTATCCTCCATTGTTAGAGGCGTACACGTAGAAACGAACACAGTCTGCGTCAGTTGCGGAATTACGTTTCGAGGAAACATGAGCCCAGCGGTCGCCCCTTCTTTCCGCATACCACTCGCTTTTTCCGTTAACAATGCCGCGTTGTTGACGGCTCGTGTGTAGTTGGGGACAGAGTTTTTGTTTTAAGCCGTCAATATGATTCTAGCATAGTTGTGGAAGTCATTATTGTTGGGCTGGCACGGTGTCAGTGAAGTTACTCAACTCCCTGTATTTGGTATGGCATAATGTGTACGGAGTGCTATCAAGCCCACTGCTATATTTCTCGTCAATAGCCCCGCCGCGGTGGTCTAGTGGCTAAGGTACTCGGCTGCTGATCCGCAGGTCGCGGGTTCGATTCCCGGCTGCGGCGGCTGCATTTCCGATGGAGGCGGAAATGTTGTAGGCCCGTGTACTCAAATTTGGGTGCACGTTAAAGAACCCCAGGTGGTCAAAATTTCCGGAGCCCTCTACTACGGCATCTCTCATAATCAAATGGTGCTTTTGGGACGTTAAACCCCACAAATCAATCAAATCAATATTTCTCGTCAATAATTTTGTTACTTTACAGTGTCAGGCTATCACTGAAATTGAAAGGTGGGACAAAAAAAAACAACAACACACTAAATGCCAAGTTTTGAGCAAATAAACAGAAGTGGCGAAGACTATTGGAGGAATTTTGATCAACTAGACGACCACAATCTTTCTGAAGAGAAAAGCCTACGACATAGACCGGACAGAAGAAGGCTGTGCGGGCACCACTACGCTTTCTGCGTTCATATAGTCTCTCCAAACGACTCTGATCGGAACCACTTGCACGTGTGTGCATGTGAGCATTGCCTAATTTTTGTGTTTATTTTATCTCTCTCTCTCTGTTCTCTGTTTGATCCGTATTTCCGCACCCCTCCAACGTGGAGCACACCCATTCTACCAGGTTAACGTCCCCTCCTTTCACTTCTCAGCTATTCATCTCTCTGGCTTGATCGCGTGAACTGTTTGAGGGCAAATATATATATATATATATATATGCACGCTGTGTTCCTAGATTTGAACCCCATCTATATGCTGCCGCCTTGGACAGAATGAAGCCTACGTGAACGACCATCAGACATTACAGCGAAATAATTTTGTCTGTGTTCTTTAAGAGAAAGGGTCGACTGGCTACTTAATTTCTGTTGTTTACGACCGATATATTCAACAATTGAGGCAGAACTAAGACGCTGTTTCCCCATTATATTTTTTTCTGTTTCCCTTGTTATCAAAGCCAATATTTTCGGAGACTTGTGTCCAGAACAGTGGATGTTTATTGCAGCGGGGGTCCCGAAGCTATAAAACCACTTCACTGTCAGGACTTTTTTTTTTTTTGGCCTTTTCAGTATTCTCTACAAACTGCACTGAAGCGACGGACAAAACCGAGAAGATGGGATGAAGAATTTTAGTGTTTTGTGAAAATTTCTGGGTGGGCAGGCCGCTATGTAATCTTTCCGAGTGCATCCTTATTTCTTCAGTGAAAACAGGCTGCGAGACTATTGGCGCAGAAGTTCGGCAGAGCTATTATCTTATTAAACTACAGAATTGTCGCACCCTTAAATGTTCAGGCGAAACGATTTCACTATCTTTCTCTCTCATCTCATTTCTTATATAGAACGTTGATTGGTTGGGGTGATGGGATATCACAAAAATGGCTGACGCTTGCTAGTATGACTTTCGCCTCTCCTCGTGATGTTTAAAAAATTATAAAATACTTTCAGAATAAGTTTAATATATGTCAGAATGGGTAGCTAGGCTGGATCCTGTGAGTTTGAGTGTTCGTAGAGCAACTGCCACAAGCTCATTCTTAATTTAAACAGAGCTCTTAAAGCGCTTCTATCGAGGCACAATCTGATAAGCTGAGCAGCTGTAAGTTAGCCGGAAATTTACGATCAGAATATTTTTTTTTCATTTGACTACAAAGGAGAGATATTTTGGCACGTTTTCTTTAGCTGTTTGATAAACCTACCTCCTAGGCATCTCTTGCAATCTTGCGACCTTCAAGAAAGGAAGGAAGGAAGGAAGCAGACAGAAAGGGAGAAGGCAGGAAGGCTAACCAGATTGACATCCGGTTGGCTACCCTACGCTGAAGGAATCGTAGGAAAACTGATAAGAAAGATGAAAAAGAAAAAGAAGGGGAGAGAAGGAAAAAAAAGGTGGTGCCTCAAGACAGTGGCTGGGAGGCTGCCCTGTTTACCGGTGACCTCCTCTGGACGTAGAATAGACGGAGCCCATTGGCAAATGATCTCACAAGGAAGAAACCAGAGTCTGACGCCATGTGTATGCCATAATAATTTCGGCTGCTAGCCGCGGAGTTAGCGCGGGAACAAGAGCTCCAATCAGTCCTCTAAATGGTCCCAAACCCGGGTCTTCCATTCGCCAGAATTAAAAAAAAATGTACTTTAGTCATCATAATGAACTTCGAATTCAATGGCGTAGTTACGAAGGAAATTATCTAAGCATTCGGGGATCTTGTAAGGTATAGTTATTTATGCCGTGAATACAAACACGCTGCTAGATTGTCCTTCGTTATTCGCAGTGGCACATTCATGTCTTCGGAGCGAATACGATGCGGTTGGTTATTTGTGCACAGACACGACAGCGAGCATTAAAGAAAGCTAAGATGATGTCTATGCAATGCTTTTGGCAACGCAACTCCATGCCTCCCAACGAGTCCTTAACGCAAGAAGAGTGTGTCGTTTGTCGTGTTAATGCAGTTCGCTCAGTTTCCCAAGCGCCTTTCTCCGCATAACAAACGTGGCCAGTCTTCAATGCTCTTGTATTTTGGTAAATTGTACATCGTTATAAAGTCGGAAAAACGTGGAGAGAATGAATTTTTGCAATAAGCGTTGTGTAGAGCAAATATTCTTGCGCGAATAATATAAGCATCTTGTCTTCGACGAGACTGCATAGACGATTGCTGCATATATAAATGGCATTCGAAAAGACTTCATCGCCGATCTTTTATCCTATGGCTGTTGTACTGAACAAAATTTACAATATACTTGTTGGAAATTGGGTAAAATGCAGTTATAGAAAAAGGTTCTACAAACATTGATTCCGCAAGACTTGTACGGCTGAGAGACAAGTAGACAGAGCGACAAGTGTGGAAAAATGGGATCCGTTGCCAGGTTTTCTTTCTTTGGCACCAAAACGCATTTATTTTTTTTATGACAAGTGACAAAACAACTCAAGAAAAATGTGCTCTATCGTTACAAAAGAAAGTTACAGTGTGCGTCTGTTAGGCGGCACGAAACGATTGGTTTAATAATGCATACGTTGCAAACGGTCTTTTTTGTTTTACATTTTTGGACAGGCGCTACTGACGTGTACTTTCTTTTTAATGAGTTCGTTGCATGATGATAGTAAAATCAGGAGATATTTAACCAACGAAACGCTTCAGTGACAGGTTTTAGTATCAAAATTTAAATTATCTTTAATGAGTTTTATTTATACGCAATAAAAAAATAGCACCATTGCCATCGTAAGATGAATTGGTGAAAGATAGGAATCAAACAACTTAGTTTAGCACAAAGTCATGCCTCTACTGAGGTTTCGTGCCTTAGAGTCACGTGGATGAGCCATTTCGAAGTCAGAAATTCGATAATAAGCAATTAAACTCTTGTACATTGAGCATCATCGACTTTCTAATACAGCTCTGGAAAGTGTTTGGCTCCATGAACGCTTGTATTTTTATGAACAGACTCAGCCTCGCTCAAAACATACAGTTACAAGACATTCAGTGCTTCATTATTTTATCTCCTCCTTTAACAGCATAATTTTGTTCCCCGTATTATATTGGTAGTCTAAAAATAAAGATAAAAGTACGAACAAGGGACAGGCTAATGCTCTGTGGTTGTGTTTTTACCTGTTCACCAAAAAGAACATCTGTGCCCGGGTGTGCCGATGCCATCCATTATTGTTTCATAAAAAGTAATGATTCAAATTTATTATATCTCATCGCCATGCACACAGCAATCCATCTATCTAACCATCTGTCTAGTTACTTCCACGAATGCTTACTTCACCTATTCCTCCATTCAATTACGCATGTACAGACATATATCTATCTGCCTGACTCCTCGTAAAAACACGCTCTACAACCCTCTTTACCAACTCCCTTGATAGAAATTCTAGAGCTGCTGCGCAACTCGGCGGAGGGGTCACTCCACAGCACAAGCAGTGAAGCTTTGAACGCCAAGAGCAGTTGCTACGCATCACCAACTTAACGAATCGATACTGCTTCTTTTTTCGTAGGAGTTTTTACAATTGGCGTATAGGAGCATGACGGGTGACCGATAGGGGCAACCTCGTAGCAGCCGAGCATGGCAAGGTTTTTATAATTAAAGCTGATTAATTGGCTTCCATAGACAGGAACACACTTTAGTGAAACCCAGTCATCAGCGCATGTATAAAGGCTGAAGACTATACAAACCAAGAGCCCCAAAACTTCGTAGCATGCCCTACACTATTAAAGAGCATGCAGTGACAATGGCCCCTTTCATTTCGTCACTGCTTCGAATATCCTCGGAGAATGCGAAGAGGCTGAGCAGCGTAGCAAAACAGAAATAAACAAATTATTGGATTCTTAAGTTTTCCTTTTAAGAGCTGAACGCAATAGCGATATCCTGTGCCTAGTGCGTACTTCGAGCACTTAGTGCATAAAATCTTTTCAGAGTTGCTATGCACCCACTATGTGGTCTTAAGGAACTAGGTGCAGCAATGTGTGTGCCTTTTGTAATGGACGGCCGGTTTTAAACCACGAAGTCATGATATCAATCCCATGTTATGACACCCTATGACAATGCATGCTTGTTGCACGCATTATGACTGCAATATTTTATGTTTTATTGTGAAGCATGTATACAACCTTTTGTAATGGGCGGCCGGCTCTAAACCACGAAATTGTTACATCAATGCCATGTTATGACACCCGATGGCAATGCATGCTTGTTGCACGCATTATTACTGCAATATTTCATGTTGTATTGTGAAGCATGCATACAGAACGCATGTGTATGAAGAGCATGAAAGTTACTTTCACTGCGCTCACTAACAGACGCATGGATCTGTGGTATATCAACCCCTTGTCACGCGAGATACCTAGTGCTTTTAATATTGTTATCGTTTTATACGAACCCTTTTCAATTTTTTATCACGAATGAGATGACGATTTTTCGTTCATAACACACGACGCTGACACCACCCTGGACACCAACCCCGGCACCGGAATTTTTAAACGAGCTCTTTGAAGCCAATAAGAACAACTAGAATGCTCACTGTAACATGTATGTTCTGAAAACATATGAAAATGCTAAAAATGTGCACGTAAAAGTACCAGAGGTGGTCGAAATCACCGGAGTCCTTTACTACAGCGTTTCTCATATTCATATGGTGGTTTCGTGACGTTAAATCTCACATATCAATCTGAAAACACGCAATTTAATGATTCTTTTTTTTCTCGTGTTAGTTATTCGTAGACTACTTTCTGCTTGAAGTTTCCACGTTCCATTCCGTAAGGCGGTGTTAGGGCTTGCATAAGCCACATGTTACCTGTTTGAGTCTAGCTTGCAAGTATAGTTTGCGTAATATTTAGGTTGCTTATTGAAGTGTGCTCATACAGTGATCTCTGAACATACAGTGACCTCTGAACAGTTATTGATCTTTTTAATTGCAGCGTGAAGAAAATGAGAGCATGATTTTCTCTATAGGACCATAACTAGGAGGCAAATGTTTGAATAATTAGCATGGTCTGGAAAGCGAGTCGGTGCCCGAAAATAAAACGAGACCTACAAAAAAAGTTAACTAGATACAAGATAGCGGATATGCTACAAAATGGATGGCATTGCTTTCTTGCTGACTCCTGCTAATCCCTTGCTAACTCAACATACCTAGTTAGTTCAAGAATTAGCGCAATCACAAAATAATAATGTGTGCTTGCGTCTTCCCTGTCCAGAAAAAATAAAGGGGAAAAAGATATGTCATGTGCTTTGTGCAGCGATAAGCTTTAGCAAGTCTTTCTTACAAGCTCACAAAAACAATAAGAGGCTTTCGATGTGAAAGTTCTCTGAAGATTAAGCCTTTGCAAAAGGTCCCGAGTATAACATCACCATCGCAATAGTAAATCAGGTGCAGTGGCTTTGTGAGCATTAAGAATGTTAATATTTTTTTCAAGGTTTTCCTATGCAACACGTTTTTAGTACCACAGGTGCGCCTCGTTTTTCTGAGGTGAAAAGCATAACACTGCACTAGTATTAAGCATTATTACGCCCAGTACGCTTCGGGCGCTCTCTCCATTTATATACGCTTGGCATGCACCACTTGTAATACCCATCAATGAAACCGATTAAATAAAATTTATATACCATGCACCAGTAAGTTACTTCCAAGGAGTCTGTCAAACTGCCATGCGAAGGGGAAGCCAAGATTTTAGCGAAAGAGCCTTAGTGAGTTTCCTGTGGCACTATAGTTTGACTGGGTACCAACTTTTTTTTTCCTGCTGTCCGAGTTGCAATCACTTAGATTGTTTGCTCGTTCGCTCACGTCATTTACAGGCGCGTGGCTGGCGCAGCACGAAGAAGGCGTTCTTAGGCCACATTTGAGCCAATTAAGGGACCTCGTTACAACACTACAAGTTGTCGTCACGAAGCATTATTTTATGTGTATGAATTCTTGAAGGTTCCGTTTTTTTGCAGGGTACTGATACGCGAACTTCAGGCAAAGCTGCATTTATGTCCTCTTGCTTTAAATGGTGATAGTTGATGATATTGTCTTGTGAAGTGCATGTGACATTGACGACCAGAGATATTGTGTTTCGCGTACCTTGAGTGCTGAGAGGCACTTATGCTTCCGGATAACTGGCACACACACGCGCGCGCAAGCAGGCAGAATCACAATGATTGCAACATGAGTCCAATTTCTTATTCAGTTTGAAGTATTAACTTTCTCTTCCAACCTGTCTTCAAGCCATGTGCTTCGCTAGTAACAGCGAAGCTGTTCGAAAAGTAGTGCTTTGTTCACGCCGTACAAAAAACTATGCGGCACACCAATTGGGGACATACCACAACCAATCACTGCTGCACCAAAGATAAAGACAGCAGTTAGCTCAATAAATAGCTGCGAAATGACGGCGGCGAGGAGGAGACTCCGGGCACGCATAACGAGAAAACACTGGGAAATGGGGAAAAGAACGGCGGCTGCGAGATGACCCCGAACCAATAGAAAACCTATGTTAACGACACTATGCCCGTATCGGGCTTGTGACTGCCTGCTCTGGGCTTCAAATCAGTGTAGGAACCTCTCTGTAGTTAAGATCATAGTAGAAACAGCCTACCGTCACCAAGCTAAAGCCTAGCAACGACATGGAAGCAATCTAGAAACAAATGGCATCACCTAGCGAAGCGAGCAGATCTGCCTTCAAAATTGTCCTGTTTCGCCGTTACAAAGCTTCCGTGGCTTACTTCAAAATTCGCCAATTTCGTTGTCTTGCTTCGCTTCACAGCACGACCTTCTCATGTTGGTTCTATAATGACGATAAGTGCAAGCGCAAGCAGTATTCCCAGAGAACAGGTTTAAGGATTCACTGGTACTTGCACAAACCCCTAACATAATTGCTACAGATGCTTCCATGAGTGAGGAAAGGGAAGGCGTTGGAAAAGTCTCCAGTCACTTCGCTGTTCAGTCGCCGTGAGGCTACCCGACTTCACTCCTGTTTTCGAAGCTGAGCTCATGGCTGTCATCATGGCACTGCGAAAACTTCCGATGAACGAGAACAGGACGGTAATATCTACTTATTGTCTCTCGGTTGGCACAGCTCCTACACCTTTTCACAACTCTCATGCCCTTAACACGTTACAATCCTTAGTTACGTCACAGATGAAACACCTGAAATTAGTGTAAGCCCTAGGTCACTCTGGTTTAAAATTAGGCGAAGTGGCCCGTGATATAGATCGCGCATCGCTTGATCTCCCAATAGTTCAGGTTCTTCCAGTGGTAGAATACTTAACCTCAATCAGATATCAAAGATTAACAATTCACACAGAAAGGACGGAATCAATAACAACGTGGAAAAATACAAACACTTAAATTTTCCAAGGAAGTCGCATTGGAGCCAATCTCAATCATGAGAACTTACGAGACCAGATTTTGGTGCAGTGTTCCCCCCCCTTAAACCTATACTTACACAGGGCTTGTCTGACAATATCATCCCTGTGCCAATTATGCGGGGAATGGGAAAATATTGCGCAGTTAATTTTGTCATGTCGCCGATATTCTAATACTAGAACACTTCTCATTACTCCGCTTTCAAAAATAAGTTTATCCTTACTGAAGAAATTGTTTTAAGCTTCAGTGCCTCAGGTTCAGGATGCTGCTACAGGGATGCCTTTAATGTCGTGTGTAATTTCACTATAACTTTAAATGAGTGCTATTTAGTCTTTTATTTAAAAATATTTGTTATTAAAATAGGCCAAATCTAACTAATTTTTTTCAAAATTGTTCCTACCAGGAGAATACGGCAGTTTGGAACGCGAGTGATATAGCACTTGTAGTTCTAATTTAGTGTCGCATGTATTACTGCCATTTTATTTTCTTATTTTTATATACCCTAACATTCTGCAAGTACCACTTAATATTATCAACTTCGCGTTCTTTGTCAATCCCTCAGAGTGGCTACGTGCCATAGATTAAAGAAAGAACTAACAAGCAGTATCACCAGTACAAGTAGGCGTTCGATCAGCATCATTGTGCCTTTCACTGCACATCCTAACAACATTAGGGAATTTCTTAATTTCGTCGAATGAGCCTGATCCCAATAGAAGTTTCTTGCTTGCTTCGAGTATGGAAGAATGAATAATTATTCATGATTTAGATAACGGACGCTTGTTCAACTTATTAGCAAAAAAAAAAGTAACGGTTTCACCCCAAGTGTGAAGCAATGCATGCGATAACAATGAATTGTATTGTTATACGGAGTGAGAATAGCAGCTTGTTCTTTTCAATCCGATATCACGCAGCTCTACGAAACGATGATGTAAGAGAACGTGGCCGCTGCAAGGAGACTTTTTGCACACTATTCACGCTTAGAGCGCATCAAATTGAAGGGCATACAAGCCGCAACGTTATGAAAGAGCGCACCTGTAAAATCGAAGTTGACACTTGTGGCTCAAGAAACCCCTCTTGGGTATTTTCCGGCCCATTCGACGGCTCAAAATTTTCACAGGTGTGAGGATTTTATCGAATGCACCTCGGAGCGACGGAGATAGGCCGACCCGTTTGATCGCCCCATCGGACGCATTCATCGCCCCCGCTCGCGCGCTAATACTAGCGGGTAGAAGGTACAACCCAAGGGGGATCTTATCAATTTGGGCTTCATTCGGGATGGCGACAATGACGGCAAGAACCCATAATTGCAGTAGTTATTGAAAAAAAAACACAGCCGGAACTGTCTATATACTTGCGGTCACAATAATAATGACAATAATAATAATAAAACCTACAAAATAGCATGAGTTACCACCTGCTTACTTTTGAATTTCTCTCTCTCAGCTATCAAGGACCTAAGATGGTACGATCAGCCAGGTTGGCGAAAAAATAGTTCTTACACATATATCAGCCACTGCATCAGCAGGGTTGTTTGATGGCATGAAGCGGTGCCGTGATGAATACCTTATTTCGGCTTGTGAGCTGGTGTGTCCTATAAATCATACGCCTGTTGTGGAACACAGATCTTTCATGTCTCGCCGAAAGTTATGAAGAAAGGTATGCTGGTGAAGGTTTAAACAAGAATTACTCAATTGTTTCAAGATCAAGAAACATGGATAAACAAGCATCGCTTAAATTGTTCTCCTATTTTCATATTATGCCTAAGAGTACGGACAACTTGGAAATTGCAATACTTGGACTTGTGCAAGCATAGAAACTGGAGTACCATCTATGAATATTTGGCCAGTGACGTCGCGATGACGTCGTATAAACTTGGCGGCACTGTCCAGCGTGGGAGTGTAGCGGTTACGGTGCTCGGCTGCTGACCCGAAGGTCGCGGGTTCGATACAAGCCATGGCGGTCACATTTTGATGGAAGCGAAATGGTAGAAGCCCGTGCACTGTGTCATGTCAGTGGACGTTAAATTACACCAGATGGATGAAAGTTTCGCAGCACTTCACTATGGCACCTCTCATAATTTTATCTTGATTTTGTAACGTAAAACCCCAGACAATATAATCTTGGCGATGCATCTGGGTGTTTTTTGTACGCTTGCGCAACTCTTGGTATTTGATGCAATTTTCCAATAGTTAGCGTTCTCTACTCTTGCGTCAACCTGCTCGGTTGTGTATTCTTTCCAGTAACTCGCTTTACCGGTTCAAGTAAATTGAGATAGGTAACTGTAGGCATCTCGTCTGGCGAATAGTTCCCTAAAACATTACTGTTAACTATTCTCCCCCTGCTGAGTGTCATAACTTTGACAACACCGAGAAATTGAGCAGCTGGATGAGTGAACACTTTGCTATAAGCCGGCGGATAGAAGAAGAAATGTCAAGATCAATTAAAAAAGGAAACAAAACATAAAACACATCATTGAGAGTAAAGGTTGTTCTTGCCAGTTCACGTAGTCGAATGCCCCTAACTTCTAAGGCTTATAGGCAGCAGGAGCATGTCGAATGTTGGCGCTGCCGAGATTGCAATTTCTTTTTTCAAGATTGAGTCCGCACATATTGAGCTTCTGCAGTACCACTGTTTGCTATTTTTCTTACGCATTCGACGTCGCTCTTGTGTTGCCGTTCTAGTTTTACGTGTTCACTAGGACATCTGAAGCCGTTTATTGGTGTCGCCATCATCCAGTCTTCTTCCACGTGTGTGCGTTCGCTGCGCTAAGGTTTAGCGGTGGCCATCGCGAGTCTCTTGTTACAAGGATTTGCCGTTTTCCGAACGGATGGAGGACTTTACCACTACGGGTGTCTCAACGAACGGAGAATCTCCCAGAAGAAATCAACGAAAGTGCACTAGAGTATACGTGGCTCTATTGTTTGTTCGGGGCTGTTCGTTGAGATTGAGCGCACTGAGAGGAAAATGGTGAGCGAGAAAGGTAACGGCGGCTGGCGGGGCCAACGATAAAAATGTGTCATACGAACCTTGAGTTGAAGTTCTCTTTTTTTTTCCGTTCATAACTGTCATGTAGTCACTCATTTTTGCTCCGGATTGTGGTGTTATATAAAAGCCGGCGCTCAATTTCACCTCCGCCCAGACATTTCCGCGTTTCCTGCTCATCTGGGGTGCTTGTCGTTTGCTAGACGTAATGCCAACCTTGCTCTCTGAAACTGTTCTTCATAAACTTTAGTACCAGTGTGTGCTTTGGGTTACGACCACGTCACTCAGGGATGTAAGTTTTGTTTTTATTTTATTAAGCAAACCGAAAAATGAACAAATGAGCATGCTCTGTGCTTGCGGAAGAAAATTTAACATGCTTTTTGTCTTCGTAACATATGACTCCTTTACGGGATGAGAACTAATATATAAATAAGGCGACCAGTACCTTCTGGGCTACGGTCCCAATTTTAGATGCAAAGCAGCTTATGGTTGAGGCTTGTCCCTTGTCCGTCGTTATAGCTACGCTTTCTTATATTATTCTTAAAGAGAAAAGAAGAGAAAAGTGAGCCCCGTAACTGTCTGCATCAGAGTGCGACACCTCAATAGTAGCTCACAAGGGATGAGGGTAAGGAGGAATGAAAAGGATAGGATTAAAAGGTATATATAGAGAGAGGATGGAGAGAGCGAGGCGCAGGGACAGCGAACGACGGAAGCAAAGATAAGATAGGAAAAATGAACATGGTCGCAGGTGTCCGAGGACGGGGCACCACTCGGCGAGAGCTCTTGTCGGCGTCAGGAGGTGGCTTAATGGAAGCCCAGTATAATAAAATTGCTTACTCCTCTCTCTCTCTTTCAAACATACATCAGTGTGAATCGAGACATTAGCATGAATTCCATGGAGGCGAGGGCTTAAAAAGCGGCTGTGTGCGCAACCGTGAAAGTCACAGGTGATTAATAGAGAGAACTTCTTCACCAAACTTTTAATTCGACCCATTGCTGCTTCACATACTACTCAGGGTTCTCTTTACAGGAATATGGGTGCCATTTCTTTAATGGGCGTATTTCGCTTTCCTGTCAGCTCAATTCTTAGTTATGGAATGAGAAGTGCTTGCTATTTTAGTGCGCAAGTATTCTTGGACAACTGCCCACTGAAAACCTAGCGTCCTGAGTGGGACGCGTTACAGTCCGTTGTAATATATCTAGCTTCGTGTAGATGTACAGGATATTTTCTTTCTTTATTTAGACCAGTGCGCACGTTTTACAGAACTTCTGTGACAGTCAGATCCCTGCTGTCTTCGCAAACGAAATATATGCCGAGCCGCAAGGACATATCGACACGTAAACTTACATTTAAATGCGTAATGAAGTAAGCTTTTTGTTTCTTCTAATAAGTTACTGACTTGAGGGCAAACATTTATTTATTATGTTGGAAAGAGGACCTTTTATGGCTTACCAATCTCTAAAAATGCTCTAAACCTGACGTAATTTCAGATACTAATAATCGAAATTCAAGGCCTTGATATAGTAGGTATTCAAATTGAACTCGCCGTGCCCGGGGAAATTGCAACAGTTATGTTCCGTCATACCGGAACCATACATAAAGAACTCTAAGAAAAGGCGCGATGGATGCAGAAGAATCTAGTCAGGATGTAATGAAAGTCGTGCTAAATACCCCACTCAACCACTTAACTCCGTTTCTTTCACAATGTACACTAGAACACAGTGATTTTCACATTTTCTTTGACAGCGCAGCACAAAACTAGGCTGCAGCCAAAGCGGCGCTACTTTTCACAGCAATGCGAAGAAGTACTTTGCATTTCTTGAGCGTTAAATAATAAAAGAAAATAAGCACTAGACATGTTATGTGAAGAAAAAGTGGTTCAAATCTGTCTTGGAGACGGCATGTCGCTCCTGCAAATCATACTCTGGCGTAACGTGTCTTTTCTTAACGTTCATCTAGTGGACGTCCAGTCTTGCTTAATACAACTGTCACAATTACCGCGCATCCAGCGCCCTCAGTTGTGGAATAGCCATGATCGGGGCTTGATCGGGTGCTGAAGAATAATGTCTAAAATTACGGGTATAATTTGAAATTTAAAAAAAATTATGGGTATATAAATAGTTGTGTCATTTTCAACTTTTCATAGAAGCAACTGCCCTAAAGCTAATAAGAAAATTTATATAACGAACAGCTAGAAGTAGTACAAAAAAAAAAGAACGATGACAAAAAAAGAACACACAGAATTGTTGATGTAGGATGCCATGATTCGCATGATGAACGGAATCTCCCAAACCTAGTAGTTGCTGTTATCTTACGTGTTTTCGTCACAGTGTCAGTTCAATGCTACTTTAGGTGCGCAAAAGTTTGCCGCCTGAGCGTTGAGTTCGTTCGCAAAAGAGGCGTGGTCCTGACTGGCATAGCATTTTCATGAGAAAGAAATACTCTATAGAAACACTCTGTATATGACCATATCGTAATATGATAGGAAGGACTGCACACTACAGTTGTCACAGTATGTGTTCATAAAATAGAGTTGGAGCCCCGAGTGAGCAAACAATACAGATGGGGAACTAACTAGGTCAGCGCACAGTTACCGCACCAAGTACTATACAGTCAGTACATGAAAGAAACAGATCACTTCAATCCCCGCTGAAAGCAGCCGTACCATACATCGTCATGATTGGCTTTGTGTGCGATATCCTTGATATTGGCAGATATCATTTGATGATGGTGGTTAATATCAAAGTTTGTTGACTAATTTGGCTAAGCAATCTCTAAGGTTGGCTTGTGTGGCCGTATGCTGGCTAAATATAAGAATAAAAGCAAAGCTTATGCACTGTCTGGCAACCGCGAAGAAGTAAGGTTCTTCATCTTTTTGTAAATAGATCCTTCTGATGCTATTGAACTAGGGATATCAAGAGCAGCTATAGGGGTGACTCCTTCATCCGGGAAGGGTACCGATTACGTCCTGGCACACTTAGTACACTTATTGTTTTCGAGACAATCGTGGATTGTCGCAATTAAGGCCAAGAGGGTAAGCCCGGTGCACCCATGAAGCGGCGTCAAGATCGATTTGGTTATACTAAGCCAGCTACAGAGGCTATGTCCTTTGCCGTCCACGTAATTGGCTGCTAATGGGAAAGTGATTGAGCCAGTATTGCGGTACCGTCCCCAAGGATATTCGGTTCACAAATAGCAGCCATCGGTGGTGGAAATGTCTTCGAGACTTGGGGAATGTATGCCCTGAGGGAATGCAGTGAAGAATTTTCGGAAAGAGCTAGTTGCGTCGAAAACGGTAGTTTTAGTTAAAAAAGTAAAGCGTCATATAGTAATTTCGTAAATTGTACAAACAGAGGATGCAGAAAAATAGTGTGAAATTGGAATAGCGTATCGCGAAGAACTTTTCAATATTTTAGCGTTTCGTAAGTTCTACGTGCACCACAGTCATGGGTCGACAAAAAAAAAAAAGGATGTGGAGCTGCCCCACCGTGGTGGTCTAACGGCTAAAGTACTCGGCTGCTGGCCCGCAGGTCAGGGATCACATGCCGGCTGCAGTGGCTGCATTTTTAAAGGAGGCGGAAATGCTGCAGGCTCGTTTGCTCACTCAGATTCGGGGGCACGTTAAAGAACCCCAGGTGGTCGAATTTTCTGGAGTCCTCCACTACAGCATATCTCATGCTTATATGATTGTTTTGGGACGTTAAACCACCACATCATAAAGAAATAAAAATAAAAATGAAATATAAAGAAGAAAATTGGAGAAAATAAGGATTGATTGATATGTGACGTTTAAAGGCCCAAAACCACCATATGATTATGAGAAAAGCCGTAGTGGAGGGTTCTGAAAATTTTGACCACCTGGGGTTCTTTAACGTGCACTAAAATATGAGCACACGGGCCTACAACATTTCCGCCTTTTTCGCAAATGCAGCCGCCACAGCCGGGATTCGATCCCGCGACCTGTGGGTCAGAAGCCGAGTACCTTAGCCACTGGGCCACCGCGGCGGGGCATAAGAAAATCAGAAAAATAATTTATTTAAAATAAAAAGACAGATAAACAAACAGAAATTGAGAGAAAATGATAGACAAAAACATATAGCAAGGCAGAAATAAAAAAAGAGAGGGAAGTTAGAAACAAACAGAGAGAGAGAAACATGAAAAACAAAGAGAGAAACAATGAAAAAGAAATGAAGATACATAATGCAAGAAAGATAAAAGAAAGAGAAAGAAAGAGCTATTACGAAAGACAAGACAAGCAAAGGAACTAAAGAAAGAGAGAAAAAGTGAAAGAAAGGAAAAAAGAAAGGAAGAGAAATTGTGCAGCTTCCAATTTTGGGAAAAGGCTGAAACCATCAGCGGAGCTACCGTTCGACCTAGCTACGTTTTGTTAGTAACGCGAAGGTTTTGCTAGAGGCTCTTAATTTTGGCTGGTAGTACCAAGTATGGCAACTCTTCCCTAGAAGTGGCACGTGAGTATACTTGTCACTTGATATTACGATTTGTTTTGCACGTTTCTGTCTCCATTGTCTTTTTGGTGGGAGCATGCCACTATATTAGCTATTACGCAATGTTGCGTGACTTTAGTCACGTGAATAAATGTTAAGATGTATAACATGTTTTTCATGACGGCACTCGTTATGTTATGAAATTTCAGTCCCCCGGCTAGAGGTTACGGGGTGTTGCACGAGTCTTAATGATGTAACAGATTCGACAATGATAAATTTTTGAATTTTTGCGCCGGATGAATCACGTGTTGCGGGGGTGAAGCAGAAATTGAAGAGTACGAAGCGAGCACGGGCTGGTTCACGATGACGACAATTCCCGTTGGCGCTAGATGGCGCAACAAAAGGGTTAAAGATCTCCGAAAGGCCACCCAGGTCCACGATTTCTTCAGTTTTGTCACTAATAGTGTGAAGTTGCCACAACTTTTCTGTTACTCTTTCAGTGCTTACCTATAGCTTTTCACTGCTTGTTTTGGAAGTGAGGATCAAGTACCAGTGAAAAATTTAACTTACCACCACAATTTCTTAGTTTGTTCTCGAGTAACTAAGAATCAGTTGAATTTAAAGACTGTCTAAATTAAACTGTAAGTTCGCACAGTGTGATTGAATGTTTCTGCCTTAACCGCCTTTGTAGCTGCGGATTCGTTCTCACACCGTAAAGTCTGAAACAAGAATGAGAACAATGTGCACAAACCTTTATATACGCTGAAAAAGAAGAGGTTGCTTCATCTATGCGCTTCTGGCCAAAACATGAGAAAAGAAAAATATTGTTCAGTGCAAATTCAGTAACACGTAGCACGATTTAGAGCCAACTGATCCTGTGTAGCCCAGATCACTTGTTATATCAAGCGGCACTGCCTGGGGGCAGGAACCATCTGGAAAGGCTAAAGTTCCCACAGAGTACACAGTTGATTGATGACCATGCGCGTGTTGCTTTACTCAACACAACCTTTGTTCATTCTTTGTGATAAGCCTATAAGGCCAAGGGTGTTCACATACCCCAGCTTGCTAGTTCTTTCGATCCGCTTCGAATGGCGCCCCTAAAGAATTCTGAAGGCAGGGTAAACTATGCGGTACGTCGTAGACTCTAGGTGTATACAATATACCAGACTCTGTGCCTTGCAACGGTTGCGGAACATGCTTATAGGCATAAGGTTGTCTCAAAACCAATATCCAAAAAAAGGCGACCCACTGGAAGAGAGCAACCTGCTCTGTGCTGAAAGGTCTTGATGTTTCTTTATTTGCTGTTGGACGACCGTTAGGCCACGACTTCCGGGGCACTAGAATGTCCGGCTCACAAAATAAACTATTGAGGGAGGATAGAGCATATCGGCAATAGCTTGATGAAGTGACGTGTCCGCGTCAAGCAGTGCACACTGCCGCATCGACAACTTCAATAAATGTTTAACGTATGCCTAATTCGATCAGTGCGTCCCGGTAAATGTTTTCACACATGCGGCCTTTTATATGACCTGTGCTTGCCTGGTTAACTAGCGCCGATGATAGCGTGGAGACATTCCGAATTCACCCTTGATAGTTACCACTGGCATATCTGTACAACACCACATAACCTTTGTGTTCATAAAGTTACTCTACACGCATTTCCTACTTGTAAAATTACCTACCATGACACGAATGCAACATAATAATTGGAGCACGTTATAGCAGTAATGATACGTTTACCTGTTTTGAAAATATGTCTGGACGATGATATAACAAAAAGAATTGAACGCACGGCATTGTGGATGCTTCACGTTGGCTGACATTCTTAAGCGTGAAAGCATAGAACATCAACACACTATGATTGGCCTCTTACTTTTTCATTGCTCTCTCCTTTGCGTAGGGCAGCAAATTGGACACAGTTTAGTTAACCTCCCTAACTTCTCAATATTCCTTTTCTCTCTGAACGGTTTCATCAACGAAACTTCCCTTAAAGCACACATTGCAAGTAACTGCGCCTGCGAAGCTGCGTTTCTTTTTTTTCACTACTTTTTACGTATTTCAGCGAAAAGAAGATCGGAAATGCTGTGTTTCTTGCGTTTCTCAGACATGCGTAGAATATGAGACAAGAGAACGCTCACTAACGTACGGGTAATTGATAACTTCTCGGCATTTTCTTAGGAGGCTTATAGCATGTACTCTTACATTTGATGATGACCGAGCTATTTTTCATGTTTTTATCACGGTCATATGTTGATGAGCTGTGTCTGAAAGAGTCAACTGATATTTTATATATGTCTCAAGGCACCTGCTACGTTTTTGTGTTTTTTTAAGAAGCTGTGCTGTCTACATTTTATTACTTCTGCTGATCTCATCTGCTGGTGTTAAAAACAAAGTTGTTAAATTTTTATGTTTTATGTGCATATTTCTTGTTCGTTACTTTGGTGAATAATGAATTCAGTTTAGGTCATGGCAGCTTGGATACTCATTGCCGTTGATTAATTTGGCTGTCGTGTTTGCCTGCTCCATAGTGACTCTAAAAGTGCATCTTTCAGCGCACTGACGGCAAAAAAAAAAGAAAGTCATACTTCTTCTTGGAAATGAACTTTTTTAGTTCTCTCGTCTCTAAAATGTATATTGGGTTTTCGCAAGTAAAACTGAGACGGTCGTTTCTTCAGCTCTTGTTTCTTCGGCAATCCTTTTTAGAATGCGTCACTTTTATTAAAAGAAAACGAAGTGTCTGAAAAATTTTAAAATTCACCACGTCGCCCTTTGAGATCTCGGTATATTAAGAGATATTCGAACATAGTGCCCACGGGAATGCTTGATTCCTTGTTGTACGGCGTTTTCAATTCAACGCTTGGCCAGAATTTGCATGGCAAGCTTTTTTTGTGTCTTCAAATAATTAGTGCTCATGTAACGTAGGATTACGTCTGTATTTCTTAATGCAGTCAGGACATAAAATAAGTAGCTACGTTTGGAACAGAGGGGTGTGATGAGAAAATGAAATGTGTTGTCAAACCTCAGGTTTGAAAATCACATTGTCCCGCAAAGCCACGGTGAAGGTAATTTTCAGCCAGTTATTGGAAGCACAACAGGCTTGGCGATGAACGATGCTTGGCGATGAACTTGCGAAACGAATGTACAATACCTTGTCGAGAAAACACGATTTGCTTACGTAGGACAAGTCAGAAAGTTAGATTACAAATGGCAAGGTTGCATAAAATTAGTTTAGCCTAATTTGACAGATATGATAGGGCAATTTTGCAATACTATATTGTGAAATACTTTTTTGTCTCTCCTTCCCCCTTAACTAGTGCGAGGTGGCAAACCAGATACTTGATTTCCGCTTAACCACCCTGCCTTTCTTGATACCCCATTTCCCGCTCTCTCTCTCTTTCAGGCAAATGTAGCACCACTTTTCACTCGAGTCTTTGAACGCGCCACATCGACATCCTGTGACTGCAGGGATGATAGAGGGTTGTCTTTAACGTGGCTTGGCCTGAGGCATAATCTCAGGTTCATTCCTTCAAGTAAAATGATCTATGAGGCACTATAACCATAAAAATATTGTTTGTTCATCGCACATTTTGTTAAATTATTTATTCTTTTTAGGCTAAATGTATTAAAAGCAAAAAAATAGAACAACTAAAGGTGGCCTTAGCGGATAGACATTCTTATAACATTGATATAACTGCAACATAATCGTTCTATTATGGCCTTGTCAGTAGCTAAGCACAGTGAGGATAAGTACAGGCGGAGATGATTCATACTAAGACAGCTTTGTTTTGTCTTTAGAGGGCAACTGAAAAAGCAAGGCTTGTTCTCTCATTTTCCATGTCTCTGAATTGAAATTAACAGCGCAAACACAGAACATGCCCCTAAGAGAAAAGAAACAACACACACATCGCTTGTGTGTGTAGTTTGTTTTCTCTGTGGTGCCTGTTATGTGCATGCGCTGTATATTTTATTTGAAGCATATGTACCGAGGAGCCTAAATGAATTTTTATTGATAAGGTGTAGAACGTAAGGTGACGGGCAGGTGCCACCACAGCGTCGTCTTTGTAAACCTTTAGAAACACTTGCCGTTTCGTGCAAGCGTTGCATGGTCAGTGCAGCGTGATAAACGCTACGGTCCTTAGGATTACTTATGTATGCCTTTTCTAGTGTAAAGACACACATACAGAATATTGACGTGTTGTTCTGGGGCCTCAGATATGCGCAAATATTGCTTTTTAATTGACAACCGCAAAAGCATGCATGCTCAAACTTGAGCAATATTGGTGGGCGCTGCTGATAGGGTCGGCCGTATGGAGTATCATTTGGTCATTTTGGTGTCGTCTAATGTACCGTTAAAGGTGGACAAACAGAGAAATGTACAGACAGACACACCAAAATTTTGCGTCCAAGGTCCCCAAGAAAGACTCGTCTTTAAAGGTAATGAAAATAAAGCAATCGGAAGCAGCAGCGGTAGGAGTAGATGAGACAATATCGCTCGACAGCCACACAGGCTGGCACACACGTCTGTTCCGTCCTTACGCTGTGGCTGTTGGGGTGAATGAAGCTACTGTAATTACGCAATCTCTGTGGTAGTATTTCCACGTGGATGTGCTGCACAATTTCTTTCTTGGTTCTTGGTTTGGGCTTGCATTTAATTCGTAAACACAGCAGCCGATATTTGCAGACTTTGTAGGCAAGCGTAAAAGCTGTAGTTCTAGAAATAAGCGAAAAGAAAACCATTTAGAGTTGTAGTTTAACAGGCACATAACGGCGTTTCGTTTCTTTTTGTTTCTTTTTCGCCATCTATGTATACGAAACTTTTACGAAGTCTAGTGAAAATGAAGCGTTTGCCACATGGCTCTCAAATCAGTAAGACAGCTTGGCGATTCATCTTCGTTGGAACAGGACATACAACGGAAGAATGTCCGATTTTGGATTGAGTTTCACTTGAAAGAAAGATTATAAAGACAGATTATGATTATGATTCATGAAGACAAGACAGTGCCTTTGCTGTGATTGCCATTAGAAATGGCGTATCTTGGCATAACATGTCTACACAGCAAAACCTGTCGAACATGAAGGATAGCTTGAAACTATGCCGCGATCTTATGTAGAAAATTTGTTGCAAGATTGTTTTTTTTTTTGTTCTGAACCGACTGAAGCTGGCACTTTGTATATTAGGCTCTCCGAATATTTTGCACTTGTAATGAAAGGAAGTACTCATGCATTCAGTAAACAAGGCAGTGAAGTAAGTGAATATAAGGAACCAAGACAAAAAATGAACAATGTTTGAGTAATAGAGATGATGATGATAATACAATAACAAACGGTTCTCAGAGCATAGATGCTTGCTCATTCCCGAGAACTGAGAGATGATAAAGCATCCATAGATAGTAATCTGTGAAAACATCAAGAAGCAAACGAATTAGGGGGAGAGGGACGTGACTTTTTTCCTTCATCGTCCATTGTAAGAGTTCACTGCATCGCACATCTTCGCTGCTTTTAAGGCTTTAGCAGGTTGATTCATGCTTTAGTGGGCATGGAACTTCAGCGAAGATGTACACGCATCTGACACCCTTCTGTTATATTGTGCAGGTTAGTTCACCGGTTTCCCTCTATGCTAAAAAAACAAACAACGTGTGTTTGCTGATGCTTCCATGCCCACAAGTTTTGCTTATGTCCATTTGCGAGTGCGTTCATGTCGTTAGGCTTCTGGATATGTCCGGTGATGTTGAGGAAAACCCGGGCCCGCCAAAAGAAGATACGGGGAAGCAATACATCGAGTTAATCTCGTTGATTAAGGGGCTGCACTCTAAGATAGACGCAAAACACAAAGAACTTATGGAATCCATTGACGAAGTTAGAGAGGCGCAAGTGTCTCTTGAACAAAAAGTGGCAGAATTAGACAACCGATTATGCGCAGTTGAGGAATGTGCCCGGGTCTCAGACAGCGAGCCGAATCGTCAACGGGTACCAGAGGTACTTTCGGTTAACAAGCGCCTTGACGAATTTGAAGATCGCTCTCGCCGAGAAAACTTGATTTTTTAAGGAATAGAAGATTGCGATTTGGAAACGTGGGCACAATCAGAAGAAAAAGTTTGCCAAATCCTCAATGAAGCTTTGAAGCTAAACTTGGGAAGTAGCGACGACCGCATATCCCGCGCGCACAGGCTAGGCAAATTCGTAGTTGGCAAATCTCGACCAGTGATCGTAAAATTTGCTTCTTTTAAGTTCCGAGAAAGCATACTGCAGTCTAGAAGTAGTTTTCGCGAGTCTCATGTGTCAATCAGCGAGGATTTCTGCCGCGCAACAAGAAGCGTGCGCAAGAAGCTTTTTGAATTCGGCAAGGCGAGTGGCGAGAAGTATACCGTCAAGTACAATAAGCTTTACATCAACAAAAAGTGCTTTGTGTACTCTCCGGTGACCGACAGCGTTGTGAGCTGCATACACATGCGCAGAACTCATTAGAAGCTTCGTCCTCCGCTACGCATGCCGACGAAGATACGCTCTTATCCTAACAAAGTTCACCCCTCGGCCACTTATCGTAACTACTCACTTTTATATTCTAACGTACGAAGTGTTCTTAACAAACGGGATGCATTATCTTCAATTTTTGATGACTGCGCCGCCGATGTTGTAGTGTTAACGGAAACTTGGCTTACCCCTAACATTGCAAGTGCAGAGCTGTTCGATTGTGAAAATAATTATACCATTTACAGATGTGATAGAGAAGAATCGTCAGAAGGTTGTGTACTTATAGCCGTAGCTGATTATATAGTTTCTAGCCAAGTTGTAATAGCATCACCTTTAGAATTTGTCTGTGTTTCCCTCCATGTCAACTATCAAAATGTCATAATTTGTGGCTGTTACCGCCCTCCGAGTGCGACGCCAGTGTTTTGCGAGCAACTGCATGATGCTTTGAATGATATTGTCAAAAGGCACACAGTAAAAATTTTTACACCCTTATGGGTGTAAAAAGGGTGTTTTCAAGATTTACACCCTCTTTGAATGAATTTAACACCCTTTTCTTTGCTGGTACACCCTCAGAGAAGGGTGTAACGGGAAAAAGGGTGTTATTATGCCGTTTGTGAGGGTGTTGAAGAACAGAAGGGTGTACACCTATAATTATTGGAATAAAAATTGTTCCGTTTAACGTCCCAAAGTTGTCATATAATCATTAGAGACGCTGTACCGAAGGGCTCCGAAAATTTAAACCACCTGGGGTTACTTAAGGTGCACCTAAGTCTAACTACACAGGTCTCGCACTCTTTCTCGTCCATTAAAAATTTGGCCGCCGTGAACTGCCGGGATTCAATCCTGCGACTTGCGGGTCAACAGTTCAGCACCATAAGCACCAGACCACCGGCGCGGGAGTGCACGTGCAAGAATCGAGCTGCATCCATGCTTGCAAATCAAATACCACGCATAGCGCAAGGAATGCATGCCTTTCCTAAAATAACAATGTCGCAGGGATGAAAAAAATCAAGGAAATGATTGAGGCATTGACAAATTTTACAAAACACTAAGAATAATTGAGAAAATGTAAAAGAGACTAACTTCTTCTCGCACTGTATGATTCGACATGCTTTGCCGCTTTATATCGTCCACATTATATGTGAATAAATGAATGGGCTACTGTCACGATCTACGGACAGCACATATTCATGTGTAGAAGCAATTGAGAGAAAAAAAGCTTGAATTTATTACAAAAAACCCTTGCTCGGTCAAAAGCCGTTCGAGTGCAAGTTGTTTTCACAAGATTATCGAAGACTAGACGTGCTTGGTCCAAAAAGAAAACAATGCACTACCTTCTGCAACCATGCGGGAGCCCGCGGGAAGTGGTTTTTTAGGTGAAGAAATAAAGGTCAGAGAATGGCACGGTCAGTGCACGCAGCGCCTTTGCGAAGCGAAGGGGAGAAGGGTACGAGAGGAGGAAGAGACACGCCTCTCGCCCCCCCCCTACACACACACACACACACACACACACACACACATATATATATATATATATATATATATATATATATATATATATATATATATATATATTGTGGGACACTGCGACCCACGCCGTAAAATTTGTATTTGCTATCTATTCTCTTTGACATCCCCTCGGGGGGGGGGGGGGGGTGTATGAGGTGATCAGCAGGGGGCGCTGCAACCCCCGTCGAGTTAAAAAACTTACGTCGAGTTACAGTGCCCCCTCTCTATTTCTCTATGTACCTATAGGGATTTACATTGCCCCCTAAGTGACCAAGGGTTGCCCCCGCCCCCCTTCCCACGTGGTGGGCACGCCTATGCATAGGCACCATCAATCATTGCAATAAAATTTTGTGTGTAAATGTGTGCGTCAACCATAGTACATTTCGAAGTCAAGAGTATGAGTGTTTTAGGTGATTATTACCGCTGTTCTTCATTTGTTAAAAATGCATTGTACCTGCAAGCGTTTCAAACTTCGCGCGCTAAAGTCACGTGTTAATTTTTTAATTCGTTTTTTCGTGTAAATAAAATTATTTTTCCTGCTTTGTTTTTATGTTATATATATTTCCGTTTACTCTTTATACTTAACCGCATTACTTAAACATTTTATTGCGCCTTTGTACGTCTGCGGAGCTGTAACCCCGAACTTGTTTTGGCGTGCTCGCTGGTCGGGCGCTGCAGCTTGTCGGTTCTGCATCGTTTTTTCTCGTTTTTTGAGGTGTGCTTGCGCGCTGCGTTCGTGTTTTGTGTTCTGCCGGTGCTGCCTATTACGAAGATGAACTCTACTCAAGCGAGGACGTGTGGCGTCGCATTTTGGAACACTCGCCAGGTACGTACCACATTCCTGCTGTCGGCGCTTTGTCAACACCGAGAGCGTGATAACGACGCCATGCTACGTTTTTCGTTACATGTGGGTGATAAGTGAAGTTTTTTAACGTAGCGAACCTGTTTGTGTGTGTCATTTCATCAGGATGAAGGCGTTTTTGTAGGAAGTCAAGCGTGGGCGAGCTTTTTCTTTCGATTCAAGCATGCTTCGGTGTGTGAAGCACATGGCGCGTGCCTGCGCAGTGGGAATTCGGCAGCGGATTTGTGCGAGTTGTGACGGCGCTCGCCTCTGTCGGCACTGGTGTTGGCAGGGAGCCCTGCTCGCGATGGACCAATATTTTGGTTAAATAATTGTTGGGCGAAGACGGCGTTTGTTAGCTGTAAGCGTTGATTACGCCTAGGGCGCGTATGTTTGGATCTCTTAACTTGAGGATTTTTTTTTTTTTGCATGCCTGTTCATATTGTGTGCTACAGGAGTCAACGGGTTCATTTGTTGTACGTTTCATACGTTGTACGTCCAAAGCAGTTTGAAAAGTTTCGTATGTTGTACGCCCTTTTTTTAAACTGCTATCAGAAATTGCTGCGGGCAGCAGAACGTATGCCGGTGTATGCATCCACGCCGGCACGCATCTTTGAACTACCGTGTTATTCGAGTTCGCGTGCAGCATGCTGCCTCGTCTTAGATACGGCTCGCAAGGCTTGCACGTATGTACGCTTACGTGTTTATGCAGTCCGTTTAGTCAAATCTGAGCTTACGTTATACACTCGCAACATAGGTTGTCTGATGCGTTCGGAACCCATGAATTTTGAGCCGTTCGTTAAACTTGAACTGTATTTCCGAACAAAATTTTCATGGCTTATTGGGGCCGAATAACTGTAGCTTAACTGAGCGAGCCCTAATTCGATCAGTAGTTCATGCGGTAGAGCACATTTTATTTTATTCAGCTTGTTTTCGCTATGCTTAGACTTCATTATTTTGTGGTGGTTTATTAAATATTGTATGTGCCTCGCCAAAACTTTGTGTTCAAACTTCGCTAAGCAATTTTACTTGTACGAACAGTAAGAACAGTTTAGACCATCACCTCCAATGGCATTTAATAACAGATGACAAGCTTATGCCGATCTGGTCAGAAACACACATGAAAACATTGAAAAACCGCACATTGGTCTCGAATAAAAGCACAGTCTTTGTCACTTGTGAATAGGGCTTTTGTGTGGGGGCCAAAACGTCATGGTTTCAATTAGGGTCAGCATGTTGTTTTGTCTTCACATCAGATGACAAGCTTCAGTAAATTCTATAGGCATGCGCTACAGTTATAGAAGGGATCTGTGGTGTTTGGAGAAACAAATATATCATTTAATGCTCAAAACTTGCAATAATGTTATACATCATAGTATGCATACATAAGGCATGCACGTGTTGCTGTGAAAATGGAAAATTGGACAGTATGTTCATCTGGAAATCATGAATATAGACTGCATGTTTCCAAGCTGTTGGCATTGACGCAATTACACAACTTCAGAAATCAGTCTCGTCAAACGTTTATTGTGTATTGCTAAATCGTGACCAATGCCTTCCAGTATTCTTGTTACTAGAGATCGTTGCAGAAGCTTGCATGCTTTATTGGGATGGTATTTAGCTCAAGATGGGTGCGTTGTATTAGCACTTCCACATTTTTTCCCATTATTTATTAGACAGCCTGTAATGAGGGGTATGTTAGGGATGAGTGAGGGGCACTGCCTTTTAGCCACCTGGAATCATTAAATTAACAGCCATAATTTAGCAGTTGACAATAGTAATTTAGTGAAACCAATTTTCTTCGTTATCGGCATAATCGTTCTAATGTAGGCAGCCGAAAGAGAGTTGCATTAGTTGTGTTCAAACTAAAATTCGTAATATAACTTTATGTGTTACCTCCAATGGATACTTGATCAAAGTGCATACCGTCATGTACGCACTGCCCTATTATTGAATTGGCATGTATACGCACTATGCCAGAGCGCTATTCAAGTATATTTTGTGACAGATCTGTTATGTGAAAAATGCATATTCTTTCGTAAGGTTGCAGCTATGTTCGCCAAAAACATTGAGGATGTTTTTGTTGTAGCATGTCTGGTTTTCGTACATCCTACTCTTTTAAAACAAAACTTTCCAGATCATTCTAAATTGAGTTCCAAATTCTGCTTCGCTAACAGACACATCAGTAAATTGTTTTTTTTGTTTCTCTCGCAGTCTATACATGCTCGTCGTAGGAAGAGAGTGTAGGAGACGTCTGGACTAGCCCATCATCCAAGGCTGGCTCGTGGAAAATTTGACTGCTGGTGCACATCAGTGGCGCATGGCTTCTGTTTCTTCTAAAAAGCGAGCTGCAGAGAGCCACCTGGTAGCTGTATTCAAGGAGCACAAAGGTTCAGGGTGTTCAAAGTTAACCCTTTTGTTTTTCCTTAAAAGGGAAGTCAGCGCTGTAAGTTATCTATGTAAAGCCACCTCTGCTGATAGCTATGTATCGAGGAGGATGCAATGTGAGACAATAATTATCACTGTCAGCGGTGCCATTAAGTTTTATTAATCAACTTAATAGTGACCACAGCAGGAGATCATGTATGTGTTAAATATTTGAGCCAGTCACATTTCTACATATTGTCACTTGTAAGAATTCTAGCATGCCTGTGCTCAGATATCCTGCTGGAAATTTAGTTGCGGCTTGCATTATTATGTGTGCAGGACAGTGAGCACTAGCACAGATTCTGATTTCATGCATTTAATCTGACCGTCGGTGGAAGGCATGGGCAAACATTAAAATGGTTACTCTTGCTATTCGCTGGCGATAGCAAGAACCGACTGCTCGTTCCGCTATGGAGTGATATTTTGCTAAACCTCACTGCCTTGCATGCGTAATCATAAAAAGCAAAATTAAACTTTCAAACGGGATATCTAGGAGCATAAACATAATCAAAAAAGTTTTCCAAGTGGGACTGTGTAGAAACACGACTGCCTCCAACTTTTTAATGCAAACATACCTGCTTATTTGCGTTACTAAAATTTCAATATTTTTGGTTGATAGGCCAGATGACAGCATTATTTTATTACTTTGTGTCCCCCTGGACACAATCTGCCAAGGTGTTTTTCTGTTCCTAAGGCTAAAATTCAATGTAACTAGGCAGTGCAATTAAGAATGTGTCAGTGCTGCTTACTGAGCTCTTTATTGGATATTTTGTTTTTTCCAAGATCTACTGAGTGTGTTGCTCGCCAGACTTGCATGTCATGTTAATTGATGCCTTATGTGCAATTGGCCATTTAGAAACACTTTTTGTGTTGTGATAAAAAGTAGCACATTAATGATTTTATCTTCAGTGTAACCTTCACTGAATATTCTATTTTAATATATTTTTGTCACTGTAGTTATTTCATTGTCTTTGGGAAGTTCAATTCATAAGTACAATCTAGTGTTTTCCCACTGTCATACTTCATCATACCTAACTTTGCCAATACCAAACCATGTCGGATATTTTACAGTGATACATACTCATGTTTAACATTGTTAATGATAACTGATAGAAGGCATACTAGAATATTGTAACGTGAGTCCTTGGATCGGAGGGTTGAATGGTGAATTTTTTCAGCTACATAGTAATATCTGCTTGCTTTATTTCATGTCAAGTGTAATGAGAATAATATTTACCGAGGTTAACGTGTTAAAACCATGATATAATTATCAGGGACACTGGAGTAGAGGGTTTCAGATATTTTGACCACCTGGGGTTCTTTAAATCCATCCACGTCTAAGCAGACACGTGTCATGCATTTCCTCCTTAATCGAAATTGCAGCCACCACAGCCATGGTTTAATTTTGTGGCCTTCAGTTTAGCAGTCAAGGGTTACTTGAAGCGTATATTAGTTGTGGGCTGTGGTCTCGCTTCCATAATGCATCTTAAGTACAGCAGTTTGGTGCCAACCAGGCATCTCTACTAGTGCACTGGTGTTGTGTTTTTGCATTCGTAATTTACTGCAATATTTAACTATTTTATCAAGATGCATTTCTGAGCAGCTCTGCGAAGTGTGTGCTGGTGCTTATTACATTCCTAATTTTTTGTAAGAGGTAATGATTGTTGCATGTATTCTGAGTTAGATATGAAGTTACGAATTTTCCATCTTTTATACTCTGTAAGAGTGTAAAGCCCAACAAGTCACTCTGTTATACTTTGCATATTGTACATCAGATGGCTAAATTGTGTGTGCAGAGCTTATATAAACAGCCCATAGTGTTTCGAATGCCTTGAAAACTGCCTTAGGATCAGAAAAAACTTGTGAACAGTGGGATAGTCTGGGTGAACAGTGGAAGTTCCTCAGATAGGCTGGCTGATGTTTCGATAGGAGGACTTATGTTCGTCAAAAGTGCCGTTTCTTCTCATCCTTGGCATGTTAGCTTTAAGGGGGTTAGTAGAGATGTCATCTCCTGGTGGTGGTGCGTGTCTTTGTTGGCAATTGCCGCCGGAAAAGAAAAAAAAACTAGAAAGCAAACAAGTGCAGTCCTCATTTCATTTCAAGTTCACTGGTAGCAATTCACAATGTTCTCGGAGGGTAGAGAAAAAAATGGAAGCAAAAAAGAGGAAACACGCAAAGTAGGAGCGGTGTGCTGCCGCTACAGAGGCAAAAAAAGCGAAGAGCTTTAAAGTTTGAAGCCAGCAGACAGTCCCCGCGTTTGGCCATCACAAAGGGTTGCCGACGATAAAGGCCTATGCTGTTCTCGAACATCTATGAATGGGACTCGTAAGAAAGCGGTTACGAAAAGGCGCGAGAGAGAAGCAGGCAGCTACCTTTAAATGCTAAGATTTCAAAGGTAAGCGACAACAGATGTGTTCGGAAGAGAATGTGTTTAATTGGGAAAGTCATTGGTTAAAATATGCTTTCACTATCCCCGTAGGTGGCCCGCTCAACAGAATTGCCTCAAGAATTTGGCGGCATGTTGGCAGAGAAATAGAGAAATTCAGAATGCAAAGGAAATAAGCATCAATGAGAGAAAGGCAGAAAGAAAGGAAAAAATTAAAAAAGGCAGGTTGGAGGTAGATGACACGCTAGTGTTAACAGACGAGGAAAGGAAAAAAGAGACGCAGAGAAATTTGTGGCTTGGCAATGACTTAAGGGTGCACGGTAGTAGTGTTTTTTGAAGCGACAAAAGAAGAAAGAAAGCTTTGGTTGAAAGGTTCTGGCAAATAAAAACTTCGTAGTTGTGTGTGTATAGACACATGTATATCTATATTTATAATTTAAAAAATTTCGAGAGAACATCAATAGTACACTTGTAGTCTAGGAGCGATTCCATGTAATACCGGTTATGTCTATTTGAAGGTTGAACCTTTCTCATTTCTAAATGCTGTCGTAATTATGCTATGGCTTTCGGCGATTCCAAATTGCGACGTGCTACATTGATTCGTGATCGGTGTAGGTGCTTACATTTCTGTATCAAATGTCATTCCATGTATTTCCTCTCTCATGGTGAGCAGAAATTCGTAGAACATAAAGCTATGCTTGGTCGAAATTGTGGCCCTGTTGGTTGAAGTGACTGGCTACTGCTTTTGGTAAATTGTGTTTTGTGTCTGCACAGTGGTCCTTCAGTCTTACGTGAATTGGCTGCCCAGTTTTGCCTATATATTGTCTGCAGGTGGCGCACTTAAGACAGTATATTAGGTTGTTCGAAGTGCAGATGAAGATCGATGAGACCTTGTGAATGTAGTCAAATTTTGTGCTTTTTAAGTTGTTAGCCAGCTATATATTTTTACAGGTGGAGCATCTGGGCCGGCCACAGGGACCAGACGTCCTAGTGTTTGCTTTAAGTTTTGCGGGAATTAGAAATGCGTGGCACGTGGCATTTGCAACGCTAACTTAAAGACATGCTTGTTCACGCAAACTTAGGCTAGGACGTCTGATCCCTGTGGCTGGCCCAGGTGCTCACCCTGCAAATATATACAGCCGGCTACCAACATAAAAAGCACAGCATCTGACTACATTTACAAGGTCACATAGAGCTTCACCTGCACTTTTAAACAACCTAATATACTTTTCTGAGTGTGCCAGCTGTAGAAAACAATATATAGGCGAAAGTGGGCCGCCAAATCACGTAAGACTGAACGGTCACCGTGCAGACACAAAGCACAATTTACCGAAAGTAGTAGCCGGTCACTTCTACCAACAGGACCACACTTTCTAAAAAGCAAAGCTTTATGTTCTACAAAATAATTTCCGGTCACCACGAGAGAATACATGAAATCATAATTTATACACAAATTTATGTCCCTACACCCATCAGGAATCAATGTTGCACGTGGTAATTTGGAATCGCCGAAAGCCATTGCATAATTGCGGCCATATTTAGGGACTAGAAACATTCAACCTTCAAATAGACATAACTGGTATTACATGGAATCACTCCTAACCTACATATTGTAATAATAATATTCACTCTAAATTTTAAAACTTTAATTATAGATATACATGTGTCTATATACACGCAACTATGAAGTTTTTATTTTCCAGAACCTTTCAACCACAGCTTCCTTTCCTCTTTTATCGCTTCAAAAAACACTCCTACCGTGCACCATTAAGTCATTGCCAAGCCACAAATTTCTCTGCGTCTATTTTTCCTTTCCTCGTTTGTTAACGCTAGCGTGTCGCCTATCACTAATCCGCCTTTTTTTTTCATTTTTTCTTTTCTTTTGTGTTTCTCTCGTAGTTGCTTATTCCTTTTGCATTCCGAACTTGCCTATTTCTCTGCCAACATGCCGCCAAATTCTTGAGGCAATTCCGTTGAGCGGGACACTTATGGGGATAGTGAAAGCATATTTTAACCAATGACCTTCCCCAATAAACACGTGGTCTTACAAACACATATGGTGTCGCTTACCTTTGAAATCTTGGCATTTAAAAGTAGCCGCCTGCTTCTCTCTTGCGCCTTTTTGTAACCTCTTTCTTATAAGTCCTATTCATAGATGTTCGAGAACGGCATAGGCCAATCAGCAACCCTTCGTGATGGCCAAACGCGGGGACAGTCTGCTGGTTTCCAACTTTTAACCTCTTTGCTTTTTTCGTGTCTGTAGCGGCCACCCATTGGCAGCACACCGCTCCTACTTTGGGTGTTTCCTTTTTTTTTTCTTTTTTTCTCCACCCTCTGAGAACATTCTGAATCACTGCCACCCAACTTGAAATGAAGCAAGGACTGCACTCCTCTGCTTTATAGTTTTGTTTTTCAGGCTACGATTGCCAACAGGGACACATGCCACCACCAGGAGATGACGTCTTTACTAACCCCCTTGAAACTAATATGCCAATGATGAGAAGGCTAGGCACCTTTGACGAAGATAGGTTCTCCTATCGAAACTTTGGTCAGCCTATCTGAGGCATTTCCACCTGTCGGCCCTCGTTTTGGTTTTGTTGTGAAGAGTGTGTTTTTGAGAAATGGATGCTGTCTCTATTACCTAGAAAGATGCTGAAAAATAAAACTTGCAATTTTAATATGTGGTGAAGCTTCATGGGGTGCGGGCTGATCTGTTAATCATTTTTCTTCGGCCACTGACCTTACCTGTTCGAATATTGGCGGTAAAATGCTCTAACTGTAGTATGTATGAAATATCATAATAACTGTGTTTGCTTTCAGTTGGGAGAAAACCTGTGTTGTGGTACATGTACTTGACATTTATCTTACGCCAATATATGTCTGCTTTTAGGAAGTGGGAAAAGATATTTATCAATAAGTGGAAACGATGTCTGCCAGAGCAGCTCTGTTATTTTTGTATAATCAGAAAGTTTGAAATGAACTAGGTGAGGCTGAACTCGCATGGTTTTGCGATACCAAGTGTAACTGCAAATTAAGTTGCTGAAATATGTATATGTCTGCATCCTGCATGGGAAGTGTGCACTGTTACGGGTAATAATGTTTTTTGAATATAATGTGTTCGTGTGTCTACACAAACGTATGCATACCAAGCACCTTTGCTGTATCGACTCACTGAGCCACCAATTGATATACCCCAGATGTTTATGCTATTTAACACTAAATATTTGTATTTAATTGTATAACTATAGAAGGCAGTCTAAATTTCTATAGTCGGCTTTACAAAGAAGGCTTTGAGAAATATCATTGCATTTCAGTAAGCTTGCTTATACACACACACACACATTTTTTCATCCACTTTTCTTTATTCTTTCTTCTTATTTACATTCTATAGGTTCTAATAACTTCCCCTGTACATTCCTTGGCAATACTGTCTGTTAGATCTCATTAATATATATATATATATATATATATATATATATATATATATATAATGAGATCAAACAGACAATATTGCCAAGGAAAGTATAGGGGAAGTTATTAGACCGAATTGTAATGTAAATGTGAAGAAATGTGGGTGAAAAGATAACTTGCCATGGACAGGAACCGAACCTGCGACCTTTGAATAACGCGTTACACGAAGGTCGCACACCCTTTCAACACCCTCTTAAAGGGTGTTAGCTGAACACCCTACACTAGGGGTGTTCAGCAAAATGTTAGGGTGTTCAACACCCTTCTAAGTAGGGTGTATCTGAAAACACCCATAGGGTGTTCCTCTGGCGACAAGCCAGTTTACACCCTTACGGGTGTAAAAAAATTTACTGTGCACCCGCATACACCTGTTTTTCTTCTAGGCGATTTTAACTACCCGAAAATACACTGGTCACTTCCTTCTTGTTCATTAAGCTCACTTTCAGCCGACTGTTTACATTTCATGGAACTGTGCGAAGACTTTAACCTTACCCAACTCGTAACGCAGCCAACAAGAATGGGCCCCACTTCATCAAATGTTCTTGATCTGATTCTCACCACTGTACCAGACCTTGTCCATTCTATTTCATATATCCCAGGCATAAGTGACCATTGTTTCGTACACTTCAATCTAACAGGTTCTTTAAGGCGTCGGTCAAACAATCGGAAAACAATAAGAGACTATTCACGCGGCGATTATGTCTCAATCAACAGTGAACTCGAATCGAATTTTGAGAGCTTTGCTAATGGCTTCTTTGATCGCAGTGTTCAACAAAACTGGAACTTGTTCAAAATGAAAGTTGAATCTTTAATCACGCGATACATTCCCACAGACGTTATCAAGGGTCGCCAACGCCCCCCTTGGTTCACAACTGACATAAAAAATTGCGGAATAAAAAGAAACAATTGTTCCGTCAGGCAAAGCAGACTAATTCGTTCGCCCGTTGGCACGTGTACAAATCTGTCCTTTCCGAATACGGAGCAGCTATCAAGGAAGCCAAACATGTTTTTCTTAATAATACCCTTCCCTCGATTCTTGTAACCAACCCTTCTAAGTTTTGGAAAATTGTTAAACCTAGGGAAAAGAAAAACACTTCGCTTACGAACTCAGACGGGCAGCCAGTTCGCTGTGAAGAGTGTTGCATTGCATTAAATGATTTTTTGTTACTTCTTTTTCAAGTTGTTCTGCTTCTGCGTTGCCACAAATGCCTAGTCGTGATTTTTTACCCATGTATCCTGTTACTGTTGATGCCGTTGGAGTGCAAAGTTTAATTCACAAGCTTAAGTTATCCTCTTCTTGTGGCGTAGATGAAATCAACTCAAAGTTTCTAAAAAACACTGCATTGTATTCATCAATTTACTTGTCCCTAATCTTTTCGCAATCTATTCAGACCTCCACTTTGCCGCTTGACTGGAAAGTGGGGAAGGTGGTCCCTCTAACCAAGTCTGGTAACACACAGTCTCCTCTCAATTATAGACCACTTTCCCTAACCAGTGTTCCTTGTAAAATGTTAGAACATATAATTTACTCCAACCTTGTCTCATTCCTAGAATCAAACTCTTTTTTTACTCCCTACCAGCACGGATTCCGAAAAAGTTACTCATGTGAAACCCAACTTCTTTATTTTACTAATGACATAGCATCGGCTTTAGATCGCGGCTCACTTGTGCATTGCATTTTTCTTGACTTTCAAAAAGCTTTCGATAAAGTACCTCACCAATTACTCCTCCTGAAAATTAGTGCTTTAAACATTGACTCGAACATTCTTAAATGGATTGAATGCTTTCTGACTAATCGCACTCAGTTTGTAACAACTAATGACTATAACTCACCTCTTTCTAAAGTAACATCCGGCGTACCCCAAGGTTCCGTATTAGGCCCTTTACTTTTCCTTATATATATTAATGATCTACCCGACAGCATTCACTCCACTATAAGGCTATTTGCAGACGATTGTGTAATTTACCGCGAAATAAACAATGAATCAGATAACCAATTTCTACAGTCAGACCTTGACACTGTCTCAAGCTGGTGCAATAAATGGCTTATGACTCTCAACTCTAACAAATCTAAATGCATGTCAATAACCCTGCGATCTATTTCTCCCCCCTGTACCTACAGAATTAACGCAGTTCCCCTCCAGCATGTCTCTTCATATAAGTACCTCGGCGTTTACATTACCAACAATCTATCTTGGCACACGCATGTTACCTACATCTGTAATAACGCTAACCGAACGCTAGGATACTTACGCCGCAACTTTTCTCGCGCTCCGCTGTCCCTCAAAATTCTACTATACCGATCACTAATTCGCCCAAAGCTTGAGTACGCGTCCGCTATATGGGATCCCGTGCAGCAAAATTTAATCAACGCGTTAGAATCTGTTCAGAACCGCTCAGCTCGGTTCATTTGTTCTAATTATTCCCGTACTGCTAGCATATCAGAAATCAAATCTAACCTTGACCTGCCCAATTTAACTATCCGGAGGAAACTGGTGCGACTGCATTTTTTTCATAAGATATTTTTTCACAATCTATCAATGAAGCGAGACCTCATTTCACAACCGTCATATCACTCATCGCCCATTGATAACCAGCATAAGGTTGCCATTCCGTTTTGCCGCACCAAATTCTTTTCAGCAGCCTTCTTACCGAAAACAGCCGCCGATTAGAACCACCTTCCCTCTTCCGTTGTAACAATAACAGACCCTTTGTTATTCGAGACTGCAATTTCTCAGCAATGTTTGTAACTATACCACAGTTTCCATTATCTTTGTCTTGTATGTGCTTGAATTCTTACTTATACATTTTAGTTCATTTATGTTACCTTCGTGATTTGCGCATCTGACACTTGTTTCTTTTCTTTGTCTTTTCTTGTCCTTATTCCTTTGTGTGTTATAAAATGTTGTACCCACCCCCTCTGTGATGCCCTACGGGCCCTGAGGGTATTCTAATAAATAAAAAAAATAAATAAGAGCGATTAGGTGTCGTTTTTCTTTCCAGCGGGTATTTTATTGTTGCTACAACGAATACGTAAATCTAGGCTGACTCCCAAGGTGACACTCAGGAGCGTAGAATATCTCATATTTTATTTCGTAGATCTCCAAACACCATTCTCGTCATTTATTTCAGCCTGATCTGCTTTTAGTATTTTTAAGACATTTCTGTAGCCTAGAAAAAGACCAGCAAGAAGAAAAATAAAAAAGGTTGTATCCTATATGGCTGAACCTAAAGGTACTGTAAATTGAACTCATGGACGCTGTGCCGAAATGAAGAGTTATATACAGCAAGTGCGATAAGCAGTCTCTTGCATTGCGGCGCAAGACTAGCATACGGGTAAGCAATGCAATAAATAACTCTTTCTTTTTTCGTCCTACAATACCACGGCGAGGGTGTGAAACTTCGTGCTTTTAATAAAAGAATTACCGTGCAGCTCTATGCGTTTTGGCGCTTGTTCACTTAATTAACGAGTAGTGCCACGTTCGCAGAGACTATGAAAACGCCCAGTATTCAGGCTTTGCACTAGAGACGAAGAATTGTCAACATGTAAAGTTTGAAACTGACGCGGTGATTTGCAGTTTTTTTTTTTGTGTCCGGGCTCTATAGCCTAAACTAAGGTCTTTATTTTCTGCATGCAGACTGAAATATGGTTTCCCAATAAAAAAATACACCCTTGCTTCCCCAAATTAGTCTTTCGTTTTTGAGAAAATCCCGCACTTTTGCAAGAATCGAAATGACTCAAAACGTTAAGATTAAGAAATTACACTGTCGAGGAGAATATATGAAATGTGTTAGTGCATATGCTGGCCGTAGAAAAGTAAGCTATGCGTGTGGACAGTTTATGACAGTGTGAATTGCTGCAAGCAAATTGTTCATTGGCATAATATTTCAACTGGTTTCAGTGTGTTATTATGTTTTATTTCGGATTGTTCATTTTTGGGTACCTTTCAGTATTCTTTTTTTTTTTTTGCTGCTGAACCTATTGACATGGAGTAGCCGAGGCATTACGGACCTCAACTTCTCCACAGCAAACCAGTTAGAACAGAACAGAACAAAACAGAGGAGAATAAACGAACGCACGCTTTGAATTAGTGTCATAAATACAAATCAGTGCGTTGCTATTGATCGTTAGGTAACATAAGCTCGTTCAGTGGGCAAGCCATGAGGACCGATCATACTTTAAAGTAGACAAAAAAAACTAACGCCTTCAATTGAAATTCCCTCATTGATGCACCCTAGGGTTAATTTAGTTGAATCGTTTCTAATTGATGAACATTTTGCCCACTATAGTTTTTGCCAAGCCAAAATTGGACTTGCTGTGAACCGATGACTGCGATAACAGCCTTACCTGCTGGGGGTACTAAGCCTCTTCGGTGACCTGGATGAACCTTTTCAACATGTCCCACACACTCCCTCTCTCTGCTCAGTGATGTCAGCAGGTCATCTAGAACTCTGTGCAGCCTAACATCAATATACCTCTATGCGTGCAGCTCTATGACAGTAAAGTAACCGGCCTGTCGCAACTCTAGTAAAATATTCGGCAGTGATCACTGCATTCTGGAAATTACCATTTCTTTACTAAATTGATTAGGAGTCGCGGGCGTCGGTACTCCCAATTACCACTAAAACTAACAGATGAGGACGTATTTCACAGGGTTCCAAAAGAAATAAAAAAGTTGACCATTGGGATCTTTCTCTCGTCACAACACATGGACAAATCACCAAAACAGTTCATCGCTACAATGACTACTTACAAATTGACCAAAACCTTGTAGCGTTTCAGACAAAATGCATGCGTCAATTAAGAGACATGAACGCGAAAAAACTACATAAACGTCTGAAATACAGCGTAGAAAGATCATGCGAGAAGCGCAATATTTCGCGGACAGGTTGGCCACCGACAGTTAGGTGGATATTTGTGAGCAACCAGGTAACAACTTACGCATGAGCAGAACATGGGCTCTTTTTCGTAACTTGCCTTGTGTGAGTAATCTCTAGAACAGGTAGTGATAGTGGTCTTATCTAGCTGCCCAAATCAAAGGTATACCTGTAAAGAATGGAATGACATTAAGTTTACGTCTGTGACTTGACCTCATAAAGCGGCAAACATAAAATAGACAGCATTATATATATATATATATATATATATATATATATATATATATATATATATATATATTCATAGGAAGATTGATAAGCAGACAACACAAGTCTTGTCCTCTACCTTGCACTTGAGCGATGAGAATTTTACGAGCATACTACGAAGAGTGACCTGAAAGAGACTTACAGTCACTTAGAATTCTAGAAACTTGAAATTTGTGAATAATGAAAGTATTATCAAGAGAAAAACACATCAAACGACTAGACTTGCTTTATTGTTTGAAGCAGGTGAAGGGCAGAGAAAGAAATAGTAGAGGCGCAACACGTGTTCGTGGGCGATATATAAATGCGTGGGAATGTCAAGGGAAGGGGCAATAACTCATTTCAAACGAAGATGACATTGGTTCTTTTCGTTAAACATTCAATGTAGTACCGGAAAATGTCGACGAGTTTTATCTGTAACATATGAGTCATCAGACGAAAACAGACGTGTAGGGGAAGATGAAGTCATGAAGCCTTGTTAAGTCTTACAACGATGGAACGTCGCTGGAGCAATGTTTTAACCATAGGACTATTTTCCCTTCATGACAGCCTTGACGAATGCAAGTTCACCCATCGAGACGTCGACTTCTGTGGGATTTCTTGTTCGACAGGTTATTATCTCTCCAAAGAGAAGTCTGGACGACAAACTACAAAGACAGATGATCTTTCTGATTCGTGCCGCATAGTTACGCAAAAATGTCACTTTTAGTTACGTAAAACCACTTCAATGTTGATGACTGTTCAGCTAAATTGAATGCCGAAAGGCAGTGAAGTAGTTTCCTTATTTATGCGTAAAATAGTAGATCTCTTGCGTAACAAAGAGTTCAAGGTTTTGCTTGCTGATATAAAAAAACGTGATAAATAAGGGAAGATGTATCTAAAGAAAGCATGAAGGACTGCGTTCCAACCTTTAGCATGTTTGACCTCAGACTTCAACCACCGCTCAAGGGCTTGGTAGTGTTTGAAATCGCTGCAACATACTACGTAAACTTCCCCTAAGAGAGTTTTCTCGAAGGCGAAGAAGATGCTAAGAGAGAGAGAGTCAGAGACAGTAACGCATTCTCGAAGGCGAGGAAGGGGCTAAGAGAGAGAGAGAGAAATAGTCAGAGACAGCAACGCATTTCGTCGGGTGCCAATCGATGTTTACGGTCGCCGTTGGGAAACAGCTTGCGTGATATAATTAGTATCACCGCGAACGTGCAGCCTTCCTCACATTCCACTGTCTCCGACTTAGGTTATTTAAGGCCTTCGAACTATGGTCGAATTCTTGAGAGGGTCTCCGCGAAATGGGCTCGTAAGACGCCCATTCGGGAGACCCTCTCAAAAAAGATAGGTGTAGCATTAATGCCTAGTTCACACTGAAACATCCGCTTTCTACAGCGACCGAAATTCCTCTGCCGCCGAAACGCAGCGTCGTTCACACTGGACGCGCCCCGCGCCGCCGAATATGCCATCTACAATGGGGCGAACGCGGGATGGATGCGCTGTCACCTGGTTGTTGTCGCGGCTCGCAAACGCTACTAGGCTATCCGGTGGTGTCTACTTCGACGATTGTCGTACGCAAGAAGCAAGAAAAGACAGTACTGCTTACTTTGCTGGCAAGTGACTTTCTTCAATTCAAGTTCAATTCCGCAATTCAATCCTGATAATGCGCGACAGCTTGAAGACATGGTTGTCTATAGCGGTACTACTGAATGTCTTGGCTGCGGCATCAGGCACTTACTTTTCGCAAATTATGTTGCAAATTGATGTCGATATTTTACTTGCTGTTTTTATTTTTGCAATAAGACACCAAAATTACGTCAACTGTTCAGATGATTGGACTGTTGCAAGTTGGTGATGATGAATAAAGTGTAGAACAGGGTGAAAGCGTTGGCTGAATTAAATCAATCTTCATAAGAGATAAGTAGTTGCTCGCATGGCAGCCACCACATCTATCAGTTGTATTTATACAATTATGAATGAGAAGCGTAATGTGAGGATGAATGGCAATCAGGAAACTGCTTTGCAAATAGCGAAAGGATTGTTCAACCAAAGGAAGTTGATAAAGCTCTGCGATTTATAGGAACCACCGGAGAGAAATCACGAGTTTTCCCGTGCGGCTTCATAGGAGAAATATACCATCAATGTCAATACGACAAACAATGTCACGAGGTGTCACGACAGCAATGTGATACAATGTAAAAAAAGCTTCAGCTCAAGAAACATGAACGTAAAGTAAAATAAAAATAAACATAAAGAAGAGAGACATTTACAACTAATGAGGAGCCCCTTATTAGGGCTCTTATGACTCTTATAGATGTCATCTGTCCAGAGCAAGTCCAATTTCAGCCCATTGAGCACTTTCCGCACGCTTCGCTCACTTTTTTTTTACCGCTGCTTCGTATTTCCCTGTTCCAGGGACGCAGCGCTTCGCGAGGAACGAATCTATTTTCTGGTCAACTCCTTTGCTTGTTCACATCATTCGTCCTAATTTTTCATATGCTTCTTAGGAGATGCAAATGGCACCGTGTTCATTTTCATTTCAATGCGGTGCCCTAAGTCGCCCATCTAAGTACGTGCAAATGCCGGCCAGAACAGTACCTTAGTGACAACATTGTTTCTTCGTAATATTTAAGGACGAATAAGGTTGAGTTCGGGAATCCGGCTAGTCTTGAAAAATGTCTGTGAGACTGGTTGGCAGTGTCTTGTCATATTTTGTTCAAATATTTTAATGAGTGCACTTTTTCATTCGCTTGCCTACTTTGATAATGATATTCCATGGGTGTAAATCTAAAGTATTCAGTTCACTTTTAATCAAATCAGCGGAACGAGAATACTCTACTTTACGAAAGAAATTTGAAATACGTGTAATGATAGTGTCGATAAGCCCAACAATAATTTCTCGAATTGTGTAATAAACATAACCTTCTACTGACATGCCACTTGCCTTAGATGTAGATGACTCTGACTATCGCAATCGGCTAAAACATTCTCTCACAAACACTGCTAACGTGACGGCGTTTTGCAAGGACGGCTTTTGATAGCTGCAAAGTGATTTTTTTAACACAATTATATATTGTCGATCAAAACCGAGAGAATCAGCGCCTGTATGAGTTGTTCGCACACGTAGAATAGCAAAAACTGCTGCTGCTGCAAAAAAAATGCAAACAAGACATTTGTGTAGCGTAGTAGTGCCGTAATCTCAACTGCCTGTGCTCTGAAGAACACCACGAAGGAAATAAAATGCACGAATAAATTTAGCCCGCAGAGGGTTGGGGTGTGACCCGCATGCACATCTTACTGGCTGCGCTTGCCAGGGGGCGGGCGTTCAAGGTTGCATTTGAGCTCTCTTTGCATCGGCAGTCGCATCAGCAGTCGCATCTGCAACCAGAACAGGGTTCCCCTACGGTGACCGGGAAAGCGGCTTTTGTCATGAAACCCCCGTCGCCACGTTTCCACAATCTCCTCCTACTGAATGGCACGGCTTTCTCACTCTTTCCACATTTACTCGTACTCGCTTCCTTCTGGACATTACTCCCGCGTTTGTGATTGTCTCTTTGGATCCTCATTCTGAACCTGCCTGTACCGACGGCAGAGTGGGTAACAGGAATTACGCGTGTATTGATTTTGCAATCACGAATAGTTGCACAGGCGAATGTTCACACTTAGAGCCGCCGTCCAAAAGAAGCATTGAGTGTATACGTGTTGTAAGCATATTTGATTGGCGATTTTGTGCTGTTTTTCTAGTTAAAATTACCACCCAAGAACTCGTTACCCCCTAGCTCCTCCAGAAAAAAGAACAGATAATTCTCACTTTCGAGGCATATATAAATAAAAGCGTGTACCGTCTGCCGACTGCAATGATCTTAGTTGTTCAGCGATAGAGGGTAGATTAGCGCTGGCAAAACTTTCTATAATTCAATGCCTCTTTACGAAATTCATGCCTGAGCCAGCGCTAATGCAGTTTATTTTATCATGCGCCTATTATACTACTAATCAGTGAATCCCTGCGAAAACGATAGGAAAATAGTCTTTGAAACTTTGTTACCTTGCAATACTCCCGGCATTGCAAAACGCCATCGAGGTCACTTAAAAGCGGAATAACTGCTTGGTCTCCCAAAGCCACCAGCGTCTCCTGAGCTGATGAGTCCGCGTGTATATACACATGGTTCTTCCAATTTAAGGAAAACTTAGAGGAAATGCAACAAATTAGGTAAATTAAACTGTGTATAACAGAGGATTCTTCACTAGGAAGTGCGAGAATTTACAGTGCATTTTTTTGTAATGAAACTTACATGAACAATTTAGTGCGTCTTTAAGTACCATTTGGATTCCCACATAAAAATTGCTTGGAACTTGAAGAGAGCATAATATCCTGAGAATCGTGGCCATATAGGCGATGTTAGTTTTATGTCATGCGACTTGAAATTATATGTGTGACTGCAAACTATAAAAATCTTTGTTGCGTCTGATATAACAGACGGAAAAACTCGACATTGTTGAGAATATTGTAAAGAATGTCTCAACTCCAGAGACAGATGAGTAATGGTTGGGATTAAGGAAATCACAAACGCAAATGCGCATAGCAGGTGCAAAAAAGGTTTATCATTCAGTTTGAAGTGACACTTTGACTTCAGTACTTTGTTGTACTTTGGTAAATTACATTAATGATTACTTTACTAGAGAAAGAAAACAGACGAATATGTGTGAAAGTTAAGATGCATAAAAATAATGTGCAACAGTCTTGGATGAAACCAACGCTTTGCGATAGGTGAAGAGACGCTGGAAATAAAAAAAAATTATGTCTACTCCAGACAGGTAGCAACCGCAGAGCCGAACCATCGGAGCAATATAACTAGAAGAATAAGAAAGGAGTGGATCACATTCGACAAGCATTCTCAAATCATGAATGGTAAACTACCACTAAACCTCAAGAGGAAGGTGTAGAAAAGCTGCATCTTGCCGGTGCTTACCAATGAAGCAGAAACCTAGAGGCTTACGAAAAGGGTTAAGCTTAATTTAGGGACTACGTGGTGAGCGATGGAAAGGAAAAAGATAGGTGTAGCATTAATGCCTAGTTCACACTGAAACATCCGCTTTCTACAGCGACCGAAATTCCTCTGCCGCCGAAACGCAGCGTCGTTCACACTGGACGCGCCCCGCGCCGCCGAATATGCCATCTACGATGGGGCGAACGCGGAATGGATGCGCTGTCACCTGGTTGTTGTCGCGGCTCGCAAACGCTACTAGGCTATCCGGTGGTGTCTACTTCGACGATTGTCGTACGCAAGAAGCAAGAAAAGACAGTACTGCTTACTTTGCTGGCAAGTGGCTGTCTTGTAATGCACGAATAGCAGGAAAACCACTGACGCCAGTGGCGTTGGTGGGTTCGTTCTGCCCTGCACGAACGCAACAAGCTCGGTCACCTCTTTCATGAAATACGGAGGCGAATTAGACACAGAGTAGGTTAAACTCCCGTTCGTTTCAACATTCAGTTACGTGCACTGCGGCTAAACAAGTGAGTAGGGTTTGGCCGCCATTTTAGAGGCGAAGCTCCTTATAGCGGCACCCATTCGTCCCCCGTAGTATGTAACAAGTATAACATTTTCACCTCCAAGGTGGTGACAGTGAGGGACTTCTTCTGTACGTTGTTGAACAATAAAAAATAGTGCTCAATGTTTGCGAGTCAATGGCTGCTAATGGGGAATGAGAGACAGGAGCATTCGGCTTTTAGTTAACGCGCAGGCTGCGATCATCATTAGCAGCCATTGGCATGTACATTGAGCACTATATGACAAGAAAGGGTTGCTACGTTATACTCGCTGGATGTAACCTCCTTAGCTTTAGAAAGGTTTAGCGAGCGTTGAGCCGCAGTGCTATGAATGAACTCGAGGTGGTTAAAAATGGGAAGTAGATACGAAGCGCAAGCCGTAAGAAAGTAAAAGCCGAATTCTTCGCCTCTCATTTCCCATTAGCAGCCATTCGCATGTACATTGAGCACTCTCTGACTGAAAACGTTTGCTACGTCATACTCGCTGGGCGTAACCTCCTTGGTTTTCGAAAGGTTTAGCGAGCGTTCGGCCGCAGTGCCATGATTACAGTGAACTAGTATATACCATGAACTCGAGGTGGTTAAACGTGGGAAGTGGACCCGAAGCGCAAGCCGTAAGAAAGTGTGCGTGTGGCACATCTCGTTTAGTCCTTGGAATGTCCGTTGGATGGCGGTGCTTCTATATGGGGAATATATGATGAAAAGATGCGAGATGGTGGTACTTGGAGTGTTGAATAGATGGACGAACGGACACATAGACAAATGCATAGATGGACGCATGAACGGACGCAGGGGCGGCTGCATGGACGAACGCAGGGACGGACGCACGAACAGAAGCACGCACGGACGGGCTGATGGACGCATGGACGGTCACACTGACGGACGCATGGACGGACGGAAGAAAGGACGAATGGACGGACGAATTCTTCGCCCCACTCTCCATCATTCACTACGTGGATATGCTGGCATTTTTTTTCAATATTCCTTGACTAGCGCTCCTATTGGTCCGCGGTGACCGATTCGGCGGCAGACGCCGCAAAAATCGGTCCGAGAGCGATCGGCGCGGAGAGGGCCCTTTCGGCGGATCTCGCCGCCACCGAACCGGATTCGGAGCACTTTCGGCGGCTGGAATGCTCAGTGTGAACGCGGCCTAACAGACAAGCAGAGAGCAGAGTGGGTCGGGGAACAAACCATAGTTAAGAATATCACAGTTGAAATCAAGAAGAAAAAAATGGACATGGGCTGGGCAGTAAGGGTGAGTGACTGGATTCCCAGATAATGCAAACGCACGAAAGGGAGACAGGAAGTTAGGTGGGCCGATGAGATTAGGAAATTCGCAGGTATAACGTGGCAGCAAAAAGCGCCACACCGGCTTCATTGCCGGATCGTGGGTGACGCCTTGGCCCTGCAGTAAACGTACTCAGGCTGCTGATATGAGTAAAAAGAGGTTCTTGGATGTAAAAAAAAAATCAAGGTTAGTAATAAAATATGGAGCTTCATTAAATCACGATATGCAATTGAATGCTATCGAACTTATTTCTCAATAATATTGTGCCTAACAAAAAAACGAGCCCTTAAACAGTATAGTTTCTCTATTCAAAAAGGGACATTCTTCAGGAACAAATGAGGACAACTCATTCATTTATTTTGTTTCCAGCAAGAAAATCGCATTCGTAAGAAAATTTGTGTCATTGTTCAGAAGCCGAAAAACGACGGTTTTATCAATTTCAACCTAAAAAAATTTGGTATTGTCAGACGAAAAGGGGCGAAATGCTAGAAGTGTGTTCACAAACACACTAAAAAGAACAGAGGAAACAGTAAATGTTAAACGCAAGTAACATATATCAATGCAATCTACACCGAGAAATAGCAGTAGCAGGAGTTTTTATTGGATGTCTTGATTATTATCAAGACATACAATAAAAACTCGTTACTATTGAAATAGTTACCAATAATCAAATGAGAACGTCGAAAAACTCGTTACCATTGAAATATTTAGCAAATTGTTGAAGCGCAGCCCAAGAGTGCAGTAAAATTAGCAGAAGAGTGGACACAAAAATTGATCTCAACAAAAGCTGTGCCAGCAGACCTCAAAGCGCATTGAAAGATTTATCATGCAAACAGTGATTTGTTTGATGGCAAAGGCAACCTTCTTGCTCTCACTAGAATTTTTCGCAGAGGGCAATCTAAATGACTTCATTGCGATGCTGTTGATACACCGTCGGCTCATCTCGTAACCCCACAAAGCTGTTAAAAACTGTGCTTTTAATGCAATCGCATTAAAGAGCTCGTTTCGGGTAAATTTCGGCGTCAAGTTACTGGTGTGAGCAAAAATAATCTTATGCATGAGCGAGAAATCGAGAACGATGCAAATAAAATAAATGATGAAAAAATCCTGGGCGACAGTGGGGACCCAGCCTAAGTCGTTTGTGTCCGAGTGGCGATAGATCTCGGGTGGTTTGCGTGGCAAGTGTATACGTTCTACCACACCGTCATGTGTGTGCTTTTGAATAGAGTAAAAAGAACCTTCCTCTGCTTGGAATTACAATGAAAGTAGCTTTCATGTTTTACAGATACACGCGTCCTTTTTTCACAAGCGTTCATTACCAATCACAAGCGTTCATTACCAGTAGGCGTCAGAAGATGTGATTAACATATTGTTCACATGGTTTAAGGTCAGTCAGGCACTACAAAAGGCATACTCAATACTGCCACCTTAGGGCCACGTAGTGGGTGCATAGCAAGCTCGAAAAAGTTTCATACACTAAGTGGGGGAGAGACACTGGCGGCGGCGAGTCAAGACGTGCTCGCGTCGGCGAGTCAAGACGTGCTCGCGTCGGCTCCCGGATTTTGCCAACTTTTCTAGCATTCTGTCGTCGAGTATCCATATTTATTTGTGCAAATCTTTTCCGCGAAGTTCTAAGGACCACGCGGACACCCTTTTTTGCCACAGTGAGTGATTTTAGATGCGGAGCACCTTATACTCGCGCCTTGTAGTGCGCCGTCCGCGCCGTCCGCGCCGTCCGCACCGCTTCTCGAACATTCGACAGCTGACGCGCGCGCATGCGCCGTCGCGCCGTCGCCCACTCTTCCACCATCTGTGCATCCCTTCCTCCTCTACACACCGCGCGCGCTTCACTCCTCCACCATCTGTGCACCCTTCCTCCTCTACACACCGCGTTCGACATCTACAATTCTCCTGATTCTCCAGTGGACGCGCATGTGGCGTCGCGCTTCGAGAACATTCAACAGCTGACAGTGCATGCGCTGTCGTGCTGTATATATACTCAAGGTCGGCGCTCGCTCGCTCAGTTGCCGCTCGTCGGTTGGTTTGTACGGCGCGTCGACGTCCAAGGTCGCGGTGAAATGAATTCCAACGAATCCACAAACACAATGATCGACGTCCCTTCGACCAGCGCCGCCCTTTCGCATACGTGTGTACGTGTTCACTCATTTAACACCCCCTCCTACAACCACGTTAACCAATTTAGCCATCGACCCAAGTAAGTCGCAATTTAACACCCCATTTCACAACCACGTTAACCAAATTAGCCATCGACCCAAGTAAGTCGCACTTTAACACCCCGTTAACCAATTATATGGTCCGCATCCTCCTCAGTGTTCTCCCGAGGGAAGCTGCGGGCAGTTTTTTTCACCATTTTACGGACATTTGTGTGCCTTCGTCGGCGGCGTCTCACCTAACGAGCACTTCGGAGACCAGGCCTAGGCCTAGCTCATCTAGGCCACCCAGCCGGCCTCAGGGGTGGCTCGGCGCCACTCGTCCGTTACCATGATGGAATATCGAGTAGAGGGAGAAAACATTTCTCCGGAGGAAGTCACTCAAGACCAGGGATGGCAAACTGCGGGCGCCAGAAGAGTTAACGCCAAATTGCAGGGAGGTGGCCCTAACGCCGCGGCAACGCTTTCGGCGTCCCGTGGCGACAAGCATAGCGGCGCAGCGCTGAAGTCCAAGATTATTAGGGCAGGCCGAATGCCGGTTCTTCCCGAAGAAGACACCAAAATCGTCATTCGACCAAGAGGTGGACTGAATATCTCCAAAATTGCAGCGGCTGCGGTGGCTGACGCTATACTTGCAGCCGCCGGCATCAGACCCGATTAGCTCTCACAAGACACTCTGTGCCCGAAATTACAGCAAAACATTATGGTGGCCAGCACTCCTAGACGGGAAAATGCCGATCGATACTCCCGCCTTAAGCAAATCCGCATCTCGGGCAACATCCACGAACTCTGCGCGTACGAGACTGCCCCACACTCCACGTGCAAGGGGGTCATACGTGGCATACCGTTGCAAGACGACCCTGCGACGCTGGATGACAAGATCGCTAACCAGAAAAACCCGCTCGCACTGGCAGCTAAGAGAATTGCTCAGACGGAGACTGTGATCATCGCCTTCGACGGGCACCGGGTACCGAATTTTGTCAGGTACGGAACGCTCCTGTTGAAATGTTCCCTATATAGAAAGCAAGTGGACGTATGCCACGCCTGCGGAAGACTCGGGCATCGCGCCGATGTCTGTCCAACACCTAGCGACGTCGTCTGTCGAGGATGCGGCCTTCCAAACCCTGATGAGCAGCACCAATGCACCCCAATATGCAAGTTCTGTGGCGGTCCGCACCTTACTGCCAATAAAGAATGTGCGCATAGATTCAAGACTCCGTACATTGTTCGCCGACGACGCTTCGAGCGCGCCAGACAGCAAGAAGAGCTCCCCCCGCAGTCGATCCTTCGATCCTCCTATTCTCAAGCCTCATGTAGCCCTAGCCCTAGGGGAAAACGACGCTCGCGCTCGCGAGGTCACTCCATGAGCCGACGGGGCTCCAAAAGCCGCTCTGCCCCAAGATCACGACCATCATCGCCTTCTCCAGCGCGCTCCGGCTCCAGAGGCCGCTCCACGTCCCGCACCCGGAGCGGCTCGTCCAACAGGCCAAGATTCAACACCCCCTCCGGTGGTAAAGGCAAGTCCTATCTAACGTGGGCCGATAGGGCCCGTGGCAACCAAGCGCAGGCGTCCAACTCCCAGGACTTGCACGACCCGTGTCTCACGAACGAGCTCAAAGAGCTTAGGCGTGCCAATGATAGTCTTAGGAAAGAAAACGCCCAGTTCAAGCAGGAAATCAGTCGGCTAGCCACCGAGATAGCCGAAATACGAAAATTGGCGCTCAAACCGCCGGCTCCTCCGGCCGCCACGAGTTCGTCGGCCATGGACACGGCGGAGGCTCCCCCCAAGGCGGGTGCAGTGAAGCGTCGCGCCCTGGATACCTCAAGGGAAGACGAGACTCTGGAGCTCCTTTCGGAGCTCAAGAAGGCCATCTCCAACATACAGTCAGGCCTCTCTCAAGTACAAGAAATGATCGCGCACCCCCAGCTGGGTCTGGTCGCCCTCAGCGAGAGAATACTTAGACTGGAGGGGACCCACCACGGATTTTTGCCAAGCACATCGACAACGCCAGTCCCAAACTTGAACAGTGTCATTGCCCCGTCGACAGAGGGTGCCATCCTGCAGGCGGCCCTCTCGAAACCCATCCCCAAGCCCAAACATGGATAACGAAACTAACGTCATAACAGTGTGGCAGTGGAATTGCGCAGGGTTCGTCAGCAAACGGGTGACCCTGCGACAATACCTAAAAGGCATAAAGGATAAACCCCAAGTTATCACCTTGCAAGAAACGATCACATCATCACACATCAGGCTCCCTGGTTTCGTCACTGTGGCTTCCACTGAAGGGGGAAGGGGGGTGGCCACTCTGGTCAGTAAAAGGTTCACGTGCATTCAGCGAGACCTCGGTCCAGCGGACAATGGGGTCGAGTACGTCATGACGGAACTCCTAGTCGACCCCCCTAAGCGGTGCTTACGAAGGAACAGTATTTTCATATTAAATGTCTACTGCAGGCCAAGCGTACACAGAGCCAGGGCTGGTGGTCTTCTGAAGAAGGCCGTGCATTTTGCCGGCTGTCAACCTCTTGTCGTCATGGGGGACTTCAATGCCCAGCATCGGGCGTGGGGTTACCTCACCGATACGAAGAAGGGTAGAGAGATATGGCTCACGGCAATGGAGGAAGATCTGACACTGGTAACCAATAAGGACTTCCCGACCAGGAGAGGGAAGTCGGTGTGCCGAGATACAACCCCGGATCTCACCTTTGTCAAGAGTCTGGAAAACGTCAAATGGACCAACACAGCTATCGACCTCGGTAGCGATCATTGCATCATCGAAGTGCTCATAGAGGTTGCCCGCAACAAGACGAGGACCTTTAAGTTCATCGACTGGGACTTGTTCCGAGCCAACCGCTCCGAGCGCGCCCTTTCCCCGGATGCGGACCTAGACTCTTGGTGCGACGGGTTAAAAGAAGATGTGGCCAGCGCCACCAAAGAGGTGACAACCGATCTGGAGGTGGACAGGATGGACAGTAGGCTCGCGCATCTGTTGGAAGCCAAGCAGGCACTGCTCGCGAGATGGAAGACTCAGCGCCATAACAGAAGACTGCGCAAAAAAATGTCCGAAATCAACAAAACGGTAGGAGATCATTGCAAGGTCTTTTGCAAGCAGCAATGGGATGAGCTCTGTGATTCTATGGAGGGCCAACTCAAGACCGGTAAAATCTGGAGACTCCTCAAACACCTACTGCACGACGGCAACACCAAGTCCAATCAGAAGAGAGCTTTGGCGAAAGCTGTCCATTTGGCCACCGACTCAACTCCAGATGAGGCGATCACGGAGAAGCTCATAGACAAGTACCTGGCGGCCACGGACGATCCGGTACCTCTCCAGTTTCCCGACTACGAGGGGCGCGACGCGCCATTGATGGACGAGGACTTCACCGTGGCTGAGGTCAAGCGGGTTCTCGCATCCCTCAATAGCAGATACACCCCTGGACCAGATGGGGTAACCAACAAAATGCTCAAGCACCTCGACGACGACTCGATCGAGTTTCTTACAGACAAGATCAACGAAATCTGGCGCAGCGGTCTCATTCCCAAGAGCTGGAAAGCGGCCTGCACAGTACTGATACCCAAGCCGGATAAGGCACCGAGCATCGAGAATCTTAGGCCAATCTCGTTGACGTCGTGCGTCGGGAAGGTGGCCGAGCACGCCATGCTCAACCGCCTCACTGACCACCTCGAGTCTAACGAATGCTATACCCACAACATGATTGGCTTTCGGTCGGGGCTCTCGACTCAGGACGCCATGAAGCTGATCAAGCACCAGGTCATTGACTCCGGCTCCGCCGACACCAAGGCGATTCTTGGATTGGATTTGGAAAAGGCTTTTGACAACATAACACACGCCTTTATTCTCAAGAGCTTGTCTGAGTTTCACGTCGGCAAGCGGGCGTACAATTTTGTGCGCTCCTTCCTTTCGTCGCGGTCCACAAGACTGAAGAATGACAATTTTTTGACCCACGAAATTACCCTTGGGCCAAAAGGGACACCTCAGGGGGCGGTGATCTCCCCGACGCTGTTCAATATCTGCATGATCAACCTGTCGAGGGCCTTGAACAAAATCCCGAACATTAACCACACGATCTACGCAGACGACATCACCATCTGGTGCCTCAGCGGATGTGAGGGTCTGGTCGAGCGTGCTTTGCAAGAGGCCATCGATGTGACGGAGCGCTATCTCATCCCCACCGGGCTAAGGTGCTCGCCTGCTAAGTCCGAGCTCTTACTGTATAAGAAGAGGCCCAGAGGCGGTTCTCACCGGTCCTGGAAGCCAGCAATGGAGAGCCACATTACGTTATTCACCGGTAACGGCTCCCCAGTTCCGCGGGTGGACACTATCAGGGTCCTTGGAATGTTTATCGAGTCTAACGGAGCCAATGGAGCCACCGTCAAACGCATTTGTTGCAAGACCGAAAGCGCCCTCGGACTGATTCGAAGAATCGCTAACAGGCACCGCGGAATCAGGGAGGACAATCTGATCCGGATTATCCACGCATTCGTGCTATGCCACCTCGCTTATTCGGCGGCTATGCACAACTGGCTCATGTCGGAGCGCAACAAAATCAATGCCCTAATCAGAAGAGTCTTCAAGCTGGCCCTTGGCATTCCCGTTCGAACGCACACGGAAGACCTCCTGAAGTTGGGAATCCACAACACGTTCGAAGAAATTGTCGAAGCCCAAGAGTTTGCACAGTTTGTCAGACTGTCTGGCATCCCAACGGGTAGAGCCATACTCGGCATGCTGGGACGAAACCCCACGGTTGTCGGTCCTGACGCTGTGAAGCTGCCCAACGACGTAAGATCCAAGATCCAGATTGCGCGGATGCCGCGCAATATGCATCCAACCTACAACGAAGCACGAAGACGAGTCAGGGGTAATTCTCTGCTCACCAGTGCCCGCTTGGACAAGGATCGAGCCTGCTTCGTCGATGCTGCTTCGTACATTCAAGAAGAAGCTTTCTCCTCAGTGGTCGTCGACTGTGATTGCAGAGTCATCAGCTGCGCTACCATCCGCACTTCTAGTTCCAGCGTTGCAGAGCAGGTTGCCATTGCTCTTGCATTGACGGACGGTGTACATGACACAATTTATTCAGACTCCAAGGCCGCTATCAAGGCCTTCCAGATGGGCATGGTGGCTCCCCAGGTCCTACAGATTATTCAAAAAGTCAAAGACCTCAAAAATCACTCATTGGTCTGGTTTCCTGCGCACCTTGGAACCATTGAGGGTGCCTCGCTCAATCCCAACGAAGAGGCGCACTCGGCTGCACGAGGTTTGACTGACCGTGTGCCGGGTAACGCGTCATCTCCTGGGCGACCTGAGCCTCTCTGCTCGTACAACGAGATATGCAAGCACCACTATCTGTCAAGAAGACTGCTGCCTCTACCACACTCCTCGCTATGCAGGGCCCAAGCTGTTACTCTCCGACTGCTACAAACAAACACTTACCCGAGCCCTGCGGCACTGCACACAATGTACCCTGAACGGTTTCCAAGCCCGGACTGCCCCCTGTGTGGTGGTTATGCGGACTTCGAGTATGTACTGTGGGGCAGCGCCTCTGCCGGTCCCCCTTTCACCCAAGAGGAAATGAAGCGACTCATTAAGGCCCAGGACCAGACCTCTCAAATCCTGGCCGTCCAGAGGGCCCGCGCGAGGGCCGTCAGGTTTAACCTGATGGTCCCCGAGTGGGCCTAGCCAGGTGACGCTGAGTTTACTCGCGTCTATTGTGGACCGAATAAAGTTGTTTCACTCACTCACTCATACACTAAGTGTTCGAAGTACGCACTACGAATATGATATCGCTATCGCGTTCAACTCCTAAAGCCGAATCTTTAGAGCCTCCGAACTTTTTGAGGACAACACTGTGCGATTGCCCCCTTTTTTTGTATAGTGAACGTGACATGTGTGCGTTTATTCGCTATTTCCTTTTTTCTTCACCTTTTTATTCTTCTCTTTAATCTCTCTCTTCATTTTCCATTTCTCCAAGCGTAGGGTTCAGTCACCAACAGTGCATGTTTCTGGTCAACCTCCCCGCTTTCTTCATTTTGTTTTCTTGCTTTCTATCTTAATTGCAACAAATTTCCCCGTCATGTATTTGCGTATGCTACTCAACTATCTTCGAAAACTGGAATAACAACGCACTGCACGTATTTGCATGATTAACTGATTTAACATTGAATGGACATTCCATTAACGGTTACATATTGACCATACTGTGTTCACACATAACACGAGGTTGCAAGTGTCACACTCGCACTAAATATACTTTTCTGTGATAGTCAAGGCCAGTTACATCAACCAGGATTTCCTGTGTTTTGTATACATTCCAGATCAACGAAAAGATGTTGCGACGTGTTTAGGAAAAAAGTATTCTTAATACCATTATCATTTTAGCTTCGTAACCATGGTGGTCAAGTTTTTTGTAAAAATCATGCTAATAAATAAAAACAACCAAACCAGCTTTGCTTCGCGAGAACCATTCTTACGGTCCCAATTAATATTTACTAAGTAAGACTACCCAGACTCCGGTTAATGCCTCCCACACAGTTGCAACAAAACAGCTTGGCAAAGAAAGATAAGCACTTATTAAGTCTGGCGGTCGCAGATCCTACGAGTTCCCGTCGTCAGAAGTAGATAGCCAGAATCTCTGTATAGCCACGGTGGCACAGTGGTGTGGCGTGAACAAAGTGAAGCGCGAGCAAGGAGGGACTCGTGAGCCTAAATAATGCACTGGAAGAATGTAGTAGTGACAAGAACATTTAGTTCCTCTGGATGCCGTGCGTTCTACCAGAGCAAGCGCGTTTTCTTCAGCCCCCTACAGTGTTGCACTCAGTCGCATCTAATAACTTTCTGGGTTGGAAAATGTAAATCACCGGAAGCCCCGTAGCCTTCGCCTTAGTGTTGATGCTAAACGGAAGCACTTCTATGCTGTCCGGTGGTTTGTATTTTGTGTTTGTGCCTGGAATGGTTTCTCCCTAAATATGGGCACGTGTTATGGAATCTCTGGTAATTGAGTGAGTGAGATGCTGTTCAAAATAGATTTTGGCACTTTTGTAGCATAAATTATTATTTACTATTACTGTAACGATAAGCAAAATATTGTGAAGCTTTGAAATAGTAGGATTGCCGGCTCTCCTCTACCACACACGTAGCCATTTTGTGTGCTCAGTAGACAACAATGGATATGCGAGAAGGTCTGGGATTGTCGACGGTTGTAGAGACAAATTTTCAAGTACATATCGGGGGCGCTACTTGAAGGGTAATCAGACCCCTCATGAAACATACCTTCAGTGAATCTCAAATAATATTAAAGAAAGTGTGAAAACATGCCTGACCGGAATTCGCTAGCAGGATCTACGCCGCGTAATTAAGAAAATATTAATTATTATGGTTCATCGTCTTGGAATGTCTATCAGTTGGTGTTTTAACGTGCACGAAAATCTAACTACACAGGCATCTAGCATTCTCACCTCAGTCGAAAATGTTGCCATGGCGGCCTTATATATATATATATATATATATATATATATATATATATATATATATATATATATATATATATATATATATATATATATATATATATATATATCTTTGTGTGTGTGTGTGTGCCACCTGTTGGGCTTCACTTGCGTCCTCATCTTCCACTCGGCGTAAGCTCTTCAATAAGCTGTACCACCAATTCTAAAGGCAACAATCCTTTTTTATAACCAAACTGGACTAAATGTACAAATGAGGCTATCAGCTAAATCGGAAACAAATACGCAAAAGTCTACGTAAATATACATTACCGCTTCACACGTTCTACGAGGTGAAAATAATATTCAGACTAATTGAAGTACTGTTGAAGAAGCAAACTTTTATACATTTATGCACATGGTTTCTTCCGTTATGCCTTGTCCCATAGCATTGCTGATGCTCCAGGGAACGGGAAATTTTGCATTCAGGGAAAGCATGGTGTTTATGATAACCCGTAGATCTGCGTGCGGGAGCCACGAAAACAGCAATAGCAAGCAGGGGGAAAAAAAATGAACGCAATGGATTTAGCACCCCACATCGGTAGCAATGATTGGTAGCGATCACACACAGAAATAACAGATGATTGATTGATTGATTGATTGATAAGTGGGGTTTAACGTTCCAAAACCACTATATGATTATGAGAGACGCCGTAGTGGAGGGCTCCGGAAATTAATAACAGATGGGACGGTCGGAGGGATAGATTTGGGATTAATCGATGCGTGTTTCCGGAAGAATAAGTCGTATTGTGGCTTGCGGATAGATCAATGAAGCACATGAAATTTCGGCCAGATCTCTTGGGTCTTAAGGCTAGGCTGATCAGAAAAGCAGAATGAACAAACGAATAAATATGGTCCAGTGAGTCTAAATTACCAGTACTTACGAAGATCTCGTCCGGCCCACTTGCTTCGAGGTCATTGTATTTTGTTACCGGTGGCCTTGATTCCCTTACTGAAATACCTGGATTAGTGATGCCGTGGACGCGGGGGAGGGGGGCGCAGTTAGGATGCTCACACGACTAATGCTCTGTAGCTTCATTGTAGACTTGAATTGCGTCATCTGTGGTAATTAAAGGTAGTCTTCTCCTATGATTGCGTTTCAAGGATCACATGAGATTGCCGTGAGCATCACGTGGGATTGTACCACGTGAGCATTAAGCCTTATCAGTGACTTCTAGTTGAACTTTGTGTGCAAAACAGAGAGGTGAATAAGAAGCACATTTTGTTTGCTTAGATGTAATAAGAGAATACGTTTAACAAGGGCAGACTTTGTGGTAGGGGCTGTGCGAAGAAATTGTGACGCATATTGTTCCATGAGCATCGTGGGCCAGTACATTTTAGGCGTAGAAAGTAACAGTCCTTATAATGAAGTTTTTGGGAGGAAGGTGGAATTTAGTTATGGTGGAACATCGTTGAACAGAGTATGTAACTGGAGTGACTGTTGCAGTGAGATAACACATATATGAAATTGCGAAATAGACTTTGGGAACCACTTAACCAATATTAAAAACATCACACTAGTCAAGATGACAGCCGATGGTGTATGTCAAGAGACGGTCTTGGAGCCTAGAGTTTGAGTTATCAATTAATCCTCAAATTATGAAGCCTAACGTTCACTTAAGTCAAAGACGCAACAGGGAGGCCTTAAGATGAGCTCTAAACCTTTTAAAGAGTGTTATGTAACTTGATAGTGGTTGTTATTTGGTAAACCGTTTTTCGAGAGCTTATGAACACTACTTGAGGACCTTTTCATGCCAGGCAGTAGTCCCCATACCTTCTATGGTAACATAATCTCAAGAACTCACTGCAGCTCTGTATAGACTAGATGATCGGCCTTTGTCGGAACAAAGGATTCTGGGTCATTGGCCGAGCCCATCCTCAGCCCAGAAGGCTTTGAAAGCTTTGCTGCGCTATTTGCGGACAACTGGCCTCAGAGACAGACTTTAGTGTCTTATACTCTTTGATGTTGCCTTTTCTCTGTCGCAGTTTTTTGTAATTTCTCTCTATCTTCGCAACATTTCTTTTTAACATCTTTCATTCTCCTCACCCCTTTCGCCAGCACAGGGTAGCCAGCCGGTCTAAGAATTGGCTAACCTCCCTGTCTTTTCGCCTAAACTTTCTTTCTCCTCCTCCTAATCTCAGTGCTCGTAACTATGCAGGTAATTGTAGCAAGCTTGAACATACGTGGCCAAAGAAGTCAACGCTATCTGCAGTTCCTTTCCACGCATGCGAGAACATGGTACACGCAAATTATTGTACGCCTTGCACACTATGCCACTGGACACCTCCAAAGAGAACACTGCGTCTCTTAAGGCGTACGCCCGCGTTTCAGTCGGCAAGCTTTCAGGAGGATGCGTTTACGTATCGTTATTGCAGTGCAAGCCGAAGAACATATAACGTATTGCTCAGGAGGTTACGATGTATTGTTCACGGGGTCAGGGTATTCAATATCACACTTCGCCTATGTATCTACTAGTTTGCTGGTGATTGAAACTTGAACGACATCGCATGAATTCAGTTTCATGTGAGAGATTGATTGCAGCGTGAGGTAAGGGAACACTAACAACTTGCGACCCGTGAACCCGAATGAACGTTTGGAATCGATGTATGCCTCCAGTGGCGCCATGACGTGGCTGTAGTTGCAGAAACAAATCTGCTGTTTAAGCAGAGGTGAAGAGACAGCACTGGGTAAAGCCGATCAGGTCTCATTCATTCTCTTGTTAGGAAAAACGCAGCTGCAATTACTAATCGATAAGGGGTTTTTCTTTTTTTCTGTGCAACCTGTCTCAAGCCCGAAGAAAGATTGGCTTCACCATTAAGCCCAATGGCCCAGGCGATGTAGCACATTCATTTATTTACAGCGACGGAGCTTCGTTAGGAATTTAGTCCGTTAGATCGGGTATTCTCGACCATTAGGAAGATTGTTTAGGCAAGTTTTTGTGTGATCAGACACACTACAGTGCTCACGGAATACGATCCTGTCCTAGTAAGGTGTTGCTAAGGTTAAGTTCGTTCTTTGCAGTCACCCGCCACGGCTGCCTAATGTGATCCTTTTCAGGTTAGCAGAGCTTGCTGCACAATAGAGCGTAGAATTGACACAGGTTTCTCAGAGACACGTAATTTGTCACACGGATAATGCTATTATTACTTCTGAAGTTCTTAGAACATCTCTAGCTACGCAGCGTAATTACACGAAAACAAAATGCTATACACAGGCAGCACACACAATGATTTGACTCTAGGTGACTTACCCGCAGAGCTGTTTAATCTGACCACCACTTCACGAATGAAGGACATCAAAAAAATAGCTGGAGATCCACGTATTCAATTCTATGGTTCATGCCATTCTTGGTCAAGAACCAAGCGTTTATTACCCCTAGGATCAAGGTGTTATATTTGTTTCGCCGCGCTCACTATGCGAATGTTTTTGTTACCAAACCCTACCCGCTTCTGCTAGTTCCCTTTATGCGGATTCATGCCTTCGCTTTAAGAGCAATGCTTTCGCAACTAGCAAGATTTCTTTTCTCACCCGTAGGTTACCTGAACCAGTGAGTCGTTGTCGTTACGCTTGCATTGCAACAGGATGGAAAGCTGGGCATGTTGGTATTTCATAATTGTTTAGTGCAGCGTGCAGTTCAGTGCAGTATGCATTTTTGAGTGAGCGCTCGTGCTATGTGCCTCCTTTTTGCTTCGTGTGTGTGTTCTTCCCGCGCATCCAGTTCGCTAAACAATCATTAGGCTTGACACTTAGGTGAAAACATCAACATCGTAATACCCCGGGTAAAGCTGACAAGTTTCGAATTTTTGAGCTCTGCAGAATGAGAGTGGCGAAAGCTTTTGTAAAGTACGCCTTCATCGAATGTAAGGAGAAATGAAGAAAACGTTTTGGAAGCAAACATTAGCTTGTTCCTGTAACGTGTGATAGCTGTTGGCTAACATAAACCGCAAAAATTTTGTTTTAAGGTGTACGAACAAAGACGTCAAACTATTGTGGCCCAAATGCTTTGTACCATAGACCTGTTTCGTTGACTACTTATCGAACAGGAATATAAAAAGTGAGTGTACAAGGAGCGAGACGTTTTCAAACTTCATGCTGAATCATGAAGGTGAACATCAGTACAATCAGGACAGTTAGATTTCCATGATATTGTATATACTAAGCGACCGAACACGTTACCGTGCATGTCACAGCTTCGTAGAACGTAACACTGCTTCCATTACGTTGGACAGTGTAGGCGGTCTCCTAGGGCCAAACCTAGCTTCGGTAATTCAATTTACAAGCTCTCACAAATGTGCTGGCATGTGGCGCCATAAAAGAGTTGCGGTAAAAAAGATACACTGACACCACATTGATGTAAATAAAATTTCCCATGAAGCTTTTCACAGCACAGTCGTTGAAAACATTTGTTCAAAACACGCAGAAAAGATCCGACTTTTCTTCTTATAAATGCATCGATATGTTTACGAAAATGCGTTACTTGGGCTAGCTGGAGAATGGTTTAATAGACTTACTTCTTATTAGAGATTTCCACACTGAGCGCAATGGTAAAACTGAATTTTTATTGCAGATGTCAAGAATCAGGTTGGATGTAAGTCATTCAGAAAAACGTTCGAGTCCGTGCATTTCACTGATATGCGGCACTGCATGCAAAATATTGTGAAAAACAAAGCGACGCACAGAAACGCCATAGAAGTTTACGTATTCTCACGACCGCCGCGTGCAGTGCACAGTAGACAGAAAGAGAGCTGAAGGGGCGAGATTTATGGTGGACTGCTGTTGCAAACGCAGCGGGGAGCTGTGACACCGCGGCTTCGATACACATCGCTCAAGAGAGACCTGGCCCTCACCAACGCTGGTCCGGTCCAGACGTTCATTAAGCTCAGTGGCCTCCACCATTTACGCGTCACTGATTTCGGTGTGGTCAGCCGAGAATCGCAGAGGGGAAGGGTCGGAGGGTTCCCCGGGGAATGCGCCAAGGGATCTGGATGCATGGCCTTCCAGCGTGGACCTTCATAGGCAACGGCGTTCATGGCTCAAGGGAGCACCGCAGAAGGGCCGGATCTTTGAGGCGGGGAAGCGCAAGTAAATGAATTGTTCTGCTCCGAGGTTTTCGTGGAGCTGGCTCTCCAATTTGCGGATGGGGAATTTCTCCTCCCTGTGAGGATGTTTAGTTTTCTCCCTTGAGCGGCCACGAGTGTTTTTTTTTATTCTTGGGTCAACTTTGCTCAGTGGGCCTGTTGATTCACAGTGAGCTACTTCCTTTATGTTTTCAGAGTGTGCAACTTTACGGTCATGTAGCAGTTTTCCCAGAAAGAACACTGCCAGTAACATTAAAATTGGTTGTACGAGTATGAAATTTGCTTTAGCAAATGTCGCGGAATGAAGCAGGAAAACAAAGGACTTTGAAATGCGCTATGTTGAGGCCCGCAAAAAAGTTCGGAAATAGAAGTGCCAGCCTGGAAGTCTACGACAGCAGATTTATTAACGCGCCACCTTATCAAACAAAATAACACGAATGCAGAGATGCGTAGAGAACAACACAAAGTGACGAGCAAGGCCCGCCGAGAAGCTCTGCATTGGGAAGGCTTAACATGCGTTTGGAAGGAATTAAATAGGTGGATAACTGAAACAAGTTTGATAGCTTCTCCGGGGCTCGTGTAGTTCTTCTTGTTCATCCCGTTCTAATTGAGGCTCTAAACACTTTCTCGGCATCATTTGCAACGCCACATTGGATGGAATAATACGCCGCTGCACACGTAGACTGAAATGAAGAGCAATCGAAACGACCAAGAGCTATTAGCAACTTCTCTACAGTTATTCGTCTACAGGCTGTGGCGTAATATATTTGCTAACGCAAAGTTCTTACTTATCAAGTGTCTGGCTTTCTATTTTACATAAATTAGACTTCTTGATCATGGCTCATCACCCGCCCAGGAAGGTGGCCTTCCCGTGCGCTGGGCCTGTTCTGCTCGGCCTGAACTGCATCATTAGAAGCAAGCAGCACCTTAAAGCCTCTAAGCCAAAAATGTATTCACCGTGCAGTGAATGCGCAAGGCTATGCAGACCACTTCAAGATATGAAATTCGACAACGGTATTAATAATGAATGATGGGTGTGATTGTATGAAGCACCCGGTGCGTAGAAGAGTATTAGTTAAGCTGCGCTTCGTAATAGCCACGGCTTATCGGATTTCATTTGCATGAAAAAAAAAATAGCTACGCGTGGTAAAAAATAAGTTTCTCCCAAAACACACCTATGGGTTACAATTTCATGTCGCTGGGATTTGTAAAACAGCACCGCTTGGTTGGTTACAGAGAGCGTATGAAGCAGGGCTGCCAATCATACGGTGATTGCAGTACTTTTAAGGAATTTTCAGAAATTTCTGGGCAGCGTAGGATACAAGTTTTTCCCTAAGCACAGGGCAATCGGCACCTTCCGCTCGACATCAAATAGAGAAAAAATATAAATAATTTACTCGAGAACATTTGAGGATTTTATTACTGAATAGATTCGAATACTGAAACATTCCTTGAATTCAATAGGAATTCGCAATTCGCATGTCACTAGTATAAGGCAGAGACCAATGATAATATGTCACATCCCTGCGCTAGCGTTGTTTTTCGAACAGATGTTTCTTGTCTCTTTCCGCCACCAAACATTCATTCTTTGCGTGGAGTAGCTTGTTCAAAATAGTTGACCGTTGGGCGAGTTTTGCCATATAAACCATCGTGTGAGCACAACTAAACATCATACAAGGGAAGGACCAGATGAACACAGGCGCAAACAGTCAACTCTTTCAAAGTTCATTTCTCGCCTATGGGGCGCTTATTTCTGCGTGTCCACTCACGATATTCACGATGACAACAAGCTCTTTGGCAGCATCGTTGCAGTGATCTGCCGTATAAACAAAAAATAAACGAAGGGGTTGTTGTCACCATTGCTTGGTGACAACTACCCCTTTTCACTTGATTGTAACAAAAAAACACAAAAACAAAACAGCATATAAACATATATACAGTCGTACATCGGTGAGTCCAAAAGTTTACTTAGCATTTTAGCATAACAAATACATAGCCACCACCCTCGCTTTGAACCCTATTCACTGAGTGCTGGTCACAATTTTTGTGCCTTCGAAATAAATAAAAAATGCAGCACTTTCATTGCTGTGCGATTTATTATAGATGACCATGGGCCTAGTATCTTCTCCAACGTAGATGTTCGCTCGGAATCTTGCGTATAGAGTTCCTGTTCGAGACGCTATCTGAATGTTTTGTGTTTCGAACGGTCCAGCAAAATATGATATATATTCTCGTCGTCCTGGCTGCATGAACATGCTGAAAATGTTTCACACTGAATACAATGGAGGAAGTGCTTTGTGTAAGCGGTTCCAATTCTTAGGCCTTGAATTAGAGTGTCGATATGCCTTGAGAGCCGAGGATCTAATTGGCCCTCAAGATTAGGATCAGCAACATATAGGATTGCTTTGTTTTGTCTAAAAACCAATGAACAAGCATAATTCACGTTTAGTTCTTAAAATTTCGTTTACACCACATTAAGATAGATGAATGAGGAGAGTTTGCATATAATGATGAATGGCTTTCGCCTGCTCATCTGCCATATCACTTCCCTTGATTTGGCAGTGACTGGGAACCCACTGAAATGCCGCTGGATGATTTAACTTTGTAGCTTCTGAAAGTTCTTTAAATATCACGTATACTATACACACATCGATATATCTTAAAATAGCATTTTGCACACATGGAATTCCCGCCAGAAAGTGTTTACTTACGACCCACTTTTTTGGCGTCATCGATAGTTTAATAAACCCCATGGCTAGCAAACTTGCTACGAGCTCGGTTGTTGTCAAGGTATCTTGGTTACTGCATTAGAAAGAGCATCATCCCTTCTAAAGAAAGTGCCCTGCTTCTAAATTTTACTATGGCGGTTGCTTGCCGTTATAAAGGTGGAACCCTTGGTACCTCATCAAACCCGAAAACTAATCATATAGGTCAACGCAAAGGATGTCAAAAATAATAATTACATAATGATTCACCAAATGGCGTCAGCGTTGAAAACATTGTCCCCTCATGAAGTAACAGGTTCAAAACATTGTGTGGCGCCATCGTCAGGTCATAGTGACGTCACTACGATATAACATATTGCGACGTCAAATGATGACGTCATATCATGGCATCGTGACTTGGACATAATGTGCCAATAACGGAGATGTCTCAGGTGCAGAAAGCTAGCAATGACTCGATCTCGATCGAAGTGCGAAATTCCGCTAGGTACAGAAACATTTGGAGGACTAAGAGATCAATACAATCAATCAGCGGTATAACATTTGAAAAAAAAAAAAGATCTGTAAGTAGGGTGTGTGTGCTCGGGCCCATGTTCTGAGCTGTGGACTTGCCTTCTTTATGGCTAGAACAACTTCTAGGCTATTTCTAGCTTTGAAAAAGACTACTTCACACACCAATACATTGGCCTGAGTTCAAAAACCTGTTTTATAAATTTTCCTTTTTTTCCCTCTCAAACTTTCATTTTCGCCTTCTTGTCATTTTGAATAACAATCGAATGTGACACAGGTTTCAAATATACAGCCGGTTAGACGACTCCCACTTGGCCTCGGTTGTTTGAGAGTTACAAATGCAAATGAGTACGTGGAACAATGTTTGACAACAACCTCCAATAAAGCCTGAGTGTAGAAGAACAGGGAGGCTCGACTGAAAGTGAATGTAACGTTCACCCTTTTAGGAGGAAATAGCTGATGTGCCCATTTCGTGAAGAACTTCTTCAAAAAGAGGAGTGGAAGAAGAAAACAAAAATGCCACACATCAAGATGTCCTTAGTACACGACCAATATTTAACCTTTCTCTTCAATCCCAAAGAACCTTCTTATTCCCCCCGGTTATTTGAAATTGCCGTCTATTTCACTGAAAGAAGGCGTGGGAGGTGTATAGCCCCATTCATCGCGATTTTCTGTGTGCTATTCTCAGTCCTTATTTATTTTTTTGTCGTACTCCTTTGTCTGATGGTTAATGCAGGAAGCCCTTCTGCGAAGTTTTTTCGGGCACTGTCAAATATTTGCTGGCTCTAGTGAGCGGCACTGAATGGTCGAACGCTGGTTACCGTGTTTGCTTCTTTCGTTTATGAAGAATGGGCGCCTAGCATGCCAAGTGGATATATGAAATCTGCGGGAAAACAACAAAAAGAGCGATATCCCGAGGAAGGCATTCATTAAATATCTTAACAGTGTTTTGTAAACATAGCGCAGAATATTCTAACAGCAGCATTTGTGTAAATATATAAAGACGTATTGTTTTCAGTACTGGAAAGTTGGTCTCGTATCAGGAACTGCGATGTATATGTTGTTGTTTTAAGAAAGCGTTGTGTATTCATTCGAAGTGATTAGGTAATATGCAAAAAGTAAGTTATCATAACGTCGCAGCAGATGGTGACGCACTGGACATTTACAAAATCCGTGCGCTGTAGCCATGGAAAGTCCGTAAACAGGGTGCACCATTTGAGAGAACGTAACATCTTGGCTGTTGTTTTACGTACAAGAGCGGCTGACTTTGAACCTCATCAGCTGATTCGTATCAGTATTGGCTCCGAATATCATTTGCAGAGGTATTTGACATAAGTATTTGATTTGTATTGGCTTCTGAAAAAAAAAACTGATGTTAACTGCAAGGGGATCACTACAGATGAGCCTGCACAGGGGATACTTGGCAGTCGCACCAAGCCTATATTATGCAATATATTATAAGCCTTGGAGGAATCCATTCTTATCTCCAATAGAAGCGCATTGTTAGACTTGTACATATTACATTGCAATATATTCTGACAACATCAGAAGTAATTTATTCTCGTATAGCAAGCTTTACAATAAAAGAAATATTAATTTGATGACGATTATAAGAGCACCGATATCAGTAAATATTTCCTTTGTTCTTTGTTTCTGCAAAGGGCACTATATTGTTTTTTATTATTTTCTTCTTAAAAAGCAGCTGTGTAGGCCCGGAATCGAGTTCAGTACTTCTGATGCCAAATTAAGCTGTAAGTGAAGCGTTCTCCTTTCCTCTCTTTTTCTATGAGCTCGTGTTCTTACCAACTAAAACGAGAGGATTCAGGCTATTTCTCAATCTTTCGTTTCTTGACACGCCTATCTCCAGTCATCACGTGCACAGCGGGGTAGATGCCCACTTCTTGGGCATCTGCTACAAGCACACTTGCTGGGTATTTACTATTGTCGGTTAGTAGCCCGACATTCACTACTCTTTTCTACGTCATTCTTCGAAGAAACGTGGTATCTGTCACGCACTGGCAAGTAGTTTTCTGCAAGTTTTTTATGAAGCGGCTGACGACGATGAGGAGTTATGGCTGAAGTGGGTATGTGCCACAGCTTGTATGTGATTAGCAACAAACTTTCGTAATAGGTAGGAGCATTGGACGAACCACTGATAACGCGATCCGCATTGCGGGACGCCTGGATGTTCCTTCCCTGCTCTAAAACTGCTGCTAACACGATTCATTTCTCGACATCAAGCCTGCCTAAGGGAATTTTTGTGACGAAGTTTCAAGCACCGGTGTGGCTCTGTGGTGGAATACTGGGCTGGCGCGCACGGGACGCAGGTTTACATCTCGCTGTGTCCTTGACATTTTTATTTATTGAGCTTTTCTTTTTCTCCTATTTCGTGCAATAGTGGCTAAGGACATCGGCGGCGGGCAACAGTTCGCCGAACGCAACCGCTGTTGTGATCTCGTAACAGCTTTTGCTCTAAAGAGGCTCTAACCTCCATATTTAGAAACGCTACTTGACTTGAACTTGACTTAAAACCGCCTTCAATGCAGCGAGTTCGCAATGCGTCATCTGTGTGTTTGTGCTGCCTTGGCACCGCCTAAAAACAGAGCGTTCGAAACGCGTTTGCGCTGCATTGAAGTCGGTGGCAAGTCAAGATCAAATCAAGCAGCGTTTCTGAATCCGGGGGTAAAAGGCTGCTCTTCTACCTTTCGCTGTGGCTGTGCTACACGTTCCGCGCAGGCCAAGTGGTTTCTTACTGAGGTTACATATAGAAGGGGCCAATGATAAATGTTCTGTATTTTGTGTAAAAAGGTACATAACAGATATCGGAAGCAATCGATCCTAATTAACTGGCTGGGAAGTATCGACTCATAACTCAGCGCTCCCGTTCGCGGTGATCATGTGCGCATTTTTCACTGTCAGGCGTCCCGAAAAGTAATAAGTGCCCGGTTTTTTGAAATTACAAATTTCTGTTGCTTGTTTTTTCGTCTTGTTCAAGAATAATGTAGCATCACCGTCACTAAAAGAAGACAACGCAGCAATAGTGGGTGAAGAAAAGAACGCTGCATGGACAAAATTTATTTCTCTAGCAATACGCTTTCTGAAGAATATGTTCGTGAATGAACACGAGCATCGTTAGGAGTTAATTTGGCTATGATCAGTCATTATAATTGTGGTAGGTGAAAGAAAGAAAGGTTGGAGGTAGGGTTCAGAGGAATAGATTAAAGCGAATTATTACTTGATGTCCTGAGGTGCACGACTCAACGTGCAGCGCACCGCGCGCACGTTGGTCCAGTAAAACCAAGCCCGAAAAAATAATAACAAAAAAGGCTCTGGGAGGCCAACTGCCGCATTGGCTTCTCAACCACCAGCAATGTGTCACCTTTCGCAAGTGACGATTCCGCAATGCAGCCTGATTTCAAAATCAATATCGACCCGATTTTCAGAGAGACACTCACCGTTACGTTAGTTGCCGAAATTCTGCGAAATAAAAAATATTTAAAAAATAGCACAGCTTGCTCTATATCACGCTTTGCTCAGTTACTTGCAGCGCTGCTGGGCACAATGCAGGTCCTGGCTTGACTGGACTTACAAAATATGAACTACTTTTTTTCCACCACTTATTATACTTTACTATACTATGGTATACTACCACGGAAATCGGCACTCACCACGCTAGTCCAGTGTAAATATTCCAATGTAAAAAAAGGTGATAATCAGCGATTAGGGACAACACGTTTAACCTTCTCTCGTTGACTATCTGAGCTCAGTGTATCGTGGTGATTGAGCGTGTGCCAATTGATTTTGATAATGATTTTGTTCTTTTATCTGTGAAACACGGCAGACCTTTGTCATGAAGGCTCTGCTGTGAAAACGTCGCCTTTTAGTGAACCTTTTATTCAACTTTTAAATGAGAAAACGTCACGTTTTATGAGAGCGACCAAGTTTCTATAGGAACTGCAAGAGGACGATTGACATGGATTTAGCCACGTAGTAGGAATACCAGTTGGTAATATGAATCTAAAATTACCCGCTATGATGTACCCAACCAACCTGTGGTAGTTTTGGTACCTAAACCACTAGATACAATGCAGTATATTGTGGAAATGTTATGTAAAATATCAATGTTATTTTAGCTACTGTTATCTTCCATGGATGCAAATAAGGAGTTCGCACACAAAAGCAGGAGCCCCAAAATAAAATGCTGAAAGCAGTTAGAAGGCATCAGGCCTGTTACTAGTCAAGAGTTCGACGAAAGCTCGTCTGGTCAGGTATCATAATGAGGATGTAGATGCTGTCACTGACCAAGTCAAGGGGAAAAAAGGACACATAGAGACACGCTTCGGGATACATGTGGGTCCTTAGTTCGCACAAAGCGCGCAAGAGCTGTATCGTATGTTCAAGGCTATTGTTTTGGATTGACGACTTTTGCCTGCTTAGTGTTAATAAGAAACCTGTATTAGTTCCGAAACGTATCAGTGTTTTTTTTGTCACCTTGACTTGGTAAGTGACCGCATCTACATTGTCAGACCTGTTACTGTTATTTAATTTGTACCGAAATGAATTAGGCATTCGCGGAAGACCACTCGAAGTGGAGAGCCTTTTTCCTTGTTTTTCTTCAGTCACTAAATTGATCTTCCAAAACACACATACCCCACCCCCTTCTATCACACGCATATGTTATAATATGTTATATTACTTTAGAGAATATATTGGTTAGTTATTACAAAAAGCGTTCATGTATGTAGCGAGCGCATTCCGATTGAGTAGCAACATTTGATCCTTTCCTGAAAACTACACCACGAATTACTTTCGTACTAATAGTGCCGCTGAGGAAACACAACACAATGGTGTGAAAAAAAGTTCATAGTTGTCTTGCTTTTCCAACGATTACTTTCATAACGATAGCAGATAGTAGTAGCCAACAGGAGATGACCGGCTAGAAGGTTGCCTGATTGGGAGCTTGTGACCTCTGGCAGTCTAAGATAAAAACATATTAGTATTGATACAGTGTAAACACTTCCCACATGTATGAATGACGGAAAGGATAGCGCCCACTTCTCTGTACTAACTCACCCAAAATTGGCGTTCTCAGTAAAACAAATGGGCACTTGCGAATGCGAATAATAGGTAACTCCAAAATAGAGTACAGCAATCTACTTATATATACTCTATAAAAGTTTCAGCCTTAGCGCTAGTTATTATCTTTGTCAAGTTGGCCCAAAAGGGTGCATGAGAAGATTAAAATGTAGTTTACTGGAATGTAACCGATAAAGCTTGAAGTGATTTGTGTCGGTGAAACTTTTGCATATGGCTGCTTTTTGTGTAATAGGTTGCATTCTTTGAACAACGAGCAAATGTGACTGTGAAATCTTTTCGACCGACCCTTGCTATGCAGCAACTTCATGGTCTTAAGGGGAAAATAGGGGGATCCTTAGGCTTCTCCTTTAAGAGCTGGGCGCGATAGTGAAATCCGGCCCTAATGAACCGTTGAACCGCTAAGTTCATACTTATACTTATTATGCTTATTATGTTTTAATAAACACACACACACACACACACACACACACACACACACACACACACACACACACACACACGCACACACGCGCGCGCGCGCGCGCGTGACGCAATTATAGTAATGCAGTGACTGTGCAGTGTGACCACTTTCTTCTGCCGTAAAGAGTCTCACAATGCCTCACAGGTGGCAGCACATTACATAGCGTTGGCTGTTTGCTTGGTCAACGCAACGCCTCCTCTACACCTCTGAAAATGCATGGCATGTTTTCCGCTAGATGGACATAGTCGTCCATTTCTAGAGCTGTGTTAAACTTCCTGTGTTTTTTTTTTAGCGGCGATGGCTGCACTATCCCGGCCTTTTTCGACGCAGTTTGATGGCCTCCCAAATGCGTCTACAAATCGCGGAACGGGCTCGTATTCGTCATGACACCCGTCGAACGAGATGCGTTAAGGAGACTCGTTCAATTACATGACATTTATGCAGTCTTTAAGCAGCTGCAACTAACCTCTTGGCTTCGTGGTAGGACATCTGCTCGCCACGCGGACAGCCCAGGATCAATCATCACTGGGACGTAAAATTTTATTCTTTATTTTATTCGCCTTTCTCAATTCTTCGCTCATGGACGATCTTTCGCTCACAACCAATGGTGCCGACGCCAACAGTGGAATTTCTGCGATACGAGCTCTCTAACGCTATCGCGTTGAAGCGTTCAGTGACGGGTGTGGCTTCTGTAATGGGTGGCTCGCCTGAAACCACAAATTCGTTTTCGTAATGGCCTGTTCGACGGCCGATGGCAATGCATGCTTGTACCAGGCGATGTTACCGTGATATTACACGTTGCATTATGAAGCCTGTATACATGACGCGCGTGTTCGTAAAGTATGAATGTGATTTCGCTGTATTTTCCAGCAGAGTAAGTTTTGTGAACTGTTTTCCTAAACGAATGCGTGGCTGTGTTAGAATACCTGCTTGTGAGGCAAACGTCCCGGATACGGTCCTCACTAGGACCCTGAAATATTTACAATTTTTTATTTGCATATTTCTGGATATTTTGGTCACGCAAAAGATGATAATTTTTGTTCACAAGAAACGGTGCCGACGTTGACGCCGACGCCTACCCCGGCATTTCTGCTAAACAAGCTCTTTAACACTATCACGTTAAAAGCGCCAGGCCAGCACTGAACGCACACAACAGTCACAGCAAATTCTGGAAGCGTGGCTATTCGAGAGCCTATTAAAAATTATGCAGTTTCCATTAGCTCACAAAAGAATAAATCAGAGTAAAGGGGGTCGATCTCATGATTGGCTTTAGCATATCGGTGTTCAACTTGGCTGCTGCAAGGTTACAACGTCGGGGTGACTGGCTCGGTATCTTTTGTGTTTAAAAGAAGTGGGTAACGATTTAGAGTACTCGGTACTCTACTATGGGAGAGCACTGAGCCGTCCCTGGTAGCCACCAACGGCAACCCGTTGGTTGCCGTTGGTTTGGCAGTACAACCATTAGTCTGTTTCCCTGATGACTAGGTTCTGGCAACGCATCCGTTCATACGCAAATGCCGTTCTCATAAACGGCTGGCATATACAGGATTGCCACGTCGTCAACGTCTCTTGTTTTTTGAGTGCTCCAGCTGTGATTCAAGATCGGCTTGACGTCGCCGTTCTCTCCTCCGCATAGCAGTTGGTTTCGTTTCACGAAGCGCAGCCTCCTCTATAGATATTCGTACATTTTACGGTGAACCAAGGCAGTAACTTTCGGAACATGGCACAACTTTTTAAATGCGAAGCGTCTTATCGAACTTCTGTGACTTAGAGTGCATATATCTGGCCACCGGCGACTTCGTGCTCTCCTGGCAGTTTTGGTAATGGGATATATACCAAAATTGGTATGGCATAACATGACTGTATAGGACGAACTTAATGGATTGGTATATCCTGAAACTCGTGACATATACTTGTCATTAAGAAATGATTTGGATGCTATAGCTTAGTTGCTCTGGCGGCCGCTTCACCATGAACTAAAATTAGTGAGGCCTGAAAAACGTACATGACTAACGTATTGACAGGTCCTCACGTGTGAATTTACAATACGATACCATACCAGCGACAGCTTAAATGGCACATTAGTCATTGTACATGTGTAACAGGCACCACGCTTCTGAGCACGATGATAAATAATTGCATAGTGGGTAGTGATGTACTTCGCAAATATTATGGCCATTTACACATTGTGCGTGCCATGAAAGCATACTTGTTTTCACCGAGAGATTTTTCAATGGGCTCTGACAATGCCGCTCTTCCAGCTTTCCCGTTGACGTTTCTACCTGTTCCGCATAGTACTGGTGATTTTTAGTTCATGTTAATTGATAATCCCTGCATCAAAGGCATCATTTTGTCTCTGCAACATGCCCCATCTGTTTCCTATAAGGTGTCACAGCAGGAGGCCCTCATAGTTGCATCATAGTCAACGTTATTTCATCGGAAGTCGGGTTTTTTTTCATTTTTATTTTAAAATAGGATATAAGGAACGAAACTGAGTGACTACGAGAAAAGCTGAGGCCGAGCGACGACCGGAGGAACCAATCGAATGTCACCAGTCCGCATGCAAACGCTACTGACTAGACTGAATGACGACAGCATTATTCATGAAGGGACACAAGGGTGGGAGATGGCAGAGCACGCATCGTTGATACAAGATGCTGAAAGGCGGACGAGATTCTCCAGTCTACCTCCCTAGAAGCCATTTTCCTTTTTTTATACGCTGATCACTACGACGTGCAAAGTAAAGAAAAGTGACCAATTCATGTCTCTGTTTTCTTGATATCTTCATCTCGTGGCAAACGCTAATGTGCTGCTTCTGAAATCACATGGCGGCCAATAAATCTCCACCATGGTCCTTTTCAGCGGTCAGAGAACCCGGGTTTTTTGGGCTTCTTTCTTATCTCTTTCTCTTCTGCCCACTTCATGTTAGGTGGAACTTCCACCTCTGGTTTATGGCCTGCGTTAGCTACGGAAATTGCCATTTCACGCCCATTTGGCGCACTACAAGCTGAAAGGCTGCTTGTAAACTACGCATTACATTCCCAGCCATGCAGAGATGAAACTAAGCGCACTGCATAACAGTTCACTGTAGCTGTTCCCGCATACATTTGCTCTTCATAAGAAGCCTGAAGAAACGTTCTATGTTCCAACCACAAACCTATTGTTCTGTTGTCAAGTGTTATCGTGAAGTCTTACGGCTATTTACAGCCTCTGTCGGAAGTCTGCAAAATCGTTAACGTACTTCGTCATTCGTATGTATTCAGTCCTAGTCTTTTCTGCACTTTTTCTTCTTTGTGCTTGATGACGGTCGGTAACTCTGGAATAATTGGGCGCATTAGTTTGATCTGGCTTGATCGCCTTTCACCTTAAAAACTGGTGAAAGGTCTGTGTTAGAACAACGCTTTGGAGATGAAAAGAAAAAGACATTTTTAAGAGTGAACAAAATTGGGAAAACTACATTACCTGCTGCTTAAGCATCACCTTTGACAGTTGAACTCGATAACAAATCCGGTCTCTTGAGCGTACTTTAAACACTTAGTGTATGAAATCTTTTCAAACTTCCACACATCGCCTATGTCGGCTTAATGAAATAGGCGCAGTAACATGTGTGTTTTTTGTAGTGGGCGAACAGCTTTACTCTATGAAGTCACTTTGACAATCACATGTTGTGACGCTCTATAGCATTATAGGCTTGTAGCGTGCATTATTATTGCAATAATTCATGTTGTACTGTGAAGCATGTACACTAGACGCGGGTGTTCATGCAGCATGAAAGTTATTTTCACTGCGTTTTCAAGCAGAGGAAGTTGTTTTCACTGCATTCACAAGCATCCGCGTGGTTTTGTGACTGAAGGCAAACGATCCAGGTTCGATCCCCACCAAGACCCAGATTATTTATACTTTATTTGCCTCTCTCAAGTTTTTTATCACGCACAAGACGAAGATTTTTTGCTCACAACCAACGACGCCAACACCGACGCTGGAATTTATACGAAACGAGCTCATTAACGCGATTGCGTAAATAGGTTAGCTGCCTATATAACACAAAGACAGTAACCTTGCTGAAGCCCCGGCTCAAGTAATTATCAGCCTTTGTAGTATGGCTGCTTTTGGGACTAGGATACTCGTGGTCCGAATTGTCTTTGCTCAGGAAGCTGTGACAACAAACCGGTGCGCTGAAAAAGGCGAAATGAGCGGGAGTGGCTTTAGGCATGTCACTTCAAGCTGCGTCGATGCTATGGCCACATACGCGGCAAGGAAGTGCCTTAGCGCCAAATTTGCGTTGGGTTGACCGTATGCGCCGAGATCGATTCACTCGCAGCGAGGTTCAAAATGCTGCATTAAGGGGGCGAATAAACGCAGGCACGTGACTTTATTTCACATTTTCGGGAGCTTTTCTTCAGTCTTAGAAAAAAAAATATTTACGCAGCAAGTATGTCGACACAAACAATGCGATTGGTCATGTCGGAATGCCCTCTACAGCGTATTTAGGACCAAGAACAAATAGCCCTAAAGCGATAATAAATAAGTTTGCATAATTGATAATAGTCAGGAAACTAATTAGTTGTATTATAAAGGTACCCAGGCTAGTGCTACAGAACATTAAATCACATGTTGTTGGGTTTATGTAGCAGCAGTGGGTCATGTTTTTTCATGTATTTAATTCTAGTCCCGTGAAACAGGTCGCATTTATATTTACATGTAACGAAGGCAAGAACCAAGTATGCGCTACATCATGCAAATTTCTACTATTCATATTCGCGCGCATTTAAGCTGTCATCCCATAGGAAATGACAGTATTGAGACTTGATTCTAGCCTTTAATTTAAAAATTTGTTGCAATACATGTTGCACTGTATTGGCACGCTGAGTAAACTTCCAGGCGCTGTTTAAGTTCAGATGTTCAAATATTGTGAAAGGTAGGAGGAACATTTCAGGAAAGGCGTATCATCGAGGGTGCCGCTTTTATTCGTTAATATTCATTCCTTATATTCATTACGTGTAAAAGATGAACCAATTTATTGTTAACATTTAAATTATCGGGTTTATCTTTTCTTCTGATGAAAAAAATCACATTGAATTTTGTTTCCGGAAGTCCACTAGCGTGTGCTGCATTCTGCAAGGATTTGTCTATGTCCGATATGGTGCATTACGTGAGATACGCCTGTTCAATTGTTCTTCAACCAATGAAGACGAGTTAGGGCAACCATACAACTAAGAAAATGCCATCACATACTGAACGAAGGCAAGCTGTGCAGATACGTACGCAACAGAAGTGAACCAGAGAATTCGCACTTCACTGTGGCTGCACGCCTTAGCGTTTTCCATTACGAATCCATCCACACTGGCTAATCTTTTTGTTAGTTCTAGGAAGGCACAATACCCATAAAACGCCACCTCTGTATTGTCAACCGTAAATCCAAGAACAAACGGGAAAAGAACAGCCATAAGAAACACACAATGCGATTTTAATGTCAGAAACAAACACAAGAATAAGATTACTGTGTCTCGAGGTGCAGCGACACTGAGCTGTCCCGCCTTCTTTGTGGCACGACGGTCACCCCTCAAATTCTCCTTTCTCTCAACCTATTTTTTTTATCCTCGCTCTCTTTTTTCTGATCTCATTAGAACGTCGAGCTGTTGCTGAAGCGATACTTCTTTTGCAGGAATCTGGATAAAATAAGGTTCAGTGCTCAATTTTTCTCATGATTGATTTGCTTTGACATTGACATACTTGCCCGGAATTGTTACTACGTTGTTTCCCTTAAATTTAATATTTCTCTTCTATTATTATTTTTAGCCCTTTTCTTTTCTTTTCTCGCGAGCTCAGTCTTGGTTAACCTTCTAGCGTTTTTTTGTCCCTCATCTTCCCTTTGTTGTATCACGTTAAGCCGTTTAGAGCGACAGAGAGAGAAGGGATATAAAAAGGTAGAAACGTTAACAAGCCTAATTTTAGCCGAAACTATACCGTCAGCTCCCACATGTGTCCGAGCTAAGTGAGAAAGTTTATGAAGTCTATTTGATAAACGTTGTCAAGCTCGGCCTAATCAAGCATATCACTTCATTCAGCGCCTGTAATACTCTTGAGAGTAACAAGAAAGAAGCGAGTAACAGGTGGCCCATATTGATTAATGCATCAAGCGACGTGTGAAAACACTTCATGTGTGCTCCGTGCGTAGCTGCTGCTCTTTCTAGCTTTCCAAGTGGCTCGACTCGGCTAGTAGCTGCTATATCGTGCCTCTTACACGAGCGTAAACTACAGACGCTGAAAGGAGAGTGAAACTGGAACATAAGATAAAAGAAGCAGAATATTTGTTTTTCTTAGCTAACTTGAGTGTTTTGCTTAACTAGGCTGAGCCAACTAGCAGAGAAAATTCTGTGCAACATCGCGTAATAACTCTTCCAATTAAGCACCTAAAGTAAACAAAACGAACATACCTGAAGGTGATATTCCGCGAAAAATTAAGAATGCCGCACTTGGTAATCGAGTGGTGTCAAGATCCTTAAATAATTGAATATCGTCCGTAGCAAACCAAATTATTCTTTTGCGAGGATTCACTGAAATATGAGAATAAATTGTCGCATTTTTTACAAGTTAGGCCATGAGGGACACAGTGATTCTGCTAGCAACATGGCTTTACAACTTCCTTGACATGTGACAACGTTGGCAGCAAGCTGGGATAAATAATGAAATACAAGAAACCTTTTTATGATTAAAATTTTGCTAAAAGAAAGGAAGTTAAATTTAAAGGCTTGTTTTTTTTTGTTAGGCACAAGATTATAGGGAACAGGCGATGTTTTCAAATACATAGAATGTTATTAGAAGCCATCATAAGAGAGAGAAAAAAAAGGTGGACAAAAAATAACTTGCCCCTGTCTGAGACGGAACCCGCGACCTTCAAATAACGCGTCCGATGATCACCAGCTGAGCTACAGCGGTGGTCATCTACCCGTCTACTTTGTGTGGCGCTGACTGACCTTCTCACATTTAAATACACATACGCCATAAAGTGGACGGGGGTCTGTAGCTTAATCGGTCGCACGCACATGTATTTCCCCTGAATTTATTTATTTATTTATTTACTTATTTAAGTATTTATTCATTTTAATGCTTAACTATTTTATTCTTTCGCTTGCTTTAGTCTGGTGACATTTGTATATAGCCGGAGATTATCTTTGTCATAATACATGCCTCGAAAACAAACGACACCGCTTTAGCGGCTCTGACAAAAATAGTGAACTTTTCGGTGGGAGTTCTGCCCTTCTCCAATTGTGAAGCAAGTGCTCCTGGCCATCGCGCTCATTTATATTGCATACAAACGCTCAATATTAGGTTAGTTTTCGCAATGTGACTCCTCAAATATAGCAGCAGTTTTATCTAACACACGAAACTCTGACCAGGCACCACTAGAACAACAAAGGTCGTTACGAAAAACAGGCGAAATGTCACAATGAGGTATTGCTTACAAACAATTTTAGGCCACGTCTGATACGAAATGCGTTGCTCAGGTTTCGTAAAATAACAAGAGATTTCGATTGGCTGCAATCGAAAGAGGACATAGAAGGAAGGGTAAATGTACATCCCAATCAATGTCCTATACCATTATCTGTAGTGCTATAGTTCAATCGAAAGAGTGAAGTATCAGCTCTACTGTTCAACTAGAGCAGCTGCGTTGGACGTTTGTAAAGTTGGAATCGGTCAATAAGATATTTTGGTAGGCAGCCAAAAATAACGCCACATAGCAGCGAAGGCAGCTATCGATTACTTTTTTGCTTTGTTGAGTTTTCAGCATTTATTTTTGTTGAAGAGTTAGACTTCATGTGCTACATTAGGAAACTAGTGGTAAATTTGGCAACTGTAGTAGCGCAACTGATGTGAGAATAGAAGACAGTGCAAAGGTAATTCCTTGTACAAGGTCATTTTTTCCCCATGCTGTTTAAAATGGCTTTTTTTTACCACTTATTCTGTTGAGGAGCTGCTCATAATTTTTAGAGCTATTGGCTGAACAAAGAAATCCGTCTGAAAACACTTTGTTACCTTAAAGCATAAAAGTTTTAACGTTTCACATGAAAAGAAGTTGAACGCACTGTTATCTCTACACATTCAAAGCGATTTCTTTTCTGGAACACACACACAAAAATAAAATCACCGCTTAGGATGCCCTTTAAGGTAATCAAACAAATGTCCTCTCTCTGTATAACCCAAGACACATGAGTTGCATGGAACTCGTTAGGAAGCTATCGAACAAAATACAAAAGCAAATATAAGAGATAGCCTAAACCTTGGGCGAATAAAATACAATTCGCAGTTCTGATAAGCTGAAAGGCGTCACGTGGACATATGACGCTGAGCTGCGGAGAGCTTATGAAAGCTTGAAATCCGACGTGAAAAGCGGCTATGAGAGTACAAAAGCAGATTATAGGCGCGAAGACGCTCGGGATGGGCATGACTTCCGTTGCCCTTAAAATATGGCGTTTACCTGGCTCTGTGGGCATCACCTCTTGCATACATATTGTCTATATTCTTCGTTTTTGTTATGGCGGGACGAACTAAGGCTGGTACGCATTATTCAGGCATAAAAAAGAAACATTGCTATAAAAGGGGAAAAAGAAGAAAATACGTGAAGAAATACAAGAGGCATTCATGCGGCTTCTTTAAGAAGGTGTCATTCTTTTTCAGGAGCAGTTCTCGAGCTCTTACCGCCATGATTTTCCAACAGAAACTCCAGCTGCCATGGCACTGTGTCAAAAGGCACTAAGTGCCTTGCTTCACACGTGGCCCTAGCACCGTAAAAAGCTTTTCGCGGTACGCGTTTACAGCCCTCCGCAAAGTCACGTTTATTTTTTGTGCGAGGAACACACGCACACGCACACGCACACATACACGCACACGCTCACACACACACACACACACACGCACACACACACGCGCGCGCGCGCGCTACGGGTTCCAACATTCGTGTGCCTTTCATTCTGCCCTTTGTAGGATAGCACACAGGCATCGCTGAGGAAATCTTTGCCTAAAAGTGGTCTGCACTTCGCCGAGGTGAGTGGCTGTTACAACTATTATTACGGCCAGGGCACGCATACCACGCCTCCTATGAGACAAGTTTTGAACAAGAAAGTGGAAAAACCTCGCTTGATATGATTAAAAAGAAGCAATAACAACGAAGAGAAAAGAAAGAGGCTGTCTCTGGGCATCAAATACACATAAAACGGGAAGAGATCGTTCGGCGAAACAAAGGTGACGAAACTACGGATTTTGATGAATGAGCGCAATCTCGTGGGTGCGTGCCACTACAGCTCCAAGTGAATAACAAACAAAAATGAAGCTTAACCAGGAAAGAACTGGGATCGCAAAAAACAAAAAAAAACTTTTCAATAAAACAGAATTGGCCGAAAGTTTTTCGTTTTTTCGGAACGTATAATTTTTGTCCGAAAAAACAGGATTAGACGATTTTTGATGCAGTTGAAATTTTGTTGCGTAGGTTTCACCTTAGCGATTTCGCCTTCTTATTTATCGCCTTCGTGCTTGGCGGGATTTCAGTCTTAGCACAACGCCCTTACCTCCCACGTCCAGGGATTGTTTGCAATCTTGCTATCACTCAACATTGCTAAATTTTTCTTCAATTGATCGATGGTTGATATATGAAGTTTAACATCTCACAACCACCATATCACAACCACCATATCAGTTAGAGCTCCGGAAGTTTTGACTACCTGGGATTTTTTAACGTGCACTCAAATCTGAGCACACGAACCTACAGCATTTTCGCCTGTATCAAAAATGCAGCTGCCACAGTCGAAATTCAATCCACGACCTGCGGGTCAGCAGCCGAGTACCTTAGCCAATGGAATACCGCTGTAGGGTGAGTTTTTTACTTGACTCTGAAGATACGATTACGATTGGCAATTGTTCATGGCAGGTAAATAAAGATTTGTTTTTACTTATTTACTTGATTACTGCGTCGGCAAAAGCGTAAGTATTTTTATCTAACGGGCGCATCCTTGCAAAGCATGTTCAAGTTGAGTGTTTGACAATGAGATACGACAACAAAAATGCTAATTCAATAATATAGTATGTCTTTAGTATGACAGTGAATGGTTAAGTAGTTCTGGTTTCGGTATACGTTTACGTTACCCGGAGCGCCTGTCGAATAAAGTTTAAGAAACTGCTTTACTTGATCGAAACAGAAACTTACCTACTCTACAGAAAGGAAGACAATGAATATACGAAAAGGAATGAGCACATTCGCAAACTGCCTTCTTCCTGAGCATTTATTTTCCCTTACTAGAAATTGCTCGCGTGCACTTTTTCGCACTTTTTCGCAACTGAATGCGACTAAGGTCTCTACATGTACCATCTCTAGCTTCATTCCTTTGATCACCCAGTGTTCTTGAACAAATTTTTTTTCCTGAAAAAGCGAGAGAGTACACGCAGCAAATCTTTGCCCAATGAAGACTGACACGCCTCCAGGGAACTATTATTTTATTCAGCATCCGACGCCATGTGTCTCGGGCATCTCGTAGCCTGGCGCACCGAGCAATACTTTCCTGTTGCTTACGGTGACCGCGTTTCACGGGGAGGAAGAAACGGTGAAACAAGTTCTTCACATTCGTAGACTAGCGTTGTTCAAAAAAAATAAACAAGCAAAAACAGACGAAGAAGGGAGGCACTGTTGCAGAGCGAAGCGGGCCGTTCGAAAGCGAGGTAAACAAGGTATCTGGCTTAGGGAGCAGCTACATTTGGCTCTATTTTTTTTCGGTGATACAGATGTAGTAGCCGACAAAGACACAATGAAAGCAAACTTCAAGCTTAATGAAGGAGACTTTGCTTTAAAAATGCGTTAAGGAAACTTTTTAGATAAAGTGTGATGTTGGGGAATGGGCGAATGTGCCACACAGGTGATTGAAAAAAAAAGCAAAGTGCTGGTTCCCAGGTAAATGTAAACATAGAAGGGTACAGAAGAGCGCTATAGTTGGCAGGAATCAATGGTATATTATTCCCGCTGTTCTTAAAAACATAAGACTAGAATAAACAAACAAAGCACAATCGGTACTGAAAACGATGAAGAGGAATACAGATACGCAATTCCAAATAGCTATACCGCCAGGACTAACACATGGACGCAGCCGAGGACGTTCATGGCTGCGAGAAAGCTCAGAATTTTGGTGCAAAATGAATAAAAAGAAACAGCACCCATATCTCACCTACTGTGGAAATCTTTGTAATGTGAAACAGTCAACTAAGTGCTACGCCACACTGTTTGGCTATGAGGCAAATTTAGGCTCTCATGTCATGACTTGTTGTTCACTGTTGTACGATTGTAACGCATGAATACATATATATTATGGTATATGTTAAAATAATAAAACGCGGAACCCCATAAACCATTGTGTCCCAAACCTGATGTGGACGCGGCCTGCGATTTCTGCGGGTTCTTGATAGGGGTTTCTCCGAAATATCCTCACGAACAAATGAAGTTCATTTTTCTATGTGTGCGTATGTGTTGTGTATGCCTTGCATGTCATTTCATTTATTTTTGCTATACCATAATCAAGTCGAAAAACTTTTGGTAATAAATCGAGTACTAGGAAAGGTTGTTTTAAATAGGTACTGTTATTATTTCTATAGGTGAAATTCCCGCGGACTTTCAAACCGGGTTCAAAGAGAGCTATAGCGCAAAACTTGACAGCAGCTTTTTGTGTGAAGAATCAGAGGGGTTGACAATTGTAGCGCTAACTTTCAGTACTTTATAAGCGTTAAGAAATTATACCCCCCCCCCCCTTTAAGTAGTTGTGTTTTTCTATACATTTCAACAGTAACGTTTGATCACTTGTAAAGAGATAGAGAAAACAAATGATAAAGAAGGAAAGGCATGGAGGTTAACCAGTTCAGAAAAGCTATTTTTCTACCCTACACGTGGGGCCAGGGAAAGGGATATCGAAAGAGGGAGAGAAAAGAGTGGGAAGAGAGAGAAAGATAGCACAAAACAGCACACACAAACATAAAGTCGGTTACATGTCCATCGCGCTCTAAAATCAATTGATTTTACTAGTGTGCCCACCAACGCTAGAATTCATTGCTCAACTCAGACGTTCTTGTTAAATGTAATCGGATACATCTACGCATGCTTTGTTTTAAGATATAAACATTTTGTGACCAATCATTTCAAGACGAGAACATCTGCAGTGTATCCATGTTAACCCCCACGCTTACCTAAAACGCTGAACAAAAAAAAAAACTTGAGCCGGTTAAGTTTTCTTTAAAGCTGCTTCAACGTTCTTTTAAATTTTTACTTTGGGTATTATTCATAAAATATTACCTATATTATGCTCTCTTGTCACTTTTCTTGTCTTGCGACTATCAGCTGGCAGGAAATGCTATTTTAGGCAAGACGATAACCTGCTAGGGTCTTTTATGATGCAAACAGTAAAATTCGGGTAGATAGCAGTGAGAATCACGTTAATAAAACTAATCAGCGTTCTTTAGGTGTCAACCACAATGACACAATGTAGAACAGGCTTGTTTTCTTCTTTTTCTTTTGTTTTTCTGGGGAGCATCCGATACTTAGAAAAAGAGTAGCACGAGCTGGTGTCTGAATAACTGTTCTCAACGTTGCATAATTTCTGCCTTTATATTGTGTGTAATGCTGACAAAATACGACACACGAACACTGATACAAATTAAACTGCAAACATGGGTAAGGCTTTATTGTCCCTTTTTCTAGATAGGAACGTATGCAAGAATCATAAGCGAGCACTCACCATATCGCTGATATCAGCCTTGTTTTCACCAAGTGAGTGCATTCCTTGCTTTCTGCAACACACGAATAAAAAGAAACACACACATTACACTTGTTTTTATTAAATAGCTGCGATAGCGCAAAAAGTGACTCGTATTTTTGTACATTTAGCTTACTTGATGTTAAAACTAGTTCTCATTTTGTTCACGTGTTTGGGCGAAATGAATTGTTTGAATTTTTCTTCACCACCGATGTCGAAGTACCGCTTCATCCCTATGTTTGAAAAAAGGCTGGATACTATTCACTTAAACTTTTAATAATCTTTCATACACCCGTCCCATAGTCATGTCGTTCGCTGTTTTGGGAAGCCTGTTCAAAGTCACGCAGACAGAAGCTGGGGTACATGTGCGAACAATCTTCACCCCCATACCCCACAAGGTGACGCAAAACGTCCCGCTCACGTTGTTTAATCCAGACAAAGATTCATGCAAGTAAACCTAGCTTGACAGTTATTTAATATTCTGGACGGGATAAATACATTAGATTTGATAATATATGTCAAAAGAAATAAGATGTAGACATGAGTTCTCGAGAAAAAAACAGAGACACAGAATAATGAGGCAACGGATTCAGTAAGTAAAGGATAGTATGAAGCAAGATGGCACTGAAAAACATACAGAACACTTTAGAATATTGTTGGGGATGATATCTTACGTGATAAGATACATTTACTTTTGGAAACATATTCGCAGTGATTTATGGTTAGAATAATGATGAAGATATACCAACGTCATCTTTATTACGCTTATGTGATAAATGTATGCTGATACCTGTAGACACTAAAGCAGCAAGATGAAAATAAAAATCTGTATAAGGGATCTCCATGACTCAAGCCATAAATCACAGGGACGAGGTAAGAAAGCTACGCCAGCATTTCAATAAGCTGGGGTGAAAAAGCAGGCGTCTAAACTTCGAGATTGACAGGCTTCATCAGCAGGAAAAAGGAATACCTTCTTAGCAGTGTCAAATAATTTGCCTTGCGGATAAAGACAATTAATAGCCAGATACATGCACTCTCGCGACTAAAAATTCCCCCCCCCCCTCCTACAGCGCATACAAATCATTAGGACTACACATATTTATGCTGTCCTAATTTGAAGAGCAACCAGCGGTCTATTCGTTTCATTCGAAGGTTACTCAGCTCATTTCATTTTTTACGTGTAGCTGTGCCAATTATTTAGAAAAAAAGATGTCTTACAAGTGACTCAATTATATAAACACAGCTACTACATAAGAACACATCTAACACATAATTTGTTGAATCATTTCTACGATGCGCGGCTTTGAAGGTTTGCCATTTCGCATCTAAAGATAAGGTTTTATCATGGTATTTTGAAACTGGGGCGTTTATTGTATTTCAGTTAGTACACGCGTATATCTGATTCGTTTTGATGGTTTCACTTCCATCATAATCATCATCGCCATCATCATCATCATGATCAGTCTGACTACGCCCACTGGAGAGCAAAGGCTTTTCCTATGATCCACCAATCAACCCGATCTTGTGCACTCTGCTAACGCGTTATACCTGCAAACTTTTTAATCTCATCAGCCCCGACAAATTTTTGTCCCCCCCCCCCCCCGACAACAGATATCTAAATGAACTAAATATAACCCTTTCAGTCATGGCTAACACAATTGTATACACGAACTTCGCAGATGTGTCACACGCTGCATGCTTCTTCAAATAGCCTGATATTCGCTGTGCATATTCCTGCAGGCTTCCTGAGTGGATGAATACCAATCATTTAATTTTATTTTGCTGCAAATTTCTGCAGATGACGACTTTGCTGGAGACACTAGCATGTTCGACAATCGTTCGACGTGCCGCGTTCCGGGACCAACATGAAAAGTATTTTTTTCTGCGCTCGCTCTGAATACAACCAAAAAAGAAACTCTACATTCATTTCGGGTCAAATAGTTGATTCTTTTTATGCAATTACTGATCCTGACTGGTGGAAGAGTAGTAAGATAATTAGTTACACAGTAATAAACTTCAATACTGAAATCATACAAAACAACACATTTCTTCATTTTCTTTTTTGAATGTAATGCTGAGTGCCTTGGAATTATGGGATGCGAATTTGACGCGTTTTTTTTTTTACAGTCCACCTTAATTCGTGACTGAAAAGGCTCTACAATATTTGCCTGTAAAGTGTGCACCGCCACAGTAGTCAAACTATGGTGGAGAAAGCTACTTTCCTGCTGTAAATGTAAGCTTGTTTTCTAATCGCTTTGACATGTTTTCGTCAATAAACAGAGAACTGATACAAAGCACAGCACGCAGAAAATAGTGGCACCTACTCAGTAATTTTAAATTTCCAGAGTTGCAAAACATAGAATGGGCAAAAAATTATGGACCATTTCTCCGAAGGGAAACCTGATGGGATGCGAAGCAGCAGTTCTGCGCTGTTGCGAAGCGCGCCTCCGACGACGTTACGAAGGGCGCCACGAATCTCACCGCTGCAACCACTATTACGAAAGACGGCGACGCCAACACGGTCCCGAAGGCGCCACTGCGCCGATCTCCGCCGACACGGCCACCAGCCGTTTGGTAGCGTAGGTTTCTCAGCTCGCGACTGCTTCTGCGCAGAGCTGATAGACGAGCGGATGAGACGACGGTGAGTTAAAAAAATAGCAGCATATCCACGGAGTGAATGATGGAGAGTGGGGCGAAGCATTCGTCCGTCCATGCGTCCGTCTGTGTGACCGTCCATGCGTCTGTTTGTGCGCCCGTCCCTGCGTTCTTTCGTGCATCCGCACCTGCGTCCGTTCATGCGTCCATCCATGCATCTGTTTGTGTGTCCGTTCGTTCATCTATTCAACACTCCAAGTCCCACCATCTCGCATCTTTTTATCATATATTCCTCATATAGAAGCACCGCCATCCAGCGGACATTCCAAGAACTAAACGAGAGGTGGCACACGCACACTTTCTTAAGGCCTGCGCTTTGGGTCCACTTCCCACCTTTAACCACCTCGAGTTCATGGTATATTCTAGTTCACTGTATTCATGGCACTGCGACCAAACGCTCGCTAAACCTTTCGAAAACCAAGGAGGTTACGCCCAGCGAGTATCACGTAGCAACCTTTCCCTGTCAGATAGGGCTCAATTTACATGCCAATGGCTGCTAATGAGAAATGAGAGACAGGAGAATTCGGCTTTTACTTTCTTACGGCTTGCGCTTCGTATCTACTTCTCATTTTTAACCACCTTGAGTTCATTCATGGTATATACAAGTTCATTGTATTCATGGCACTGCGGCTCAACGCTCGCTAAACCTTTCTAAAGCTAAGGAGGTTACACCCAGCGAGTATAATGTAGCATCCCTTTCTTGTCCGATAGTGCTCAATGTACATGCCAATGGCTGCTAATGGAGATCGCAGCGTGCGCGTTGACTAAAAGCCGAATGCTCATGTCTCTCATTCCCCATTAGCAGCCATTGGCATGTACATTGAGCACTATTTTTTATTGTTAAACAACGCACAGAAGAAATCTCTCACTGGCACCACCTTGGAGGTCAAGTGTTATACCTATTTCGGGTATGTGCCACTGGTGGTTACATACGAGGGACGCCCAAGCCACGCCATAAGGAGCTTCGCTCCTAAAAGGTTTATGTACAGCATATATACAGAGGCGTTACAAATTCGGCACTGGGGCCGACAGCTTAGAGACCCGAAGAGCCGAACTCTCCTCTCTAACACATAGGTCTACTGCTAACACATAGCTCAACTGCTCGCGACGCGCCGCAGGGCTTCTTTTATATGCACCGGGTGGATTCTTTGAGCAACCAAATGTCCAACCAGAAGCGCCGCTGATCGTGAGGTGAGACTCCTGAACAATGGGTTCGCCGCTGGGCCGCGTCATTCTTTCTCATCGAATCTGGAGCCGCTGCGTTGCACGTGGCTGCACCCAAGGACGAGTGACGTCACCACGAATTGCGTCAGACTCGCCAGACAGGAAGGCGCCGGCTCGCTGGCTGACGTGACTCACTGCCCGTGTGCGCGGCAGAAAGGCGCCGTCGCGTGATGACGCCGTTGAGTTGTTCTTCGCGTCAGGTGGGCTCGCGTGCTGGCTTTGACACAGATTTCCGTTTTCCGAGGCATAGACGTTCGCTGCGAACTCGCAGGCATAACAGTGCCCGACGTTGACCCGGTTGAAACCAGCGTACGACGCGGTTGCTTGAAGAACGGTTTAAAGCAAAATTCATTTTACCGTTTACTCGAATAAAGATTTTTTTGAAACTCAAAAACGCGGGAGGAGGGTTGGGATTCATATAAGTTTTATCGCAGATAATAGAGCCGAAGAAGTGTTCCCACTCGTGCGGTCCTGCTCTGCGGGTGGTGGGGAGGGTGAAGCGAGAAAGAAGTGTGTAGCGGGTGGGTGGAGGAGTCGGCAGCTGCAGGCGCTGCGGCAATCGTGCAGCGGGTGAAGGAGAGAGTGACGTCAGTATAAATTTTCGAGGGAAGCGTGCGAGGGGAGCGTGACGTTGTCGTGCATCTGCGATTTGACCTACATGGCACCGCTTCAACACCGTAGGTGACGGGAACGCGTTGCAGCGCGTTCGTATGAACGTACGTATGGCGTTACACACGTGAGTCAAGGAGGTGCTTTGCATCTAAAAAATTGGGCTAATATGCTTTGCCAAGGTATTTCTGAAGTGTTCTGAGAAGCGAGCTGCTTGCACCTTGTTCAAAGTGGATGCACGTTTCCTTCAGGGTACTTCCAACGCTGTTCCTGTTAGCATCTATCGGTTGGAATAAACATAAGACCCTATGTGCCACTGCAAACAAGAACATTTTCAATACGTAATTAAGTCATCAGTCAGCCTTCGACTCATCCTCAAAGCATGCCACGTATGTTTTTTTTCACAACACTCTAACCAACTTAACTTTCACTTCTGAACCTAGAACATTTTTTTGTTATCTAACAGGGTGTATCACTTTCCTACGCTACCACACAACCCGATTTGGTTGAAATTAAGATTGTATTGATTTTCTAATTACGCATAATCATGACATCATCCCGTCTAGACAGTAATAAGAGGAAGACTTGAGAGAGAAAGCAGATATTGTAAATTGGGAGCCATAACTTGTAGTTTTGGTCATGCAATCTTGATAATTTACTTCAACTTCGCCCACTTACCCAAATTTTCAATGGCTTGAATGCCAAGTTATTTATCATTACTTTTTAAAATCATTTGTGAACTACATACATTTGGGTAAACCAGCGCTGGAGGGCTGAATGGTAGGCAGCTCGTTTGCAAAATTAAAGCACTTTCAATTTTTTCTCCCGTCATATTTGTGATTGTCTCTTGATTCCCCGTAAGCCGCAATGCCTGATCTCAAGCAAGATTCATGAGAATGGCACTCGCAATATTTTCACAGATATCCAATTCGAACTAGTTCCTTACAAGATTAATTCTGCTCGTGAGCGATGACATTGGCAAATCAGTGCCAGGTTGTTCAGTGAAGTAACCTGTTAGCACAAAGAATACTACCCAGGAGGTATTTTCTTGTTTCTTGGTGTTTAAGCTTTATTTGTGTTCATGTGTAGAGAGCGGAGAATTCGAGGAGGCTTCAAGTATGAGATTTATAAGATTTACGGCGGAAATATATTTCCTCCCTGCAAACCTCCATTAAAATATTCATAATTCATAATTTGAACAATAAACTCCATATTTTGTGCTGGATAACCTGTTTTTAATAAAGATGTTTTTTTTTATGGAGAACAACATTCCACCCAAAAGCTTGTCTGCAATTATTCACAAAAACAAATCAGTTATGTGCAATTAATGATTACATCGTAGGTTTTCTCGTAGTACCACGAGAAAAACCTCGCCAAATGAGGTAGCCCGAATTCTTTGCGTTTTCACCGTAAAGAAATACGTTGATCATACAAGAGACGTACAAGAAGTTTGCTTGTGCTAATTCACTGACTGGGGATCGAGGAAGAAGCTAAATTTTTCAGTGAGATGCATAAGAACACTCCGGTAATGAATGTGGTAAGCAAAGTCTAAAACTGTTGAATTTGTGAAGTGTTATCCACACTTTCAGCTGGGACACATTTACCATCTGTCACAGAACGAGCGCTAAAAATGGGCGCGCCTTCAAATTCTTGCGATAACGGGCGGGAGAAACGCCGCGAGGTCAAAAGAAAAAAAAGAAAACAAACACCCAAGGCTCCCCGGGCGCGCGCTCTCCCCGCGGAAGCGTGGCTTCGCCGACGAACCTCCTCACCCGACAGCGGCGGCCGGGCAAGCACTGGAAAGTTCCAGAAGGAAATAGGCGTGGTCATACCGAGTTGAGTCATCTGTCGGGAACGGCCCCCGTACAGTCTCGCGCCTCTCCCCAGCCTTCGCTGCGTATCGCGCCGACGAAGTGACGAGAACTTTCTGGAATGTGGCGCGGAAGGTATTTAATCGAGCGGCCGAGACGAGAGAGCAGGAGAAGACGAAAGTTAGCGCAGAGCGCGTAGGGATTCCGCCGTGTAGTCGGCGAAGGTTTTGTCCGTAGCGACAAAGCAGGAGAAGAAGAGGATTTCCACCCGAGGGGTGAAGGCTCGAGCTACAGGCAAGAGCGTGTGTTTACCGCTATCGAGCGAAGACGTGTGGCAACAGCTGCGTGTGTGAAGCCGACGTGTTTCGGCGAAGAAGTTTGAAGCTTGGAGAGTGGCCGATTGAAGACGCGAAGTTTCCTGGAAGAGAAACTTCGGCGAGGTTTCCTGGAAGAGAAACTTCAAGGGGCAGCGGAACGACAACAACGCTGGACTTTGAGTGAGTGATTCTCGGAAGAGTATCATTCAGACTTTTGTTCCAAGGACTTTGCACTGAATAGGTTTTCTATCTCTTTAGTCTTTAAGTGTCTTGGTTGTTCAATGCATGCGACTGCATTGTAGTGCGTATTGTTGTCTGTGTCCGTTGTTTCGAGTGTGGCTGAATGTACTGTGTAGTACGTTGTTTGATCGGTGACATATTGTACTCAACTATTGTGGAGTGTGCATAATTGTGTGTTGTTTTCGGTCTGCCATTATTGAGAATATAATTTTGTTTGTTTATCAACTCTCGGCTCTGACTTGTTCTTTGGGCCACAGCCGGCGTCCGCTGGCGCGCCAAAAAGGACCACTTCTAAATTGTCCACGCTTTCGTGGTGCGGTTCGGGGGGCCGATACTTCGGCTCTTGGAATTAGCCCGGCGATCGCCTCCTTAATAACGGGACATGTGTGACAATTAATCTGGCGTCCGCGACACAGGACCTTTTGGTGCACAGTGTGTTCAAAGTAGTGAGAAAAAGCCTCGAGTTGTTGATAGTGCTATCGAAACGATTTTGTGTGTTGTTCAGTGTTCTCGTTAACGAGTGCAGGAGAGTGTTCCGATAGACTGATTTAGGCAGATACTTTTTGCACGTGGCAAGTTTTTATCTGCGAGACACAATGGATCTCGAAAAATTAGTCGCTCTTGGCGAGAAGATGGGTCTTTCTGGCGCCGAACTACGGAAGTGGGTCACCCAGAAAGAAAAAGAAGAAAAAGAGAGAGCCAAGGAAGAAAAAGCAGCTGAGTTGGAACGAGAGAGGTTGGCAGCTGAGAGGGCCAAGGAAGAAAAAGCAGCTGAGTTGGAGAGAGAAAAGCTGGCCGCCGAAAGGGCGAGAGAAGAAAGAGAGGCAAAGGAGCGACAGCTGAAGGAAGAAAGAGAGCAACAATTGAAGTTGGAGCTGGAAAGAGAAAAGTTGGCAGCCGAAAGGGCGAGAGAAGAAAGAGAGGCAAGGGAGCGACAGCTGAAAGAAAAAAGAGAGCTGCAATTGAAGTTGGAGCTGGAGAAAGAAAGACTGGCAGCTGAGAGGGCGAAAGAAGAAAGAGAGGAAAGGGAACGGCAGCGGCAGCACGAGATGGAACTCGAGCGGCTCCGTTTGCAACAGCGAAGTGAAACTACCGTCCAAGCTAGAGTTGAAAGAAGCGAACGGGAGGACCACGGCTTCCGCTTGAACCCAAGCAAGCTGCTCGTAGCGTTTGATGAAAGGAAGGACGACCTTGACGCGTACCTTCACCGATTTGAGACGATTGCGAGGAGCCAGAATTGGCCGGAACACCAATGGGCAACTGCTTTGAGTACTTGCTTGAGTGGTGAAGCGCTCAGTGTGTACGGTAGGCTGACGCCGACCGATGCAGCCAACTATGCAAAGGTGAAAGCTTCTTTGCTGAAGCGATTTAGATTTACTGTGGAAGGATTCCGGGACAGATTTCGGACAGGAAAACCAGCTGATGGTGAGACGGCTACGCAGTATGCCGCCCGACTTTGCCATTATTTCGACAGATGGATTGAACTTTCAGGGACAGCGCAGGAGTACGATGAACTTAGAGAGCTCCTAATTAGAGAACAATTTCTTGCTAGTTGCCACCCAAGCCTGTCGCTGTACTTGAAAGAGAGGAAGGCTGAGTCACTTGAAGGAATGCTTGAATTGGCTGATCAATTCTTGGAAGCGCAAAGTGGAACTAATTTGGCCAAGGTCAAGAAGGATTGTCCCGATGATTCGAAGAAATTGGCTCCCGAAGAAAAGAAGCGTGCACCAGAGAGCATTCCGCGATGTTTTCTGTGCAACCGAGTGGGTCATCGCGCGAAAAACTGTCGAACGATCTTTACGAGCCCTACGGCAGTAAAATGTTTTAAGTCTGGTCAGACTGGGCACAAAGCAGACGCTTGTCGGAACGGAGTGAGTCAAACTCACCAGGTATTCTGTGTGCAAGCGGCACCGAAATCTGATAACAATGCCGTCACCGATGGATTCGTAGAGTTGAAGAATGGGGAGAAAATTCCTATTGTGGGTGCTGTAATGTCAAAACAGCCAACCGGTGTTACGAAAGGAATGCCAACGCTGCCTGGAAAAGTTGCAGGCAAAACGATTACGGTGTTAAGAGATACCGGCAGCTCCACTGTTATCGTGCGGAGACACTTGGTACGGGAAAGTGAGTTAACCGGCAAAACAAAACCGGTTTTCTTAATTGACCGTACAGTTCGGATGCTTCCCGAAGCAGAGATTGAGGTTGAAACGCCATATTCGGCGGGAAGGTTACGGCTCTAAGTATGACGACCCCCCTTTACGACCTTGTCATCGGAAACATCGACGGGGCGCGAGGACCGAATGATACGGAATGTTTGGGAGAAGACCTTAAGATAGAGCCCTCGCCAACCCAACGACCGCGAGATACAGTGGAGGAGCAACCCGTGACGGATCCCACTCGAGCCCAAGGTGAAGCCACGGTGCAAGGGACTATTAATGATAAGATGATCGTGTTGAACGAGTTCACGGGCCGGGCAGCTGGACGTACGTTGGCACGACCCCAACCGACCGACAGTGTAATGGTGACGGAGTTGGCCAGCCAAGCCCAAGGCCATGACATGAACGAGCTGGTAAATAAACAGATAGGACCCGTTGAATGTTATGACCCGTTAACGGTGTCGGAAGTGACAACGATGGCTGAGACGCCGCCTCAGATGTCGTCGTTGGAAAGGGCTCGCCAAAAGGGAACGTGGAAACACAAGAAGAGATCAAGCGAGCACCGCAAGAAAGGGCGCAAGCGCCGCCCAAAGTACACAGGATAAGTGCTGAAGTCGAATCAGAACGTGTTTGGCAGTGCTGAGTGCCATATGTTGTGTTAGTGTTGTGTTATCCTGTGTCCCAAGTGTCGAAGTATCTGTGCTGTGATGTGATGTATAGTGTTGTATAATTGTTGTAAAGGCAGAACTTTGTACGTTTGTATTGTTCGGAATGTGTGATGAAGTGTTGTAGTCATGTACCGGTGGCTATATTTCATGTGTTGTGGAATTGAACTACAATGTACGATTGTATTGAGCGATCTATTGCGAATGTGAAGTGTCAGGGGCGACGGTTTGTGTTACAGTCTTTCAGAGTGTGTGGTGACTGTTCGCGCTCGTTTGTGTGGTTTTGAATATTATGAGATAATATTCTTAAAGTGGGGGGCAGTGTCACAGAACGAGCGCTAAAAATGGGCGCGCCGCCAAATTCTTGCGATAACGGGCGGGAGAAACGCCGCGAGGTCAAAAAAAAAAAAAGAAGAAAACAAACATCCAAGGCTCCCCGGGCGCGCGCTCTCCCCGCGGAAGCGTGGCTTCGCCGACGAACCTCCTCACCCCACAGCGGCAGCCGGGCAAGCACTGGAAAGTTCCAGAAGGAAATAGGCGTGGTCATACCGAGTTGAGTCATCTGTCGGGAACGGCCCCCGTACAGTCTCGCGCCTCTCCCCAGCCTTCGCTGCGTATCGCGCCGACGAAATGACGAGAACTTTCTGGAATGTGGCGCGGAAGGTATTTAATCGAGCAGCCGAGACGAGAGAGCAGGAGAAGACGGAAGTTAGCGCCAGAGCGCGTAGGGATTCCGCCGTGTAGTCAGCGAAGGTTTTGTCCGTAGCGACAAAGCAGGAGAAGAAGAGGATTTCCACCTGAGGGGTGAAGGCTCAAGCTACAGGCAAGAGCGTGTGTTTACCGCTACCGAGCGAAGACGTGTGGCAACAGCTGCGTGTGTGAAGCCGACGTGTTTTCGGCGAAGAAGTTTGAAGCTTGGAGAGTGGCCGATTGAAGACGCGAGGTTTCCTGGAAGAGAAACTTCGGCGAGGTTTCCTGGAAGAGAAACTTCAAGGGGCAGCGGAACGACAACAACGCTGGACTTTGAGTGAGTGATTCTCGGAAGAGTATCATTCAGACTTTTGTTCCAAGGACTTTGGACTGAATAGGTCTTCTATCTCTTTAGTCTTTAAGTGTCTTGGTTGTTCAATGCATGCGACTGCATTGTAGTGCGTATTGTTGTCTGTGTCCGTTGTTTCGAGTGTGGCTGATTGTACTGTGTAGTACGTTGTTTTTTCGGTGACATATTGTACTCAACTATTGTGGAGTGTGCATAATTGTGTGTTGTTTTCGGTCTGCCATTATTGAGAATAAAATTTTGTTTGTTTATCAACTCTCGGCTCTGACTTGTTCTTTGGGCCACAGCCGGCGTCCGCTGGCGCGCCAAAAAGGACCACTTCTAAATTGTCCACGCTTTCGTGGTGCGGTTCGGGGGGCCGATACTTCGGCTCTTGGAATTAGCCCGGCGGTCGCCTCCCTAATTAACGGGACCTGTGTGACACCATCCACAAATTGAAAAAAAAAACCGCTAATGACCATTCCCTTGACTAAAATATGCGTAGATAGCCTTTTTATGGTGTTTTCTCTACAGACAAATACTACTCTCTGATTAATTCTTGGTTTGTGTTCTTTTGTGCCTGTCATTGTCCCATAAGTACACTTCATACGCACGCTTCTAGATTGACACGTTTCAACTACCGTACCATACTATAAAGTGCCACATAGTTGTTGTTTCTACGAACAGCTCCTCAATAAGACGAAATACTTTTGTGTCTGAAGTGAAGGTTGTCTTGAACGAAAAGCCGGTGTTAACTCAGAACTGCCAAACCTAGAACAAAATGAGTACGTAACCTACTTACTCACTTTGTGAAATCGCCGAACCGAAGCGATAAAGAAAAAAAAGATAAATATAAGAACCCCCTGGTGCCGCAAATGACCTATAAAGCAATTGCGAAATAGTGCCTGTAACTGTGAGAGCATTAAAACAGTGTCGCTCGTATGATTAATAAAAACTAACCTATCTGAAATGTCAAAATATACCATATACACAAGCTTTTAAAGAACAGGAGCTCTAGAACTCTAGAACTTGAAGTTCAAGCATTGTGTTTGATTACAAGGAGTACATAACAGAGACTGACAATTAAATGAACGCTGACAGGAAGTGTCGGTATATCGCATCTGTGCAGCATCCTCATGCATTCTGAAGATTGGCGAACCGACACGCCGTGGGATTTTCTATATAATCGAAAATCCACATGACCAGCAGTGCTTGCAGTCATCTCGTGGCAGCACTCAGCCATTTTCTGTTGAGTGAGAAGGCATAGGCATCAGAGCAGCCAGCCATCACGTTTGAGTTTCACACCAACAGACACAAAACATCGTTGCAGAGACCTAATAACCCTCGCTGGCAGAGCAGTTAAACTACCACGGCGCGTGCTCTTCGCGTGGGCTCAGGCAATCACCGACGCGGCTAACCGTATCAAAAGTTTCTCGCCAAGCAAGCTGTAGATTCGCGCTTAGGCAAATATGCAACCCACACTGACACAGCCGATGTGAGCCATATAGGCAGTCAGATTGAGAAGGCAGTCATCTCCGTTTTATGGTATAACAGCCTGGAGTTAGGCAGAGGCTTAAGTTTTGCGGTATCAGGAATACACGTAAACACGGAAACCATTTGTTACATTTTGTTTCGTCTCTCCGATTCTCCCCAGAAATGTGAAACAAGTCTTGTATATTTTACTCAGGAGGCAAGATGAGGCAAGAAGTCACAATGTTCTTTGCGGGTGGGTCATCCGATTGAACCAAGTGAAGCGTCCGTTTGCGTGAATTATGCTAAGCAGTTGAGTATTTAGTAAAATAATGCAAATAAAAAGCATATCTGCAGTTGCTGCATTCATTTTTGGGCACCTTTGCACATTTTTACGGGTTTTCAATTACAACATGTGTCTGTTGTCCTGCCTCGAAGTATAATGCACATTATTTTGGAGCAGAAGGCAATATGACGAACTGATGACTTTTTATATCTTCTAAAGCTTGTCTACAGATACAACTGAATGAAATGTTTAGTTAAGCAACGAGTACCTAATGACTACGTAAGTACTAGTTGCTAAAGGCATGGAATTTATACACTGGCAGTTTAGCGAATGTTCAGTTCCGAGAGACGAGAAAACAATAGCAGCATGTGTCCGCTTTTCACACTCAGTATTTGTGAAGTTGAGGGTTTGTGCAGTGTTGTATTCTTCGATATGGTAGCCACTGTTGTTGCGCAGTTGGCGGACGGTAACAAAAAACTCAACAGCAGTAAGACCAGTAGGTTGTCAGTGTCTGTGTTCTGAAGTGTTTGTTGAAAAAGTGGGTGGCAAGGCACACTGGGTGTTTCCACCAGGTGCCTCGTGTTTAGCCTGGTGATGGCATAAGTGCCACAATAGGTGCAAAAAGCACGATTTTCGGAAAACAACACGCCAAAACAAGCGAGAGACAGAAAGGAAGGCTTTTGGGTATGTTCATGACATTACCTGCAATGAGAACTTGTCAGTAACAAGCGGTCACACTTCATCCAGAAGACAGAAGTTGCTCTTTTTTAGCTCGGCGATCATTCATTATCTGCATTCTATGCTGCTAAGTGACAACACAAGAAAATATTACAACAGCGCAACCGCGGGCACTCAGTAAATCAGTTAGAATATTATAGATGTGAGGCATCTTAGGAGCGAGCTTGGTCAGATGGCGTCCGCGCTCCGCTGCGCATGCGCGTACCCTTCCCCTCTCCGTCATCGCCAATGCTCCCCCTCTCTCACCTCACAACGCCCACACCGGCAACATCTGGTAGCCTACGCTCGCTCCCCTATCTCTATCCTCTAGGCATCCCTTCCCGTGGCGTTTACGCCACCATTGCGCAGTCCCTCTCCCTGCCTCCTTTGTTTCACTCCGCCTTCTCTCGCCTCTCAACACCGACGCAGATGAGTCTGCTAGCGAGTTTCGGTGTTTAGAAAAAAATTGGAAGCATATCCACGGAGTGAATGATGGGGAGTAGGGCGAAGCATTTGTCTGTCCATTCGTTCTTGCTTCCGTCCGTTCCTGCGTACGTCTGTGTAACCGTCCATGCGTCCATCCACCCGTCCGTGCATGCGTCTGTTCGTGCGTCCGTCCCTGCGTTCGTCCATGCAGCCGCCCCTGCATCCGTTCATGCGTCCATCCATGCATCTGTCTATGTGTCTATTCGTTCATCTATTCAGCACTCGAAGTACCACCATCTCGCATCTTTTCATCATATATTCTCCATATAGAAACACCGCCATCCAGCGGACATTTCAAGGACTAAACGGGAGGTGGCACATGCACACTTTCTTACGGCTTGCGCTTCGGGTCCACTTCCCACCTTTAACCACCTCGAGTTCATGGTATATACTAGTTCACTGTATTCATGGCACTGCGGCCGAACGCTCGCTAAACCTTTCGAAAACCAAGGAGGTTACGCCCAGCGAGTATCACGTAGCAAACTTTTTCAGTCAGATAGTGCTCAATGTACATGCCAACGGCTGCTAATCGGAAATGAGAGGCGGGGAATTCGGCTTTTACTTTCTTACGGCATGCGCTTCGTATCTACTTCCCACCTTTAACCACCTCGAGTTCATGGTATATACTAGTTCACTGTATTCATGACTATGCGGCCCAATGCTCGCTAAACCTTTCTAAAACCAAGGAGGTTACACCCAGCGAGTATAACGTAGCAGCCTTTTCTTCTCAGATCGTGCTCAATGTACATGCCAATAGCTGCTAATGGGGATCCCAGCGTGCGCGTTACCTAAAGGCCGAATGCTCCTGTCTCTCATTCCCCCTTAGCAGCCATTAACATGTGCACTGATCACTATCTTTTATTGTTCAACAACGCACAAAAGAAATCTCTCACCGGAACCACCTTGGAGATCAAAATCGTGAGGACCACTTTTTCGGGTATGTGCCACTAAGCATAAAGCCGTCCCGTGGGCTTCACCCGTGGTGACTCGCCATTTTACAATTGACTGCTCGCGCTGCACAATCGTTCACTGACCCCCCCCCCCCCCCCCCGCATGTATCAGCACGGAATTTTGACCTCCAAGAGAGTGCCGGTGGGAGATTTCTCCTTTCCGTTGTTCAACCACAAAAATTCATAGCGTGCGCGTTAGTTAAAAGCGGGCTGTGGGTCGTTGTGTCCAATCGGGGTCTTCTGTCTCTCACTGCCCTTTAGCAGTGATTGGCATGTCCCCCGGTTTCTCTCCTGCGCTACGCCGCGATGAGCGTCAGCGTCAACGCCGGATCCAGTGTAAGCGTTAGCACCCGCTACTTGGAATCTACACATGGGTCCCTTTAGCGAGAGATGGTCTAATTTATTCTAACTCAGTGATTCTAAAGAAGCATCGGCTCAGCTTCTCAGCCTACATAAAGAAGAAACTAAAATGACAAGAACTGTGTTACATGAACTGTTGGGACGAGAATCCTTTAGGAAGCTTTTAGGCATAGGTAACAAAAGAACACAAAAAATGTGTGTCGCAAGGAAACATGACCTGGTTGTGTTCGACCCACGGTATGCTGAAAATATTTACGTTCCGTACATTTAAAAATTATTGGGTAAGATTTGATTTTACGCTCGTAACGAGCACATAAATTCCGAATGTTTAAGCAATTGGTGACGTACTAAAGGTGTGCCGAGAAAAACTATGTAGTTGGGGAAAATTATAATCCAGCAGATGCAAGTTTCGTATAATTTTTTTTTTGTTAGATCGAGAATATAAATAGATAAACTAATAAGAAGAGTAGCGCTCACTGAACGTGTGTGATAGATCTTGAAAATGTTGAAAATGAAAACCTTAACGAGATCCCACAGCCCGAAAATTATTATTTATAGAATGAGTCACTGCAGGCTAGTACCACTAACTGCGGTCGTTCTCAAAGAGATCCATGCCACAGGCTCTCGCTAAGGACTCAGTGTACTTATATTTGCACAGCATAAAGAACAAGTCAGTAATGATTACGCAAATGGTACGAACAATTTTGTTACCATCTAACTATGTGAGAGCAATCGCGAGTTATCTCATAGCATTACATTTTTTATATGTTCCGTCACAGCAGACTATATATTTGGTTCTTTAAATTGACACACCTTGTACTTTTGCGATTTTGTAGGTGGTGACTTTGCCAGTGATGATGTCCTCACAACAATGCCTACACACGGGCATCAAATGAAATAGTCTGCGGATATTTCTACAGAGATGCACAAGAACGTGACATCACCAGCAATAGCAATTGTCCAATAGACTATTAGGTAACACGATGTGAACTCTAGTCTAGTGTAGAACAGCTGAGATGACAGATAAAATAAGCGATTGATCATTTGAGCAGACGAACGTTATTTTCTCGAACTATAAAGATTAGGCAGGCAGTCTCCTTTCATTTCGTCCACCTGTCATCGCAAGCTTAACCAACGCTAGTCACCCTCTCTCTACGTTGCTGAAAAAAACAATATAAGAAACCTGCTAAGAGAAGTAAAGATTATGTAGGAAAAAACAAACGGAGGTATAAATGACGTGGGTAGCCACGTCTCAAAGAGATGCAATTCTGCACTCACAGATATAGTACCTTGTATAGGAACTAAGCACATATTTCTGTCACGCAAGTATGCGTGTACGTGTACCATACTTATACGAAACATATTAGAAGGATAATTGGCTACACCAGATGGTGCACGAGATGTCGCCACTCAGCTTTAATTGATTGGCACGCTGTTTCGGCTAGTGCACCATGGTGGGCGGTGCACTAGAAAAATATTACAGCAATATAACCATGAAAGGGAGTAAACACCGCAATAAATATTGCGATAGAGTTCGGCGGAAACCCGCATGGTCGCGAAAGGGTTAAGAAAGGGAAAGAAGGCAACCACCCGTTCGTAACACGAAGCCACGAAATCAGTACAAAATCCAGCGCAGATTACCACGTGGCTTCTTGCTACATACGGGTGGTTGTCTTATTTCCCTTTCACAAAGCGACAAAGGTAGGCTGCCAGGTGGTTGTCGGTGTGGGGTAAAGGAAAGAGAGGTTAAGCGCTGTGTGAAGCGGAAAGAATATAACAATGCGCGCCAGTTCAAGGACACAAATAGTACTGGGCCGTTGGTGGAATCCCCAACGGCCACCGAATCTGCCCCAGTCAGTCTCAGGAAGAGAAAAATCAGCAGGAGCTGGGATAAGGAAATTGGCCGCAGCGTACTCGTCGCGGGGAGGGCTTTCATTTTTATCTCACCAAGCTGGATCTCCAATCGCCGTCTAAGAGATGCTTCCCCTATTCCCTTAATGTAGAACGTGGTGCCATTTGGGCCTGCGTGATCATGCGTCTTGTTTAAGTCCTTGACGAGAATACGAGCGGAAGAAGCGCGATTTTGGCCGATCACAGCACGAGCCTTTTTCTTCAGTCAGTCGCCATCACAGACGCGTGGTAGTATTTGCTTCGCAGTCTAGCAGCATCTCATCAACCGCTTTTTATTTATTTGATGGGACCATTGCAGGATAATCAACGAGGTGTGCACAGTTGCACAGCTGTGCAACGAATTTGCAACTCACTTACCTACAACGTAAAACGTAGCAGTAAGAACAATAAAAAAATGACATCTGCTAAATAGTCTGTCGAAAATTGAAGCGTGGTTAGTGGATCAAACAATGTGCAGTCCTAAAGTAGTAGATATAGAGTTTACAATTTTTTATGTTGTCCTTCAAGATAACTTTGTAACTTCAAGTTTATTGAGCCAGAAGCCACTATCATATGATTCAAGCTTTAGTTTTTGATATGCTCCTGTTTTTTTTTCCACTAGGGAAACGAAAGTTTCATTACTCACCGTGGCTATTCATAAACGTTTCTTCGCCACTCTTACCGAAAACGCCCTGCACTTTCTGCGTATCCCATACGCTCCGCCGCTCTGGTCTACATAGTTAAGGTACTCGGTTGCTCACCTGCAGGTCACGGGATCGAACCCCGGCTGTGGCGGCTGCATTTTCCATGTAGGCGAAAATACTGTAGGCTGTGTGCTCATATTTGGGAGCTCGTTAAAGAACCCCAGGTGGTCGAATTTTCCGGAGCCCTCCACTACAGCGTCTCTCATAATCATATTTTGGTTTCGGGACGTTAAATTCCACATATCTATTCACCTGTCATTAACCGTACATCGACCAACACTAATAATAATTTTCAGTAACATTATTTGAGGTAGAAATATAAACAAGCTTCACATTTCTACCACCCTTTTAGCCACTTCTCGAGTACACTCAAGTATAACTGCACAGCATTTGAAAGACAGTGTATGTCAGCAGGCATGTAAAAAAATTCCGCCATATCCACGAAGTGAATGATGATGAGTGGGCGAAGCTCCGGAGGTAAACCTGGTAAACCATGAATCCTCTGTACATTTTGCCCACTCGATTTTATTACATCGCTCCCCCTAGCGTACGTCGCCGCACTAAATCAAACGATTGCCTTCAACCAATGACACGCACCATATGTGACATCATTCCTATTTTATAAGATCTCGCGTCTTTCATCAACTACAAGTACCGCTTTCTAGTTTATAACATCTTGCATCTTTTCATCATCAGCTACAAGTACCACCATCTAGTAAACACTACAAGAACTAAACGAGAGGTGGCTACATACAGGAGACGGTACCGCCATCTAGTGAACACTGCAAGAACTAAACTAGAGGTGGCTACATACAGGGGACGGTACCGCCATCTAGTGAACACTGCAAGAACTAAACTAGAGGTGGCTACATACAGGCTACAGGGGACGCACAGCCCACGCCCTAAGGAGCTTCGCACCTAAAAGAAAACAATGTCCTCTGCATAAACATCCGTATACATCCCTGATAGAAGGGGAATGTTAAATAATGGTTGCGAAAAATGTTAAATAATCGTAGAGAAAGTACTGGTGGCGTGCGAGCATTTTACAGCGAAAGCTGGTATAAGATTACAACACAGTTCACGTGCGCGCCGTAGTTGTCCGCTGCCACCGCCGCCGCCGCCGCCACGGTGTCCGTCACCCCTATCGCACAACGTAAAACAAAACTCAGTAAAAACACAAATGACAAACAGGGATTCAAGTCCGCGTCCCATGCGTCGTGCTAGCCCCAGTATTCTACCACTGAGCGACGTGCAAGCGACGAAACGTTATACAGTATCCAGCCCCAGTATTCGACCACTGAGCGACGAAACGTTATACAGCCAGTGTAGAACGTTACACGAAACGTCATACAGCCAGTGTAGAATGCGGGCACCTAATCTCGTACAAATAAAAATACAGGCGTCGACATGGTGATCGTCTTCTTGATGTTCTTGTTCATCATGATGTTGTTGTTCACGTTTTGTTCTTCTTGTTGTTATGAACGTTACAGGATTGCTTGCGAGTTGTTCAACCTACAAAAGGCCTTTTTTCTTGCGTGAGAGGTGAGTGGGCGTGTGAGTAACGAAAGAATGACAGTAGCAAGCTTCCACTGTTTACGTAATTTTTTCTGTTACTCTCTGAACACACATCATGTCTTGTACCCCGACGATTTTACCATCTGAAAGTATAAAATACATTCGTATTGAAGTTTTGATTAATCTCTCATACTTCCCGAAGTATCACAAGTGGTTTAAACGTGATAATGCTTTTTCACAGCTCTGTTATCTTTACTTTCCCTACTTCTGCTTCTTGAGGTGAATAAGAGGTAACCTCAGTTAGTAATAAGGCTGCGACTCGGGTGTGTTTGTAAAACATTATAAGAAAAGTGCAACGCACAATAATCTTGGACGAATGGAGGTTACACAACACAGTTGACGATTTTTGAAATTGGCATTCATTGGAATATACACATGATTTAAATGCACAACTTACACACAATGAACATGAGCCGACTTGCGTGGAGTAAATAAATTTGTTCACATTGTTTCCTTCCTCACCATCTTCTAAGCGCATGTTCATTACGTATATCAAATGTTTAATTTGTGTGTCCTATTAAATTGCTGTTTCAGAGTAATTGCTGCTGTTGATGGCACCATTTTTGTCCCGTACTTTTGCACGCCGTATTTTTCTATTAATGTAGTTGCCAGCTACATTTCGTTATAGTAAAAGTGCCTGTGAAAAATGTTTTGGGAGTTTTTATGAAGCTAGATGATGATTCTGGGCCGGTCATCGTTTCCACTTTACATGGAGTAGAGACAAGTAAGGTATTTAGCTGCCGAGATGCTTTTGTGACATTTTCTTTATTGACAAGTCAACTCGCCATCTTTTTTATTGTTTCCAGGGAGCTCTTCTCCCTCACCTCGTGAGTTTTTCTTTCCAGTTTATTCTTTGCCTTGTGTCAAAATTACAACCTTCTAGAGATAATATTAAACATTTTCTTGTACTTCTTTTTCAAGTTGTTCTGCTTCTGCGTTGCCGCAAATGCCTAGTCGTGATTTTTTACCCATGTATCCTGTTACCGTTGATGCCGTTGGAGTGCAAAATTTAATTCACAAGCTTAAGTTATCCTCTTCTTGTGGCGTAGATGAAATCAACTCAATGTTTCTAAAAAACACTGCATTGTATTCATCAATTTACTTGTCCTTAATCTTTTCGCAATCTATTCAGACCTCCACTTTGCCGCTTGACTGGAAGGTGGGGAAGGTGGTCCCTCTGCACAATACTGGTAACACACAGTCTCCTCTCAATTACAGACCAATTTCCCTAACCAGTGTTCCTTGTAAAATGTTAGAACATATAATTTACTCCAACCTTGTCTCATTCCTAGAATCAAATTCTTTTTTTACTCCCTACCAGCACGGATTCCGAAAAAGTTACTCATGTGAAACCCAACTTCTTTATTTTACTAATGACATAGGATCGGCTTTAGATCGCGGCTCACTTGTGCATTGCATTTTTCTTGACTTTCAAAAAGCTTTCGATAAAGTACCTCACCAATTACTCCTCCTGAAAATTAGTGCCTTAAACATTGACCCGAACATTCTTAAATGGATTGAATGCTTCCTGACTAATCGCACTCAGTTTGTAACAACTAATGGCTATAACTCACCTCTTTCTAAAGTAACATCCGGCGTACCCCAAGGTTCCGTATTAGGCCCTTTACTCTTTCTTATATATATTAATGATCTCCCAGACAGCATTAACTCCGCTATAAGGTTATTTGCAGATGATTGTGTAATTTACCGCGAAATAAACAATGAATATGATAACCAATTTCTACAGTCAGACCTTGACACTGTCTCAACCTGGTGCAATAAATGGCTTATGACTCTCAACTCTAACAAATCTAAATGCATGTCAATAACCCGGCGATCTATTTCTCCCCCCTGTACCTACAGAATTAACGCCGTTCCCCTCCAGCATGTCTCTTCATATAAGTACCTCGGCGTTTACATTACCAACAATCTATCTTGGCACACGCATGTTACCTACATCTGTAATAACGCTAACCGAACGCTAGGATACTTACGCCGCAACTTTTCTCGCGCTCCGCTGTCCCTCAAAATTCTATTATACCGATCACTAATTCGCCCAAAGCTTGAGTACGCGTCCGCTATATGGGATCCCGTGCAGCAAAATTTAATTAACGCGTTAGAATCTGTTCAGAACCGCTCAGTTCGGTTCATTTGTTCTAATTATTCCCGTACTGCTAGCATATCAGAAATGAAATCTAACCTTGACCTACCCAATTTAACTGTCCGGAGGAAACTGGCGCGACTGCATTTTTTTCATAAGATATTTTTTCACAATCCATCAATGAAGCGAGACCTCATTTCACAACCGTCATACCACTCATCGCGCATTGATCATCAGCATAAGGTTGCCATTCCGTTTTGCCGCACCAAATTCTTTTCAGCAGCCTTCTTACCGAAAACAGCCGCCGATTGGAACCACCTTCCCTCTTCCGTTGTATCAATAACAGACCCTTTGTTATTCAAGACTGCAATTTCTCAGCAATGCTTGTAACTATACGCAGTTTCCATTATCTATCTTTGTCTTGTATGTGCTTGAATTCTTATACATTTTTAGTTGACTTATGTTGCCTTCCTGATTTGCACATCTGATACTTGTTTCTTTATTTTGTCTTTTTTTCTTGTGTGTTATATATGTTGTACCCACCCCCTCTGTAATGCCCTACGGGCCCTGAGGGTATTCTAATAAATAAATAAATAAATAAACATAACAAAGCCGGCAGATCAAAACACATTTCGCGATAAAAGCTGAATAAACAGAGGAAAATTGCCTCAGGCTTCCTTGCCATTGTTGCGATAGGTATACCTATTTGTGTAAAAAAGGTGCATTAAAAAAGAAAAGCCAAAATTGCTATCCCGCAACTGGAAAAACACCGTAATTATTGACTAGAAGCAAGAATAAAAATCTCTCTGCTACCCCTTGCAGAGCGGTAAATCTCAAAATATTTTGTGCAAAGGGTTACGTCGTTGCACTATGGGAGCACAAACCACGACTTCATCTGGGAGAAAAAAAAAACGCAAGAAAAAAAAGAAGCGTGAACACTGATACATAGGCTGTGCTCTCATTTCAAAAGCATCTAATCAGCTCTTGTTAGAAGCAGGCGTATTTTGACGACCGCCGATATACAATGGGACGTCTGTGGACACAAACTTCTGAGCAGATAGAAAGAGAAAATTTTGTACAGGCATCAATTCTCTATATCAATATCTGTAAAAGTTAGTTCATGACGCTTTTGGGATGTCGTCGACAACACCATCATTACACTGATTACCAACTTGGTTTTATTGCCTTATTCACAAGAAAACGTAGTGAAATAAGAAAGTGTCCGACATAAAGTGTAGAAGGACCACAGCGGGTGCCTATTATGTCTGCCTTGGCGTTATTGCTTAGATGTCACTTGTAATGTCATCACCATAAAAACAGTCTTTAGGTCAACAGAATTTACAGCCTGGACAACCCAATTCATGAACTGACAAATGGTTCACATAAATCCACATAAAGTGACCGTTTGTTATTCTGAGACAGCTGTTATAACGTGGCTGCAGTATTGCATCTGACTTGTGATGCCCCTAGATGTTTGTTCATCGTATACTGCAGCATCATCGATAATGCAGCGCGATCAATAATGTAAGTTGCAGCATCATCAACAATGTAAGTTGTATAAATAAAACATCTCTGATGTTGTTTAAAACAGATAGACTGTTGTGTAAATTAGCCACTGATGCGTTGAGGCAGTGTCTTCTGCTGATGTACTGCCGGGAACGGGGGCGGTGTCGTGCAGAAAACGCACGACATTTATCTGCACTCGGCTTATGTAGGCTTTAAACAGTCAGTAATGTTTGTCGCTGACATAGGTCAGCAAAAAATGCGGAGCTCACTCAGACTTGCTTATGAAATATATTTGCGTTTAGAAAGCTCTTGATCAAACTCATACTCAGCAAAGTTTTCCTGACCTGGACTCACCTGCACTCAAACTGACAAAACATTTTCTTTAAATGGACTGTCTCAGACTGAAACTTACCAAAATATTGCACATCTTGACTGATTAAGACAAATGGCTAGATCTGAAGCTGAATGAGTCTGAGTCAGTCGACTCGTGAATTATTTAGCCTAGAACTACCATTTTCGACAACTGTGTTAATCTCCTTTAACCCCAATATCTCATCTAGTCGGTGCTCTTATAGACGCTTTTTGATATAGTGTCTCTGAGTACGAGTTGTGCCCCAGAGTACATCCGATCCCAGAGATCGAGTAAAAAGGCTGTGTTTTCCGACATGAAACCAGCCTTCCAGAGCATGCAGTCAGTTATTCGACAAGTTTGCCGCGAACAACTAATGTACGAGGTTGTCAATCTTCTACGCCACGTCCCAGAAACAGGTCACAATACCAACTTTCAGTGGCTACCTAGTCATTGTGAGATAAGTGGCAAAGAATCTGCAAACAACGCGGCTTACACATTCCACCAAGAAGAACACAACTTTCCAATTTTTACATCATTACAGATGCTGCAATGCAACTTCGTCACCTGGCACGTTGTCTGTGCCTGCTGGAGTGGAACACCTCAAGCATAAACCATACAGGGCTCCATCAACTAAACTCTCAACTGGAACTTCAACCTCCATCCGAATTTTGTCGACGAGAAGCTTCGCCTCTTTGTCCGCTTTCGTTGGGGGTTGCCTTCACAAAAGCATATACACCCCTCATTGGAGTGACCGGTAGTGATGAATGCGACGTCTGCGGCATGAAAGAAGACATCGACCATCTCCTATGCCGTTGTCCTCGACTTGCCTTTGAAGGACAAAAACTTTCTGACACGTTGCGACAATTGAATGATCGGCCTCTTTCTGTGCAGATGCTGCTGGAGCACCGTACTCGTCTTTCATTGGCTCAAAAATCAGTGAAAGCCCTCTAGCCCTTTTCTAAGACTACGAGCCTAGGTGAACTTTTGTGTAGTGCTACCGCTGCATACGCATCCGCCCACTGATTGACATTTTTTTGCATATTTTCTTTTCTTTTCTCTCGCTCTCACCTTTATATTTACTTTCCCATTCCCCCTGCATAGGGTAGCAAAACAGGCATGTGCCTGGTTTAACATCCCTGCATTCTCTCTCGTTGTTTTTCCTTCCCGAAAACGAGTTGGGAGTAGTTTGAATCAAGTAAGGATATTTTTTTTGTATATATGACAACATAAAATATATTTATCGAGAACTTCTCTGAACGTGTTGGCTGCGGAAAAGTCAAGGCAACCCCTTACTAATTTATGCCTCTGGGCAATAAATATTAAAATGAAGTATGAACAATAGTGCTTTGAAATGCGTGTGAGTAGATGATAGTATAGAAGTGAATCCAGGTAAAGCTGGTAGTAAACGTGAAGATCGGTAGATATGACCAAAGGTCGGTAACAAAAAGTAGAACTTAGTCCCAATAAAAAGAAATTGGCCCGAATCTGCACGTTACACTGGATATGTCGTCGGACGACGATAGTCTTGCGTTTGGAGAGAGTGAACAAAAAGTTCATTTGATGTTCTGCGCAAGAAAATTGGTGAATGGCATTCTGGAAGCGCTGCGTTAGAGTGCCTCGAGAGCGTAGCGGAGGCGAACGAGCGCATCGAGGCACGTTAGACATGAGCGCCATCTGGCACTTATCTTCGAAAACGAAGGCGTGCGCACCAGTGGATCAAGATTCGCGCAAGTCTCGGGGGTGATAAGGTGTGGAACGCAAAGCGATGGGCAGGTGCCACCACCGTGTTAGCAAAGCGTTGGAAACACCTTTTAGGGGCGAAGCTCCTTATAGCGGCACCCGTTCGTCCCTCGTAGTCGTTGTAGTGTGTAACAACTATAACATTTTGATCTCCAAGGTGGTGCCGGTGAGAGATTTCTTCTGTGCGTTGTTAAACAATAAAAGATAGTGCTCAATGTACATGCCAATGGCTGCTAAGGGGGAATCAGAGACAGGAGAATTCGGCTTTTAGTGAACGCGCACGCTGCGGTCGCCATTGGCATGTACATTGAGCACTATCTGACAAGAAAGGGTTGCTACATTATACTCGCTGGGTGTAACCTCCTTAGCTTAAGAAAGGTTTAGCGAGTGTTGGGCTGCAGTGCCATGAATGCAGTGAACTAGTATATACCATGAACTCGAGGTGGTTAAAGGTGGGAAGTAGACCCGAAGCGCAAGCCGTAAGAAAGTGTGCGTGTGCCACCTCTCGTTTAGTCCTTGGAATGTCCGCTGGATGGCGGTGCTTCTATATGAGGAAAATATGATAAAAAGATGCGATATGGTGGTACTTGGTGTGTTGAATAAATGGACGAACGGACACACATACAGATGTATGAATGTATGCATGAGCGGACGCAAGGGCGGATGCATGGACGAACGCAGGGACAGACGCACGAACAGACGCACGCACGGACTGGCGGATGGACGCACAAACGGTCACACAGACGAACGCATGTACGGACGGAAACAACAACAAATGGACGGAAAAATGCTTCGCCCCACTTTCATCATTCACTCCGTGGATATGCTGTCATTTTTTTTTTTCAGCATCGCGTTGCACTGTCAGCGCAGCGAGATAAACACTACAGTCCTTAGAGTTACTTGTGTGTGCCTCTTCTACTTTAAAGACAGACATACAAAACATAGACGTGTTGTTAAGGCGCCTCAGATATGAGCAATATTTTGCTTTTCAATTGACAATCGCACAACTATGAATGCTAAAACCTTGAGCAATATTGGTGGGCGCTGCGGATGGGTTTGGCCGTTTGGTGCCACTTGAGGTATCGTTAAGGGCGGACAAACAAACAAATGTACAGACAGACAGACAGACAGACAAACAGACAGACAGACAGACAGACAGACAGAGAGACAGACAGACAGACAGACAGACAGACCAAAATATATTCGTTATAGGTCCCCTAGAAAGACTATAGTCTTTAAAAAATATATATATCGTACTTTGGACTCACTCGGACACAGGCTTACCAAATGTTTTCCTGAAGCAGACTTACTCAGTCGCACAGATGGGAAAAACTTCTACAACCCTTACTATCACGGACTCTCACCAAAATCTCACCAAAATCTTACCATCTCAGCAAAATATTTCTCACCCATGTTCACTAATACACCGACTCCCGGCTCGATCTGAGTCTGAATGAGTCCGAGTGAGTGAACTCATGAGTGAGTTTCACGACCTATTCCTAATGACTGGACTGCCATAGCCGCCAACAATGCACACTCGTGTGCATGATCCGCCACGATGGTCTAGTTGTTGTGGTGCTCGAAGGCTGACGTGAAGATCACATGATGGAGTCCCGGCTGTGGCGCCCGCTTTTCAATGCAGCTGAACGCTATAGTGTGCTTAGATTTATGTGTTTATTCAATAACACCACGGGGACGAAATTTCTGCTGCCCTCCACATTGGCGGCTCATAATCATGTCGGGGTTTTTGAACGCTAAACCTGATAAGTATATCATTCGTCGGCCTCGAAATAACATTCGAAATTTAAGCTCAATGAGCGGAAAAGTCGACGTGTGCAAACGCTGTCAGAAGTTTAGTTCCCACGTGTCCTCGGGAAATCTGGCAAGAAGTAGATAATTCAAAGCATATGGCTTTTGAAAAGACGTTACAAATAAACGACGGAAATGCTGGGATAACTAGCTGCAGCACAAACATAAGAGGAAACGAAGAGCTTGTCGATGACTGTGAAGAGAAACACAGGACGTGTTTAGCATGTCGGTGACGTTTGGTGAGGTTACATGTAAAATAACTGTTTTATAATAATGTCCTAAAATCTTTATCAATAAACTTATTTCAATTATTCCATCCTTCGTGTTCTGCACTTTACCTGTTTGTTTGTTTATTTTTTGCTGGTAGTTTTGCTTTTCGTGGTTCCATCTATAATTATACAAGTCTTTTCCATCAATAACTTCATTACTTGCTTCGAATTTCGTCGCTTTTTGTTTTTTGATTGGCATCAACAGAGGAAACCGGAGAAATATCTAACGAATAGCTGGAAAATGGGCAACAGAATCCGAAACGAATGACATTAAATCGAAGCAGTGCTGGCTGCGGGCGGGCGGGCACAAATGATTAAACCGGTGAATGCAGTCGGCTCTAACGCGGCAGAGCGCGAACAAAGGAATGGCGGGAGAGCTATCGCCTATACTTCCAACTCGATGGCAACTTCAGAACGAAAGATTAGTTGGTGAATCAGTGTCGTGGAGCGAGCTTTGTTAGTAGAATCAAACGAAGAGACATGACGTATGAGGGGAATGAAAAATACGCGCATGGGCTGGCAGGGCGTTTTCTGGCATACGGGCGTGCTAAATCCTCAATGATGAAATATATTTACTGGTGGCTTAAACTCCTCAGGACCTTTTGTTAAAGTTCATGACTGACTGAGCCACGCTGAAAGAATGCTCATTTGATGGGTGGGACAGGACTGTTAACGAGATGGGTGCACTCGGCGTGACACGCAAGAGAATGTGGATTTGTAAGCTGTATTGTCGACGCCCCGCCTGTAAATTATGTTTCTCCCCAACCGAATTGTTGATGACTTGGTGCCGCGATCGCTTGGCGCCCATAGACGTGGTGTAATGAAGTACATAAATGAATAAGATATATTTTATCTTTGGAAACTAAGTCTAAATATTGCTGATTTGATACTAGTAATTGTATTAATTCATGCAACTGTCTAGACATTAGATGATTGGAGTCACCATGCTTGAAAGTGCTGGTATTGTGGCGAAAAGGAAATATAACACAGTCACAGTTAAAATTTGCGTAAAAGTCATAGCTGTGTAATTTCCACAAGAGTGTTTGAACCGTGAAGTATTGTGAAGTTTGAACCGTACTTTTATTTCTGATCTATATCAATGATTTACGTACTAACATCGGCTCCCAAGCTTTATTGTTTGCAGATGACTGTGTATTTTATCGGGAAATAACGAGCGACTCAGATGTGACATCAGTTCAAAATGATTTGGATACCGTATTCCAATGGTGCCGCACGTGACACATGGAACTGAAAGTCGCTAAATGCAAACGCATTCACGTAACCAGGTGCAATGTTACCTCTCCGTCCTATTCCCTTAACAATTTTTCCCTGCAAACCACGGCTTCTTATCGTTACCTTGAAGTTTACATATCAAACAACTTGTCATCGAAAGATAACGTTCACTGGGTATCAGCTAAGGGAAACCAAACCTTAGGTTACTTGAAAAGAAAGTTCTACCTTGCTTCACCTTCACTAAAACTGTTGCTTTATACTACATACGTTCACCTTCAACTATACGCCTCATCTGTCTGGTGTCCGCATTGCTCTACATTAATACAAAACATTGAGGCAGTGCAAGATCGCTCTCTTCGCTTCATCTCAGCTTACATCGACCGCAATGCCGGTGTCACAAATATGAAAGCTGCTCTTAATCTTTCTTTCCTAGAAACCCGTAGAAAGCAATTACGCATTTGTATTTTTCACAAAATTTACTACCACAACCCCACTCCTTGTTTCCTAGTGATACGCTCAGCTCCAATCCGCTCAAATTGACTCGATCATCATCATAAGGTTACCCTACCATACTTTTCAAGTACTGCCGGCTCGAAATCATTTATTCCTAGTACAGCAGGTAATTGGAATCACCAGCCTTCGTAACTGATCTAACTGAAACAACTGCATTCAAAAATGTCTTATCAAGCTTTCTGAAGCGCTACATGTTTGTTTCTTCTGAGTATTGTACTTTACTAGATATTAGTTTTTGTATTTTTTGTAATTATTCCGTATAATGCTTCCAGTTTTACTTTCATACTAATATTGTTCATGCTCTTGTTTAGTATGTACACCCCCACCCTCTCTATAATATATAATATATATATATATATATATATATATATATATATATATATATATATATATATATATATATATATATATATATATATATATATATATATATATATATACCCTGAGGGTACTATTCATAACTCAATAAATAAATAAATAAATAAATTAAATCTCATGTCAGTTGGATATGGGGAACTACTATTTGAACATAAGTAGATATATTAGGATTGGCATGGGGAGGAGCTGCTAGACATGTATAATAGATGCCCATAAGAGTGCATCTGTTACTGCCTTTCAACTTATTTAATCATGCTTTATTTTCAGTTCTTTATAGTTTTTCATACCCGTGCTTTTTGTTTTTGTCTTTCATTTCGAACTGTCTAGCTTGCATACAGTCCTATTCTATACGGTGCGCTTTGTGTTTTAGAAAAGATATCAATGTCGTGGATGTATGCAGATCTGGGCATTTTTATTTCGACATACTGTTCAAAACTGAGTACTCTATACTTAACAGCTACTTCAATTGCAAGAAGCTGAGAGTCTTTTTTTAACCACTGCGCATAGAAAGAGTAAACAGTACAAGTCTACTTTCCGCTAAGGTTTTGGATTTGTGGTCTGGAAGGAACACTAAAAATAAATTGCCTTGTGTGCTTGTTTCTAGGCTGTGCGTTGATAGCGAAAATGAACAGAATTGCAAGTTAAACGTCACACATTGCTTGCGTTGCTCGAAACAATAGGAGAAAAAGGAAAAGCAGGGACGTTAACTAGTCTAGAAGAGCCGGTATGCTACCTTACACTGATCATCAGAATCAGAGAGTTCTAAAGACGAATAGAGAGAGCGAGAGGAAAGAAAATGCACGCACAAAGTCACGCACCCTACAGCCTATAAACTATCATCAGTGTATACCCGCCGGTGCAAGTTTGATGACTTCAAGAAGTTCGGCACCGTCTTTGTCGCCTTTACCCGCGACGACTTCTCAGGACGACATTGCAGAAGAGTTTGCGTGGTCATCGGTCGGCTATTTATGCCAGATGGCATCACTTTAAGGTATGTGTTGCCGAATGTGCGCAAAAAATGTTCGTATAATCCTGATGAGGGTGTAATTTTCCATAGTTTGTTGTATGATTATGCTCAAAAACCGACCGAGATCACACAAAAAAGAGTGCACTCACTGACACAAGCAGTGCATAGACTGTTGTCATGTTAGTTTTTGTTAACACACGCCTTTCTCACGACAATCGTGTGCTACACCTTTCACGAAGCTGCCATCGCCAACACTAATGGTTCACCGTACATTTAGCGCCCCGTCACGTATTCTGAGCGTCATTGTTCCATTTCCCCATTATAAATTAGTGGCACGTAAATACATAGGAATGAGTTGATCGTTTGTTCTGTCGTAAGATTCCATTATTACTATTAGTTGACACGTAGCAAACTGGGGTTTCTTCTCAGCATAAAAATAAGTTTTTACCATTGAGCAATAATGTTCTCATTCGTATGTTCTATTAACTGTTTTGTGCGTTAATGCTTTGTTAAATGGTAAAAAGAATTACTTAGGATCATTATAATATCGAATATTCCCAACGTAACACTGTGTAGCAATGTTTGGCTCGAAGCTAGCACACTCCGAAGCCAATTAAAATCTACAGTACGGTATTCTAAAAAAGCAGTCCGAGTGGCGAGATAAGACTTGTTAAGGAAACAAGAAAGGTTCAACGTTTCTAAGGAATGCAAAAGGGCATTGCGTAATCTTATGCTGAAGTCCATGTTGTTGCATAAGTCAAGCCTTTCTTAAGAGTCCTTTATTGATCAGTGCGTGTTCCCACGCTTGGCAGGTCTGATGTGGAAGATGGACTTACACTTTTGGTAACGCCAGTGCTCGCAGCTGTTTTTAAAATGCTGCAAGCTTCTTACAAACATTTAACCTGTCTCTGCTATTGCTATGCCTTGGTTAAGTGCTGTTCTGGTACCATTGGTACCTCTAATCACAACTTCGTGTATTATATTTATACCTGACTGCGACGTGCGCGTAAAGCATAGACGAAAGCAATTTCAGCATATGTAGTATATGCGAAAGTGCACAGTTAACTAAAGGACCACAAAATAAAAGCTGTTGATAACTTTCAACCACCATTTGCCTCTCTGAGAAAGCAAAAAATGCAATTATAGTTAATTTTGAAACTCTACAGTTAAATCGAAAGTAGAAACATGAGGAATCCAAAAACGCTTATGCTTCAAAATCACATAGACAAGCGAGACCGTTTCAGTTTAAGGGCGTGGAAGAATTTCCGTCACCTGAGTCAGCACTATTTAATGAATGCGTAGTTCTGGACGTTCCCTGCTTGAAGGCTCATTTGGCATAAATCTCGGAGTTTAGCTTCAGTGAAATCAAAAGTTGCGCTGTGAAAGACGATTCTTTGTAGCGAGTATAGACTTGAAAGCAATATCTTTTATGCGCGCTATTACGCTGAGCGTAAAGACGTGGGGTCTTCCGCTGCACCGGTTCTCGCTTCAAAGAAAAAGGGTTAATTGACGCCTGAATAATAGTGAACGCTGTAGTTGCCCAGGTAATTAGACGCTTAGCCGGCTCTCAGTTTTATGTGCCGGAATGGTCGTCCCCCTATCCTCTTGCTGGCCTTTTTCTTGTTTTTATTCGCTCTTGCTGAGCATCTTGGCTTTCAAGCATTTTTATTCATACTTTGCTCTCTCATTGCCACAGAACAGATGTTGTCTGGAACTGTTAACTTCCATGCCTTCACCCTTATGTGTTATTTCCCTCCTTTTATCTTTTGCCACTCAAATCAAAAGTGTCAAGCATCGTCTCGCTATACGGAGACAAGTCTTGCCTCCTTGATATTCAGGGGCTTTAAACACAAGTGCCGCATTACACAACAACTATCCAGATTGGTTCGCGAAATTCAGGTTCCCTGGCACGATCCTCACTCGCTCGCAGTTGTAATTGTAGGTCACACAAGAGTGCACATGGTGCATGAAAACAGAGAATTATTTAGAGGAAGAAAGAAGGAATTAATAAAGAAAGAAGGAAGAGACCAGGTAAAGAAACCGAGAGACATTAGAAAAGAAGAAAAACAATAAAAAGAGAGCAAGAGAAAAAGCTGATAAAACAAAAGAAGAAAAGATATAAAAATAAAAGTGATAAATAAATGAAACAAATAAAGAAAGATGGAATAAATGCTAAGGTGAAAGTCTTGCGAGAGGGAAAAGGTTGCCGCTGCACCCTCACTGATTGCAGTGTTGCCCTCACATGGCTGAATATAACAAACACCCCTGCCTCCGCATTACTTCCTTAAGCCCTAAAAGACGTTAGAATGGGCAAGGAATCAAGGCAGAGAGCCGTACCAATTTCACAAACACCGAAAGTTGTCGGACCACACAGGATTAATTGACGCCATGGTGCACATTTCGCCGTGCTAAGAAGAATGCCTGTTGTCCGCATTTAAGCACATTTTTCGCTTTCTTGAGGAACGCGTGGTACAACCTTCTGAACGGATGGACGGATTGATATGGCTGTACCCTTTAGATCGGGGGGCAGCTAACGCCACCTAGCCATAATACTTGGTGAACCAAAAATTAGAATTATATATTTTTTCCCTTTAAATAGTGAAGTTGAAGACTGACATTTTGCAGTGAAGGGCTTAGTTTTCACTCGTGCTTTGACTTTTGACTACCTAAAAACAGAGCCACCTGTGTTGTGCTGTGGTGCTTCACGAAGCATTATGGTAGTGGTTGCCAGTCCACGCACCGCTACCCTCAGTCCCGTAAATTTCGCGAAGCACGCATTCATGTTTTTTTTTTTGCCAATGCACGCCTGAGGGAACACTCGGTAGCATAATAACTAATTACCCGGGAGTTTTTAGAATGTCGAAGCTGGAAGTGACTAAGGTGTACGTACGTCTGGCATGTTGTCATTTGGATAACGCCACGCGATAAAAAATACAGAACCACATCACAGAAGGTGGTTCGTTGTTTCTACACGAAAATGATGGCGCTAACTTCATGTACATTTTCGTACAAAAACAATAAAAAACTCTTTTCGCACAGAGCACGCTGGCCTACACTTTTGTGAGGATTGGCCACAGCTCGCTTGCTCCGTTTTACTTTTGGAGCAGCTGTACGTAGTACATGAAATCTGAAATTTCCCTGCCAACACGATACTCATCGTTAATACCATGGTGCCTGATATATGTTTATGATGCGGGCTAAGAATTTGTTTTTGTAGCTCACGCAAAAGAATGGTAATACCACGCTCTTCAGAAGCGCCGCACTTGCCGCAGTATAGTCAGGATCGACCGACCTTTTTAGCACAATTGAGACAAAGGCTGAACGAAAGCACATTAAAAAATTAGTATCCTCCTTAGCGAAGGGTGACAAACTGCGCTGCCCTTTATGTATAAGCCTAACTGGAAGGTGACTGTTTTCATGACACCTCTGGAAAGTATAGTTGTAGTCTTCATGAATCCTGAAGAAGACGTTATTAGACAAGGAGGCCACGAGTAAAGAATCATTGCCAGAAGCGAGCCACGAGCTGAGCGATTCACTTTGTTTTTTTTTTTCTCGAAAGACCGGTAAACAATTTTTCACTAAAATTCAGGCAACCTTCATTTTCTTGAACAAGTTGGCTTACTACAAGTATTGGTGCCGAACGATTTCTTGGTTGGTCTTTTCAAACAAAAAAGCACAATAAAAAGCTGGTATATTTTAAGATTCATGGCTTCTCTCATGACCACAGTTTATCTGCTTAGGTTGGTACATAAATAAGACAGCCCCACTTGAAAACTTACCAAAACCATCATATAGGAGAAAGGAGACGTGTGAAAATGACTTTTTCATTCATCTGTTATTAATAATAAGGATGACTATCCTCAGTTGCAATCTGGAGATATGAAATGTGAAACTAAACTAAGAATTTACAGCTGTGTTATTTTTTGTAAGAATATTTTCTGCCAATATTTGAACTTGGTAAAAACTCAAACCCCATTGCATGTTAGATTTTTGTTTTCTAGGTAGTCTTTCTTTGCTTGATTATTATTGTTGCTGCGTCTTTCTTGTTTTGCTTCAGAACTTATAGAAATGGTTAGGAACCTAGTTAGATCAGAACACCATCCCATCGCTACGTTTTGTAGCGACTATCTGGAAACTGGTGCCATCCGTAAAAATTTCTTCCCAGTGCATGACGCTTTCGAAGACAGTGGCTACACTTGTTATTCTGTAAACCATGAAGCGAAGAAATTTGCAGAAAGTTGATTTGCAGAAGTGCTCACAGAACCAAAGCTTCTTTTTCCAGATTTTATTATTCCGAGGCGTCAGGAATTTTAATATTCTCCGTAAGTATCGCCTATATTGCTTTGCAGCGCTACGTGCTATGGTGGTGACGCGTGAGCAACAGGAATCTTCTCCACGTCAGCCAGGCTACGAACAATAGTAAACAAGACTGGTTAACTAAAACGCAGGGCAGACAATTTAGCTTCAAGCAACATTACGACACGCACAATATCTAATCATTTTTAGTTCTCTCAACACACAGGTCGCAATATAAGCAGGTAATATGGAAGTTGGGACGAGAGCCTAATCGAACAACGTTTTTTAGACTTGCGATGTCCGATTGCTATTAGCAAAGTTCATTGTCTGCATGGTAGAAATTGGCCAGTCCCAAATCGAACGTTAGTAAAAACGTAATCATGTAAGTCATTCTACGTGGTACTTTCCTCATGTTTAATGGTCAGCAGTGGCAAAGTCCTGTGGCATGTCTAACTGCTGCGAAACGTTGTCTTCTACGCCATGCCTTGCGAGGCAATTGCCAGCAGTTACATCCAGCACACATCAGAATAAAGAAGGAAGCAGAGTATTGCTTACTTACGACGCAGAGCCAGAGTGACCCCAAGAGTCGAGTAGCCGCTCCGAGCATGGAATAGTGAAACGCATCTGTCGCAACCATTTGTAGTGCTGACAGAGGGGCTTCATACCGGCCCCAAATATGTTACATTTTCCATCGCCGTGCCATCTTCACTCTCTAAAACAGGGCAAGAATACTTAAGGTGAGTGAACGACGCGAAGAGAGCGCTTGGAAGGGAGGGACCGATTGTGCTCTTGTTTGCGGCGTGCCGATAGATGGCTCACAGGACTGAGGACCGTGGTGGGCTGCTGGCAAATTCTTCAAAGCACATGAGCGACTGTTTCCAAATCTGAGAAAACCGGGTAATCGTGCGATATCAACCACGCGACACGCATAGAGTGGTGCCGCGAAGGAGAGGGTGATAAGGGAGGAGGTTGACGATGCCCCGAGGGTGTTGTGGCGACGATAAATGAGCACCGCTACTTTCCTACATCACGGGGCTTTCCTACACCGAGACGGGGGGAGGAGAAGCCGGGGCATCAAGCCCCTTTTTACCGGGGCAAAGTTTCTAGCACCATCTCTCAGGCTCCTAGAGCAGCAGAAAATTGTCGGGCAGCAGATTGTCCCGGCGTTCGCTCACCTAAAGTATTGTTGCACCGTGTTCTCTAAAGAGCCACGGAAAGTGCCCCCTGCCCTACATCATAGCTTGTGCTGCCACAAGATTCGCAGAGCAGAACAACCTCGGTGCTTTCCCCATTCCCTTTGTTGATTGATTGATTGATATGTGGCGTTTAACGTCCCAAAGCCACCATATGATTATGAGAGACGCCGTAGTGAAGGACTCCAGAAATTTCGACCACCTGGGGTTCTTTAACGTGTACCCAACTCTGAGCACACGGGCCTACAACATTTCCGCCTCCATCGGAAATGCAGCCGTCGCAGTCGGGATTCGAACCCGCAACCTGCGGGTCAGCAGCCGAGTACCTTAGCCACTAGACCACAGCAGCGGGGCCCCATTCCTTTTGTGCAGTGCAGTTCATACATGTTCGGCGGTTCGGTAGACGCTACGGCGATTATCTTGAATACCACTGGCAGGTCTTATCTTAGCTCACGGTGACGAGAACGCGCAGGAAAGGGGAAAGCGAGAAATGCTGACTCACAGCGACGTTCAAATTGTAGCAGTCGACTGAATTACTGGCGCTTTGCCAAATATGAAACAACGCCTTCGCCTATGGCAGCCAAGAATGCCACGATGACGCAGTGGCTGCGGTTATCAGCGGCTGTACCAAAAGAGCCTTGTTTAAACTCTGTTACAATCGTCGCATTTTGATTGAGGCGTAATGCTAAAGGGTTGTGCGCTGTGCGATGTCACTGCGAAAAAAAGTTACTGGTGATGACGTTGAATAAAGCTTTATTTCGGTCCAGAGAAGACGGAGAAGATGCCCCGCATCACCAGGTTAGTACCACGTAGGGACCACCAAGGCGAGCTTGGCAGCCTTTTACAGCACTCTGGACCGCCAGGGTTGGTTTGAGTTCTCCCCAGCCCTCCATAACGGCGCGCTCATAGTCGTATCATCGCGGGGTCGTGACGTGGACAAAGGAAACAGACTGCAGTTATGAAATTAAACTATTTATTTGGCCGAACTTGTGGCCCGTAAGCTGAAGTTCAGATTAAAGCAATGACCACTGTCACTGATAGCGGCGAACATATCTATAGCGTCGGCTATCCATCGACTAACAAGCGGTGAAACGTGTCAGCGTTTATACACGTGCCCTCGGATATGCTGGCGTTATCGCAAGAGGCCGCGTAGGCACCAGAATTATCTCTATATTCGAGAAATGAGTGTAATCTTAACAAAATGATCTACTACAGTCTAGAAGCTTCTCGATCACTGCAGGTCAGAGGCGAGGTATGCGATCAGGATTACTGACACTGTAATGGGGCGGTTACAAAACAAGAGGAAGGAATGTGGCAATATTGAAATTTTCGCTCCTAACACTTTTCGAACTGTTATTTGTCACCCGCTCGTACACACCCACACAAACACATATATGTACATGAAATTTATTGCATCTACTACACCACGCCCTAATGTTTAATTCTAAAATACATTGTGATCTCCGTTTCATATTCTATTCTGTATGTTTATCAAGATGCATGTTGAAGAGGTTCAAAATCTTCGTTTTTGTGTGCACAATCTCCTATACGAATTTTTCAATAAATAAAATGCAGAACTGTGGCATTATTATATTGTGTCTACCGGGATTTCAACCAAAAGAAGTAAATCCTAAATTTGAGATAAGGTAGAAATACTGAAAAAAAATGATTAAGGGTTTTTGTGTGTGTCTGCGTGTGTGCGTGCGTGCGTTTGTGTGTGTGTGTGTGCGCGCACGTGTGCGTGTGCATGTGAGTGTGTGTTTGTGTGTGCGTGTGCGTGTGTGTGTGTGCCTGTGTGCGTGTGTGTGTGTGTGTGCGTGTGTTTATAAACTGAAGGGAAGTCGTGGCTCATATTTTTTAGTGCAGCTTTACTGAAGCCATGAATTTTTTTTTGGTTACGTTACCGAACGAGCAAGCATGACAGTTTATTCTTGGTCATAAAGTGGAAAAAGAAAGTGCTAGAAAATCAAATAGTCTTGCTTTCAGGAGATATATATAAACAATTCAAACTTCTTGTTTTTTTTCTGTTTGGGGCGAAGCAGGACGATCACCATTTCTAAAAAAAAAGAAACAATGTTTAACGAAGAATTTTCAAAAGGTGTTTTCTGTTTTGCACTAAAAAACAGGTAGTGTTTTAAACCGTGTCATTATGTTCACAAACATGGCGCGGTATTCTTCGATGTCGCCCAATGAAACACCACATACATCATATTTATTACGCAAGGCTGTTCCCACACGTGTTTGTGTATGCCTACCTGTACCGTCTCACAATTAACATTACCAATGTAAATGGCATTCACTACTTTAATTTACAATCCATGAATAGCTTGTGATTTTTTGCATTGATTGTGCACTGAAGGAATTATCATCTATCTTGTGTGATTTCTGAGCTTTTCACGCAGGGTCTTTCACTTCTGCAATTCACAATATAGACATCTATCTATCTATCTATCTATCTATCTATCTATCTATCTATCTATCTATCTATCTATCTATCTATCTATCTATCTATCTATCTATCTATCTATCTATCTATCTATCTATCTATCTATCTATCTATCTATCTATCTATCTAGCCAGCTACGACTTTTAGCTCTCCTGGCCATTTCGATAATGGTACCGACACCAAACTTGGTATGACCTAACGTGACTGTAAGACGAGCCTAAATGACTGGTCATAACATGAAAATCATGTCATGTATGTCATTAATGTCATGATGTACATTTCATAGTCTTGCTGCTCTTGCGGTGGTTTCGTTCACATGACATAATGCAAAACTGGTGTTGTACGACATGACTTCATAGCAAATTAAGGAACATACCCGAACATAAAAATCATGACATGCGTGTCATGTAACAACATGACTACATGCCACACTAATGATGTGCTTGCGGCCGTTTCGCTAGTTTCGCATGTACCAAATTTGGTATTACGGGACGTGAATGAATGACGAAGGTGTGTGATTGATACAAACATGATAATCAAGAGATGCGTGTCATGTAACAACGTGACTACAATCTACGCTCATGATGCGCTCACGGCTGTTTCGCTAGCTTCGCATATACCAAATTTGGTATTACGGGACACGAATTGAGGACGAAGGTATGTGACTGGTGCAAACATGATGACCATAGAAGTTATGTCCGTCATAATTTACCTGCGCTTCGTAACGTTGCGCTGAATTCAAACTGACATAACAACCTTCCTCATTCGTGCTTTACATATCATAGATTTCCACTGTACGTGTGATCTGCCAATTTTCTTTTTTTTTCTTTTTTAATGCGTGGCTCTTTCAGTGTGACTGTGCGCGCACGCATGCACAAGTAGCGGCCTGCCGCAGCAATCTCTGCAACGAGCGAGCGCGCCATGTTCAAATCAGCCAATGGCTGATAGATGGGTCGTTTACGTGTGGTTTCTGGGCATATAACATGATTTGCCGAAATAAGAGCAAGCACTTTTTAGCTGACTTTATTAATTTATTGTGAATTCCAGGCCACGTGCTGTGCTGTAATACTTGGCTTGCGTTTTGTCGGAAGCCTGTATTACCGATCGGCAGCGTTTTCTGACAATGCTCGAAAAGTGTTGCAGGGCCCCTTTAATGTTCGTGAAACGCCAATTGTTGTTGCAGTGCAGGCTTTCCAATTTCATGAGCGTTATATATGAACTCTTCAGATGCAGCCGTCACGTGGGGTGACGTTCATTGCAGTCAGGTGTCATCCGCTTAAGTTTCTTCATTCAGCAGTGTCCAGGTCTACGATTATCGTAAGCAGAAGCGCCTTATATCATCTTACCACTTCTGCAGTTGCTAATGTCTGTGTTGCTGTTGGCATTGTTACGCAACTGTCAACAACTGTTGATATAAAACATATGCGGCTGTTTAGCGTATGTCTGTGCGTGCATTTTCACATATCTATAGCGCAACTTCTTAACGTCTCACCCATTAAAAATAACTACATTGTCACCTTTGATGCGCATGCTTCGCATGAAATCGATTCTCAAGGAACGTGAAACCTGCTGCATTTTTTATAAAAAAACAAATTTTACTTGCTCAAGTGCCTGACGCAAACGGGTAAGAAAATTGTTGGTATGAAAAAATTTTGGGGAAAAGTAATAAAAAACAAGGAAAGAACACGTACGTAGTCCTGTGAGTTCAGGTCTAACGTGTTGTGGCAAAGCCTAATAACAATAAATAAATAAATAAATAAATAAATAAATAAATATTAAGCAAATGAACACATAAATTGAGGGACCATGGAGAAGCTAGCTAGAGTCTGGAGCATCCAGGCAAAAGCTAGATGTGCCTGGAGCGAATGCGATTTGTGCGCAATGCGCCCGCCGGCGCGTACATTTTACCGACGTGGTTTCGGCCGATTGCGCTATTTGGCCAGCACTCAACGGACTTCATTGAACGCGCTAATGCACCCGAGAGAGGTTCTTACATAGAAGTTAGAGTGGTGAAACAGCATCAGGAACGAGTTGCGTTAGGGCCGCCTATTATGGCTGACGTAGGACATTTCATGCTTGTTGGGAGGCATGCCGACGAAATGAGCGCTAATGGATCGCAGGCTTTTTGTCGGGCCTGTCAGGTTGCTATAGGCAGCATTTCACATATCGAACGTCGTACAGAGTCAGTAGTCCGAAACCTATCATTAGTATGATGAACAGCAGTAGCGCTAACCAAAATCTTCTTGTTTTCTTTTTTTCTGTCACATATATGTATCTCTTAAGTGTACAGGACAGCGTCCCTAATTGTTTTTATTCATGGAAGATAACGGCAATAGCATCGTAAGTACCACTAAATTAGCTGCCTTCATTTTTGTACGTTATGCACGTGCACTCACTTATTCTGAAAGTGCCTATAAAAGGGGAACTGGTGCGGATACTGTTGCACTTCTTCGTCAGCGTATACAGAAGCTTCAAATTAATTCAGACTTTAAATATTCACGTACACACCAGGTACGAGAAAGATGAAGCATTGACTATTTCAAAGCCATGAGATTCAGTCGTGGTACTGCAAACTCACTCATTCATTACACCGAAAGATCATACGATAGCGAATGCACGTTAGTCAATTTTTGTCTGACACAAGGGACAAGGCAACTATTTTGAGGTGGGGGAGGTTGCACTCGTCGTGATAGGTCGCGGGCCATCCACATGTTGCCCGTGAAGTACTACTAGGAAGTGGAGAGAGCCATGATCAAAAGCCGTGGCTCCACCCCAGCTGAATTATACGGGCATGCAACAACCAGCACTCTTCAGACACTTTTAACCATGAGTGGAACTGGAAGTTTCTCTGACCAGCCAAGGTAGGCGGATATTCATGCTGCAACATACATTACGTACATAACGTTGGAGAACATATGAACTCAACTCCCTCATGCCAATGCATTAGAGTTGTATGACCCTCTCAGAAAGAATTCATTTCTATACCAAGGTCTTGCAAACGTAAGGTTACAGGAGCTTATCATTCTCGCAACCATTTCGGCATAGTTCTGTTTGCATTGTGTGGTCCACGATGTTAGTCTTCTATGCATGCATGCTACTGGCAGAGCGGATAATGTTACTCGTGTGAACCTTGATCATCAGCCACAACCTTCCGAAATGGGTTACAGAGGCTCAGCACACGACTACAGCGTGGTACCTCTCAGACAGCGTACATGATCACACAACGCCAGATGTTGTGGTACATGTAACGCTAGATACAAATTCGCCTCGAGTTATAGTTTCTGCGAAAGAAATGAAAAACAATTAGCATTCTGACCATGCATGCCTGCATGCGTCTTTCTGACATGATGTTGATGGAAGCTGTGTAAGAAAAAAAATGAATAGTGGTTTCCATGGCGTTTCGAGATGATACGAATACATACCCGAAATCAACTACACACAGATAAGAAAATGCTTCGTCTTGAGAAGGCCACGCAAGCGGGAAACCAATCTAATTTGAACACATCGTTATCAAAGGTAGTCATGGAGTTGCACATAACATCGTCAACCTGGCCAGTTGATTGTTAATTTTCAGAACATTGAAGCAGTGCACCTACAGGGTTCAGCGACAAATGGAAATAACTGTGTTACAAGAGGAGGTTTCTTGAGATGCCCGTATTAGCAGTCTTGATATGCGCAGCTTATTAAAGTGTCACTCAACATACAAGGGTATATAATATGCGCGAAATATAGCCCGGAAACGTGTATCAGTAAGTACGCAGCTTCGTGCACCACACTAACAATGTCATGGTTGCACCTTTGTGCCCCCCTCCCCCCCCCCCCAAAAAAAAAGGCGGCTCATTCAGTGTAGAATACATTCACTAAGGCTAGCTTAAACATCAGAAGCCACCACATCTTGTGGTGTTACTACAACAGACAACACCATAGCTCCTCAAACATTGGCGTTTGATGAAACTACCCTCGTAAAATTGGGGAAAAAGTATTTTTGGGAGAGAAAACTCTTCAGTGAATGCTTTAAATTAACGCTATTTGCTTCCCGCAATTCTGCTCACCAAGAAGGAACAGGAGGGAAAGGAGATTTAGGCAGAGATATTAACCAGTTTGGAGGGACCGGTATGCTACTCTACGCTGGGTATAGGGATGAGGGAGTTTGAAAGATTGAGAAAAATGAGAGAAAGGAGAGCTCGCACACGCGTTGGGTTCACAAATGCTGATGACTTGGAACCTGTTGACGCACACTAATTGGCGAAAGTTCGAAAAGACGCGGTTTTAGTCCACTGGAGTCGCACTGAATGATGGATGCTTCTTTGACTTCCCAAAAGTGATGGTGATAGTTAGCCATATTTCTACTCGAGCGATTCAGCACTGGGCTTAAGGCATCGAGTACTTTGCGAGTGCTTCGAGCAGACGTTGTTCTCATGTCCAACAAGATCTCCCGGATGGCATCCATGAGAGAACGAAGCATAGCTATGACTTTGCCATCTTTCTTATGTGTGTTATCAGCGGTTGGTGAAGACCCCTAAGTGGGCGTGATCTGCTGCCGTTCTATGGTTAGCGGATGACTTGGAAGAATAGGTCATTGCTCTGTAGAGATAGTCCTCTCTGAATTTACCTTTGAGCTTGTCGGTCCTGTTCCGGCTTGACTTAATGGTGCAGCATTAGAGGTGGTGCTGTCGTTTCGAGCTTGCGCAGTCTTTGAGGTCAAACCACGGCACCAACGCCGCTGCCGACGCCGGACTGTTTCGGTAGCATCCCTGTAGGTCCAATTGTCTGTGACCATTTGCTTAAGCACCGCGCGCTCCATCTTAATTCGAGGGCAGTCTTTCGATGAGGCAGTGTGTGAGCCATTACAGTTACCGCATTTAGGAATTGTGGACTGACACGCATCTTCCAATAGGGCTCTGTGCACCGGGGGCACCGTAGCGAGTTAGGGCAAACGGCCTTGACGTGACCTAGTTTAAAGCACTGGTGGTATTGAAGTGGCTTTTGCACAAAAGGCCGTGCAAGATGACGAAATTGTCCGACTTTGACATGGGATGGTGTGCAATGTCCTTTGAAGACCAGTTTCACACAGCGTGACATCCTAATGCGGTGTACCTGAGTGATGACAGTACCTTCATTTGCCTGTTTGATGAGGGTAGGCGAGTCAGTGTCGGGAATCACAATGTCTACGTCGTATATCACACTAGCTATGGATGAGTTGTCAATCGGTGTGAAGGGCCGCAATTTGATGCCGCCTAGCTCAGTCAGTTGTTTGAGTGGTCTAAGCGCATTCACGTGGAATACGTCGATGGAGAGTATCTTTTTTTGCGTATTTACTCTGATTTTTTTTTTGATTTAATTAGGTACCACACGTTCCAAAAAAAAAAGCGGAGAGTGCTTGTCTGTTCAGCAGTCGAAGGTTCCCTGAGGACTCTTCTGGCACAAAGATGATGACATGTGGCCAGCGTTCATGCCTTGACTTCATAGTCGCTGTGCTCGCAGAGGTGGGCGAGGCTTCCTTGACGATCTTCCTCTTCGCCCTCTTGCTCCGGACAGGAATGAAATTATCGTCGCATGAGTCGTCTTCCGAGGCGGCTGAGTACAGCTCCTTGTCCTCGCTGTTACTGAGTGAAGTTCCTCTCTTCCTCACGGTGGTCAGCCGAGATGACTGCTGGCCAGGAGGTTCTCCGGAAGGCCCCACCCGAGTCTATGGCCGCAAGACGCGCAGCCGAGGCATCATACAAAACTAAAGCTTTCTCCGAAAAAATCAGACAGCACAGAGAGAAGCGCTTGGATACCCGAACTCTTCGTCAAGCTCACCAAAATTAATGAAATGAAGAGCGAAAGTAAGCGTCTGAAAGAGATTTCCTTTACGCGGAGAAAACTGCCTAATTCGTTTTGAGAGTGTGGGGGACACGCTCTAGTAACACCATAAACATTTCAAACGCGAAAGGAAATTGCATCTCTTTGTTCGCGGTTGTGAAGCATACCAACGCATATCAAGGCACGTTGCTGTGCTAAAAAAAAATAACGGGGTTCGCTGTCCAGTTCAGTTTGTACTATTCAGCTAGATATTGTTTCCAGGTCCTGTAACACTTTAACAGATCATGAAGAAAGATAAACTCAATTGAGACAGTAATGTAGAAAACAGGCAGTATTGTAAGTGCCCGTTTAGGTGGTTTCGTAAGAAAAAATTATTTTAAGTGCCATTCATGACACCTGCAATGATTTTTATCTTAGCAGTGGCCTAACGTATAGGACGTGCGATTCAGCTGAGACGATGTAGTTGGTCAGAATCTCCACTAGCTTAAGAATAATGATGTTCCTCTAAATAGGCGCCTGGTTGTTTCTGGGGAGTTAAAACACCGCAAAGGCTCGCGTTTGGTCTACGATAATTTAAGCAAGCGGAAAATAATGGTGGAAGCAGCTTTACAAACACGCTTCATGACTTTTTACATGTGATTTCGAAAACCGGGTAGGACCAGACATGCTGTTTTTTCAACTGTCATAGTGTAATGTTAATGTAGGAACGACTGTCCCTCATGACATACTTGTCACAGGCGCGGCTCTGTGCGGGCATGCTCCTAGGCTGTGACCTCGTTAACGCCATAGCACAAGAAATCGAACAAGCTGGCGTAATTCTGGTCATTATCGATGGCACTAGCAGTTGTTCCAGGCTTGTTATAATGAGTATGGCAATAAAACCACGTCCGGTCGTGTCTCTTCAGATAAGAGGACAGTGGTCATTCCTATAAAAAAACTTATCGGTAGAGAAATGTTTCACTGATGGCGCGGAGGAACTCGCGATCGTGGTGGATGTGCACGAACGAAGAAGGCAAGCCACTGATTTTCCAAGCTAGACAACTGCCATCAGGTCATTCTTATCTGGCATGGTCTCCACTACGGCTGGTCACATCGTGAATAAGGTTACTACTCAGGCTAATGAAGAGGAAGCTCCCCTAACACATATCACATGGTTTTCGGCACATATGGGCAATATTCCGCCTTCCTAATTCGGCAACCCAATAGAGACGGCTCACTAGCTAGTGCGCAAACTAGCTACCCGCTGTTGTGAGCGGTCCTCTCAGGCTAGAAGTGACGAGAATGGATATATTTTAAGGAACCATTGTTTCAGTTTTTCCAGATCACTACAGCTCATGAACTAAGGCGCAGAGCTTTCTCTCTTGCACGCCCTAAACTGAACAAATGGCATGTAATTTCTTTTCGACAACTATACAGATGAAAACGTACATCACACCAACTATACTTCACAGACTCGGCTCGAATTTCTCATCCCACTGCCCGCCCCATCCCCACGAGTACACTAATTTTGAACATGCATGCTATAGTTTTGCCCCTTTCTTGCGGGATCAGAACTACCAAACCAAATCTCCTGGGAGGCTTCCACGCGCAGCGTGAAAATCAACAACCAACTCCTGGCAATCCAGAGGGCACGACACATCACTGAAGGCTTCACCTGCTGACACCATCCTTGGTGGAGTCACCTGGCTGAGCTAGCGGGGCCTCAGGTTCCGTCTAGTCTCTGCTATTTTTGAACGAAAAGGAACGTGTAACTTACACACTTGATGCGAAACCATGCGTTAGCGATGTACATAGCCGGTGCACTATGCCGACTGATTTTGCACCTCGGCCAAGATCATAATGTTGTGTTATTACTCCTTTTTATTTGCAGGCAGTGTGCATGTAAGAATGACTTTTAGTGTGAAAGCTGAAATATGATGACAGTTATACGTGATACTGGTGGGTAGACTCCTGATATATTGCGCCACAAAAAGCAACCTTTAGATATACCGTAACTTTCGCTTCTTTCGACCCTTTCCTACATAGAGTGACAAATGTTCGATAGTGGGTCAGATGGTGTATGCAGAAGTGAGAGAACGCTCGGTTAAGTACAAGCAGGCATCAGACAAGTAAACATCTGTCATGCTAGACAGTCAAGCGTGATGTATTGAAAGCACGAGCAAATGACAGCGCTGCTGCCACGAGTTCATTGTACTCGTACCTGTTTGTGGAACGGGATTCGCTATCGACTGGCCTGTCTTTCCAACGCGTAAGAGGAACCGGGGCGAACAATGCGCTAGTGGTCGGTGTGCGGCATCGATGTGAGCGCGGAACGCAGGATGTTTCTGAGACCCGACATAACGCGAGCATGAGAAAAGAAATGTGATACAACAGGATATCGAAATAGGTGATGCTCCCTCACTGTGCAAACGGGGAACATTTCGACGTCCTGCCGAAGCAGTTGCATTGTTCTGAAAGCAGGTCGCACTGCTGACAAAGGCTCGAAAACATCCTATTCTCGCCATCTTCTATAGACACTTTTGTTTGGACGAGTTGGTTAGGCGACAGGTGTCTATAGTCCTTGGTCACTAATATTTTTTATGGGGTTCTTTTTTAATATTGTTCCTATAACACTTTACGAGCAACTCGTGTTTGTAATGTTGTGAGATAGATTACGTTCGAAAAGTTATGTTGAGCAAGTGATAGGTCGTCTTAAAGGTCAATCTTTGCTCAGTCGCTGCTGTAGTCATATCAAAACATTTGGAGAACATGTCTGTTTCCAACGTTTTAGATGCGAAGAAGCTTATGGTTGGGACTTGTTCCTTGTTCGTTCTCGTAGCCACGCTAGTACTCGCAGTGCCCACTAGATGGCTCCATTGTAGAGCACTCGCTGCTCTTCAGTGCGTGCTATTGTATGAGTAGAGACCGCCAGCGGCGACGCGCAGCTCTGTATAATAAACGAGCTTATTCCTCTCCACACACACAGCGTAGTAGTATGAATGAAGACATAAGCCTGAGTGCAGCAGGGGCAAGGGCTCGCAAAGTGGCTGTGTGCGTAACCATGAACGTCTATGGGGATACATAAAGAGCACATTTTTACAGAACCATAGGTCCACCCACGGCTGCTTCGCATGTTACTCAGTGTTTCCTAAATTTACGCAGAGATGTGAGTGATTTCCTTTGGTGTTCTGTGGGCGTACAGCTCTTACGAGAACTATACGATCGCGTCTACTAAGGCAAAACTTCCGTAGAAATAACTTCAAGCTTTGTAATTGCCCTTTACGTGGTAAGTGGTTATTGGATCCGCCGTCAAAGTTAATGAAGTTATGTTAGTGGACTTTTTACTAACATTTGTAGGTAGATATGTTTGTGTTGAAAAACTACTGGCAGTCATATTTTTAAACATTTTTCTTTGAACCATTCTTATAGCACGCGTGTTCTCCGTGATATGCATATCCGAAATAATTTTGGTTTATATGGTTACGCATGCAATACAGCAAGTAGCAGCTAAGCATTTCTTGATCATCATCTTCATCATCATCATATCATCATCACCATCATCCTCATCATCATATCATTATAAGCCTGACTACGTCCACTGCAAGACAAAGGCCTCTCCCACGTTCCGCCAGCCAACTCGGTCCTGTGCTTGCTGCTGCCAATTAATACCCGCAAACTTCTTAATATCATCTGCCCACCTAACCTTCTGTCTCCCCCTAACCCGCTTGCCTTCTTTGGGAATCCAGTTAGTCACCCTTAATGAACAGCGGTTATCCTGTCTACGCGCTACATGCCCAGTCTATGTCCATTTCCTCTTCTTGATTTCAACTATGATATCCTTAACCCCCGTTTGTTCCCTTATCCACTCTGCTCTCTTCTTGTCACTTGATAATGCACATTATTCCTTGACATCATGAACCAGTAGTGAATTACAGCGCTTTATCACATTGCACAAACACTTAAGACACTTTAAAACACGTAAAACACGAGAAAGTATTGTTGTAATCCCTGTTATACTTCCTGATACCTTTGAATGCTTGTCACATTAGGCACCACACGCAACTGCTCCGCTGTGAAAGAGCCTTGCATGAGTCCTCCTGTCTCACTTGCGAACTACTATCGAATTGAGTGGCCGGATACATTGGATCACGTAAACGACATAATTCTGCCTCATGATATTACCTGGACACACAAATATGTGAAACTTGTCGATACAATTATATCTCCTTTTCCGTCACGCAGCTGTTGATTACTTCTTCCTATAGTGAGGCTATATAGGGCATCTGAAAGCTGTAACTATGAACCCATTTTGTGTTCCCCTTAATACATAATTTCTCACGGTAGTCCTCACGTACCTTGCCACTTTGAACTTTAGAAACCCCATAAAGCTACAATCACGTTGAACCATCATTCGCCCTGCATCATCATTTAGGTAAGGCGAATCAACCGGTAAATGAAGAGGATGCCCTTCGGCTGCAATCAGACTGCTACAGCGTCCGGAAGGCTAAGTGACTTCTATGCCATGTGGTAACTAGGTTCTAACTGTGTTGTTAAAAGACAGATAAAGACAAAGAGTAGTTCCTGCATTGCAAGATGCACGAATGCAATGTGGTCTTCGTTGGTTGAACGGTTGAGCGCTATATGATATATCTTTATCGCTTCCTGTACATTGGTACCTCAGTTGGTTTGCTTTTTCTACAAAATTCTTGTTTAACTCTACTCTCGATATTGCTTCCACGCTCACTCAAGCTTATTCGCAATGTCAGCGCAGGGGAAACACCACACGCTTTACAGAACACGTGCACATATTTTCGGCAGGGGCCAGCACAGCCTGCGGAGGAGTTCACCATTTGGGGGCAATGTGCCACTGGTGACAAAGCGTCGTTGCGGGTCACACGTTGGTACGCCACTACGAATGAAGCCGTGTGGCAAGCTGGTGAGTGGTGCTGAGAACGCCATAATTACTGATGCGGCTAACCCCATCAAAAGTTCCCCTAGGGGCAATGCTGTGTGTACGGGCCCTTTACTACTATCCGCAAGCCTAAAGTATGAGCAGGCACACTACAGCGAGAACGCGATTGTAGCTTTCCGTTTTAACAGGCTGCCATTAGCTTAGCTTAGATTGTGGCAAGTACGTTATGAAAGCACACGCGACACTAGCATCAATTTTTCTTTGCGTTTATTTGTTCGGCGATGGCTCTTCGTAGCACGTGTGAAAGCAAGCTTGGTTGTGTACAACGCCTGCGAAGGCTCGCTGCACTGAAACACGCAGCTAGATTGCTCGCTTCGCGTAAGAGTGAGTGCACAGGCGCAAATTGAATTCACGGAGGGTGGAGGCTTTTGGCGCTCCACATAGGGAATTCATTTAACCCCGCCATTCGAATGTTCCCAGTGACACCCGATCACGTTCTCCCTATTGAAATACCTGTACGAGGAACATTGCCCTCAAACTGGTATGCTTTGTGTGCGCCTATTTACGTGAACCTTGATGGAAAAATGAAAAAAAATACAGACAAATTTTAATACCACGAAATAAACAGAAGATAGAAAGACAGCCGTGTCTTCCCGTTCCTTGGTTTCAAAATTCCAATTTGAATAAACGAAGAAATTCGACCTTCATAAGCTGCCGTTTGGCATCCCGTTTCTATTTAAGCATGATACTGCAGAACAGATGCATGCCAAAATCATTTCAATGCTTTTCAGTTCTACCGAACTTCCAGCACTAGCTATATGCTGGTAAAATCTTCGAACAGCCTAAAGCGCCATTCTTCTTTGGAAGTAAACAGAAGCAAATAAAATTTGTCGCTATATATTTTTACTGCTCTAACCTTGCATGGTAGCAGACGTCTGCAAATTGAGCTAACTAGCCAGCAGCATACCCATCAGCCACAAATTGATTTATTTGTTGTCTTACAAAATGTTTTTTGGCGAGCTTTTGGAAGAATATATGAGATTTGGGATTTTCTTCAAACAAGAATTTATAGACCACTCTGACCACACACCGATCGCGGAAGCAGCCATTTAAAATATTATTATAAATATTCATTCTTCATTAACGCGATGAAAGCATTGTTGACTTTTTTGTTAAATACAAAAAACTTGCTGGAACGGCGAGTATTAACAGTGGTGTCACAGCGATTTCACATGTCGCATTTTTTTCACTCTGCTTCTGTCTTTCAGTCCCCAATCCGCTTCCTTACGCAGAGTATCAAGTCAATAATCCACACACCCCAGTTGAATTGCCTGCCTTTCAATAAAGAGTTCCCCGCCTCTCTGTCTCACTTGCCGCATAAGACATACTGAGTGTGACGTTGTGTGTGCGCTAGCCGTCCCTCCCTAGCCATTGTTGTTCCTCAAATATTCAACCTCATTCAACACTAACGTCACCACCTTTCACCTTTTCTATGCGCCCTCTTTTCCCGCCTTTCCTTCTCAGCCATTTCTTCTCTTTCTTAGGTCCAGCGGCACATATGTTTTTTAATGTTATATGTAAAGAAGTATTAATTTAGATGTTTCAACAAAATTGAGCGTGTTCTAAAACTGACAAGTGAGTTTGTTTCTTCCAGTTTGATAAGAATATTTTTCTCGTGCAGTGGCTTTCCTGAGCATATGATGAAGACACAACCTTTGTAAGTGCTGCGGGAACATACAGGCGCACTTTGGCAATGGTGTCTATGAACTGATTTAACCGAAAAGTGATGATCCTGCGTTAGCGACTGGTTTTGGCGGATATAGGTCTCAGCTGGAACAAGCGTGGTCGTAAATGTATAGCTGTGCTGAATGAAACTACACCGCCCGCTACTTGTCTAGTTTTTCTTGCGAACCATTCACCGTGGGAGAAACTTAACTTGCGCATCTTTACTCGTTTGCTGCTAAGATTCTTTCTGTTTTTATTTTACTGTGGCTAACGTGGCTGACAGCTCGGAACGCCCTACAATGTTGACAAACCGGAGGGATCCTGTTTCGCCCCGGAACCAGAGGAGGTGGAAAGGCTCCCTGGCAGTGACACGATAGGAAGCGCCCGTAAAGAGTAATGTCCTTTTCCTTGACGACAAATTTATTTTTAGTTTGATGCTCTCGAAGGAACACGGAAAGGGTTATTGATGCGTCTGGTCTAGTTTATTGCAAGGCAGTGCCGAGATAAGGCAAGTGTAAACTGCAGTGGGGCGCAGCGCCAAATCAATTTGTAAGCCAACTGAATAAATAAGACACTCCTTTAGTGTCCTCTGTGCCGTATACTGCCTGTATACATAGAGGCTTTATTCATGTAGCTTGTTAAAATGAAAAAAAGGAGTGACCCGTGCTACCACATTTGTCTGCAGAGCTAATGTAAGCAGCGTCCTCTGAAAGAGAAAACCCCAGGAGATATAAATGTCTCACAGAGGGCTGCCGTTCCTGGGCAGAAAAGGGTTCGGAAATTCAGTCGGCGTTTGCGCCACGTCTGTGTCGTCGCAATTGTCGAAATCATTTCACGTAGTGTTCAGCACACTTGACTAAAAGTCAGGTGCAGTGTACCGAAGAGAGCATTTAAAAAAATAAAGACCCGATGTCTCATCAACAAGAGCAAAAAAAAGATGGCTGCCATAAAGCTGTTCACACGTGTAATTACTAGGACAGTTATAAAGGTGGATTACAATCTCAGCGAAGAGGCCAACTTGTCATGTATTAACCAACACGCGATAAACTGGCAGCGCTAACAATAACTGAAGTTTGAAGAGCTGCGTATATATGATCTTCCAGTTAAATGCATGGAATAACTTTTGGCCTGTGCTTTAAGGTTGTAAGTACTAATTGACACTAGGATGAACGTAACATAAGCTATAAAAAGTAACACGTACTGCGTCATGAGAAGCGGAGTAAGAACAGGAACAAGGTATACATGAGGGAAATCTGGATCCCTGAAAATAAACTCTTCCTTCAGTTACAAGAAAAGGAAATGCGTAAGCCTGAGGAAAAAAAAAAGCTAAGAGCATCGAATGTGAAAATATATGAGCGCACAAGGAAGACGGAAGGAACGCATCAACAGGAAAGCTTTTCTAACAAAACTACAGTTTTAAGTCAAGTGCTTTCTTTCTTCTACTTTGTGCTGGCAGTATTTCCACGTTATGTTGCACCAACTGGCCCGGCATTGAACTATTATTGTTGGGCCCTTGGCCATACACCAACAGTGCAACTGCGGTCACAAGAGCAGTTATAACCTTTTTGGAAACAACTGGACTATATTCGCGGCTATAAAATGTGTCTCAGCTAGAAAGAACACTACATACTCACCTCTCTATCTCACCATCGTCATCCATTAATCTTTCTTTTCCCCTTTCCCTTCCCCCCGTGTAGAGTAGCAGGCTAGAGCAAGCTATCGCTCAGGCCGACCTCTCTGCCTTTCTTTAAATAAACTTATCTCTCTCTCTCTCTTAACAATACTAATTTTAGTAGGCGGGAGCTCCATGAGGCTAAGTGCTCGACGTAATTAAGTCTCTTGATAAAGATGCGATCATCAGTATCTCCCCGTTAAGCGTTAGGTGGTGTACTGACAACACAAATCATGGATTAGCATAGCTACTGGCATTATAGGCTAGGATTAAATGGCATTCTCTAAAGCAGCTGTGGGAAATGAAGTGCCTTCAGCCTTTTGATGCGGTCACGTACCTCCTTTCCATGCACATCAAGCAAGAACAAAAAGCACGCACATTATAAAAAGAGAACGTCAGTTTAGAGTTTATCTGTGGCGCCATTACCTTGGTGTGTCCACGGAACAGATATGTAACAACTCTACGTAAAGTCACTGACTGTCCTAAATGTAGCGCATACCTTTTCCTTCACTTCAATTATCTAGTCTCAACTCATCTATGTTGAGTTTTTGCAGCGTTTGCAGACGATCTATACAAAATTGAAGAGGCAATAGCGAGTTGTTTGAGTCATCTGTGCAAATTAAATATCGGTTACCATGTACCTGACCTTCAGACTATAGTAGAGACACATGAAGCCAAATAATGCAGTTGGACAGACTGCCGAGTCAAAAGTTAAAATGACATTTTTAAAGCATGTAAGTAAGCTTGGGGCTGGAGCACACTTTTAAGGAACAAGATGTGCGGTTTTTTTTCTTTAAATATTCATTAAAATGTGCCCATAACGAGACTGTCGTTGCGACTCGTAATACCGAAGAATGCAGTTAAAGAAAGCAATAGGTTTTTATAAATATATCTTTAAAGCATGCAAGTTGGCTTGATGTTGAGGGCCACCTTTAAGGAGTACCTTGCATGCTCAGTGGTGAAAGCCATCGTAAGAAAATGCCACTGCACCGGAAATTTGAGCGCGGTAATGCCCTCGACGTATACAGTAATACTGCTTGTCGCCATTGTGTGTAAAGTCAGACGGCATCTGTGAATTTATTCTGACAGCTGCAAAAGGAGGCCCAATTTTTGTGGCAGTATAAGGCTCGCTTTAAACATACATGCACTATGCACTCGGTTCCAAGAACGAATTCGTCAGCAGTGTCAACAGGTTCAACAAAGTTCACATAATCTCAGAGCAGCCGGCACCTCCTACAACACTCTTCGTCCTCTTATCCTATTCTCCGTACACGCCTGTACCAGCCTACATGAAACGCACTTCTCCGCGCGGTTATGCCTACCTAGACGGCTGTTCAATTCAGGCCCGTACATACGCTTTCTTCTTCCTGACGACCTGACAGAGCACTGCATGCCGATGCGGCAATGAGAAACCGCCACGCCATTAATGCCTCTTCTTGCTGGAGAGCCTTCGCAGCAATCGTTTCGCTTTCACCGTCCTCTCGTTCGAACCGCCGAATGCAGAAATACGAACAAGTGCGGAAAGCAAAGATTTGAGAGGGCCCCATTCAATTGGCGCCCCTCGAAATCACCTTGCGTGCTTGCACGTGGCACCTAACAACCCCTTTTATGACCAGTACTAGGAGAAGGGAAGAGGTTGGCAGAATGAATGAAGGCTCCCTTCTATCGACATTTGGAAACTTGAGACGTCCTCTTTTGCATCCACTTGAAACGCTAGGAGGCGGTATGCCTAACAGGCGCGTCAGGTGGGAACGCTGGGAAATGAAAAAAACAGGTGACGTTCTACGCAGTTAATGAAATTTGGGGTGATGAAACTGTGAGTCGTGAAAGGAATTCTTAAAAAGAATAGAGTGACAAAACATAAATCATGAAACAGATGTGATAACTCAGCTGTGAAAACGCTACTCCAGTTTGTCAATATATATATATACATATATAAGCGCTTAAGTGCACTGAAATGCATTCACGTTAGCAAATCCTTATTTGTGAAGCAAGAAAACTTGATTATTTAACAGAGACCCTTTTCTGTTATTATCCTTTGAAGTCATTGAAATCGTGTTTCCCGCATAGCCAATCGAGGTTATGGGAAAGGCGAAAGTCGATATAGCAGAAGACCGACATCCTTCCAACACCCCCATAGACGGGAGTTACAATGTAAGAACTTCCTAACACCCTAATTTTGGTACGCTAAACCCTCTTCATCTAGAGAGTTCGTCGAAAACCCCTTGGGGTGTCCGTATGGTAAGAAGCCAATTTACACCCTTAAGAATGGAAAAAAAATATTACAGTGGAGTCATCGTTGTCAAAAGACGAAAATTACAAAAGCGATAAGTACTGAACGACATGAGTATGCACTTCAGGGTTAAAGTAAACCTGACAAGTCAGATCATGGTATGTAGAAAATGTAGAGAAATAATATTAATATTGTTTTATTTGCATAGACGAATAAGCAAGAACACAGAGGAAAGAAGGAGAGAGCAAGCTTTCAACAGCCACCTGGAAGGGCAGAACACCTGCTAACTCCTTCGGAAGGAGGAGAGAGTTAGACGAAATGAAGATAGGGGGAGAGAAACAGGAAAGAAGAGAAACAGGAAAGAAGAGAGGGAAATAAGAAAAATGACGAGGACTTAGAAATAAACAACTATTGAAGAAGTCAAAGGTTCGCTGCAAGGCTGAAGCAATGAATGTGATAGCAAAAAACTGGAATGTCACGCGAAGAGCAGCCAGTGGACTGAAAGGTGCAGCGCACTGCTCAAGCACAAAGAACACGTGCGAAAAGCTTCCAGGATGAACGAAAACTTACAACGTTCCCAACTCGACACTCCACGCACTGCTTGAACTGAAAGGACACACGAAACATACGCACAGGTATACATAGGACAAGCACGAACTAACAATTGTCTCAGTTGTTGCTTCAGTGTGTTGGAACAGCGCACTCTTTTCGCAAGCGGGGCCTCGCAGAGCGTGCAGTCACCAAACCGTTTCCTCGTCTTGGTTTTCGTTGCTTCAGACTCAAATAAAAATGCCATTTGTGTGACCATGATGACATGATGACAATAGCAGAGTGCTTTCTCATTCACCTCTGCTATTGCTTTATTATAAGTGAAAGTGGTGGCTGTGGGGAAAATAAAAGGTGGAAATTTCCACTTGCCATTTCTGGCTGCGCCATGGAGTACATTCTGACAGCTGTTCCTGTTCGAGTCTTGTGCGTAGTCATAGTTCATGGAATCACTGATGATTTTTGGCGAAAAGCAGAGACAAGAACAGAAAACAAGATTGCGAAAGAGCATAAAGAATGAAATAAAGTTAAGAATGATCACAATCTCCAAAAGCAAGACTGAAGGAGGAAGAAAGAACGAACGCGAGATGAAAGAAACGAACAACAAAATGTAGAAGACAAAAAAAAATTGGAAAGAAACACTTAACAGAAGAAGAGCAATAAAAACCAGGAACGATGAAGAGTAGAATAAACGTAATTGTATTTAAAAAGGGCTGTAGGAAACGACAAAAATAAGTGACGCTAGCTAAAAACAAATAAATAATATAGCAATATCATCAATCACAGTTTCTTGGATTGCGTAAGAATTTCGTAATTTTCTTTACTAAATAGTATAAACATTACGCCTGCTAACTCGTTCAGTACTTCAGCACTTTTTCACTTTATTTGGTTGGCATTTCCAAAGTTATTATCAGAAGACATGTACAGCTTGACACACTCGCTAAGCTTCCTGCACGGCTGGATACATGATTCCGGTATAGCCTTCCACGATGGCCCAGAATGGCTCCGCAAATTACGCGTTTAATACTTGCCTACTCCAACAAACATTACAAACCTAACCGACATTACATCTTTATTGTTGAAAGATGTGCTGTATTTTCAAATAACGTTTCATGAATCCATTTTTTCAGTTCTAAATGAAGCGTATCAGCTGGGCCTCCGTGAGCTAGAGCAGGGAAGAAAAGCGCACAAGGGCGAATTTCACAACTTATAAAAAAATGCCGCGTATCTGCATGCTTCACTGCAAATGTCATTGAAAGTCTTCTGTTTGGAGGCGCTGCATCAAACACCGACGCCATCTGGCAGTAATGTCAGGAAACGAAAGCTTCTATAGAACGCATAGCCACTGGTTGGTGGCATCTCCATGCAGTCTTAGCGAAGCACCCGCTTTTTCGTGGATTGCATCGCATTTTAAGCGCAGCGTAAGAAACACTGGGGTCTCTAGAATCACGTATCTGCATTTTATTGAACGAACACATCATTTAATACTTACGTATTGATGTTGCGCCTCACATATGCATAATATTTGCCTTTTGGTTGACAAGGTTCACAAGTATCAATGCAGCCACCAGATGAAGGTGGCTGGGGAGGCCTTAAACTCTCGGGGGGCTGAATCGCGTGACAGACATACATACATGCAGACAGACAGACAGACAGACAGACAGGCAGGCAGGCAGGCAGGCAGGCAGGCAGGCAGGCAGGCAGGCAGGCAGGCAGGCAGGCAGGTAGGCAGGCAGGCAGGCAGGCAGGCAGGCAGGCAGGCAGGCAGGCAGGCAGGCAGGTGGGTAGGCAGAAAGGCAAGTATCCCAAAAAAGATTATCGTCTTCAATAGATGGCAGTCAAGGCTTACGTGAGGTGAACTTCAGATATATTGACGTCTGAAATAAAAGAAACGTGATCGAAATTCTGCAAACTGCTTTTTCCACCTCATTTAGTCAAATAGCTGATCACAACCAGAATAGTGTATCGAACACACGCATGCAGACACGCTATTTCCATCTTCCTCATGTTTCATCCTTCTATATCCGCGAATATCTTTGCACTAAACCGGATTGAAATGAGTTTTGATATCTGAGAACAGAACATTTTGGACACAGCATGGTTCACCCGACACTTAGTCGTAGCATAGTGTAGAAATGCTAACAAGGAGATATACAGCTCAATAGGACCAAATATTGGTGCAGTCTCTCTCTTTCGATTGCTTCTAGCTTTCATCACGGGCAGCACTGATCTTCCGCGCTTTTGCACGGTTTCTTTCATTCTAACCTTGCTTGCTGAAAAAACATCGCCAGAAGAAAGAAAGGAAAGATGAATTCGGATGTTGTATTAATTAGGAAGCGAGAAACCACGTTCCCCGCAGCGTCGAATTTGCGCAACGCCATACGCGCTTACAAGCGGGGAAGCTCCTCCACTCCCGTACGTACCATTTTGATTACGTGCATTCTGTGGTACTCATATTAACACGACTAAATTTTCATTTTAGAGTACTGTCGTAATGCTCGATCATCTTTTTCATTTTCCTTTGTTAGGAGATCATTCATGAAGTGAACGAAAATATACCAGTACGACAACCAAAGTAAAAGTCAGTGCCTGTTCCTGCTGCTTCAGGAGAAAGACAATATTTACTGTGAAGTAAGAGCCGTGCACAAGAGAAATGTAAGAAGTGATTTCCGCTAGAGAGATCCAGAGCCGTACGTATTATTCCTTGGCTAGTATTACGAAGAACCTTGCTTTGTTGCGGTTATTTCTTCCGAGCCACCGCTTCTTTCTCCTCGCCACATCGCTCTGCTTCTTTCATTGAGCTATGTGACGGCACTCCCTGGCTCATCTCCTTGTGTAATCTTGCACCTTTAATGAAAGCCGCGGGGAATCCTTACATTCACCTCATGAGAAAAAAATCATTACGATAGAAAGCGTGCCACGAAAAAGAAAAAAATAGAAATGCCCTAATAAAGAACCACTCGTTTTATAAAGGCGCTCTCAGAAAGACCGCTTCATTTAAAGCTCATTCGAACTGCAAGACGACAAAAAAGCTTCTTTTCTCGGATCCTTCTTATTCTTGGGGAAGGCTCATTTGAGAGTATCGTTTTTTTTTGTCGGCGCGTGAAAAAAATTGTTCGGGTGGCTATATATAGCTCATGCAAAAAAGTTGGCTTTATTCACAACTTCTGAGCTGGCCTTATTCAAATGATAGCGAGAGTCTGCGACTTATTGAAACAGCGATGCATATCGCGGATAATCAGGAATACAAAATGAACACTTATTTTATAAAAAAGTCTTGATGTAACTCCTCTTTGTTTATTTATTTTGGGCACTATTGGTGCAACTGTACTAAATTTCCAATTCGATATAACCTTTTACGCGCACCATTTTATGTAATTTCCCCACAGTTTCAGTCTAGCGTTAATTTTCCAGGCAACCGCTGGTCCAGTGCATAGGTCTCGTTGGTATTCGCAGTCGATTTAGTGCACCTGTGAAGGTCCTCAGCCTTACACATGCCAGGATAAAGAAGCATGACATTACAAAATACAGTATTCTTTGATCCTGGTCTCATACATTTTTAGCATAGACTGTTCTAGTATATGTTATTGGAAGCTTTATATAACTAGTTAAGAACTGAAAACTGTCGGTATGATATATTATTTTACCTTTTTTCTCCTTGGTTTTCTTGCCCTTACGTGTGCCTTTACGGAGTAACCCGGCAGGTTAAGCTCTGTGAACGCCCAAAGCCAGGAACCCTTTCCTGGGGTAAGGGTGGGGAGACGTCGGCATTTGCTGGAGACCTTAACTATCTTAGAAAAACACCTGTTTTAGTTACTTATTTTTGTTAAAAGGTCACTTCTTCCTTAATAGAAAATTCGGGGGGGAGGGGAAGGGGGGAGACTAGGGCACTTCTCTTGGCTCCGGGTTCGCTTTTGTGTTTCTCCCCCGTTTCTTCTTTCACATGTGAAGTGATACCTTGTATTTGCGGCTGGCTGCTTTCTTGAGTCGGCACCATCAAGGTATAAGCAACGTTGATTTGCATGCTGAAGAGATTTAATTTTAACAACAAATGGAAAGTGTAGCGACTGCCCGCGCTGACGATCTGCATATTTTCCCTTCAGGTTGCCGCTATGACGCACGCAAGTTCTCTGCGCCTCTCGTAAGAGTAAGGCATCACATCTTCTTTATGGGAAATCAGCCACAATACAGACTCGGAGTACAAAATAACTTTACACGCAACACTGATGGTTTTCCGTTTCATTTTCACGCTGTCTGAAAGCCTGTAAAGCAGGCCTGCAAATGGGGACAACGTTTCCGCAACCACCATAGAATAATCAAGATTCTGTAAAACCCCGCGTTTGTACCGCTTTTACCATTAGTACACATCAAATGTTCTGATGAAGAAAAAAGGTGCAAAACTAACTAATATGCAAACTATGGCCGCAGTATGCCGCGTGTCATTATGCTACTCACAAGCATGTTGTAATCGTCGTGCAGTCGAGTCATTCATGTGAATGGTATTATGTAAATGGTGCCTCCCAGTACATGTGAACAAGAAGTTTACGACGACTCGAAATTGAGTTCAACATGACCACCGTTTACTATTGGACCACTCTTACGTTTCGTTAGACAGCAGGCCTAAATTACTTAGTGACATTTCAACGCAGGTAAATGGCTTTTTCGTCTTTATGAAATCTTTTCACACGAGTTAACAAACAGTTGGCGTTCAAAGGTCACTTTAGCAACCTCGTTTTAAAATCTGTGCCCTTTATTTTCGGTCTAATGAATCGTTAAATATTTGTTTTGAACAATTTCTAGCAGTGACTCAGTGTCTTAAATTTGCTTGCATTCCGTGCACTTACGCTGGAAAGAAAAACTAAGAAGCAAAAATAGACTGTTTGCCTCGTTACGGTCATGATGAATCACCTACTAGCTTTCGGGCCAGCACATTTAAATAAATAAAAAACAAGGCAATTTGTTTTTGTACTTTACGTCTGGATTTCATGAATGGCTAAGATGTTTACTTCAGGAAAAATAGCGGTCTAATTAACTACATTAAATAAACACGGTTTCAAGTGCACCAAGACAAGTAATAATAATTGACAGGGTTTCTTGTGCAATCACCTAAGACACCTTGAAGGTTATTTTTTTTTTCTTCTCAGTCGATGTATATGGGAGCCGCACCCACAAGCCGTTGCTTCACATGCCACTGCCAAACGCCGTATTCGCTCGATTTTCTTGAGATCGCACGCTTTGCGGTTTTGTTTGCTGCCCAAAAAAAAGGAGCTCCAACGGCATCACGTGGCGTTACGTCACATGACGTCATGCCACCATTTGTGATTTCACATGCCACAGATTTTTGTGAACTGTGACCTCATTATTGAGTCATATGATTACGTAATTACGTGATGAATTTCTGCATGTGTGATGCCTGCTCTCATCTCTGACCCCAAGGAATGGACCCCGCCGATGGACAAATTCCCAGTTTGGTGAAACATCTAAGGATTTCGCCCTAATACAGGCAAATAAATCATGCACCGGTAGCAATACCAATTGACCTTTACATTTTTTTCGCTCAAGCCTAAACTTTCTGCCAGTTTAAAAATGAAATAGAGACGATGGTTGATACAGATGCTGATATACGCTGTTCTCTGCAGTATCATGGGCGAAGCTCCTTAGATTGTGGGTTGTTCCCTCGTAGTCATGGTATGTGGTAGTGGTAGCAACTTCCAGTTTTAGGAATTGCTCACTAGATGGCGTTGTGTGTGTATGTACTTTGGCGGAGAGTTTTTCAAAGCACTGGGGTTTAGGGACCGGGAGGGCAAAATAAACTTTAAGCGGGTAGACTTAACTAGAAGGAGGTTATCTGATCGGTGGCTAAAGTCAAGCCACGAGTGAAAATTAAACTCTTCACTGCAAAGTACGAATCCGCAAACTCACTTTTTAAGGAAAAAAAATAAATATATTTTTTGGTTCATTAGGTATTACGGCTTGGCGGCGCTAGCCACCGCACGATCTAAAGGGTACAGCCATATTCATCCATCCTTTGGGCTGTCACGGTGGATGGGCGTGTTTTTTGAGCACTCAAGATCGACTGCGCAGATAAGTGTTTTTGCATGTTTTGAGCTTGTCTTTATAATTATAAGGCAGCGGTTGAAATCTTCGTAGCACTTATTTTATGGTACGGCTTTTTCGGGGGCCAGACACCAGGTATTTATTAGTTAGTGCGGGTGTGTGTGTTTGATTTTTTTGTTGTTTTTTTCTTTTGCCACCCCGTGGGGGAGGTGCGCGTACATTGAACACGCAAATTTTTGTAGTAGAGTTTAGACGTTCTTTTTATTTCGTAGTGCAAAGCTCGAGTTTAGTAATTATTGAGTATAGGGACAATTGGTGTCAGAAAGACATGGTTAAAAGACTGTAAAGTGTTCAAGATGTGGAGTGGGTTTGAAAGTGGACCCAAGCGTAGAAGCGGATGGAGAAGAGGCTGACGTGAAGTGTAGGCAATGTGAGGTTGAGGAAAAAATGGAGAAAATTATGGTTGCCCAGAGTAAACTGCTGATGAGAATCGCCGAGCTCGAGACTGCGTTGGCGACAGAGCAAGAGAAAACGAGGGCAATGGGAGAAAGACTGAAGTCCGCCGAGGAAGCACGCGCGAAGCTGAACAAAGAAGCGGCCTACGGAGAGAACAGTAGGGAACCGGCAACCAGAACGGTGGAGAAGGAAGAGCAAGCAAGTTTGGAAAAAACAGGTTTAGCCGGTTCAATTGTCGCAAGGCCCAGCTTCAGCGAGGTAGCGGTGGGGCTAGGAGGGGACAAAGCAGCCGGCGTCACAGGTGCAAGTAGCCCCCAGGTGCAGGAAGCTCCAGCTGAAAATTCACAGCATGTGATAATCACCGGGGACTCAAATTTAAATCGATGCACAAAAGCCATCAAAGAGAGGGTAAGAGGTGAAAAGAGGGTTGCAGTAGGGGCGTTCCCAGGACGCAAGCTTGAAGCAGTCATGAGGCAAGCGAGCGCAAAACTCAAAACTACAGCTGATAGACGAAACCTCATGATAATTTCAGGCGGTTTAAACGATGTCTTAAATGAAGATACAGCAGGACTAGCAACCACACTGGCGAAAGGCGTCGATGACATGCGCGCCACTTCTGCTAAGGTACAGGTAGTAATATGCACGATACCGGGGGTACCGGTGCGTGATAGCAACCTGCAAAGAGCGGTTGTCAACGCAAACCAAGAGTTATGGCGGATAAGTCGAGAGAAAGGCTTTGAGGTGGTGAAAATAAAAAGAGAGGTGCATAGGTGGGGTGGTTTTCAACGAGACAGAATTCACTTCGATGGGCGGCTAGGTCATGAGGTGGGTTGGCGACTTGCAGGACGCGCAGTAGCTTTTTTGGGGGGCAAGCGAGCCCTTCGGGGTGCAGGATAGCTAGTACGAGGAAAACAACCAGGGAGGCTCTTCGACAGGTGGTATGGACAGATACGATTCCAAAGTGGCACCAATATCTAAGATAGGTAGAGTCCGGGGCATAAATAGACGTAGCCACGAGCGCCGAGCCAATTCAGACATAGGGTATATTAACATGCAGGTTGGTAGGAACAGGCTGAAGTGGGAAGAGATAGGAGAACAGGTAAGGGAAGAGAGGCCAATGGTATACGGTTTTGTAGAAACATATCGCAGGGAGATGGAACAACCTCCGAACAATCCGGATTCCGCGTGGGAATATTGTAATAGAACAGAAGGCTGCAGAAAGGGGGATGGTTCTGGGGCATTCATTCTTACAAGTACAGACTGGCAAAGGATCAAGCAGGAGTGCAAGGAACATTTATGGCTAAAAGGGAAAGTGGCAGGTCAAATGACACTCCTTGGTTTTGTGTACTTGTGGACGGGAGCAAAGGCCAGAGAGGAAAACCAGGCAATGGTAGAGTGTATATCAAAGGACATTCAGGGGTTAGGAAGAGAGTGCGAGATAATTATACTAGGAGCTATGAATGCGCACATAGAAGATATAGATGGGTATACCGACCCGACAGGCAAAACGATCATGGATATGTGTGAAAGGCTTGATTTGATCATTTGCAACAGTACCGAGAAGTGTGAAGGGCAAATAACATGGGAGGTAGGAAGGCTGCAGTCGACGATAGATTATGCACTGATGCCACATAGTATGTATGATAAGCTCAGGGGAATGCACATAGATGAAGGTGGCTCCAGAAGTCTGGGGAGTGATAACAAACGTATCAAGCTAAGTTTTGGAAGAGCAGTGAAAGTGGGAAGAATGTGGAGAATTGGCACGATTGAGAAGTCCGCACTAGAGATCTATCGAACTTTTAAGCAGAAAATTGCCAAGGAAAGGATCTATGATAATACTCGGGGTAGTTCTCTACTGTTTGAGGCCAGGACGGGAGTATTGCAAACCAAGACATATCGGGCCAAATACGAAGGGGTAGACACAGCATGCAGTGCGTGTGGAGAGGAAGAAGAAACTGCCGAACACTTGACAATGTTGTGTAAAGTGCTTCACCCTATAGTTCAGGATGATGGCGCAGAGTTTTTCAAAGCACTGGGGTTTAGGGACAGGGAGGGCAAAATAGACTTTAAGCGGGTAGACTTAACTAGAAGGAGGTTATCTGATTGGTGGCTAAAGTCAAGGCACGAGTGAAAATTAAACCCTTCACTGCAAAGTAAGAATCCTCAACCTTATTATTTAAAGAAAGAAAAAGATAAATCTATTGGTTAGTTCACTAAGTATTACGGCTAGGTGGCGTTAGCCGCCGCCTGATCTAAAGGGTACAGTCTCATCCATCCATCCATCCATCCTTGTAGATACTATTCCTAGTTGGCGTTAGTGGTCCTCATCTAATACAGAATTTACAGTGCATCCACGGAGTGGATGATGATGAGTGGGGCGAAGCGTCCGTCCATACGTCCGTTCGTCCAATGCGGGCTTCAGTGCGATAGGAGTGGACGAAGGGGCATTGATATGTGGGGTTTAACGTCCCAAAGCCACCATATGAATATGAGAGACGACGTAGTGCAGGGCTCCAGAAATTTCGACCACCTGGGGTTCTTTAACGTGCACCCAAATCTGAGCACATGGGCCTACAACATTGCCGCATCCATCGGAAATGCAGCTGCTGCAGCCGGGATTCGAACCCACGACCTGCGGGTTCAGCAGCCGAGTACCTTAGCCATTAGACCACCGCGGCGGGGCAACGAAGAGACAGGCGAATGGACGAACAGACCGACGAATAAATGCATGGATGGACAGACAGACAGACAGACAGACAGACAGACAGACAGACAGACAGACAGACAGACAGACAGACAGACAGACAGACAGACAGACGGAGGGACGGACGGACAGACAGACGGATGGACGGACGCATGACCCCACTCATCCTCATTCACTCCTTGGATGTGCTGTGAATTTTTTAAGCTTGTGGCATCATTTGAACTGGTCCTTACTAAAATCTAAGACCGCATTTGATACTCGAGCAACCTTCTTATTCCCTGTTTTGAAACTCCGTCAGAGTCGTTCGCTTAGTGTTCATCCAGTCGAGTTTATTTACGATCGCTGTCTTTGGAGGAAGGCAACTCGTGTGAACGTTCTTTCCAATTTTGTCGCATTCACGTGTCCCATAGGGTAGTGCTGTTTTCTACGACCAGAAGTAAAATTGTCTTCTGAAAATATATGTCATGTCAGTGAAAAGCGCGAAATACAAGAAATGTGTATACGGAACATTGCGCTATTACCCTGAATTTCACAGCCAGGATATTTGTTTAAAGCAAGCAAGTGAATCTGCTTGCCATTGAATATTATTCAGAAGAAAATGGATAACAAATTGTCTTGTGCGTGGTAAGACCACGCATATAATATATTTACGCAGCAAGAGTAGCGTCAAATGTATATGGATCCCTTACGGCGTTCTTTATAACCTGCACAAAGTTCTTAAGCCACTTTTCTCTCAGTGAACCATGAATGTGAATTTTTCTCAGGATGCTTGGTAGAGGCATTATTCTGGGTACCAGCTGCAGACATCTTCTCGCATATTTTAAATTTAGTAGGCCTTCTTTCAGATACCCTGAACACTTCATGTAAACTTGATTTTGTTCCTGTTGTCATTAAGATAAGCCGCACTATACCTAATGATGCGAGAAAGTGCGAGATTACGCGGAGCATTGTGGCTTCCCGCCACCTTGGCGGCTTAAAGTAAACTACCAAGTAAACTACCTTGAATGAAATATAATTTCGCTATGATAATGAAGGATGTAAATCGGCTATTTTGGTTTTTGTACAGTTATTCGACTAAGCATTGTAAGATATGTATATAAAGTGCAGGAAATTCACTGATATTCACTGAATCGATGTTGACAGAAGTGTAAATCGATTGTGTTTTACTTGAATCATCGTTGCTCTCGCAGAGGGACGTCTTTAATCACTGCCTAAAACGCTTACATTGTCGATATTAATTTTTAAAGACGTGTGAACTTCCTGTTGCTTTAACTCGCTGTCTAATCTTTAAGGAAGACAAACTTTCTGGACGTGGAAGTATGTTTATGCAATAAGTTCTCTCGCCGACGCTGCTGACGTTTTAGGAAAGGGTGCTCTTTCATTGCATCACTCTCGAGGTTCAACTTTATTGAACGTTCATCATCATTACTGGAGGCTCTTTCTGCTCCTTAAACGCCTATGGCATGGGATCGAAGCACTTACGATATATTCTAATATCAATAGGTTACCTCTAAAATTGAGAAACTCGAGTGGCCATCCAATTATGTTTTGTCTTTCTCTGCTATTGTTAAATTGTACTGGCTGCAACGTGGCATCAATATGTCGAACGGGATGTTTCGACGTATTTGAATTGTAAGCTAACAAAACTGTTACATATAAAAGTCGCTTCTTTTACTAGCGTAAATACCAGCCCAGGCAAGACATGCAAAAAAGTGCACAGCATATAATCGTTTTTCCTTTAACTTTCTATAAGATAATAACTTTGTAATGTAGCGTGTCACCATTTTTCAACCATCCTTTAGGTAAATGCCGAACTCCCCTCAAGCATAAACACACGGAACGTATTTCAGCACTGTATAGTTACTTTCATGAGACAATTAGGCATTTGTACTTATAGATAATTGACCTATAATTCCATAAACGTGTTTAATGAGAGACCTTAGAAGCCACATATAAAAAAAGCTATTAAAATTGCTCGACAAGTCTCACAAACTATGAATGAAAACAAAAAAAAACACACACACAAGAAGGTAGGAATCATCATGAGCTGCTTGTACCATTGTCTCAGTGTCGTGACCAAGGCGTGGCACACCAAGGGCACCCTTCCCCCTCTCTCTTCCAAAGAAAAATCTTTCCATGTCATACATAGCGCGAAACGGTCATTTTTCTGCCCGGTTCCCACTTCAGAGCAAAAAGTTGCCCTCCCCCCACGCGAAAAAAAGCTTTAACGAACGCCCCTAAATTGTCTCACTTTGTTTGAGTCTTTCACGATGTCAATCACAGGAGGCGGTATCTTTCAATCAGGGTTAATGCAAGTTGCTTTTGCCTAAAATCAATTGATGGTTCTTAAATGGAAGGTAATGAAAATCTTCGTTTAGCAGCATTCACAACAGATGGAAGAGCTGAGTGTCCTAATCGGCCTTTATTCGCTGCTACGGAAAGAAGGGTTTGTAAGGATCCTGATTGCTTTTCATAGATAAAACGTTCCACTAAATGCACTCTAAAGACCTTCCTGCTTCAGGTCTAGTGGTTCAGCTAAGGTCCCCAGGAAAAATCTATTTTTTAAATAAAAGTGGCAGTTCTCTACAGTATCGCGGTCATTATTTCGGAATGTGCCGCAAAGACGACAGCTGGAAATAGAGTACTTAGTGGAAAAAAAACAAGAGATAGAATGAAGATCACGAATAAGTAAAGGAACCACTAACTCTATTCGTTAGAGTAGGTGTAGTTGTGGCGATTCTTCATGTTGCTTTGATATCCTAACTTAATAAACAAACAATATTGTTTTGTTTTCTTTAAGTCCACTGACAATTAGAGAAAATGAGCTTAACGCTTTGCGATTGCAACAAGAATCAACTGTTCGCATATTGGACAAGTGAAACCCACTGCAGAGGTATGAGCAGGCCCCGTGAAGCTTCAACTCACGCCTTAATGCCATTAACCATGCCCCATAGTACGCGCACTAAATGTTCACTAAGAAGCGTAACCTACGCAAATGACTAAGGACAGAGTAGTAGACGAAACCTTTTTACTGAAATGTCCACAGAATGTTTGTAAAACTTGTTGCAGAGCACCAACATTCACACTCTTATGAAAATATGCACAATATACATCACAGTAAATAAACAAGTATGCTTGACGTCACTAGCACGCGCCTATATGTGTAGGACAGATGTTATGGCGCTGGAAATTCAAACATTGGGTAGACGCAGCATGTATTTTATATATAGAAAAACCAACATGAATAACGGCACGTGCACACAAAGTAATAAGAGGTAATGCAAGCGTTCTTCCGCAGTAAGGATCAATAGGAAGGGGGGAAGAGAGTGTACGATTAAACATGACCCCATATGTTATAAGTTCGTATAGCTCCTTATTAGCTGGAAACTGCAACTTGATGCTAAAATAAAGCGAATACTCAGATACCACTGTTCTGCCAAACCTAATGCTTTAAGTGGATACGATGAATATTTAATGTATAGAACTTACACAACTGGCGAAAGAGCACTTAATATTAGAACAGAAACCATCTAGCCCGACTCTTTCGCAAAATGAATGACTGGTGCACCGCAGTCCTAGGGGCGCATGGCTTGGATCGATTGTTAGGTTAAAAATGGCAACAAATGGCTAACGTCAACCAACCTTTCTTGTTAAAAGCAACAGGAGTACAAAATAAAAGTGAGAATAGCAATTGTGCGTGACTGCAATAGCTTAATGAGCGACACAACAAGAGCTAGAATATTAACACGTATGTGGAAGAAGATATCCGTGCGCTTTATGAAGAAATGATATTGGCATTTTCTTCTTGAACTTTTTTCTCCATTAATTATGCACAATTGAGACACCCGATGAAGAGTACAACCAACTTGTTTTCCACAGTTTCATCAAAAAGTTAGGCACCTTTTCCATAAGGTAACACTGTTCCATTTCTTTTTACTCCAGTGTTTTTATTATGGATCTGTTGCGATGGCTTGGCGGATCGGTCGTTTATGAAATTCTATTAACCATGCTTCACGCTCAGCTGGTGCGACTTAAAAAAATGCGCATGGCTCCACAATCTGCGAGGTCAAAAGAGCTGCGGCTGTTTATTCGTGTTATCACTGTCTGCTGCGGCCTTTCGCAGACGAAGGTTAAAAGAGGATTTAATCAATCAGTCAGTCGAAGGTGGTCGGAGTTAATAACTCCGACAAAACGCGACATTTATAAAAGAAAAAATTGGCCCCGTATCTCTGTGTTAATCTGCAAATGTCGTCGAAAGACCATCGTCTTGCGTCTTGAGAGAGTGAACTAAACGTTTATGTGATGTTCTGCGCAATGAAATCGGTGGATGGTATTCTGGAGGCGCTGCGTTAGAGTGCCTCGAGCGTGCAGCGGAGGCAAACGAGCGCATCAAGTCACGTCACACGTAAGGCAGGAGCGCTGTCTGGCAGTTATCTTAGAAAATTAGGCGCATGGCTCTGAGATGGGCGTGCGCGCCCGTTTCAGAGGTGATAAGGTGTAGAACGCAAGGCGACGGGTAGGTGCCACCACCGTGTCGTCTTAGCAAAGCGTTGGAAACACTTGCCTCTTCGTGCAAGCGTAGATTGGCCGGCGCAGCGTGATAAATGCTATGGTCCTTAGAATTACTTATGTATGCCTTTTCTAGTAAAAGATGCACATACAGAATATACACGTGTTGTTGTGGTGCCTCAGATATGCGCAATAATTGCTTTTTAATTGACAACTGTACAAGTATGAACGCTCAATCTTGAGCAACATTAATGGGTGCTGCGGATGGGGTCGGCCATTCGGGGTATCGGCTAGTGCCGTTTAGAGTACCCGGTACTGTTAAATGTGGACAAAAAGATAAGTGCACAGACAGACAGACAAAACTTTTTACGTTGAAGGTCCCCAAGAAAGACTATCGTGTTTTAAAAATGATACCGACTGAATGGCCTCAAAACACCGTATATCGAGCAATTTGATACGTTATATATTGCAGGTGTCAAGCGAGCACATGAAGAACCGCACAACTGAAACTTCTGTTGTACTTGTAAAGCCTCTTGAGATCTCGGAATGCCAGCATCTAGTGCGGTGAATGCTTGCGACGTAGACATGCTTTATAGTAAATATGTATGCAGCCTTAAAATTCAGCGAGTCTCACTGCTCGCTACCTGTGCACTCAAAATGAGAAGTGCAACAGTTGGCCCCAGAAATAACCGACGGGAAATGGAGCTGAAAGACACTTATCCACACGCTATAGGGGACTGAAACCGGACATGAGGGGAAAAAAAGGAAGAAAAATTTTAGGGTAGTTTCTTCTAACCATTTTATGAGTCATTAGACTTACAAGTAATATGTGATCACCTCGGTTTAATTACTCAATTCTTGGCCAATCCTCCAGAGTGGATGAGAGCCATCCTCTGAGGCCATCATCGTCATCATCATGATCATCATCATTAAGTTGCACCCTGAGGCAGTTTTCTCTGAAATATCTCTTAATATACCGGGTGTTTCGCCCCTTCCCAGCTTCCAGTTCAGTGCAGCTAAAACACCTTTTCCTACATGCTTCGCGTTACCCACTTTTTTCTGTATTTATTGCACCCATAAAGCTAGGTTTCGTAAGCACTGTTTTTTCACGTGAACTGTAGTCAGGTGAGATAAAGAGGATATTCCAGGCCTGCAAACATTTATTGTTTTGAGACGTAGATATGTCTCTTTGTAATTATGTGTATTCGTGGTTAACGAAGGTAGCACCAGGACATGGAGAGTTCAGTTTCATTGTCTAAATGTACAGCATCGCCCAAGAAATTGGACAAAGCTAATCAAGTGTCCCACAAAATAAAGACCTGTGATTTTCATGCAATTGCTACGTTGATGCTGGAGCGAGTATTGTTTAAAATTTTTAACGTATTCACTGCTTAGTCTTGTCCTTAAGAACGCATCAATAGGGAGCCTTTTTTTCAGCTTGATATATTTTCAAATTACCAACCAAAATATCTGGTGGTTGTTTACATGCGCCAATCAAAGCGTTCGTACTCCTTTCATAGCTTCGTTCTACATCGAGATGGGGTTGCTTCGATTGTCTCTGATCAGAAAATTCAGGAAAAAGACCAAACCTGGAACCCAAAAATTAAGTAAAGGAGCACCTGAAGATACACTATGATTGGAAATATGGTGCAGGTATGATTTACAGTAAGAAAACAAGTGAAATCCTCAAACGATCATATTTTAAAAAGAGTGCACGTAATTTGAGCTCAAACTAGTATTATTAATATTATGCGCAATATCACGGCCACATATATCGCGACACCGATGAGAGTGCAGAGACACTGCAAAAAAAAAAAAAACGATTTGTTTTGCAGCATGTCTCATCGCAAGATTTGTGCTTTTGCGCCCGCAGTTCAAGCTTCAAATTGTATAATTAAGCCACGATTCCTTTCTCGCTGTCTTTTCTACAAGTATTGTTCCCGCAGATACTTCTCTTTACCTCTTGAATGCCAATCAAACTTTATATGCTCAATTTTGTCTTTTTTCTTAATCTATCTATCTATCTATCTATCTATCTATCTATCTATCTATCTATCTATCTATCTATCTATCTATCTATCTATCTATCTATCTATCTATCTATCTATCTGTCTATCTATCTATCTATCAAATTTTTCCTACTGTTTGTTGTACCAGAAATAGGGTTTTTGCTTTAACTTTGTCAGTCTCGCTAGATTACTGCAAAGCATAATGACGTAACGAGTTTCCATTCGGCTCATTCAACTGGTACAACGTCAGCGGGAAAAGGCAGGGAGATCTTTCTGGTTGGAGGGGGGAAGGGGTTTTCAAGAACGCGAGTACAGCCGCAGGAGATGACGGGGTAGAGTGCAAAGTAGAGGGTGGCTGCCCTTCGAGTAAATCTGATTCCGAGGGGAATGGCTGTGAGAGAGCAGGTTACTTCGAAACAAAGTTTTTGGGTGCTCGTTTGCTCGTTAAGTTTAATCTAATATATGCAATAAGAAAAGGGAGTGAAGGAGGAAGAAATTAAGAGTTGGGTGTTTTTGGGGAGGCGTTCGGCGGTAGGTCGGGTAGTGTACTTAATTGAGTAAGGCATAGTAAGTGTTCCTTGTCGCAGCACGCTCCGACCCCAGAAACCAAGACTGGGAGTGCTGGTGGAGAAGACCAGGGAGTTTCCTGCGAGACGTTCGTGAGATCGGAAGGGCAGGTTTGTGAAGCGTTTTCTTCCACGACGGTTGTGCAGCGAGTTGGTATGACTGCTTTCTGTTGATTATTGGAGGAATGGTGGAATGGTGTACACAACATAGATTTTTCTCTTTAAAAGAGCAGCTGTCAACAGACAACTTTAAAATTGATTATAGCAATCTCCCTTATAGCTTTAAAACATGAACCTTTCAGACTCGCGTCGGCGAGGTTCAACACGTGTCAGGAAATATGTGTAGACTTTCTGTTAGGCACAATAAGCTTGAAAGTTTGAAACTGAAATTAAAAAGAACTCCCTGCGACGGGTAAGTACTGTTGAAGAGGTTAGGGGGGGGGGGAGCAACCGAATCAATCTGCAGTTCTCTATTGAACTCCAATTGAGTGAGAACCACTTTTGGCATGCCACTGCGAGAGGCACACAGATATTTTTCACTTTTCGTAGGCAGTTCTTGAATTGCTTTGAGATTATAAACTCGGAAATACGCGGCGCCATCGTTTCTGCAATCCATGGTTGTCCAATACGAAGTAACAAGAGACATGCCAACAAAACGATTCGTCGGGTGGAAGATAATACCGATTGATGGTGCTACATATTACTCAAACAGTTGTAAGTTAAAATGCTTATATGATAGTTCACCTACAGCTACTACCGGCGTACGCTTCTTGCAGTGATCATGCTACTTTCATGTGGTCTTAATGGCCCCTTGTTGTGTCGAATCAGTTTTCATTACCTGTACCCCGATGGTGTGAATGAAAAGCGATTCGTAGATGCGATGAATAAGTGACAACTGAAGTTATTCACAGCCTGGGAAACGTATAATAAGAAAAAAATCTTCATTGGAGCCGATGAGCTAATGCTTTATTTTTTACGCATTGTGGTATGCAATCAGCAAGACATTCATTCTGCGAAGGAAATGCTATAGAGTCATAAAAGTGCTGCAGCAAGAGCGGTAAAAGTAAGTGTATGGCACATTCTTTTTATTGTGGCGCGATCATGGAAGTATGGGCAACCAACCGAAAGGCTCCAGAACGCCAGAGCACACGCGAGGGTGGTTCGCCTTCCACGCCTACGTTTTTTTTTTATCATCGATGCAAAAAATTGGCCCCTTATCTGCATGTTTCACTGCCAATGTTGTCGAAAGACTATAGTCTTGTGTCTGGAGAGAGTGAATAAAACGTTCATTTGATGTTCTTTGCAAGAAAATTGTTGATTACGTGCAGCGAAAGCGCACGAGCGCACCGAGGCACGTGAGACTTGAGCGCTATCTGGCAGCTATCTTTGAAAACGAAGGAAGTTGTGCGCGCCTGTCTCGGAGGCGATAAGGTGTATAATGCAAAGAACGGGCCGGTGCCGCCCCCATGTCGTCTTAGCAAAGCGTTGAAAACACTTGCCTTTTTGTGCAGGTGATGCATTGTCACTGCAGCGTGATAAACTCTACGGTCCTTAGAATTTTTTTATGTATGCCTTATCTAGTATAAAGATACACATACAGAATGTTGACGTGTTATTGTTCCTCAGATATGCGAAATAATTGCTTTTTAATTGATATTCGCACAAGTATGAACACTGATATTCGAGCAATATTGGTGGGCGCTGCGGATGGGGCTTGGATTTTGGCCAATTGGGGTAACATTTTAGTGAACAAGCAGACAAATGTACAGACAGACAGTCAAATCAAAATTTTTGCGTCAAATTGCCTAAGGAAAGGCTCTCGTTTTTAAGAAAATGCTTTACGGGCAAAGCTCCTTATGCCTTGGCTCGTACGTCCCGTGTCGGCGTAGTCATCGTAGAAGCCAATCTCATCGCATTGCATGTCAATAAAAATGGTGTCACATCATATCCCAGGAGTGAACGATGATGAGTGTGGTGAAGCAACCGTCAGTCCGTCTGTAGTTTCGTGCGTCCATGCGTTCGTCTATGCGTCCGTCCATGCGTCCATCCGCACGCATGCTTTAATTTCAGGCGAACCACTGAGCCAAAAAATTTTCTCACTAGCAAAGTCTACGCGGCTTGCGCATGATTACGAATTGTGGTGCGCAGGAGCCTACTTAGCATTCGAGAATATTTATACCAGAACGATGCCATTAATTTGGTCGAAAGAAACTTGTGGAGGAATGAGGGGAGGGAGAGGCATGCGAGAATGCGAAACGAAAACCAGCACGTGGCAGTAATTACATTCGGCCGAAGAGGGAGGCCTATTGTGCGAAGGTCGGTCCAAATCACATTGCAGTGACTCGTTTACACGTCTGGCTCCTAGACAAGATCCACGATCACGAGGGCCCAAATGGCACAACATTCTGTGTAGCAAAAAGATTGGAAGCAACACTGATTCGAGATGTAGCTCGGTAAAGAAAAGAAAGTATTACCCTAGGAAGATAAGCTGCGGACGAAATGGGCCAATTACCTTGTCCCAGCTTCAGCTGACTTCATGCATTCATTGTCTAACTGGGACCGACTCGGAGGTCGTTGGTGATGGCACCGATGTCCCCAGTAGTGTCTGCGTTCTGTGGCTTGAGTGTCTTGTTCTATTTGGTCCACTTTACACAGTGATTTGCCTAGCTTTCATTTCCTTCGAATTCACAACCACCTCGCAGTCTTCGTCGTTTTCTCGTTCGCGGGTTTGTTTACCTTCAAACACAAAGAGGTGCGATCAAATCTGCCTCGTTTACTACCCATCATGATGTATGACCCGCGCTAGCACGGTGATCAATTATACATGAGAGGCGATCATTCATAAGCCGTCCGAGTATCTTGTGCGCAGGTAAGGTACTCGTATAAATATACTCGTCTAATTGATTCTCACATTAAGGCAGTATATCGTGAGACCAATATGAAACTTTTCGCAGGTGCTGCCACTCAAATGTCCATTATTGTTATTAGCTTTTTTCTACTTTCTTTTTTACACTACTCACACTGTTCCATTTTTAAGGGTGTATTTCGTTAGGGTCTCGGCTCGCCATTGTGTCATGCTGTCGTCATCGTTCATAGAAAGCAAGTATGCGCTGCCAAATTGGGCGAATCCCACTACTCCTCACTAGTCCATGCCTTATATATTGTGAGTTAAAGGTTTTCTCTTACTGTCTAAATCATTGTAATAGCTTAGCAGTGATGACGTAAATATAAATATGCCAACGCAAATGCCTGTCTAAAGCACTCTCCTTCGTCAGTGATGGCACCTTTACGAAAGAAGAACATTTCGTCTGTCTTGCTTTATGAGCTTGGTTTGCAGGCTTCTTATGCTCATTCCTTATCCGGAGGTGATGTGTACACTTCTCCGGTGATTTCAGGAAGCTCACTAGATAGTACGCCGCTATCCAGGCGACGGCTACCCGGTGATTATGACAATGCTAGCTAGTTGACACGCTGCCGGTCAAGGCGTTCTCTCCAGTGATTCCAACAATGCTCACTAGATCTCGTACAACCACTCACAGCGGGGTGCGCACACCACTTTCGGCACATGCACTTCCTCTTTCTTCGCCCGGAGCTCATATAGTGAACACACCTCGTTACCGCTCAGCTGCATTAGGATCTCAGAAGCCAAGGCAGCAGCGCGGTGGGCTCATCGCCAAGACCCGGCGGTGACTGCCCGGGATGTAAAACAACGTTGTCACGGCTATATATAATGATAGGACTTGCATACGGATGATTCGTTGGTTACCCGATCATCTGCAAGCATGCTCCTCTAACATGATCCACTTTCTGAATATGGCGGTGATTTTTCACTTAGCATACTTTTTCAGCCCATAAACATCACTAAATAGAATTCTACTACGGTTACACAATATATTAGTCATTATTTGTTTAACTGAACATTTTATCCCATACTAACCACATAGCTTCTAAAAAAACATACAAGTATTGGCTGATCCTTCACCTCGCGGTATTCAGTCTCACACGAAGCAGTCGGTGAATAACCGTCTATGCCAAAATGTTTTGGCTTAGATGCGAGTGTTATGAGGTGGATCAACGTTAAGTAGAGAGCTTACCAAAAAGCTGTACTATACTGGGGTTTACTGACACTGGGTAGCTTATGGGCTGGCATAACGTCAGCACTCACGTAAGAGCACACACGTGGTATTCGCGACACTAGGTGTGCAACACAGTGTGGTGATGTAACTATCTAACGTAGCTTTAACTAGTCTGTTATCCCGGCGTCGAGTAACGCTTGAATATAGCCTTCTATATCATAGGAATGAAATGTAATGTTTAATATTAGACTGCTGTAAAAGTGGAGTAGACATTGACACCACCGCCTATTTTAGGCCTGCAAAAAGTTGGCTTCACTGGTTCACATATGTCATGTTTATTATCTTGTTATCAAATTAGAATGCCAGCACTGCAACCAAAATTGAAGTTAAGCTAATATTAAGCCGGTATAGTGTATCAGCAGTTTCGAGACCTGGAATTGTTATGGGGTAAAATACATGATTGCACTTTGAAACGCTTGAGTTCGATTCATGCTGATGTCTTCATTGTTTATTTTTGTGTTCGTCGGTCTTCACTGCCGATGTCAGTTTCTTTCAACGTTCTCTTATTCAAGTTAATAATGTCTGTCCTCTCTGTTCCAGGGTAGATTCCATCAAACAAAAGTGAATGTCAGTATTACGTACATAACGTCGTAACGACAGTGTTTACGTAAGAATACTACGCTTTACATAGAGCGCGTGCGCGCAAGTTCTGCTCATGCACATTATACAATACCTAGCTGTCTTACGTACTACGCCGTTAAGGGCGCTACGTACGCCATACTAAATTGAAATTTTGTGTAAGCGCACGGGAAACACACGGATAGAACAGGTTGACAAGGACAGCGCTTACGCGTATTTTGACACGTAGTGCTTGTGATAACTAATAAATAACAAATCACACAAAATATGTGTAATCTCAATATGAGTGCGTTTTTAGTTGCTCCCTGCTCTGTTGCGTATGGGCGAAGAGCCGTGTATCTTCTTTAATTACTTTTTCTAATTAATAAACTTTAGTTGTGACAGTAAGCGCTGTCCTTGTCAGCCTCAACTGCCCGTGTGTTTTCAGCGCGCTTTAACGAATTCACAATTATGAACGCGATCCAACTGGCACAACTTGCCATCGGGCTGTAGTTACCAAACTCTCTAATAATTATTGGCACATACCTGCGTACCGTGGTCAGTGGGATATGGGTATGTGCTACACGTACCTGGAAAAGAAAGCTTGATGAAGTAGGCGACACGAATTCCCCGTTATTGACGTCGTGACTAGGCACCCATCTCCTAAAGCTCTCTTAATCTACCATTCGAATGTTAGTCTACGCCAAGTGAAAGAGGGGATCACAAGAATACCCAGATGAACGCAGCTATATATATATATATATATATATATATATATATATATATATATATATATATATATATATATATTGATATATATATATATATATATATATATATATATATATATATATATATATATATTTATTTATTTATTTATTTCAAAGTACCTTACAGGCCCCATGAGGGGCATTGAGTAAGGGGGCTAAACATATATACAAATAAACTGGAAAAAAATGGAAAATATACAAGACTGGAAAATATACAAGACAGACAATTGAGCAAGGGGGGAATACATATAGACACCTCAAAATGAAAAAAAAGTACAAAAGAAACAATTGTGTGATATATATATATATATATATATTACAGAGAGAGATACAGAAACTGTCAAAGTACCGGCAGTTCAATAAGAAATGCTTCACATGTAGAATTCCACACAGTCAAAAATGGGTCTTTCACCCAAAAGAGTGTGCATGGTAATGGTAATTTAATGCAGGAAAATAGATTTCTTTCATTTCAGAGTACGCGAAAATCTGTGTTGGAGCAACATTTGGCGAATGTACTAGCTGCAGCTGGGCCTATTGATATGATCTACATCATTTTACTAAATTGTCTCTGAATTTCTCAGAACAAGTCGTGCACAATGATGTTTTGATTGGTTCATTTACATGACGTAGTCCATAGAGAAAGGCTACTTCTCGTCTGCACATATCGCAATGTGACGCATAATAAACTTGTTTTTCACATTTACGGAAAGACACAGATAGATTCAAGAAAGTGCAACGAAAAGCTTTCGAGTTTGCGTGAATTGCTCGTAACGCAATATTCAGGCGCTGGTCCAACTACAGATCGTCGGACCGTGAAACGGGGGTGACTGCTAACTCATTGCCCGTACGACTAACATGGGCTGTGTCAGGGTGGGATGCTTACTGGCGCAAGCACGACCCTCCCGCTCGCTTGGCGACGAACTTTTGATACGGTTAGCCGAGTAGGTAATTGCCGGAGTGTACGCGGAGAACGCGGGCCGTCAGCCGGGTTAGCTAGGCCTCGGGGAATGATGGTTTGTGTTCGTTGGTGTGAAAGTGAAACCCAACGCCTGTCTGCGCTGATGCCTAGACCTTCTCACTGAACTGATAACGGCTCAGTTTCGGGATAAAATCACTGCAAGCTCTGCTAGACGCGTGAACTCTCGAGGGATTGACGAAGCTTGTGGCGTGGCTCTACTATAGTGCACGCACGAGTGCGCTGCTATCTCGTACTTACACTGCCTGTCAGTGTGTTGTTGCTTGTCAGCTTCTTCTGTGTGCTCTTTGTAACGAAGTTAAGGGCAGGAACAATTCTTGTTGTTCTACAGTGCTATAGTTATGGATGTCCTGGACCTCAGAAATTGTTTTTATATTTTTATATTTCAGATTGTGCACGTATTGTTGAAGTAAAACGGAATGCTGTGGTTTAAACAAAGGGAATATGGAGTTTTAAGAACACGAAAAATAATAAAACCACTTTACAGTTTTATTGACAGTCTTATAACAATGCGAGTGAAAACAACGGGAAACAACAAACACTTTTGTGCGTCACGGTGCTTTCCGAATGACGCAAACACCATTTCTTTATACGCCTTTAAAGTAGACGGTCCTACTTGTTGGTTGCTTTTCATGGCTCCTGCTTCGCCAGTGGATTGCTTCCTTTATCATTTTTATCACTTTAGGTTTGCTCTTTGTAAACGCGAAAACATACGCCGACCAAAAAAAAGCTGTATGTTTATATTGCTACATTTTAACATGCTCTGAAAATATCCTGCTTTCAGGAAAACAAAATGAAAGTCCAGCTCAAACGTTGCAGCTTACGCGCATTCGTGGCCACGTCTGTGTAGAACGCGCAAGCAGCTGGTTTTCGCTGTGCGAGGCGACACCTCGGGGCCGTTTTGGGTTCAGACGTGATGTGTCAGGAGCATGCATGGCCCATAGTAGTCAAGCTGATCAATTCAGAGCCCGAAACAGCATCAAGGTTGTGCCCTGCAGAGCAAAAACTGGCTGCTCGCACTCTCTAGACAAAGGTAGCCGTGGCTGTACACTGTACATGCTTTGCCTTTTCTGCTAAAATTGAAAGTAACCATCGGCTCTTCTTCAAGGTCATCGTATAATGCCAATGTAAGACATATAATGTTTTTTGTCTAAATAGGGAGTTGCTTGAAAAGCAATATCGGTCTGATACTTTTTTGTTCTACACTATCACCACATGTGTTACCCTTGAAGTGGGTAAATTGATAAAGTGTTTTTCGTAAATGGGAAAAGCTGATGGAACAGAACTCAAGAAAATTTAAGGGAGAAGGGCAAAACACGAAGAAAAGTAGGCAAAGGAACTGTTGATATCTTCAATAGACTAATTGATATCTTTGGTGTCTAACGTCCCAAACCACGATATGATCATGAGAGACGCCGCAGAAAAGGTTTGCGGAAATTCGGATCACCTGGGTTTTTTACTGTCCACGTAAATCTAGGTATATAGTCCTGAGTCATTTTCGCCTTAATGAAAAATGCGGTCGCCGAAGCAGGAGTTTGATACCGCGACCTGCGGTTGAGCAGTTGAGCACCCCTATCACTTGACCTCTGTGAGGAAATATCCTTGAGAGAAGAAAATTGGCATTGGCGGCTTAGTGTTCCAGTATTTGCGTGATTAATACGTGACGTATAATACTACATACATCAATAAACAGCCACACGGAACCTCTTCAGCCTTGTTTAAAAATATTACATAGCCGAATGTTTGTTATACGGTGAGAGAAAAAGAAACCAAATTGGTGTACCAGCTAAAAAAAAAAAAAAAAACTTACGTTATGGTTTTGTTGTGACCACCACCTTTAAATACTGTCAGTATACTCTATGAAAATGAAGGCTGCTACGTCTACGACGTTCTTTTTCGTCAATTAATACAAGTACCTTGCGACAGAGTCAGTAGCTCTAGATAACTAATCTGTCATTGTGGATACATATTTACAGGTTTTGTATTCACAGAGCTGTGCGTAAAAACATAAATTTTGCATACCACCTAGGTGTTTGAATTTTCATGCACAAGATAACTGGTTTATTCCTCCAATTTTTATTGTGATAGAAATTATATGGACACTCTCGGCGAATGTTTCCCGTCGTCATTATGGTCATGCACCGGATAAGTATATGTACACATATACTTATCCGGCACTGAGGACATAACTATTGCGGTGGCAGCAGACCGATAATCGTATGTAGGAATATTTATAATGAACTGTTATATATTACGCTTAGTTTCTTACCTGTATCGCTAGAAGCAATGCGTGTAGTTAACAAATATTTGTCCTGCTCGCAATGACCTCAGAGGCGCCTGCTTAAAAAAAATCTGTTCTCTAGCTAACATAAGCGAAAAGCAAGAGAAAGAAGTTTCATCTAACCTGACGTTGACCGAAGAAAAGGTTAGGCAAATTACCCTTATTAACAAACTGCCCTGGTCAAAATGGTTTGTAAGAACAGATATTTAACAAATTCAAGTTCAAGGCAGTCTGTTAGTTAGTGACCAGCCGACGGTTTCGCCATGCCTGTTGTGCCTGATTTCCCAGTGAATTCTGTACCCACCCCTGCAAAGTCTCGCAAGAAGACGGCAGTATATGTAAACAAAAAAAATAAACAAACGTTAAGCTTTGTAGAGTGGGGCTTTTTGGGACTGAGTTTTTTCCCGCCTTTCCCCACCTCCTACCTCAAGAAGGTAATTTTTTTCTTACGACTATTTTTCTTCTATATGGCTTTCCCTCATTCGTGGTTCACCAACTCTCACAACAGAAACGACTTCGTGAAAATTGCTTTTCTATTGATTTTGCTATTAGGTTGCATTGCGGAGTCACCTCGGTTGAAAGTTGACACAATGCTCTTGAACGAAAAGAGATAAATGCGGTTGAGTGAGAGACACGAAGGTTAACCAGAAGAAAACTTCTGCTTTGCTACTGTGCACTGGGGAAAGGGAATAGGATAGAAATGTAAAGAGAGAAAAAGAAGAAAAAGGGGAGTGGCAAAAAAACAAGAAAAAGAAAGAAAATAGATGGCTAGAGAACGTGTGAATGAGCCGCCCAAAACATTTTTTTCTTTTTTCTGATCCCCTTTCATCTTCTTTATTTCTCTCGCGTACCATAATTATCAGCTCTAGGTGAAAACCGCTGACAATGATCTCCGAAAAGGTGGATATAAAAACCTGACGGCGCTCATGTTCTTTCATCAAGCAAATTATTCTTAGTGGAGATTACTCAAGAATTAGAATATCTTCTTCTATACATGCCACACTCTCTTTTTTACAGACACAGCTTCTGAGGAAGCTGTGGTGTTCTAAAATGAGAAAAAGTTAGGCAACTGAACTTTCCACGTAGACGTTAGCCACGCATATTACCTTTCGTGACTTCTGACAGTGAAAAATGCGCTCATGATCCCTGGTGATGGGAACGCCGAGTTATGAGTCGATATTTACCAGCCAGTAAATTAGGGCTGATTACTTTGCATTTTTTTCTGATGCACTTTTTACACGTGAGACAAAACATTTTTAACCATTAGCTACACTTATTTGTCTGCTAAGAAATATACGAAAAGAAAATGATTAGGTTTGGCTCAAGTGATAACAAAAGAATCCACGTGACTCTTGCAAGTTTACGGTGCATAGATGAATAACTGTGGCGCAGTATGCTACTCATAACTATAGCAATAGCGAGTGCTGCCTGTTGAATGTTCAGGCCAGAACATATTAGATGGAGTAGACGTGATAAGGCTATTACATGATGCAGAGGAGGCTGACATCTGTTGAAAATAGTTCCGGTGATTGGATGAATACATTGCAATAGGGATATTTCTAGGTTCATATCTTTTTTATAACATACCTTCTCACTCAGTTTTTAAGAATCTGCTAAAAACATAGATAAAAGAAAAAAAAGAACAGCTCAAGTGCATGCTTCTCCCCATCTGCACTTGAGGAAGTTACCGGAAGAACCCAGCACTCAAGATGTGCTTGTCTGTGCAGAACAGCTTGGGTAAAGTATGTTTCTTTCGTAGATTCATTCGAGTGGATGCTCTCATTTAACGAAGCAATGGTTTAATTTTTATGCAATAGAAAAGTTGCAATTCACTCAATTTCCGATAGCCTCAATGATGCTCAACATCGGTGCTTTAGACACTATATTCACAAACCAAAATGAAATTGCTTCGTGTGTCCCGAACTTCAAGCCAACGACAACCGTACATGGAATTCGCTGAGAGCTGCAGTTTGTCATAAATATCATAGTTTAGTGCACAGGCACGCCATGACACCTCAGACAGAGGCGAGCTCTCTAATTACGAAGTTACGCCTAATAAAGTACGCCCGTCCGCTCATTTATTACTACGTAGAATTTTCTTTATAGTGTTCGTCGCAAAATTTGATACTTCAGAATGCACTCTTCTGTGATTCCCAGCACTCGGTCGACCACGCTAAATAAAAATGACAGTTATAATGTACGCTTGAAGCATCCTTGTTGAAAAAGGATGACGGCAGGCGATGGCGGAAGCCAAGTGCCGTCAGATCATTCAGATTTCACTTTCCAGTTGATCCAAAATCAAGATAGGAGCTGACAGCTGGAAAACCATGGTGGAATAATTCGGGTGAACAATAGAAGTGCCTCAGACAGGCTGGCCGACGTTTCGATAGGAAGACCTATCTTTCTCAAAGGCGAGAAAGAAAGGGCCTTCTATCGAAACGTCAGTCAGCCTGTCTGAAGCACTTCCACTGTTCAGCCAGATTATTCTACTTTCCAGTTGAGAACGAGGTAGTTTGGAGGCGCTGATTATTAGAGTGCGTAAAAGTGATAAGGCAGTAAAAGTATGCCATAAGGGCAAATAATTGGTGGAAAGAATTTTCCTTGACACGCCTGTCCTTTTGTGCATGCGGTAAATGCAGAGAGAAGTATATGAATGCATAAACAGAAGTGAATGCAAAGGTGAATGCAGAGCGTAGTAAATACAGACATCTCTTTTATCCGAAATTCTTACGGAAATTTTCATATTATGAAACTTAGGTTGTAGGTCACTACGGGATTTTTGTTCATCTCGAAGAAAAATTCTTCGGAAGTTCCTCAGGACCTCATTAAAAATATTTGTCTGTCTATCCGACGGGCTGGAACAAGAAAACAACAAATGTTTTGTTTATTATTAAAACACTAATAAAGGCACTTAATCTTTTGCCGAGTACCTTCTTAAAGTACCTTCGTAATATTTAGACACAATATTAATACCTAATAGTCCTTCCTCGTAATATTGTGTGTAACAAGAAAAAACCTACATTTCTTTCCTTAAATTGGGAAATTCGTAGAAGTGCATTACATAGAGTCGTTTGGATTAACTCTATCTTGCTCATATTCATGACTAGTAGAATTCGAAAACATGTCATTACAGAGTACGATGCTATATAATAAAGCACAAAAGTTTGAATGGTTACAGGTATTCTTGTGTTAATCTTAACTATAAATGTTGAAGTGCCTAACGAGCCGTAGGCGTGATGTCTTGGATTCTGAGATGGGTGGGGGGGGTCAGAAAGGTTTTATTTGCGCATGCTCATGCCACATCTCCTGATCTTTCTTTCCCAAATTATTTTTTGGGAATAACCAAACTGTGCGTCTATGTAAATCATAAGGTTCTGCATGCCGAGATATATTCTGTTACTCTAAAAACTGTACAGCGACATGTCAATGATGCTATAATTTACCTCAGTAATTTTTCTACAGACCACGTGAATAAGAGACGCCCCCTCACGTTACGGAAATCGGTTGGTGCATGGCCTGCAATGCATCTTCAGAAAAAGGTGACCATCTTCCTGAAAGGTTTCTCAGTGAACACTGGACATGATAAACGCTTGTGATATAGAGCTGTGTGTTCTTGTATACAGAATGAGGTGCTAGCTCATAGGCTCCAGGCAGAAGTATAAATATGTGCGTGTAGACGCTTTATTGTTGTTTGAACTTCGACAAGCAAACTGTACAGTAGCGTCGTTCAGCACTGTATATGCTTTTTTAGCCACCCATTGCAAACTTTGGGTAATCTTTTATCTTTCTCTGTCTTTCTTTTTTTTTTGCTGCAGCAGCATAAAAACAGAGTGGCCGAGATCATATGAATCTCAAAATTTGCTCAGAAAGCCGTGTTGCAACATTACAACCGGCAGTGAAATAATATTAGCGTATAGGTTACGCTAATCTTCACTGATATTGTGAACGGCGTGTGTCGGCGAACGCTTTTAAGTTATGGTGCTCTCGGTGGAGGGACACGTATTCACAGCTTATATCTCTCTCTTCTTTGTGTTTTCAATTCCGTCTTTTTGCAGCTTAGGTCAGCCATACAGGTGATTTTCCGGCAAACGCTCTTCTCGTTTTATGTCGCACTTAAAGTGCTATACAAGTGGCTTGCATAAACCTTAGAGAAAAAAGGAGATTGCGAAAGTAAGCACGATCGCAAGCAACCAACAAATGAAGATGTATTCTGCCACTGGACTTGATCAAAGCGCATTCCATTTCTTTAGAGGTGTCAACCCGCGCCAGGTCAGCGCGTATCCTTCTCTTCTTCCATCTCATTCTTCACACGTGTCTCCGTCAGTAGAGTGCCTCCCATCGTTTTTTACATAAGCAGAACCAACGATATCACGCATGCTGCTCCCTACCTCGAGATTCTATTGAAAATAACACGTTTCTAACTGCTCAAAAGGGCGTGAGATGGTGACCTGTGTACATACTCATGCCCTCACGGAATAAAAACCGGGCTCACTCAATTTATTACAGAGGATTGTATCGTATATTACTTACTTTTTATGAAGTCTTCGAAGTTCATGAAACCAGTGCTATATAGAATCCCGCTGAACTCGAACGTTTTTAATTGGTTGCTGTACGTGGAAGAGCTGTCGAGTGTCTCGTTTCATGGATGAACAAACTTTAACGTGAGTTTATGTAGAGAAAGCCTATTCAGTGAGGGGCTTCAGGCTCAAAATATTCGAACATGACTTTCACCTTCCCTCATTTGTGACTCTCTGTTGGCCACGTACCAGTGACAGCAGCAGGCTGTTTAGTTGCATTTTACCCTATATGTCGGAATAGAACGTTTTTGATGCTCCCTCAGTCCTTCGGGGTCTACCCCCCTCTCTGCTCATGCGCGTCTCCTCTCTTCTCTCTCCTTTTTTACAGTCCCCCTGCTTATCCGTGACTATGGAAACGAAAGCATTGAGCAGGGACCTGCAGCACCCAGACACGCTTTACTTTTCAAAGTGACACTAAAGTGAAACAACGAATAGGCTTAGACTAGTTAATAGTGCAGCAATGGCCTTAGTGGTTAAAGCATCAGCCTTGCATGCAAGAGGTCCGTGGTTCGAATACCGGTACAGCGCAGTTCCCTGCTACTTAAAAGGATATCTGCACGCTGATGGAACTGCGTTAAGAGCGTGGGGTGTGGCCTCACTGGTGACCACCGCCGGTAATGCACTCCTTCACCAGTGGCCACCCTGGTGCGAGATTGAAAAAAACATCTATATTGAAAAATGATCCAACAGTACTGTTTAATCACTTCCTAATTGTGTAAACAGCGTTACCAAATAAAAAATGCATGTGGCTTGGTTTCATGCCTTGAATTCTGCTCTCGATTCACTTATCTATCTATCTATCTATCTATCTATCTATCTATCTATCTATCTATCTATCTATCTATCTATCTATCTATCTATCTATCTATCTATCTATCTATCTATCTATCTATCTATCTATCTATCTATCTATCTATCTGTCTGTCTATCGATTTATCTATCTATATTTTACTCCTGCTAGTGTTAATAGTAACATATGGGGTTTCCCGATCCAAAACTACGATATAATTACGAGAGACGGCGCAGTGAATGGCTTCTCAAATTTTGACCATGGTGGTCTATAACGTGCTGTGACATCTCACAATACACTGGCCTCATCCTCCTAGCATTGTTAAAAAATTAGTATTCCTGCCTACCTTATCGTCAACAAGGAGGTGAGCCTTCTTGGCTAAATTACTTTAGAAAGCGACGTCTCTGCCGTTCAATCGTTTCCTTGTGACGTGAAAGTTATGGAAGACGCCCAAGTACGTGCCGAAGACAGAGGTGGGCACATCAGTACAGCATGCGAAGTTCATTAGGGTACCCGACTTTATGGCTAGCTCACCACGTGCCCATCATTCTGCTTTGCTGCATTTCCAAGTCGCAGGCGCGTGAAGGGCTTCTGCGGACCATTGACTCCTTAGAGTCAACCAGATGAAATGAGGGCGCAGGAAACTGTAAAGACGCCATTTCCGCTGAGATCATGCTCATAACGCAACACCTACATTTGCGCAGTCCTGAAAGGAATGCAGTACCTCGTGATGACTAGACACGTGTTCTTCGACGCCGAAAAAAGCCAGCCTTGTCATAGAAGAAGATTATTTTGCACCTTTTGCGTATCATTGTGAGAACTATGGTAGTTTAATTAAAAAACAATCACCTAGGAATGATGTTTAGTAGTCTAAATATTCTGACGTAAGCAGCTCTTAAAAATAGGCGCGTTAATATTCTGTGGGATTTGGACTATCACTACATACTGATGTACATCTAGTTGCAAGGTTTCACCAATGTGCTCCTAACCAAGAAATCACAATTACTATATGTCCATCTAAAATGAACAAGGTAGTTTGAACTTAAACCTTACCCAGAGGTGGATTAACTAAAAAAAATCTATGCTGAAAGTGTACAACATAGAAGAAGAAAGTCAAGTGAAAATTTGCATGTACCGTATTCATAAAATGTCATATATCTCTTTTTACACAGCATGCGTCAATTACACTGTCGGTACACGCATCTTTGTCTCTCATAGGCTGTGCTTCAAAATATACCTTCCATCTTCAGTATTTTACTACTTGGAATTTTTGCTGCGGCTGCACGTGCATTACGAAAGCTTTTTCCAGAGTGCTAAAATAAAGTACATCTCACATTGCTATGAGTATAAGCAGATAAAAAAACTGCTTTGCAAAATTTCAAACTTTGTAGATTTAACTTGAACCACACAAGAGTCTAAAAAGCAATTTGTATGGCTTTATTGTCTTTTTTTGTGACTCAAATGACACCGTTATTTGCAGTGTTAACAAAATGCGTTATCACAGTGTTAACGAAAAGCAAGCAGGAACCCAATATAACTCGAGTTTTACGTTCTAAAACCACAATATGATTATGAGGAGCGTCGTAGATAAAAGCCCCGGCAACTTCGACCGTCTTGTGTTCTTCGTCGTGCACTCCACAATGCGCGGGCCTCCATCAAATTATGACAACCGCGGTCGGGTTCAAATGCGCTACCTTTGGGTCAGCGGCTGAACACCATAACCGCAACACCATCGAGGTGGACTTCTACAAAGCTGAGCTGTGTTGAGATTACCGGTAAATTCAGCAAACAGGCACCAGCTCTGAGCAGCAGAATCTGCGTCAGTATACACAACGCTTGAGTTCTCATGCAGTCTTAGAGCATGGTTTTAAATGCCATATATGTAGCTGACAATCTATTAAAGAAAATTATTTTGATCTATAATCAAAGATTTCTCGCCACAAAAATCTTGTTCGCTTCTTTCAATTACGTAGCGCGAGCGTTAAAGAATGAAGTTGATATCTAAGCCCATAGAGTGCCCTCATTTTTATTAGCGTACACCGTAAAAGCTTTTTGATAACACACTGTGTCCGCCTCATTCTATAATAATATGAAAGACCTCATTACACGCCCATACCCAGCTAGCACAATTGCATGTCGCACATCCATTGTGGTTCACTGACGCCCAAGTTGATCAATCTCGTGTAAGTGGTTTTGAAATTACAAAGCACTGCGCTTCACAAAATGTAAAAACAGTTGCCGAAGTGCAGTGTTTCGCCATCATCCAACATTTGCTGGCATGCCACAAAACAATGTGAGATCAACCTGAACGTGAAACTATTGCTATAACAAGGTTACTTAATGAACATTGAAATCTTCAGGCGGCTGCATACTGATGTAAAAAAGAATCAACATGCCATAACATAACGTCGAGATAACTCTAACGTCACTCATGGGTGATTCGTGATGCTTCACGTTCCCTTGTATGCACAGTGAAAAGACCGTCCTTGTTACGTTGTGCCGGTATTCACCCGCTGGTATGCTGGAAGTGATTTGCGTGAAGTAGCCTTATCAATCTTCGTCTCATGGATTTGAAGAGCCAGACAAGATAGTGTAAACAGCGAAAAAGAAACTACGGTGTCGGAAACAATTCTACTTGGCGCAAGATTGAGTGCATCTTACGATTATTGGACACATTTCTTCAATCACCCAGTATAGTAAGCGATTGCAATAGCTGAAACATATGAGGGTATGTTGCTATTACGATCACAGAACGAAGTAGAAGCACAGACCCTTTCATTTAATTGGGGACTTCAAATCAGGCATATGGACAGCGACTGGATTATGCGGTATACGAGGGCTCAACACGTTCTCCGTTGGATTTAACGTGACTACAAGTATCCAAAGCAACCGGGGTACATACATATATCTTGTCATTATCAACTTTACATTAGATAACATTAGAGAGCCATTGGCCCTTTACTCCACAGACCTCGAAGCAGTAATGATGAAGGGAAACAAAAATCCAGAATTCAAGACAATATACTATAAAAAAAGCATTAAAATATACGAGCTTTAAAGAGAAACTATAAACTACTTCAGTACGTGTATACACTTCCTCTCATTGTACATTCGCAGTGGCAATGAGTGGGTGAGATGCGGTGACATACCGGTATGATACCTAGTGCTTCGCAACTCCTCATGACTCTCATTGGAGGAGATACGGCGATTTGTCACTCATGAAACGCAAAGTGGAGATTAGCGTGAACCAGTTACCAATCATCACGTTGAGACACCTCGAAAGGCACTGAAATTCGGACAGGCTTGAGCACCGTAATACACGCGAGACGCCTGCTACTACCGAATAGAATGTTATGCCTCTTTAATCTTAACATGCTATGCAGATTGGCCCGTGCTTCTCGGGCACAAGAGTTTGCTCGGAGCTCGCTCTGCAGTGGCCATGGCACAAAGACAGTGCGAAGCGCGTGATAGCAGCGTTGAAAACGAAAAATGGCTACAAGAACGCGCGTGGCATTGCAAACGTATGCGGGACATTAGCGGTGATTGTTGAAGAAACACCGCATGCGATCACGTCATCATCGCCACTCAGTCAACATTTTAACAGTGCAGCGACCCCATCGTGATTGTCGCGCTACCTTTTTGCCAACTATGAAGTATCTCGTGTGAAGATCGATACCGTTTAGTGAGCCCTTTTGCTGAACTCTGATCTTGCTTTACCCTCGACTGCTCAAAACAGTCTTTGTATTTTGTACCACTGAAGTTATTTCTGATCGCGAAAAGGAAAAAAAACAAGGAAAGGAAATATAGAAAACTTTAGTATCTGAGATTTTACGCCCCAAAACCACGACATGATTACGAAAGACGTTGTTGTGGAGGGCTCTATAAATTCTGGTCACACAGTGTTGCTTGCTCCTTTTGGACCATACGGTGTATGCTAAAGCACATATGACATCTAGAAAGCCTAGATATCTCGAGTGAAAAGTAAATTGAAAAGCACACTGATCCACACAAAATACACGCAAAATTGGTAGCATAGGTCTACTGTACCATGCAACCTTTTGAAGTTAAATCCAAAGAACTTTAACTGAAGCCTGGGTTAGGTGTCACAAACTTTTAGGCAGAAAAAACTTTCATAATGTAGAAATATCTAACTGAACAGTGTTTACGTGGAGAAATACCGTCGTGCGAATTAAAGCCATTTGTTATTTTCTCAATTAGCAGTTCGCTGTTTCATTACCTCCTGTATGAGCCAATGTTATCTAACTGTTAATGAAGACACAGGGCCTTTGATCTATCAAGACAACTCAAAGCACAAGCAACTAACTCTGCCTTCGAGTGCTGTGAGCCCTCGTAACCAGAGTGTTCTTTTCTTTTGAGCCATCTCGCACGTTTAGATACATTTGCTGACCCTGTTGTTTCTAGACATAGTCACTCTTGCTAAAACTCGGTATTGTATCACAAATTAGGAAAAGATTTAGCGAAGCAAAGAGTTTTTTTTAATCGATGGGAAACCAAATTTCAGTTTGTCGAACGTGAAGCCCTCTCTTTATACTAACCGATCAGGGAACAGCACTGCATGCTGTTGGTTATTTCGGTTTCTGGTCAAGGCGTCATTGATACATGTTTTCAAATTATAGCAGAGGTCACTAACGAAGCCCCTGATAGCGAAAGCACATATACCGACCGGAGGATTCTTTTGCTAAATTTACTAGACTCCACGATTGCAAAATTTGAGTATATAACAGGACGAAAAGAACAGTGATTTATTGCGTATATCCTCCAGCAACCTGTCTTGCATGGCGCAGAAGGAGACTGCGTATAGCACGTTCTGCATAACTCTTAAATCTGACTGTGTTGTCGCGAGTTCATTTTACATTACCTTCTGACTTCAACCCTATGAAGAAGCACATTCATTTCTGCCCCAAATTTCTCATTCAGGGAACAGCAACGTTTCGAGCAAAATAAAGATAAAAAGAATCGTCAAGAATGGATAAAAGAAGTGCAGATAGTAGGACTCAGCAATATGAGGAAATATTTTCATGCTCATGGATGTCGCGTGGAGAGGCGACCTAGTTTTTAGCAATTTTTTGTTTTGACAGTAATACAACCTCTGAAAAAAATTGGTACCTAATGGCTTTCATGAATCACCGCGCTCAAGTCCTAGGGGTAGCAAAAATATGAAATGTAGCAAAAAAGTAGCACTAATAAGTTAGGAAAATGCTCAGTGAATTTTTCTTTAATCTTTCATTTTTTGCGGCTGTTTTATGGTTAAACAAATTGCCATCTATGAGTGCTGCACAAGCAATACACCCCACACCCTCATGTCTTAATTTGAGAGAGAGCTAGAGAAAAGAAAGGTTATGCGGAAAGGCAGGAAAGTTCACCGGAACACGAATATCTGGTTCGCTGCCCTGTACTTGGGAAAGGGTAACAGAGACAGTGAGGTAAGATAAAAAGACAAGGGGAAACAAGAACCACATACAAACACACAGGACTGCCAAAATCGTTGAGCGATGCGGGTTGCTAGAAAAGAATATTGTCGATAGAATTCGTAACATCCTTAACAAGATTGCCAACGTCATATTGCAAATACATGTAGGAAATTTCGCCTAAAAATTATTTCACAATGAGTCAGAACTTACGGAAAACCTATGCAACTGCACATATTTAACTTCAGTCGTTAACCACAGCTCTGACGATTAGTTGCGCACGTCAAATCTACGGACGCAAGGCTAGTTGTCTTCATGCTTTAAAAAAATAACGGAGTGTACAAACCTTAAAACAGCCCATTTTTTCATAAATATTGTTACACGACGTCGGACAGAAAGAGCATCATAGACGACGAAGACGATGAAAGCGACCGTGCTCGTGTTGTTGTTGCTGCTGTTCTTCCATCTTGGCTGCAGCTGCCTCTGACTCTCCCTGTATATTTTGTAAATATATTTATTTCATTCATTCTCTCGCCCCCGTAACAATATCAAAAACCTAATAGGAGAGAGTGTTAATTAACCAATATTCAGTCACCACCATTCTAACTACGGTGAGCGCCTCATCAATACCGTCATTCTCATCACCATTCTCATTATTTTGCAAGATATACTCTACTGTATGCTGCATAATTATGTTTGAGTTGTCCTCGGTGGAGCAGCGTTGTGTCGTTACCTTGCTCCAACCAACGTAATGTTCGCTCAAAGACAGTATTGTGGCTGCACTTATAGCGCACTCACTCTACGTAGCATGCAGCCATAAACAGAACGATCAGAATGATTGGGAGCCGCGGCAAAATAAACAATTCCGTCATAGTAAATTCACAGTGACAATACTAAGCAATAATTATAATAAAGATGCCATTGAAGTTTTTTAACAGTTTTTTTATGGCTTTTCATCTAGAGATCACACGATAATTCGCACAGAGCTGCTTATTCTACAAACTGCGCTGATCTCTCTCGAGGTTATAATGGTTATGAGCTTCCTGCAACATGCAGTCCCTGTTCTCAGCCATGCCTGCCTGAAATAATATGAAGAATTTTCTGATTACACCAAGTAAGTTAATATTAGACACTAACGAAAAAGCCGTGGTCGTAATTAATGCAGCACCACTGCACTCTGCCTAAGCCACTAGTTAAGAAAGCCAGCGTTTTTCGAGGCGATCCGACGTAGTCATTGGCGTGCGTCGTGTTTCAGTGAATACGCTTGTCTGTTTGCAAGTAAGATTTGTCTGAACATGCATTAGTTTGTTTTTGCGAACGCCTGCTGTGCGTGTTAGTCTTACTTAGTACGCTCCTGCCGTTCAATTTCTAGCACAGACAAAACCTTATCATGAAGAAAATGGTGAAGTTCTTTGGGGAAACTACCATATAACCAAATTAAAAGATGGTCGTGGAGCGGGAAAATGAAAATATTCCCTTACTCAAAACGAAAATTGTAGGGAAAAACAGCTGGCATATATAAAAAATCAATTTATTTGCTCTCATTTCAGCTATCAAGCTAATTTAAAATTGGAGCAGCTGATGGTGTTAATTACATCTCAATGTCAACAAAAACGAAGAATTTCCTAAATTTGTGTTTTTTTAATGAAATTGAGAAGTGTCAATGAATCAAAATTTTTTTATTGTAAAGCATGTAAAGTATTTTTTGTTGTAAAGAGTAAAAAACATTTGTAATACAAAAATAAAAAACACGGTATTATAGAAAATATGGTAACAGAATATTTTGGCTATAATAATGATTGACAATTATATGTGGGGTTTAATATACCGAAATCCCCATATGATTATGAGAGACGCCGTAGTGAAAGGCTCTGAAATTTCGAGCACCTGCGGTTCTTTAACTTGCACCCAAATCTGAGCACACGAGCCTACAGCATTTCCGCATCCACCGGAAATGCAGCCGCCACAGCCGGGATTCGATCCCGCGACGTGCGGCTCAGCAGCCAAGTACTTTAGCCACTAGACCACCGCGGTGGGGCGGCTAAATTTATGAAACGGCTTTGCTAGATTTGTAAACAAAATTGGGTTTTCTAGCTAAAAACAGTAACCCCCGAATAATGTTTCGGCAAACTAGACTCAGAACACGTTCTTATGAATTCAGAAGGCTCACATGTGACTATTGTTTTTTTTTCTCAGAGATACTAAGCAATTCATTGTTTTTTATAGCAGAAATGAGGACAGTTTTTTTGCATGTACGTGACGGTCAACAGAATCGTGGAAGCGTTTGACGTGGGATGACCCATTACTAAATAAAATAAATAGGATATATAATATGTAAAGTAAATGAGATTATCTTTTTATTACATTAGAAGGGTTGAGAAGGCGCACACTACGACGACTATCTTCAGCTGACCTATCAGGTTCTTGGATCTTAGGGTAGGGTGGGGAAAAATGAGACACAGGGCGAAACGCGACATTTTTACTCTGCCGAACTCTGTTGTTAATACCATAATTACTTCTCTTTGTTTCTTTATTTCAGCAATATCTGGACGTTGTTGTCTACCTTTTTTGTGTAAAAGTTTATCATTGCTTACAGCATTATCGCGGGAAAAGTTACACGGCTGGTGTCGTTGTGTTCTTGACCAATCGAAAAGGGGCGAAGTTCTGCTCGGCCACATGTTCAGATCAGTGCTTGAAGCTACTCCAACGTCAGTTCAGCAACTTACGTATTTACGTATTAGTTTCTTACGTGTTACGTATTTAGTTTGTTACATTATGTGGTATACTACGAGAACAGATTCATTTGATGCACAGTGCCAACTTAAATTTTATTAAAAATTCAGACATAAGGGATTGGCCCAACGTGAGAAAGAGGCATAGAAATGTCTTAGACATTGCCTCATGAGGTGAGTCATTTACTCATAACAAATATATATATGTTTTGTTTCGGAGGGCTAGCACGAACAAGAAAGTATCATATGTAATTTCACGGGTTGAAAATGTTATCAAAACAATTACTGCTGAGAAGTGTTGTGTCTCGGGCGAGTTGGTTATACATGGACGTAGCTAGCATTAGCGTGGCACATATCAAAAAAGGAAAAAAAAGAAAAGACAACACCATCGCCTCCAAAACATTTGTACGTTTCACACGCTACACGAAATGAACCAATTTTTGTTAGGCACTGGTAATGCTACAGGAGATTCTGCTCGTTTTCTTGAACATCCATGCATACAAGGCACAGAAAGCACGCCAATTGCAGTGCAAGAAAGCGCTCGTGACACACGAACGCGGCAGAATTATGAGCTGCCCCAAAGTGCACAAAATATTCAGTTTACGCTGAATCTGCTTTTGCCAACTCTCGTCACGGCCGCTATAGCGTAGTTCCATTCCGAGCCTCGTTTCTGTTTCGCTATGGCAAAGGCAAGTGGTTCCTGCGGTGTCGCAAAGTTTCGCGCAAAGTAGCACCGACTACCTATACTCATTGTGTGTGCCTGGACATGGTACTTTTTTTTATTCGGTAACTCCCAGCTGCCACGCCATGCAAAATAGTCAAGCTTCTCTTCATTATGTCGGCCTCGTTGTTTCTTCCCTAATGTGTTTAGTTATCTCTTATACTAGCCACTTTGGGGTATGGCGTTTTGGTGTCGGCAAAAGCTTTGTTCAGCCACTGAAGGTCAGGTTAACAATGTCGTTATGTTGGTTGATGTTGTTTTCATCACCCGAGCACGAAGACTGCTACAAACGTTTTCCTATTGAAAATTTTGCACCCAAGTTTCATTATATACGACATAAGCATCAAAAGAGACCTACAAAATTGAAAATTTTCATAATTCAGGTTTATTATTCTAGGGACTTACTTGATTAGAAGGCATCCATCTCTACGGGTAACCCGCTTGTCTTTGCAGATGCTGGTGCGATGCTATATGTGATGTTCTAGCTTAATTCTGAATCATACGTATACTTATTCAAAATTCCGAGTTACAAAATGAAAACGGGAAGTACATGTGTAAGTAGCTCCTGTGCGCTAGGAGGTAAGTGACGAGAAGAAAAGATCTAAAAACAGATTTAATCATGCGCATCAAGGCAAAGGTGGTGACGCCACTTTGTGTTCGGCGATGTTAGCCTCTCTGACGACACAAAGGCCTGAGGAAAAAACCACTACGGACCACGCATGTGCCTGGTAGGATATGAACTATCGGCTAAGCAGAGCCTGGGTTGTATACATACCTGAGTTTGTGTCATGAGCAGGATTTTTGATTGAGTGCGAGGCAGAGCAACAAACACGCCAGTGATTAGTGAACAGCTATCCTGGAAGATATGTTATGTATTACGTCGCTCCTGCACCGGTGACAAAATGTTATAGCTGATTATTAGGCATGTGTATTTGAAGGCTTGTATAGTTTATGGCCTGTTGAAGGAATGGGTGAATCAACTTAGTAGTTAAAACAAAAAATGAAGAAAGCTCAGCAGGAATGCCCCTACTCTCGCGAGGTGGGAAAATTTGTTCTAATCCCATTTTTTGCTGCCGCCTTTTACTATTATCACAAGCATGCATCAATTGACCACACGATAGATAACCGACAAATTTGTGGTAATGCCTCCGGGCTCTGAATAATTGAAACTAGTTTTGCATAAACTGAATATAAAACTACGTGGCTGTGCTATTGTGCGTATCTTAGCTTTGCTGCCTTGTTTTCTGTCAAAAGTACACTCCGTAATTTAACTTGAATGAATAAATGAATAAACTTCAATAAATGTTCGGCAGTTTCCTTCTGGTGAGGCGGGAGAAGAGGGGATTCACTTCTGCCTCATTCCACACTTCGATTCCGATGGTGATGCCACAGGTGACGGCTCGAAGTCCCTGTACCCGGATGGTACCTTAAACTGAAACTCTATTTTTTTTGCACTTAGACATTGGTCCCTGTAGAGCCACGGCTAATTGTAAGAACATTGGCATGTTCTTTTAGGGTTCATAATCCCCACTTAGCATAAGCAATACGGAACTGCCTTTGGATGTTTAAAAAAACGTCCACAACCCAATTTTGTTACAGCTATCAATGCGCTGATTGATGTACCTTTATATACGCATTGCAACAATCTAACACAATTTATAAATAATAAACGGCGATGAGGATTTTACGCTTTGATTCAAGTGAGAAGTACATTATTCATCGAAGTAACAAGAAGTAAGCATGCACTTAAATTATAAAAAATTATAGCTATCTGTTTTTCGCATCAAAAGCTGAGAGGAGCGATAATATTATAAATTGGACAGGATGGCACATTGTGAAAAAGAAAAGGCCGAGTGGAGATGCAGCAGGCACTTTAAGGAGCATAATAAATTTACACTAGACACTTTGAGAAACTGCTCTTCAACATGGAGCCTTGCCATAAAAATACAAAACAGCTGGGATATCTTTAGGTGTAAGAGCACGCGAGAAGTGATTGCTGAAATGCTGAGAAGTAGTCAATTAGAGGTACTTCACTGTGTATTTCCTCGTCTCATTTTTTATTCATGCATGAAATACGCAAAAGACTCTTCATCACTGAACCTTCATTTGCTGACGTGTGTAAAAGTAAAATGAAGATATGGTGGGTATGGTTAGCTGCGGTGCCTCCAATATTAAAAGCTCTATTAAAACAGTCGTTGATACTTTATAACATAGCCGAGAGTACAAATAGTGGCCTCCAACGTTTTCTTTTAGAGAACGAAATTGTTAGGTGAGGTAAGTGACTTGTCGTACGACATACTTGAGCCTAAATTGTTTTACGTCATCATGCAGGCTTACTCGGCTTTATTATACACGTAGAAGACTTTGCATTATGAACTCCGACTAATAAATTTCAATCTTATTATTCTAGTTCGCTTCACGATAGGGAATATTTAATTGAGAAAATCTTCCGAGCAGACAATCTATGCAGCCCTGTATATTCGAGTACCTAGTGATCGATATATTTGCAGCACATGCAATCAATCATGTTGCTTTACCAGGGAAACATACTGCGTATACCGACCTTCTGTGAGCCGAACAGTTTTAGGGGCACAGGGATTGGCCTAAAAAAATGTTTGCAGATTTCAAGTTATCGATGCAGTGTTGTGTGCTGTTTGACGCAAACAGGCCGTCCCACTTGAATACACTGCCCACATGCATTATCATCTATTGATTATTTAGGTTGACCTAAAGGTTCTGCTGACCTGGAATCCCTGCACCAAGAACCATCTGGCAGCAAAAGAAGCAACACCAATACCCTTCAGAACAGATTAATACGCGCTCTTCGACTGTGGGTGCCCTCTATCTGATGTCGCCTATAAAACAGCGTAAGTATGTGTGTTCGGCATCCCTCTGTCACGGTCGAAAAGCGCAGTGCGAGCAATATCGTCTGTATATTGTATACCAATGAATGCACAAAGTATCGAATAATTTATTCTGTCTGCTACATGCATTTCCTTCGGTACACCAATTGCCGAAGAACCAGAAAGGGAGTTCGAGGAAACTGGGGTATTAGGTATGCGTGCCCGCATAGACTAATCATGAGGAGCAAGTGATGGTGGTGCTCAGTAAAGCGACACGTGCACGACCATCAGTCAACATTGTAGTTGATTGATGATCATGCACGGTTGTTACGCAGCCACAGTGCACTTGTGCTAATCAAAAGACAAGCGTTCAGAATAACGCAGATTATGTTTCCTTTGCTCCGCCATTCACTTTGACGAGGATTCCAGTTCTTGCTTTATTTTGTTTTTCAGAAGGAAGCGTAATGAATGAGCCACGTTCGTATTGAAGGGCATATAGTGTTCCATATACGTCATTTAGATCTTTTTGGAAACGCTTTGGTCTAGCTACAAATCTATAAAAACGAATCTACAAAAAGACGGCAAAGTGTAAAGCTTGAGTCAATCTTCTTGAATTTGCAGAACAAAGAAATTTATCATAAAAGTCAACTGGTACTTGCTCCCATGAGCGCACGCAAACCTTTGCTAGCACCTTAACGGAATGATAATTGCGTTAGGAACGCAACTATTTTCAAACGAACACTCGGGTGATACTGAAGCCTCATTGCTGTTCAAGAATTACATGTTATGCGATAAAAGCAAGAATTCGATGATTTTTAATATTCTTATATAATACTACTACCGAAATTTTAGTTAGCAATTACTCTCTGATAAAAAAAAGCGACTTTCTCATATCTGACATGCCGAGGAACGAAACACACGGCACATTGATTATGGCACATATAGGGTCGAAGCTCCTAAAGCCAAGGGACTGTCCATGTGTGACTGTGATCTGTTCATAACCACCTAGTTGTATGACTCACTCAGCAGGTGGCGCTAGTGTGAGTGACAGACAGATGGACAGCAGATAGATAGACAGACAGACAGACAGACAGACGGACGGATGGACGCATGGACGGAGGGATGGACGTACAAATGAACGCACGAACTATACAGGAGTGAATGTCAATAGCAGTACACTTCGCGAACCTCCACCTTAATACATACCGTGTTCTCGATTTTCAACAAATGCTGCGTCTTCTGTCGCCTGATGTGTCTTTAGTTGCCTGATGCAATTCGCAGACACCGCTACAAAGTAATATGCATAGTATCACCACCAACAGAGAACGCGCGTGGTACGTGCTCGTTAAATTCATTTTTTGCTGTCTCCGTAAATGTTGCAAAATGGAGAAGCATGCACTTGAGTTTTCTTTTCTCACAATACTCGCTCTTTTCGGCGCACCTAACTCAATGAAGGAGGCGATGCGAAAGGAGGAACAACAGTTTCAAGCACTCTAATGGCTCATGGCACCAAACAAGGCACTCCAGTACAGCTGCTTGGAAAGCCAGCCCAGTCAGTGTCGCAGTCGTTCACCTCTTTGGGCGCGAGCTGTTCGTTAAAGACGCAAATGCCTAAAATATCGTTGTACATTCGTGGATGAGAGTAAAATTCAATTTTTTTCTGAGCTCTTTATCAACTATAGATCGCTCTGGCCGCATAGGAAAAGAAGTCGCGGAGCCGGTAAATTGCTTTTCTTTGTTTTTCTTTATTTTTCTGCCCTGCATAGTCAATTTTCACTGGTCCGCCACAACTCTGCCGTACGTTCTCTTTAGAAAATGCGCACATGGGTAGGAGGTAGTCTTGCCGCCGACTCATCTGCCTTCGTTAAGAATCGGCCAGCCTCCGTCTTCAGGCCGATTCTTTTTGTGGTGCTATTTGTCTTGTTCTGCGTTAAGGGTAACATTTTGTTTTGTTATACCTTTTTAACTTTTACTTTTCATACTTCTCAAGAGTCCCATATTGTATTTACGCTTGCTCTTTGTTACCGAAAGATTTGGCTGGCCCTGAACTGCCAATACATTTCTCCAAGGTAATCTTGTCGGGGGTTTACACCAGCAGTTCTGTTGTACATACTTATAAATGTTCGTCTGTTTTTCTCTACCAAGTAAAACATACAGAGAGCGGAATAGGCATTACACCGAAAACGGAGTGCATGAGTTTCAGAAAAGTGAAGCATTCTCGCAATCACCTCGGTTAATTAAGCCCTGCCTCCGAATCATTTCGATTTGTGTGATCGAGCAAAAAAGTTGAGCTATTCGTGACTTCGGCTAAGAACGGTTCCGTACATCTTGTATTCTGTTGAGGATGCGCAACAACGGGGATGGAGAAGATTTTTATGATCGCCGACATGCTTTGTTCTAGATGTGGACTAAGGTGTTATGTCATCTAAGGTTACACGCTAGATAGCCACACGCGTGCGCAACGAAACACCTTCACGAAGTGCACAAGCGGGTCATGGGCCTTGACTCCTTGAGTGTATAGCATTTATAAGGCTGCTTTCCAGAAAGTTTTTCTACTGCATGCTTTTTATTTTGACCACAGAGGCGATATGAACATCCTCCATTCGGTTTTGCCGTCAACATCCCCATCATGTTCCGCATAAAGTGCAAATGTTCCATATAAAGTCTATATAAAGTCCTCCGAATTATGTTCTAAGTGGTAGTAAAAGTGGGCAAGCGCTGGTATCGAAAGCGGCTAAAGTAGAGATTAAATGCGCTGGCCATCTCAGCCGCACGAAGGGCGCACGTGAAAACAGCGCCCGCGTGCGAAATCTGCCATCGATGGCTCACTACACCAGCATTTCAAATTTTACGCGAGATGGTATGCAAAGCTAGTTTACTGCTCACTTTAATTATATCAATCCAAATTGTAGTTTTCGCATTCATTGTCTTGCCCTTTCAGCGAAACAATTACTTTCCCACGTTTCACGCGGTGTTTTGCGCTGTCATGCAACTAAAAAAATACCAACTATTCCAAGCTTCTGCTCTTGTACGTTTGCAGAATACTGGCCTTCAAAACAACCTGCTCATTTGTGAATTAGATGAAGAGCTTTAAACGAAGGCATTGCCTTTCCACATTTTAAAATCCACATTATTGGATTACTTCGATTTAACACGGTGACGCGGTGAATCTGTGGACGTTGCACAAATGTTACAAAATATAATAATGATGCCCGTCCTGCAGCTGTTCACCGCATTGAATAGCTGACGCCATGGCTGCCAACATGTAACTCTATGCATCGTTGGGGAACTCAACATCAAAAACAGGGGTACCGTTAAGCTTCGCCTTTAAGAGCTGAACACGACAGCGAAATCCGTCCCCTAGCACGCCCTTCAACCACTAAGTGCACACTTATGAATATGTTTTGTTGCATACACACCCACGCACGCACACACACGCACACAGTAGATCGTACCAGCGCGCAAATTGTACATACAGGTTTTTGACCTAAAGCAAGATTCATATGGCCTCCAAGATATACGCTGTGCGCTCGCCATCTCAGAGGCCATAAAGAGTCTCACAATGACTCATAGATAGCAGCACATTATCTAGCGTTTGAGATTTGCTTGATCAAAGCCCCTGAAAAAGCATAATGTGTTTTCCGCTAGATGGACATAGTTATCCTATTTTAGAGCTGTTTGAAAGTTCCTGTGCGTTTTAGCGGCGATGGCTGCACTATACTGTCCTTTTTCGGCGTAGTTTTAGGCTTCCCAAGTGCGCCTACAAATCGCCGCATGGGCTCGTTTTCGCCGTGACACTTGTTGAACGAAACGCGTTAAAGGGGCCATGAAACACTTTTCAAGTAGCCATAGAATGAATTCACCAGAAGATCTTATTGCCTCACGAATTCAATACCACAAAGTTTTTAAGAATTTGTCCTGTGATAGTGGAGTTACAAAGGTTTGTCGCATGCTGCGATTGCACTATCTCTTCTCTCGTCCCGACGAAAGCGCTGGAAGCTAAGCAGGGTGGGGTGGCAGGGGCAAAGAAACAACCACGCCTCGTAACACTGAGCTTTTTTTCTTCTTCGAATGCGTGGCGTTTTAGGGGCGAAACTCTTTACAGCGGCACTTGTTTCTCCCTCGTAGCCGTTGTAGTGTGTAACAAGCATAACATTTTGACCTCCAAGGTGGTGCCGGTGAGAGATTTCTTCTGTGCGTTGTTGAATATTAAAAAAATAGTGCTCAATGTACATGCCAAGGACTGCTAATGGGGAATGAGAGACAGGAACATTCGGCTTTTAGTTAACGCGCACGCTGCGATCCCCATTTCCCATTAGCAGCCAATGGCTGCTAATGGGGAATGAGAGACAGGAGCATTCAATTTTTAGTTAACGCGCATGCGGCGATCCCCATTAGCAGCCATTGGCATGTACATTGAGCATTATCTGACAAGAAAAGGTTGCTACGTTATACTCGCTGGGTGTAACTTCCTTGGTTTTAGAAAGGTTTAGCGAGCGTTGGGCCGCAGTGCCATGAATACAGTGAACTAGTATATACCATGAACTCGAGGTGGTTAAAGGTCGGTAGTAGACCCGAAGCGCAAGCCGTAAGAAAGTGTGCCTGTGCCACCTCTAGTTTAGTCCTTAGAATGTCCGCTGGACGGCGGTGCTTCTATATGGGGAATATATGATAAAAATATGCGAGATGGTGGTACTTGGAGCGTTGAATAGATGGACGGACGGACACACAGACAGATGCATGAACGGACGCACGGATGGCTGCACGGACGGATGGACGCATGAATGGACACAGGGTTGTATGCATGGACGAACGTAGGGATGGACGCACGAATGGACGTGTGGACGCACGAACAGATGCACGCATGGACGGGTGGATGGACGCACGGACGGTCGCACAGACAGACGCATGGACGGGCGGAAGCAAGAACGAATGGACGGATGGATGAATACAGTGAACTAGTATATACCATGAACTCGAGGTGGTTAAAGGTGGGAAGTAGACACGAAGCGCAAGCCGTAACAAAGTGTGCGTGTGCCACCTCTCGTTTAGTCCTTGGAATGTCCGCTGGATGGCGGCGCCTCTATATGCGGAATATATGATGAAAAGATGCGACATGGTGGTACTTGGAGCGTTATATAGATGTACGAACGGACACACAGACAGATGCATGGATTGACGCATGAACGGACACAGGGGTGGATGCATGGACGAACGCAGGGACGGACGCACGAACAGACGCTCGCACGGACTGGCGGATGGATGCATGGACGGTCACACAGACGGACACATGGACGGACGGAAGCAAGAACGAATGGACGGACGAATGCTTCGCTCCACTCTCCATCATTCACTCCATGGATATGCCGCCAATTTTTTTTAGTGTGATTGCGTGCGCACGCGTGGAAAGTAGCGGCCTCTCGCGGCGATCTCTTAACTTGCTTTTTCGCTCACAGACACACAGACAATTTTTCGCTCGCAACCAACGGGGCCGCCGCCGACGGCGGGATTTCTGCGACATGAGCTCTTTAGCGCTATCACGTTAGTATCCCCAAGCCGAATATGTGAAAACTAAGAAATAGTACTGTTAGACATTTAGTGAACCTATTTCGATAGCTTATGCCATTGCTGCAATTAGTACAGACTCACCTTGTTATATAATATCAGCGTGCACCTAACTAGAACTTCTGCCTGCTTTACAAAAGTAACAAGACAAAAACAGTGAGGATAGCACTTGTCATTGTTCCTTTCTTAGTCCGTTGTTACCTTTGTGCGCTTCAGCTGTTTAAGTCATAGAATACCAACTAGCCCGCTCCCAAACCTTGCACGTGATGCAAAGAGCACTCAATCTTGCTTTCTGCCTCATTCTCACTGTTATGTCTCTATCGACGGTACAAAATTAGATTTATTTCATGTTGTTGAAAAACATTTTAACTGCACCTTTTTGTAGTTTAAAACAAGGACATGTGCACATGATTGCCACATAACAGCTAGCATGAACGAGAATAACGAGGAATTATTTGGCAATATCATCCAGTACAGCAATTTCCTAAAGTGTGATCGTCGAGCAAAAGAGGATTCTCTGATTAGCGCGTAAATACACAGATGGCGCGTTACGTCGCGGCTTTTGAAAAGTTGCGCGATATCATTTTTTTTTCTGTTCACTTGAATGCGTAATTAGGGCCCGGCTTCAATGTTCGGCACAATGTACTATTTACGGTGTAAGCTAAGCACGGAACACTCCACACGTCAGCTGTGCAAGTAAACGAGATTGGGAAACATAGAGTGTCGCATCAGAACAATGAACATGACAATATCTTATGCATTAAGCACTTTTTGGAAGAGAGCGAATAACGTCAAGAGCACCGCATACGTCCAATCATGTCTTATTTCAGCGCGCATTGTCTTTTTTCTATATAAATAAATAACAGGATCGTATTCGCACTGATGACAAGAAAGCATCAACACAAACGATGAAGAACTCTGAAGCTTTAAAGTGTTATTCACAACATGAAATAACGGCCAGTTGCGAGGTGTAGTGGCAATAATTCACTGAGTAGCACGCCATTGAGGTCCATGCTTGTTATAGCAGACAGAGTTATTGTGCCGGGTATACATCGCGTGGACTTGGGTTTTTTATAAGAACGGCTGCTGCTCGTTTACACCCATTCTGCGTTGAGATTAGCTCGTCAGTGAAAAGGGCAGTGGTGCTGTCTTGAGCAATACACGAAGGTCGCAAGATTGCGGGAGACGTTGCACATTTACAAAATAGCAAGATATAATGCTATACCACATTTTCTTTTCGGGATCCGATGCAACGATATTGCGATCGTAAATCAGTGCCTATCTTACGGTAGGTCAGCACAACAGAACGTGTCTCACTTGAGTTCCGTTCATTTCAGAATGATTGTGTGGCAGTCGTGCTACGGCCACTCATCAAGACCAGAGATTTCAGCGTGGATTAGTCTTTTCTAAATATATCATTTTATTTTTTAGCATTGAAACGATAGATCAAGTTTTCTAACGTGACAAGAAGATGCGAACGTCACAGCCTAAAGAAATATACTATTAGTTTGTGTGGCACTGGAACATTCAACAAACATATACTAAGGACGAAAAAAAAGAAAGTGAAATCATTTTGAGTAATTTTAAGGACATGCCATTCAGGAAATTTAATAACGCAATAGTTCTGCCGAACTATCCAGTTGGCAGTCAGGCGGGCTCTTCTAATCGAAAAGATGGGGATGCCGTGTGTCTTCCCATGAGTTTTCAGAAGACACCACAGTTTTGGCCCCCTCCCAGCTTCCGTTCTCCCACCTTTCATTTAATGCCTCGATAACATTCGAGCTGACGACGAGGAAGTTGAAAAGCAACGAAGAGTATCAAGCAATGGAAGCTTTTTATCGCTTCCGGAACTACCACCTTTAATAAGTTTCAGCAGTTCTGCACATGGTTTGGAGGCTAATGGTTTGAATGATTTGCTTAGATTTTGTGACCATTAGATCTATGTCTACGTGAGTAGACATAGATCTAATCTACGTGAGTAGGTAGGTGAGTAGGTCTACGTGAGTGAGATCAAAACCTACGTGAGTAGGTTTTGATGCACATTGCATATTTGGAGAAGGTTTTCAAGGTCCTTCACTATGGCATCTCTTATAATCATGTCGTAGTTCAGAGACGTTATATCTAGCAATTAGCAATCATATATGCGTGAGCTTCCTGCTAATGAGCAACCTTTTAATGTTATATCTAATCCAAAATAATTATCACTCAGGCCTCACATTTGAAGAAAATGGTAGGTGGCAAGTGGATCTAGCCTTGCGTACACATCCATCCATCCATACAGTGTTGGTAAATCTAAATACGCAGCCGCTTTCACGTTTCACCTTCCATCAACATGTATTCGCTTCACTGCCTGCATTTAAGTCGCTCTCAATACTGCGTGACACCACGTTTAGGCTCGTCTCCCAATGCGCTCTTATCTACGGCAGTGCTAGGACCATGCTCAGCAAACATAATGTCCTCTCCGATTCCCCCTCACATCTCTCCCCCTCTTCACCACATCCATTTATCAGTTTGAGAGTTGGCATTTTGCATTTTATTAGTTTCAACTGTGATATCCTTGACCCCCGTTTGCTTTCTGATTCACTCTGATATCCTCCTGCCTATTAAAGCTACACCTACCATTATCCTTTGCAGTGCTCGTTGCGTCATTCCGAACTTAACTTTAACCCTCTTTGTGAGCGTCTAGGTTTCTGGTCGATAGGTAAGCGTGGGTAAGATGCAGCTGTCATATACCTTCCCTGCAAGGAATGGAGGTAAACTACCATTCATGGTTTGTGAATGCTTGCCGATTGTGCTCCACGTGGCCCATCCTTATTTAAGAACTGGAAATGAACATGGACAGCGCCCTTAGTGCGTAGGCAGGATAACCGCTGGCCATTAAGGTTAACTGGATTCCCAGAGAAAGCAAGCAGGTGAGAGAGAGACAAAATGTCAGGAGAGCCGATGAGATTAGAAAGTTTGTGGATTCAACATGGCAGCGGGAAGCACAGGACCCTGCAGGTTTATTGGCAGAACAAACTCTGTAATTCTGCTGCACAAGATCGTCCCCACCCCATCCGGTATTCAGGCACCTTTCTTTTTGTACCCGTTAATACACACGTCACTAGAAAAACCCCGAGACTGAACATTATTCCTTTCAGGACACATATTGACTATTTTAAATTTTCGTTTTTTCCGTTCACTGTTGAAACCTAGAACAACATGGATGGTTCGCTTCGCGCATTGTCTCATGACGAGTTCATTGAGAAACTACGAATACCCATCTTGTTTTAATCTGTTTGCATTTTCTTAGCGGTTGTCTTTTTTTCTGTATTTCCATCAACATCTGTACTCGCACCTGATGAAAGATTTTGTTGTACAGCTATGTAAGCACATCATATTTTCATCTGTTTGTATAATTTTAGGGTTTATGTCTTTTGTTGTTTGTACTAAAATATGTACCCACTTCTGCTATGTGTCGAAATCAAAACAGCAGTATGTATAAATAAATAAATAAATAAATAAATAAATAAATAAATAAATAAATAAATAAATAAATAAATACATAAATAAATAAATAAAGTAGGCCTCAGGCCATCACTTTCAGACTTTTACAGACAGATACGTATCCTGATCTGAGCTCCCTACACGCCATTTATCCCGAGGTGTTTTTCAATGACGCTTAGCCTGCATGCGGGGATGTGTCCACGCTTCCGCACATGCTCTAGGAATGTAAGGCGATGCACACGAAAACCCGATGCTACTTCAGCTAGGTGGGAGGCGGCCCTCCACAGCTCTTTCCTTTCCGACCAACTATAGGCCATCCAGCAGGACCGTGGAGTAGCTGTCTGGCTTGACCTGGCAATCCCGATTTGGGAGTCACCGACTGCACACTAAGGTGTGTCTTGCTGGACAACAATAAAGTTTTACACATAGCAATCCACCCACTCTATGTTTATACGCACTTACATGGTGAAGTTGCTGGCTTCTGCTATGAGTATGGGATCAATCAACTTGCGATATAACATTCACTGGTCTTTTATTTTAGAAACGAAGCTTCTTAGGGCGTTGATCTGTACATCCCATGGTGTTTGTTGTTCGTGACGTACGTAGCCACCAATGGCGGTACTTTTATGTGAAACTAGATGACGGTACTTGTAGTTGATGATGCTTGTATGTGATAAAATTTATACATAGTACAAAAATGCACCGTTAATACTGAATTCATTGATTGATATGTGGGCTTTAACGTTCCAAAACAACCATATGATTATGAGAGACGCCGTAGTGGAGGGCTCCGGAACTTTCGACCACCTGGGGTTCTTTAACGTGCACCCAAGTCTGAGTAGACGGGCCTACAACATTTCCGCCTCCATCGGAAATGTAGCCGCCACAGCCGGGATTTGAACCGGCGACCTGCGGGTCAGCAGCCGAGTACCTTAGCCACTAGACCACCGCGGCGGGGCCACCGTTTATATTCGTTGGTGATTTCAACGTTGATATCGCAGACACGACCAATTATTGGCTTATCCAACACGTGGCTTCCATATATGCACTCAGATGTATATCATATGACCATATGAAACCAACCACGATATCAGGAACGTGCATTGACCTAGTATTTGCAAATTTTCTGCTGCACCATATACAGGAACCACTCACCCTTCATTTCACGCACTATAAAGCCGTCATAATGAAGGGACATCGCCAGCCATCTATCGTCTCTAAGAACAAATAAAAGTTGATTTCTATATGTACACATATAGTGTTTTTCATGATGTTTGAGATCATGTATTACTGGGTTAATTACACACGGAAGATTCATGGTTTTACCGATGATTCTCTCCGGAGCTTTGCCCACTCGTCATCATTCACCCCGTGGATGTGCTGTGTTTTTTGTGCGTGTGCGTGCGTGTTCACGAGTAATTGTGTGTGTATGTGTGCAGACGCAGAGGATAGAGGGAAATGAGAGAGATGCCTAAAGTACATTGCTAACGTGCTCTACAAACAAACACGTGACTGAATATACTGGTAACATGAAAGCCGTCCAGTGCAAAGTAACCGGACCGTATATTAGTCCACTGTATTTAACTACATATACCGAGGTATACCCATGATGCTAAATACATTACTTAAAATCAATATCAGGTGTATTTATAGTGAAAATGCAGTTTCTACCTTGTTGTTTTATTAGAACATATTTCGCTCACCCACAGCTTAGGCAGCAGAAAACAAGTTGTAAGTATAATAATAAAGGGAAGGGAAAATTAAAAGCATGGTTTGCTGGCCGCCGATCTGAGCTATAGGGAACGAGGGGAATCACTGAGGGTTTTTGTCTTTATTTTTTTCTAGTCATTTTCAATCAATTGCATTCATAAATGTACAAGTGTACTGAAAACGTGGCCCTTTAAGAATCACGTCACGTGAATCAGGTCGAACATGCTGCTCATTCGATGCAGCACTTTCTAAATTTTAAAGTGAAGGAGTTTACAGAGAACGAATTTACTACGAATCCTCGCTGTTATGATAAACCCGAATTTCCGTATACTATTAGCTCACAGTGAGATGTATTGATTAAACGAAATTATTGTAATAGCATATTGCACGTCATAAATTTATTTCATGTGTCCTGCGTCATATGTCAAAACTCAAATTTATCCGCACTGTATACATACAGGACTCATTCACCAATTGTGTGGTTATGCTTGTCAAATCTACCAGTGAAATGTTCACCACCACCGTCATGTTCCGTATAATGGTGAAGTGTTATAAGGTCTAATTTGTGCTATGTGATTTCAATACTGTGGATGCTTAAGAACATGACCCGAATGAGACGAGGAAGTTGGTGACCAATTTCGCGCCGTATTACAATGCGTCCAGCAAGATTAAGCTAGAGTTGATGTGGCTGACGCAATGTTATCGCGCGTTCTGGGGCTAAAATAACTGGGCTTTACGTTATTTTAATAACAAACGGTCTGAGGCCATTGTTCAGTACAAGAACATTTAAAACCAGTTTACGTTCAGTCGGAAACAACGCCACAAAGTTAAGACTCGTTTCTCTCTCACTTTCAATAAGTCAACTTTTATTTCGCATTGATCGATAGGGCGTAACGAAAAAAAAAAAATGTCGCAGTACTTCGGCTTCACAAAGCTCTGGCCCCCTACAAAGTCTTGCAGCGAAAATTAGTCGAGTATAAGCAATGATTGCACCAGAAATAGAACACATTTGCATGTACTATTACATGAAGTGGAAAAAAAGACAACAAAGCATCTTTGTTCATAGGTATCATTATACATAGTAATACACATTGACACGACTAATGAAAAAAGAGTGAGGAAGAAATAAAGGTGCGTCGTAATTTAAAGTAGTGCAACCTACACAACATATGTTGATAAATAAGCCACCAAATAACTACGAATGCAAAAGAAACTGAACAGACCAAAAACATACTGTAATTGTAGGTGAGTTATATGAATGTGACATTCTTTTCATTGATATCTAAGTATAGAATAAGTGAAGTGTATAAGTGTATAAGTGAATAAGTGAAGTGTGAACAGTTTTTTTAAAATGCGAATTTAGAAGCATTGGTTTGTGTGAACCAAGATAAGAAGCGCTATAGGGGAGAAAGTTATTTTGAACGCATAACACAAGCATTCAAATGAAACAAAACCAGGCAATATTTGGTGAAATATTGAGCAAACCTAATGCAGACTTCAAAAAAAAAAGAGAAAAAATGAAAAAAAATTGCCATGTTTAAACCAATTAGGCAACTGCAAGCTGCTGCAACTGTTGATTAGAACTACGTATACTAGAGTGAAAGGAATTTTCAGTCCTTAAGAATGAGCGAAAGGGGCATGTTCAAGCCGTCTAAGTGGGTATGCTGTATTTGGTGTATTTATTTAATAGTGCTGCTAGTTGAAACGATGACTATGTTTTAGTCCTGTTTCGCAATATTTACAATCCTTTGTCGAGATGTGTTGAATTTGAAAAACGCTGTATTCGGCACCGCGAAAACAGGCGCCAACCCCCAATAAAGAAAGAACGGCCAGTGCAGCGTCAGCGACTTGGCGGCGACAGCTCGAAGGTGAGCTGTTTGCCCATGTTATGATCTTACGCGCTGAAAAAGAAAAACTTACAGACCTGCTTTCAGTGCCACCGAAATGGTGCGTCCAGCTGGCGCGTCAGCCCAGCCCGGGAAACTTCGTTCAATATCCTGGACCTGCTTTCTTCCTGCACCAAAAACAGATCACGTGATCAGCACTAATTTTTATTTCTTCAGATTGTGGCTCTGTTTCGTGCTAGCAACACATCTATACGCTCATATTAAACTGTGTCACATTGAAAACTATCACAAAAGTTTGATATGGCCTTGCCAACAAATTTCTTTTCGTTCATTCGAATCAACGAGTACAATTAGTAAAAATGTCCCTGGAGAAGACAGCATTCAAGTTTCTTTGTTTGCTGCAGCGTCACAATGGCGTCAGAAGATAATTCTTCCCATTCGCAATTCAGTGATGCAATCATGTCTTTCCAACTTCCTGCATGACAAAGCAATATCAATACCTTACAGGAGCTTCTTCCCTACAAAGCGTGAATTTCTTTTCAAACGACGGCTTCCATGCTCTTGGTGTTTCTTATAAATATACTACGCATTACCTTATATTACCCGAAGCACGCACGAATGAATTTCCACTCGTTTTTTGTTTACGTTCTTGATGTGTTAAACGATGTGTTTCTTAATCTGCGATGTAGGGACGTATTATGCATTTGTGCTTCAAGTGTGCAATAACCAATTATTATTTTTATTTGTCAGAGTGCAGCTTTTGTATCAGTTTACCATTGAGAAATGGCCGACTATGATTAACTACAGCTGCTAGGTCATGATGAGAGTTCTTCGCACGAAATTTCCCACTTTAGATCTTGTGAAGAAGAACAAATATTAGTAAGGACCAGACAGTATCTGCTACAAAGTAACACCTTATCTGGCTCATTTTTCGTCTTTTTAGAGCATTCCAGTGCAGTAAACATATGGTTAGTAATCGCTGAATATATAATCATGAAGAATCCCCTAGAAAAAAAAAAACACAGGTCCATAGGAGTTAGGCGAAGCCATTCGCAGAAACACAAAAGTGAAGTTTATTTCAAGCACGTCAAAGCCCGTGTAATTCGCTAAACCATTCCTCGGACTCGACTCAGCATCGTCAATTTTCTTGGTTCACTTGTATGCTCTCTGTCAATTAGGGCTTGTAAGCGTGAGCGCGTGTTCTTGGCACCCAGAAGGCAATTACGAGGCCTTGTTTTGCCCATGTGAACAAGCGAGGTTCTTTGTACCATCGATTCTGTTGTACTTTGTTCGTGATCTCGTTTTCTCAGTCTTATTTCGCATAGCTTTATTTCGCGTCATTCATTTCAATTCTTTTTCATACTCGTCAGTGAGCTCCCTCTCAAGGTGACTGGCACGACCACGTCGAAAACACAAAAATTGATGCCACACACAAGTGCGTAACCAGAGGCTTACAAGTATGCAGTAGAAAGGGAAAAAAGATAGAAGTAAAAAGAAAGGCCTAATGAAATGTTGTCGTGATGCGGCAGCTTTTTGTGCAGCTTTTAGTTCGTTTTTCGTGCAGTTGGGTCACCTCACACCACTGTTGAGTTTTTCAATCTGGTTCATGGGGGATGCTGATGATTCTTTATATTGTTGAAACACAAATTTTGTTTTAAATTTTCCACTCAACAAGGTAACAAATTACTGTGGTTCCTAGATTAGGCAAATTCTTATTGTTCCGGTAGCGGAACAAAGATCTGTGTTATAACTGCTCATACTTTTATAGTGCCTTCCCTCTTAGCAGTCGCATGCTTTTCACTCTCCAATTGATCTGTAATGCACAATTGCTCTGGTGATAGGCGTCTTATTATACACTAGAGATAAGAGAGAGAGAGAGAGAAATATTATAAAAAAAGTTGCGGCCCAACATGTGGGGAGAGGTAAATAAGGGAGTAAAAGAAAGAGTTAAAAATGGGCATTGCACAGAACTCAAACACCGGTGTCCTATCATCCGGGTCTTGCGAAGCATTTAAGGTGATGACATGTTTGTCATTACCTCGGTCGCAACAATTGCCGCTGCCAAAGACCACCAAATATGACATACATAATTGCCGACCCACTCCGGACGCATATTGGCCATAAATTCAGACTGTCTGACGACCACCTCGCTAGCCTGCCAATAGAGAGTGAGAAACATAATGCGGGAATGCGGGGATGCCAGCAGGAAAATAAGCATCCTGTTTTCTTTTCTCCACTGCGGAAGGGGTAAGCCGACACAAAGAAGAAGATAGAGAGGGTGTTAAGTAGAAGCACACACAAACACACACCAAGGTGTCATGATTGTACAACAAGGCTAGTACAAACTTCAGCAGCGTCTTGGTCATTTTCTGGCGCAAAGCTCAATTATGCCGGCCTTCCGAAATGAATAGCTCAGAACATGGTTGGTGGTCGAGGCATGGAACACTTTTGAGAGCGTTTAAAAAAAGCAGCAATTTATTTGGAACGTAATCGATGTTACTTAAAAGCTAAACGGCATGATTAGATGAAAATGAAAACAAAACGATCATTAATAAATAAGTTGCTTTGTCCGGAAGCTATAGCAGGGGAATCTTTTCGAAGGATGCTGATTTTATTATTATTGTGGCCTGAATTTCGAGGATGATCAGACAAAATAACCGACGTAAATCAATCAAATGCATTCAGATATCGGAGTCACAGGAGAACGGCAGGAAACGATTGTCGTAAATTGGTAGCCACTTGTGGGTTTTCTGGATGTATTGTAATGGGTCCAAGAGAAGAAACACCAGAAAACTAGTTTATTATGGGCAAACTTGTTCTCTGAAGATCATGTGCAAATAATGGATAAGTCCGCTAGAGCGTTCCAAAACAAAAACTGTTCATCCGCCAACGCGCCTTCTTCTTCTTCGCAGCTCCAACCCACACTGACTGGTGCCCGTGAACAAGAGGCATGAGTCATGCGGCCACAAGCAGGAGTGCGCACAAGACTGAGGACGCTGATTCTTCATAATATCGGATAGTGTAATTAGTCTCTGTTGCAGTATTGCGTTGTGTTCAAGAGAGATAAAAAAGGAAGGCCGGGAGGACGTTGCGTTCAGCCATAACAAACTTTTATCGCCCCACACGAGCAATCTAGTTCCCCACATTATGACAGTTGTACAGCGACATCATCTCGAGGCGTGATAAACATTCTTTTCTTATACACATGCTAAGATTGATCACAACATGAATGAAACAGTCCAGTACAATATTTTCGCCAATGCATTGTCAGTTCACATTGTTCCACATATAAGCTACAGGTTCCTAAATCTGCCAATGCTTTATGTTCAATGCCATACAACGTTGGCGGGACAAGGTCCAACACCTTTCACAATCTTAACAACCTAATTCAAGTTTAGTGTGGCGACCAAAGATACATAGACAGTTTTGCTACAGCTGAAACATATATTTATGGACGATGAAACTTTTCGACACTGAGGCCCGTAGTGTGACGCTATCACTCGCCGCATGGAGCCCAAGAAAATCGAGTTGTGAAAGTTGGGGTAAAGAAACACAATACAATTTAATTGTTGGAATTTAACCTCCAAAAACCACGATGTGATTATTAAAGATGCTATAGTGGAGGGCTCCGGAAAATTCGGCCACCTGGGGTTCTTTGACATGCACCTAAACTTAGGCACACAGGCCTCAGGCCTTTTTGCCTCCATTGAAAATGCAGCAGCTGTGGCCGGGATCCGACCTGCGGGTAACCACCCGAGTGCCTTAACTACTAGATCAGTTTGGCGGGTATTAAAACAGAAGAGTACATGGGCATGAGCTAGAATAAGTATCCAAGTATATATGCTAAGCTTGCTTCAATTATTTAATTGCGTTTTTCTTCTCGTTGCTTATCGTTCTATAGCCCCTGCACTTGTTATTCGTGCAGTGCAGAAAGGCAGTCTTCCTGTTAGGCAGATGTAGCCGGAGTACGAAGGTGGATACAATTGTGCTTTCTGACAGCGCCACTTTGGTTGCGTTGGTTGCGACACTTTCAAAGTAGTTCATAGCAGTAGGTTTCAAATGGTGACGCGAACAGTCTTGTAAGGATAAGAAAATTAAGCATGGCGCCATCACAAGAATTCCTGAAGATCGACAGGAAATGTTTTAAGCAAAGAGAAATTGTAGCTCAACAAATTGAAACCGTACATTGTGTGTTTAGAAAAAGATGTTAGCAATTTAGAGTACCTGCTACTCTACTATGGGAAAGCATAAAGCCGTCCCGTGTTCCTCACACTCGATAAGACCGTGTCGCCAAATATTACGCCATGACCTGGAGCACGGTGAATGGCACCAAGGAGAAGGTAGACCAATTGACCATAGCGAAAGGCATTAGCACGGCTGTCAATTGTGTCTTTAGAATATGTGTCTAACAATTTAGATTACTTGTTATTCTACTATTAGAGAGCAGAAAGCCATGCCGCCTGTTTAAATACTTCGTTGCCCACAGACAAATGATGTACCTTCGTTTGTGTTTAGAAAAAGTGTTTAACGCTTGAGAGCATTCGCACTCTATTGGAAGTGGTTAACTATTGAGTTTAGCAGAATTGCGGGGATATCATGCTATTATACCGAATTAAGGGTAGGTACTAGTAAACCACTCATACGTGACCAAAAATTGACTCATGTATCGACTATTATTATTATTGCTACCAGAATGCCATCTCATATATACATATGGAAAAGATAAACTTTCTAAAAGGTCGAAATGTGATTAAGACATGGTCATCACTTTGTTTTACTTTTGCTATGAATTAACAATGAATGTAGGCTCGAATTACAGTTTATTAAGTTCTTCATATCAAACACGAACATTTATGTTCTCTTTCTCTATTACAATGCTTCGAAATTCGCGAGAGCATAAGAATATGCACAAATTGTTCTAAGGCAAATGGACAAACTGACAACAAGAGACGCTTACTTAACATACCAAACAGATATCCTTGGAGATTTAAGCTCTGTGTGACTGTGACAGCCACAAAATACCCATCGCCAATACATTTAAAAAAATAACTCTGCTGTGACATCTAATAAATTAAGAGTGGTTTCTATTCGACCTTATATTCTGCTTACTTTAACAGCTGTGAAATCTGCAAAAAATCGAAAACCTCTGAAATCGCTTCCGCACAGCTGGCAACGGAAGTAAAATGAAATTTTGCTGCTTATAGTGGTATAAGGTATATGATGATTCATTTCGTTTTGTCATTGTTTTTATGAATTGATGTAAACGCTAACTTCAAATGTAACTGGTAGAGCTGAGGAGCACAGAATAAACACACACACACGAAAGCAGGAAGTGATCGGTAAATTCCGAAATTTCTAAAACTGGGACATAATTCAGTGCTTGCAAGGCGTTTGGGACGCTTTCTGTGAACGCCTTGTTTCGTGTTTACACAAGATCTACAGCAAGCGGAAACAGGAGTATCCATCTCCATCCAAGCGACATGTGGAGGTCACAAGCGCTAATGCAGCGTGTCGTTTTGCGACAACTTTTGCAACACACGAAGCTACCGAGAGGACTGTATATCACAACTCTGTCTTTGAACCTTTGTTGTTACGTCATCAGAGGACGTTCTTGCTGTTTCGATTATTCTCCTTCTCATCCGCTTTGAAAACAGACATCATTTCCTGCGAACAGCGCCTGCTTGTATAGTAGACCAAACGGAATCTCGAATCGCTTGGCCGAGCATAATGCTGTATCTGTGGGCGTAAGACAGTTATGACGTTTGGAACAGATCTCGCACTCACATGCTCTCTGTATCGTGCCCATACCACCTGAATACAGACATGCTACGGTGAAAATCAATCGGACACCTCCATAGCAGCGCCCTCAAACACACGAAGCTGCAAAGATGAGGCGACAAAAAACGAAGTGCGTCGCACGGAGTGGTGACAGTACGGCTGACAGATAATAAATCCCGCTGCCAGTTCATGCTGGAGCAGGATGTCGTTATTATACTTTAGTTACGTTTTTATGCTGCACACGGAGGATAGGCGAGCATTGAGCCTGGAACGCAAGGAAGTGGAGATTTCTTTTGGGAGGATGAAGTGAGGCGATGAAGGAAGAGAGTTCATGGAGCTCAGAACAAAATCAGCCAGCAAGAGTGGGATTAGAAGAATGACAGATGTATATAGAGAGACATAGAGGAAGTGCGATCGAGCATCTCGGCGATTCTGATTAGATTTACGGTCGTTGTCATTTTCGGGCGGCATAAACGTACGCCATGTCCTCAACGTTTCTTGTGTTGCTTTTTTCTGGTGTTTTTTATGTCTAGTGTTCTTTTAGCCTCTGAGTCTTGAATCTAGGACTGCCTTTTTTGTGGACGCTTGACATCTTTGTGCAGCACGCGTCGTGTATTCTATTCCTACCCCCCCTACCTTTTTAGGTACGAGCGTACAACGCTTGCCCAATTTTCCTGTACGACGAGAATACTGAATATCCTCATCGGTACCTGCAAGATGTCCGCAGTTTTCTACTTGAGCGGCGTTGTGCGGATGCCTTCAAATCGAAGCAAGGCGAAACCTACCAGTGTAAAATCGATTATATGTCACCACCACAAGCAGTAGCTCGCCACCAACGACAGCTTCGTTCTCAGGTGTATAGACAGAAAGGAGAGTGACTCCTGCGCAAGATCGCAGAGAATGGCTAATCCACGTTGCGGAAATTTCAGAGATATGAGAGTTTCTTGGACGTTTAGTTCTCGGCAGTGCTTTTTTACGAAAACTTGGTGACAGCGTGAAGAGGAAAGCTGTAAGCCTGGAAATAAAAAGACGCTGTTTTTGACGGTGTCTGTATACTGTTGAGAATACGTCCTATAATTGCTATTGAGGTCTTTATGTGAAAACACAGGTGTCTCGCACCTCTCCAGGTGTTACGTTTGTGGAGCTGTTCCTTTATAATACCAGTGACAGACGCCACCTAAGGTTCACTGTCGCCGTGACTGGGAATCGAACCCACATCCCCGAGATTATAGTAATGGAATAACATGTTCCCAGAAAAAATTTGCGGCATATGCAGCGCATGGCGGAGCGACAAAAAGCTACATCGTTCTGTCACCTACCTTGACACGGAAGTTGTCGAGGGTATTGGCCGTTGCCTCCACGATAAAAGCCGGCTACCACGCGTCGTCTACAGGCGCCGTTACTAATCTCTGAGGACAATAGCCACAACACCCATCGTGTCACAGTAGATGACGCAGCGATGTAGTTTTTCGTCGCTCCGCCACACGCTGCAGATCCCGCACACTGTTGTGGCTGACAGCACAGCACTGATGATTTCCCCGCTAAAAGAATAAGGTAGGTTGCTACCTATTTATTTAGGCTAGAGTGTCGGCAAAAACGGCCTTGTATTCAATGATAAGTTCTTCGAGTCGCATGCTCTGATCCGATTGGCATACGTTAATCTGTGAGACGTTGCACAGCTAGTGTAAGCCGTACATTTTGAAGCAGTTCAATCAAGGAGTCTCGAGCCACTGACGTTTTGAAGCAGTTCAACCAAGGAGTCTCGAGCCACTGACGTCCTCATAAATATGGCACGTTGGAGTTCAGTATGTAGCGCGGAGGGACCCTGACTTAGTCTTGCAATACGGACGTAGGGACAATGCCGCAGGTCTACAAAACTACGTTTCAGTCACGGCAGTTCAATTATTTCCAGCTTGAAATGATGCGTACGCTTCCTGAAGTGTTGCCTTAAGATCAAAGACACCTTGCCATTCCTGTCAAATTCCATACGCAAAGGTGCACCATGAATTGAGACTTCGACGATGATGAGTGTCTGGGTTTTTCAGACATGACGTGGGTCTTGCTTATGTCGCTGTGAAGAGGGCGTGTCCACTTGCTGAAACTGGCTCCTTTCTACTTGGCACCACGACAATCAGGTGGGATGCAGTCCGTCACGCCGCACCTGAAACAGTTAACAGCGATATCTGAACAGCCATGAAAAATTCTTGTCACAGCTGAAAAGATAACACTTCAAAGCACTTTCTTTACGTCTAGAATTCGGTGATATATCTTTGAGAAGGATATCCTCGGATTCTTTCACGTTCGCTTAGCGGCTCTTTCTGCTTCTTGAAAACACGTGTGTACTCAACTGTTTTTTTAAATGCCAGCTTTTATCTTTTCACAAGTAAGTACTCTTCAATGTCGGTACGAAGGAAGTTGCACACAAACCTGTCTCGAAGTTCTTCGTCCTGAAAAAATGTCGAATAAATATTCTGATTGTTTTTGAACTCCTTCTAGTCGTTGTGGTATGATCAAAAATTAACTTCTAGTTCAGCGATAAAATAGAGCAAAAAGATTATCTCTGTTCTTAGGAACATGATTTAGCGTTTGCCAAGTGCCTCAACGTACTATTATTAAAACATTAGTTAGTAGAGTCAACGAAACTATATACAAGAGCTTGCTGGCGTTATCGCGTATTTGAAAGGAGCTCCGAAATACATTGAGTGTTCGTCCTCTTTCAGCTCAGTACAGTGCTTTGCAAGAAGAAAGAAACTCAAAAGAACAGGCACCAAAATTGCTCATGTGAACAATATCGTTTGATTAACTGCTTTTTATTATCGAAGAAGTAACCTGATTATCATAAAGGACCACTATGCCAAATAATTTTTGTATGTTTACGCAAAGCAGCAAGAGACGCAATTACAAAGCTTCATGGCAGCGTTTTAAAAGACATGAGTGTATAAACAATGTCACTTGGAGGCCACGTTCTTGGAGGCCACGTTATCCCAATGGAGTCCGTGATTAATCCGCAAGCGACACATGATGTTACGTTGGGTATGGACTTTTTGAGGAAGTGTGGAGCGACTGTCGACAGCCGCACGGGGACAATATTCTTGAGTGATCACGTTCAGTCAGCACGTTCACCCATCTTCGTTTTCTTCCCAGGCATGCGCAACTGTTACGCACAAGGAGGACCAGGACATATAGGGTTGAAGGGGCCGTTTATTTTGGTCGCGAAGAGAAGCGCCGAAGCGGCCAACAGGTTGATGATCACAGTGTCGTCGTCTTTCTTCTTCCTCCAGCTTGGGGAAGCCAGCTCGTTCACCCATCTTCGTTTTCTTCCCAGGCATTCGCAACATTACATAATTATAAGTCTAGCGTCCTAACTACAACTCATTCACATGCTAGTGGAATTAAAATTCAGCCTAGAAGACCGGCAAGCAACAATTACAAACTTATTTTGACCTTCAAAAAAAATGAAAGCCGCGTTTCATCACTTCTTTACAGAGTGTTGTCGTTGCACTGTGTTGTAAATCGCCAATTCCGCGTAGAGCTTAGTGTAACAATTACATTGAATGCATACCCATTAGATTCAGTTACGACTGTTTTTAGGCGATAAGCCAAGAGTGGCATGAAGATAAAAGGGGACCACGAAGCATGAAAACAAAAAGATAAAATGTCGCCGGCACTCAAACCAATATGCACGCATAAGACCCAATGATTGGTGTACTTTTTTGGAGTTTCAGGACGCCAAAAGATTTTCCTAACCTAACACTATAAGGCACTGTTCAGGTATGAACAGCTTTTATATGTGGTACAGCGATCTGACAGCTTCTCGACTTATACAGAGAAGATTGGTCACACTCATTGGTTCTATAGGAGTGGTATAAGCTAGGGAATGTCGGGTCAGATCAATGCCTATCGTCCACCCTATTCCAAGGATAGGCATGTTGGCGGCTGAAGAACAGTAGCGCTTATTTGGCTATAGTCACTGGGAAATGAGTTGACGAAACAAAGGCCCCCGCTTCGCGCGACGTAGCCCTCACGATAGACGCTGACCAGGAACCCGAAAAGGCCCGTTTGACACGAGAGTAATGCCCTGAAGCCGTCTCTTGGGTGGCCGCTCCCGGAAAGTGGTATCAAAAGGCCTTATCAAGCATGAACATGGCCATAGCGTGAAGCCAGCCAAGGTCGTTTTCTCATGCTATTTTGCGCTTTTTCATTACAAAAAAATAAACAAAAATAATGCCAGGCCTGCGCGGAACGCCCAGCACAATCACAGCGAAAGCTGGAAGAGCGGCCTTTCAGAGTCTTTTGTAAACACTCTTTGCTTAACTAGAATCGTTAAGCACTATAGCTGGGTACCCACTGCGCCATAAATAATCAGAATTTTTGTGTAGTAGGCCAGCATACATTTGTTTTTTTTTTTCAATATATGAAACGTGCCCACTTTAGGGAATTGGCCATGAATGCGACGTTGTGACTTGTAAATAGTAAATAGGAAATAATGGGTGATTAAAAAATAAAGAAATGAAATGGCAGCGCTACGTAATACATATATTTCCGCTACGAGTATTGTGATTTTGAGCTTGCATTTTAGACTCCCGTTATTACCTGATGGAAACAATTTTAAAATCTTAGTTAGGCTTTACTTCGTTGAAATAACGAAGAATATTAAATAGCAGAATTATATGGTACTCGTTGAGTAATAATAATGAAATTACATGCGGAACCAAAAGCATCATTGTGGCAGTATCTCAAATCTGAGGCACCAAAGCTTTCAACGTTTTCTAGTGAAAAGGTTAAGCCTAATTTCGAAAAACAACCAATGAACATTCACTATACTATCCTTCGGCATTCTTCAGAGAAGCGTGGTATAAGCTACGCACTTTGTAGAAATTGTGTGCAATTTTTTTATGCAGTGGCTGATGGTGATGAAGGATTAAGTCTGACATGGGTATGTGCCGCGGTTGAAGATGATTAAGAACAACATTTCTAATGGGCTTGAGCATTGAACGACCCACTGGCTACACAATTCGCATTGTGTGACGCTTGGTTGATATCTTCGATATTCTAAAACGCTTTCTTGCACATATTACCGCGATTCCTTTCCCGACGTCAAGCATGCCTAAGACCAGTTTCGTAGCGAGTTCCAAGCACCGGCGTGGCTCAGTGGTAGAGTAGTGGGCTGGCACTTAACGGACTCGAGTTCAAATCACATTGTTTCTTTGGTGTTCTCTGATCACAGTTTTTTTTTTTCTCGCAATACTGGTTTCGGGCACCGGCGGCGGAGGCGGTGGCGCTGTACAACTAAGGCGCCGCACGTGACTTGTGCTCTGACCTCCTTACAGCTTTCGCTGTACAGCACCTATCCCCCAAGGATTCTAGATCGCTGAAGGTTCTAGATAAAGATGGGCGCCGTCAATGTCCGGCTGCAGTGATGGTGGTCGCCCTTGCGGATTCTTGCCATTTGCCTCTTGTTCTATGATTCATGGTTCATCCTGAACCACCGCCTCGATTACTCGCTCTCTTCCTTAATTTTTTTTTGTTTCGTAGCGTGGTGTCTTCCGGGAACTCCTTTTTCACTCACTCCTTGCATGCAGCTGACATGTGGGCGGCTTCATACACTTTACATCTTCTAGAGAGGGATGGAATGAAAGGTCTGAACAGAGAGAAGAATAAGCGTTCTCGTTTGGAATATTTCACGAGGGGAACTATACCACTGTCAACTCCATGATACGCCCTCGGCGGGTTGTGTTTGGTGGGCATTGTTGCGCCCTTCTGTTAGGACGCTGACACTGTCAGTCTGCCTGACAGGGCGTGGTTACAAGTGTCAAGTGTTGGATCAGTAATGTTTCTCTCATGTTAAGTATTACCTTTTAGATGGTTTTTTTCTCAGCGAACCTATTAATAGAATGGATGTAACCGGGTAGTATTCGAATGTCTGAGAGAGTACCGGTCAACGACACGTACGTCGACTTTTCCACTTCTAGATGACGTACAGAACTTCATTAAGGGAGTTCAGATACAGGTTATTACTTGTCATATAGGGGATAGGGGCGAAGGCTTTAAAGAATATCATGTAATTTCTCGTAGTATTTGCATATGCTGTGCCAGTACTCTGGGCCATCTGAAATGTTGAGGAATCGGATTGGGAGTAATAAAACCATCCACCAACATTATCACTCCATATTTCTCATAATATACAAAAACACTCAGGAGCCTTGTCAGGCCTATGAGCACAACGCCTACGCACAGTCGCGAAGCATAACCTTGCTAAATATCCACTCTCGTCTCACGTGAGTAATGAATACTGAATACACAGATGTAGATAGATTTAGAAAATACGTGCTGTAAGAGTAGTTCAACGGATGCGCCACGGAAAGCTCAAAATATCAACCTCAGCGGAAGGAGAAGCAATCGCACTAGTAATTACAAAGAAAAACCAAACACGTCTGATCAATATTGTACAACTAATTAAAAGAATGTACAATGTATCTGTAAGCCAGACTATTACAGTTCGCTCTTATTACCTGCATCGACACACTAAGAGACAGATGAGAAATATCATATTCGCTTGAACGTAGAAAGGAAGGAAGATCAACAAGAGAGAACGCAGAGAGGTTAACAAGGTACATGACAGATTTGCTACCCTACGCTGAGGGAATGGGAAAAGGTGAGTTTAAAGATGTAGTGGGCCGGTACTACAAAGGACAGATTTGGTGGGAAGAGGGAGAAGACGAGGAAGAAGAATAAGGAGATTGTGCTCTGAGTCTACGTCCGCTCGTAGTGGATAGTTACATTGTCGCAGTCTGGCAGAATAGCAGCCTCTATTATGTGGATAACGCTGAGCGTATCAAGAAACACAAGCCACCAGTCATATTTTTCATTGTGTGAAGTGGATGAAGACATTAAGTATTTTCTGCCTGCAAAAATCACGACTCCCAAGCTTCGCGTGTTCATCGCTCAGAAGGCAGGAAAGACGCTGCAGGAGATCGATGTTCAAGCATCGGTGAAGATCAGTTTGAAGCATTTTGAATTTCAAGAACATAGCATGGTGCCGCCAGGACAGCTGGAGTCAAGAACTTCATCGAGCCCAACCAGTTCTTCCTTGGACTCGGGCCTTCTAGAGATGCTTCGCTTGCAACAGCAACATGCCGAGAGACAACAGCAACTCATAGAAATGATTCTAACCAGTTACTCAAGCCCATCCGCGAAATAACAAGCAGATGGTAAGGCACGACATCTTCGGCGGAGAGTTCTCAAGCACAGAGATTCGAATGCAGTTCTAAGAACCAGCGTGTAAGGAGAACTTCTGGCATGAGCCTTACGAGCGCATCAGAAACATGCGTCAGTTTCTCAGCGGAATTGCCCCGAAGTGGTACGACATCCACTATGCTTGACATACGACAGATACTTGAAGTCAGTAGAGAGCGAGCTTTTGGCGGCCTTTGAGGAACACCCGGCTGAAAGTTGGGACCGAGCTATTTTTTGTATATGTATTTCAGAAAAGCTCCTAGAATACTTTTACGAGAAAAGGCGACTTCTTCGCATGGCAAACGCTGAAATACCGGAATCTGCTGTGTTGTCATTCATTACCCATGGCTTACCTAAAGAACTGCAGAGGCGGGTGCAAGTAATGTCCCCAATACCATCGAGGACCCATCGGGATGTTTCAGAAGCATCTGTACCAATCTTACACCGCGAAATGTGTGTCGAAAAGACGAGACTTTCCTAAGAGCACCATGAGGGTCTCCCGAGCACGAAAATCATCATGACTCGAATAGAGTAGACACAATGTAATCTCCGATACCAGCATTTACGCGGAACGGGCCATTTCGCATCTAGAAGTCACACACACACACACACACACACACACACACACACACACACACACACACACACACACACACACAAAGAACGAAAAGAGGGTGTCCAGTCCCACCTGACGACGAAAATTGACTGTTTCTGTAACAGCCCAAACTCGTTTATATCAATCTCAATATCAATGGTAATTATGTTGATACATTGGTTGATAGCGGTGCCTCTGTATCATTGATAAATCAGGCGTTTGTTAAAGATGAGGAAATAATCATAGGGAGACCAGTGCAGGTACATAGTTTTGAAGGAACAAGACAAGTATACAATGAATGGGTGAAAGTAACCGTCTTTTACCAAGGCCATACAGCTAATATCGACGCCTTTGTCGTTGTGGGATGTGACTATAAATTACTACTTTCAAGACTCGACCTGAAGACACTGAATTTAAATCTTTATTGAAACGATAAAGTAACAGTGACACAAAAGGCATGCACGTCGTTTCACGATGCGGACCACCTTGTTAGGTGTGAAAGAGACGTACGTGAAAAATTTCCTGAACTTATCTGTCTTGGCAACTATCCACCGGCCATAACAAAATTTACTGTTCTCTTTAGGCTGAGAGATATTACGCCAGTCGGAAGCATGTCCTGCGAAAAGAAATTTTGGTTGAAAGCTGAAATCCAAAATATGTTAGATGCCGGAATAATGCGGCCGTTGGTGTCTACGTTCACCTCATCTATTACTTTGGCTCCAAAATAAGACGGATATTAGTGACTGTGCACTGATTACCGAATCTTAAATAGTCAAACAGACATATTTCCGTTTCCAATGCCCAGAATTGATGAAATATTTGAAGAAACCGTTGGCTGCAAAGTATTTTCTCGTATAGACCTCTGCAAAGGATTTGGGCAGATTCCGCTGGAAGAGAAGTACAAAATGTACACGGCTTTTGTCACACTATTCGACGTGTGCGGATATAACCGTTTACCATTCTGGTGGAAAAACAGTGCAGCATTTTTAATAAGATGATGAATAGTATTCTAAAGCGATTCCTTCAATTATTCTGCATTGTATATGTCGACAATATTATAGTCTCTTCCAAGGATGAAACATCAGCCGCAGAACACTTCACATCTGTTTTGATGACATTAAGGAATGCCAAACAGAAAGTGAACCATAACAAAAGTGAATTTTTTTAAACAGAAGATTACAGTTCTCAGACGCATTTTGGACAACTTGCAAAGAGTACGAAAGAAGAGTCCGTGGAACGTCTACGATTGATGAAGAAGCCAGACAATATACACGCAGTCAGAGTGCGTTTTGGCCTCGCAGGTTATTTTAGATGCTACATAAAAGATTTCGCAGCCCGAGCGAAGTCATTGAACAACTTGCTTCGAAAAGAGGCGGATTTTTTCTGGATGGAAGAATGTGAGAGGGCGTACGAAGATTTGGTATTCGCTATATCATCAGACACAGTATTTCCACTAGTGAACTTCACTGTTCCATTTGTACTCACAACGGTCGCATCAAACTACGGCGCAGGTGCTGTGCTGTACCAACGAAGAGAGAAGAGTGGAAGCGAAAGAGGAAGACGACAAGTGATAGGATATTGCTCCTACACTTTTCCGAAGCTGGAACGAAAACAACACCACTAAAAAAGAGGCATTGGCGGTTGAACTAGTGATTAGGTATTTTAGATCGTACCTAGAAAGCACAAAATTCAAGCTGTCCACTAACCATCAGGCCCTTACCCATTTGCTAAATGGTTCTCAACCAAAAAGCCGAGTAAATGGATAAGCGAAATTCAACAGTTTGATTATGAGGTTGCACACAGAAGCCGACAAGATTTGTCAGACGCTGACGCCCTTTCCAGGCTTCCTATTGACAATAACTGTATGGGCGACGAGAAGGTGAAGTCACTTCAAATATGGGAAGGCGCCGAACAGCTGATGTGTATAGACGGAAAGTATCACGTACCGAATACTTTGAGAAAAAAGACTTTTTGACCTTTATCTTCACAGTCCAGAGTCAGGAGGACATGACCGCTTCTGGCGGACATACTATAAAGTGAGGAAGATATTTGCGTGGCCCGGATTGAAGAAATATATTGGCGATTACATTAGCTCATGTCAGAAATGTCAACTGAACAAAGCAAAATATAAGCAAAAGACAGACAGCATGATGTTTCCACATTACTCATGTGTCCCGTTTGAAACCATTCATGTTGATTTTACCGAACTGAAGAAGAAAAGCGAAGGGGTGAAGAAAACGCAATTCTTCTAAGTGTGCATTGATGAATGCTCACGAATGCTAGCTGCCAAGCCAGGAACGGAAAATGCCGCTACTATGATATTGCTCTTGAACAAAGACATGTTTAAAGCGGTGAAGTGTGTTGCGTCCGACAATGGATTCGCGTTCAAAAGCCAGACATTCGCAAAGTGGCCAAAAGAAAGAAACATTGCCCTGAAGTTTACAGCACTTTACCACTCATCAGCTAACGGACTAGTGGAGCGTGTCATCCAAAATGTCAAACAGTATATAAGTGTGTACCCAGGATTTCCAGGAGGGTGGAAATGTTGCCTCCAAGCGACTGTGTCGCATCACAACAGGTCACATACAACGACTCTTGCATGCAGGCCTCACTACGCCATCTTCGGGAAACCTGCGGATGACACACTTGGCCTACGAGAGAAGCTTTGCTTGAAAGAAACGAAGAAAACTTTTGAACAGCAAAAGAACCACAGAGAAGCTATGAAGAGAGCATTCGACAAACTTCATAGCACAAACAATCCCGCGATAGCACTAGGTGATATAGTTCTGGTGCGGAAAATTTATGGTGGTACTAACACAAAACTTGTGGGTCCCTTTAGAGCGATGAAACTGGTCACGAAAGAAGGAGTTCTGAAGACCATCGGCTACATGACGAAAAACGGTCTGATGGAAATATCAGCCATTTCCAACATCATTTCTTATTTGGAGTGGAAGCACTAAATAAACGCCGGGAGAGTGCAGTGGGCCGGTACTACGAAGGACGGATTCGGTGGGAACAGGAAGAAGACGAGAAAGAAGAATAATGAGATTGCGCTTTGGGTCTATGCCTGCTTGTCTCGGAATGTTACAAGAGAGAGGGGACAGAGTGGAGACAATTGTGAGCACATGGGCTGACGCGTATGCAATGGTGATCCGAGGGCAAGAAGGCTTTGACCGCCTGGTGCTGAATAGGGAGCAAATTATTGCCGTTCTCGCATACTGACGTGCTAGCAGTATATGCTATACTTTTCAGTTACTTGAACTACCCCGGTGTGTTCTTGCTCTGAGTATTGCCATTTGCTCTCAGAAAAGCACTTAAGAACCTATCCAGAGAAGGCACCGGAGCGACCCGTGCCCACTCGGTGATGTGTGAATCACAAGCTACGCGAAGGACCAGGCTTTTTTGTATTATTTCTGTTACCAAGAAAAAGAACTGCTGTGCTCTTTTATCCAGCCACTTTTTACCGCCGGCAAGTTGTGCGTGAAAGCCTTTAAAGGAAATGCATTTAGCAACTACTATACTGAACTTCAATTGGCCATGAAATGTTGCGTACCACGAGAGATGTTGTGGCATTCGCCGGTTTGTTTTTTATTAAACACATCCTATAACAATGCACCGCAAAAAAGTATCTTTTTGATACTATTACACTTTCTATTCTGCTGCAGCGTCTAATGGTAGCTCTTGCAGTTTCACGTAAAGGGCATCAAGCTTTCACACTTTCTTCTCACTTTCAAGAGCCGTCATAAATTTGCCAACAGAAACACCGACAGCCTTGATGAATGACGAAGAAAACATGGAGGGTTGAACGATGTGAAGGACCTCACACCGGCTGCAAAGAGTGCTAGGCTGCAGAGGTGGTTGCTGCCGCTTCATAATTTCTAGCTTGGCCAGAGGCAAACTGCTTGCGTTGAGGTTATTGAGAATACAAAAAAAAAGTTTTCCTAAGAACAAACAGAAAAAAAACTATCAGGGAAAAGAGAAGTCGAGTTAAGTGGAACGTAAAAGGCACAAAGCGCTGCAAGTGAGAACAGCTCATGGTGAATGGACGGCCGTAGTTGTTCATTGATTTGTGCCGGTCGGGAAAAAACAGTTAGAGGGCCAGGGGTGGTCGCGTTCTAAAGTTGAAAATGAACCTGAGTGAGGGTGATCAGGTTGTGGCTTGTCATTGCTCGGAGATCGTCTCTACGTGCCAGCCCACTCGAATGCTTTCAACAGCCTTGAGCCTCCCCCCCCCCCCTTCCCACCGAAGGTGACGATGGCGGCTGGCCACAGTCTTGCCACGAGCTTGAGCCGTCCAGAGAGACTCCCCTTTGTGATGTCCCTTCTGCACTGACAACAACAGCTGAATGGCAGAGGCAATGTGCGCTATAAACAGCTGCCGGTATAAATTCTGTCGTTAGAGGCTCACAAGTTATGTATACATCTAGCCAAAGGAGTAATGAACCGGGGTGACTTGACGAAAAGGAAGAGGACAGGTTTTTCTTTTACGTGAACTGAATACGAAAGCTCGGCTTCTTTCGAAGAGGCAACAGGTGCGCACGCGTATTGAGATTTTTGGCTAAAGCAAGGCTTGAGAAGCCAGGTGGCACTCTCTAGTCACTGCGTCACCGAGCCAATAGCTTTTATTCTTAGTAACATACTCCATTGCACAGCGCTGTAAAAAAAAAAGAAGAGAAAAATCTAGCGATACTGCAACGAGAAAGAGAGCCTAAGTGGCTCTTCTGAACACCTAATTAGGCGCACCCATATCGGCCACCAGCACTTCATTCGTATTGCTCTTTATTTTTCTTTGTGATTCTTTCGCGCAAAAAAAAAAAGGGCTTGCTCATGTTGATTTAGGAACTTCTTTGTATCAATTGCAGTGGTCAGTTTCGAGAAAAAAAAAGCCACGGTGCATTTTGGCAGTCACTGGCTTCGAAAGAAGAATGTGCTTTGCATTGAATACGGTAGAGAAAAATTCATCGTCGGTCTTTTTGAATTCGCATGGCGTGAACTAATTTGAGTTTAGGAAAAAAAAGCAGCCTTGGCAAGAGGTGGGCGTAGTTGATTCGGCTTCTGTACTTTTGCTTGCAGATGTTGCTGCACATGGTTGAGTTTGTTAATTAGATGACAGACATTTAAGGTAAAGTGAAAATGCTGCTTGAGTGTAGCGATACAGGCTCGAAGGCACTCGAAGAAGCAAGTGCAGAGAATAAATTAGGTAGGTGTATTTCAACAAACAAAGCCAGAATAACAAAAAAGGGGGAACCTGTGAGCAGGTTCTACCTTTTTAAAGATCTAGTGTCGTACTGAAAAAACACTTCTTCGTTTTCTTTAGCTCTTGAAACACAAAAAAGGAGGGCATTCGCAGGCCACGCAATATGAAGGATATATTTCTAAGAAGAAAAAAGTTCTTAGTTCGCACAGTGCGATTTACTACCTACGAAGGAAAAGGTTTGTAGTTAGTAAATTATGCTGTGCGAAACATAATACAACCAATGAAACAGAGAAAGTGGATGCTTGGGTGTGCAAGAAAACTCTTTTGCTTGATTATACATTTCTCCCAAGAGGTCAAGAGGAACATGCAAACGTTACAGTAAGGTGGGCGAATGCTGTGAAATATCAGAAACGCGACACAAAAGCCGACCAGAGGTCAGTTTTGCAGGCACGCTCAAGCGAACAAGCCAGCTACGAGAATTCTATGCCTTCTTTCCCACAAAAGCATCATGAGTGAGACAAAAAAAAACACAAGTGTTTTTTTTCTACGAGAACTTTCATTCTCTTTAGTTTGTCATGAAGGTGCTTCCTGTCTGAAGAAATATCTTCCCTTCTACAAACATTGAAAGTGCGCCAAAGAAACAAGATAGGTTTCGAAATGTTAGAAAGTGTTGGAATTTCAGCCTGTTTGCTCTTTCTTCGACAATGTGCATGACGCAATTATGAGTGACATTACACACAACTTCTTCTTTTGGCTATTGAAGGTAACGGTATGTGCTACCAACTCAAGCATTTGCTTTATATTGTGTAACCTTCTCACTCTGTCGTGAGAGATGGTCGACCAGCTGTCAAAAGTTCTATTTGTAGTTCTCTAGGAATGATAATAATACTTCATCGAAGTTTTCCGACAGTACGCCACTCGAATACCTGGCAGAGAGTTCGTACGTTTAAAGAAAAAAGTGCGATATTGAGGGGTGCGCTTGATGTATTTGACAGTTCCTTGAGCCAGTTCAACTGCTGACCAAGGCCAAACCAAAAATTGTTTTCTTACCTGTTTGTGTAGTTATTGCCGTTGCCCTGTCACAATATTGCCTTTGTGCTTTAACAGATGCGATTAGAAACACATTTACGGGCAATAAATGTGCTTTCTCTCCTTGTCGTGAAGTTTAGTGCATGGAGTGTGCCGAAAAGGCACGCTCCACGCAAAAAGTGATTGTACCCTAGTGATGACCAACTCAAAGCTATGCGAGAATATAGACATGCGATCCTCACAAACATCCTTCGCAACCCAATTTATACCAACTGATGTGAGCTGTTATCCGGGTGAGTTCCAGCAACCACGGTAGAATATGAGAACTATAGGGGATTGTGGGCTTAAGAGCAGCATCCTTAAGAACAAGTGGACAACTGTTTCTGCAAGGCAGGCAAGCTGAGTGAGATACAAGTTCAGTAATACAAATGTGCGCGACAGCAACTAGTCCTGTCAAGCCGTCATGTAGGATAATGTGAGCAATTATGAATTCAAGAGACACTACAATATCGTGTAGCGGATTCTTGCCTGTAGCTACTAGCATGCGCATCATCAAGTAGCCGAAATCGAATGAGTAGAATTAGAGAGAGTGAGATCTAGTGTAGTCGTCGCCATCAATAACAAGAATGTTGCTGAAACGATTCCCGGAAACGGTATTCCTTTTGTCGCATTAGCACTCTCGCGAAGTACTTATCGCTTCCTCTCATGCTAGTATGCCTGCTTGCTTCAGCCAGGTTTGCAAGGCTAGTGCGGAGACCCTTGAGACAAGTTGCCGGGAGAAAAGAGACGACAATGCTGTTCTGACACTCGCCAGCTCTCCAGAAAGTCTCCGCAAAAAGTGATGTCATCTCATCATCCGGGTACGATTGTTTTCCCGAATTAGTGGTCATTTGAAAAGAGGTGTTTTTGAGAGGGAAGCTGCATCTCTGGTAAGTGTTTCCCAGTAGCCTTTCGTAGAGCACTACCCCTGAATGTTTGCATCATCTGTGTAGTTTAGTGCATAGAAAGACATGAAAGTGCACCGATAGCTTTTCAATGCCAAGTATGATTGGTCCGAGGGCCAGGTCTATGAGAATATGGTAACTAATGTAGACAACATGATACGTATTTCGAGGAGGAGCGTGTCAACTTTTATGCAAAGAATGTCAACAGATTCGTCCTGTTCTTGTACACATCTAACCCTACGCTTTAACACCCGAGAAATTATTGAAGGTACCACCATTTGAACATCAGGGAGCCGCTTACCGCACTCTACTCCAGAGGATGACACTGAACCAAAACATGCTTAAAGTAGATTTTTATCAATGTTAGTACTTCTTCTGCAGGCTGTTGTAGGCAATGATAATGTATGTCTTTCACTCTACTTTATAATATATGGTATTCACATATTTTGAACTAACTTAGTGTTTCAATAAAACTTATTATCTTCAAGTTTAATTGTAGTCACGTAATAATCACTTATGCTATAAAACAATAGAGAGTCGCGAGTGAAATTGAAATTAAGGTTGCCTTTTTTTTTCAAACATAGTTTGTTTTACTTCACATCAACCAAAAATAAATGCAACTTGCACCAAAAACCATACAAGCTTTACGTGTGTGAACGGAAGCATGTGCCATTTCCGATGGAGGCAGAAATGTTGTAGGCCCGTGTGCTCACATTTGGGTGCACGTTAAAGAACCCCAGGTGGTCGAAATTTCCGGAGCCCTCCACTACGGCGTCTCTCATAATCATATGATGGTTTTGAAACGTTAAACCCCACAAATCAATTAATGAACAAAAGCATGTGTCTTGGGATGACTGGATCATTTTAAAGAGTAGTGCTTCATCCTGTGACATGAAGCGAGTTGAAAGCATTATAAAATTCTTCAACTAGCAACAATGCACACTGATAGATTTATGAATGCTAAGAGCGTCTATTTCATTTGGTGGTGTTGAAAACTGGCATGATGCCTTAACTGTCTAATTGGATTAAATCTCTTTTGGTATAGAAAAAAAACACAAATTCAGAGCTTAGTTCTCTGTTCTTGTTGGCAGAATGTCCTTATTCTTCTCACTATTTCTGTTCGTCCATTCTCTCTAGTTTTCTTCCACCAATTTTCTCATTGCCTCCTATTTCTAATGTGAACGTCTCTAGTTTTAGATCGAGGTCCCTATCCCTCTCTGCGTCATTTAGGCGCCATGCGCCAACGTACTCCTTGATGTATATCTCCACATGCTTCCGAAACATACTCCGACGTTCCTTCATTTCCCCCACAGACTGAATTGTTCTTCTTCAGTACTAAGTTTCGCTTTTCAACTAAGCACTTTAAGGCAAATTGATCTCGCTAGAAAAGGCCAAGCGCTTCTCCTTGAATTATCATAAAGTTTCTTCCATCTCATATTGATTTCGCCGCATCGGAAGTTACTCAGAGTTGATTTTTTCCCTGTCACTGCCATCTAGTAAGTTCTCTCCGCCTCTCTGATTTTTGGCTTAACGCTCTTGCACAAAGAAAAAAATTGTGAGCTCTTTTTTCTACTTAGAGCGATTCATATATTTCAACCTTAGTTTCTCTTCACTTGTCTGATATCACACTGTATTTCTGATGTGGATTCTCCTCGCATGTGTACTATCCCGCCGTCTTTCTTTTTGCCAAAGTAACTATGCCCACTAAAGTCCGTAATAAATGCCAGATTCGCGCTTACCTAGCCATCTTTCTTTAGGTCATGTGTAAAAAATTTAAGGCGTTGGAAAGGTAATTCACAAGTCTTCACATTCGTCACAGAATTTCTACATATACATAGTAATCTCATCATCATGTTTTACTGTTTAACCTAACAATTTATTTTATTGAACATTGTTGGTTTTTACTTAATGCTGGAACTAAGCAGTAGCCATTTTCAAACGATTTCGAAGCTCTCAGAGTCACCAATTTACACAACCAGCATTAGTCAAGTTTTCAGTATTGCGCACAAATCACAGTGAACATGAATACGAAAAATATGAGTGAGGAACACGCTGTCTGGAAAGTAAGCTTGCGAAAGCTGTCTTAAATGACGCTAAAAAAAAGCCTGTGCTCCCATAAGCTTTAACGGTTGTTAACTTTGGTCTTATGTTAAGCAAGAGATGTTATTACCTACATCTGTAATAACGCTAACCGAACGCTAGGATACTTACGCCGCAACTTTTCTCGCGCTCCGCTGTCCCTCAAAATTCTATTATGCCGATCACTAATTCGCCCAAAGCTTGAGTACGCGTCCGCTATATGGGATCCCGTGCAGCAAAATTTAATTAACGCGTTAGAATCTGTTCAGAACCGCTCAGTTCGGTTCATTTGTTCTAATTATTCCCGTACTGCTAGCATATCAAAAATGAAATCTAACCTTGACCTACCCAATTTAACTGTCCGGAGGAAACTGGCGCGACTGAATTTTTTTCATAAGATATTTTTTCACAATCCATCAATGAAGCGAGACCTCATTTCACAACCGTCATACCACTCATCGCGCATTGATCATCAGCATAAGGTTGCCATTCCGTTTTGCCGCACCAAATTCTTTTCAGCAGCCTTCTTACCGAAAACAGCCGCCGATTGGAACCACCTTCCCTCTTCCGTTGTATCAATAACAGACCCTTTGTTATTCAAGACTGCAATTTCTCAGCAATGCTTGTAACTTTACGCAGTTTCCGTTATCTATCTTTGTCTTGTATGTGCTTGAATTCTTATACATTTTTAGTTGACTTATGTTGCCTTTCTGGTTTGCGCATCTGATACTTGTTTCTTTATTTTCTCTTTTTTTCTTGTGTGTTATATATGTTGTACCCACCCCCTCTGTAATGCCCTACGGGCCCTGAGGGTATTCTAATAAATAAATAAATAAATAAAGAAGAAGGGAATGCGGCAGCCACATAGGTAACCGAAATCTTTGTTATAAGGTAGGATTAGTATCATGAGGACTGCAACCTTCATGAGTAAAAGTCTGCGCTGGTCTTCGTCTTTTCTGTGTCAGTTGTCTAAAATATTTGCGCTGAGCAGTTCAATAACGGAACACTAACTTGCTTGATCCCACACTTTTTCTTTGTTAAGCATTTTTTTTGTACAGTTGTGTTGCTCAGTCTCTGATTCTCGTTTCTGAGAGCTCCTGTGTGCCAGCAAGCCCAGACACCCACAATGCTTGCAGAGGCGGTCTTGGAGCAGCTCAGAACAGGCTGCTGGCACTGGACGGATGCAGCTCAAAGCGGAAATTATCAAAATTGCACCACAGCGTACGCCCGTCATCAGAAGACTTTCAGTCATCAGAAGACTTTTCACGCTGGCATCCACAAATTTCGGGCGAGCGAAGCATTGTCGATATATAAAGAAGCAATGGAGAGAACAGAAGTTCATAATTTTTATAATGGCTCGACCCAACAAACTGAAGAATTCGGAGCCGAAGGTGTTCTATTCGGCCTGCATAACGACCCCCCCCCCCCCCCCCCCAAAAAAAAAAATGTCGTGATCTTACGTAAGCGTAAACACAGTCTTGTAGTTGTTCTTTTACAACGACTGGGAACAAAATCCATCTCAGTGTGCTGACACAATATTGCGGTTATGTTATTTCTATCCTGCCGCTGTATCCGCGGTTATATGAGCTCATCTTCGGGATATCTTTGTCGTGAATATTATTACCCAAAGGCTAAATGATCATGTGAATTCTCCGTGAATTCTCAGCTATAATTTAACCCTAATGGTTCACAAGGGGCCACTCTCCGAGCTGTCAAGTAAAAAACGGCTAGCAGCTTGATCTGTGTACGCACTTACCAAGCCAGCACGAGATATGTTGCGTTAGAACTCAGCGCCACGCACAAGGTTTGTATAATTTGAGGCTAGTTACGAGATTAAAAACTCATCGCAACAAGCGAGGCGCCAGAGGCTGCACGCGGTACCGAAAAGGCTGTGCGACAAAATTTAGGTTTCGCTCGATGATGCACAGGTGCGCGGAGTTAAACAGACGTCAGTTTTTATCTACCGGAAGTCTTTCACACACACACACACACACACACACACACACACACACACACACACACACACACACACACACATATATATATATATATATATATATATATATATATATATATATATATATATATATATATATTTATAAATATATATATATATATATATATATATATATATATATATATATATATATATATATATATATATATATATATATATATATATATATATATATATATATATATATATGAAAGACTTCCGGTAGACCAAGCGTATCTGATCCAAACACAGCTCTTTATTTGTGTAGACTCTTTTCCAATGATCTTGTGCAACGTAGTATTACAGAAACAGATGACAAACGCCGACAAACCATTGAGAGTGAGATACGCCTTTGCCTGGAAAGACGGCGCCTGAAAGAACAGCAGCTTCACGCTCTGCTTGTAGCCTCTATGTGGTGCACATGACTGCAATATGGCAAAGTAGTTCATAGCCGTGCCTGCTTCCCCCCGGACGTGTTGTTTCATTTTATTACCTTAAAGGTCCCCAGGGGACATTACATAAGGGGTGAACAGAAGTTCATAACAGGCCTAAAAGGCTCTTCATGACCCCTTTAATATTTTGTTCTCCAATGTGGACACGAGGATGGATGTTAAGGCTGGCAATGAAAATTGAAAATTGAAAATTGAAAATGAACGGAAGGATGGATGGATGGATGGATGGATGGATGGATGGATGGATGGATGGATGGATGGATGGATGGATGGATGGATGGATGGATGGATGGATGGATAGGTGGATGGATGGATGGATGGATCGATGGATGGACGGACGGATGGAGGGATGGACGGACGGACGGACGGACGGACGGACGAATGAATGAATGAATGAATGGATGGATGGATGGATGGATGGATGGATGGATGGATGGAAGGATGGATGGATGGATGGATGGATGATTGAATGAATGAATGAATGAATGAATGAATGAATTGATGGATGGATGGATGGATGGATAGATGGATGGATGGATGGATGGATGGATGGTTGGATGGATGGATGGATGGATGGATGGATAGATGGATGGATGGAGGGATGGACGGATGGAGGGATGGACGGACGGACGGAAGGATGAACGGACGGATGGCTGGACGGACAGATGAACGGATGGATGAATGGATGGGTGAATTGATTGATTGATTCATTGGTTGATGGATGGATCGATTGATGAATAAATGGACAGGCGGTGGGACAAACAGAGTGACTGAGAGAAAAAGGGATGGCTGGATACTTCATAAAGAGCCCTGAGAGATGCGAATGTCGCGAAATTGGCTTCTCGCCATGAGATGGCCAGGCTAATCGTAGCGCCGCATCGTTGGCTCTGTAGACTTCCCAAACCTGATTCCTATTCAGAAGCTCGAAAAGGGATTGAGAAATAAATAACAAAAATCGGGCAGGCGTACACTGCGTATATAAATATGATACGGCAGCTTCAGGAGCTTAGAGTAGTGTATTCGTGACTGCTTGGAAAGTATCACTGAGTTGAAAGTCCGAACACCAGTGATCATAAGAAAAGCCACACGGACCTTACTCGAAGCCTAACACTGAAATTTCACTTATGAAGCCGGAAAAAGAGGCAAGGGAGGGATGGGAAGAAGTATGATATAGTGAGTGGCTATCAGGCATAGAGCAACCCAGCTCGCCACACTGTTTAACTTGTTAAAAACGCCGACCTTTTCATCAAAAATATTTACAAAGTCCTTGTAAAACCACCAATCACGGTCGCGTTTTCATAGTCGCAAACAAGGCATGAATTCCACCATTTGTGTTTCTATACAAGCATAACGGTTATTCTTGTTTTAAGACCTAGCAAAATAAAAAAAAAGCTGAAGTGAACATTACCCGGCAGGTTGCGAAGTTAAGGCACCCATAAGCTACGGAAAATATTAAAACATGGAAGGGAACCTGCGCTATCTTACGAGGAAGCAATGGCGCCCGTAAAGATTCTGGTGGGATTTCATTATCGGGCTTTTTTTTTACCTTTCACTTGAAATTGTAGACACGCATGGTCAATATTTGAACTGCTTTACTTTCGCGCTTCAGCGGTCCCTTTCTAATGCCGTCTATGCCAAAAGAAATTGAACGTCGTATAGCTGTGGCGGTAGTAGAGGTGCTGCTCAAACTTAATTAAAACTGGTACTTCGAGTTTTTCTCCCTCTGTATGCGTTTGTTCAATCACGCACTTAGACACTCAGAAACAATCTAGCAAGTATCAAAAATGTCAGCAGTAGCGATAGTAAAAATAAACGTAGGCTGAGTGGTCCTTTTATTGAATCCCTCCCTTTGCCGATAATTCTGAGCGACGTGGTAGGGCTTTCTGACCTGCTAGGCCACGGCAAGATGGAATACTATCTAGAGCGTAGAGCTGCATTTCTTAGCGTCTCCAAGCCAAGCCAGTAAAGGAAACGGGAAACATTATTAGATTTATTATAATATATAGTCTCACAATAACCTGATCTATTGAACATTTTATTTTTTGATTTGATTGGACGTAAGTATGCAGTGTTATCTACTTCTTGCAAAATTACAGCTGAAACCGTCTATTGATGTTTTGTTAGAGTCAATGCGTATAGAACTGTGATTATTCAGTGTTTCCCAAAAAATGTGGCCTTATGATTTCAATTCCGGTTTTCATTTCCTGTCACCAACTTTCTTCAGGTCTGCCCTTCACTTCCTGCCTATGTGATCATTACGTTTAGGATATCAGGAGGCATCCTCAGCTACTTTGCCAATGAAAGTCATATCTTATGCATCTGAGCAATGGATTAAATATGAAGATACGAAGGAGCTTCGGCCTGGCGCGTCGGATATACTGCATTGTTTTTCTTAATGCCCATCTGTCAGCCTAATGGGTCATATCGACTATTTTGAACTCTAGTTCAAGTACAAGTGTTTTCATAATATTGACTTTCAGCGCAAACAAGAGCTAAGACATCCATATTTTAAGACTAACCCATGGTGTTACTTCAGCAGCAGTACACGCTTGTAGCGAGTCAGGTGCTGCTGGCTGATATTTTGAATATAGGTGCGGGGTACGTTTGTCCAAGTAGGGCGCAGCCACTCCTTTGCCTGTCAGGAGTCTTTGAGCCTTCGTTTCATGTGCGGAGCAGCGTGGGTGGCTGTTCTCAAACGCGCTTGATATTAATTACGTGGTTTGGCAATTTACGTAGCCTCGTCTGGCTGTCCAGAGTGGAGTGGGAGTTATGAAAGCTTTTAGCTGCTTTAGAGTGTCGCCGAAGGAGGAAATTTTCATCTACCTCAAGTGTGCAGTTATAGTCACCTTTCTTCTCACGTTTTTGACATCTATAAGTTCTTTTTTGTTTTTTACACAGCCTGATTCAGTTCTCATTGTTTTACTTAACCTCTTCGATTTCGATATTTTGTTGTTATCGTTAAAGATTGTTCGTATTGTTGTTTCCGCTCAAGTTGCTAAATACATCACCATTCCTCTACTTCAATTGTTAGAGTTCAGCCTCATAAAAGCCCAATAATATTTATTATCGTAGTTGCCCTAGGCCAGGATTCAGGAAATTTTCACCGCCTGGGTTTCTTTAGGCGCTTGTTTTCTCACCTACAGTGGAAGTAGCTGGATTTATCAATACAGCATGATGGTATAATCAATTCCGAAACTATATCAAACGTTTTCAAGAGATCATGGCCTCAATCTTATCAAAGAACCAGGCTTGTTACGACAGAGGAACAGAGTGCAGCAGCTTCGATGTCTTCTACACCGGCAACCCGATGGTCTTTTGGGTGGTGTCACACATTATCCGTTCATCCAAAGCGCCGTTTCTTAAAAATTCCTTATTCAAATGTAAGCTAAATAAATACCACTTGCGTGTAAAAGTGCGAACTTTTTAAATGAAAGTACGGTAATGCGAGATCAAAATTATGTGTGCGATCGAAAGCACAGAGCACTTAACTTTAATATAGAAAAAGGCGCTCAAAAGGACATGAAGTTTAAAATAGGCTATAAAACGACATAAACGATAAATGTAAATTATCGGTTGCCTCAACAAAAAAACTTATGTAAATCAATTAGAAGTGCTATCAAGCTGCCTTGTGAGAAATTTAGCTCAAGTAAAAAAAAAACTCTCAAGCATTTCCTCGGGAGTGAACATGGTCAAGTGCGAATGCACGGGGTGATGCTATGAGGGGGAGTAAAGTTAAATCCGTTGGCATTCGCCAGTGAGTTAACGTAAACTCCCCCGTGTGATCACATTGCGATTCCCAGGAACCATTAGACCCTCTCGGGAAATCTTGGTGAGTTTACGTGTATATGTGAGAGTAAATTCGCACTATAATGATGTTTATGTCCGCGGCCCGCCTCGCCCGCTTGCGCTCGGCATCACGGGCCCTCCGCTGCGCTGCGTTGTCTTCAACCGGCGCGACATCTTCAACGACGCGTGCAATGCTCGCATCTGATTGCGTTGTACTCGTTGTTCGAGGTATCGCATTCGAAGTTGATGCCTGCGATGGATCCATACCTATGACGACTTTCCGACCTTGAGCAAGTCGTGGCTGTGAGGGCGCGCGCAGCCACGGAGCGGAGGGCGGAGCGCGCGCAATCACGTGGTGTGTGACGTCGCTGCACCGTTGCTACAGACGCTCCTCTCCGCTCCTCGCGCCGTTGCTAGGGGAGAGGAGAAGGCGCACCGCGATTGGCGCCTTCTCAATAGCAAATGAAATTTGCTATTGCTTGCTGAATAGCAGAAAAACAGTTACTTATTGTTGCATGCCAGGCATCGGCCGAATCACATCAAGTCACTTTAGAACATTTTCCATTTTGTTTTACTTTTATTACTATGCACAGTGAATCTCTTTTATCGTTTTCGCAAGCAAGCCGCAATACTATCTTAGTTTCTTTTACGCTAGCGTGTTTCCTCCACTGTTTACAACCTATTGGAGAAACATGCCGAGTAATACAAAAATGAAATGAAGTTTATATCAAAATAACAAAAGCGAGAGAAAAGTTATGGCTGGGAAAGTCACGTTAACAGCGTGAAATGTATGTGCAGCGATCGTCTCGTGTAACGGAACCCATCTCAAAGGCAAAAGTTGTTGACCATAATTTCTAGAGTCACCAAACACCCACCGGTTTTCTAATTAAAAGTAAGGTAACCCTGACCAGACGCTTGGTGTTTTGTGTCCTCAAATTCAGAGCATGATCCTCCTCTCAGGTTCCCTTCTATTGCACGCCTCCATCTCTCCACCTACGTCTCTTCAACGTTCCACTACAATTCCCAATGGCCTTCGGCAACGGACTTCAATCGTAGTTTCAACCAACTACTAATCATAATTGCATAAGACATACAAGACAAAACACATTCTCTAGCTAAATTCCTATAAACTCCCGTACTTCGTGACATCTGCTTGGCAAAGGTGTACTTTGAGGAGGAGGAAGGAGGAAGACAGTTTATGCGGAAAGACAAGGAGGTTAGCCAGTTCTTAGACCGGCTGGCTACCCTGTGCTGGGGAAAGGGGGGAGGGGAATGAAAGATGTTAAAAAGAAATGTTGCGAAGCGAGGGAGAAATTACAAAAAAAAATTGCGACAGAGGAAAGGCAACATCAAAGAGTATAAGACACTAAAGTTTGTCTCTGAGGCCAGTAGTCCGCAAAAAGCGCAGCAAAGCTTTCAAAGCCTTCTGGGCTGAGGACGGGCTCGGCCAATGACCCAGAATCCTTTGTTCCGACAAAGGCCGATTGTCTAGTCTATCCAAGCTGCAGTGAGTTCTTGTCTTTGCACATTGAAATGGGTGCACTCACACAGAAGGTGCGCGATGGTTTCTTCGCAACTGCAGTAAGTGCAAGTAGGAGAGCTGGCCATCCCAATGAGATACGAGTATGCGTTCGTGAAGGCCACTCCAAGCCACAGGCGGCATAGAAGAGTCTCCTCAGCTCGAGATATCCTTGGGGGAAGACGAAGCTGCAGATCGGGATCCAAGTTATGCAGGCGCGCGTTTGTGAAGTCTGTTGAGTTCCACTGTACCAGTGTGAGGTGACGTGCAAGCGAACGAAGTCTCGTAGCTGCGTCGGTTCTTGAGAACGGGATGGCTGTGTATTGGGTACCATCGTGTGCAGATCTAGCGGCCTCATCTGCGCGGTCATTGCCATATATACCGCAATGACCTGGTATCCACTGATACACTATGCTGTGCTGTTTTTCGATCGCTTGGTGATGAAGAAGCCGTATTTCAGCTACTAACTGTTCATTAGGTCTATGGCGAAAGGGTGACATAAGACATTGAAGAGATGCCTTTGAGTCCGAGATGATAGACCAAATTTCCGAAGGTTCTTTCACTATAAACTCCAGAGCTGCACGTATGGCTGCAAGTTCTGCAGCTGTTGACGACGTCAAATGCGATGTCATGAATTTAGTTGTGATGAGCCTCGCGGGAATAACCACCACCCCTGCAGAGCTTACTAAAGACACCGAGCCGTCCGTGTAAATGTGAAGGCGTCCATTGTGCTTCTCTTGCAGGAAAAGTAATGTGGCCTGTTTCAGGGCTAGATGCGACGAATTTTTCTTATTTTGGATGCCAGGAATTGTAAGAAGGGCTTTGAGAGGGTGTAGGCACCATAATGGTATCGGCGGCTGTGCTGCATGCGTGAAGTGCAATGGAAGCACTGCGCAATGCTGAGCTACAGTTGCGCTGAACGCTGAGTGGGGCCTGGAAGTTCGAAGTGAGGCGAGGTGATGAGATGGAAGCCGAGCGAAATGTCTTATATGCATTCTGAAAGCGTCTACGCGGATGTATGCGTTGACTGGATAATCATGCGCAATGATGACTGTCGCTGCTGTAGACGCGTATCTCGGTTGACCAAGGCATATTCTCAGGGCTTGGGCTTGGATCGACTGGAGGACGCGCAAGTTTGTTCTTCGGATCCCGCAAAGCACGGGTAAGCTGTATCGCATACAACCGAGGAACAGAACAGTGTAGAGTTGGAGCATTGCTCGTACCAATGCACCCCACGTTTTTCCAGCAAGAAACCTCAGTACGTGGGTGCTCATGGTGAGTTTAGTTTTCATGTGGGCGATGTGAGGGCTCCAGGAGAGGTCGCGATCAACTATGACTCCGAGGAATCGGTGGGTCTTCACGTAGTTGATCGTGTGTCCGTTGATTTTGATAACATATGGGCTCATAACCTTATGCGTAAATGCTATAAGCGAGCATTTCTCTGATGACAGCTCTAGTTTCCGTTCTTCTAGGTACTTTGTCGCTATTGTAGCCGCTCTCTGAAGCCGGGCACGCAAATGAAGGCGTGTTACGCCTGACACCCAGATGCAGATGTCATCTTCATATATTGATAGATGGACAGGTGTGGGATAGATGGACAGGATAGGTGTACTTTGAATTTCTCGCCACGACAATGAGCATTGATAACTCGCATTTTAAAAACATAATGAGCACACACGCAGAAAATACCCAGAGATGCTGAAGAGAAGGTTGACTGCTGCCAGCGCAGTGCAGGGGATGAGAGATCAACTCGCATTCGTAGCAAGTTATCCGTTAATCTATCTTATTTCATTACCCCCCCCCCCTGCCTTCCAACTCAGTAATACTTGAACTTCTATGATGCCCAATTGACTTTCTTATATGTTTTCATCCTTTTCGGCCTTATGGTTGTATTTCGTATGGTTTTACCTATTAGGTATATTCGAGATACTTGTATGCTATTACAGTTCTAAATCATTGCTGCTTTACTGGACTTCTACTTCGCAAAAAGCCAACACATTCCTGGACAAAGCGGCTCTTTCCTAACATGCTTTAGGCTTGTGCTGTTTTTAGTGTATAGACTATCTTTTCTAAGGTCCATCCATCATGATAGAGGGAATTATTAAACAAAGGACACCTACAGACAGGAAATGCACGTGTCCTGTTTGTATGTGTACGCTGTTGATTATTTCTGAGCATGATGCATAAGTGCTCGAATGACCAACTAGGTCACATTTATTCGCTAGTTTTTCAAGCATATATTCAAATAGATAAAAGGCCACAAAAAAAGCGATGAGTTGTTGCCGCTCTTCAGTTTTCCTTTGTATAAGTTGATGCTGATGAGTTGCCTCGTCAGTTTATACCTCTTTATTCATTTCACCAGTGCCAATGTTGTTTCAATAGAAGAAATCTGAGTAAAAACACAAATGTAGTATTACCACAATCAATTCTACCTCGTTCCAGAATCGCCTTGAAAATAAGGAAGTTTTACATTGACCAGAAGGGACTGATTGCAAGATAGAAGAGACCATACGGTAAATTTACATCCAATAGCATCACCCTGAGCCTGTCTTCCTTTTGTGCAGACGATACAGTGTCGCCTAGGAAGCTTCATTGTAATTATTTTCTTTATTGAATTAAAAATTAAAGGTATTTTATGTTTTGTTTGTGTATTTGTTTTGTTGTCACAAATGCATTGTGTGTAGAATGACTCATTCATTCATTCATTCATTCATTTCATCCAATGTACAGAAGGAGGTCCCGAAGTTATTTATAAAGAGTAGTGATTCTAGCGGTGCGCTGCTGAGAACAAACAATTGGTTCAGATGAACGTCGTTCAAATGATAGCGTAGGCAATTTAGAAAGCATAAAAACAGGGCGTAGAGAGTTTGTGTTAAATATTCACAAGAAACCTGCCGCACTGCGAAATTGTTTCTGATGTTGCCATTCCGTATGGTATAATGGCACAAACATTCACATATTGGCCGTTCAGAGCCCTATGCTACGAGTACACTATAGCTGTCAAAACGTGCTTCTTTTTTCCAGTCATCTGCTCTTGCACACTAGGTCATCTGACCATGATGTTGTTGCTAATAAAGATTTCCCTTCATTACATACGCGTACATATTGTTAAGGTGCACATCTGCTAAACACTCCACCACTTTCTTTCTCTTCTGTTAATTTCCACATTTTCCCTTGATTAGTCGTGCGCGTACCGACACAGAGTAAAAATAGCATGACATATTGATTTTCCAAACATGTGCTGCTGTTGTAATTGTCAACTCGATGGCAGTAACATGTGACTCACTACTGAAGCTTACGGTACGAATGCGCGTGATATGTCACATTTCCTTCTTGCTGATTTCTTTTTTTACTTTTCTCTACCTTCTATTTATTCTTCTTTATCGTCGTTTTGTTTTTATAAGATCTAGTACAAGAATATCACATCCATAGCTGCCACTACTTTTACACAGAAAAAAAATGTAAAAAGCAACAACAAACCTTTTTTCTTTGCGATTGCGCAGATTTACGCCCGAAAAATAGACCATGCCGATACCTGGCTTGTATTGTCGTACGCATAATTTCAGTTGTACTCATTCTTTCGCATTTTTTTTAGATTCATGAAAATGATGAAACATGACCAGCAGAAAACGCTTCAGAGATCTATTTTATTGCTTAGGTGTTGTTGCGATTTTTGGCTTTGGTTTCGCGATTCCCGTAGCCTTCTCTTCGAACTCTTGACAATAAATAAAAGTGCGTGCAAGCCTGGCCCTCGGTGCAGGTCGCCGTCGCACCAAATTCAACAGAAATACTGATGACTTCTTTTTCTACTCTCTCCATCTTTCTTACACATACCTTCGTCTTCATGCTTACTTATATAAGGAGGCTGCTGTAATTACGGAAATGCTATACAGACACTTATTCTGCAAGGATAAACAACGCTGAACTTCAGCGACCAAATCATGCTGAACCTCACTTCCGTGGAAGGGATTCTATGAGCTCAAAACTTCTAAAGCCATGCCGCTGAAGGCGAACAATCGGGCAATGAGGCGGTCTTAAAAAGAAAGAGAAATACGAATCACTCATCAATGCAACAGAGAGAAGGAAATGAAGACGAACAAAGTCTGCATGATCATTATACAGTATGGTGAATTATCGTGCTTTAAACGGGGATGTAAGCTAGAAAAAGAACACAGAAAGAGAACAAGAAAGCATTTGCTGCACTCTGAGTCGGCACGATTAAGTGTATGCTCAGTGCTTACGTTGCAATACGCATGCATTCTTAAGAGTACGTGGCAGGGAAGGCTTGTTGCCGAAGATTTACAAAAGGAAGAAATGGAAGAAAAGGGCAGCGACCTTTCATAAATATAGGGTGGGAAACGACGAAGCTAGCATTTCATCCTCTTTGTGCCGGTGTTAATTATTCCCTCAAGGATCAAACGCTAAGCTGCCGCTCAGTTCTCTCGGCCTCTGCTGAAGGACGTAATTCTCGTCTCTGAACCGCTTTTCTGTTGCCGCAAGCCTCAGCAACATATTTCTCTTCGCTTTGCGTTTCCTCTTGCAGTCGCTGGCTTTTTTGGCATGAAATATATTTATTGCTCAGGGCCCTCCTTCTAGCAGCATTCTGATATCACGATCGATTTTATTCGTTAGAAGACGAGCCGGCCTCTATGCCGTCTCTCAAGAAACAGGTCGCTGTAGTGGAGTGCCTGCGAATAAGTGCCACATTGAGAGAAAGATTACTCTCAATGATTGTACAGATAGCTGTCTTATGACAGATGGTTCTTAAATGTGCGAACGTTTAAGTAAAATGCAAGCACACATATCATGGATATATCATATATTTTTATTTCAGTAAAGAAAACGTGGTGACAGGATTTATGTCTGCTTTATTGCGAATCATTCATTATTGAAATTATTATTCATTGACTTGTTATTTCATGTTGTTACTTCCAAACTCGATTCAATATCAATCTAAAAGGAGGCAGCGTAGGTATTAAAATTTTACGCGTTAGTGAATGGTGCTTTTATTTGTTTTGTTGTTTTTTTTGGCCGCCGTCAGGATGTTCCTCTATCGAAGATACGCGTGGAGGATTACATAGTCTTCAGAAACGTGCAATGTCTTTTGCGGTAACAACGACAAGGCTGAAAAACTCGCAAAACTAACGATTTGCAAAAAAAAGAGTAAAATCCGGAATGAGAAACCGAACAATTTTTCAATAAATATGGGAAGTGGAAAGTGAAAGGGTACCTGTCAAGGGCAGCCTCCTTTTGCGCAGGTGTCAATACAACCTGTTCGTACAATGTTACTGTGGTTCGATAACCATGCGCAGTATTATGTACGCCTCAGTGCATGACTCATCCTGTCCCGGTAATGTTATAGAGAGATTACTTATTCATTTCGATGTTATCACGTCTGTAGTGCACAAACTACCGTCTGCCGTTCCCGTTTGTGTTGTTGCAACAAATAAATGTTTTTCGTGCTCCTGTATTCGTTTACGTTGGTCCAAGTCCTATCATCGTCATGTGTGTACTTTCGTTTGTCTGCAACGTGGCTTCTGCAACGCAGCATCACAATATTGCACACAGAATAAAAAAGTGGCGGTGTCTCTTCACTGGAACAACCTGAGTCCATATGAGACTGATGTTTTCATTTGTCGACGGTATTTTACCCATAGTTGTGTGACTGATGCTGAGACGGCGAACAAAAATGACCGCTGCACGTGCCGATCGGGAAAAAACAAGGAACGAACATCCGTTTAGAGATTTTACTGTTCTTTTCTTGCATCCAAGTTTCCACAAAATAGTGAAAAACTTGCGTCCTCGGTATCGCAAACATGAAAACCCCTGAATGAGTTCGTGATGATTCGCTTTGAAGTGCATAAGTCGACTTCATCGAATGTCGTACATTTCATGCGAAAAGCTTGATCCCTTCTAGAATTACTCAAATGCAGCTGCTCTTTGATAATTAACACTGTAACCTAGTAATCCGTGCAAGTGTCGAAACATTGCTCTTGTGTCAACAGTGCTCCCTTGCCCATGATTCTGGTTGGACATACTTTCCTGCTTGCTTTTATCACGGTCGTACAACGAGAACATCACCGCTCCGACTAAAGCAAATAGTACTATAAATTTAGTTGTTCCAGGAAGCACTTATGATTGAAAGCTGCGTTAAATTGATTTGAGAATAGGTAGGATTTTTGTGGGAATAAAACAGCAGAAAGTCAGCTCATACTAGCTTTATCCTAGGAAAGCAACGTAAAATATAGCGGCAGAACAAACCAGGCAAACGAAAACCAAATAACTTATTAAAAATCAACATATCCAATGAATAAGTTCCTTTATATTTTATTTCATGATGAGCAACAAGGCTGTGATGATTGCGGGTGTGTTTTGGCGGAGCTGTTCAGTATTGATTCATAGATGGGGAGTACTCTAAGGATGGCCTAGGGGTATTTTGAGCAAGTAGTGGCATTACCGACACAGAAGTTCGCGAGAGCTTCCTTGAGTTTACCCTCAGCAGGCTTCTAAAGACGCCTTACTCATTTCAGGGAAGCTGTGTACACCATCCCCCAAAGATAAACAAGCAACGGTGAGAGGGCCATGTATTCTGAACTGTGCCTTGTGACAAGATGGTCCCCTTCTACAGAAGCTCAACGGAAAAAAAGATGGAAACAAGCGAGCTCGAAGGAATTTCAGATGAACGAAACGGCGTAGATGAGCAACAAAATATTGGCCATGACCCGTCAACCGCTTTTGCACAAGCTTTCGCTCGTCCTTCGTTTAATAGAAGAGCCAACAACACCTTCTTCCGCCTGCTCAGTTTTTTATGCTGATACTGCTTCAGGTGCGCACAGCCACGTCGAACTTAGTTTAAGCGACAGCGAAGGAAACGAAGAGACGTGGCCGGCTCGCTTTTTGATGTTTTCCTGGGAGATCATCACGTTCGAATGTCAGTGGCTGCTTTGGTGACCGTTGTTTCTAGGAATTAGGCATTAGTTGAAGGATGTTGAGGTGGAGGGTAAAATGTGTGACGCCTTTCGAAGGGATTCAAAGCGTTGTCAGGGGTTCTGTCTTTGCGAGTTGTAGGTGTGTATTCGCATACTTGCTCAGCACGAACGGAAGATTGGCTTGCGTTCTGCGCATGCGCCCTGGCGCGTCGCAGGCTTCTTGGGTACCCAAGCTCCTTGGGTACCCAAGCTCTTTGGGGCCCCTATTCTCAACTCCCTATTAGTTCAGTGTCAGCGTGGGCCGTGTGCTTGGGATTGTAGTGACGCTGCTGGCCATAAAAGTTTCGCTTGTTCATTTTTATTTTTTCTTAGAGCGGGGATAGCTGGCGATAAATATTGATTGTGTCTGGAAAAAAATATGGAAAAAAATTAGAACACAAGCTTCGCTCCTACTTGTGTAAAAACCATGCGAAGCAACATTGAAACAAGAACTAATTTTATAGACGTCACATGTCTGTGTAAGTCCACCGCCAGTGCTAGGTCTAGAAAACTATCAGGGGTGCTATGTGGGGTAGCCCCAGCTTCTTGACGCCTGTGGTTATTCGGAGTTCAACCCACTTGGTCATGACAGTCATACAGTGCTGAGAGCAAGAAAACAACATTTCTTAGAATGACTTCAAAAACGCATGTCACATCACAAACGCTTGCGCGGGCTTTCAGACTGTTTACTGAAAAACACCGGGTGCAAACACGTCGTCCTGTCATTGAGCAAACACATCAACAGCGCAGCAACGCGAGCGTGGCTGTTGCACCCTCTCTTTTGAAACTGAATGCCGATCCTTCCATAGGCGGGCTCACAGGTGCTTGTCCTCTTTCAGGAAAGTTCTTTTATTCCACCTGCCGCATAAGAATTCCCACCCACAAAGGCAACAAGCACGCACACGCAGTACTTGTGCAGCTCATTTTGCTTCTAGCCAAGGTAAATAAATGAACAAGTTTATTTAGATTACACGTCTGAGGATTTTTCTGCACTAACGAATCGGTAGAAGCAATGTCTCCACACACAAATATATAGAGCAACATTTGTAGCAAAAAAAAAAGCCATTTGGGCTAGTTGGTAGTGGATCATTATGGAAGATAGAAGTGGGGCGCGGTGCATGACGTGAACTGAAAGAGAGAACAACAACACAAGCTCACAAGTGTCACGTACCGTGTCCCACTTATATCTTTCATAATAGTGACATTTATCGCCGCAAATGGACCAGGGGTGCTTATTTCATGTCGGTGAGTGGTACAGTAGCACCGGATGGGAAGATTATCGCTCGAGAGTGAAACACTCTAACGCCCCAAAGGCATAGCAGCATGTTTCTGAGCAGAGCAAATCAAAATTGCGTATTCCTCTTTCCCTCGTTGGCTAATCCAGGCCACAAAAATTGTTCATGGTATAAAGTCTACACCCTTTCTCTCTATTCTGAGCCATCCATGCGTTGCCACTCTTGATGAGCTTTTATCTCTGCTGGCGATTACAAAATAGCTGGGAACGATGTGGCAAAGCTTGTGGGGGGTGGGGGGCACTGCTTCATTTAAACAGCTTACTCAGACGGGAGTGATCGCACCTTAAGGACCAGCCAGAACAGCGAGTGAAGCTTGCGTGGTACCCTGCGCCCCGTCATCGAAAGAGTATTCTAGGACGCGGCCCAAATGTAGTTAATGGTCGATGCTCGCGCCATAACCTACAAATCGCGCTTGACTGTACATCGTGAGTGAAGTGAAAGTGAATGCCAGACCCCGTAGACACGTGCTAATATCATTTTAGTTCTTCGTGTGTTTGTGTTTAGTTTGCCTGAATAAGCCTATGGATAAATGGCGCCGTTTGCAGGCCTTGCAGCGTGAGCACTGCTCGTCGGCAAGAGCAAACGTGGTGGGTGCTCCCGATGTATACGGCGGGCGTCTTTCAATCAAAGTGATTGGCGTGTGAACTCAGATACAAGCTCGTTGAATCTGAGAAGACCTGAGTTCAACTTGTAAATAAATGTCATAATGCTAGTGTAGCCTTGAAGTGTTTCCTGCGCTGGAGGCTAAGCGGCGGCTCCTTTGGATACGGCATTATTTGGTCAGCTTGCAATTCTTTACAAGGATAGTGCATTAGAGGAGCTCTGCCTTCGTCAGCTCGCACTGCATACCACTTAAGTTTGGTCTAAATTATGATGGCATAATTACGCATGTTCTAATTACCATGACATTGAATGGTGCTGTCATTATTGAAAACATTGAATGATGCTGTCATTATTGAAAACACTTTAACCAACGCCTTTCCCCCTTCATAAGTGCGTGGCTAATTAGGGCACCTAATTAGAATGTTTTAGCGATCAAGGTCATTACTAGCTTGGTTTTAATGAACGCACTCCTAATTATTGCCATACTTGATACTATATTTTAATTAGCTTTGCCTTAGCTCTACATGACTTTTATATTGTGGTATTAGCAAAATATGGCTTAATGAGCTTGGTCTTAGCATGACATGACTAAATAAGCTAAGTCATAGCATGTGCTGATTGAATTAGCTAGGTAAACCACACAGCACATTAACTAATGAGCCGTTGGCTGCTGACTCGCAGGTCGCGGGATCAAATCTCGGCTGCGGTGGCTGCATTTCCGATGGAGGTGGAAATGTTGTAGGCCCATGTGCTCAGATTTGGGTGCACGTTTAAGAACACCAGGTGGTCAAAATTTCCGGAGCCCTCCACTACGGCATCTCTCATAATCATATAGTGGTTTTGGGACGTTAAACCCCACATATCAATCAATAAACTAGTCAGCCGGGTGAAAGCTGAAGAAAGAAACGGAGGTGGCATGAGCTGGACGAGCAACGCGCTAGAATGCATGCAGGCCGACCATGACGAATATACACGGCGCTTCGACGAGTGTTGTAAGGCATTCGGCCAGAACCAAGCTAGGGGGCCACAGTGCTGATTCTTCAAACGCATACCTCGTCAACGTCCCATAGCTCTAAAAATTATTATTAGCAAACGTTCCTGACACTTTCCTTTAATGGGTACGTTTCTGCATTGAGTGAAAAGACAAGCAGATGAAAAAAGATGTTTTCGGTTTAAGCCCTTTATCGGCCACCGTTTACATGATGCCACGTTCCATTCTAACCACTTTCTATGCTAACCACCGCGCACGCTGAAGAATAAATTTGACCTTTGCTTATTGTTTGCTCATTCAAAAAAAGGTGTCGCCAGAGCTCGGAAATATTCGCAGTTTCGCCAACTTGACTCATCCGGCTTGCACCCCTAGTCTCTATTTTTCAGGCCCTTTACTACGGCATGTCGTCCGCCTTGGTGGAATGGTGGCTATGGGGTGCCCGGCTGCTGATCTGAAGGTCTCGGGTTCGATCCCGGTGGTGGTAGTCGCATTTTGATGGAGGCGAATTGGCAGAGGCCCGTGTGCTGTGCGATGTCAGGGCACGTTAAAGAACACCAGTGGTCGAACTTTCCGGAGCCCTCCTATTTGGCATATCTCTCACTATCATATTTCTTACCACTGTGGAGCAAAGGTCAGATAGTGAGAAAGAGACAGCAAAAGAAACAGTGTGGTCCTGTCTTGAAGTATCGGGAAAGCATCGAAGCGAAAGCTACAGTGCTCTCTCTGAACATCCAGTGTTGCAAAAATTGTCGCGAAACATCACGCTCCTCGTTTAGCGCTGGCGACTACCACATGCCGTATAGATGAAGATGAATACGCTCGATTCTGCTTGCTGTGGATCAGGTGTAAAACTGAAAGAAGACTGAAACAGGAAGTGTAGGAAACGCCTTGAGTAGTCCAAACCATAGGCGAGCTTCACGACATCAAGCGGGATTTCAGAATTATTTTTCTCTGCTTTTTCATCTCTGTATTTTTCCTGTTATTTTAGCTGAACCAGTTTATTACAAAGGTACTGCGCTTAGGCCACTTGATAAAAACAAGAACAAAACAATGTACATGAGAACACATTGCGATCAGCAGTCATTTCTTATTTGATTTAGACCAGTTTGCATGCTCGAGTTACATCAGGGCTTTCGGTTCGCTGCTGTCTTTAGAGCTGTGAAAATAAGTAGATTGTATATTTTGATAAATAATGATCTGATTACCTAGATGTCGCACCATGATTTAATGTAAAAGATACCGGCGAGGAGTGTATTACACATCTCACAGTGTTGCAAAGCTTCGATTGTTGAGGACAACCGTTCGGTTTAATGTGATACATAAAGCCCCTCTTTTTTCTAGCCTCCAAAATGTCAGTTCCTCGCAAAGAACGAAGTAATCTTCCTGTGTTCACAGTTTGTTTCTTTGCTTAATGAGTGTGTGTTAATGATCTCAAGGCCAGGTTTCAGAGATTATGAAACATCGTATAAAAGAAAAAAAAACATTTGCTCAACATCAAAAGCTGGGTGCCGAACTAACAAGTGATATTCACTTACACGCCACTTTCCGCAGATCTTGTGAGTTGAATGTGAGCAAATAATAAACAGAAATAATTTGAAACTAAAGTGATAATATTTACATACATTAATAAACCGCAAGGTTTCTCTCTTTTGTGACACTTTAAAAAAAGTTAAAAGCACGTGCAGGTACCTCTCCAGCCTGGACGAAAGGCTTGCGCCCGTAGCTATATGTGAACTTTCACAGCACATTATCAAAACCTACTTTGAGAGTGACCTGCCAACCTGAAACGAAAGCTGTGAAATAGGACACAAGAGGAAAGGCTACGACTTCCTTGGACAATAGTTCCTCGCTCACGCTGATTGACTCGTCGTAATCATGCATTTTTTTTAGTTAAACATGGTCAATTCTTCAATGGAAGATATCTCCAGTTTTCCTGTTGGCGGCAGTAAAACCCAGTACTGGAAAGACTTGTATTTCTCCAGAAATTAAAACGGGTGTCACAACTCATCGTGCTAAAAAAGTGCGCAAAAAATATTGCAGCAGCTCCAACGCATACTATTGGAATCTAGGTTGAGTCAAGCTTCTTCAGATCTTCGTTTTTATTCACTGTTTTGATGCGAATGACAGGGGGCACATTGACGAAATATTGGAGGACGACTTTTGGCCAAACTTGAAATCCTCAAATACTTTGTTTGATTCAGGGGGTTTAACTTTCCTAAACTACGGTGTAATTATGAGAGACGCCGTAGTAAAGGGCTCCGGAAATTTCGACCCCCTGGGGCTCTTTAACGTGTACTCAAATCAAAGCACAAGGGCCTACAGCATTTTCGCCTCCATCGAAAATGCGGCCGCCGCTGCCTGGATTTGGTTCCGCAATCTGTGGGTCAGTTGTTGAGTACCTTCGCCACAAGACCATCACGGCGGGGCATCCTCAAATTATTTAGGACGTGTAGACCGCAAGACGAATAAGTAAAACTAAGAAAGAAAACCTAAAATGAAACTGTCACCTGAATTCAAGAAACGGTTCAACAACGGCATTGAAAACATGAACTGACTTCGACAGAACACGGAAAAATTGCCTATGCCAAGTCTTACTAGTAAACAAGGCACCCAATAAACCTGGCTACTTTGTGCTCACAGAGTATAGTAAATCAGACAAGGTTTGACATGCTTCAGTCAAAGCGGCTGCTAGCCGAAGTATTATCTGGTAGTTCTGAGACACCAAGAAAAACAGTTCTAGCTTTTGCTTCTTGTTCAACAAATGCGCTTGAACTGCGTGAAGAAAATACACCAGAAACATATACCACACAGTCAGACGAAGCGCCGACTTCCAACAGTTGCAAGCTTACACTTCACTTAAGTGCGTATTCTACGTTTTTAACGTGTTCTCCTCGGTTAGTTCAAACGTCTCAGCTCAATCTATGAACTAAATACCACAACATGTTATACTTCAGTTTTATTTTTCTCTGATGAATTATAACTCATACCGTACGTCGTGACAATGATCAGAATTGCCGGCAAAGAGCGCGCTTAGTGAAAGAAAAAAAGACCTCTCAATCATGCTACGTTTCGACCAGGAATATCACTGGAATTTTTTTTTCGCTGCTACTACATCAGTTCTGGCTTTTCACTTAGTGCGAGACTGGAGAAACACAAGTGGTCTGGGCAAAAAAAGAATTCAAAGTTTCAGTCCTAATTAAGTTTGAGCAGCACCTCGACAGCCGGTACAGTAGAAAAGGTATGAAATCTAATTTCTTTCGGTCTAAAGGTTCTCTGAAAATGGTCCATAGAGGATGAAAGGAAAGCAGTTCAAATATTGACCTGGAGTGTCTCAGCTTCGACAAAAAAAAATTAACAATAAAGTTACCACCATTATTATTATGGTTAGCTTTTTCGTCCTAAGGCATTTTACAATTTCTTTTATTTTTTTTTTTGCTTATACTTGGGGCGTATATCACTCGCTTCAGTTCGAAGCCTCTCAGGTGATTTTTACTTCTTTTTTTATTTTGCTGAGTGTAAAAAAAACTGGAATGCTCTTCTTCAAGTTGACAAGTTCATATTCTTACCTTGTTTGCAACTGAAAAAAAGTACTCGTATATGTGATTACGTGGATGAACTACAAAAATATTTTCTTCTGAAAACATCAGCATGTGTCGAATGTGTTAACAATAAATTGTTAGGGTTTATTGTACCGAAACCACCGAAGGAACATGAGAGACGTCGTAGTAGAGGATTCCGAAAAATTCGTCCACCTACAGTTCGTAAACGTGCACCTAAATTATGCACACGGGCCTCAAGCATTTCCGCCTGCATCGAAATTGTGGCTGGCGCAAGCAAGATTCAATCCCACAACCTGCGAGTCAGCAGCCGAGTGCCTTACCTACTGGACAATCTTGTTGGTTATGTCTCGAATGTAAACAGTATGATGAATTGAGGCCCTTCGTGTGATGGCCAGCCATTGTAACATTCTTCGTTACCTATTTATTTTTCTGTTCACACTTCCGAAGTGCTATTTTAATGTTAAAGTCTTTACATATAGTCGTAACAGATGTTCCTACAATTCTTAGCAAGAGGACCTCCAATACAGCGACAGTTGCCAAGCAATCTCGACTTCTGCCATCTTAACTACAACGAATCACCTCATCATGCGTATTCGCTGCATATGTGAGTCCATTATGTCTGTAATTTACTTTCTTATTTAGAGGGCTTTTTTTGGAACATCTACACATAAAATTACTTGGTGCAAAAGAGTTTAAAGAAACAAGAATAAACTTGGGAGTTGCAACAGCTTCGCCTTCAATGGCATATAGAACGCCATAGCCTAATCAAACACCGTAAATTGACAGGGAGAGATAAAACAAGGGAGCCCTTTGCCCAAAAATTACTCCACAAAAAAAAAACAAAGCCAGGCTACTCTTGCAACATTCCTTTCAATTTATAAGTCATTCTCGCAGATAAAACAAACGAAGAAAGTTTTTCTGAAACTCTTCTTTAAACATGGCATTCTTAGACGAGCTATCAATCAGGATCTGGTCTATGCATCAAGCAGTGGCTCGTGACTATGTTAGGTATACCACTTCTGCTCGTGGTTACTGTTGAGGCTTAAGTGTCACTACTTCAGTCAACTACGTGTCGCAGGGGCTTGCTTTTGGCCATGGATAGGTCACGATGAGGGACCATTTGAATACCTAAGCTCTTTATCCTGCATGGCCTATCATGTGTCCGTGCGCATCGTTATTCATTTTTTTTCAAGAATGTTTATTTAGGTGTGACGGTGAATGTGGGAACAAGCTTCTACGAGGTCAAAGAAAGGATTTTAAAGGACTCAAAGAAAATGGAAGCTTTAGATTCTCTTTAAAAGGCATCTTGGTCCTAAGAAAGAAGGAAAGCGTTCAAACAAACCTTTGGCTCGAATGCACCAATTATTTCGCCGATTATCTTTGCAATAGGCTGGCCGCGTCTTCGCGAATAATATACAGAATGCCATAATTGACCGAAATGTTTTCTTCGGACTAGTTACAGCATTAGCATGTTGTTATGAACAGGGGCCTTCATCTCATTCTGGGCAAGACAACTTGATCACTTCTGCGAAAGCTTTCACTACAGCAACAACATTAAGTCTGAAAGCACGCTGTTGTATTTGATTTTTTTTTTGGAGAGCTGGTTATTGGATTTTGCTTCGCAGGGCCTGGGCAGGAAAAGAATATACGTTTAAACGTAGAAAAACAATTATAACGTTGGTGGCAGCTTTTGCGAGATGGTGAATCGTTATATTTCCCAAATGATGTCTTTAGAAATGGCTCCACGTTTTCTCATTATGATGTGCATACTGCAACGTTTCTTCTACGTGAATTCACATAAATGAAGAAAACAGAAAAAGATACAAGCTCTACAATTAATCTTACAACAAACTATGAACGACGACAGTCACCATCGTTTCTGCAGTGAACTTTAAAATTAAGTGTTTTGATGTTGTGTCTATATTTACTTTTTGTCTGGCACCATTTTCGGGTGAGGCTAAGTCTCTTCCTACCCCTCCCGGCTCTATTCGCCATTTGCGCTAACATAACCCCCACGATGAATCTAGGGAAAGTTCTCAGGATTTAAATAGCGGTGGTCAGTGAGCTAAATCCCAGTAGCGCGCCGAGATGGTGTTTGTGCCGTAAGATGGCTTCACAGCCCAACCGTACTGCAGTTGCTACTGCGAGCCGCATTGCGAACATCGACTAAATACCCTCGAAACTCACTCACGTAAACTTAGACAAAATATTTAAAACAGCAGCGATGCACTCAAATATGCAGCAAAGAATATTGAAATCTGGTAGGAGGCATTAGGTTGGTGCGGCGAAATTTATGCGCAGCATGATCGACGCTCTGCTCTGCTTCGACCATGCACTGACCCTCCTAGTCAGACCAGTTTTTTCTTGTTTTCCACTTAAAAACATTATGTAAATACTCGCTTCGAGGAGATTTTACGGCACAGCATGAACTGACAGCGGCGAATGTGGAACTGTCGGCTCAGCTTCGGGCATGGATATCGAAATGTGAGTGATGTTTTGGTGCACATCCGGTTCCCCGAAGAAGATCATCATGCTGAGGTCTTTTCTTTAGGATATTTAGAACCTCTCTGTGAAGCTCACTACATCGTCTCAAACGAGACGTTCTATGCATATGTGCGGAGCGGTTAAGGCAGGGGCTTTGCTATGAAAACTTTGTGTTCTACCCTTCTACAGTGTCCACGATGAGTTCCCGAAATGTGCACCTGTTATACGAAACACGCCCGTCCTAAAGGGTGAAGGTGAAATGTCTATACACAGAAAATTAGAAAAAAAATGCCCGGTTTTCTGGATACTTCTAGCATATTAGGCGGGGCCTAATTATAAAATTATAGGGTAGCTCCGAACACCATTTAGTTGATTGTGTGGCATTTTGACCAAACATCAAAGTCACAAATTAGTGGCATATCCACGAAGTCAATGATCATGAGCGCTTGAAGCGCCGTGATTGTTTGGAGTTACCACGTAAATCATTCTAGTGAATGAGTGACATAATGTTGTAGAGTTGCATACAATGTTTAATGGTGGAAAGTTGTAGGCTGTGTTGAGTTGTGAATTTCGTTTTGTCTTCATTATTAGTGATTTATGCTATCGAATCTAGCCTAAAGTTGGCAAAGACGAAGCCTGTGCACGTTCTCTTGGTGCTTGAAGGTTTCTTCCAGTCGTACGAAATGTTTTGCAGAGCATATCGAGACAGCCACTGCACAAGCCAGTCGTTGTGATCATCATCATCTTCGCCATGATCCACGTTATCATAATCGTGATGGCGTATATAGGGTACCTTGCATATGCTGTGCCCTGATGGCGGAAAGAAAATGTAGGGTCTGGAACGTGCTTGTGCTTCATTGTCATCAACATCATCGTAAGCGGCGGCTACAGCGCAGAACGCCGACGTCAACCCACAAGCCGCGGCCATAAAGAGCTTCGCTCCTAAAACATGCTTGGTCTCTGCATTAGACAGATCGGTACAACACAAAAGTGAGAAAACGCCAGACCTGCGCGGAAGGCGCAGCACAGTCACAGTGAAAGCTAGAAGAGCGGCCTTTTAAAGCCTTTTCTAAACACTCACTGGGTAACCGCTGGAAGCACACTTGCTTGATGCCCACTACAGCATAAATAATAAACATTTCAGCGTAGTAGGCTGGCAATTGCTATGCTATTTTATCGTCATTCTTCTGAGAAGTGTGGTATCCGCTAAACTATTGCGAGGAATTTTGTGCGAATTGCTCATGCAGTCACTGACGATGATGAGGAACTATGCCTGAAGTGGGTATGCACCACAGTTTATACCTGAACAAAAATTTTTGTAATAGATTGGAGAATTAGACGACCCACTCGTTACACTATTCGCATTATGCGACGACGGCTTGTTCGTTCGCTGGTTTAAAACGCTTTATAAGTTGCATTAACGTGATTGCTTTCCCGACATCAAGCCTGTCCAAGTCAAGTTCGTGACCTAGCTCCAAGCACCGGCGTGGCTAAGTGGTAAAATACTGTGCTGGCACCCAGTGGACCCAGGTTCAAGCCCCACTGTGCCATTGGTACAATATAGGTTTCAAATGCGAAGCATTTTCTAGCGAACTTCAGAGACATTGAGCGTGTCTATCTATCTATCTATCTATCTATCTATCTATCTATCTATCTATCTATCTAATCTATCTATCTATCCGCTTACAACTTTTTGCTCTGCTGGCCGTTTCGACAATGGTATCGATACCGAAATCGGTATGGGATAACATGATTGTATGATGAGCGTAATTGACTAGTCATAACATAAAAATCATGACATGTACGTCATGAATGTCATGATTTACATTTCAAGGTCCTGCTGCTCTTGCGTTGGTTCCGTTTACATCACATGTTGCAAAACTGGTATAGTATGACATGATGGCAAGGATAGCATAAGCGACAGACTTTAACATGGAAATCATGACATGCATGACATGTAAGTCATGACTCATGAGACAAGACTACATGCCACACTTATGATGCACTCTCGGCCATTTCGCGAGAGTCACATATACCAAATTTGGTATTTCGTGATGCGAATAGACTACGAAGGTAAATGACATTTCCAAACATGATAATCACAACACGCGTGTCATGTACACTCATTACATGCCATACTCATGATGCGCTCGCGGCCATTTCTCTAGCTTCAAAGCTTCTGGTGAGGATCAGGTAACATAAGATCTGCTGAAAAATGGAAGACAGATTGCGTTGAAAAAACTAGCCACCCTGTTTACGAGGTGCCTCCTGATGGGAAAAGTACCAGAGTCTTGGAACGATGCTAACATTATATTAATACATAAGAAAGCAGATGACAAGAATTTGAAGAATTACAGGCCGATCAGCTTGCTCTCCGTAGTATACAAGCTATTTACAAAGGTAATCGTAACACAATTAAGACAACATTAGAATACTATCAACCAAAGGAACAAGCAGGCTTTCGAACAGCCTACTCAACAATCAACCACATTCATACTATCCATCAGGTAATAGAGAAATGATCAGAATACATCCAACCACCATACATAGCCTTCATTGATTACGAGAAGGCGTTTGATTCAGTCGAAATATCAGTAGTCATGCAGACACTGAGAAATCAGGGCGTCGATGAAGCATATATAACCATCCTGGAAGAAATCTATCGGGGATCAGCTGCTACCATAGTGCTTCATAAAGAAAGCAACATAATACCAACCAAGAAGGGTGTAAGGCAGGGGGATACAATCTCACCAATTCTATTTACCGCGTGCTTACAGGTTTTCAGAGGCCTAGAATGGGAACAGTTAGGGATAAGAGTTAATGGAGAGTACTTTAGTAACCTGCGCTTCGCCGATGGCAGTGCATTGCTGAGTAACTCAGGGGACGAATTGCAACTCATGATTACGGGGTTGGACAAGGACAGCAGAAAGGTGGGTCTTCAAATTACTCTACAGAAAACGACAGTAATGTACAATAACCTCGAAAGATGGCAGCGTTTCGAGATAGGCAATAGTGCACTTCAAGTTATAAAATACTATGTCTACTTAGGGCAGGTAATAATCACGTTGCGCTTTCCGTTGGCGTTGCGCTTTCCGTTGGCGTGTGTTCCACGGCACCGAGAGCCTCCGTCGCGCTGAAGCTACTTGAGCAAGAGACAGCACACCAGGCCTATTCCCGCCCCCCCCCCCCTCGACAATTTTGTTTTGTCGAAAAAATTCTGGTTACGTGCCACACTAGAGCACTCAAGGTCAGCGCTCGTTAGTTTCATGGTGCAGATATTTCAATTCTGTGATCCCCAATGGTGCCAGGCACCCCAATCAGAGGGTGTGAGAAATGCAAGGCATGTTAGTATGGTCGAATGCATGATCATTGGTAGCGCATTGGGTAGAGTGCACGGCACATGTCGTCGTGTAGTGAAATGCCCTGGGTCTGACTACCAGGTCATCCAAATTAGGCAAATTTTTCTCTTGTCGTATCTGATTGTCATTTGTTCGTGTACGTTTTCCACACATCAAATCCACGGAGCAAATGATGTCAATGAACATTTGGTGGACCGTGGCATAAAAGACTTTTGTGTTGAAGTAGCCACGCAATTTGTTTCACTCTCGCCTCATCTCCGATGAGAGTTCGTACTGCAGGACAGCCAAAAAGCCGAGCAGTATGAATACACAAATAAATAAAATCTCGTAAGCGACTCTAATAAACAGCACTTACGACAGTGGTGTCAGTGAGGGTGTGTTTCTTCGCCAGAAACAATAAAATATAACATGTTAGTAGTTATTTGACCTACATGTTGGTCGAACATCGCTAATAGGGTGTGGTTCAGCTTGTGTATAAGTGCAGGCATCTTTCACTCCGGAAGAACAGCACCTAATAGAAGAAGTATTGTGTGCGGCAAAGCGTTCAAAGGGACAAGGCCCACCTACTTGCCAGTTTCTTGTTTCCTGCAACCTTTAGTTCTGCGCACCGAAATTGTCACTGACGACGACTGCCTTTCATTTCATTGCACTTAATTTAACACAACAGTGTTTAAGAGCTTGTTGCGCATAAATTAGCTGTTAATGTCGGCATCAATGGTTGTGCATGAAAAATCATCTTTGCCTGTGAACAAAACACACTAAGTGCTCGTCTGAGTTTCTCTGTTTTTTAGTTTTCATCCTTATCTATGTAGCGACCAATAAATTTGGTTTAAGTTTGCTCTGTGTTTTTAGTTTCTTAGCGTCCACAAGTTTCGCGCTAAATTGTTTACAATGAAGTGATTGTGATTTCATAAACTACCAATTCTTTCGCACTGAAAATATTCCCACAGATCTTCGCGGTATCATGTAGTAATACCAATTATTCCATCTTTATACCATCAAAATCATTTACGATGCCACTTGAAACTCTGCGCTACTTAATAGCTTAATTTGACCCAGCCAACGCGACTGGCGCGACCCTGGAAGAACACCCTAATCCCACTAAACTTCATGTGCCGGGAAGTTCTGTTTAACAGGAAAGCTGATGTTATGCGCAGGAAGAATATTAAATGGTTCATGAAAAAAATATAAGTATAGCAAGAAGAAGAACATGACAGCGAACACAATGTGCGAAAATTTTGAAATAGTTGTTTGGACATTTCTGTTTGCCTAAGTGCTATTTGGTTGATGTTTTTCTTTAACCAGCATGGATTACTTTTTCTGCTTGGGTGCTGTGCGGCAGGAATTGCACCATGCTGCTGGCGTCAACATTGAATAGTTTCGCCGACCATAATTAGAGGTCTGTGCAAGAACCACACTGCGTGTATATCTTTGGTCGCCACGGTGAACTTCAATCAGGTTGGCTGAGATTGTGAGAGTTACTCGACACGATGGAACAAGCATTATTTGGCTGTCGACATAGAGCAATGACCAGTTTAGGAAGTCAATTCTTATTTCGGGACAAGGTTGTCTGAGAATGCGTTAGCAAAAAGAATGCGCTGTACTGTTTCACACCATAATAAATATGGGTGTGATTATAGAACTGCATGTTTATTACACCTCTACCTATGTATCACGGTCGCTGAAAGTGATGAGTGGATAGCTTGCGCTGGGTGAGAGACGTATTATTACGTATTCGACGCAGCGTAACGTATTCTGAAAATATGACCCAGAGTTCCAAACTGACGATAACCATCTCGTGCCGTTCTTGCGCGACTGCGATTACTCAATGCGTTTCATTGTTTTACGACGGTTATTTTGCCTGATAACACTGTAGAAATAACTACCTTTCTAATATTAACAGCATTCGCCACGATTCTAACGCTGGTTTTCGAACGAAAGAGTTAATCGCTCATGGTCATTTCGTATTCACTTTTAGCCATATTCACGTTTCACTTTTCACAAAAATTGTTCCCGTTTAAGTTGTAGCTTTTATTGCGGTATCAATTATATGAACAGTCTCGGCTGGTTCTTTTCCGTCGTCGCCATTACCGTCATTCACCGTATATGTACACGTATCTATATATATATGAAAAATCAAGACAGACAAAAAAAAAACCGCCCCAGCTCGGTGCCCAGTTTGTCAAGAAGTGACAACGCGCACTCGTCTCCCAAGCGTACTTTGCGCCGTGAATTGGGGGGGGGGGGGAGGTGGAGGGTGGATTAGATGCTTGTGCACGCGCACTTATTTTTTCGTATGGAGAATCGTGTGCCTTCGCCTTTCAGCGGAATGATTGCGTCAGTTGCCAAACCCGCTAATGTCACTTCGCTCACTGCACAGACCCCTTTGCAAAAAGAGCATGCTTTTCATCACAGCAAAGTGTAACAACTTGGACACTTGTTGGATTGCACTCATCTGCACTTGTGATTACGTTTCGTGCGTGGTTTTCGTTTAAACAGCATGTTAAGTGTTGAACGGTAAAAGTTGTTAGTTTGCTCTCGTCCTGTGTATGTTCTTTTCATGCGCCATTTTTGCGCAGGCAGCTGCGGTACGTTTTGATCTGCTTGCCATTTTCAGCGTTATATTGCAAGTTGTTGCTATCGCATTCATTGCTTCGCCCTTGCGGCGGAACTCTTGGCTTTTTTTTTTGTACAGTTCCTCGCAAACTCTAGAGGATTCCAATGAATAGCCATTTTCTGAGCAATCAATTTTGAAACGCTGGAATTATCGATCTTCGCGCCAGACAGCGACGAAGACTCTGTTAAGGCTTCTACTACTGACCCACCTTGTCGAAGAATTATGACACTCCTGTTTGTTTTTATGTGTCCTTGTACCTATACGTACCCGCCTCTTGCATTTTTATCTTATTTAGTTCTTTTTCTCACCTTACCCCTTTTCCTGTACTGGGTCGCAAACCAGATGTTTATTTCGCGGCCTTTCATCATTACATTTCACTCTCTCTCTTTCCTTGCGTTCTATATGACTCGCATCACTAGAAGAAGTCATGCACTAGATTTCAATAGAATGAACGAAGTGCAATACAAATAAGAAGGGCGATACAAAAGCTTGAGTGGTTATAACACTCACTTCTATTTTAGCACTGCAACAATGACCATTCACGTAATATTCAACTATATCAGATGTTTTATTGTTTTGAGCAGAAAGAGAAAGAAAATTACTGAGAAAATGGGACAACAATGTTACCAAAATAAAATTTTAATAGGTTGCTTCCAGACAAGAATAAAAAAAAAACATAGATACAACCGAAGTACACGGTAAGTAAAGTAAGATCTGTCGTAGAAGCTCTCGCCATTCGGTAAACTTTCATCGCGCCTTTTTGTTTTACTTTCTCTTATGTTTTAAAAGCGGAACAATTCTTAGTCGCACGAGGTCGCACACCCGGCGATGGAGGCGCCGTCCACACCTCCACTGCGCATGCTCGAGTCTCTGGCCTCGTGCCGCATGCTTACGTCTTGTGGCAACTGTAGCTCCCATGCCTTTGTGCTGACGTTGGCAGTGACTGTCAGTAAACAACTGACTGTTCGCGCAACTATTCACTGGCCACCCTGTATATGTATAGGCACTGGATACCACGTTCGAAATTCAGTAAAGCGCGTCTCTACTGGGCTTTCGCTTGACTTGACGCTTTGCTTTACTTGAGTAGATGCTATGGAAACAAAAGTACCTTCAACCAGTAGTTGAGCACAACCCAACGTTAGTGTACGACCACTCGTTGAAGGCAACACTACAGCAACGCTTTTCCTTCATTCAATAAATAAGAATAATGACGACGAAATAACATTTAAGTATTCCGAATCACACAACATTCACGTGATACCCTCACCCTTTTGCGACGCGCTTGCTCGAATTCTCTCGTGGGAGATTCGGGCATTTTTTTTTTCAATCTTTGTTGTATACTGCGTAGCAGCAAGTTTCTGTTTACGCACTTGTGTCCGGAAGGAAGTTATGTGCTTTAGACGAAGTCATCCTGGTCACTTTGAGCCTCATTGCACTAAGCACTGAGAACGATAACCAAACAAATCAATGCAAAGGAAAACGAAACAAAAAAAACAGCCAGAAACAAAAGCAAAAACGAAGGAGCGCGGCAGAATTAACGGCACTGAAAGCCGAGTGAAGCACGTTTACAGGGAAGAAATGAGGCCTAGTAATTGGTTTCGGGCTGCCAAGCACACGCGCTCACGTTTACACGTCTTGACTGACAGCCAACGTATAAGAGAGCAAATGAAAGTGGCGGCGCAGTCAAGTACGCGAAAGTTCTTATGAGATACGAGGGCTTCGTCGTGCTTTAACAAAACTTAACTTTCATGGCATAGCAAATGGCTTCGTCGAACTCCCATGGGCCAGCTTTTTTCCTAAATGATTATTCATAGTTCTGTATTGTACGATAACGATCAAGATGTTCACTGCGTGAGTATGGTTAGAAAACAGAAGCGAAAATCGAGAAAAGAATTCAAGTTTGCCATGTTAGAAGCTGGCCTTCTGTCCTGGCAATTGGTTTCTTCTTGACAAGAGCTATGGCACGAAAATTTGGACAAAAAACTCTTGGTAAGACCTCAGCTAGCCAAAGCGCCCCTGTTTTAAGTGGTCCTTCCTAATGCGATTGAGTTTCAAATGTATATTCGGTAATGAGATTCTAATCAGTTCACATTGTCGCGATGGTATATTGCGGAACATTGCCCTTCTTTTGCGGTTATATATGGCATCCTAGAAAGTTCTCATGCTGTATGAGGACAGACACTCCTTTTAGGTAGCTAATAAGTGAAGCTGAAGCCACATTGAATAAGAAATGAATCCCCCCCTCCCCCCAAAAAAAGAAACAAATGCGATTTGTAGAAAGCCTTGTCCTCTTCATGTAACGCTTGTTATTCCTCGCCATCCTTTCACCATTTGCAAAGAAAGGTGTGTTTCAAAAAAGTGGTTAGCCATTTAGAGCAATTGGTAATCTACTACGGGAGAGCATAAAGCCGTTCCGTGGGTCGCACACTTAATGATTTTGGCTTGCAAAAAACATTACGCCATGAACGAGTTCACGACGACGTTTCTCCATGCCAGCCGAGTCAAGAAAATACTGGTCGGGTGAATAGGGTTTGGACGGCATCCGTTTTCTGCGCCGACCAAGCTTAGTAGCATTGGCAGGCAACAAAATCTGAGCAAGTATCTCGCTCATTTTCAACACTTTTCTCCCGGTGACTCGCCAAATTTTTCAAGCACACTTTCGTCTAAACTACAATTAGCATTATAAGAATTATCCTTAACTTAAAGCGTCTTCTTTATAGCCGAAAGTCGAAGCATATATTTTCTTACTCCATCACATCAAAACAAATTTTTCGGCATCGGTATTGAAGAGCGATGACTAAAGTGTCCGTAAGGTTCATGAGGAGCAATACGTACTGCTGCTATTGCAATCTTGACACCGCGAAATTGGTAGCGCTTCGAAACATACAAAGATATGTAGTTGTTGGGCCTTCTTACACAAAACCAATGTTTAGCTCACAAGCCACGACAGTTCTTGACAGTGACGGGAGTGCAATAAAGCCTTCGAAGAGGTAAAGGTTCCACAATCCTGAAGCTACTCCGCGGCCCCGTGGCTTTTCATGCGTTAAAAAGAAAACCACGAACGTAAACTATAGTGCTTAGTAACGCCGAGGTTAGAAAGGGGAGAAGAATTAGGCCACTAAACTGCCAATCGAAAGAAATGGGTACATTTAGACATCACAGCGACACAGCGGCAAACAAATAAAACTGGATACTGTATACGTCTTGGACCACTTTCCCATTTGTCCATGTTCCCGCGAATGACTGTCACAAAATGTTTTGCTGGGGGTATTCCTTAATCTTCCTAATTGTTTTCAATGTGACAGACTTTAATAGGTGCATATAGTTGTACTGCAACCACCAGAGACAGAGCCACAAAGTAAAAAATAAGGTTTATTGTGGATCAAATGTACAGTTATCGGTGCAGGGAGAAGAGTTTAAGAGATATAGAACGAAGTTTCCAGTGCCAGCTGCACGCGCCAGCTGGACGCACCATTTCGACGGCACCATTTCGACGGTTGCACATTTCTCTTTTTCGGCGTATTACACTGTGACACGAGCACACAGCTCGCCTTTCTGTTGTCGCCGGCGAGTCGCTGACGCAGTGGCGGCGGTTTTTTATTATTAGCTGTGTTTTGAGGAGGGGCTGGCTTTTGTATTAGCGGCGCGGAGTACTGCGTCTTTATTGTTTAATAAATGTCGACATAGCAGTGTAACCATGGCAAGCGAGGACGTGAGCATAGAAAATGTAAAAAAAAAAAACAATCCGGATGATGCGACGCAATTTAGGGAATCTATGTAATGTGAAGCAGCAAGCAAGCAGCAAGTCGTGTATGAAAAATTCATGTCAATATTTACATGTTAGGGCCTGTAAATTACGTTCATTATAGAGCCACGCCAAAGCTATTCTTAGTTTGTTGAAGACTGAGCTAGCGCAACGGCCGCAAACGCACCATGAGCACGGCATGTGAACCACGCTGAACATGACATGCATATCGTGATTTGCATGTGAACACCTGTCATTTGTGTTCACCATGCAGTCATGGCATGCACTACTCAGTTTACTTAGCAAATAGGAAGTAAGTTCTCCGTTAGCATGGCAATAAATGGCGTTGTGCACGGCATGCATAGAATGAGTTTCATGTGTAGAAACTTGTGACCACGTCTTGTTCTACAGTCCTGACTCTGAACACGATCACCTGACTGGCCAGGGTGACTGGATGATCGTCGCTTTACTAGAAAGATCTTGGGTGCATGGGCTTCACGTGCGTTAGCGGAGAAAATCACTAGAGCCTTTCTAGAATTCTCGAAGGAAACATCGATGAGGAAGCGCTGGTAAAACCCTGCACTGTGGGTTTGCTGTACAATATGCATCTCTTTTTCTCGCTCTATTACTGCTTTATTCCCCTTCCCCCACGTGTAGTCTAGCAAACTGCAAGCAGTCGAGTGAACCTTCCTACTTTTTATATCCTTTCTATATCTCTCGAACTCTCTCATTCATGTTGTCAGTGTATAGGGTAGCATACCAGTCAATCTAGACTGGTTAACATTCCTGTCTTTCCTTTGCTTCCTGTTCCTTCTTTCCTTTCTCTCTTTTTTACTACCTCTCATGTATGCTTGTCCTTCAGTCACGTCATGCAGTATCAATTTTGGTGTATATTTAGCTAGGAAGACGACAACGAGCACATCATGAGAGTGGCATGCAAATAATGTTATACATGACGTCATGATTTTCATATCACCACTTGACATTCACGTTTTTCTGACAGTCACGTCATGAAGGGGATAGGGGCCGTACCAAACTTGTTGTATATCAGCCTAGTGAAACGATTTAAAGTGCCCAATGAGAATGAGCCATATATATGATGTTGTAAATTAATTTATTTTACGTTCTCTCGCTTGCGTTTGTCGAGCATACAAGTTATGCAATACAAAATGTAGTGCATAACAACCCAGAGATAAGGTAGCTAGCATGCCATGAGTGTCACAAGCAAGTGATCTTGCGCATGACATGTGATAATATTCATATTACCACTTGAGATTTATGTTCGTCATATATACAGTCACGTCAAGCAATATTCAACATGTATATCAGGCTACCGAAACGGCTGTGAGCGCGCCATGAGCAAGGCATGCAAGTCACCTTTAACATGGCATGTCATGACTGTCAATTTACCACTTGTCATTTATGTTGATCATGCCGACACATGTTATCATACCAGTTTTAGACGATAATAAATGAAGGAAACAGCCGAAATATCAACATGCTCAAAGCGTGCAAGCCCTAGCCTTTAAGACATGTTATTCATAATTTTCATGATGTGACCAGTCATTCTTGATCATCATACAGTAATGTTAAACCATACAATTTTTCGTATAAATCCCTTTAACAATACGGTCTCAAGAGTATAATGTTTCAGACAGACAGACAGACAGACAGACAGACAGACAGACAGACAGACAGACAGACAGACAGACAGACAGACAGACAGACAGACAGACAGACAGACAGACAGACAGACAGACACGATGTTTGATTAGACATGCTTCGCATTTATTAGGGCCTGACATTGTGATGCTGCTTCCCAAGTAAGCATGACCGTCGGTATTGAATTGTACTGAACATAACTCTGGGACCCTTAGCTACGGCACTAAAATCAACCCTTGATGATATGTGGGGGTTAACGTCCCAAAACAACCATATGATTATGAGAGACGCCGTAGCGGAGGGCTCCGGAAGTTTCGACCACCTGGGGTTCTTTAACGTGCACCCAAATCTGAGCACACGGGCCTCAGCATTTTCGCCTCCATCGAAAATGCAGCCGCCGCAGCTGGGATTCGGTCCCGCGACCTGCGAGTCAGCAGCCGAGTACCTTAGTCACTTGAACACGCAGCGGGGCCTAAAATAAATCCTAATATCATTAACCAAGTAACGCGCGATAGGATCGCAACGGCTGCCCGCAACGGTTCTGTTGTGGCGATGGTGCTCAACTGCTGTCCCGCAGGTCGTGGTATGAAAGACCTTCCACGGAGGCCTCTTTTTCGATGGAGGCGATACTGCTTGTGGGCCCGTGTATCGTCATGTTTAGCAAAACACTAATGAACCCCAACTTGTCAAAATTTCAGGAGCTATCCACTACGCAGTCTCTCCTTATCATATCGTGGTTTTGGGATCTTAAACCACAACCATATTATCATCGGGTCGGTTACATCAACCAACACTTAGTGGACGCACTGAAACCCTGTGCAAATGGGGACATCAACCTTCTCGTCCCACGCTCCCTAACATTTGCTGGCATTAGCAACAATCAAAACACATAACACAATTAAACCTTATTGTACTTAAGCTATATTCAGAAGATAATGGCCCTGGTGAAAATTTGTCTCTTAGTTTCAACAAGCAATTTCACAAAAGCTGTCAATAAATCTTGTACACACATCAGAATAGTGGACGCGTTCGGATGCAACACAAGACACATGGAATAAATTAGTGACTTTCAGTCTTCTAATACAACAATATAGTTTTATGAATACGCCTCAAAGCAATCTGACTGTAGATGAAAAGTCAGATGAAATGCAATAGCGAGGATTCAGAGTAAAACTATTCATATTCTTTACTATAGATTCCGAGTAAAACTCGTTAACAGCTAAGTCGAGGCAGTGCTGCATCGACTCGGCAGCACGTTCGACCTGATTCTCCAAACGTGACTCTTCGAATAGCACGTTCCGAGTACACTCGGGAATGCAATTGAATAAGAAGCACCGTATATATAAAACACAACAGTAGGGAGTTCATAGAAGATAAGAAAGTGCAACAAGGTGAAGTAATTCTCAGCCCTTCCACTAGCTAATGAAAATCAATGCTGTTTCCCTTATCTTTTTTGTAGTCACGTGTAATTCTACTTGCGCGGGAAACTCAATTGCGACTCAGTGCCGAAATTTAATTTTTTCTTCTCTATTTTTGTCTTACTACAGGCCTCGTGTGAGGTGGGCCGGGGCTGCTTCTTTTCAGTGTGATCGAAATTGAGAGATTCACACTTTTGCCTTTTGTGCGGGCTGTTCATACTTAATAAATAGGATGATGGGACCATGCCAGAATGATTCATGCACTGTCGGTGAAGGCACCTCATTTCGTAAAAATTCTGTAGCGTTAACAAACGCACACTAGAATGCATACATGAGAAAAGGACAAGCGCTGACAATCAACTAAACGTTTATTTGGAGAAAGGGAAGTTTATATGCGTGCGAACATCCTAAAAGCTAGCAGGTCTGCCATGTACAACTACAACTAATGAGCCGAAGTCTTTAGAAATGGGACAAAAGTGACTTTGCACCTGATGTCGGGCCTTATTGGTACCTTTAACGCGTTCTCGCCTCTGTGGGCGATCTCCCTTGAGATGTTACAACGCAGAGAATCTGGGCTTTAATGTATAGCTGTAGAAGCTCTCCTTGGATATTTGCTACCCCTCAGCGTAAGAAGCACTTCACAAAATTTACAGTATGCCGCGCCTAGAGCATTCTGGAAAAGTTAAAAGAATGCATCGATACAAAAGAAAGAAATACGGAATAAACAGTCGTTTGTAGAGGAGATCTCGTGAACACAGATTTTCGAAAGTGTAGCTGACTTTGGAATGAGAAGTGCGATAGGGCAGGATGAAAAAAAAAAGGTGGGGGGAGGGTGACTGGTGCTTCGTGAACACTAGGGAACTATATTGCTCTATTTCAGCAACGACTGTAGGAAATAGAATCCCAAAGGGAAAAAAAGTAGACAGGTGGGAAGATCCTGTTTGGAGAAGAACTTTAGGAATATGCTTGGTTATAGCATCGACTTTGAAATCTCCCTTATACTCCAGCTCGCGCTGTTGAAATCCCATTTTAAATGTTTAGCACGTTGATCCAAGTGCATAAAAGAATGCGATCTGGCTCAGTGCGCAAAGCATCTACCGTTTTTAAGAAATCTTATTACCTCTAGTCTGACGCGAATACATCATGACGTCGACTCTTGCTGAGGAGCATTCGTAGCTCGCAATTCATTCCTACTACTTATCATTCTAGTCATTTTGCGAACGGTTACTGAACTTCGTAATCGTTTAACTAACAGCAATATTTTCAAGATACCTTATGATGTTTAATGTAATCGCGTTAAAGAGCTCGTTTTGCAAAAATACCGGTATCGGTGTCAGTGTCGATGCCAGCGTCGACGTGAGATTCGTTGATTGTGAGTGCAAAATCATCTTGTGCGTCACAAAAATTGAGAAATATGCAAATCAAATAGATAAAATAAAAGTTTCCGGTTTCGAATAAGATGTGAACCCAAAGCTTTAGCGTTACAAGCAGGTGTTCCATTGAAAAGCCACCCGTCTGCTTAGAATTACAGTGAAATTATTTTCTCTGCTTGGAAATGCAGTGAAAATAGCACGTGCTTTACAAACAAACGCATCCTGAATACAGCCTTCACAATACCACGCGTAATATAGCTGTAATATTTTACGGTGCAAGCGTACATTGTCATCCAGCGTCACAGTATGAGATTATCATAAAAACTTAATGGTTCTAAGCCGGCAACCCATTACAAAGGTACACGTGTTATGGTGCGTATTTTCTTAACACCATGTTGGGGGTGCCTAGAAAGTTCAAAAAAATTGCACAGACATATTTACTTGATGTTTGAAGCATGCTACACATTACACAAAATACAGTCATGTGCGAAAGCTTCCCTGATACACGCCACTTTCAACTTTATCTCTTACATTGCAGTAATCAAGAATTGCAACTTCTCAAGCATCATAGAATAAAAAGTATGCACTATTTAAGCTGTGAAAGAAGGCACTAGTGACAGGATATTGCTATCGTGTTCCACTCTCAAAGAGAGTGGTTCAGGGTCTTCCATTGTTTTCTCTAATTTTCAAGATAAGAGTGAAACTTCTGCATTTGCTCCCATTATGTCACTCCAGTGTATACTTACATGGTAATTTAGGCGCATATAACTCAATCTGACAACTAAAGGAAAAGTTATAGATATACAATGGTCATTTAAGGCTTGTCGCGTCACTATATGCGTGTCTGTGAACGGTATATTGAAAAGCGAACTGTCTATTATTTGTCATGGTGTTTGCTGTATGTGCGTTTGGTTTGCTATCTGTTTTTTCTCTACTTGCTTTCTTTTTCTTTTGTTCATTGCTTCATTATTCATTTGGTGCTCATTCGCTTTCCTTGGACGATTTTGTTTTGCGCTTAAGAAGCTATAAAAATGTGGTGGGGGGGGATGTAAAGATCAACCTCTTGACAACAAGCTAATTGGACTTGAACACAACAAAATTATGTAAAAAAAACATACATCTAGCTAGTGTTGCTGACTATAGGTAGCGCTCATTAGCAGTTTCTTGTCACTGATGTAGGGCCATGGGTACACGGTAGGTCAGCATGTCCTCCTTTTGCAGCGACTAAGACGGATCCTGTGTGCACATTTAAAGAGACGTGTTAGCACGTGAGTTATAAAAGAATATACGTGTTCAAAGTACCATCTATTTCAGATTGAGCTAAACACTAGCAATCGTATACACCCACCACGTTGGTTTGGTGACATGTTGCTTGACTGGCGACCCTAAGATTGCTATCTTCAATCGTGGTCCGAGTGGCCGCAATCAAATTGATGTGGAATGCTGAATTACCGTGTGCTTAGCTGCACGTGTACGTTAAAGAGTCGTAAGAAATCGAAGTTTCCGTAGCCCTCTGCTATGGTGCCTCTATTAGTCAGATTGCACTTGTCGGACGTAAAATCCTAAATAGGTGAGCTGACCCGACGTAAGACAGCCACCGATTAAGTGACCGCAGTATTGTTACATTTGACCCCGATAAAGAAATGTATTGCCGCATTATACCCTATAGTGTATTGTGATTTTTTGGGTTCCTCGACGACTCCCTGAATTTCGTGAACTTCGTGTATTGCTCAAGATAGTGGTAAGACCGCTGCCCTTTTTGCACACCAGCTACTCCAAACGCGGAAAGGACGCAAACGAACAACAACCGATTTTACAAGGAACCAAAGGTCTCTTAGAATACGTACTCCTGCGCGATGTCATTAGCACGACGCACATATACGCATACCCGTGCCAGACTACGAGTGATGCACTACTCACCAAGGAAACAGAGCTCCTATTGTTTTCCATGCTAGTCTCGTCCTTCGATGTTGCTCATTGTCAGTGCGAGGACAGTGAACAACATGTACCAGCGACCAGCATCCGCGGGCAATAAGAGGAAGTGGAGCATATCCGCAGTGTGCGTTGCAGGATAAAAAAAAAATCGTGGCAGCGTATGGTCTCTAAACGGTAAGGCCATTGTTTACTGCTATTGAATGCGGTCTTTTTGCTGAGTAGTGCGAACATATGTAATTGCACACACTTTTAGTAGGAGTAAAATCTGGTCACATTGTCACAGTGCCCCAATCCCAGTGTCCAAACTCCGACGCCACAGGTGCACGCCGTGCCAGCGCTTTCACAGTATCATACACAGCGCCTTTCCGGCACCAAGCTATTGCTTTTCTGACATTGTTCTTGTTTTTCAAGCCAAGGCATCGACCTTCTTAACCTGTGATCATAACGCCATGGAGCTTCATCAAATCAGCGTTATGCTACCCACACTGACATTGATGACTGGCTCCCGCCAACTAATGTTGTAATTTGTTTTACAAAAAACATGAAGCTGTATACCTCTACACCAATGGTTTCGTCTCTGTGAACAGAAACGACGTAGTGCACAATGTGCAGCTCTATATTCGATTCAATATAAAAAATCTGAAAGCAAGCATCAAAACGGTGTTACGCAGCAAACGCGAGTTCACGCCCTCCTTTCAGGACCTTTCCTGTGAACCGTGCTATGGGCGGTTGTTGTAGTAGAGTAGTAGTACAGACAAAACATCAGTAGTATTTTAATGAAGTAACTAAGCATAGGCGAATCTGTCTTAGGAATATAGCGTTTGGCTCAAGACAGTCGCCATACTAGATGTGTGCCATAGTGTTTTTAGTCTCTGCGAGATCTCTCGCCAACTTCAACAAAATCAGATTTTTCGAAGAAGAGTAAGGGGTGAAGACTGCGAGAGAGAAAAAGAGAGGTGGTGATGGAATACGTCGGGTGCCTATCAATATGTATGTTTGTCGTTGAGAAGAAAGTTTAAGTGGAAAGACAGGGAGGTTAGCCAGTTCTTAGACCGGCTGGCTACCCTGTGCTGGGGAAAGGGGTGAAGGGAATGAAAGATGTTAAAAATAAATGTTGCGAAGAGAGGGAGAAATTACAAAAAAATTGCGACAGAGGAAAGGCCATATCAAAAGTATAAGACACTAAAGTCTGTCTCTGAGGCCAGTTGTCCGCAAAAAGTGCAGCAAAGCTTTCAAAGCCTTCTGGGCTGAGGATGGGCTCGGCCAATGACCCAGAATCCTTTGTTCCGACAAAGGCCGATCGTCTAGTCTGTTCAGAGCTACAGTGAGTTCTTGTCTTTGCGCGTTGAAATGGGTGCACTCACACAGAAGGTGCGCGATGGTTTCTTCGCAACTGCAGTAAGTGAATGTAGGAGAGCTGGCCATCCCAATGAGATAAGAGTATGCGTTCGTGAAGGCCACTCCAAGCCACAGGCGGCATAGAAGAGTCTCCTGAGCTCGAGATATCCTTGGGGGAAAACGAAGCTGCAGATTGGGATCCAAGTTATGCAGGTGCACGTTTGTGAAGTCTGTTGAGTTCCACTGTACCAGTGTGAGGTCACGTGCAAGCGAACGAAGTCTTGTAGCTACGTCGGTTCTTGAGAACGGGATGGCTGTGTATTGGGTACCATCATGTGCAGATCTAGCGGCCTCATCTGCGCGGTCCTTGCCATATATACCGCAATGACCTGGTATCCACTGATACACTATGCTGTGCTGTTTTTCGGTTACTTGGTGATGAAGAAGCCTTATTTCAGCTACTAACTGTTCATTAGGTCCATGGCGAAAGGGTGATATAAGACATTGAAGAGATGCCTTCGAGTCCGAGAAGATCGACCAAATTCCCAAAGGTTCTTTCACTATAAACTCCAGAGCTGCACGAATGGCTGCAAGTTCTGCAGCTGTCGACGACGTGAAATGCGATGTCATGAATTTAATTGTGATGTGCCTCGCGGGAATAACCACCGCCCCTGCAGAGCTTACCGAAGACACCGAGCCATCCGTGTAAATGTGAAGGCGTCCGTTGTGCTTCTCTTGCAGGAAAAGTAATGTGGCCTGTTTCAGGGCTAGATGCGACGACTTTTTCTTATTTTGGATGCCAGGAATTGTAAGAAGGGCTTTAAGTGGGTGTAGGCACCATAATTGGTATCGGCAGATGTGCTGCATGCGTGAAGTGCAATGCAAGCACTGCGCAATGCTCAGTTACAGTTGCGCTGAACGCTGAGTGGGGCCTGGAAGTTCGAAGTGAGGCGAGGTGATGATATGAAAGCCGAGCGAAATGTCTTATGTGCATTCTCAAAGCGTCTATGCGGATGTATGCGTTGACTGGATAATCACGCGCAATTATGACTGTCCCTGCTGTAGACGCGCATCTCGGGAGACCAAGGCATATTCTCAGGGCTTGGGCCGACTGTAGGACGCGCAAGTTTGTTCTTCGGATCCCGCAAAGCACGGGTAAGCTGTATCGCATATAACCGAAGAACATAACAGTGTAGAGTTGGAGCATTGCTCGTACCGATGTACCCCACGTTTTTCCAGCAAGAAACCTCAGTACGTGAGTGATCATGGTGAGTCTAGTTTTCATGTGGGCGATGTGAGGGCTCCAGGAGAGGTCGCGATCAACTATGACTCCGAGGAATCAGTGGGTCTTCACGTAGTTGATCGTGTGTCTGTTGATTTTATTAACATATGGGCTCATAGCCTTATGCGTGAATGCTATAAGCGAGCATTTCTCTGATGACAACTCTAGTCCCCGTTCTTCCAGGTACATTGTCACTATTGTAGCCGCTCTCTGAAGCCGGGCACGCAAATGAAGGAAGGCGTGTTACGCCTGACGCCCAGATGCATATGTCATCTGCATATATTGATACATGGACAGATTCTGGAAGTGCGTCAACCAGGCCGAGTAGCGCTAGATTGAAAAGTGTGGGGCTAAGAACACCGCCTTGAGGCACCCCTCGACGGTGGCAATGGTGCGTTGTTGTGCCATTCTCCGTCTGTACAAAGAAAGTTCTGCCTTTCAGATAGCTGTGGATCCATTGGTAAACCCGACCCCCTAATCCAACATTTTCCATGACATCCAGAATGACTTCATGTGATACGTTATTGTATGCACCTTTCACGCCCAAGAACAACGCCGCAGATAAACGTTTCAGTCTTTTTCGATGCTGAACAAATGAGACCAGGTCTATAACGTTATTAATTGCGGACCGCCCACGCCGAAAGCCCGTCATAGCATGACAGTATACCTCGTGGCGCTCCAGGTACCACTCTAGGCGAGTCAAAATCATCCTTTCCATCACTTTCCCGAAACAGCTGGTAAGTGCGATGTGGCGATAAGAAGTCAAGTGCAGAGGAGATTTACCTGGTTACGCACAGGGACGAGGCGGCTGGATTTCCATAAATGAGGGATAAATCCGCTGCATCACGAGTCGTTGTACACGGATAGAAGGGCCCGTCGAGCTGCGTCTCCGAGGTTGCAAAGAGCCGTGTACGTGATCCCATCCGGACTAGGCGATGAAGATCGTTTGCATGTCCTCAAGGGCGCTTGTAGTTCCTCCTGAGAGAAAAAGGGGTTCATTCTTGAATCTCTGGAAACTGGAGCGTTTTCTAGGTGGTGCCTGGTGCACGCGGACGCATGACCGGCAACTTTCATGCAGAAATCTTCCGCTACTTCAACTTCGGTGCGTCCTTGGTGGAGAGAAAGACACTTGCAGGGGCGATGTTGATGTGGCGATGTTCGTAGGCCACGGACAATCCTCCATGTCTGCGTCAAAGGCTTGTGTGGATCCAAAGATTCGCACAGATATTTCCAGCGAAAGGATTGAAGTGAAATGCTTCGCTGCTGAATTTTTTTCTGTAGGCGCCTTGCCTCTCTCAAGTCGTGAATGGACTTAGTGCGCCTATATCTTCTTTTTGCGCGACGACGGATCGCTCTGAGCCGTTCCTATTCCGCTTGATGTTGACAATAATCTGGAGAATGTTGATTATGATAGGTCGCTTCTTGAGTAGCACCTCCTTGAGGATGACATAGAGACGTTAGCACCTCCTTGAGTATATCCTTGAGGATGTCAAGAGGAGGCGTTTTATTTTCTTGGCACCTTTTTTTCGTCAGTGACCTGAACTTTGTCCAGTCGATGCGAGTCAAAGTGTCGTAGTTTGGCGATTTTTCCAGGCCCTTGACCTTCAAATAAGTTTGTATGTGGTCGCTTCCATGAGTTTCAGTCTGCGAACCACTTGACCTTTCCATTTAGGCTTCGTGACACAAATGTCAAGTGAAGGCAGCTGCTGTATGTCGTTCCCCGTAGAAACGGTAGGCTTCTGTCGTTTACACAAAGCAGCTGCTGCTCCAGAGCAAAGGAGAATACTTGCCTTCCGCGACTGTCTGTCTTCTGACTTCCCCATAGTGGGTGGTGAGCGTTGAAATCTCAGGTGATGATCCATGGTCCAGGTGTCGCTGTTAACAGTGCACGTAGTCTTTCAGGTTCAAAACGGTTTGAAGGTGATATATATGCGCCTACAAGCGTGAAATTGAGGTCTCTACGTTTAACTGCCAAGCAGACATACTGGTTGTCATCGTGAGGTGCTACGCGGTGCTCGATATAGGTAAGGTCGCATCTGATATATACAATGATTTTACTCTGTTCGTTGCAGGTAGCGGACTTGAAGGCTTCGTACCTGGATCGTCATATTGCATTGTGTAGCCTTGGCTCACAGATAACAATAATTAGACACTGGTTTTTAAATACAAACTGTCGGATATCAGAAATTCGGGGCTTGAGGCCTCGGGCATTCCACTGAAATATCGAAGCTCCTTTGACCCCTTTACGGAAGGCTTGCAGAGGCGGAGCCATGGTGCCTTTCCAGACTTGATAGCACCGGCTTCAGTGCATCCACTAACTGGAGTGCACTCTTTGCAGCCGGACTATCAATGCTAGTGAGGAGCATACGAATGGTATTCATAAGGGCTCTTACCATGGCTACGATTTCTTTGTCGCGACTATCACCGCATTCTCGTTCTGAAGTGATTGTAGACGAGCGATGTGGTGGCTCAAACGGTGGGTATATCGTTGGCAGCGCTGGCCATGCTTCAGGCGAGCCGGTGATGCTCTTGTCTTGGTTGGAGCATTTGTTGTTGGCGTGTCTGGACGCTTGAGGTGGTATGCCGGCGGTCGTTTGGTGAGGTTCAATCCTTGCTTCAGCACTGGGTCTCCTCAGGGGCCTCCGGCGACGAGACCGCCGGCGTCATACTTGGGCAGCGGCTTCCCTGTGAGTTGAGCCATCCCGGACCATTTGCCTCAACACTTGCATTTCTTTTTTCATGATTGGGCAATCTTTTGACGATGCTTCGTGAGGGCCATGGCAGTTTACACATTTTCGAAGTTCTGCCTGGCAAGTGTCTGCGCTATGTGATTCTGAGCATAGCGAGCACACAGCCAGGTTTGTGCATACAGCACCGACATTGTCGTTGAAGAATAGCTTGCGCTATATGATTGTATCATCACGAACAGGTAGCTCTTCTCATGTTGCAATGTCTTCAAATTGAATAATATAGAGCTTTTGAATTGTATCCGCAGAATCGAGAATTGTTCTCGTCAAATTCACTCGAGAAGAAAGTTTCTCAATTAAGTAACAATTGCGCAATGAATGCATGGCTTGTGCATGACGGTCTCAAGACAGAGTTGTCTACTGAGACGACTGAAAGTTTGTACTGAGCCTGGAAGCGCCTTTATTTAGCAATATCTGTTGCCAATCTACTTTGGCATTTTTCCCCGTTAATATTTGCGCAATAAGATGTCACAACTCCGCCAAATGTTACCTGGACGGGACTGTTTGTAGCAGCGGATGATCACGAGAGAACCTATTGTACCAAAGGTGTTCGCTAAATATTAAAAAACTTAATATTATATTTTCTGGGCCCATTGCTGTTCTTGGTGTATATAAATGATGTTGTTGACATTGTTAACCCTCCTGTAAAAATTAAATTGTTTGCTGATGATTGTTTAATCTATGCCCCAGTGACGTGTGCGAATGACCAAATTGTAATTAATGATTGTCTTGATGATTTTCAAACATGGTGCGACAAATGGGAGATGAAAATAAATTATTCTAAGACAACATATACGCATATAACTACCAAGAAACACGTTTTACCATTTACGTACAGCATTGGACCTAATTATTTACCGCAGGTGTGTGCATTTAAATATTTGGGAGTGCATATTACGAATGACTTGAAATGGCGTGCACATGTCGAGAATGTATGCTGTGCCTCTTACAGAAAACTGCGTTTCTTGCGTGCTAAATTACCGAATGCTACGAAAGACGTCAAGCTGCTTGCATATAAAACATTTGTGCGCCCTGTTTTAGAATATGCTTGTGCTGCCTGGAGCCCCCACCAAAAGGATTTAATAGATAAACTGGAACGAATTCAGAGACTTTCCGCGCGATTTATATGTTCGAAGTATAAAAGGAGTGATTCGGTTACCGAGATGCTAAAATTAAGTGGTTTGGAATCTCTAGAAATTAGACGACAAAAGCAGCGCCTAAAAGTATTTTTTCAGATATTGCATGGTCAAATAAAAATAGATAGAACAATTTACGTACACCCCCCGCATAAGCTCAGCAGCCGGATCAATCATGACGCGGCAGTTCGCCCCTTCGGTGCTCGCACGGACGTCTTTCGCAAATCTTTTTTCCCTGATGTTATAGAAGCGTGGAATAAATTGCCCCGACATATTGTTGAAAATTCTGACGTTAAAAAATTTGAATGTGCTCTTCATGTTTACTTTGCCGAGCAATGAATATGCTATTGTGTTATTGTTCAAAGTGCTGAAAATATCAATGTCTGTATTTACTTTCCATATCCTATGCTTCCCTCCCTGTAATGACCCTCAAGTGAGGGTTGACAGTATAAATAAATAAAAAAATATATACCTAGACGTTCGACTAAAGATGAATGCCTATAAACACACATTTTCTATTTCGTAGAAATAGATTATATGACATGTAAAGATGACAGCGCCACGGGGGCTAAAGCACGGGCGCATACTCGGCTAGAGTATGCTCAGAGTGTAGGCTAGAATGCAATCTAGAGGGCAGGCTGAGAGTCCCTGATGTGGTACTCCGTTCTGGTGGTTTTCGTTGTTAAGGATCGGATAGCTTGATATCTTCTGAGTCTATTCATATTTGTTATCTTATATTAGTTTACTTTCAGGGATCATCAAGGGATCACAGCAATGTCCAGAAATTCTCCTGGGCAAGGCAGCTCGGCATAGACAGACTGTCATCGATCAGATGTGATTACCCTCGATCTCTTTATACGCAACGGCGTTAGCAGCATTCCCGTTGCACTGGTGCCCTTGGGTAATGAATCGATCCGGTTGAACAACCCTAAGGCGATTCAGGAGCAGCTTCGGGCAATAACCTCTGAGTACGAAAGCATCACCAAGGTACGACAGTTTGGCCGTGGAGGTATCGTGTGCCGATCACCAGAAAAAGATTGTGTAGCGGATCTTTTGAAATGCTCATCATTTGCCTCTATCCCGGTGCTGCATATATCCCACACCATCTTGCATGCACCAAAGGCGTTGTGCATGGAGTTGACTCACAACTAAGCCCATCTAAGACACTTGAGAAACTCTCCTCTGCCGTGGTAATAGCTATCTACCAGTGCAATCGAGTAGTAGACAAGGTGAAGGTAGCCACTGAGTCAGTCATCGTAGCTTTCGCCGGAACATCGTGCCCATCTGAAATAAAAGCTTGGCCACTGATCTTCAGAGTGGAACCATTAGCATCACGTCCCCTACAATGTAAAATTGTTGGCGTTTTGGCCGTAGTGCTGGTGGGTGTAAATCTAGAATACGGTGTTGCATTTGTGGTGAGGGTCACTCATACGCTGATAGCAAGGTTCAAGTTGAGAAGTGCTGCCACTGTGAGGGTGCTCATAAAGCAGATTATTCCAGTTGTGCCACTCTCTTTCAAGAGAAGCAACTGCTGGAAGTTATGGCCAGGCGACGATGCTCATGGAGAGAAGCAATGAGAGTTATCAAGGAAAGGACACGAGGGTATGCTGGGACGGCCAACCGACAAAATGCAATGGCAGATGCTAGCTTTGCCCAAACAATTGAGGCCGCAGTAGAAAAGGCAGTATCAAAAGCAATGGACAGGTTATTTACTAGCCTCTCAGAATGTCTGTATGAGATAATGAGCGCTCAGTTAACTCAGCTGATAAATAACTCAGCAGCTTCTCCTCAAACAAGTTCTACGCTGACATCTCAGCAGGAGGCAGGATGCAGCACGATAGACGATAGGCTGCTTCCAGAAGACACTCGGGTGGTAATAGGCCTACAGAGAGAGAAGGTCACCTGCCTACTATAGATATGAGTGTAAACACTGATGTTGAGATCAATTAGCGTGCCCAGCAACGTAGCTGATTTCCCTTAAACCCTTCTTCCGTGTCGTTAGAGCAAAAGCAAAAAGTGGTCCGCCTAGCAAGGTCATAAAGGCCAGCGTACTAGAGAAAGTTGTTTTGACTGTTGGTATACCCTACCATTGAGCCGTTAAAAGTCTTACAGAAGAATTGTCGTTCTATTTTATAGCTTCCACATATTTATCTTGTCTTATTGTTGAAAAAAAACGGATATAATACTGTTACAAGAAACTTAGTTCCAGATCAGTATTTCCATTATAAAATTAAAGATCATTTCGCTTAGATTTATTGTCAAGAAGGGCGGGTTACTTACTTTAGTCTCTACCAGATTTTGCCACAAGGCAAAAATAACACTCCAGCTTCTGTCACCGAAGTACGAAATTTCAGTAATTTCTTTGAGTCTTCCTTCATGTAGAACATTTCACATAGCAAATATATATTGTTCGTCAGGGGCTCATGACACGAATCCTTTGGATAGTGTAATTTCTATTAGCGATAATAATGTCCCATTTTCGGGAGGCTTCAACTCCCATCACATAACTTAGGGCTCATGGAGAGATTCGTGTGGTACTCGATTATAGAACTGGTCTCAGGGTAATAGTCTCACTTCTCATAACTCAGGTATCCCCACTTTTATCAGAGGGATGTCACCCTCATCTTTAGACTTGACTTTTTTTGGATCAGGCCTTGGCACCTTATCCTGGTCGACTGTTGGCACTACGACTATAGCGATCATATTCCAGTTACATTTGACATTGCATACCCACTGATATCTGTTCCTGCAAGAAGACTTACGTGCTTAAATTACAGTATTTTTAAAAGGAGCATGCAAGGCTTCATGGAGTCTCTGTTTGAAGCAACAGTAAAGCAAAAAGCATTGAGCATTTGTTCAGTTATACGGGATTCGCGTAGCAAAGGGAAAATCGAGGTTCGATCAGTTGAACAAAAACCTGTGTCGCGATGGTGGAATTATAACTGTACTCGAGATTTCAGGCGTAGAAAAGCTGCCTGGAAGAATCTATTGCACAATCTGTGTACAAAAAAAACTGATCAGATTATAAATTCATTGCAGATATTTTTAAACGCACGGTGGCTAAAGCAAAGACAGAGTATAATGAAAAGCACTTTGAATTTTTTTTGAAATCAAATATCTGAGACAAAAGAAACTAATTTCTCAAGCAGTAAAGCCTGAATCTATAGTTATATTGCCTCAGGAATTCAAGCATTCATTGGAAAGCATAGCTCAAGGTTTGCAAAAGTGATTTTCGACTAATGCTTATTCCCCTTCACTAATCTCACAATAAAGCGACAGTTTCACCAAAATATTGATAGAGCAAGTGGCAGAGGTTATGAGAAAACTTCCGATGGCGGCTCCAGGGCCGGATGTAGTCACTTCAGCAATGCTAAAAATTTTATTGAAAGAGTCACAGGAGGATGTACTTACTGTAATAAATTATTCGATAAGAAAAGCTTGGATTCAATCTGAATGGAAAATCGCGAAAATCATACCTGTTCTGAAAACCTGTGTGAAGGTTACGTTTTAGACAATATCAGGCCGATTGCGCTAACGTCAAATTTTGTCAAAGCAATAGAAAGAGTAGTTCATGTTCGCATAATAAAATTTGTCGATAGAGAAAGGGTTCTTCGCCCACTTCAAATAGGATTCAGGCAGGGATGTTCCATATGGCAAGCGCATATTGACCTAGAGAGTCGAATACATCTGGCGCGGCGTCAAAGGAACTACGCAGCTTTAGTTACCCTGGGCATAATAAAAGCGTATGATAGCATCGAGCATAGTGTACTAGTTTGATTGATTTGTGGTGTTTAACGCCCCAAAACCATTATATGATTATGAGAGACGCCGTAGTGGGGGCTCTGGAAACTTCAACCACCTGGAGTTCTTTATCGTGCACCCAAATTTGAGCACACGGGCCTACAACGTTTCCACCTTCATCGTAAATGCAGCCGCCACAGCCGGGATTTGATCCCGCGACCTGCGGGTCAGCAGTCGAGTACCTTAGCCACTAGACCACCACGACGGGGCGTAGTGTACTAGTCAGTCGTCTGAGAGAAATCAATTTGCAGGAATATTTAAAAGCGTGGATAAAGGAGTTTTTAGGAAATAGAACATTTTACTGTTCGCAAGATGGGGTTTCGTCAAGTACTTATAAACAGAAAAAGGGAGTACCGCAGGACGCTGTTCTGTCTCTGGTACTTTTCAATATTTTAATAAGCTCGATCCCATGCAATCAGAATGTTTAGACGTATGTAAATGCTGATGACATCGCGTTCTTTTCGTCAGCTCATGACACTCACGCTCTCTATGAAAACTTTCATATGTCCTTATCTGAAATAGAGCACTGGCTCGACTTTATTCATCTATCTCTCGACGTGAACAAGTGTGCATTATTAGTATTTCCGATAAAATACCCAGTACACATGTTTCTCTGATACACAACTGATACCATTCCACAAGGGCGAATCATAAAATATCTAGGAGTGATAAACTCTAGTATGGCAAAACCACATCGAATATATTGCTGCAAAGAGAGTTCGGGCAGTCGGCTTATTACGGAGGATAAGCAACAGGAGATCACGAATGCGCGGAGCCACGTTATTATCAATATACCACATGCAAGTGAGGCCGGTTCTAGAATTTGGATGTGTTTTATACTCCGGGGCCCCTGCCTATAGGCTACGTCTTCTTGGTCTTCTGGAGAAGCAGGCACTGCGCATGTGCATAGGGCTAGCTAAATTTGTAGCGAATAAAGTTTTACATATGGAAGCTAGAATTCGCTCACTCGTCACCAGATTCAGAATATTGACTGTACAAACGTACCTAAGGGCCTTTGAATCTGCTTTGAGGCGTAAAGAAACAGTTTTCATTGCGCAACCTGGTTTATTTTTTATTTGTGATTGGCCTAGGTTTTACACACCTCAAGTAAAGTTTGCGCAGTCTCTTCTCAACACACTGTCCACGCAAATTAGGGAGGTTCTGTGAGTTTGTAGCTCGACAAGTTCCCTCCGAATATACTTTGATGACATTTTCTCTAATAATGCTAAACACCTGCCGAGTAATTTGTTAAAAGCTATTTTACTGAACTAGTTGCTTCGAATGCAAGCGCATGTCATCATTGCGACGGACGCTTCACAGCGAAATGAAAATAGTAGCATTGGTATATTCTGCCCTGTTTTAGACTGGTTTCCCCCCCAAATTCCAGATTTCACACCTATTTTTATTGCAGAATTTTCAGCCGTCGTATTGGCTCTTCGAAAACTGCCAAAATCAATGAATTTCGCCGTAGTAATAACAGACTCCTTGTCGGTCTGCAGTGCGCTCACGACATCCGGTGATTTGAAAGCATTAGGCGAATTTAACTCCCGAGTACCGAATCAATTAACCCAGGTGCGATTAGTATGGGTGCTGGGGCATAGAGGCATGACTCTAAATGAAACAGCTGATGCACTAGTGAAAGCGGCGTTAGAGGGACCAGCTATCAATATCACCCCCACAACAGCCTTTATAGTAGCTTCTAGATTTCGGAGGCAAGTGATGGTGCGAGAATTTTCTACACCATGTTTGAAAAATTCTGTGGATTTCTATTATCTAACGACGCCCTGGAAAACTTCCTCATGTTATAGCCGATGCCTGGACGTTTCAATTTCTCGATTACGCTATCGTATTCCTCCATTAAGCTTTGATTTGTTTAGAGCAGGCTTGACTCCCTACCCGCTTTGTTCTTTTCGTGGAGAAGAGTCGAGTACTTCTTCCTAGAGTACTTTTGCTTAGAGTGGAGTACTTTACTGTGGAGCAATTTTTGATCTCCTGTAGAAAGTTTTCATCATAAAGAAAGGTATCACTAGAAATACCATTACGAATCCTTGGCTGAGCTCTGACAACGTCAAATTTACTATGCCTAGGTGCACATACTCTAGGGCACAGCAACAGGAAAGTGTGCGCGGCCATGTAAGATTTTATTGCACAGTCTAAGAGATATACTTAATAACCTCAATACCAAAAGGTTCTCAGTTAACCCATGTAGGCTATAGAAAAATTTTCTTTGATATCAATCATTCATTGCTGATTCAGTAGGAACTAATTCATCTGATTCTTTTGTCTCAAGAATAATTTACAAAAAAGCAACATTCGCTCTTTTTTGTTAATCTACCCGATTATTGGCTGATCCCCCAGGGTGGGTGTGAGCCACAAGATTAGGATCTACATCTACATATACTAGAGCCGGCCCCCAGCGAAGGTGCTGTCCATTATTTCTCTATTTGCATGACCACGAGGTCATGTAGGTAAAAGAAATAGGAGACATGTATTTTACCTTTAAATTACCCTATGGTTGTCCCTTGGCGTGTCAGTCGTTTTTTATGAATAGAGGGGGGCAGTGCGTTATGACGCAGCACGGGTGTGTAATGTAATAAGAGTAGTGGGAAAATCGCTTTCGAAATATCAAAGAGATTTGTAAACCAATAAACGAGGTTCCTAAGAGCTGGGAAACTATGACCACCATAAAAACCAGTATAGAAAAATTACGGGGTTCCAGCTGTGGCTTCAGCATGCTGTAAGAGAAGCATATTATCCACTGCATGCTTACGAACAATCTTAGATGTCTAGCGGACGAAAACTAAGTGAAACGAATTGTGAGAACAATATAATATGACACAAAAGAAATGAACCATTAAAGAAAGGGACGGTCACGTAAAACAACAGCTAAAGGGAAGGCCGCACATTTTATGTATATGGGAGGCTTCGATCTATCGCTCTGGTGCTGATTTCGAAAACAGCACATTAATGTTTGTGGCGTCTTGCACACTCTACACCCAGTTATTTCAGTCTTCTTTCCTTCTTCTTTTCTAACCCTGTTCTGCTCACGCTGCGCCGCATGAAGACGAGACATCAGCATTCTGGTCAACATCGTTCATTTGTTCAATTTATTTCTGCCCTGTTTTCTGCTTCTGAAAAGATACGAAGGATGCTGCGTTAGCTCTGACTTTAGAACGACCTCAACAGTCGCGTCCAGTAGGCCAACAGAAAAATGCGTCGAACTTCTAAACAGAACACACCCGACGAGACCGCTTCGGCTTTGAAAGAGGCGTTTCGGGCGTTCGTGTGCTCGTTAGAATTACCTGTCACATCGGCCGACATTTTCATTTATTAGTATGTTCAAATGCTCAAATAGATTTCTGGAATTGAAATATGTACAGAAAGAGTTATCAATGACCGCTCTTTTTCATTGGCCAGCAGTCTTCGATGATATTATTACTGACTTACACCATTGATAATAATGATGTGAATATTAACGTATATCTGTAATGTCTAATATTCTCGCTGCTAATGGTGTTAACGCGTTCAGCGAACAGCGGCCTCGATAGATGCTCGCAAACGCAAATTGGCGCTGTTGGTACTACGTAAGTCGATACGAAGTTGAGCAGCGTATCTGCGAATCCTTTGCCCATGTGGAGTAGAAATAGCTGCTGCTTCTAAGCAAAAAAAAACAAAAACATACAAGAGAGAAATCGCTTGGTTGTCTACACCTGTGTGTCAACTGCCCTTTAACTTTGTGAACCACCCCCGAAAAGGTACTGCGTGCATTTTGCGCTATTCAGCGGGCTTGAGGTGCGACCGGCAAGCCTTTCGGACTGCGGTCGCTGAGGGCGATCAGGGCTGCGTTTGAGCTCACCGTGCATCAGCACTCGCATCAGCCGCCGGAAACGGGTCTCCCCGACGACGACTTGGAAACCGGCTTTTGTTCGCAAATCTCCGTCTTCCCTTTACCACAATCTCATTCTGCGGAGGCACGTGCGGATTGCGCACATTCCACTTTTACCCTCACCCGCTTCGTTCTAAACTTTACTTCCACTTTTGTCATTACACTTTTTTTTGCGAGCTCACTCGAGGCGACTTGTGCTGATGCCAGCAGAGTAACAAGAATTACGCGGGTATTGATTTTGTAATCACGTTGCAATGCGTAAGTTGTAGCGGGCGAAAGTGTTCGCATATTATAAAGCTGACTTAAAAAAGAAGTATGAACTGTAAATGACGCAAGCATGTGCGATTGGCTGTTCTGTTCAACTTTTTTAAGCGAAAACCACCCTTCAAAGACCAAAATCCTCTGGAGCAAAATGCTACGAAGTTGTTTAAAAAAATAAGCGCTTATTCATCCAGACATTCTCACAGAAGCTAGGGCTACCCAAGGAAGAAGCAAGTAGTTACAATGTCGGCAAAATCGCGACTGAGTCTTGGCGTATTGTGTTCGCAGTGTAGTGCCAATAAGAATCAACACTTAAGGCGAGACTAACGTGCTGAAGTAAGGAAAGTACAACTAATAAAAATATTAGCTTCTGCCAATCGTCCTCTGTTTATGCATTGGATATATTTTTTTTGGTGGTTTCAAGCGTGTCGCATGCAGAGTCTGGTCTAATAATTGTTTAGTAACAGTATGTGTTACAACGAGAGCCTTTTAGCCTTCATCTTGATGTTAATATTAAAAGGAAGCAATAATGTGATGTCTGAAGATGCACATGTCGAGAAGAGTTCCTCTCTAAGCATAGCCTAGACGTAGGGAATCGGTGTTACTAGACAGTGTGACGGTTCAGCAAACGATTTAGCACATTTTTATAAAGCTAAAGGCTGTATGATGGTAGCGCTGTGTGTTGTATGGTTGTTTTTGTCTGTACACGTTCACTCGCGCTGTTTAGCCCTTATTTTTCTTGTTTTATTTGACTTATTTTGTCATTGCTGTAGGCCACTGACTAACTACATCATTTTAATTTTTTATCAGGCTCAACTATATTAGTTGGTAATTTAATGTGTCCGAATAAACGGCTCCTATCTGTAGTACCTTTATTTCCATTTTTCAATGGCTACGCTATTACAATATTTGTTTGGTTGCCACCTGAGTGCTGATTCCGGGACCATAAGTGGACCATGATTAATAAATAGATTCAATTAGGCATTTATCAGGAGTCCTTTTTTTTGTACAACTCTGCCTATTGCTGCCAATATTCTGTCACCTACCTAAGCATGCTTGCAATTAGAATGTTTCCTAATTTCAATTGCTGATAGTAAAAGCCTCTAGTACTTTGCCCAAAGCGTCGCGAGTGTCTGTTATCGGCATTTAGACTAGGCTTTCTCATACTAGGTGAGATTCTGCAGGGATATTAGTACAAATTTTAGAAAATTGTGGTACCCTTAATAATCGACAACATAAGCTTCTAAAGAAGTTCCCATACAAATTGCAGGAAAGAACCAAGCTGCATACAAAGACGTCAAGAGGCTTGCTGTGGATTGCGAGGTTCTGGCATCGTACGCAAAATAAATGATCCGTGCTTGAGCGGTCATCTTGAGACGATATCTCTTCGAGGACCTATAGCGAGAAATGCTTTCCTTGTCAGATTCAATTGTTCAGTCGTGTATTGAGGCGTAATTATTAAGACGTTGCAATAAAAGTCCATTAAGTTTGTGGAGTTTGGCTTTCAACAGCTCAGACAAGGGAAATACACAGTGCAGCTGCAAACGGCAGTATGTTCGGTGTGAACCTGCCTCCTTAAGTTGCAATATGGTCCGCCTTGGTGGATCAGTGGCTATTGTGGTCGAGTGGAGACCGGAAAATCTCCGGGTCGATCCCGGCCATGGTGGCCCCATTTCGATGGATGCGTACAGTGCCATGTTGGGGCACGTGAAAAGCACCAGATGGTCAAAATTTTCGGAGTCCTCTATTACGGTGCCCCTCATAATCATATCCTTGTCTTGGGACCTAAAACCTCACACATTGATGAAATTCGCTATGTGGTAATAGCAACACATGTCTGCCTATATCTATTTCTATCTTATTTTGCGTGTTTGCGTACGCGTCTCAAATTTCACTTGTGCCACTCTGTTACGTCTCGCGCATGTTCTGGCGTTTGTTCCACCAGTTTTAAAGTAAAACAATGCTCGCTTGTAGCCGGAAAGGCCGTGCCTACTGCGTTAGGTCAAGCGTGAAAAGAAGCGCTAAGCTATTACTACGATACGCCGATATACAACGAGACTTTTGGAAAAAAACGTATTAGTGCTTACTAACACATCGCATAAGAAAAAGTAATGTACATAATAATTGAAACACTGCTGAACAACAATAGCAACATATTTATCCGTTTGTACCAGTGAACCCCCTCTCTTCATTCTTATTCCCACATTCCTGATGCTGCGCAAGTTGACACTAACTTTTGTTTTAAGGTAATTCGCAGGTGGTGCTTGTAATAGCCGCCTAAAAATACGGACAGCGCCAACAAAAATCAACAATAGTAATCAGATCAAAAACGAAAACAATCTGCTCCGAATATCAGAAGCGACTATAGAGAAGACGATGCAGGAAGAAGAAATAGGATGGTTGGCAGTGCGGAATAGGATTAATTGATGCTTGTTTTCGAAAGAGCAAACAGCCTTGATATGTGTGTACGTCTTTTAGTGCATATGTGAGGTTCTCAGATCGATCCCTTAGTCTGCGGTGACCGGAAGTAGCTTATTGATAGAGGAAATGAAGTCTGAGAGATCTAAACGAGATATCGCCAAAATCTCCCCGACTATACACTCATTCAAGCACATACAAAGGACAGATAATTGTGTAAATGGTTCAGCGAGTCCATTAAGCGGCCGTAATTACGAAGATGGCGTTGCGTCTCACTGCTTCATGGTTACTCGGTGTAATTGCAGGCGGTCATGACTCCGTTAGAGAAAGCGATGGATTATCGGTGCCAGTGATGTGTAGAAAACACCTTAGAGATGCTGCCTGTAAGCGCGTGCCTTAGCTTTATTAAGCACTTCTATCCCTGCTTTTATGGTATTTATCCGTAGCATCCTGAAAAGGATACGTGCTAAGGATGATTTATGATTGTCTCCCACGATCATCAACTTCTCTCATTAACTTTATGTAGAAGACGTAGAGGCTAGAAACGTATTTTGGTTGTGTTACTTTGCTGTAAACAAGAAGCAAAACGTAAGAACGATAGAATTAATGGTGCCTGTTGGCGGCAGTTGTTTTGGATATCGTGTTCGTGAGCTTTCGGGAGCAAGCAATGATGCTAGTACACTTCAAGATAATGTGCGAACTGTGCTACAAGGCAGAGCTTCCGAGAGATAAGTTGGCTTAATATCGATATTTCGAAAACATTAAACCAAAAAAGTCGTTGAATTCAGTATTCGGACAAGATAATACGTTTTCTAGTGGCCAGCAAGTGCCCTGCGTAGTTGGCCTGAAACCAGCAAATGCCCTGACAAAGACAAGTCTTTTTTTTTTTTGCGGTGGGTGCAGCAACGTGCAATGATCTAACAAATTCTCATGAAGCTAATATTTTGAAAACCTCTCAGACATATGTTATTCTGAAATTCTATATGCAGAAGTCTAGTTTGTACACAGAAATTTTACTCTACTCTCTTTTTGTATACGCTGAGTAAATATTTTTTCCAGTTGATCAGCCACTTGGTTAGGTCCACATTCTAATAACAACACACGTTAGTTGTGATGACCATCTTTCAAACGGTGATATATATAATCTTTTGCTTTGAAGCAGCGTCGAACACCAATAACAACCTGACCTCCATTGTGAAGCTGTCGCATTATTCCACAGCACAAATATGCGGCTAAATTTGGCAGCGTCCTAACTTAAAATATATCAATTTAAGAAACCACCGCTCCCAGGTCATACGTTTTTAATGAAGCTACTATAATGGTCATGATCATATGCATCAATGGCAAGAGCATAATCTTCAAAGGCACGGCTTGCTTCTTTTCTGCGTCGAAGAACACGTGTCCACTCATCGCAAGGTAAAACACTCGTTTGCAGGCTGTGTAAATGGCGACGTAGCGTGATAAGCACAACCTGAGATAAAGCGCTGCTTTTACAGCTCCACGAACTCCCGTTTCAGCTATGTGTTCATAAAGAGTCGATAGTCCGGAGAAGCCCTCTAACCTGTACGCACCAGAGGTGGTGAAATTGAGCGAGGCTGGATGATGGGTACGTGGCGAGCTCGCCATACCCGAGAAAAGAAAGCAAGCTACGCTGCTGTGCGCACTTTGACTACATCTTCGGCACGTGCACGACTGTCTTGCATAAATTTCATATATGCGAAAATTGACTCTAGAAAGGAAGATACTGTTTTCTGGAGCCAGAATGGCAAAGTGCTTTGTTGAAGAGAAGGTAAGAATTAATACTATTGTTAAGATGTTGCTCAGAGTAAAAGACAGACAGACAGACAGACAGACAGACAGACAGACAGACAGACAGACAGACAGACAGACAGACAGACAGACAGACAGACAGACAGACAGACAGACAGACAGACAGACAGACAGACAGATAGATAGATAGATAGATAGATAGATAGATAGATAGATAGATAGATAGATAGATACATAGATAGATAGATAGATAGATAGATAGATAGATAGATAGATAGATAGATAGATAGATAGATAGATAGATAGATAGATAGATAGATAGATAGATAGATAGATAGATAGATAGATAGATAGATAGATAGATAGATAGATAGATCATCAAATTGAGTGAGTTTGAGAAAGGACAAAGTACACCCATAAGCAACAATCTTGTCCCACAGATGAACAAAATATAGCCTCCAATTGAGGGCATGATAACAGGCCGTCTGCATTTTTCGATAACGCTGTTCACAGAATCAGAACATAGCAAAACCATGGTGCTGCTTGTGCAGTGCTAATAGTGTTGTCAGTGGCGAGGCAGCCAACGAGCGCGAGCATCCGAAATGGCCACTTCAGAGATGTTTTCGTGCCTCATGCCCACCAAAAAATTTTGCAGAAATATCTTCGAGATTGCGTTGGCAAATAATGCCGCATTATATTAACCGCCAACCTAATATAATGAAGCCGGTAGTTTGCGCAATAGAATCGAATGTGTGCGATTTAACCGCAGTTTCAGTGCATTGCTACAAAGAATAACTCGGCGCCAAAATCGGGGAACTGTGGTGGTGATAGTATTTATTTAGGAATACTGCTGTATTCGTTATATAAAAATTGTTGAATAACAAAATAATCAGCCTTTAGGCAGTTTTCTGACATCGCTATGTAGACTTTCGGAGCCGTTAATGAGTTGAGGGGCGTCACCGTCAATGGCACATCCTAACGAGGTCGTATGTGCCACAGGAATTCGGCAAATATCACTAGCGTGTACACCAGGTGCATGTGTCGAAAATTGTGTCAAATGAAAGCGAACACATGTAACGAGTGCAAAGAGAAAAGCTATCGTCCACAGAAACCACCTTTCTTATTCGATGCTCCTTTGTTCCTTGCGCAACTGTTGTCGTCGCCCGTTATCGAACTTTTCTCCAGGTAAAAATACAGTTTAATGATGCCCAACGTTAACGATGCCCAGAGACGACGACGACGACGAGAAGGCACCGCTTGTTTATAAATCGCATAAGATTGGTTTGTTTATATTGTTTTTAAATATCAGCGCACTCTACCCGCCACCTAATACTGCTAAGGTATTAAAGCACTCAATACAATTTCCTCAAAAACGTCCTAAGAAACGATTTCTCGCTGTGAGTTCAAAAGAGTACCTTTCACAATTAAGGTTCGCAAATAAAAAGAAATTAACATCTACGCTGACACACATGTTAATATATACGTATCCAGACAAAGTTGCACTTAACTTCAAAGAGACAAAATAGGGGACCTGCCAGAAGAAAAGTACACCAGAAAACTCATTCTTCTCATTAGTTCTGCGCAGGAGCTCAGTTCCTAGGAATATAGGACCGATGGTAAGGTGCTTTTTCAGTGAGATGGTGTGATGAACACGGGTAGATGGCGCAGTGAAATATTGTGGAAATAAGATATATGTCCACGAAGAGTACAAAAAGTATCATATATTACGCCGAAACGCAGCGTTGTTTAATTGGAACACAATATGCAGACATTACGCGAGACCGTTTTATTTTCCCTTTTTGCAGTTGTTTCGGTTGTTCGCATCACTACGGTAATTAAGGACTACATAACGGCGAGGAGGTAAATATATAAAAGAGCGTTGGTCTTTTGAAAGGTGTAAATGAGAAGAAATAAGCAAGCGTTCACACAAGCTTGTTGCTTTTTTATAACGTGTGCTAAAATATTCACTCACCTGCGCGCACTCCTTCATTACCCAGCTAGATCACCTTTCAGTGAAAGAAAAATTACGTCATCTCCCGATGAAGGGTACCATGTGTGGATGAGAAGCAGCAGGCGCTAACGCTTACACTTGTGGTGGCGTTGGCACTGCCGCTCATCGCGGCGTTGTACAGGAGACAAATTTGTGTGGGTGCAGAGCACGCATTCATGAACCGCTGTTTTCTACTAGAAGATGACAATCGTTTCTAAAGGATATTGAGAGACAGAAAACTCCGACTGGACAAATAGATCCACAGTCTGCTTTTGGTTAACGCGCACGCTGCAAATTTTCATTCTTCGAAAACACACAGGAGAAATCTCCCATGGGTAAGAGGCACTAGATCTCGACCTTGGAGTTCAAGACCTAGTGCCTATATTTATGGTGTGACCAGTGAATGGCTGCGCAGTGCAAGCAGTCAGTTTTTTTTATCAGTAAAGAAACTCGCAAGCAGAGACTGCCTGCGTCGGCGGGGACGCACATGGGCAGTAGGTGATAGGCACAGCAGGACAAGAGACACAAGCCCCTGGTATAAGATGGTTCGCATCTAAAAGATTAGTAAAATGTTGTCATATGCAATCGCTTAAAAAGGTCAAAGGTCAAAGTCTTCTTTTTTTTCAGTCGTTGTATTGTTCTATGGAATTAGTTGTACTGTTCTATTGGGTCCGTTCTGAATGCTATCTTTGGTTCGTCCTCTATACCAACTTGATGTTGCGTAACTCGGGGCCATGGCCCAAGAACGTGGCACCATCGGCTGGATAGGTGGAACAAGTTCAGTACAGGCGGTCGTTCACCATCAGCTCACTGCATCTGGGCTTCAGGATCACTATTGTGACTTACAGTCGGCCACACTAAGTTAACTCTTAACCTCCTTGAATCTTGCCTTTCAACGACAATGGCAACACTTTTGCGGGCGTTTCTATGCAGTTGTTCGATAGGGCTTGATTACAGCTGAGTTATCTGAGGATTGAGAAGGAAGACGAAGTGTCTCTCTGACAGAACGGCGAGTCCCTCAGTTTTTCTATTTTTGTTTGATATCATTATTTTCACCAGTCAAGTGGGGGTTCCTGCTGGCGTGCGATTGAGATGGAGTCGCACACACGTCCGCCAGATCCCGCGAATCCCGCGGAAGCCGCCTCCAGGAAGCGCAACGGCGCCGAAAGCGACACTGACAGTGACGATACCATGAACTATTAGGTCAGCAGTGAAGAGTCTGGTCACGACACCTTCGAGCTGGTGAGGAGTCGAAAGGTGAAGAGACGGTTTCTGAGCACGCCATTCGAGTGTGTCCACCATAAGACCTTCACGTAGTATCGAGGCATTCACCGTCCTGTTCAGGCCAGTTCTCGCCACGGACAATATGAGGCGCCTCAAAAGGCAGGCCGTGTCTGCACAACTGGAGGCACTGTTGCCAAACGAAATCAAAGACGTCAGAGTGAACACGCGCAAGAATGTTCTAGCCATTGACGTTAACCACGCGGCTGCGGTGGACATATTGCGCAAGGTTACAGAGCTCAATGGCGAGGCAGTCGGCTCTCACATACCGCTCGGCAAAGAAGTCATCGCTGGAGTAATTTATGAAGTTGACGAGACCAATGTCAACACAGACTTGCCAATCCTGATCAAGCCCACTACAGAAGGCACAAACATAACAAGTGTTTTTCGTCTCGGCACGTCACGTTGCGTGAAGATCATATTCAATGGTGAAACCCTCCCGTCACACGTGAAGGTGGGACACTTTCAACACGCTGTTCATCCCTTTTTACCGAGGCCACTTCAGTGCAGAAAATCTACGAAGTTGGGTCACGTGAGCAGCGTGTGCAAGAACACCACCGTTTGTGCCAGATGCACTGAACCTCACGCCACTAGCGCATGTCGATTTATCACTCGGAAATGTTCGAATTGTGACGGGCTTCACGATGCATCTTCGAAGGATTGTCAGATTATTCAAAGGGAAATGGCAGTGCTGAATAAATGGTTCTGGATCACTCGTCTCACCGGGAAGCAGCCGCATCTATTAGACGACGATGATCACGTCATCGACGGCGCTCCAAAACATCCAAGACTCCGTTGTCTCGTGAATCGTGCACAAAGCCGCCTCCACCTCTGTCTCCCAGAACAAGCGCAGTCGGGACTAAAGATAAACAAGCCGCCAACAGCTACAAAGCTGACGCCTGGCTGGAACTCCCTCGACTGCACTCCACTCGAGAGGGGCATCAGACTTCAGCAGTGAAGCACTCCTCGTCCGAGTTCGCTAAACCAACAGAGGAGGATAAACAAATAGTCGCCATGCTCAGCTCTTTTGTGAGTACCATTCGTGTGTTCGTGGAGAGGGTGCAAACACCAATAGCACGAAGCGCATTGCAGCTGCTGGATACTATCAGCCCGGTTCAAGCAAGCCGTCAGAAGTCAATTGTTTAAGAAGATTAGCAGCAGAACTATGGCTTATCAACGGAAACAGCCATCGTTTGCAGATGATATTCGAAATGCCTTCATACTTTAATGGAATGTGAGAGGCCTGAAGTCCAGGATATTGGACTTCCGGCACTTCTTGTTTAAAAACCGCTTCCCGATAATGGTAATCTGTGAGCCGAATTCACCAACTATAATAATACCAGCTAGGATACGAGTATTTCGCCTCAACCACGAGTGGGAGTAGCGGCAAAGGTATTGTCTACATTCGCAAGGACGTTACTTATTTCGCCCATGCTATACCGCCACATGGCGACAACCAGTACGTGTGTTTACTCTGAAGAAGAAGTGGTTGTCTTTCACACTTATTGGCGTATATATATATATCTCCCGGAAGTTTATTTGATTGTAAGAGACTAACAGACATTATGGCAGCTATTCCAGGTGCGTGCATTATAACAGGTGATTTAATGCACATCATCCGAAATGGGGAAGCTGGAGGACAAAGTCAAAGGGGCGCTCACTGATATTGTTTGTGTCAGACCACAACCTGCGCCTTCTGGGTGATGGTAGCCCGACAAACCTGCGAGGAACGACGTACAGCAGCTGCCTCGACTTGAGACTGGTGTCCTGTGGCCAAAATTCAATTGTGCGGTGGTTTCCAGACATCTAAACCTATGGTAGCGACCACATTTTTGACTTATGTCAGCATTGATGGCCAAGAGACTGCGTCCTCGCCGGTCAAGCAGCACATAGACTGGACACTTTATGAATATCAAGTAGAGCACACTTGCAGAAATGGTTCCTCGTGTGGCTTAGAAGAAGTAATTGCAGATGCATTGAAAAATTGTACGTGCCGCTTCACACGCTCACAGAAGCGCACGGAGCTTGACATCGAATTAGAAAGGCTTCGGGCGTTACGTAGACGTGCTGAGAGAAGATACAGGCGTACGAAGTTCATTCTTGATCTCAGAGTAGCAAGGCGTAAGCAGAAAAAACTACAGCGCCGAATGGACCCGCTAACCAAAGATGGAAAAGCTTTTGTGAGTCATTAGACCCACGCAAGCCATTTTCTCATGTATGGAAAACTCTACAGGGTCTTCGCTCAGGCGCCATGCAACGTCATCTCTACAAGGCTCTCGCACTTCGTCTCAACCGCCGCGAAATTGACGTTGCAGAGGATTTTTGCGCGAACATCACTGGCGGGACAGTCATATTCTCCGATATGTATTTAAGCGATATCCCCGGTCCACGAGATATAAGTATGAATGCTCCATTTTCTATGGAAGAGCTCGAAGCTGCACTAATACTGTGTAGGCGTTCTTCTTCACCAGGGCTCGACGGGATAACGTATACGGCTCTGCGTCACTTAGGCCAAGCGGCTAGACGACAACTGCTAAATTTATTTATTCGGTAATGGGAATATGGCATCGTACCTCAAGAATGGAAACGGAGCTGTCTTGTGCCACTTCTAAAAAGCAGGGAAATCCCCTCTGCTGCTGACATCATACCAGCATGTAGCTCTCGCCAGCTGCGTTGGGAAACTCATGAAGCACATGATTTTCACACACCTGGAATGGTGGTTCCTTGAACGGCACAACATTTACCCCGACTCCATGGCGGGATTTTGACGAGGCCGTTCATCGACGGACAACGTCATTGATTTGGTGTCATCAGTAGAACAGCAGAAATTTAGGAAACGACTAGCACTTGCGCTCTTTCTTGATGTGAAAGGTGCATATGACAACGTTTTCCATCGATTGATTGATATGTGGGGTTTAACGTCCCAAAACCACTATATGATTATGAGAGACACCGTAGTGGAGGGCTCGGGAAATGTAGACCACCTGGGGTTCTTTAACGTGCACACAAATATGAGCGCACGGGCCTACAACATACGTTTCCCATCAGGCTATACTAGACACACTGCTGTTAATTGAACTGGGAGGGCTAACGTTTCGATGGATCCAAACCTACCTGACAAGAAGATCCTTTTTTGTATACACTGAAGATGGCCTGACTTCAGACCACTACACGTGCCGTGGCGTCCCGCAAGGTGGGGTTTTAAGCCCAGTTCTTTTCAATCTTGCCTTGCTTGGCCTGGCGGAAGCTCTTCCTGAAACAGTCAGTGTTTCAACATACGCTGAAGACATCTGTGCCTTGGAATCTGCATTGACACGCCTACAAGTTCGAGCAAAGATACAGAGGGCAGCGTCGCAAGCATCTGACTATCTTCACATGCAAGGCCTAACAGTCTCAACAGAAAAATGTGCACTGGTGGCCTTCACGCGCAAGGCGATGACAAGTTACCCGATAAGCATTAATGGCCAGCCCATCTGTTACAAGCGTAGCTATCGTTTCCTAGGTGTTATTGTTGACCGCGACCTCTCCTGGAGCCCTCATGTGACTAGCTTGAAAGCGAAGCTGGTACCTATTTCACACGTCCTAAAAGTCATCGCTGGAAAAAGATGGGGTCCGTCATTGAGTGGGTCCGTCATTGGTGTACTGTGCTACAGTTCTCCTCTGCTTTCTAAAACTTGCAAGACAAACATTCAAACACTTCGGAGCGTGCAAGCACAGTCACTACAAGTTTGTCTCGGCCTACCACGAATTACCTCAACCGCTGGAACAGTGATATTGGCTCCGGATCATCCAGTTACGACTTACGTCACAACCGACGTGCTGAGAGCACAAATTCGGCACATTTCACGGATGGTATCGAGCCACTTGACATTTCTGCCAGATCAACGGCCGCAGGCGTCGTTCTCTAAGGTCGTCAACTCTAACCGAGCTTTGCTACATTCCGGTTTTATACCCTTAGCGCGTTCACCGTCCGCCTTGTTGGAGCCTACGACAACCGACGTGCGCCTTTCCGTCCCAGGAATAAGATATAGAAAAGTCCTTGCTTCAAGGCCAAGGCAGAAGCCTTGGCCTTGAAGCAAGCGACTCTGGACTGCTTACACACTTTCTACGCTGACAGAATCCACGTATACACGGATGGATCTACCACCAAGACTAGCTCCACCGGCGCCACCGTCCTTCCATCGCGACACATAAACATCACTTACAAACTTTGTCACGTGAGCACATCGACTGGTTCGGAAATGGTTGCCCTGCGAGGTGCCATCGATTATATCAAGCAACAACCGGCTAATCGATGGGCAGTATTCTGTGACTCTAAGGCGGCTCTACGTCTTTCGTCGGCACTTCGTCGCGGGTCCTACGAACAACTACAAGGGAGATCACAGAAATGCTGCACTATGCGACTGAACAAGGGCATAACGTTGTGTTCAGTGGATACCAAGTCATTGCGTGGCAGTCTTCACAGTTCGCACATCATCGGCTATATTCTCTCAATCCTTCTCTACGACTGCGGGTACCCTCTGGTCTTTCTAGGGAGGAAAGTACAGTGTTGTGCCGTCTGCGTCTGGGCGTCGCCTTCACAAATGCCTACTCATTTAGGATAGGGATGGCCGACAGCGCGGAGTGCAACGACTGTGCCGTCGACTAGACTATTGAACACATCTTATGTTAATGCCCGGCATACACAAATGAGCGGCTCCAACTGGGCAGTGTTTTAAATCAACTAGACAGAAGTGATTTCACTGTCGAGAAAGTATTGGGACCATGGCACTGCCCATCCAATTTCCGAAAGGCAATGAAAGCACTGTTGCATTTTCTCAAAGACACCGGCCTGTTTCATTGTTTGTGATGGTGAAACTGTTACGCGTCAGCCCAGTTAGTGACCTTTTATATCCTCCTCTATAACTTTCCTTCACCTCTCCCCCGCCCCAGTGTAGGGTAGCCTACCGGGGCTCAGCCCTGGTTAACATCCCTACCTTTCTCCTTGTGTTCTCTCTCTCTTTCTCTCTCGATTACAGCTGCTCTGTTTTCCGGCCTTGGATGAACAGCCTGCTGCGTTTACTGTCTAGAGCTTGCAGTGAGATGAATAATGACAGTTTTTTTACAAAACATATTTTACAGCCATGTAAGATTAAGTTGCCTATTTCGGTTTGTGCCTCTATGAGTATCAGTTTAGCGTCACAGGCTGATTTTTTTGTCCTTTCTCCCTGAATATTTGTACTTCAGTTCACTTTAACCAGATAAGGTATTCTCGCTCAATTATTTTATGTGCGGGATTTGTGGTAGTGCTTGTGGGTATTACAAACTAGCACGCACCACATACATTCCGTGAATCCTACTGCATGCTGACCACTGACCCCAAAAAAAAGTGAAGGCAACTGCTACCCCAACAAACGGGTACGTGCCACAGAAATCTGTGTGGCCTGTCAGAAAACTATCATCATGACAAATTAGTATGTCCCACAGAGATGGAGTAAACCTCATGACGTACAAACGTCCACTAAACAGGTAAAAAGGCATTGACAAATGGTGTGTGCATTACCATGAAAGTGATTTAAAAAAAAACGTCCGGCCTGCGTGGAATCATTGGTTAACATGATCACACTAGCGTCACGTGATGAATTGTGGGTATAAGGTTGTGCCTGTGAGAGGATTTCTAAGTTTCGCGAAGAGTGTTTTATAAAGAAGAGTCATGCAACATATCGAACCATCTTAAGCGAAGGCTTCTTTTTAAACATCTGTGTGTGAGTGGTAAGTTGTAGCTTCAATAAAACGATAGTACCGATTCAAAGCTGTACAAAAAGTGTTCAACAATGTATAGTGTTATACCATCGCTGGGATCTTGAAATCCACAGAATAACATTTGCCTGACAAAGGAAACGCCATCAACTTCGCCGGTTTATCGATATCGGCGAAACGAAGCTAACCAATTTACTTCTTTTCAACCATTTCCTTTCAGTGCTTTCGATTTTTATAGGTTAATTTCTTTTCAATCAAGAACGAACTTTTCGGCAAGACAAACCAAACTGCACATAAGTTGTTTAGATGTATTGGATCTACGAACTGCAGGAATTGCAAGAAATTCACACTCTGTTAAATTATTGCGTACCAGATCTGGAGACACGTCTTAGGACCACGTGCGGAAAATATTTAGGCAAGTAATTTGCATGTTCTTTTTTCTTTTCCTACTCCCTCTGGGACGGAGATATGTTCTTGCTATTTTTTTAATTGAAATGTACGTCGTCTTCAGAGCAGTTTTTCTCATCTGGTAAAAATGCCTGTACTGTGAGCCACTCTACATAACTTAAATAGATGAATAAAAACAAAATAAAAGAATACTGTGCCATCTTTTATCATATTTTCTGATAATGTTCCCATAGAGTTTTTGTTACTTCATTAAGGCTTGCGTACATCGAAGCGTGACCTGATCTTGTAGACGGGTTTTGTGAACTGCAGGAAACGTCCTGTCACAGAAATTCAAATAAACTATTCACACCAGCGTCCTAGCGAAAGAATTGCCGACACTTTCCCCTAATAAGAAACAGAACTGTCGTAAAGCCTTCACGCTTGATGCTTTCTTTTTTTTTGCAAAAAAAAAAGCTCTCCGGCTACCTTCTCTAAAGCCTGACTCTACATACGAGGATTAAGACGGCTTACTCCTGCATGTATGCTACTATATTTATGTTGTTTGAAAAGAATACATCTATTTTGTATTGAATATTTCTTTGGCATTCTTCTATTGCAGCTTACCTTTTGTATCTGGAAGGTGCCATTCTCTTGAGGTATGCTTTGTTTTAACAAATTGTCAATGTAGTTTTGTATTTTGGTGTTTTCTTTTTCCTTCCTCTATTTCTTTCTCTTTCTTTATATCTTTTCTATATCTTTCTTCCACTGTTTATTTGTATGTACTTATTTTTATCTTTTTTTTCATCGCGCTTTCTATCTGTGTTCCTCTTTAATCTATGTGCTTCGTTTCATCTACGTCTCGCCTGCTTACTCCTCTAAATTCTATTCTCTTCCGCTTCACGTTTTTTTTTTCACCACGCCACCACATATCTTGGCCATACCACGGAGTGGGTATGCGGCACATTCCTGAGTTTTAAAGAAATCAAAGAAAAGCATGCAGGTTCGCGGTGATGGATTGTGGAATATTTTTACCTTTATGTTTTTGATTTTGACTGTATTTCATCCTCTTTTTTTGGTGCACAGTCTTTATTTCTTTTCATAACAGACAGTGTGGTCAATTCCCCTTGTGGGTACGAGCCAGTTTCTCTTAGGCGTTAAAACGACACAAAATAATAATTATTTCGGCGAGCATAGAAAGCTTCGCTGTGCAACAAATAACCAGCTTTCGCTGTTTCTCGTTGTAGGCGACAAAGCAAAACAATAAGGGCAGGTGGCGAAAAACTAAAAAATACAAACTCTAAGCGACCGTTACACCAGAGTAAAATACTGCGGATTAAATTCTAAGTTGTGTTTGGGGAGTTTCCTTTATTTAGAAGCATTATTGTCGTATAATCTGTGTATCCGAACACATTTTCGCCGTAAACGCCTCCTATATTTCACAGCCGTCTCTTACCACACACACACACAAAGACGGTGTACTTCTCAACTAAGTCAAATACCCTGTCATTAAAATTGATACCCCCATTTTCATTCTTTATTTTTAAAATTCTCGAAAAACAAAGCAGCCGAGGTTTGACAACAGGTTTGCCACACCAATGAAAAAAAAAGAACCTGCGTCTTCTCTAAGCCAATATAAAGTTTTCATCATCTCCAAAGACTAGAACTGGCTCAGCGAAGCAATGGGAAATGTCCAGCAACAACTAATAGCATAGAGACAAGATCAGAAGATTCTGTGATACGCCCACGTATACTAAAATACCAATTACGAAAAGACGAGAAATGAAAATTTAGGCTTCAACTGATTATTCGATTACATTTATTTTTCTATAAAACAGTGGCGTTGGCTTTGGTTTAAAACCATGGTGCGTCGAGAATTTTTGACCACTATTCAAAGTGCAGTGATCCGTACAGAGGAGCGTTGACAGCGGAACAAACAATGTTGCCGCAGTGGCCCGAACTGCTACCATCCTCTTCTTCCTGCAACCCAGCAGCTCTTCAAGTGAATGCATGGGTGAATCTGTGGCGGCGACGCTCAAGATCAAGTCACCGTGGAAGAAGGGAAGCGAGCAGTCCCCACAGAGCGTCCCGAGTTGGACGGGGAAGCAAAAAACACGCAAGCGGCAGTTTTTACGCATCGCTTGCTTTCGTAATCGATATAGGCCGCCTTATTGTGCTCGTCTCTGTCTTATGATTCTTGAAGCAGTCTGACAGGACGCGACTTTCATAATGAGGACTAATTATTTGGCTCGCCGGATCACTGACGTCCACATTGTCGTCTGCTTACTACTCGTATTTTGTTGTTTGTGTGTTTCTTCGTGCGAAGTCTGTGACGGAATAAAAGCAGACTCATGCGTAGGCCACGGTAGATTAAAGTGTTTCGTGGTGAGCCTGCTGACAAGGGGGAGTGGTGAAGTGCTTGTCAGGATTTTAAAAGCAGAGGAGTCTTGTGGGAACAAAAAAGTGCTGAAACCTCTGCTTTGGCAACGCTGCACTTTTGCACATTTATTTATGTACTCTTAGCTCTTTCAAAGTCTCAGACAGATGAAGCATTTTATCACCAACCTCTGCGTGCTCCAGCACTTTGTGACGTTTCCAACAAAATAAGCGTGAAACAATTGTGCTTGGGGTTCAGCGTTTTGTATTGGGGGCGACGAGCTACGGATTCATACTTAATCATGTGCGCCCTTTTTGTGTCCATGGTATGAGTTGCTTGGTGTAGCGCTTGGTATAGATCTTGAGTGCTTGTCACAGGTTTTGCAGTCGGTTTTCTACCAAAAAATTTTTTACGGAAGCCCTCCTGGGCATTTATTTCAATACTTTCGAGGTGATGACAATTTTTACAGTCAAATTAACAATCATGAAGAAACAAAAAGCGCACCAGTGCTACCTGTTAGCAGAATATGTGTAGTGCGAGAACATAGCACGTGGTCACCCCGATAAACCATCCCTAGACATGTATTCTTGCGTGAAAGGCCAGCTTTAAGGAAGGCGATCAATGTGGCACAATTGCATTGGTCTTTCTTTATAAATAATTGGGGCAATCCAGAATCCAGCCTCAGTTGAGCGATCATGCAGCCGCAGCATCAATGATCATTTGAAACTGGTTACAGAAGTAATCATCATTGCACGGACGCTATCAAGTATCTTAAAAATTTTCGAAAAAAAACAAACTTGAAGATGGGTACCTATGACATCTTGAGTGCGCCGTCAATAATTCTTAGGCATTTTATTTTCCTTATTAATCAATTGGCTCTACACTGTACGTGTATCGCTCTGCTGAGCGAGTGATTTCCCGCTGTTTTTTTTTTTCGTAAAATCTAGTTCATTCATTGGTTGAGGTTTAGGCAAGTATGTGTTAATATCGTTCCTTTTTTTGCATAGCGGCTTCTACTTCTTCTGATCTAGCGCATCGGCCAGCATCTATGACATCAAAATGTCCACAGATCAAATCTTAAGACGTACCACACGATTTGCGACTGGTGTTGGAGGGAGAAAAAGACTACGAGGCGAAACAAGGGGCATGTGCAACCTGATTATGAACAAATATTGAACCATTTTTGCTGAACTAGTATTTCAGGCAACAACAGCAGGCTCGGATCTGCCTCTACACAGAATCACAGTGTAAAAAAGAACTTATTGCAAAAAGTATCTGCACACCAGATAAAATGCAGGAGTACAGGTCTGACTGTAATCTTTTCATTTGACAAGTTATCCAGCAGTTAAGAGTGTAAATGTCATGCCTCTAAAGAAAGGTGAAGAAACTTTCTCCCAATAATGCATTAAATGTCGTCCTAAAATAGGTTTGAGATTAGCCAACTTTAATTTGGGAACAAATCGACATGGCATTGGGGCTTGAATATAGGTGGGGCAACTCATAGTTCAGCTTGAAACTTCATTAGGTGACCAGCATGCGCGAGTGCACAAGCTGTCTCGCCGAGAGCGTCCTGCTAGTTAGCAAAGATCTGTGCTCCACGCCGAGGCGGAAATATTCCTGGTGTAAATTCTCGATGCACGCACGCGTTGTAGCCGATGGGCGTGCGCCATTTATAAACTCAATACCAAAACTTCACGTAGCTTCTTACCCGGAACACACGTGTGAAGGCTGACTGACGTCTTGCCCTGAGGCACAGAGTCCTAGCCTACTATGTAAGACACCTTCAAAGACCGCCATTGCCTATATTACTGTGCTTTCCAGAGTTGTCAAGCACACTGTCGAAGCGGGCACCCTCATCGAATCGCAATCGCGCCCCAGCGAGCATTCTAAAACGTCTTTTTCAGCACGTGTAGCCACGACCAAAGCCGAGGGGATGCCACTGATCCTTCCAAGCCCATCACGCTGAACGTGGTGCCGTCTTTTTCATAAATGGGCTTTGCTCCGGGAATTCATGCGGGACTTCCACATCTTATAAAGACATGAAAGCATAGAAACTTCGTACATGACACTGCTTCTCTCGAACAGATTTGTTTTTCTCCTAATGGCATTTATTATGTCTTTATTGTATTGGGGCAGTCTGAATTCTTTCTAGATGCCTTGCAGAATGCCCAAATAAAAGAAAAAACATTGCTCATGTTTTTTTTTGTTATCAGTGATTCCGAAATGTCGCATAAGGATCCGAAAGCTTTCTAAAACACTATTTGTCAGGCAACAAAAAGGCAACCCTAGGCCGATGAACATTACCTTAATTTAATAGTTTGCTACCTGGAGCTACCTGGGTTAGTGCAGTATAAGAATGTACCTGAACTATAAAGTGTAAAATTGTCGTCCTTGAAATCCCATAAAAACAAGATTAGGAAGGTGTATTTTTTAACCTATGCGGCAGTGTCCCTCCCGCTTGAACAGTTTTAGAAGTGTCGTTTCAGTATGTTTCTTGTGTACTAACATTTCGCTTCTTTTTGTAGGCATTGCTAAATATGAGGCACAATGTACATTTTTTGTCCAAATGCTATAACCTAGTTCAGATGTATATTAAATCTCATGCATTTTTCCATATAAACAGTACACTATCTTGCTGAAATGTCTTCAATTGGTCAGTTGGCGCCTGCTGAGCACAAGGCACTACTTGTGTAAAATTGTAATTGCATGTGAGTGGAAAGACTAGAATCTAATAATGTGGGTTAAGCGATCAACCAGCATGACTACCAATATATATGTATACGGAATAATTAACATAACTGTGGTGGTTAAAAAGATCAACTGGGCAAGTTTGTGGACGTTAATGACTGGAGAAGCTAGGCAACCAGAAGATATTTGGCATGTGTTTAACGGCCCCATAACGCGTACTGATGCAACTGCGATCCAAAACTGCAATGAATATCGACTCAATTTCTAAATTTCAGGCTTTTGGTTCTCTTCAGTGTTTAGCTTGAGGCTGAACTCCGTTAGCGAGCACGTTGACTGAAGTTTATGAATATTTACACCTCGTTGGTCGAGTGAACACTGAGGCCAGACAAGAAAAGCATTTTGCTTTAGCTATGAGGACGTCTTTTCTGATGATCTCAGTTTACATCGTCACTCCATGCGAGAGATAACAACCCTACTGTTCCCACCCTGGCTGTCTGCTTTCACATCGCGTGTGCAGTTTCACTAGAAATCCACGATTTGATTTGCGTTGCCTTTTACATTTCGCATATACTGATTTGCAGCTATGGACTTGTCTGCCTGTGCAGGTCTTTTTTTTCTACACCTCAAAACATGCTGAATCCCCAAAAGACGACAAAAAAAGAACAATAAACAATTCCAGGACATGAATCATATGAGAAATGTGCTGTAGGTTGCACTTCGACGCTCAGAAGAAAGAGGTAAAGGGCGCGAAGAATGCGAAAATATATTGGCGAAAACGAATTACCTGAACAGGTGGTAACATCCCTATAACATGCATTCATGTTTTGTGAAAATTTCACAACGCCATGTAACGTGTCACAAATCTGCCGAAAAATGCAAAGTTCGCATGTATAGTCACACACTGTAACGCAGATCAGTCTGTTAAGTACATTATCAGTGTATATAGAGGCTCGCATTCCTTTCAAGTTTAAAAAAGTTCCGAAAACCCCAACACACAGGCACAAAGCAGATAGGACTATACGCTTCTAGAAAATCAAGTTTCAATCAAAAACGCGGAAAGATATACATGGACACTAAAAAACCGAAGAGATTGCAAATTAAGCAACCATACAAAGAGCATGAATAAAAAAGTGCCAAGCGTGTTTATGATCCAGATTTAGTTCCACCAAGGTATTTTGCCTCGTGGCATGATAGCACTGCCAAAGCACAGCTTGCGCACGGAAACCAGCTTTAGTGATATGGGCGGCTTAAACAATTTCTTTACTATTCTGATCTGAGTTTGAAAACACGGTATGTGTTCCTGTTAACAAATGGTGGCACCAACAGGCCCATAATCTTGGTCATTCCTTTTTTCTCAGTTACTCTGATCGCGGTTTGAACCAATATCGCAGAATCCTTCAAATTGTTCAAGCTGCCTATACTACTAGAGCGAGTATAACGCTAGAGCATACATTACAGTTTTATTATTGTATCCTATTTGTTTATCTAGAGAATGTAGCTGGAGGTTTTGGTGTCAAAACGAGCACTTCTCACATAAAAAGTGATCGCTTCGTACATCTCTAAAGCATTGCTGCATATAGCTAGGAAAATAGGTCCTTCATGAAAACGCTTGTGTGTTCGTTTAAATGATTTATTCAGAATTGTGGAACTTTTTATTTATGATATTTTTCTTTCTTCAGCTAGTCTTAATTCCTGTATATTACTGTACATGTATACCGTATCTCTTATTATACAGTCCGCGGCACCGGTCTTCTGGTGCTCAGCGACTGAACGAAAGTTGCCAGTTCAGTCCCGGCTTCGGAGGTCACATTTCGATTGAGGTGAAATATGAGAGCCCCATAACTTTGCAACGTCAGTGCACGTTAAAAGCTCCGGATGGTTTATATATCTGCAGCCCGACACTTCAGCGTGCTTATCACTTTATTTATATTTGAAATAAACTACAACTTTCTTCCTTATATGACTAAACTATCTGAGCTCCCGCAAACATCCTCATCCTTATTTTCTGTCCATGGATCAGCTATCATAACACCTGCTTTAAAGCCTTCACAGTTAGCCGAATGACCATCTGGCTCTAATGTGTACTTTAAGGCTCGTTACGCTCTCGTCAGTCGAACGCATTGTGTTCTGTGCCGACACACCTATTCGCCATCTCACTTGAATTTCCGCTGATAAGAACATTTCTCTTACACACAGCATGTTCAGAATAAATCGAACAAACATCACAGAATGAACACAAACATACATAGTAAATAATCCTACATTGCTTAATCAATCCGAATGTTTATGATTACAGGCACATCAATATGAAAGGGTAGCGCCTTTCGGTTTGAGAGATAGCACTTCTAACGTCTTCAGGATGCGAGGCAATCAGCCCGTAGATATGCAAGTGTTCATGCTTGGGATCATCTTCCTGAAAAAAACGCGTGGGAAGGCCCTTTTATGCAAGCGGCGCCATCATATTCACATCACTGGTTCGCAGAAAGGACGATTCGCCCACTGGCCTCTTTTCTATGAACGACAAAAAATGAAAATAAATGCTACGCGAAGGTGGCATAACACTGCGTAACCAGTATTTCCTAGGTCCAAGTAAGTGGTGTGCTTTTTGCCTTTCGGTCCTTCAGTAAATTGCACAACTTACCTTAACTGTCCCAAGAACCTGACACCAAGGCTAGGGTAGTCAAGCACATTATGGGATAACTGAGGTGCCAATAACATCGAAATAGAAGACCGGCTTTCGGTATATGGCTGTTCAAAACATCGGAATGCCTTCATCTTGCCTGCGTTCTTCGTCTAGCGTCATAGTTATGATCCTCTCTTTCTTTTTGCACCAGCAACGCCCTCAGTAATACACAGTGAATATATTACTACCACGTCCTTCAATATTCATTCAATAGTGCGTCTCTTTAGCTCATTGATTGTCAAGCTTGTTTGAATGTGTTTTACGTATAATGTGGCTCTTGAAGTACGCATTCACATGTAATATTAGTCATATCGGTTCATGGGTAGTCCATGATTTATTGCTCCTGGTAGCTCCTACTGTGTTAAATTCCTAGCTAGCAAGAATGGTGCTACAGGTCATTGGATAATTAGGCTAGCATGGTAAGTCCAGAAACTCGACAGCATTCAAAATCATTAAAAATATATTCGGATATTTTCATGTTGCAGTAGCATTCTTTTTAAACTTTACTTGTCAGACAGCAACGTTTCAATCCTCATTTTCTGGTTTAATGAAAATACTGTTTTCAAACCTGAAAGCTAAAGACCCTCTCTTTCTTTTGTTTTTTGATCTGCTGTTTACTTCACTGTATACGCTGTTTCGTTTCGTTTTTCTATCTGTCTATCAATCAATCAATCAATCAATCAATCAATCAATCAATCAATCTTACGTCTGCGTTCTCTCGTGATCACTGGCTTAAATTGGCGTTAGACAAAATTAGTTTGGGAGGCTAACATGGTTTTACGAATACGACTCGGGGGTCATGACACGAATTATGTCACATTACCTTCGCACACGTCGTCAAGCACTTTTCGCCAAACAGTGGCACATACCCGCCCGCGGGTATGTGCCACTAGTGAAGAGTCAGTGACACAGGTGATTGACACATTATATCAACCCAGGAACGGCGAGAACACACATGGAAAATTTGGAGTTATAGTTTGCATGCTTATATCCCGAAGCACATACTTGCTAAAATACTGCTTTTTAGGGCAAGTATGTAAAAACTTAGCTGTTTCTTAGTTTTCAAGAGAAACATGGCTGCTTACCACAGCTAGTAAAAAGTTGAATGAAGAATCTTAGTTAACCTGGATGGCTGAGAGCAACAAGTATCACGTAGTTTTTGGTTCTCCTGGCCACAAATTGCATAAGTTTTGCAAAGTGCGCACTTTCGTCATTATCCAGTCATTCTTAGAAAGAAAGGGTGACGTACATAATTTGTAGACGCAGTTAGTGTTTTTCACTTATTGGTTATTTGTAAAGCGTCATATATATACAGAGAATTTTGTCTTTAATGGAAGCGATGTTAAAGTTCTCAGAAGCAGTGTATGTTTGCAGAAAATTTTTTATGTCGAAAGGGAGCACCTTCGGCAAGCATTTTGATGAGAATACAGCAGCAGATGAACAAAAATCTATTACTCGGGCATTACTTCCCCAACATAACTTTCCGTAATGCCTTCTCACAAGCACCGTTGCAAACACATGGCGTTCTAATTGTGCTGTTCAAACAGTAGATAAAAATAGAAGCCGACAATAAGTAAAAATTTATTGACCAAAGTCTGTGGAAGTCTGTCAGCTAACAAGCTCTTTCAGAGCAACGCGTTTATAGAAGCAAGTGAATAAATGATGTTTCAGCACATTTGTTGGAAGTGTAACCCACTTCCTGAACAATGCCGCTATTATGGTATTACGTCAAAATATTCACCTCTTGCATGACAAGTGGACGTCACCTTTCACGACATTCCGTTATAGGGCACCGATTCTCTCAGGCTCACGTTATATCGGGTCTCAGAAACACAGTGTGGTCCGGTACTGCTTATGAATCCTCAGACCAACCATTGGTGCGTTGTTCCCTTCGAGCTCTGTGACAGTTTCGATCTCTGTGACCCAGACACGTACAATAACAAGTGTGTTGTCATGGGTGTGTCGTCATTTGTTCGTATCGTTCAATTCGTCACATTTTACTGTCTACATATTGTAACAGATGATCACCGAGCTTGCAGCTTGTTCTATTCATTTAGCCGTTCTTTCATTTCTGCTGGCACGATCTGACCTGCTATCCCAATTTTCACTTTTTAAAGGCGTCGAGAAGAAACTAGATCAAGCTCTAATAACTAATTAAAAATTCACGGATTCTGATGATTTCTTTTTTACGCGTAATATTTAAGTTTTACGCCTATACCCAGTGTCACTTATAGAAGTGTGTCCATGTGTAAGGGTTCCCAATAACCGTTGTTCTTCAATAGATACCGTCTGTAGATACTATTTGGCTAATGGCAGCGCTGCAAAATTGATCAACTCCGCACGCTGACTTTTTACATTGCCTATAGGGGCACATTCGCATAAAAAGCTTACTAACTGGTAAGTTTCTCAGCGGAAATACCCCTTATAAAACGGCTGTTGATTTTCCATTGTCTGACTATGATTGAATGATTGACTCTATTGATCAACAATGGTTCTGCAATACTCATTGACTTGCTTCAATACTTCGTCGACAATATTTCTGTTGAGAACTTCGCAATAAAAGTGTCAAAAGTATTTTGTAAAGAATATTTCTTTTGTTTTTATATCGAGCTCTTTCAACGGCATTTTAATTGAATCATCATATATTTTCGATGCCATCTGTTGTCGTTGCTCAATAACTTCTCTTTGTTTTTTTTAAATAGGAATTTTCGTAAGGGGTAGCTGTCTTCTTATATTGATCCCAGCAGATTCGGCGGGATGTGGTGTTCATGTCCCTCGCATTAGGACAGGTCTATAGAACAGCTGCTTGTGCTATCAACACTGAGAAGAAATCCTGTGCACGTATTCAATTTGCTCCTGTATGGCATAAACCAATGAGCTGACGAAGAGTAAGTGCAAAGAGGGCTGTACCATCGACCAGGGTTTCGGGAGGGGCAATCACACTGAAACTAATTCTACGACAACTCTCAAAGTGCGGCACGTATGTTCCTAACCACTTTTCTGAATCACAGAATAAATACAGCTCTCATGTGGTGAATCAAGCACCAGAACTAAAACTATTAAAGCGATGAACATGGTGAGACTGGTGTATCGTATTTCATCGTCTTTGTTCATTTATTCAGTACAGGATTGCCCGCCGGCCACCGTCACTGAATTATGTACTTTCCTGGCTTTCCCTCTGTATTTCCTTTTTTTTTCATGTTCCTGTTACGTTTGTAATAAACTCTTGTGTATTTTGATTGATATCTCCTGAACAGCTACTGTTCACGAGATCTCCTGAACAGCTACTGAGAAGAAAGAGCGTGTGGTGATAGCTACCAGACTTGCGCCCACTCGCTATAAAGACTCGTTTTTCACAGCTCAGCCTGCGTTTTCGCCGAAGATGAAGTCCGAGTTCCAGGTCAAGTGTGCTTTGGCGCACTGGAGAATGGAAACTAAGCATTTATTGAATAGTGCTGACTCAAGTGATGGGAAGTCTATCGCACCCTTTCGCCGGAATAGTATCTTTCGCTTGAGTGTTCTTGAAGCATAAGCAGGTCTATTAGCATTCTCAAAATTATGAACACCACTTTTCTTACCATATAATTCAGGCAAACACTCGTTCAATCTATCTGCTGCTTTTCTTTTATGGCCTTTTCTTTAGTGTTGCACTTGCGCGAAATACGTCATAAGATACCATTTCCTTTGTCTTTGTTTAATGCGCACCTGGAATTTTTCATTGGAACGGTACACGAGGTCATGATTCGGGCGTCAGAAGAGACAGAATATTGTTCATGTAAGTGGTCATGTGAGCTGCTAGTTGAAAACTGACAACGGGCCGACACCAACCTTGAACATTAAAAGCGGCGGTGGATGTCTTGTGTCTGGTTCCTACAGATAGCACCAGGCAAGCGTCCATCTTGCAATTGATACGCATGGCAATAATCTGAAAAGCATTGCCTGATCACGGGAATGGCATTACAAGTATACGCAAGGTCCCCCTTTTTTTGTGAACATCGCGAATTTTCTGTTTGATAACCACTAGTCTTATTACGCCCCTCCAACTGTACTAGCTTTACGATGACCGTCTAGTAGGCATTCAGCCAGCCCGCAGTATTTAAACTTGTTGGCCATATATGTATACTGCTGGCCATATACGTATACTGACAATAGGAACGTGCAATTATCCTAGGTAAACATTTTAACCTATAAATCAAAAACAACAAATGTATTGAAACAGTTAGATAGCCTAAAGGGTTAAGAAGAAAACTTTTCTCTTGGGAAAGAAGCTCATTGTTCTTCTATGTAAAAAAGAGTTTTAAATAAAACCCTAATTCTCTACAAAAGACCTACTAACTTGCACATATATACATACCACTGGTTTCTAGCGCAGAGACGAAAAAATGACGGCATAGGACAGGCGACGTTGTGCTCGGTAGCGAGCCATTAGCGTTCTCAATAATGATTTGGTGAAAATCGTAGCGTGCGAATGACTCAGAAAAGGCACGCGGCAGTAAGAAAAGATGACAGCGTTTGCCCTGCTCGGGTCAACGGGCGCATTGTTTTTTCGTGCTATGTCGACCATATTTCGGACACAATAGAGTGCTCAATATACACCAAGCACCACAGAAAATCGAATAATAGTCATCGCTACGAAGATTTACACATTCATTTTGAAACCCAGCCTGTGTGTCACTTTGAGAATGGCGTTTTTGTTCGTCATAAAGGTGAGAAAACCACCTAGAAATAAGGACACGAGACAATGTTTTTTTTTGCGGCGACAATGGGAAAATAATGTCAAAAGGATACTTCACACGGTTTTTCCTCATAATGCGCACTGGTTACGAATGAATAGCTGCCTTTAGTATTAGAACTGATAAGTAGAACATATTTAGTTCGGAGTACAAGGAGACAAAATAAAAATACTGAAACCTGTGCGTTCGCACACTGGCATGTCGTCTTTAGAAATGCCAAGGACACCGTAAAAAACACGTTTGTTTGCAAGCGAAACATTTTATATACATAAGCAGCAAGCCAAGAGTGCACCAGAGATACAGAGAATTCTATCTAAATGTGAAGGAGTAAGCTTAAATTAACAAACGCACATGGGTAAGATATATCAAACTCCTTGCCCCCTGTTCTTACAGTATATAGTACTTCTTACTTTATAGGCATGATACATATAGTTCAACGACGAAAATATCTGTTAAAAAGTTGGGAATTTATCACCATACATGACACAACATAAAAGTACTTATGTAGTAAAACTTTCCGAAGATCTACTTTCTTTGTTATTCTAAAACAATTGAGCCAATAGACAGTTAGGCGGAAGAAAACCGAGTGGATTTTAGAGGTCGCTTATTAGGTGTAGACTAGTGTTTATGACATAAATTGAAAGAAATAAGGAAATCAAAATGCAACCTTTTCTGTGGTGGCACCTTAACCCACGATAATCGAATGTTCAAGATGCTAATCCCACTGCAAAAAAAGGTACTTCTACGTCCGCACCAACTGCTTTCAATTTAGGTCCCCAACAATTCACCACTGTTTAAAAAGCGAGAACTGAAGCACTGTATACGCTTACTCTGGTTTACTTGTCTGTTGCTTTAATTGGTTATGTAGGACTCAATTTATGCTGATGACATCGCACTGTTTGTGCGTGTTCCATCACACCATGACCCATCTCGTCATAAAATATTACCGAGAACTCGAATGCAACTTAGAATACTTAGTGAAAGTTGGACAGCATATTTCACCTGTGAAGTAAGCCGCGACCACATATCATCCTAGGTGACGTGCTTGTCGAAGCATATCCGCATTTTCTGTTGCCTAGCTGGTACCGCTGTGAGCCGCGAATTGCTGTCCCTTCTAAAGTGTGTGATCGCCTTGATTGGCATCAAGCAGACGGCATGGCTATGCAGGGACACGAATCATCTGTATATGCCCTTGCATGATTTATGCCTCACTAGTATTGAATGTGCCGCTTGATATACTGTCTCAGATGGTTCAGGATCATCGTCTTACCTTCCGCGGAATGATTGGCTTACCTTGAGAGGCTCAATTTATTCCACTACTTACCAAAGGAAACCAGTTGGCACTAGACTACAAGTTGACCTAAGGGCGTTGCATATTGTGGAGCGGATGCATCCAGCCCCAAACGGCAAAGCGCTCATTAAAGGGACCCTGAAACAGTTTCGGAAATTCTGTATAAACTAATTGGACCAATAGAACAAAGCCCAATGGTTATTTGGAGACCAATTTGAGCTCTCTGCGTAAAACTTGTAGTTTATTACAAAACACTTGAGGTACGAATAGCTATAGATCGCTGCAAATCGTAGCGACTCGACCAAACGCGTTTTCAACCACCCTTTCACAGAGCGACATGTTCTCGCCACTTGACGAGGCCCGAGCACGTCAGCAACACATCACCGTGGCTACTGATCCGATTGGCTGTCATGGGCTGTAGAATGCGTGGAAGTAACATCGACTGGTAGCGTGGCCGCACCTGTCTAATCAGATATAAACCACTCCACAATCTTTGTCTTCGTTGCCAGATGACGTGTGCGCTGCCTGGCGCACAATGCGATGGCCCTCCCGACAGCCCGCAACTCGTTGGCATGCCATCTTGGATGTCTGGACTGGTAAATGCTCCCATCGTCTCATGAGCACGCTCCCAGAACCCTCATGAGCACGTTCGGAGTTGCTAAACTTTTTATTTATGATCTTTTTCTTTCCTCAGCTATTCTTAATTCCATTATATTGCTATGAGAGCTCTGCGATTGTAAGCAATACCAGCGTGCCTCATGAGATGGTAAGCCAGGAAAAGGTGAGAAGGAGCGTATGTTTTAATTGTCTGTAACAGCCTTGGCACATGACATGTCACTAAATTTGGGTGCGAATGGTTTGATGATGCTTTAGCCTAAACGTTGACAAAGCTTGAAGAAAAAGTTGTAGGATCCCTCTATTGGGCTGCTTTTAATAATATCATAAATATAATAACGGAGGCTTCACATCCCAAAACCGCGATATGATTATGACGAACGCCTTAGTGGAAGGCTCTGGAAATTTCGACACCTGAGGATTTTTGCCTACATCGCAAAGGCCACAGCTGGAATTCGATGCCACGACCTTCAGGTTAGGAGTCAAGTGCCATTACCATTAGACCACCGCGGTGGTGCAATGGGCAGATTCAGTGCCCTATCTCTCGCATTGCGGTAAAAGAAATGGTGGCATTACTGGCAATTATTACGAAGCCACTTCTTTAACAAGATCAAAAGAGCCCACAGAAAGATTCATCCCAATTCAGGTCAATTTCAGAAATACGTAAAAAAAATGTGACAGAAATGTTTCGGAAGTATTCGAGTTAGTACAGTCCCACTTATACTTGAAGAGTTTGGAAAAATATTTAGGCACGGACCTGTAGGCAGCGACCACTTAGGCACTTCTGCAGCCTTCTTTTGCCCTTAGAAAAAGATCAGGTGCTTGTTTTAAAATTTGTACAACTCCCCCTGTACAATGAAAACCGAGATTATGCGAAGAATGTGTTGGGAATAGGACTGTTGTGTAGTTTTCTTATTGAGCGAAGTACTTAAAAGATACGCTAACGATATGTACAAGTTTTAAGCCTACAGACATATTTTCAGAAGTTGCATACGCCTCATTTAGCCAGTTGCTTACAGGTGCCTTACCATTTCAACAACATAGGTATTACCAATACGTGAGGTAAGGTTATATGTAAAGCTTGGGCCTGCGAGGATGGTAGCATTGGATCATGATACGGAGACAATCTTCAATGGATGGCGCTTAAGCATACAATGTGTGTTTCTCGACGCGACGAAGCCTATCGAGCTCTACCTACTTTTTTTTTTTTTAGGTCGCCCCGCCGCGGTGGTCTAGTGGCTAAGGTACTCGGCTGCTGACCCGCAGGGCGCGGGTTCGAATCCCGGCTGCGGCGGCTGCATTTCCGATGGAGGCGGAAATGTTGTAGGCCCGTGTGCTCAGATTTGGGTGCACGTTAAAGAACCCCAGGTGGTCGAAATTTCCGGAGCCCTCCACTACGGCGTCTCTCATAATCATATGGTGGTTTTGGGACGTTAAACCCCACATATCAATCAATCTTTTTTTAGGTCAATGAAGTAGGCCACCTGTATTATAGACTTATTTTCGCGCTTTTATTCATGTCTGTTTACCCCTTATTCGTGAACGTCTTTTTTTTACTTTCAGCTCTTTCCTCCTCCCTCCTCTTGAAAACGTGAGCAAGCATTGTGCCCCTCCAGGTGGCAGGTGCCAGCTTGCTCTCTCACTCTTTTCTTTGCGGCCTTGTGTGGCAAGTAATAATAATAATAATAACATTTAATAATAATAATAACAATAATAATAATAATCATAATAATAATAATAATAATTGAAAAAAAATCACCTCTTATTTATACCAAGTTTTGAACCAATCTTTTCGAGTTTGTATTCCAATAAGCCAACACCAGTATTTCATACTTCATGACTTCAAGCATAACACGTTGCAATATATTACTTTTATGCAGAGAATAACTACTTGTACGAACGCGGATATTCTAGATTTAGTTTAAACATCACCGCTCGCAGGCATTCCGACTCAGTTCGTTCACAAAGGCGAAGTAGTTCTCTCTTGACTAGTATACTTGTTCATCTCTAACAATCAAGATTCGCAGTATTGAAGTGTACGTATTGCCCCTTTTGTAATGATATAAAATCTCGCACCATTGTTCCTTTTTAAGAAAGCACGTTTACGGCACCGGTAGTATGACCTTCACCCAGAGATTTGCACTGCGGGCGTTCAGTAATGATGGTGACAAGTCACGAATAGTTTTTTTTTGTGTGTGTGTGTAGAAATATAATTTAGAAAACCTACAGAGCAACACGCTTTGTCTTATAAACTCTCATTTATTACGATGTGACGCTGTTCACATCCACCTCATTAATGGTCTGGTATCGACCAGGTAATGAACATCCATTCAGCGTGGCTCACATTGACCAACCTTACGGTGGTGCGTGGGACGTGCCCGTATATCAGAAAACAGCTTACCATGCCAGTCGCGTATGTACTCCGCTCTCCTAACTCATCCTGTTACTACATATTTGATTGTACTGACACAGAGCACTTCACAAGTTTGATTCACTGCCTAACTTTCGGTTCCAATCTTTCTAGCCGAGTTGACAGTGGCGATATCTCTACCGTCATTCTTTTCTTCACACTTTTCCCCTGGTCGAAGCGGCGTGCATTTGCCTGCTTAATCATTTGTGTCTTCACCCGGAGCCAGTTTAATCTCAGTTGTCAAATTTGCGTCGTATCTTGTAGTTCGTTTTCCGGCTGCTAATCATTTTTAATTAGTTCCTGTTTATATTACTCTGTTTATTAATAACTACGTTTTATAATAAACAGTCTCGATTTCGCACAGAAAACTAAAACAAACACATTTGAATAGGCACGGCGATGTAACGTATATTGCGGTAGTGCAAAGGAACAGCAGTATAAAAATATTTGAGCGAGATGATTGTGAATTCAAGCTGAATGAACATGCGAAGTAGTTTCGGAGGACAATATAGTAAAACAGGAACTCTGGAAGCACGAGGCAGACAATAAGATACCCAGCTCTAGATCTACTGCATTAAATTGGCATAATGTTTGATCCACAAACCCCACTTTAACTGTAAACAGGTAATTACTAAGAAGTTATTATTTTTATTTATTGTTCTTACCGTGTACTTTTACGTGATCTGTAAATTGGTTCGAGTTCTGTTTCACAGGTGTGCAACCGTGCACGCCTAATTGTTTATACCGCACTGGTGCCATCAATTAAGCCTGAAGAAATTTGTGGTGGAAGGGGGAGAGCTCAGAAACGCATGAAATGCCAGCACGCAGCCGTAACCACAATCAGCTGAAGAGAAGGCCTAGCGCGAAGGTTGGTTGAAATCCTCCTGCTGGCACTCGTTCATTCGTTTCGGTTTGAGACAAGACGCATGATCACGCAGACCCCAATGGTGCTAGACTATGGATAGAGCCAATACAGGAAGCAACAGTGAGATGGGAATCGGTGATGTAGCTCGCCGAAGAAAGAGTGAAAGCCTTGGCCAAGGCGAATAGCGTACGCTGCGAAGGAAGATGCCCAATTACCTTACCCGGCTTCTTCTGGTTATTCGATGCCACGACCTTCAGGTTAGGAGTCAAGTGCCATTACCATTAGACCACCGCGGTGGTGCAATGGGCAGATTCAGTGCCCTATCTCTCGCATGGCGCTTCCGGAGACGAACAGATAAAGATTCGGTGGTCCTTGTCGAGGCCACCAATGACTCCAGTATGTTCCTGTTCTCCAGCTAGACTTATTTGTTATATCCTTTCGGCTTCGCACTTTGATTTGCCCCACCTTCCTTCACCTTGTATCTGGAGAAACCTGGTAACTCGTTCGTTACTTTGATTACTGCCTAACACGGAGAAATTACGGTGTAGTTTGCCTCGTTTACCACGCGTCAGGATGAATGACCTGCTCTAGGACGCTGATCAATTTAATCGGAGAGGTGATCGCTCAAGGGCCGTGCGGTGTAGCCTTCGAGCGTTGCATTATGTTGTGTACAGGTATAGTACAGGTACAATTATACTTGCGTGGGTGATAGCGTGTGCTTAGTTCTCACAAATAGGCACTCTATATGTGTGGGCAAGTTGGCAGCTCTTTCAGATGGTGACCGCTTACGCGTTTATTATCTCTATTTGCTTTTCCTGCTTGGTCATTACTTTGCCTAACTTCGTTCGTTTGTTTGTTTCCTTTGATGAATGGCACGTACCCACTTCGGTGGATTGGCCAAGAATGCGACGTTAAGAAAGGTTTCTTTGCTTTTTTTCTTCCACACTCTAGAAAGATAATGTCTATTGGCTTGGTTTGTAGTTGTCGTGAGACGAGCTGCGATAGCAAAAAAATCACCTGCGTCACTTCTAATAAAGAAGAAAAACAACGCTCCATAATTAAAATAATTGATCGTTCAGACAAATTTTGACCTGAGGTGCCCTCTATAATTTCACTGGAGTTCACATCCTGTCATGCAATGAACAACTATGCTTGCTGGAGAAGTCACCGTGTAATATTTACTCTGTAAGGCGTGCGTTAAAACTAACTCGCTAGTATTTCTCTCCGTGACGGATGCGCTTGGAATGAACTTCTCCGTGACTGCTGCACTTCTATGCGCGTTATTGTGGGCAAATTACTACTGATAATATTCCTACCAACGAAATAGCAAAATCGCAGGATGATGTGGAGTTTAGACCTGAATCTGCTTTGTTGTGACAGCCACATACGAGGCCTAATGCTTAGATGAAACCCACAGGGGCTCCTATGTGGTTGCATACGGTAACAGTGTTCGTAAAATTTTGTGTAACCATAATTGAGCTGTTCTCTATGCAGTGCAAATTGCCTACACTGAGCACTTAGCAAAATGCTGCCTCATCGATTCGAAAACGCTAGCGGTGACCAGCAGCCACAACTTCAATTATTGACGCTATCTGTACTGCGTAAGCTCGTCGTCTTTTGCAAGTGCTACGATTTCACCAGCTATTGCACACCATTTCAGTAAGTATTACAAATTTCGCTATTTGTACGCTGATTGATTTGATTGATATGCGGGGTTTAACGTCCCATAACCACCTTATGATTATGAGAGACGCCATAGTGGAGGACTCCGGAAATTTCGACCACCAAGGGTTCTTTAACCTGCACCCAAATCTGAGCACACGGGCCTACACCATTTCCGCCTCCATTGGGATTCGCCTCCATTGGGTGCGAATTTCCGCCTCCATTGGGAGCCGGGATTCGAACCCGCAACCTGTGGGTCAGCAGCCGGGTACCTTAGCTACTAGACCTCCGCGGCGGGGCGCTATTTGTACGCTTGACCAAAGAAAGGTCATTCCTATCAGACTTTCAAATGGTTTTCTAGTGATTGCAACTACGCTGTTCTATTGCACTATTGTCTCCTGTGGCCACCAAATAGTTCATATAGTAGGCAAACAATCACATCTCAGCGTAAAAAATATATTTGGGGCCGCTCGGCGTACTGTGGCTGCTCATTGCTGGCAAGCTTCCTTTGCAGGCAGACATGCGGACATACACCCAAGCCCTGTTACAATTTGTCACTTGTTTTTGGTGTGTTGTTTTTTCGGGAAGTCTGCCTTCTCCAGCTATTGGCAAACTTATGCCACATTCAGTCTGGAACAAATACACGTAACATAAATATCTATGTGTGCAAAGACACATATTTTCTTAGGAAACACAGAAACTGACAAGCTGTCGGCAGAGCTTCTGTCAACTTGCGTCTATTGCACAGCAACAATAGTCGCGACTGTGTCAGGGAACAATATACTGCACGGGCTTTGAAGCAGAAGAATACCCACTGTGGAAACGGGACATAATACTTTTTGCTTCTTGTCTCTTGACTTAAGGCTGTTACTGCTGAAATATTTCAACACCGCTGTGATCTTGCGAAAGTGTTAGTATGCCACGAAAAATACCTGTGTAAACCACTCTCATAATCATTGATAAGAGTACTTTTAGATAACGAAGTATAAATGTTTCATTTGCGTTTTTTTGTTTATGTGTGACTTGTTCAATCTGTACCTCTCGCTCAATAGCTTTCCACTTGCGTCATACTAAGACTAGGTACAAGTTGCTTAAATGAACATTTTATGCAGTTGTAACGACGGCCAGGTGTTAGAGGAGATTAAAGGTTGATAAAGCCTCAGGTGGCCGTATGTACTCAAACACTATGTATAATGGTTCGTGGCAGGACAACAGATATACTCGACAGCATGTTAAAATACATGACGTAGCTACATAGGACGAATTTATCAACTGAAGCTGTGCTTCTGATTTATGTCATTTTAATAAACAGTCTATTCATTAGCACCAACGCAAACATCGATGCTTCGATTGGTTCGTAAGCATGGCCCGCCCACAATGAGCAGTTCCGCATCTCGTATCATTCTTTCCCATCACACAGAAAAAGCATGAAAGAACTTGATAGTTCTAAGAAAAGTTAGAGACAACAAAATACCACAAAGGATTTGCGCGTTTCGGTAAACTTCTGATTGATTGACATGTGGGGTTAAACATCCCACATCCACCTGATGTATATGAGAGGCGCCGTAGTGAAGGGCTCCGGAAATTTTGGCCACCAGGGGTTCTTTTGACCACCTGGGCTCGCCATAACCCAATCTGAGCATACGGGCTCACAGAATTTTCGCCTCCACTGAAAATGCAGTCGCCGCATCCGGAATTCAATCACGCAACCAGCGGGTCAGCAGCCGAGTACCTTAGCCACTAGACCACCGCGGTGGGGCTGGGTAAACTCCTCGTAACGCAATAGTGAGCCGTTGGCTTAACTGCAGATTGTTAGACCGTGGAGTGGGGCGACTGGCCTCACACCGTCTATTTGGCTCTCATAGGCTGTGTCACCGTGGGATGCTCACTGGCGCAAGCGTGACTCTCCCGCTTGCTTGACGATGTACTTTTGATACGGATAGCCGCGTAGGTAGTTGTCTAAGACTAGAGCGCACGCCATCGTAGTTTGCTTCGTCGTCAGCCAAAGTTGCTAGGCCTCGACTGTGATACATGGCTTGTACCTGCTGGTGTGAAAGTGAAACGCGCTGCCACTCATCTGGGTGCTCAGAGGCCTATACCTTCTCACTTAATTGAGAACGGCTGAGCTCCGCGATGGAATCACTGCAAGTTCTGCTGGGCACGTGCGTTCTAGAGGGAAGGGCAAAGTCCCCGGCTTGTCGGCATAACCCAATCTTATAGATGCACGACGGCACTCCAAAATCTATACCTACCCTTACGGTCCGTGAGCAGTTACTCGTCCGTCTCTGCTACGTGTTACTTGAAATGAAGCATAGTGTGAAATTATTCTTTATATTTTGCAATGATATGGCTCTAGATCTTTAAAGCCGTTTAATATTCACATAATATTCAATAATATTCACATTTCATATTGTCCTTGTAGCTTGCACCCTTGTAGTAAACGATGTTGGCGTCATTTGCGCGACAAGCCTTTAGGGTCCCAAAACAACGTTTGTTTAACTTTCTGAATAACCGTTGTAGTAGTGTGAAATAGAACAACGAAAAAAAATACGAGTTGACACACGTACATTACCCGTCTAATGGTAATCTTTTAAATGTATTTGCATTGGGTGAAGTGAAATAAACTTTACTTGGTCCATGAGAACTCGTATCAGGCACCCCCCGAAGGAGGATCCGCCGCAGTTGCTAGCTTCGCCCACGCTGTACGGTTGCTTTCTATGACATTTGCTGCACCACGTACCGGAATATTGTTTTTAAAGACGATAGTCTTTCCTGGGGACCTTCGACGCAAGAATTTCGGTCTGTCTGTCTGTCCGTCTGTCCGTCTGTGCATCCGTCCGTCCGTCCGTCTGTACATCTGTCTGTTTGTCTACTTTTAACGGCACCGGGTACTTGAAACGGTTGATTCCATCCGCAGCGCCCACCAATGTTGCTCAAGATTTAGCGTTTATACTTAAGCAATTGTCAAAGTAAAAGCAATTATTGGGCGTGTCTGGGGCACCATAACAACACGCATATAATCTGCATGTGCGTCTTTTAGTAGAAAAGGCATCTATCAGTAATTTTAAGTACCATAGAGCTTATCACGCTGCGTTGAACATGCAACGCTTGCACGAAAAGGCGAGTGTTTCCAACGCTTTGCTAAGACGAGATGGTGGCGGCACCTACCCGTCGCCTTGAATTCTACACCTTATCACCTCTGAGACGGGCGCGCACACCCGTCTCAGAGTCTAGCACTTCGTTTTCCAAGAAAACTGCCAGATGGCGCTCATGTCTCACGTGTGACGCGACTTGATGCATTCGTTCGCCTCTGCTGCACGCTCGGGGCACTCTAACGCAGCGCCTACAGAATACCATTCACCGATTTTCTTGCGCAGAACATCAAATATACAATTTGTTCACTGTCTCGAGATGCAAGACTACTGTCTTTCAACGACATTCGCAGTATAACATGCAGATACGGGGCCAATTTTTTTTAGCTTTTTCTTTATCGGCCTAACTTCATGATTTTAGCAAATATAAAAAAAAGGGCACAGCTCACGCGCTTACTTTGTCTTGGTTTTGCTGTTTAAATTCGACACCACTGTTCCGCTGAAGACCACTTTCGCGCTAAACACATAAGGCTTTCTGCTTAAACAGGGTTTAATCATTAAATACAATCATTTGGAACTATTCGATATATCATTGTCAGTAAGTAGTGATGCCCATAAACCGCGCATTGCGCAAGTTCTGTCATCATGAAACAGAAAAGTCACAAAAAATAAAACAAAAACCTAGTGATAGTAACGTTTATCTCGAAAAAAAAACAATAAAAAAGCTATCTCCGTACATTTGTGAGAAGTAGATTGACATTCGCGGCTTTGTGTTGCGATCTCTGGGCTGTAATTGAGCCAATGTGATATTACAGACATCAATTCAAACCCACAATGAGGAGGTCTTCACTTGGATTACATTATATAGGGAACAAAGGTTTTTATGCACCCCAATGAAAGAATAGCGGCATCCTTGAAACCTGGTCAGTGAGTTAGCCAAACGAAGCTTCTTTTACGGTTCCTGCGGGATCAAAGTATATACTTTACGTGAAAATGCTCTCTCAGTGCATAGATCAGTCTCAGTCTGCAGAGATGAGTTGGTAAAGCGACGGACGCGCTATTTGATGGGCAGAGCTTTGGTCCCTGCTAGGGGTCATCATCATCATCATAATCATCATCAGCCTGACTACGTCCACTGCAGAACAAAGGCCTCTCCCATGTTCCGCCAGTTAACCCGGTCCTGTGCTTGCTGCTTCCAATTTATACCCGCAAACTTTTTAATCTCATCTGCCCACCTAACCTTCTGTCTCCCCCTGACCCGCTTCCCTTCTCTGGGAATCCAGTCAGTTACCCTTAATGACCAGCGGTTATCCTGTCTACGCGCTACATGTCCGGCCCATGTCCATTTCCTCTTCTTGATTTTAACTATGATATCCTTAACCCTCGTTTGTTCCCTAATCCACTCTGCTCTCTTCTTGTCTATTAAGGTTACACCTACCATTTTTCTTTCCATTGCTTGCTGTGTCGTCCTCAATTCAAGCTGAACCCTCTTTGTAAGTCTGCAGGTTTCTGCTCCATAGCTAAGTACCGGCAAGATACAGCTGTTATATACCTTACTCTTGAGGGATAGTGGCAATCTACCTGTCATTATCTGAGAGTGCTTGCCAAATGTGCTCCACCCCATTCTTATTTTTCTAGTCACTTCACTCTCGTGGTTCAGCTTCGCTGTTATTACCTGCCCTAAGTAGACAAAGACTTTTACAACTTGGAGTGCACTATTACCCATCTCCAAGCGCTGCTATTTTTCGAGGTTGTTGTACATTACTTTCGTTTTCTGCAGATTAATTTTAAGACCTACATTGCTGCTCTCCTTGTCTAACTCCGTAGTGATGAGCTGCGATTCGTCCCCTGAGTTACTCAGCAATGCAATGTGATCGGCGAAGTGCAGGTTACTAAGGTATTCTACGTTAACTCTTATCCCTAACTGATCCCATTCTAGGCTTCTGAAAACCTCCTGTAAGCACGTGGTAAATAGCATTGGGGAGATTGTGTCCCTTGCCTTACACCCTTGTTGATTGGTATTCTGTTGCTTTCTTTATGAAGCACTATGGTAGCAGTCGATCCCCTGTAGATTTCTTCCAGGATGTTTATATATACTTCATCGACGCCCTGATTCCGCAGTGCCTACATGACGGCTGACATTTCTACTGAATCAAACGCCTTCTCGTAATATATGAAGGCTATGTATAGTGGTTGGTCATATTCTGAGCATTTCTCTATTACCTGATTGATAGTATGAATGTGGTCAATTGTTGAGTAGCCTGTTCAAAATCCTGCTTGTTCCTTTGGTTTATTGAATTCTAATGTTTTCTTTACTGTGTTGGCAATTACCTTTGTAAATACCTTTTATACTACAGAGAGCAAGCTGATCGGCCTGTAACTCTTCAAGTCCTTGTATCCTCATTTCTTATGTATTAAGATGATGTTAGCGTTCTTTCAAGACTCTGGCACTCTTCCCGTAAGGAGACATCTCGTAAACAGTATGGCTAGTTTTTATAACACTATCTGTCCTCCATATTTTAGAAGATCTGATGTTACCTGATCCTCACCAGCAGCTTTACCTCTTTGCATGCTCTCCAAAGCTTTTCTGACTTCTTCTATCATTGGAGGTGGGCTGTCATCTAGGTTACTGCTAGTTCTTATAGTATTAAGGTCGTGGTTGTCCTGGCTACTGTACAGATCTCTGTAAAACTCCTCCACTATTTTATCTATCCTATCTATATTCGTAGTTATTTTGCCTTCTTTGTCTCTTAATGCATACATCCGATTTTTGCCTATCCCAAGTTTCCTCTTCACTGCTTTGACGCTTCCTCCGTTTTTCAGAGCGTGTTCAATTCTCTCCATGTTATACCTTCTTACATCGCATACTCTACGCCTAGTAATCAACTTCTAAAGCTCTGCCAGTTCTATTTTGTCTGTTGTACTTGAGACTTTCATAATTTGACGCTTTTTAATGAGATTCTTCGTTTCCTGGGAAAGCTTGGCAGCGTCCTGTCCAACTATCCTGCCTCCAACTTCCACTGCACACTCCGTAATGATACTCGTCAAATTATCATTCATTGCATCTACGCTAAGGTTGGTTTCCTCCCTAAGAGCAGAGTACTTGTTCTGAAGCGAGACTCTGAATTCATGTACTTTCCCTCTCAGTGCTAGCTCATTGATTGGCTTCTTGCGTATCAGTTTCTGTCGTTCCTTCTTCAAGTCTAGGCGAATTCGAGACCGTACCATTCTATGGTCACTGCATCGTACCTTGCCAACCACTTCCAAATCCTGCGTGATGCCTGGGTGTGCACTCATTATAAAGTCTATTTCGTTCTTATTTTCGCCATTAGGGCTCTCCCATGTCCACTTACGGTTTCCTCGTTTTCGGTAGAATGTATTCAATATCCGTAAATTATTGCGTTCTGCGAATTCTGCTAGTAGCTCTCCTCTGGCATTTATAGTACCGATGCCATAGTCTCCTACTGCCTGGTCTCCAGCCTGCTTCTTCCCTACCTTTGCAACAAAGTCTCCCATCAGTATAGTATACTGCATTTTTACTCTACTCATTGCCGATTCAACGTCTTCATAGAAGCTTTACACTGAAGCGTCATTATGCCTGGATGTAGGCGCGTAAGCCTGTACTACATTCATCTTCTATCTTTTATTCAGTTTAATTACGATGCCTACCACACTTTCATTATTGCTATAGTATTCCTCTATGTTGCCAGCTATGTTTCTGTGAATTAGGAACCCCACTCCCAGTTCTCTTCTGTGTGCCAAGCCCCGATAGCAAAGGACGTGCCCATTCTGTAGCACCATATAGGCCTCATCTCTCCTCCTAACCTCACTGAGCCCTATTATATCCCATTTACCACCCTCTGGCTACTCGAATAGTACATCTAGACTTCCCTCACTAGGTAATGTTCTAGCGTTAAACGTTGCTGCTAGGGGTAAAGTATGTTTTGTCTACGTTTCTTTCTTCACATTAACATTACAATCGCTCTAATAACATTCTGTACACTATCATTGGTATCGTTGTCTGCTAGTTACCACTAGTACTGTCTAACAATGCAAAACAAGGCCTAAAGTTTTTACTTCTTTTCCACAAGAAAACTTGTAGTATAATCAGTTATCATAGTTTAGCCAGCTTGTTAATATGAATAGTTACTGACGCGTTAAGCCATGGCCGTGTTTGTCATAAAACATTTCTCCATATGTTGTCAAAAAACATCTTTCTGAGAGCCATGTGCAGAAAAAGCACATGTTTTGCTTATAAATTTTATTGCCTTATATTTCAAACGTCTTCCGATCTGCGTTGCCTACATATAAATACAAATACAGCATACATACAAAGAAACTTAACAAGAGTTGCTGCGTAGTATTCTCGGTGCTAACTCAACTTTACGCCGGCAACCGGACGCCCATTTTTTATTGTCGGTGGGCACGAACAGAATCATACATAAATTGAAACATTTGTAAATAAATATCACTGAAACAATCAGCAGTAAATTTTGATCAATCATGCTTGAGAAATAGTATTACTGCACGTGAGAGATTAAGAGAAATAAACAATAATGAACCAAGTTCCAACTAAAGCTTGCTAATTTAGAAAATAAGCTGTTAATACCATTCAGTCCTTTAGCACTGAAAAATTGACCTGAGGGTAGTTTGGTGAAAAAGCTGCTTCTATTAACCTTAAAAAAATTACGTCCGCGCTTTTCTAAATCAGCGTGTTTGGATCAAGAGGAAGTAAATGATAGTGAACACATGGCTAAAGGCACAATCAGTCGTTTACAGTTTCGAATATCTGCTTCGACTCCCTGGACTTCTACGAAATATTGCCTCCATGAGAAAAGCATGCGATTATGCAGAATTAAAAAAAAACGCCCGGCCTCTGCTGAACGCACAGCACAGTCACAGTGAAAGCTAGAAAAGTGGCTGTTCATAGCCTTTTTTAAACGCTCTTTGAGCAACTGCTACAAGCACTGTTGCTGGGTACCCACTACGCTACAAATAATCGTAATTATTGTATGGTAGGCCAGCAACAACCATGCTATCCTTCATCTTTCTTGGGAAAAGCGTGGTATCCGCTACACACTTGCTCGGAAGATTTGCGCAACTTTCCATGCAGTGGCTGACGATGATGAAGAATTATGCCTGAAGTGGGTATGCGCCACAGTTAATAGGTGATAAGGAACACGTTTTCTAATGGGTTGGAGCATTGGATGGTCCACTCGTTACGCAAGTCACACTGTGTAAGGTCTGGTTTTTCCTGTGATGTTCTCGATTGCTTTATTACTCATATTAACTAGATTCCTTTCCCGACATGATGCCTGTCTGAGGCCAGTTTAGAAACTAGTTCCAAATACTGGTGGGGCCCAGTGGTAGAATTCAGGACTGGCATGCAGTGGACATGAGTTTGAATAGCATTGTGTCCTTGGTGTTTTTGACTCAGTTAATTCTTTTTCCGTTATTATGCGATACTGGTTACGGACGCTGGAGGCGGCGGCGGCGGACCACTATGGCACCGCAAGTGACCAGTGTCCTGATCTCATAACAACCTTCGCTGTAATATCTATACGTTCGTCATTTTAACCGAAACGCGTGATCGCGTATGCTTGCAGTAGCAGTCTGTAATAAAGTCTGTGAGAAGGTTGTGAGGGAGAGAATACGTGCTGTATTATGAGATTGTCGTAGATTGAGTCTTTATGTGAGTTCTTTGCTTTTTACTTTTTTTGCTGTCGAGTAATGGCTTTCTTTCTGCTATGGTTGTATCTGATCTGAAGAGAGAAAAAACATTGTGCTCCTCATCTTAGGACTTATAAAATTACTTCAGACACGTCAGCAAATGTTCAGTATGTTTCCTTGCATCTTGAGTGTCGTTTTTGTCTTTGTTGTTGGATACGAACACTCACTGTAACGTTGGCGTGTTCTGTAATTATTATACGCCGTTGTGCATTCTACTGTTTGTCTTCTTTCCTACTCTCGATATTATTATTCCAAATCGGAAGAAGATTTCTAACCTAACTTTAAATTGGCGTACCTTAAGCGACTCTAAGTAGACATTCACTTAATTATGCATTTTGTCTCATGCAAGGCTATGCAACTACGGTCAAAATCAATTTGCACTCATCTATTCCTGTGTGCCCTATATAACTCTATAGGGATTGTGATGCGTGAGAAATCGTAATTTATTTATATAAGGCCCTGTGTAGCAAAGTTCTGATGGCTCGTTTGTGTGTTGTCCGTTTTACATGGAATAAATATTATTTCATTTTACTTCAAAATAATAACGTAGTTGTAAGTGGCATTCCTAATGTTACTATAAGCATACGATTATGTAGTTGAATACACCAAAAATAGTAGAAAAAATTCTGATCAAGAGGCTTGTAGGGAAGGGTGTTTCCGCTCACCTAAGAAAAAACTTGTGGTGAAGTGAAGCATTTAGCGTTCGTGGGTATAGCTCACTGCTACTTACCAAGAAGCGAGAGGCCCACCAAGCAATAAAAACTTAAAATGAAAAAAAATCTCTCTTGCCCATTTAAGCTACAAAAGAAAACAGCGTCATAGGGAAGGAAGAAACAGGAGAGAAATGAAAGGCAGGGATGTTAACCTGCCTAAAATGACCGGTATACTACCCTTCACTGATGAAAAGGATGAGCGAGTTTGAAAGATAGAGAGAGAAAATTTTGGAAATTGGCGTGCAGAGACACGAGAACCTGGTAGGAAAACGATTGATTTGTTACCGCCTCTCTGCCCCAGAAACCCACCCTCTTGTGGTGCTTCTTTGAGCCATGAAGGCCATTGCGCTAGAAGGTCCGCATTCGAGGGCTCTGCGTCGGGTTCCCTCGGCAATTTCCCCGAGGAATCCTCCCATCCTTCCCCTGGGTGATCTTCGGCTGGCCACACCGAAATCAGTGGCGCGTAAATGGTGGAGGCCACTGAGCTCAATGAACGTCAAGACCGCACCAGCACTGGCGAAGCCTTTCTTGAGCGATGTCTCAATGAGACGCGGTGTCGCTGCTGCCTTCTGCTTTACCAACAGCAGTCGACCGTAAGAGCTCGCTCCCCACCACTCTCTATAGACGGTGACCTTAACTCCACTGTCAAGAGGTTAGGTAAATTTTCTTTGCTCTTTCTTTGCGTCTCTTTCGCGTTATCAGGCGTGAAATTCCGCCTACCAAGCAAAAGGCTGGTGGCCAAAGCTTATGTTGCAGTGTTTACGTTATCTTCAGAGTGCGCTTCTCAGTGCTATGAAAAATAAACAATGTGGGCAGCTTTTCCTGTGTTTTGTACGATTAGCCTTTAAAGGCTTTTTACATGGAGTAATTATTTATTACTGAACGGTAGAGTTGATACGATTTTTTGCTATTAAATAATTACCTTTTGCTATTAAATTCAGCACATTTGCGTAGTCTTTCTAATATGAATGCTCTTTGTCTGCTTTTCTCTTGAGACATCACTTATACAGTTCAAGGTAAAAACACATGACACTGTAAGGAACTCGCTCATTGAGACCATACAATATAATAGAAATCTGTTTGTACTACCGTTGTGTGCAATGCTTCAGCATGTTATTGGGGCAGCTACAATAAGCAATTGTCAAACCGCCTATCTCGTTCTGGGAACACACACACACATTATATATATATATATATATATATATATATATATATATATATATATATATATATATATATACATACAAGATGAATGCTTTTACAGTTTGCATTGTGCTTTAAAATACATGCTTTGCAAGCAGATTAGCCGGTTACTTAACAAGCTGTATTTGAAAGCGTGAACGCGTGCTTCATAGCTATTAGGGCTATAAAATATTGACTGCCAGTAAACTTGACTCAATATAATGGGTATTTATGGAAAAAGAACAGAAAAAATGCGCTATATTAAACTTGTGTAACCCCAAATTTTGTAAACTGTATGAGTGATTTGTCAATGTACTCATTCAAGAAATATCGGCATTTTTTCATGTGTATATTGTCTTTATATCAAGCATACAAGAGCATCATTGCCCCGCCGCAGTGGTCTAATGGCTAAGGTACTCGGCTGCTGACACGTGCAGGTCGCGGGATCGAATCCCGGCTGCACTGGCTGCACCGGCTGCATTTTCAATGGAGGCAAAAATTCTGTATGCCCATGTGCTCAGACTTGGGTGCACATTAAAAAATCTCAGGTGGTCTAAATTTTGGGAACCCGCCACTACGGCGTCTCCCATATTCATATGGTAGTTTTTGGACGTTAAGCCCCACATATCACTCAAACAACCACACCATTGATGACTACGTGCTTTCCTTATTCTCCAGTGTATGCATGTAGAAAGTGCACGAGATCTGCGTGAATAAAGTCAAGTGCACAGTAAAGTACTGCCTTTTGTGCAAATTAATCCCGTGCACTACCCTACCGCATACCTCATATATATATATATATATATATATATATATATATATATATATATAAATTGTGGTTCTAGCTCAAAAACTGTACAGAATAACCGTTAGCCGCGATGGCTGTGAAGGGACAATGCTCAAAATTTAAACGTCACTAACTTTATTATGAGTACTTTTTTTGGTGGTGATCTGATGATCCAAATTTAGTAGTAGAGGCAGGATAAAATATGAAAGAAAATCGGGAATGTAGTGCCTTTGAAATGCATACTCATCTTTAAATGCGCATAACAGGCTTGTCAGTATTTGAGTAAAACTGACTGCAGCTGCTTGAATGTCGACTATCAAATCACCAGCGTAACTTAAAAAAACATTATTTCCTCCTTCCTGTTATATATATATATATATATATATATATATATATATATATATATATATATATATATATATATATATTAATATATATATATATATATATATATAACGGCATTATGCGAAGCAAACGTGAGGCATATCGTTCCCAGTAAACTCAAGTAAGTTACTAATTGTTGCGTCGCGTTGATAATAAACAATAATTGAAGTGCTTATCTTTAAAACTAAAAAAATAATTTTTATTTTCGCAATAACACATAGCTTTGTATATTGTATAGTGCAGAGATCGCCTGTATGAGCAAAATCCCTAGAAAACCACCTCTTCCTAATTGTGAACCGGTATTGCTGCATGCGCAATTAAGCGGTACGTTAAAAACGGGCTGAAATATTCGTGTAAATTTTATTACTGAAATAATCACTGTAATTGTTGGTGATTTTTAGTGAAAAACTCCAACTTATCCGAAGGAAATTTCAGCTAGTGCACTTCATTCTGCCCAACGTGCCTTAAAATGAACGAAAAATGCGTGTTGATTCTAAATCAAGTTTCTGTCATCTTCATCGTACACGAGTAATAGTTACCTCACGAGGAACTGGTTGTATCTGTACACACAGTAGTATTGCCAGTTTTAAACGACCTGGTCTGCATTTTCTAACTTCTAGATTAGTAAAATGTAGCAAAATTTGAAATGATGTTTTAATATGATTTCGCAATTTCTCTTAGTACGTCAGACATACAATAAAGCAACCTGAATTAGTATCAGTTCACATGAAAACTTTTTTAAGAGGCTGTGTTCCTTTTCGCGTAAAAATGAATACATCCACGTATGCTCCTTCCTCAAAAAACGCCGAAATACTTCTGAGTGGTTATCTATAACACAAAGTGTTGTGGGCACAGGTCTAGTTTCTACCACCGAACAACCAATATTAGTGCAGTTAGCAGGCAGTATAGGCTTTCATTTACGTCTGCCCAGAAGATGAGCATGAATGGCTTTAATGTATTATTCTGGAGAACCAAAAAAAAAAAGAATGGTAGTTTGATTTAAAAAAAAACGTCACAGTAAAGGTAATCGTTCGCGCTTACAGCAGCTGCTTTCTGTACATCATCCCGTCGGCTTTGATGAATGAGAATATTCTCGCGCGCTATATTTCGCTCATCTCAACGTGATTGCAAAATCAATACAAGCGTAATTCTTGTTACTCTACTGCCACAGGCACAAGAAGTGATGCAAAGAGAGAACGGCTAAAGCAGGAGTAATCTTCAGGACGAAGCGGGTGAGAATAAATGTGGAAGGGGTGCACAAGGCATGTGCTTCTGCAATATGAGGTGACGGAAACGCGGGAGCAGAGATTACGGAACAAAAGCCGGTTTCCTAGTCGCCGTCGGGGCAACCCAGTTCCGGCAGCTGATGTGGCTGCTGATGCACAGGGAGCTGAAATGCAGCCCTGATCGCCCGTGGCGACCGCAGCCCCCTCACTTGGCAGTCACCCCTCAGCCCTCTGTACGATCTAAATTCATGCCTGAGATTTTCTTCTTTCGGGGTGGTCCGCAAAGCGAAAGCAGCAGACATTACGGTGCTACAGCGGTTTAGTTCCTGTGAGATTTGTATTCTTTTTTTCTTCTGCACCAGCCTAGTTTATATTCTACGTGTGCGAACGACTTGTATGGCTTTCCATGGATTTGGTCGATGATATGTAACAGTATCAAAATCTGAAAGACCAAGATTGCGAAATGTTTTCATGTTACCGCTGTTTGTGAGAACAGTTTAGCTCATCGCGATGTGCAAGGTCATCCACATCCAAGGTTAACCGTTAATTATAATCCAAGCCCACACAGAGGGTGACGTTCAATACATAATTCCAGAAATTACAATTGGCGCTGTGGACCCTATGGTAACAACTCAAACAAACAAAATTTCGATCGTGATATTAACATTATAGTTTTCCTGACTTGAATAAAGGTGAGGTCTTCATCAGAGATGAACTCACTCATGACTATTATTTGCCGAGTTTTAGGGCCAGGGAGTCTGTTCGAATAAAATTTCTTGAATGGGAGTCCCAGTGAGTCCGGCTCACGAAAATTTTGCTCCACGACTTTTGCCGACATATGGTCTTCATTGAACACATATTTCACAATATATATATCATTATCGAAGTTTGATGGCCAATGGAAAAAAAGCACTCAATAAAACACTCTCCCTTTCTTAAGTCTGTTTGAACATATTGTTACGGAGATAAAGTAAAGGAGGAGGAAGGACAGAAGCAGCTGACAGGCGCGCGAGTGGGCACATTTCATTCCGACAGGCGCAACGCCGCATTACCCTGTCTATCCACACGTAGGCGAGACAAATGAATTGTTTGATGCAGATATTATGGTTGAGGAAGTACGGGTAGTGTTACAAGATCTACATCGTACACGGCACCGGGAGTTGACCACATTCGGTTCACCACACTCCGCAACCTAAGTGATGCGGATATCAACCACCTCACCGGTATATTCAATGAATACTGGCGCCAAGGTACGCTCCCCGAAGCGTGACGACATGCCGATATTTCATTGATTCCCAAGCCGGGCAAACCAGTTCTGGTTCAAAGCCTACGTCCCATATCTCTAATCTCCTGCATTGGTAAGCTGATGGAGCATGTACTCTTGCGATGTCTGCAGCCCATCTTAGAACAGCAATCCTTCTTCGCGCACTCAATTCGGATACCGAGCTCATCTATCGGCCAAAGATATACTGTTACAGCTGCGGGAAGAAGTCCTAGAGCCTCCGTCTCACGCCCAAACGAGATTGACTTGTGGGGTTTAACGTCCCAAAACCACCATTTGATTATGAGAGACGCCGTAATGGAGGGCTCCGGAAATTTCGACCACCTGGGGTTCTTTAACGTGCACCCAAATCTGATCGCATGAGCCTACAACATTTCCGCCTCCATCGGAAATGCAGCCGCCGCAGCCGAGATTTGAACCCGCGACTTGCGGGTCAGCAGCCGAGTACCTTAGCCACTAGACCACCGCGGCGGGGCACCCAAACGAGATCACTCAATGCTTTAGATTTGAAGGGGACCTTATATCATGTTGAACACGACCTCATCCTTCGCAATTTAGCCGAGTCTCATTGTGGAACTGGAATGTATAACTAAATTCGCTCACAGTGGCCGTACGATCCAAAAGGATCGTACGGCCACTGTGAGAATGGCACCGCATCGGTCTGGCACGATCCACCTTACAGGACGTTGGACACCACAGGGCTCCGTTCTTTCCCCTACATTACTTAATGTCGCACTGGCAGGGCTTCCCCGCTTGCTCGACCAGATCCCCGATGTCGCCCATGCTATTTATGCAGATGACATCACTATCTGGTCGAAACGGGGCTCTGATGAAGCCATCCAGGACCGACTGCAAAAAGCAGTGGATACTGTCGTTGAGTACGCTAAAAGAGGAGGCTTGCAATGTGCTCCTCAAAAATCAGAGCTCATCGTTATTCCCTCCCGAAGCAGCAGCCCTATTCCCCCAATTATTGTGCACGTGGATGGCATACCCATACCACATGTCCCTCGTGCCCGCATCCTTGTACTACATGTTTAAGCGGATATCAAAGCCAACTACACCGTTGGCCTTTTATCTCGACAAGTTTACCAAATACTGTCCATGATCCGGCGGGTTTCAAATCGGCCCTCAAGACTTAAAGAAAAAGACCCACTGCGTTTGGTGGAGGACTGCGTGATCAGCCGGCTGACATATCACTTGCTCTTCCAGCGGTTGACCCAATCGCAACAACTACGCATAGACGCCATGATCCGCAAAGTGACAAAGCTGGCCCATGGCATTCCCAACTACACTTCCACACGTCAGAGAGAGTGTTTAGCTTCAGTTTGGGCCGTCGCCAAGTTCCGGCCATATTTGTATGGTCGCATTATTCTCCGTCATTATGAACCACTACGCCCTCTGCTGGCTGACTTTTATGAAGGATCCGACTGGACGTCTGGGTCGCTGGGCTATGAGACTCCAAGAATTTTCGTTTAGCGTCTGCTACAAGTCTGGCCTTTGCACAAGAACGCAGACTGTCTTTCTCGTCATCCGGTGGATCCTCCTGATCCTGTTGTGCCTGACCTGGAGAGGAGCGTAATGGCGTTTACTGACATCAGCGATATGCGCATTGAAGAACGATGGGATAAGTCTGTGCGCACTATCATCGCCGCCATCCAGTCTGACAGCGATGACGCTGAATGCCGTATGTTCGTACTGCATGACGGCATCCTCTACCACTTCAACGACAGCACTGAAGGCCCTGAGCTTCTGCTTGTCATTCTTCGTCATTTACGGCCTGCCATACTTGAACAACTTCACGACGCACCAACAGCGGGACACCTCGGTGTTTCCCGCACATACGACCGCGTGCGACGTCGGTTCTTCTGGCCAGGACTGCACCGCAGCGTGCATCAATATCATCGATATGTCGCCACTTGCGACCTCTGCCAGCTGGATATCTTTACTCAATTGAAGTCCCCTCTGAACCATTTCTTCCCGTGGGACTCGACCTTCCTGGCCCTGTTCCGACGGTGACACTGGGAAATAAATTCAGTTTCAGTTTCAGTTTCAGTTTTATTGAGCATTTTCTTCACAAAGTTGCGAAAAAGAAAACGCAAGGATAAGAGCAAAAAGCTGCTATGTTAGCAGCTTGACGAGGCTCCTACCCCTTTTCACTTGGCATTACAAAAATCCGCAGAGCACAAACGTGAAAAAACAATTTGACGTCGATTTTCAAAACTTCAAGAAATTAGGAAATAAAAAGAAAATGCATCATAATTACATCAGTTTCAGGTTTACATAAAATAAGCAAACCACAAAGAGAGAAAAACAACAAATAACAAAAAAAACAGCGTACGGTCAATCATGAAACAATACACACGTTGCTAAACAGCTACCAAAGTATTACAAAATGATTATACAACGTTTACAACACTGGGTATGCGAAAAGCACAAGTTTTGATGCACAAGGGAAACACCGACGAGTGAAATGTTGCATGTTTTACTCGTAAAAAAACCAACGAAAAAAATGTCAAAGAAAGCAAACATCATAGGATGCCATGTCACACACGAGCACTGTTATAGGGTGTTTCTTTTACATATAGTATTGTAGCCGGATACCTAGAAGAAGCTAAACTACACGCCGCCATTTTGGATGAAAAGGTTCTTAAGTTGTTTTTATGTATATTAAAATTGTAGATGTTTTTATTTTCAAACATGTTAAAACAAGCTGGAATACAGTGTTCAAGTCTTCTCAAACCGTGATTAGTTCGCGAATAAGGAACGAACCAGGAAGGCCTTTTCCGAATGTCATAATAGGATTGTGTATTTTTTCTGAGGTTACAGAGTTTAAGAAAACAAGCGTTGTTTGATAGCAAGCTTTGTTTGTATTTCATAATAAGGTTGAAGCTGTGTATGTGATCGATCGGTAAAATCTTATAGTCTTTGAATAAATGACTTGTATGTGCGTCGTATGGTACGTTTGCAATATGACGAATTGCTTTTTTCTGCAGTAAAAATATTTTGTTCCGATTTGCTTTAGATGTATCTGCCCACACTAGACTACAATAGTTTATGTGAGATGAAAACAACGTATTATAAAGTAAAAGTTTAATGTTTGCTGGAAGTATCTGTCGAAGTTTAGAGAGAGCACCACACGTCCTAGCTATATTTCTAGTTACTTTATTAACGTGTTCGTCCCAATTAAGATTTTCAATAAAAATTACTCCTAATGATGAAACTTCTTTGACAACCTCAATTTTTTCGGGCCCTAGATATATATCCAAACCACGACAGACAGTCTTCTGAGCCGGTGCGAATACCACAACTTTGGATTTTTTGTGTTGATCATTAAATAATTTGCAGTACTCCATATGAAGATGTCGTTAAGATTGTTGTTGGCTGAGTCTGCAAGCTTACCTGAATCATTACCATGAAAAAATATACTAGTGTCATCTGCATAAATTATAAAGTCCACGTATTTGCTGACACTTGTTATGTCGTTTATTTAAATATTAAACAGTAGGGGCCCTAATATGCTGCCCTGAGGTACACCTGACGTTATGGTTAGTAGGGAGGATTGGCTGTCATTTATAACTACAGATTGCTTTCTTTGTGATAAATAAGATTTCAGAAAGTCAAGTGGAGTACCCGAAAACCATAATGACGCAATTTTGCATAGAGTACTTCGTGGTTGATTCTATCGAATGCTTTGTAATAGTCAATAAAAACACCCAGTGTTAACAGTTTCTTTTCAAATGAGTTAAGTATGAGTTCTTTTTGTGTGAGGAGAGCCAGTTCCGTGGACAAGCCGCGTCGGAAGCCAAATTGATGCTGTGATAATATAGAGTACTTTTCACAAAAAGACATGACACGTTGATATATGATTTTCTCTAGCCCTTTAGATATAACAGGAAGTATGGAGATCGGACGATAATTAGAAAAGATATTTCGGTCACCAGATTTGTATAAGACACTAACTCTCGCATGCTTCATTCTTTCAGAGAAAACTCCCGTAGATAAGCAAATGGATCGCCGTCGCCGCAGATTATGCAACCCGCCCCGCCACGGTGGTCTAGTGGCTAAGGTACTCGGCTGCTGACCCGCAGGGCGCGGGTTCGAATCCCGGCTGCGGCGGCTGCATTTCCGATAGAGGCGGAAATGTTGTAGGCCCGTGTGCTCAGATTTGGGTGCACGTTAAAGAACCCCAGGTGGTCTAAATTTCCGGAGCCCTCCACTACGGCGTCTCTCATAACCATATAGTGGTTTTGGGACGTTAAACCCCACATATCATCATCAGATTATGCAACCCGTTACGCGATAACAAAGGCCATGCCAACCAGTTGCGCCACTGACGTCACGGAATTTCTTCTTCATGACGTCATCTTACACCACGGTGCTCCCCGACAATTGCTTACGGACCGCGGCCACTCTTTCTTGTCCAAAGTTGTTGACGACCTCCTTCGGTCGTGTGCCACAGCGCATAAGCTATCTACCGCCTACCACCCACAAACTAATGGCCTAACTGAACGTCTCAACCGCACGCTCACAAAGATACTTTCGATGTACGTCTCCGAAGATCATCGCGACTGGGACAACACGTTGGCCTATGTGACTTTCGCAAATAATTCCTTTCGACATGGCATCACGGAATTCTCCCCTTTTTATCTTTTGTATGGTCGCGACTCCATATTGCCATTTGAAACCACCTTGCCTCTCAAGACATCTGCTTTCGAATACGCTCGCGAACCATTGATCGGGCTCACATGGCTCGTCAAGTTGCACAGTCTCGTCTCACCAGGTCACAGGATATGCAAAAAGGCCGCTACGACCACCGGCATCGTAATATAACGTTTCGCCCAGGTGACCGCGTGATCCTCTGGTCACCATGTCGCCGTGTTCCGATACGCAGGACCCTACCTAGTTTTACGTCAAGTTAGCTACGTCAACTACGAGATAGTGCCATTGCACTCCAATAAGTCATCAAGTTCAAATCCTGGTACCGCGCAGTTCCCAACCGGATTAAAAAAAAAAATCCGCGTGTTAATGGAACTGCATTAAGAGGCCTGGGGTGCGGCCTCAACGGCAAACACCGCCGAGAACGCACTCCCTCACCAGAGAAGGATTGGCCACCCTGGTACAGTATCTGGCCACTACCTCCCACATGCTTACGTCAAATAACTCACGGCCCTCAGTCCCCAGCAGCTGCGAAGCAACTGACCACGGCGGCGGACAGATCTGCAACGCAGCAGAGGGTGCTAAGAATCTCTGGATCCGGACAGGCCGCCATTGGAACCTGAACTTGGCAACGTTTAATGCTAGAACCTTATCTAGTGAGGGAAGTCTAGCTGTACTATTCGAGGAGCTAGAGGGTGTTAAATGGGATATAATAGGACTCAGTGAGGTTAGGAGGACAGATGAGGCCTATACGGTGCTACAGAATGGGCACGTCCTTTGCTACAGGGGCTTGACAGACAGAAGAGAACTGGGAGTGGGGTTCCTAATTCACAGAAACATAGCTGGCAACATAGAGGAATACTATAGCATTAATGAAAGGGTGGTAGGTATCGTAATTAAACTGAATAAAAGATACAAGATGAAGGTAGTACAGGCTTACGCGCCTACATCCAGCCATGACGACGCTTCAGTTGAAAGCTTCTATGAAGACGTGGAATCGGCAATGAGTAAGGTAAAAACACAGTATACTATAGTGATGGGCGACTTTAATGCAAAAGTAGGGAAGAAGCAGGCTGGAGACCAGGCAGTAGGAGATTATGGCATCGGTACTAGAAACGCCAGAGGAGAGCTACCAGTAGAATTCGCAGAACGCAATAATTTACGGATTTTGAATACCTTCTACCAAAAACGAGAAAACCACAAGTGGACATGGAGGAGCCCTAATGGCGAAAATAAGAACGCAATAGACTTTATAATGAGTGCACACTCTGGAATCGTGCAGGATGTGGAAGTGATTGGCAAGGTACGATGCAGTGACCATAGAATGGTACGGTCTCGAATTCGCCTAGACTTGAAGAAGAAACGACAGAAACTGATACGCAAGAATCCAATCAATCAGCTAGCACTGAGATGGAAAGTACAAGAGTTCAGAGTGTCGCTGCAGAACAGGTACTCAACTCTTAGTGAGGAAACCAACCTTAGCGTAGATACAATGAATGATAATCTGACGAGTATCATTACGGAGTGTGCAGTGGAAGTTAGAGGCAGGGTAGTTAGACAGGACACTGGCAAGCTTTCCCAGGAAACGAAGAACCTAATTAAGAAGCGTCAAATCATGAAAGTGTCAAGTACAACAGACAAAATAGAACTGGCAGAGCTTTCGAAGTTGATTAATAGACGTAAGGTATGCGATGTAAGAAGGTATAACATGGAGAGAATTGAACACGCTCTGAAAAACGGAGGAAGTGTCAAAGCATTGAAGAGGAAACTTGGGATAGCCAAAAGTCGGATGTATGCACTAAGGGACAAAGAAGGCAAAATAACTACCAATATGGATAGGATAGTTAAAATAGCGGAGGAGTTTTACAGAGATTTGTACAGTAGCCGAGACAACCGCGACCTTAATACTATAAGAACTAGCAGTAACCCAGATTACACCCCACCAGTAATGATAGAAGAAGTCAGAAAAGCTTTGGAGAGCATGCAAAGGGGCAAAGCTGCTGGTGAGGATCAGGTAACATCAGATCTGCTGAAAGATGGAGGACAGATTGTGTTAGAAAAACTAGCCACCCTGTTTACGAGGTGTCTCCTGACGGGAAGAGTACCAGAGTCTTGGAAGAACGCTAACATCATCTTAATACATAAGAAAGGAGATGACAAGGACTTGAAGAATTAGAGGCCGATCAGCTTGCTCTCTGTAGTATACAAGCTATTTACAAAGGTAATTGCTAACAGAGTAAAGAAAACATTAGAATTCAATCAACCAAAGGAACAAGCAGGATTTCGAACAGGCTACTCAACAATTGACCACATTCATACTATCAATCAGGTAATAGAGAAATGCTCAGAGTATAACCAACCCCTATACATAGCCTTCATAGATTACGAGAAGGCGTTTGATTCAGTAGAAATATCAGCCGCCATGCAAACACTGCGGAATCAGGGCGTAGATGAAGTATATATAAACATTCGAAGAAATCTACAGGGGATCAACTGCTACCATAGTGCTTCATAAAGAAAGCAACAGAATACCAATCAAGAAGGGTGTAAGGCAGGGGGACACAATCTCCCCAATGCTATTTACCGCGTGCTTACAGGAGGTTTTCAGAAGCCTAGAATGGGAACAGTTAGGGATAAGAGTCAATGGAGAATACCTTAGTAACCTGCGCTTCGCCGATGACATTGCATTGCTGAGTAACTCGGGGGACGAATTGCAACTCATGATTACGGAGTTAGACAAGGAGAGCAGAAAGGTGGGTCTTAAAATTAATCTGCAGAAAACGAAAGTAATGTACAACAACCACGGCAAGGAGCAGCGCTTCGAGATAGGTAATAGTGCACTTGAAGTTGTAAAAGACTATGTCTACTTAGGGCAGGTAATAACCGCATAGCCGAACCACGAGATTGAAGTAACTAGAAGAATAAGAATGGGGTGGAGCACATTCGGCAAGCACTCTCAAATTATGACAGGTAGATTGCCACTATCCCTCAAGAGGAAGGTATATAACAGCTGTATCTTGCCGGTACTTAGCTACGGAGCAGAAACCTGGAGACTTACAAAGAGGGTTCAGCTTAAATTGAGGACGACGCAGCGAGCAATGGAAAGAAAAATGGTAGGTGTAACCTTAAGAGACAAGAAGAGAGCAGAGTGGAGTAGGGAACAAACGGGGGTTAAGAATATCATAGCTGAAATCAAGAAGAAGAAATGGACATGGGCAGGGCATGTAGCGTGTAGACAGGATAACCACTGGTCATTAAGGGTAACTGACTGGATTCCCAGAGAACGGAAGCGGGTTAGGGGGAGACAGAAGGTTAGGTGGGCAGATCAGATTAAGAAGTTTGCGGGTATAAATTGGCAGCAGCAAGCACAGGACCGGGTTAACTGGCGGAACATGGGAGAGGCCTTTGTCCTGCAGTGGACGTAGTAATGCTGATGATGAAGTCATCAAGTTCGTCACTTGTTTACTTTGTCCATGTTTCGCGCATGAAACCATCCTTCTGTCGCACTTCTCCGGACTCGCGCCGAGACGGCACTCCAACGCCCGGGGGTCCTGTTACGAAGATGAAGGAGGAGGAAGGACACAAGCAGCTGACAAGCGCGAGTGGGCCAATCAGCCATTGTGACTCTTGCCTGTGGTTTTTCCTTTGTTAATGCATTTTGTACAGAAGTCTCCAACCCCGTAACAATATTAATAACAGACATTCTCATCCAGTTCGATATTTCTAATGACCAGCCGGATTCCCGAACTCAACCTTTTTTGTACACAGATACTACAAAAAAAAAACAATTAGGACACTGTGGATTTTTTTCGGTCGACTTTTGGACGCCTTTTCCCTCGGCCCCTTCAGACACCACATTGAAATCAGAAGTAACAATGCGTCCTTTGTATTTTCTCTGAAGCAGAGCAAAAATAGGATTAATAGAACAAAACAAAAAATGTGGACTAGAAGAAGAGCACCTCGTACTTCACGCAGCGCAGCGTAAGTGGTACAGCAGAGCAAAACGAGAGTGAGGGAAGTGTGCGAAAAGGGTTCAATGTTCCCCAATTGTAAATGCGCTGTTTTCAAAATCAGAAGCAGAGCAATAAATCGATGCTTCTGATTTACCCCGAAGGTCTTCCCTAGCACTACTTTTATATTTATTTTACGTTCCCGCTCCTAGTTTTGGGCTGAATTTTTTTTACACCATTTCATATTCGTTTCACGTAGCAACGAACATTCCGCCTTCTTTTTTTTTTCAGGCCATACACCTTCTCATAATTTTCATAAGACTGCCATGGATCTTTTATCTGCCCCCTACTTTGTACAAAGCCGCACATGAAACCTTGTGATTTGTCCTGATCGGTTTCTATTGAAATTGAAGTTTTCAAGTCCTGAGCTACTTTCTTCGGTTGAATAACCCCTTTAACTGTTCTCAAAGCATTTTCCCCATTACTCTTCATCATCATGAGTACGCTGCCCATCCATATTTTTTGAAATACAACGAATAGCTGAACAGATGTGGTGGCTGCCATAATGTATTTTAGCGTATGATTAATGTATTACAATGTGTTACATAATGTATTGCAATGCAATGTAAAGCCTACTGATTTGCCTACATCTATTCCTATGTAAAAGTCTAGGTTTCTTTTGTAAAATAAATTCAATATACCAATCGCTTTCACTCTTGTCTTTTGTTTGCTCATCATATGCCACTTGTAACGGCCCCATCCTCGTAACATCGTATCTTGCCGCGAAAAAAAGGTAACCAGTATTAAAATATTGACAAAGAATAACAACATAATTTGCGAATGTCAGCGTCTAACATCGCAGCTTACACTTTCTTTTGCACTAATAGACAACTCTGACTTTGGGCTGTTTTGCCTGATGCAGGTTTAAAAAGCGCAATCGTAACTTAATTGAAGAAATTCTTTTCCCAAATCCATGGGCAGCCCACGCACAGATTTTAATGGAGAACTTCTTGAAATTTCACCGATACTTCTAAAACCTTCAATTACTCTAGTCGAATACGGCGGAACGTTAGAAAAGCTACATGTTGGCGGCTACACTAATGATACCATGTAAGCTATTTCCCAAAAGCAACGGTAAACATCTATTGACGCCAGACGGAATGCGATAGTGTCTCAATCTCTTAGCTTCTTTCTCACTTCCGAGAGAGCTGTTCTAGCGGAAGTTTACGTAAGATGGCGCAGTGGTTTCAAACAAGAGTGAGCCCTTCATGGGCGGTTTCTCTCTTGAGCTCCGCATACTAGTTGATGGCATATAGTGATCTATAGGTCCCGGGTAAACGGCTTCTCTTTTTCTTTTTGCCTTTTTAAATCAGCAAGAGAAGTCTCGCACCCTTCGTTACAAAATACTTCTACAGTGCAATATATAAAATAAGAAATAGTGCTGAACAGCCTATGTAACGTTAAGCACGTTTCACGTGCTCAAATTAGCTTTTTTCGCGTTTATACTACAAGATGTATCAAAAAGATAATCTGTCTTTGTGGTCAGCCTCCCTGACTTCTCTTTGGAGTTATAAGTACTTGTCAAAGAATACAATATAGCTAAAGTTAACGTCTGGACGAGTGAAATTGTGTTCATGAGGGCTGCCATGACAACAAGAAATGTCCTAATGGCGAAACATTGCTCCAACGACCTTCCATCGTTCAACGTATAAAACAATGCTTCGAGGCTTCATCTTCGCCTGCACTCCTGTTTTGCTTTAGGTACCGCTAAATAGGAATAAGAACCTGATAATCAATCAATCAATAAGAACTTAATAATCAATAGGGTATTTAACAAAACTAAACGAGCCACTCTAGGTTTGAAATTAGATTGCGAACTGCATTCACACTCCCATGCCTGCACAGCTCGTACACCAATACTCGATGTACCTCCAATATTTCTTTCTCTTTTTCACATGACCAGAATTACACAGCAATGCATCTTTGTTGTATACGATATATTTATATGTCAGAAAAGTAAAATGTCTATATTGAGTTCAACGTCACTATAATACGTCACTTGTAGATCAATCTTCGAAGTACGGTCATAAAATGCTCTTCGCTGAAGCGCAGGGTCACAAAAAAGACGTGCGTGTACATACATAATTTTTCTCGCATTTATTTCTCTCTTTCCCTGTCTACATTATCTCCTCAGCTAGATTAAAATGACAGAAGGTAAATAAACGGTACTTGACTCTTGACTAGTGTGCTTTTGATTACTGCAGCTGGAGAAGATTGCTGTCGCTACCCGTTCACGAGTCGCCACTGACGCTCCATCCATTCGCAGCCGCGATGGAAGTCCCAATCGCTTTCCCATTAGCGCTGAGTTCGGAAGGTGGTAAATGGCATGGCGGCGGCACTCGCCATAATCACTCGTTTCTGCTACATCTAACAGACCTCAACTCTTGTTAACAGCCTCGTTTCCTGCAAGTCTCCGAAGCTTCACCTCAATGGAAAGACAGCCTTCATGGCCTTGAGGGAAAGCCTAAAACAGGAATAATTAGCACCGCTTTGCTATATAGAAAAACCAGTCTTGGCTCCCGTAAATAAGAGTAACAGCAAAAAGCCGGTGGTGAAGTAACAGCAAAAAGCCGGTGGCTGAAATTTAGAACTGATGTTGGAAATGGAAATCATGCATTCCGCTGCAATGGTCTCCTTCTCTGAAGCTTTAAAATAAAATAGTTTAGGCATGCAGTAGCAAAGGCCTGAACTGAAAGGGTGCGCAGCTGTGGCTGCCAGCTAAACAGATGAACTATACATGCTCAGGACTGTGCAGCAGTCACAAAAAGCACATCATATACCTTTTGCACTTCTTTTCTTCGTTGTTTTTTGTGAACACTGCGCTGTGCTAATCACGAATCAATACCAACTAGCATAACTTTCCATTCTAATGAGATGAAAGATTTTTCACCAAGAAGTTTTTTTTTACAGGGAAGGTGTTTAAGTAGCCCTATTATTTGTAATGTATCGCGATTTATAAAATGAAATGTGCCCCATGTATTAGTAAGTCTGACTACTGACCTCTGGTCAACTAAAAAAATTTCGCCATATCCACGAAGTGAATGATGATGAGTGGGCGAAGCTCCGGAGGTACACCTGGTAAACCATGAATCCTCTGTACATTTTGCCCACTCGATTTTATTACATCGCTCCCCCTAGCGTACGTCGAAGCACTAAATCGAACGATTGCCTTCAACCAATGACACGCGCCATGTGTGACATCATTCCTATTTTATAAGATCTCGCGTCTTTCATCAACTACAAGTACCGCTTTCTAGTTTATAACATCTTGCATCTTTTCATCATCAGCTACAAGTACCACCATCTAGTAAACACTACAAGAACTAAACGAGAGGTGGCTACATACAGGAGACGGTACCGCCATCTAGTGAACACTGCAAGAACTAAACTAGAGGTGGCTACATACAGGCTACAGGGGACGCACAGCCCACGCCCTAAGGAGCTTCGCCCCTAAAAAAGAAGACACTAGTTAGCTGAGCACTAGGTAGGCAGGCAGACAGGCAGGCAGGGAGGTAGGCAGGCAGGCAAAGAACACTATTAGTATCTAAAGGCGGCGATCAACCTCTCTTAGGGAGGACACCGGTGGGCCGCTATCAAAACGAGGCGGGGAGGTTGAACTCCACGGCCATGTCGTGGACCTTCTGGATGGTCCTAAGCCGGTCTCCTTTGCCGTGGCTTGTGTGTGAGGAGACAGTTCCAGTCCGCTTCTGTAGATTGAGACTCACGGCTCTCGCGCACCGCTGGGCATTGCCACAGCATGTGTTGGAGAGCACAGTGAGCGTGACCACAGCGCGGACACCCGGGATCTATGCCATCCATCTATATAGAGCAATTCAAAGGTGATGCATACGCCTCCGTTCGTAAGAGTCGTAGAGTGATGAAGTGAGATCTTGTTAAGTGTGGGTGCGGGAGTGGGTACTTCTGCTGCTCCAAATGGTAGTGTTTGTAAATTTCAGTAAAAGTTTGCAACATGTCTCTGAAGTAACAAGCAACGTCCTCAGCCTTCGAGCAATTCTCCCCGGCGTGGAATGTGAAACCACACGCCCGCGAGTTAGCCAACTCGCCGAGGAACAATTTGCGCAGATTCTCGCCAGATAGTCTCCCGCTCGTGTCAGCTACTCTGTTAATAATTTTGCCATTGTTTCGGCCTTCTCGGATATACTATTAAACAGGAAAAGCAACTGCGGAAGCTAAGAACCTTTATTTCTATAAACTATTATGTGCCACGAAAATTCGCAAATCACATTACTCATCGCTAGTCCACAGAAAGCAACAGCGTCAGCACAACTTTAGGGACCGGGAAATGACAGATACGAGAACTCCCCTAAGCAATCGAAAACCAACGCCACCACGACGTACCCGTAGTTCTATAAGAAGTACATACCCTTGGTTTCCGTGCGAGTTTTTCACTGGTTGGACATCCCTAACGTCTCTGATGAAGAGAGTTCCGAACACGCAATTTCCGTTCAAGTTTACTTCTTCGGAATTTGGACATCTGTGTCGTGTCTGTGACTGCATGTGATTTAAGTCGAACGCCACTGCTTTCACAATCAACATAGGAACAACCAAGCATATAACGTAACTAAAGCCTCGAAATCACCTAGAAGCAACATTGAAAGAACCCTCATCACCCAGCTGTGGCCAATAGACAACTTAGTAGCTACGAAGCGGTCTCCATAATTGTCCAGTTTCGCTGTTTCAAGGCTTGTACGGGTAGTGCTCAGTGAAAGCTACGCGTATTTTTTTAGGAAGTCACCATAATTCTGGAAAAACTTCTAAGCATGTGACAGTAGAAAGCGAACGGTTAGGTATGGGCATTCTTAAAGTCATTCTATTCTATCTGACGAGACGTACACCTGCAGTGAATTGTTGAGAAACACATGCTTTGCGCTGGATGATCCTATAGTTGAAAACACGCTGTCGGAGCATTTCAAAGACCTTGTGATGATTATGTACTAACAGTACACTGGTCAAGCGCCTGCTGCGAGTCCGTAGGTACACGTATGTTGCCACCTCTTCTCCTTCTTGTCATTAATGATGTTCGTCTTCTTATATGTTGCCAATCTGCATCAAAAAGCCACATGTTGCCTGGCTGACACTGCACCGGTACGCCATCAATATTTTTACGGCAAAGCTGTTATGACGGAGGCTTGCGCTGTGTTCGTAGATAGAAAATTACCGTAATTATGAACCAACACGTGATCGATCACTACCGAAGCACTCTGTTCAGATGGTTAACAAGGGAAAGAGTCCCCCAACTTCTGTGGCACAAACACGCTATAACAGCTTGAAACCAGAGTTGTCATGATAAAATTTATCCTACAGGCATAACAGGAATGCATATGAAGATAAATACTAAAAAAGTACGTACTAAAATTATAGAATAGCAAGTGGTGGGAGAGAGACGGGGCAGAAGGCAAAAATCTATGTCAAAACGAGACAGGTGCCGACGAGCTCTGCTCTTCCGTAGCCTTGCACTCCTTAGGGCAAGGCGTGGAAACACTTCGTCACAAAACGTAAACGTTATAAAATATCTCACTTCGTCTTAGAGGGCACGTGATGCTGGCAGCGCTAGTAGTCGAAGTGTGGCAACCCGCTTATTCGTCCTTGCACTGAAATGAAGAACACGAAAGTACGAAACTTCGATGGGTGACAAATAGGAGCTTTGTTACCCAAGGAAACTTCTATACGCATGTATTGTATCGTAAAATCTAGATTGTTTAAGAATAACTATATATTAGGGCTAACTTGTGCCTGAAACTGTAAAGGAAAATGTAGCAGCGTTAATCGTAGGAGACCCAGAGAAGAATGAAAACGCCACCAGAGGGTAACGCGTTGAACGGACGCGAGTATTTCCGTCTCCGAAAGTCACTGGTTTCCTCGTTTAACTATCAGCCTTCGGGCCCTCGAAACGTATCGAACGTGGTCATGGATAACCTGGAGATGTCCAATGTTCAGTTGCCGGAAGATATGGACTTACAAGATTCTGGGGACCTCGGGACATTACTAGATGCACTAACCAACGCCTCCTAAAAAATATGCCTGGAACGTGAGCCGCGAACGCACTGCCCAACCCTGTAATTTTACCCTCCTCCTTCGGTACGAAGGTGAGCGTCTCCGACGGCTGCCCCTTGCGAAGACGGCAATGATCTCACAGTTGCCTCCGAGCAGCCGTGATGTCACGTGAATGAGCGGTACGGAAGCGAGCGGTCTCAAACGGCGGCTGGTCGCAACACAAGGCAGGAGGCATGGCCTCTGAGATTGCGTGCTGACAGGAGGCTCCCAATTGAAAAGAGAGCGACGTTCCAGGCATAGTTTTTCTAGGAGACGTTGCACTAACTCTAACGACAACTGCGACCGATGCCACGGCGGAGATTGCCACCCTGAGGACAGCACCACTGCGTCTCGACGTGAATTCATTCGACGGCCTGGCTGATCCTGAGACACCCAACGATGGGAAAGGCAAGTATGATGGTATTCCTATCTCTAATGTACTCGTTCTACCAACATTCAAGCGAGGACAGAAATGAGCTCCGGGAACGCTGTCCGCGTCGGCTGCAACGGCAGCAGCTAAAACAAAGCTGGCGTGCCACCATAACGTCCCGCGTCGTGGTGGCAACAACCAAGCAGATTTTAGCAAGTATGACTCAGACTCAGATGCTGCTCATTATGACAACCGTGATTAGAGAGTTTCAGTACTGCGTACGCTGCGTACGTAGCGGCGTTGCGTACGTAACGACGCCACGTTCTGCGTAGTGCGCATGCGCAGACCGCAACGCTCACGTATCGCATTACGTACGCAGCCGCTACGTACGCACGCATGAGATGCGTGCGTGCGTACGTATCAGATGATCGCGCCGCTCTCGAACAAGTTCGCGACAGCGCGAGACTTCGTTTTGCAAAATGGCGGCATCAAAGGCAAGCACCGACCGGCTCTGTGGCTCAAAATATGGCCATAATCTGGCTATAACACTTGGATTGGCTCACATTGGCTGTCAACAACACGTGCTTCTATTTTGATCTACCAGATGGCGAGACGCGCTTAACGCTGGTTACGTACGCGGGTACTACGGCGTACTAAAAGCCGATTAGTGGCAAACGACGCCACGTAACGCAAGGCGCTTGTATGATGCGTACGTAGCACTATTCCGCAGTACTAAAACTCTCCATTAAGGAGGCTGGCAGAAAGTTTCTCTTAAACGCCGTGAATCGAAAGAGAAACAGGTGAACGCGTGTGAGCAACGCCGCCCTTACTACGCACACACTGTGATACTAAAGCCTTAAGAGCCGTGCAGGATTATGGATGAAAACTTCATTGTGCTAAATGAAGCCATCTGGAATCATATTATCACCTCCCCTTCAACGCACAGAAGAGAAAAAAATTCAAATATTGTGATCCGATACTTGGACAAGAGCAACCTGATCGCAGTTGACACCAATGATCGTGAAACACGAGATGCCCTCCTGACTTGAATGCAGCTCCCAATAAATGGCGAGCCAACGCGATTCCAAGCGTACGAACTATTGCAAAGGAATTGAATCCACGGTGGGATCCACAATGCAAGGGGAATGACTTCGTAACAGCTCATGATGAACCTGCACTGCCGAGCGTGCCAAATCATTAGCGCTCGTCCAGTTGGCACGACAGGCACTGCTGTAGTCCCTTTTAGAGGGACAAGGCTTCCATATCAAATTGGACTGAAGCCTTTTACTGTAAGAAATTGCCCTTTCAAGCCACAAGTGTATGCTTGTGAGACATGCCACAAATTAGGGCACGGAAAGCAGCTGTGTCCCAACTTCAAGAACCCACGTTGTACCGTGTGTGGTAGAAAACAACACGACAGCGATGAAGCCTATCCAAACAAGGTACCGAAATTCCGTAACTGCGGTAGTCAGCACCTCGCAACTACACGAGACTGCCAAGAAGGTGTAAAAATCCACCAACAGCTTCGCACAAAATTTACGAACCATCAGAAGTGCACCGAGCAGCCTTTCACATCAAAGCTGCCTGTTCAGGAGCACCTTCAAAAAGCAGCTACCCTAAGGCACAGTTTTTACACAGGACCCCGCAGTGTGCCATCAACCGAAAATGAACCTGGGTATTTTAACCACGATAAACAAACCTTTGCGGACGGCATCAACGCCCCTAGCAGTCATGTCGCACTTGACGCGAAAGCGAGCTATGCCAAAATTGCAGAGCAGATTGCTCACAAGGCTACGCGGGTTCAAATTCCAGCTGCCGCTGTCGCCATACCCACTCTAAATGTTGGTGCTACCAAACAGATGCGCAATAGCCAGCAGGCACCTCGATCGACGCTTGAGCCGCAGCCCGATTACGAAGCGCTCTTCTCCGCTCATCTCATGCAATTAGAGCACAAAATGACGGTGAAAGTGGTGACTATGATTGAGAGAGCTATTAAAACATGCATTCGTATAGTCATGGAGAGGCTAAAACTCAATGGAGAGCTCCCTTGTGGAGGTGTAGCCACTACCTTGACAGTAAGCACACCTGCTTTACTGTCTGCTCCGACAGTACTCCGACGCAGTCTACTTATGTGGAGCATGGCTCAGCTCCTCAATTGCGGTAATGACCGATGTAGTGGTCGGGATGACGGGGAGACATCCCGACCGTAATTCAGGTTAACTGTCGCTCAATCGAAAAGAAAAAAAAGAAGACATTACCTTACGATGGGGGCTATCACCTAACAATAAAGAACCTTCCGTTCTCGCTTTGCAAGAGGTGAAGTGTCCCATTACGCACTCACCAGGTTACGATGGCTATGGCTTCTCCGAAGACACTGACAAATTTGCCTGTGCAGTGGTGTACGTGGATAGGACACTCAGCGACACGCAGCTTGACACTGAGCCTTGGTGTTGAGGAAAAGCCAGCGTAACGGGGTGCCACATTCAGCTCACACCTGAGAGAATGTTCCTGGTGTTTTCAGTGTATATGAATCCAGAAAGCATAAAAAAGCAGGCCAAACGTAGCGTGACTGATTTCAGCTTCATTCAGCATTTCCAGAGGATCTACGCAAACGACACAATTCTAGTCTACTGGGATTTAGTGCTGAACATGTGGCGTAGAACTATAAGAAGTGCGGCCCACGTGGTCGTCGTCTAATGAAATATTTTGATCGTTACGGACTAACCCTCCTGCATCTCCCGGAGGCTCATACTAGGCTCGGACAGCATGCGAGGCAAGTGTCCCTACGCATGACTTGACGTGGTTCTCGAAACCCACAACATGCCACTGGAAGCTTCTTGAGGATCCTTTAGGAAGCGATGCCATCATAATGCCATCATAATGAAGAACAATGGGGTGTCGTGCCGCAGCTAATTGTCACAAGCGAGGGTGCCTTATTGCGCACTAAGTTGAATGTCGCACGCAACTACAAGAAACCGCTGCAATTACCGACCTTGACTACCTAAAAAAAAGCTATAAAGTACGCTAAGCACGTAGCAAAAAAGACGCTGTGGGTAGCTAAAGATCACACTGACCCTGACAGGCCCCTTCTGCATTTATGGAGCCGCAAGCTTTGTTTCTTGTCAAAATATCGCGGTAAGGGACGCCCTAAAACTCTACGAAAAAATTGCTGTCAGAAAAAAAAGAGAAGTATACTAGCCAGCTAGCCTTTGAGCAGTGGATGGAAATGTGTGAGCAGATCAATGGAACTTGAAGTCCCTTCAAGGTCAGCGCAAGACATCCGACGGCGCCCCATGTGTGGCACTAAAGGAAGGCATCGCCAATGCAGAACTCGCAGAAAAACCAGCAGACCTTTTTCCCACAGACAAATTGTGCCACGGACAGAACCTATGCGAGGGATGACGCTCCAGGAGAAGGCGATAATTTCAACCAACCTTCACGGTTACCGAATTCAAAGACTGCTTAAGCAAAGTGAACTGACGTGGTGCGCCAGGAGCTGATGGATACGGTAGCACACATCAAAAACCTCACAGCAAGATGTAAAATCACACTTCTAGTGGAGATTAACCATATATGAAAAGATGAAAGTCTTCCAGTGGATTGGCGCCATTTCATTGTCAAACCTATTCCGAAACCAAACAAGTCGTCGAACTGTCTGAATAACTTGAGACCGGTTTCTCTTACGTCGTGCTTATGCAAGTCTTTGAAGAGCATGGTCAATGCAACATTAATATGATTGTTAGAAAAAATAGTCTTCTGCCGCACACACAATACGGATTCAGAATTGGTCTTTCCACTCAAGATATTATGCTTCGCTTAAAGAAGAACGTGCTAGACACGTTGCCTTCATGCCCTGGCATCGTCGTCGGGGTAGACGTCCGAAAAACGTTCGGCAATTTCCCCACTCTTCCATCATTCAAGCTGCAGGTGAAATTGGCCTCATGGGTCACATGTATAACCTTATTGCCGCTTTCCTATAAGACAGAGCGCATCAGATTCAAGTTGGCAACAAGCCCAGCTCTTATCGTCACAACCAGGTTGGTGTTCCGCGGGTAGCCATAATCTTCCCCGCACTATTCAATCTGGTTCTAGTTGCTCTTCCTCCAAGGGAGGAGAAAATTGAGAGTATTGAGCACGCTCTTTATGCCGACGATGTGACACTTTAGACTACAAAGAGCTCCCTCGGACAGCAAGAGGAGGCGCTGCAAAAGGCGCTATATACCGTCGATAACTTCACCAGAGGGATTGGCCTTACGTCCCCCCACCCCCCCAAAAAAACGCGTTTGCAGTCATCCATGGAGGCGGAAGGTCAAAAGTGAAAGACGACGAAAAGACCAGCGTCAAACCCCCTCATCGGTCGGGTACCAGTTCTCGGGAAGCGTGTCATCCACATACTAGGAATGTTCTTGGACAAGCAGTGCATATCCACAACATGGTTTATTCAAACAGTAAAAAAACTACAAAACAGGTCATTCAAGTTCTGCAAAGGATCGCCAAATGCGCGACGTGCGTGAGGGAAAATAAATAAGACCCTTCGTGCAGGCATTCATACATTCTTGTATTATGTATGGTGCCTTCTATCACCCCATCACCCGAACAGAGCTGCAGTCTCTTGAGCGCCACAATAACGAGGCCAGGAGAGTCATCACAGGGTTGCCAAAGTACACGTCCCTCCCTGCATGCAAAAGCTTCTCTGCTTTGGTAGACATTGCTGACCTTATGCCTATGCACGAGGTGACGCAGGTCACAAGACTGCAGTCTACGCATGCAGGGAGAGCGACCTTGGCTAAACTCGGGCATAACGTATCTCACCCTCCTGTGCTACCGCACATCTCCCCCTTGGGAGCACATACAAATTGCAAACCCCAAACCTCTGCCGAAGAAGATGGGAAACGAACATTCAGCAAGGAGGCTGAATGTTCGAAAAATACAGACAGGAGGTACGCAGTGGAAACCACCCCTATAGCTCCTGTCAAATGGTATACGTGGACGCATCCATCGGGCACCAAGCACAACCACTGATGTACGCTACGGCATGGATCAACCTAGATGCTACGAAAAGGGGGACAAAACTGCATATAGCGTTTAACGTTATTCATACATCTACACAAGCTATTTTAGATTTTGCCAAACATCCCGAGTTCACCATTCAGACCTTACCAAGTGACAAGAAAATTCACTACACAGTATTGACTGACTTCCAAGAAGCATTCAGCGCTTGCAAGCACACTCGCCCTACCACTCCTGTTGTTTAACAACTGCGGTTTTACGTGCGTCGTCTGCGGAAACAAGGACATGATGTTCACTTGCATTGGACTCCAGACCACACGGGTATACCAGGAAATGAACGAGCACATCGACTGGCACGCGCAACACTACTACTATCCGCGCAGTCGAAACCACCCGAACACATATTGCGCATCGCACCAGAAGACATTGAACAACACAGCGATTGGTACGATCCCATGGAAGCAATAGCCCAAGCAAAGTGCTACCGGCGAAGCTATGTTCTCGATGTATCTAACCGATTCGACACACCTCTACTCCCTTCGAGCTCTGATACGCGCCACCAATAGGTACTGTTGCGCCAGGTACAGACTGGAACTCTCCTTGCTTGCTTCCTCGTGCAGAGGTTTTGCAGAGATCAGGACGTGGGCACCCTGAATATTAGCATCTGCGGCCACTCCAACACCCTAGCGGACCTGGTGCACTTCATCTGGGACTGCCCGCTGTATTCTGCAACCAGTCAACGGGCCATTGTTGCTATCCCACCGGAATGGCGCCCGATTTTGTTCCAGGCCTGAGCACAACCACTGCACATTACCGGCGCCGCCGCCAACGAGCTATGGCGGTCGCTGCTCGTGTACCTGGACGATCCCAAGGCTTTATCCGTTGGCACCAGGCTCCGTCTTGGGCGTGACAGCCAGAACGTCCACTCGAGAGACGCTCATTAAGACTGTATTTTTGTGCCCTCTTTTTTTCTTTTCTTTTTTTTCTTTTATTTAATCTCGTCTGTTTCACCGCAACCCATTCACCGCAGCCCTCAACAGGCATAAAATGTTAATAAAGACGTGGTAACAACAACCACGAAAAATAATGAATATTTCCGAGAGGTCTTCCAGTGGTGTCCATTTCGTTTTCATTAAATATCGTGCTGCTGAGGCACGAGCCGTTAAGGCCGCCTTTTCTTCTTTTTATCATCGGGCCGCTGGTCTCATGGAGGGTGCAGGAACTTGCGCGCGTAATTTGAATAATGCGCCTGTCTCGCGTCAATATGGTGAGCGCATGCGCTCAGAGCATGCGCGTATCGCTGTGATGGTTAAGGACGTTCGTCACTGTGTTTGTTGATAGCGGACGAAAAAGGATTAACATCAACAATGGATGCGAACAAGAGAAGCGTTATATTATACACTAGAGAACGAAGTGGCAGGTGAAAATAAAACTATATGTCCAACCCTACACGCCACGCGTCACGCAACATGTACGAGAGTCTGACCTCTAGCATGCGGAGAGCTCGCGGCTACGCTTACTCTGAGTCCAGCGCGTAGAGTTCTCAGTTCGCAAGAGAAAAACGCTGCCTCACAGTTTGGGTCCCCGTCGTCCCGACATGATGCGATCGTCGACGTGCGCGAGGGCAAAGGTGGCACGGCTGGAGCGGCTGGAACGGCTGACGGCACACGGATGCGCTACCGTGTGCAGCGCCGTTTAGTCAGACGTCGCGGCCAGCAGTCAGGGTCGCAACTCCTGAGGTTCAGGGTCAGGCCCCGGCTCACGAGGACCACGCCCGGTAGGCCTCGCCACGAACCTGCTCCCGGCCACTGCACCCAGGCAGGAGCCGTTCAGCAGGCCCCGTCCTTGCACCTTGTACCGGCCGGTGGACTCGACCCCGAGCGAACACGCCGGAGCTCGACGTGGCCGACACGTACGGGTCCCACGTCCGGCTCAGGAACGCTCCCAGGAACTCGTCCTCTCGAGCGGCGCTCTGCTTCGTCTGCCTTCGTGGCCTCCACGCTCGAGCTCGCTTTCGCACGTTCCTTCTTCTTCTCCTCTTCTTTTTCATTTCTTGTTATCGCCTTCGTGCCACCTGCCCTCCGCTCGTCTTCTTCAGTTTCGGTTTGGCATTCCTCAGCGCTTTTAAGTCCTTTTAGCCACAAATCGTACCTAAACACAGCACTTTTGTGTCCTTTCCTTACAATCGCTAATGCCCTCCTACCGAAGCAGATACTCGAAGCGGTCGTTGTAAGCGACTGCGTGTGAAATATGCTTACAAATGACGGCGAGACACGGTAGCACGTCATGGGCCTTGCTCCTTACCTTTGCATTGTACTTTTCATTATTGTTTGAGCTTTTGCATTGTTTTCGTTTTTGTTGTTTGAGCATATTTATTTCAGCCAACGCCTCAACCAACGCCTCCTAGAAAAACTATGCCTGGAACGTGGCTCTCTCTTCAATTGAGAGCTCGCTGCCAGCACAAAATCTTGGAGGCCATGCCTCCTACCGCGTGGTGCAACCGTCCGCCGCGTGGGATCGCCCGCCTCCGTACCGCTCTGTCACGTGACATCACAGCTGCTCGGATGCAACTGTGAGAGCATGGCTGTGTTCGCAGGGGGTGTACCGGAGGGGGAGAGTAAAATACGAGGGTAGGGTGGCACGTTCGCGGCTCACGTGCCAGGCATAATTTTTCTAGGAGGCGTTGGCTCAACCCACCATTCTATGCAAATATAACTAGTCAAATGAGGGTGATGAGCCCTTCGCTATCAGAGCAAATGCCCAGGCATTGGTCCTAATAGGAAATAGTATCGTTCTAATCGAGAGAAATAACGAAGCGCGAAGAAAGATATATTCCGCGAAGAGGACTTTGGCCTCACCGTGGTGTTCTGATGGCTAAGGTACTCGGCTGCTGACCCGCATGTCGCGGCATCAAATCCTGGCTGCGGCGGCTGCATTTTCGATGGAGCCGAAAATGCTGAAGGTCCGTGTGCTCAGATTTGGGTGCACGTTAAAGAACCCCAAGTGGTCTAAATTTTTAGAGAATTCCACTACGGCGTCTCTCATAATCATATGATGGTTTCGGGACGTTAAACCCCAGATATCAATCAATCAAGACGGCTCGCATTTTCAACATACTTCTCTCAAATCGTCTAGCTATGATTGAGCAAAAATCTGTGGCCATGAACAAGCGTATTATGAAATAGTTCTAAACGACAATTCAACTATTTGTGAGCCTTGTGTGTTCTGTAGGGTGATATTGATCAGGTTAAAATCGCTATGTACTGAATAACGACAAAAGAAAAGTTTTGAGTATTTCTAGTGTAACATAGAAGTAGTACCTCGAAATTTTAATTCTCTCATCTGCAAATAATCATTTCGCTCAAAAATAGAACACGCACCCTGTTTCAGGCAGGAATCCAAGGTAGAAAAGCTTAATTCATAGAAAATGGTTCCCGATCAGTAATCTAGGCATTTCATTATTTGATACGACAACTGCTATGCAATGACTACGGCTTTCATGACATTTTCGTCATCTTCCCAACGAGTGCAAATTACTCCCCGAGTATGATCAGAATCTACAGCCACACCATGAAACGAATTAGATCCCATACTTCAAAATTTTGTCATTGACACTGACCCTTTTTTTAGTCATTTTAACTGAACATTCAAAGTCAAATCACTGTCCTCCTTATGTAATCTCTATCACAAAATATAACACCTGTTCGAGAATACCTGATTGGGTGCATTCATCTGGGATAGCAATCGAGGGCGCTTGCTCATTTTAAAAATTAAAGTGGGGTTGATTGGTTGACATGTAGGGTTTAACTTCGCAAAACCACCATATGATTATGAGAGACGCCGTAGTGGAGGCCACCGGAAATTTCGACCACCTGGGGTTCTTTAACTTGCACCCAAATCTGAGCACACGAACCTTCAGCGTTTCCGCCTCCATTGGAAATGCAGCCACTGCAGCCGGCATTCGATCCCTCGACCTGCGGGTCAGTAGCCGAGTACCTTAGCCACTAGACCACCGCGGTGGGGGTTAGCTAATTTAGTTTGGGTGTGTTCCCCCTTGAGCTTCAACGTTTCGAGCATTGGCGTTATCGTTAGTGTATATAATGTGTCAAAAAATCGAAGTCCCCTTTTAAGAATCAAGGATGTCATGCGCCAAGAGAGCAAATCTGAATCTACAAGCTCAACGTAAAACCGGCAATTTAGGCTTAGCGACGCTATAAAAAAACTGCAGAGAGCTGCGTTAGTTAGGAAGTTGAAACGTGGCACAATAATTCTGGCTCGATCTCAAAGCGTCGACGCTATGTGTTTTCGAAATCTCTACATACGTGACGGAGATGGTTAATGAAGAGTACAAGTGCCAGAACGCTATATCCAAATTATGATTGTTTTGTTAAAGAAAGGCACGAGTTATCACAATCTCACAATAGTATCATAGGACGAAAATAGAGTAATTTATTGCATTGCTCACCGAAGGCTCCCTGCATAAGTCTCTGTATAACTCTGTTTCGACTCAGCGGGCATCACTTCGTTTTATAGTACCTTTCACTTCAGCCATATAAAGTACAATCTCTTTTCTTACTCACATTTTTTTAAGGCAACATCAATGTCGTGATAATAGGAAAAATAAAACAAACAGGCTGGACTGAATGAAAGAATTGGTATTGATATATCTTTAAACAAAATAAAAAGATTCCACGCTCGTGAGAGTCGCCTTGGGAGTCCTCCTAGTTTTAGCGATTCCTTCGTAGAACAGTGAAATATCCGTTGGGAAGGAGAACAGCTCCTAATGGTTCTCATGAATCAACCCGCTTAAGTCCTAAGAGCAACGAAGTGTGTCATGTAGTGAACACATTGTAATGCTCGAAGACAGAAGGAGGTCGTTCGATGAGCATTTTGTTGCTCTTTTTCTCCTCCCCACCCTCTTTCCTTCGCATTTCGATGTTTTTGCAGATTACTATCTATGAATTCTGCGCGAGCGATATCCCTAAGACTGAAGCATCGTGGGTTGTGAAAGAGTACAGCATATAGAACCTTATGCATGCTCAAATAGGCCATATCTCTTGCCAATTTCATTGCGAAAGCACAGCAGTAAAGCTGCGCTTGGAGGTTATTTCAAGGTTACACAGAGCTTGTTGCACTTACACATGTTTGTCCCCATCAGTCGTCCAAGGCAACCAAACTTCCAACTTATAGGTTACTTTTTAGTAGAGATAACATAATTCCTAGAGAACTTCGCTGAATATTTGAAAAAAAACTGCGATCAGTGCCACATTCAGTGCATGACCATGATCGTTATTATCTACGCCAGCATCATCATAAATAGCATTATTTTCACAAGCGCAATATTTATTGTGGAGCTCATGGTGGCACCGCGTAGATCAATGATGCTACTCGATCATACGCATAGGGTACACAAGGACTGTATTGTGGCTTTATCTATTAAGCACTAGTTACGCGTGGCAACCATACAACGATTATAATAGTCGAGAGCTGTAGAAAAAAAATATTCACACCCATGCAAAAGGCGGAGTGACAGTTATGATGAACCATTTTTCTGAAAATGCGAGTTCCGTTGTTTCCCCGATATGTGTCACATAGCTTCTGCGCCGGGAATTAGAAGTTAATTCCAACAGTGCTGCATACTGTAAAAACAACCGTTATCTTTTCTCTTTCTCTCGTGTTTTCAATCATTCTCTTTCGCCCGTCCCGCAAGATTTCTTTTATGACCCGCCGGCCTTAACTCGTACGAAGAACACCCTAATTACGCAATGCCAGCACGTATTCAGGAACGGAAGTAAAATGCGCAGTCTTAATTAATGCAGCACCACTGCACGCATCTTCAGCCACTAATTGAAATAGCGTGCGTGTTTCGCGTAGCGTCACACTTGATCATGAGCGTACGTGGTGCGTCTATGAATGGGTCTGTGTGCTTGTCCGCAGAGTTCATGTTCGCACATCTAATTGACCTCTTAGATGTATGTTGTGTGCGTTAGTTTCTAATCATTCAACTCCGCGCGTTTGCCAAATCTGCAAAACTGGAGAAAATTTGCGTGCTGGATTGAAACGAGGTCAAATTGAACTTTTAGGTTATCCAGCTGCAACTGTCCTCAAGCGAACTGTGCTCAAATGCTCCACATGGAAAATGAGAAATAGAAACACGCTCTCTCCATTGATTAAAACCAACGTAACTGAAGTTGAGATGATCTTTTTTACATCTCGTCGAGTGAAATTAAGGTGCACCGGCCTAATTACCTTGTTCTGTCTACCACATATTGAACACTACAGATTTATACAGAAAAAGCACCTCATATTGTATAGTGATGACGTTTGCGATCATTCGCCATATGAAGATACCCTGCTCGACGTCATACGTCGTTCTTTGCCTGGTGCCGCGTCCTATTTTTCAGCTACCAAATAGCGACGAGGGAATTCCCGATTTTCGCTTCCTACTGACTAGTGCACAAAGCGTACGTTATCGGACTGCTTGAGAATCTTTCCATCTAATTATTCTTGATGCGCTTCCACAGGCCAGGCTATTCATCGCACGCAATGAGGAACTTGGCAGACCATTCAGTCGTTGTAGGCCTGGCTAACGTGTGGTCATGACTGCATTTCTTTATGGCAGCTTGAAACATCATATAACGAGATCGTTCTGATGAGACAACGCTAAAGAGCTCACTTCACGGAACTTGTGCCGGAATCGGCATCGTTGGCCGTGAGCTAAAAATGAGCGTTGTTCATGGGTGCAAAGCAGAGGTTGCATAAAATGAACAAATAATAAATAAACCAATCTTCTGTTCAAGTAGCTATAACAGCGGCACTTCAGTGTGGCAAGCAGGTGTTCAACCTAAGAGCCAACCTACGGTTTGAAGGTCACTTCAAAGCGGAAAACATCTCATACGAATGCCATGTAGCTTGAAGAATTGCATTAACGCACCTAATATTGCTCCATGACGCATAGGACACTTAGAATAGCGCCAGTTGTGAAAACGTTCAAATTATAATTAAAAGCTTTGAAATAAAATGCACTCAGGCAGGATCAATAATCATAATTAGAAACAGCATCAACAATGTGGGTAGCTCCGTGGGTGTGCGTGTTGCTTTACGATCACCTGGGAGATAATTCAAAGATTCGTGTAAGAATTGTGGCGTAGTGAGTACTTCAAGGCACTTGCAGTATATATCCCCCAGAACACTTCAGCACTGCGAAAAATTCATTTCCTTCCCAAACGGTTGAGTTGTCTCCACCAAGAAGAAAAGCAAGGCCAGTGATTGATATGACCATGCGAACGGGGAATGATTACGCTAACGCTTTCTACCCTTCACATGAATGTGAGGTGTCCTCTATGCTTCGCCCGTTTTTTTTAACTTTCAATGAGCAAGGCCCGTTTTAAAGAGTGTCACCGTATTTATTGTCTATCTAAAGTACGAAGGAATCGAAATTCCCGAGGCATGATGATCTCGACGACTCTGAGAAATTCCGAAAAATTTGTCATAGTTAAAGCGTCTCTGTTTGAGCGGTACACCAACAACTCCATCAACACGTTGATCCAACTTTTCTATAGTAGTCTGGGACAAATGTTTTGTTAACTCGGAAGTTTTCTGTGCCAAAAATCTATATAAATGACATCTACAGCGTCGCCCACAAGTCCACCGAGTTGTACATCGCGCTGCAAACGGCTTAATGAGATCTTATTTTCTCCTTCTAGAACGCGTGATTAACTTTGAATAGTTGATTATTTGAATAAGTGTGTTAAGTTGTTAATTCAGAGTCTTACGAGCAAAGTATTCAGGAAATAGTGTTCTTTCTATGAAATGATAGTAGTTCTATGAGACACTGGTGGACGTTACGGCATAAGGAATATGAGCAGATGTTTAAATGGGCGTGCAAAGGAGCACAACTTCAATGCAAGCAATAACGCTGGTAGCTTACTGGCTGAGCACTGCAAGCGTCAGTAATTGAATGCAAAGAAACAATCTTCACCCTTTTCCTTGCACGCAGGTGCGACCATACCAATCTGTTTCTACTCTCATCACGGCATCCACTAGCCGTATTTTATGAATCACTGGCAGCGTTCCAAGCGAGGAAGAAACCAATGACCTGATGTAACAAGAAACAGCGCTAAAACGTTTCGCACTCTTTTTAAAAACAGCCATATAGTCACGTGGCAAATATTCCAGGAGCACTATTGGTAGTGCATACTTTTTAAATGCAAAGCGATTCTTAGCGAACTTCGGCGACTTTGAGCGTATCTATCTATCTATCTATCTATCTATCTATCTATCTATCTATCTATCTATCTATCTATCTATCTATCTATCTATCTATCTATCTATCTATCTATCTATCTATCTATCTATATCTATCTATCTATCTAACTATCTATCTATCTATCTATCTATCTATCTATCTATCTATCTATCTATCTATCTAGCCACCTACGACTTTTAGCTCTTCTGGCCGTTTCAATAATGGTATCGATACCAAACTAGGTATGGCAGAACATGACTGTATGAAGAACATATTCGACTAGTTATAACATGACATGTATGTCATGAATGTCATGACTTACATTTCATGGTCCTGCAGCTCTTGCGCTGATTTCGTTCACATGGCATGTCGCAAAACTGGTATGGTACGGCATGAGTGCATGGCGAAGACAAGCGACAGACCATAACATGAAAGTCATGACATGTGTGTCATGTAAAAAGATGACTACACGCCACGCTCATGATGCGCTCGCGGCTGTTTCGCGAGTGTAACACATACCTAATTTGGTATTACGGTACGTGAATAGATGACGAAGGTATGTGACTGGAGCAAACATGATAATCATGAGACGCGTGGCATGTAACAACATGACTACATGCTATGCTCATGATTCTCTGGCGGCCGTTTCGCTACCTTCACTTGTACCGAATTTAGTATTACGGGACGGGAATGGATGACGAAGGTATGATACTGGTGCAAACATCATAAACGTGAGGTGGGTGCCATGTAACAACATGACTACATACCACGCTCATAGCGTGCTCTCAGCCGTTTCGCTAGCTCCACATATAATAAATTTGATATCACAAGACGTGAATGGCTTCTATGAAGACGTAGAATCGGTAATGAGTAAGGTAAAAACACAGTATACTATAGTGATGGGCGACTTTTATGCAAAGGTAGGGAAGAAGCAGGCTGGAGACCAGGCAGTAGGAGATTATGGCATCAGTACTAGAAACGCCAGAGGAGAGCTACTAGTAGAATTCGCAGAACGCAATAACTTACGGATTTGGAATACCTTCTACCAAAAACGAGAAAACCGCAAGTGGACATGGAGGAGCCCTAATGGCGAAAATAAGAACGAATGGAATGGAATGAAAAAACTTTATTTCGGTCCTGCAGGACGCGCTTAGCGCGTAGCGGGCGTCTCCCACGTAGGGACGGACGGGGAGTACCTGGCGGCCGCTTCGTGGGCCTGCTGGACGGCCCATTGCTGGTCGGCGAGAAGTGAGCTCCTGAGGGACCTCTCCCACTTGCTTGAGGTAGAGTTGTTATACACTCCCAGAGCATGTGTTCGAGTGTCGCTGTGTGTCCACATGATGGGCATGTGTCGCTGGGGTATGCATAGGGATAATAAACGTGAAGCGTGGCAAGGTTTGGGTACGTGTGTGTCTGTAATAGGCGTAGGGTTAATGCCTGTGGTCGGTTAAGTTTCGGATGTGGGGGTGAAAAAATGCGGCGTTCCAAGCAAAAGTGCTTTGTAATTTCATTGTACGTAATTGGTGCATCCCGATTGGTATCCAACCCAGCAAGATGAGGTTGCCCTGTGGTAGTGCGGTCGGTAAGTGCGCGCGCTGCATCATGGGCGATCTCGCTGAGGTTGGATAGGGCACCCGGCACCTGGCCGAGATGGGCGGGGAACCAAATGACAGTGTGGTGCTTCAGGGCACTCGGGTCTGCATTGCGCAGGATACGTAACGCCTGGTCGGAGATGACTCTGCGTTCGAAGGCTTTGATGGCCGGCCTGGAGTCGCTGTAGATGAATTCCCGTTTGCTGTCGAGCATAGCTATAGCTATAGCTACTTGCTCCGCTACTTCGGAGTTTCGGGTGAGGATTGTGGCTGAGTTAGGAGTCTGCTGCGCGCATGATACCGCGACCGCGGCGAAGGCTTGGTTGTTGCAATAGGCAGCGGCGTCCACGAACGAGACGTTGTCCGCTTCCATGTCTATGCGTTTGAGAATGGCGGTCGCCCGCGCAAGGTGCCTGCCTCTGTTGTATTCGGGGTGTACACTTCGTGGTATGGGAGCGATCGTGATAAGGTCACGGATTTCACGGGGAATTAGAGTCAACTCTGGGGGGTCCCTGGCCCTCGAGCAGAAGAAGCCGAGCTCACGCAGAATATGGCGGCCCTCCTTGGTGGTAGTGAGTCGGGTCAATTGCACAGGTTCCTGAGCTTCGGCGATCTCTTCTAGCGAGTTATGTACGCCAAGCTCGAGGAGTTTGTACGTTGAAGTGGTGATAGGGAGGCCAAGGGCTCGTTTGACCACCTTCCGAATAAGCGCATTGAGTTGATCGCGCTCAGCACGTAGCCACTTGTGTATAGCGGCAACGTAGGTAAAATGGCACAAAACAAACGCGTGTACGAGACGCAGCAGGTTGTCTTCTTTGAGGCCATGGTGCCTGTTGGCTACTCTACGTACGAGTCGTACGGCATTCTCAGTCTTAGTCCTGAGCTTGTGTACTGTTTGGGTGTTGGTTCCGCGGGACTCGATGATCATGCCGAGAACCCTGATGGTGTCTACCCTGGGTATAGTACGACCATCTCTGGTGTGGAGGGTGATATTGCGTTCCGCCGCAGGTTTCCACCCTTTGGGCTTGGCACCCCGGCGTTTGGGCAAATATATCAACACCTCTGACTTCGCAGGTGAGCACCTGAGACCGGTGTGGTCGAGGTAAGACTCGGTGGTGTCGATAGCCTCTTGCAGGGCAGACTCAATGAAGCCATCCGACCCTGTGGAGCACCATATGGTTACATCATCCGCATAGATAGTGTGATTTAGCCCGTCTACTTTTGAAAGTCATTCGGAAAGCCCGATCATCACAAGGTTGAAGAGCGTGGGTGAGAGGACGGATCCCTGAGGAGTGCCCCGCTGTCCGAGCTCCACTTCTTCCGACACTAGGTCTCCTACGCGGAGGACGGCTCTGCGTCAAGTGAGAAAAAGCGGATAAAGTAGTAAAATCGATGACCTAGGCCGAGGGCTGCGATCGCTTTCAAGATTGACGAGTGCGTTATTGTATCGAAGGCCTTTTCTAAATCGAGACCGAGTATTGCACGAGTGTCCCGAGTGTTTCCGCCATCTAGAATTTGATGCTTTAGGAGTAACATAGCGTCTTGAGTGGATAACCCTGGTCGGAAGCCAATCATGTGGTGCGGGATGTAGTCGTTATCTTCGAGGTATCGACCAACCCTGTTGAGGACGACGTGCTCAGCCACTTTGCCCACGCACGACGTCAGAGATATGGGGCGTAGGTTATCTAGGCTCGGCGCCTTTCCCGGTTTGGGTATGAGAACCGTGTGAGCTAGTTTCCAAGCATCGGGTATCTCACCCTTTTTCCATATCTAGTTGATAGTGTCAGTGAGGTAAGTGACGGAAGAATCGTCCAAGCTGCGTAGGAGCTTGTTGGTGATGCCATCGGGGCCAGGGGCTGAGCGGCCATTGAGCTCATGGAGAGCTCGGCGCACATCTTCAATAGAGAAGTCGGCGTCTAAGTTAGTGTTGTCGCTGCCAGAGTAATCAGGGTGAAGGGTCACAGGGCCCATGGGGAGCGGGAGATATTTTTTCACGAGGTTCTTGACAACATCTTCCGGTGACACTGTTCGTTTAGCTTGATGAAGTATCTTCACGATCGAATGACGCTGATTTGTGCGGGTGTTGGTTTCATTGAGGAGGTGTTTGAGTAAGTTCTACGTTTTGCCATTTCGAACCTGACCATCAATCGAATTACAAATTTCGTCCCACTGCTGTTTTGAAAGGATGCGGCAGTGATACATCATGGTCTTGTTCAGCTGAGATATGCGTTTGCGTAACCTCCGATTAAGGTGCTGGCCCTTCCACCGGGCCAATAGAGACTGTTTGGCTTCTAGTAGGTGGGCGAGACGACTGTCCATCCTTTCGGTTGGAAGGTCTGTGCTGATAGTTTTCGTTGCCTTGTTTACATCAGCTTTGAGCTGGGCCGTCCACGTCTCGAGGCTCGGTGGGGTATCGGGAGGAGGTCGTTCTGCGCGGGTTTTACGAAGGAGGTCCCAGTCGACCCACGTGTACGACTTGGTCTTCCTGCTTACTGTGGGGAGTTGTATAGCCAATATGAAGTGGTCACTACCGAGATCTACCGCGAGGTTGGACCAGCGGGCGTCGGAGATATTCTTGACAAAGCATAGAGTCGGCGTAGTATCTCTTTGCGTGGACGTATCAGTGCGAGTGGGGAAGGCCTTGTCCGTAATGAGAATAAGGCCCATGTCATTCGCACTTTTTCAAAGCTCGTTACCTTTGGGTGTGTCGTACGTAAATAAGGATAAGAACGTACGTAAATAAGAATAAGAACGAATAAGAAAATAAATAAGAATAAGTACTTAAATAGGAACAAAATAGACTTTATAATGAGTTCACACCCAGGAATCGTGCAGAATGTGGAAGGGGTTGGCAAGGTACGATGCAGTGACCATAGAATGGTACGGTCTTGAATTCGCCTAGACTTGAAGAAGGAACAACAGAAACTGACACGCAAGAAGCCAATCAATGAGCTAGCACTGAGAGGTAAAGTACAGGAATTCAGAGTGTCGCTTCAGAACAGGTACTCGGCTCTTAGTGAGGAAACCAACCTTCGTGTAGATACAATGAATGATAATCTGACGAGTATCATTACGGAGTGTGCAGTGAAGTTGGAGGAAGGGTAGTTAGGACATTTGCAAGCTTTCCCAGGAAACGAAGAATCTAATTAGAAGCGGCAAACCATGAAAGTCTCAAGTACAACAGCCAAAATAGAACTGGGAGAGCTTTCGAAGTTAATTAATAGGCGTTAGGTATGCGACTTAAGAATGTATAACATGGAGAGATTTGAACACGCTCTGAAAAACTGAGGAAGCTTCAAAGCAGTGAAATCTTGGGATAGGCAAAAATCGTATGTATGCACTAAGGGACAAAGAAGGCAAAATAACTACCAATATGGATAGGATAGGTAAAATAGCGGAGGAGTTTTACAGAGATCTGTACAGTAGCCGAGACAACCACGACCTTAATACTATAAGAACTAGCAGTAAGCAAGATGACACCCCACCACTAATGATAGAAGAAGTCAGAAAAGCTTTGGAGAGCATGCAAAGAGGCAAAGCTACTGGTGAGGATCAGGTAACATCAGATCTGCTGAAAGATAGAGGACAGATGGTGTTAGAAAAACTAGCCACCCTGTTTACGAGGTGTCTCCTGACGGGAAGAGTACAAGAGTCTTGAAAGAACGCTAACATCATCTTAATACTTAAGAAAGGAGATGACCAGGACTTGAAGAATTAAAGGCCTATCCTCTTGCTATCCGTATTATGCAAGCTATTTACAAAGATAATTGCTAACAGAATTAAGACAACATTAGAATTCAATCAACCAAAGGAACAAGCAGGATTTCGAACAGGCTACTCAACAATTGACCACATTCATACTATCAATCAGTTAATAAAGAAATGCTCAGAGTATAACCAACCACTATACATAGCCTTCATAGATTGCGAGAAAGCGTTTGATTGAGTAGAAATATCAGCCGTCATGCAGACACTGCGGAATCAGGGCGTAGATGAATTATATATAAACATTCTGGAAGAAATCTTCAGGGGATCAACTGCTACCATTGTGCTTCATAAAGAAAGCAACAGAATACCAATCAAAAAGGGTGTAAGGCAGGGGGACACAATCTCCCCAATCCTCTTCATTGCGTGCTTACAGGAGGTTTTCAGAAGCCTACAATGGGAACAGTTAGGGATAAGAGTTAATGGAGAGTGCCTTAGTAACCTGCGCTTCGCCGATGACATTGCATTGCTGAGTAACTCAGGGGACGAATTGCAACTCATGATTACGGAGTTAGACAAGGCGAGCAGAAAGGTGGGTCTTAAAATAATCTGCAGAAAACGAAAGTAATGTACAACAACTTCGGAAAGGAGCAGCGCTTCAAGATAGGTAATAGTGCACTTCAAGTTGTAAAATACAAGTACACTTAGGGCAGGTGATAACCGCGGAGCCAAACCACGAGACTGAAGTAACTAGAAGAATAAGAATGGGGTAAAGCACATTTGGCAAGCACTCTCAGATTATGACAGGTAGATTGCCACTATTCCTCAAGAGAAAGGTATATAACAGCTGTATCTTGCCGGTACTTAGCTATGGAGCAGAAACCTGGAGACTTACAAAAAGGGTTCAGCTTAAATTGAGGACGACGCAGCGAGCAATGGAAAGAAAAATGGTAGGTGTAACTTTAACAGACAAGAAGAGAGCAGAGTGGATTAGGGGAAAAACGGGGGTTAAGGATATTATAGTTGAAATAAAGAAGAGGAAACCGACATAGGCCGGGCATGTAGCGCGTAGACACGATAAGCGCTGGTCATTAAGGGTAACAAACTGGATTTCCAGAGAAGGTTAGCGGGTTAGGGGGAGACAGAAGGTTAGGTGGGCAGATGAGATTAAGAAGTTTGCGGGTATAAATTGGCAGCAGCAAGCACAGGACCGCGTTAACTGGCAGAACATGGGAGAGGCCTTTGTCCTGCAGTGGGCATAGTCAAGCTTATGATGATGATGATGATGATGACGTGAATGAGTGACGAAAGTTAACGACACATTCAAACATGATAATCATGACACCGAAGTCATGTGCGGCATCATTTACCTCCACCTCGTAAGGTTGTGCTGATTTTTAATTGACATAACATTTCTCACTCGTTCTTCGCGTATCATCGATTCCCACTGTACGTGGGATCTGGCGAATTTTTTAAGGGGGAGTAATGAAACTACCTCAGAGATGGATAGATATATCAATGAAGAAATCGATAGTAGGATAGTTGGACGATCCTATAAAAAGTTACGGGACCTTTAAGCTTCGCCTTTAAGAGGTGAACGCAACAGTCATATTCCGTCCCTTGTGCGTACTTCAGACACTTAGTTCATGAAATATTTTTGAACTTGCTACGTACCCACTAAGCGGCCGTAAGCGAACCGGCGCAGTATTGTGTGTGCCTTTTGTTCTTGATGATTGGCTTAAAACTATGAAGTCATTATGATCATCACATGTTCTGACACCCGATGTGAATGTGCGCTTGTAGCACGCATTGCTACAGGCATATTACATGGCGTACTGCGAATAATGTATGCAGGAAACGTGTGTTTGTAACGCATGAAAGTTACTTCCGCTGCCTTTCCAAGCAGAGGTGGTCATTTTCACTGTATTCGTAAGCGGACGCGCCATTGTGTGGTAAGACAATCCATCATTCCCATTCATTTCCATCATTCCCATTTTTCCGTCTCGGAGATGACCTCTTGCTCACAACTAATGACGCCGACAGTGACACCGCAATTTCTGCGAAACGAGCTCTTTCGTGCTCACGCGTTAATACTGACTGAATCTTCTATGTTCGACCTTATATCACTTTTAGTAACTGCATCTTCTTTATCAAGATTTGCAATACACTATCACAAGCCATGAATTCGGCGAAAAAACAGCATACCTCTGTTAGCATTACTCTTATCAGGAAGTAAGACTAATTTGATGTTACAAATAAAAATTTTAATGATTAGAAAGAAATAAAGTCCATTCTTGTACGCACAGATCCACACCTATGCCTTGCGTCTGTTTCGAAGCTGATATTAGCCAGGCAAAAGAAACGTGCCCTAACCGTGCAGCGCACATACAACATCTGTGCCAATCAATGATGAAGCTTACCTGACTTTGAAATGGAAACCAAACAAATGCGCTCTCTGGTAATCAAGGGTGCCATATAGGAGCCGTTAGTGCAAATATGTGGCCATTTTTACTCTTATCTCACGCAGCAAAAGTTAAATTAAACGCGGGCTGTGCAGTTGCCTCCACATTGTTGAACCTCATAGTCACATTATGTATCTTTACTAATTAAATTAGAACTAAATAATAAATGTTAATGTGATATTTTCTACGCAGAGGTCACCAAGTAATAGTAATGAAGGCACACCCAATTATGGTAATTGTAAAACGCAAAAAATAATAATAAACAAGAAAAACGTATGGCTGTTGGCATTAAACTATGTTGTCAATAAAATTACATAATCAATGAGCCAGAACCAGTGTCACAGTTAGGGCAATAAAGCTGTCGTCTTGCTGCTATGCCAGATTCACATTGCAATTTTTGTGTTCCCCGGTCATCTCTTTCTTTCTTTTCCTTTCCTCTTCCTTTCCTTCTTCCTTCTTCCTCCTGCTTCCTTCTTCTTCCTTCTCCTGCTGCCCCCTTCTTCCTGCTCCTGCTTCATCCTTCTCCTCCTCTTTCTTCTTCCTCCTTCCTCCCTCCCTTCTTCCTTCCTTCCTTCCTTCCTTCCTCCCTTCCTTTCTTTTTTCCTTTCTTCCTCCCTCCCTCCCTTCATTCCTACTTCCTCCCTCCCTTTCTTCCTCCCTCCCTTCCTTTCTTCCTTACTTCCTTTTTCCTTTCCTTCTTTCTTTCCTTCTTTCTTGCTCTTTGTATATGCGCACATCACTTTAGCAATCTAGAGCGTGTGCAAATTCATTTCCGTCGGGCTTGCGTCCACGAGAACCCGCCATACACAGCGTTAGAGATACACACTTAATAATGCTTGTACTGAGTAAATACACGTCTGATTTTGCTGAAACACGTTGATGGATAGTAACCACATATCTTGGTCGAGGCACATAGCAGCGGTCTTCAGACGTAAAACAAATACGTTTGTGCAAGTCTACAAATTAAGTGGATGGCCTTTGTAATGATTGCCGAATCAATAAACCCTTCTCGGAAATTCTCTCGTTTCTTCGCTCACCTTGTATGCAACTATACGCGTTGCCAGGCAGCTCCAGAACATGCCTGTTACCAAAGTCGTTCAACAACAACAAAAAAAACTAGAAGAAACCGGTTAACAAAATTACGCGTAGGTACAACTAGGAACGACAAAGGATTGCGTTAGGCACCCTCGCTTACCTGTACTAGCGTTTTACTAACTCACTGACCCTGGCTTCAGCGGTTGGTATCGATATTTTTTGCCACACAGCAGGTTTGCCCTTTGCTGTAATCATTTTTCTTCAAGTACTCCTGGGCTTTCGCAATATATCAAACGTTCAGACACATAAATTTCGTGCAGAGATATTCTTAACTTTTTTTTGAAACTACTAGCGGGATTTGAGTAGGGGTCAAGAAATTTAGGACTGACTGCCTGTTCGTCATCTTAAGGGATTAGGGAAGGAAGAGGCTTTCACAGTAAGAGAGAAATAATGACGAAAATGAGAGGTCATCTAGACACGCTTTCTCTTTGCAACCCTACACTGTGAGAAAAACAAGAAAGTCAAGAGAGAACACCAGGTTCAGAGACGACGATGCACACAAAACGGAATGTGTGCACAAGAAATGCGATTGACTGGTCAGGCAGGAATAACCTAGGAAGGATTATCAGGCGGCCATGTAATGCGTCAAGTCAAACCATTAGTTATTATTGTCCATCACAGTTGTATATCTATTTCTTGGAGCAATTACCGAGCAGTTGTCCCGTTGTACGTAATATTAAAGCAGACATCAATTGGCGAATACCGACTTAGTGAGCACAGGCCGGTATGCACAGTGTTTATTTTTGAATTTTTATTGCCAGTGGTCGTCCTCCTTTGATAAAAAGGTTAGAGCTAGCAATAAAATTTGCTAGCATTTTCATTCAGAATATTAGGCTAAGAGTTAAATTTTAGCGCTCACAATACTTTTGTGTTTGCACTGGGAATGTATTTATACATTATCATTCATTGAAAGCTTCAATGATTGAGAGTATACTAAAGTTTGTTCGCGCAAATAAGTTGAAGAGTGAAAGAGACTTCCATTTAGCTTTCTGCTTTAGCAGGGCTCGTGGGCGCAGGTGGCACTCTCTCTTTTATAAAAGTCAAACGGCAGTTGCTTTCGCTTTCATTAGCGTCATTACTAAAGCCGCACCCGATTTACTTTCTTGGGAGAACACATAGCTTCATCCATCCAACGCAGGCGCGAGGCGGAATAATGCGCTAAGGCACGAATCGTTGCCGCGAGTGGTCTAACGCAAAGCTCAGCACGCGATCGAATGACTCACTTCAGCCGCCGGGAAAATTCCGCGGTTGAAGTTGTCTAACATCCACGCACGCACTTGTTTATCCCTATTGTGCAGAGCATGCAATGATGAACAGTCTGAAAGTTTTTGACGTGGCAGGCCATTGCGCATGCGCAGAAACCTTTCCACGTCCTCAGCTCTTTTTTATCTTCTGTCGTAACATGGCACATGTTACTAACACCTCATGAAGCGATACGGTGAAATAAAGAAGCAGCACTGTTTATTAAAAAATAAAAACAAATTATGAGTAGTTTTTCTGACCGAAAGCAACTCCCTGTGAGAATGCAAGCATGAGCATTAAAAAAGTGATGTTCTTTTTAATATTGCAACGAAGATGCGCGAGCGTACGATGCGCGGAAGGAGAAGAAGAGTAGTGGAGTGGCGCTTGAACTGTGTGGTTGGATGAACCGGACTAGGCCTGTCTAAGAAAAACGTTGCTCTATACCAACACCATTTCACCTCATCTGTAAATAAACGCAATCACTTGGGACAGTTTGGTGGATGGTGCCGGGTACATCAATCTGGACGACCCAGCTCTACCAATTTTGCGACGGAGCAGATGCTTGGCAGGCTTGCCACCGCAGCTACCAGACATGAAGGACGCCGGAGCAGGCCATAACAACCTCGTTTCTGATGAACAACACGCTCACCCGCCAGGACAAGCTCGCTGCGGCACGCCGGAACGTCAACCAAGGAACTTTTTGGGGCAGCCGGATGATGATGTGGAGGATTGGCTCAAACACTACCATGGAGTGAGTCGCAGCAACTGCTGGAGTTCTGCTAAGCAGCTCGAGAACGTGGTGTTTTTTCTCGTCGGCACCGCGTCTCTTTGGTTCGACAACCACGAGAGTGAAGTGACCACATGGGACATTTTTGGGATGAGCTGAAGAGGTGATTTGGTGACTCGACTTCTAAAGTTAAGCAGGCAGAGCAAAGGCTTTCACGCAGAGCTCAGTTACCTGGCGAAACATGCCCCACCTACATCGAGGCCGTCTTGAATCTTTGTGGAATCGTGAGTGCGATCATGTCTGATGAAGATAAGATAGATCATCTGCTCAAGGGAATCGCGGAAGACGTGTACAATTTTTTTTTATCACTAAGGAAGACCTGCACACACGTTCCGACCTAAGGAAACACTGCCCAGCGTTTGAAGCGCTAAAGAGAAGGAGAATCCTACCAAAATTTGGACGTCTTGACAATGTGCCCACGATTGCAAGTGTCACCCTTCCATGGCAGGACGACATCTCTTCGAATATAAGACGAGCGGTTAAGGAAGACCTTGCTCAACTGCAAGCTGTGGACACCGGCGGTGTCTGCCATCAATGTGCATTCGACCAACGGCCCCGTGATCCACCGGTACCACGGATGCATCAGAGCTACTTTGAGCCTTACTTCTTAGACAGGCCTAGTCTGGTTCACCAAACCACACAGTTCAAGTGCCGCTCCACTAGTCTTCTTCTTCTTTCGCACCCCGTACGCTCTCGCATCCTCGTTACAATATTATTGTGTGCATTGCACGTTCATCACGGAAATTGGTACAAAAGGCCGCAGGCTTGCTTGCTACCTACGTTGCCAGCTCCCCCCCCCCACAAACACACACACACAATTTCTTCCCGTGTTGTCATCAACATTCAAAACTTTCTATCCGCCTTCTGATTTATTATTCTCCGCATACTTGTTCTATTCGCGCTTACTTTAGACTTTATCTCTGTGCTGCTGTTTTTGCCAACCTTCTCTGGTATAAACAAGAATGCATGTATTCTGCAAAATTTTTGTTTATTTTTGTTATTGCCTTCTTTCTTTATTTATTCTTAGCTGTTATCTTGCTTTGCTGATCTTGCTCGCTCAACTTCCTTGTTTAACCCCCGTATTCTAAAACGATCTCTCGCCCAACGTTTGACCTTTACTTGAAAAAGTCGATTGGAGTGCCGCCTTTAGGCAGAAAACTCACTGAATATCGAAGAAAATTAGCAGCGATTCCTGAGAAGCACTGCGTCATTTCTAGTCGAGCAGTGGTGCTATGCTTATTTCAGTCAAGTGAAAGACAAAAGTCGAGTGAAGGCTTGTTTTCGAATAAAGGGGCAAGGAATAAAGGCGTATACTCACTGTTGTTTGAAGTGCAAAAGAGCGCCGAGGAAGGCGTCTTACACTGAAGGTTTGGTTTACGCGGCGCAGGATAAAAGAAATCCCGAAACAAGCTTGTCTTGTGGGTCGCAGAGTCAATACAGGCTATGCATCACATTCAGCAAATCTTACACGGTAAACCTGCTGCGTAAAGATTTGCCATTTATAACGAAGTTCATTCATATGCTCTGATCAAGCAACTTTTGAAATAAACTTCAACTTCAACTTCATTGCGAAGACTCTGTATAATAATCTTGAATGATCTCTACTATATTTATCTATCTTCGAAACAAATATAATTTTAAAATTGGTCATTTTCTTGTCGCATTTTCCGTGTCAACGCATTTGAGTTAGTGTGCCTTATTCCACACGAGTTCAAGACGCAGTGTGGCAAGCACTTTCTTTTCACGGAACTCTTTGTAGACTTTTTTTGTTGACTTGGTATATAAGGAGATGTTGGCGTACAACTATGACGCCAGCTACTCTTTAGCCCTTGAGTGAAAGTTGAACACACGTCTTAAAAGAAAACACACAAAGCATTGCATGGAAAATAGAACACTTGAGTTCGTATATGCACTAACACACTTACACGCACATATCACAACACAGTGATAAGGCAATGTTCGAAAGTCAGTGAATGAAGTCTCTAATATGTTCCTCGTTAACATTCGATCCAACCAGCACAAAACAGCAGAGCACACGTCTGGTCCTTATGGAGATGTATTCACTCGTGTGAACATAACAGTCGACAGGTCATTCACTTCAGCACACACATATTATGGGTGTCATATGTTACTGCGCATAATAAGTACGACATGTGTTATACAAATGAAGGTTCAGTATTTCTTAGTATTGTCAGTAATTCCGCTATCTCGTAAAAAAAACGTTGTAACGCTCTTATAGCGTGCGTCTGTAAAACACTAGTTGGCCCCGGGCCCAGAAGTTTTCTGGTACTAAACAGTCTGTAGTCTAATGCTAACAATTCCAGTTGCAGACGGAGTATCGGAATGTCATGATGTCGAAAGTCCATGAGAAGGTGAGATTCGTCTTCATCTATAAATCTACATTCGCAATTGAGAGTTTCAGCTCTTCCGATTCTGTACAAAAAGTGTGTTGTGTATGTGGTGCCTAGCCTCAACGGGTAAATGAGTTTCTACATTTCTATTTTATGCTAGCGTAATTTTGAATTCAAAGAATGAATCGACGTGATATAAACCACCACTCTCTGTACTTCGATCAATCCAAGCAGTTTTTCTTGTTATCAAAGTTGTAGTCCTTATAATACTGCGCAATTGATTTTTCAAAATTGTAAAGAAACAGTAACATCTTTACAATGTGCTCGTCGTGCCGCACCATTGGCAGCTGTGTTTGCAGGAATATTGCAATGGCCAGGTATCCACTGGAATTTGATCTCATCTTGCGCCTTACTTGCTTAGGTGAGCTCTTTCAGCGTTTTGTATGTCTTACTATCACTACTGCCGTATTTGTACTGGAGACTAATGTTAATGCGGCCAGTGAATTGCTGAAAAGTACCCATTTTTTCACGTCTGATGCCGAGTTTATAAACTTTATAGCATACAGAAGAGCAATGAGCTCAGCTGTAGTAGCTGATGTCATGCGACATATTTTGGATGATTCCTGAATATTGCGCTGTGGTATAACAATTCCTGATGCTGAGGACGTTGTAATACTTGAGCCATCTGTTTTGACGTGTATGTACCTTGTATGCGGCATGTGTATATAATAAAGCACAAAAAAGAAAAAAAGAAAAAAACGAGAAGGCTCATCTGTTCATTCAACAAAAATATAAGCAGGTTTTGTTTCGATTATTTATTAAAGTTCACTAGTCTGAAGGCTTGTTTGTAAAGTGTGAAAACGTCAGAGAATAAGTTCATGAAAGCAAGTCAAGCACTGCTGTTGTATAAACAACCAAAGAATAAGTTCAGCATCAAAACAAAATTCACGGGCTGGATGAAAGTTGCTTGATCAGAGCATATGAATTTACCTAGTGGGGTAAATTCATATGCTCTAGAAGGCGCTCTACACGAATCAAAAGCGTGTGCGACAGTGAGCGTGGCTGAACAATGACATGGTGTCTAATTCTCTTGTGTAAGGTCTAGCCGCTTCAGTTGTTTGAAATTACCTTTATTAGTACTACTTATTGCGGCGAGAGCCTTAAATACTTCATGAAAATGGAAAATTTACCATAGGCATCTCGCGTCGGTGGCGCCATCGTCCCACGGTTTCGGGAACAGCACTAGTGATGAAAAAATAACATTGCATGATGATGTCCCACTTTCACATCATAATGACATCATACCTACTGGTGTGACGTCACATGACATAACGTGACATAATACTATCATCACATGACTTTGTAGCTTGGTGAAAGGTGGGCGCATCAAGGAGCCAATGCAAAACGAGGTGAAGTGCGCAGAGTTTCCGGAGAGATGACAAAAAATTCAAATTTCTTTTAGGTTCGAGTCGTTTTCAGTGAAATTACGATGATTCCTGTGAGTGTTCTTCAATTATTAAGCCAGGCGCAAAGAGGACGATGAGAAGTTTTATCGTTCGGTTGTCAGTTTTCTTGGCTGGTGAAATTTTGTCTATTTCATTTGTGTCGTCGTGCGTCTTTGGCGCCCAGCACGCCCTGTACTGGTCCTCAAGACCTCTGCTGGCTGGGGGGACCCTCCCTGCAAGTTTCGCTATGGAGGAGATCGTGGTGGAACTGCCTGGCGGCATCTGTAGACCTGCCACTGCAACGAAGCGGCTCAGCTCTTCAGGGACATCAGAAGCTGCCGATTCCGAGCCTGATGCTACGTCGGATGACTCGGATGCATTTCTACCTACTAAGCATCGACGGCCAAGAAGGAAGTCGGCGGCATCGTCCTCAAGAGAAAAGACCATTACACACAACAGCATCGTGACTACGACTGTTGCTTATGTGCCCGTCGACGTCACGGTAAGCCTGAACGCTATCTCCAAACAGAAGCTTTATGACTTTTTCTTCAAACTTGCCCCTGGTCTGATTCAAGAATTTCGAGTGAATCCCAGGAAAAATATCATTGCCGTAGACACAAAAGATGAGAAGATGGTGCAAACCCTGCTAGGTCTATCTCAGCTATGCAACGGTCAACGTGCGGGCTTTTGTTCCACAGCGCGCTAATGTAACAGCTGGGGTTATATCGGATGTAGACCTAGAACTTTCAGACGACGTTTTGAAAAGTATGATAGTTTGCACGCCACCATGCAGAGTCATGAGTGCTCAAGGCTTGGCTCTCCGAAGTGTGTGAAGATTCTTTTCGGGTGCGAAAACCTACCTAGTCACATAAAGGCCGGACTAGTGCGATACTCGGTCGGACCTTTCATACCCAAGCCTCTACAATGCCGGAAATGTCTCAAGCTTGGACATGTACAGGGTTTCTGCACAAGTGCTGTGGTCTGTGCTAATTGTGGTGCAAATCACATTGTAAAACTTTGCAACAGTGTGACATCTCACTGCCCTGACTGTAATTGCGAACACTTGGCAACGGACAAGGAATGTCCGAAGCTGAAGAAAAAATGGAAGAGAAAGCTAAAAAGATAGCATCACGAGAAAAGACGCCTAGTCATAGCACCCATCAAGTAGCTGACAATGGCACAACTGAAGATGCACCTGTACATCCGAAGAATACTACATTCAGAGAGAATCGAAGTGATGAAAGGAGGTGCAATTTCACCATTGGGGCAATATCGTCGCCGGCGCTACCATCAAAGTCGTCGTACACAACCTCTTCAAAGGTCACGCCTAATAAAGTTTTGGAACCAGCTTACGCCAAGGCCATGTCTGTAGTGGAAAATACTGTAAACAGGGCACTAGAAACGGTTCCAGCCAACGATGATGCCGAACTTGTAACCATGCTTAAGATGCTTGTTAACGTCGTCAGATCTCTCATAGCGTGTCATCACACGCCAGCAGCATTAGCCGCACGACAGCTCTTGGAGGCTCTCGTTCCAGTTTTCGACAGTATTCACTAAAAACAACATGAACACCTGTCACAAGTCCCGCCCCTATGTGCTGCAATGGAACGTCAGGTCTTTACAACCGCGCAATTCTGATCTCGTTCTTAGGCTCCTTGCAATGTAAAATCCACCGGATGTTATAGCTCTCCAAGAAACTAATGTGAGAAATGACGAACTCAGTCTTCCGGGTTACGTGGGCGTTCACGGCAGTAACCGATGCACGGCAATGGCGTATGCATCTTTCCAGTGTACAGACACCACGCATCCACGAAATGCTTCGACAGCGTCATTGTACATACAATCTGATGTTACTGTCGCAGTGATCGACGCAAGTGACCTCTGCGACGCCGACTTTGAATGTGTAGCAGTTGCTATTAATCTCAGGAACCCAACTACGACTGTGGCAGGCATATATTTTCGGCCAACGCGATCTTCGGCCATCACATTGCTGGAGTGCCTGCTATCTCGGCGTGGCTCGTCATTTCTGCTGTGTGGAGATTTCAATGCCCATCATCCTCGTTGGCGTTGTCGCCCACAAGACAATCGTGGAGTGAAAATCACTGAGCTTATCGTTAAACATGATCGGCAAACCCTTAATGATGGCTCATTAACATCTGTTGGCAGAGGAAAGGAACAATCCACCATTGATCTTGCCATATCAACGAGAGATGTGCGTATTGATTGGTCAAGCGAGGCTGACCCATGGGGTTCAGATCATCTGCCCATTTGACTGGTTCCAGAAAATTCTCCTAGCAGCCAGAGTGCTGCCTACACAATGACAAATTTGGACAAGTTCCGTCAGCCGATTGCGGGGGTGCCACCACACAATAACCTGTTCAAACTAGTGGGTGGATGTCCGCAGCAAGCTACAGTACGACGGCTGCGAATCATAGACAAGCCAAACTCTGACCTAAAGCTCTGGAGACTACGCGCTTGTCGACGACGTGCTTACGGAGGGCACAGCGTTCCAAAAAAGCTCTGATAGGACACTGTATAACCGCTTAGATGCAGCGATTTAGGCGGCACACCAAACAACTTCGTCGAAGAAGCTGGGCCACATTGTGTAGCTCGTTGCATATGGCGAGTGGTTTTGGGAGATTACGGCGCATATTGAAGGCTCTCCGAACACCTGAAGTCTGCGAGAACCCTACTACAGCATTGTGCATCACTATTGAACGGTCTCCGAAAATTCTTGCGGAAGATTTTGCCAATATTTTCACCTGTCCTATGTCGAACGTCGGTCATCGTTCCGTAACAATTTCATATGGACCTCCATGTGAGATGGATGAAGCTGAATTTCCCCTGGCTGAGCTCCGTCAAGCACTTAGCCTCTGTTACCGTCGCACCGCCCCAGGCGAAGATGATGTTACGTACTAAGCCTTGCGAAACATTGATAAGGTCTTTCATCAAAGTATCCTGGATGAATACAACAAAGTGTGGCAAGCGAGTCTGATTCCTGCTGAATGTAAATAGTCTGCGGTGAAGCCAATTTTAAAGCCTGGTCGCCCAGCACAACTCCTGAAGTCATACCAGCCAATATCACTAACTTCTAATGTTATGAAGCTGATGGAACGTATGGTGCTGTTTCATCTGGGCGCCAGATTACAGGAGCTCACTTTCTTTCCTGATGTCATGAGCGTATTTCGACGTCACCGTTCAGCCCTCGACACTATGGCAGATCTTGTACCATCGCTTGAGTCTGCTCGAGCAAACAGACATTCAGCGTATGTTCTATTTCTTGACATACAGCAAGCATTTGACTCGGAGCCACATAAGGCGATTATTTCTGCATTGATGAATGGAGGAATTTCAGGTCGTCTGTTACACTTTCTCCGTGATTTTTTATCTGAGCGTAGAATGAACGTGCGCATTGGAGAAGTACAGATTCAACCTCGCGCTGTTAAATGTGGCATCCCGCAAGGCAGCATCTTGTCACCGCTTCTCTTTAACAGCGTACTTGCTAGACTTCCAGGCCGATTACCGCAAGCATGCGACTTTCCTACGGGCATAGCAATTTATGCTGATGACATCGCACACTGTGTCAGTGGTCCGTCACACCATAGTCCACGTCTTAATGGTACAGTGCAGCGAGCTCTGACTGCAACTTCGGAATACTTGGTGGAAGTTCACATGCAGGTTTCACCTGCGAAGTCAGCTGCCATCGCGTATCATCCAAGGCAACGCGCTCGTCAAAGCCTTAGCAGGCTTTAACTCGGAGACACACCGATACAGTGGGTACACCAACACCGCTACCTGGGTGTAATCATCGATGATCGCTTTTCTTGGTGCCCTGCTGTTGAAACTGTGAGGCGAAAAGCGCTGTTCCTGGTCAAGTATGTCGCCGCCTTGACTGCTACGGGTGAGGGCATTGATCAGAAGACAACACTACAGGTTTACTAATCAACTGTACTCTCTTGCGTAATGTATGCTTTGCCAATCTTGAATGTGCCACCTGCTTTAATGTCCCAGTTGGAACGGGATCATCTTGTTTCCCTCCGAGTACTGTTTGGCTTACCTCGTGAAGCACAATTCATCCCACTACTGACTGAAGCACACCAGTGGCCGCTAAAGCTGCAAGCTAACCAGAAAGTGCTACATTATATTGAGCGTATGAACTGAGCCCCACATGGCAAGACACTCCTTAACAGGCTGTTACATCAGCCACTTTCTCGGATGGGTAAAATGGCGGCTTTGTTCAATGACATTACTGGTAATTCTAGCGAAACTATTCAGTTGCCACCATCGAAAGAGCACAGACCATGTACCTTCCCTACCCATCTGTCAATTCCAGGATTACGCAAAAAGTGTGACCAACCTATTTCGGAACTATACCAATTAGGCCATTCACACTTATTTGACAACTCTGAAGTCTAGGCAAAGTATTTAAGGACACTTCTGTACGCAGTGATGCACCTGAGAGCAAGCATCTGCAGCTTTCTTTTGCCCTTCAACCGATATCAGGCGGTTGTTTAAAATGCCATATCCCTCATCGTCGGTGACGGCCGAGCTAGCAGCGATTGATGTCGCCCTTAAGTACGTACAAGAAGGGTTACCAGCATCGAAGGTTGTCATCCACACCGACGCTCGTGGTGCCCTTAGAAGACTCACTAGCAAGGAGACTGACAGCCCTATACTGAGCAGCATCATGATTAACAACATTCTGTCACGTGTGGTATGCCTAGCTGCACAGATGATACCTTCGCACGTGCGTATCGCGGGCAATGAAAAAGCGGATCGCCTTGCTCCGTCATGCAACTATGATGGCTGTGACTGTCTTGGAATTCTATGTACGATGGACAACGCTCGTCTGCTTATACGCTGACACCTCCTAAAGCAGCACCCATACCAGCGTGTGGCGAATGGATCGTTCTCTCCCCGTGTTCGTGGCCATGGCTTGCCTCGTAGTTCCCGTGCGCTGTTGTACAAACTAAGAGTGGGCTCTGTGTTGGTGCGTGAACGATTACACCGTCAAGGGCGTGTGGACAGCCCGTTGTGCGCAGCTTGTGGCTCCTGCGAAACACTTGAGCATCTCGTAGTGCACGGTCCCACATTTGCTACGCAGCGGTCTTTGCTGAATTAGGAATACATATTTCTAGGACTCAAGTGCATGACTCTAGACGACTACCTCTTTCCGAGTGGTGGTGCTTCCCGACACGACCAGGCCCACCGAGCTCTCCTTACATTTATGAACCAAACGGACCTGACCATCCGTTTATAGACGGTCTCATTTTTCTTTTTTATTACTTTTTATTTATTTTTACTCATACTTGTCGAAGTCTTCGTCCTTTTTTTCTCTTCCTCATATTCTTTCCTCTTTCTCCCATCTAATCTTTGTTTCTTCCCTTCTCCCGAAAGAGTGAGCAGGCGTTGTGCCCCTCCAGGTGGCAGTTGCGAGCTTGCTCTCTCCCTCTTTCCTCTGTGTCCTTGTGTATCTGTGTATGCAAATCAAATATTAATCATAAATAATCAGTGCAATTTTTTTAGGCTGGTCCACAGAACGCACCTCCTAAACCACGTTCTCAACTCACAAGCTTCTTCTCCTACACTCTGCCCCTCCCACACCCACCACTTCGTGCCTTTATATTTATTTATGAAACGAAGGACGCTTTGTAAAATAAATGAAAGTATTGTGCTCTTCTCGTTTCTCTAGACTTTTGGCTGCAATCTTTATGGAGATGTGTATGCAGCGGCTAGTATCGGGGGAGCAAGTTCGCAGACGATTCGACTGCAAAGGTAAGAAAAACCCTTCTTTTTCGGGCGTCCTACAAAGAGTAAACGAAGATAGCCGAATGCAAATCCTCCCCGATTATATAGGATGTTTGTTAACCGTGTCAAACAGGAGACTTGGGCATCACAAAAGATTTGGTCATCTGTTGCACCATTGTTATTTGAATGTGGGTTCGCTAGATACACGTATACCCCACTTTTGCCTTTTTTTCCATGTCCACCTAAAGAGAGCAATTATATAGCGAGGTGCTCTACGTGAAAATTAAGTCAGAGTATCACCGCAAGAGGGAAGCAATGAATTCGATAGTAATAAATTGTAAGTTATTTATTAGAAATTAAAGCCCACAATGCATGAAGCCTTACGTGGTGAACACTAAAGATTGTGACCATTAGAGCCACCTGAGCAGGAAGAGAGAGTATAATATGAGGCACCTGATTTGAATCAGGAAAGAAAAACTCTATTCAGTTTATCAAGCGCACAGACTAGTCTATCGTGGGTGATGCAGAAGTATAATAACGTTTAAAAAGAAGCAGGAAAGTCATTGAAGCGTCGAAATAGTGTGGGAAGTCCGAATCAAAAGTGGTGTTCTGTGGCCTTCATTGTTTCTCGTGACATTTTAATGCACAAGCCTTTTATGTCTCATACTCAAGGGGATCCGTTCGTCAGAGTTTGAACGACACGCTGCCCTGCTCAGGCTACGGGCATCGAAAATAGGATAGAAAGAAAGAAAAGGATCAAAAAAGACTAGCCCATGATACTCCAGACGATGTTGAGTGGCACTTTCTGACTTCTCAGTGGAAAAGAAAAGCGAAGCATAGGTGAAACAGTAGATGAGGCAAAGGAAGAAACTAAAAAAACAAAATCAATGTGAATGAAACGTGACTAAACGCTCGGTAGACTATCACACAGTCGTCCTGGTGGGGTGGAATAACAACGCCTCACCGATTTTTCTCCTCGTTTCTTGATTGATTGGTATGTTGGTTTAACGTCCAAAAACCACCATATGAATATGGGAGACGCAGTAGTGGAGGACTCCGGAAATTTTGACCACCTGGAGTTTGTTAACGAGCGCCCAAATATAAGCGCATGGGCCTACATCATTTCCGCCTCCATCGGAAATGCAGACGCCGATGCCAGGACTCGATCCCGCGACCTGCGTGTCCTCCTAGATTCTCATGAACCACCCGTGGATATAAAAGCAAGAGCGTCGTGCGAGCTCTTCTTTACCGTTTTGCTGGTTTTTAGGATGATCAACGTGGAGGAGCCACTGGGGTCGTGAATCTCACAGCAACGCCAAACCTAACCTGAACTCCAGCTACACGTCCGACGTGTTTGAGTTTGACAGTGTTGTACGTTCATGTGTCCATGTCGGGGCTGGCATATACAGACCTATAACACAACGAATCGTAAGCACAATATCTGCCTCTCTCTGTTCTCTCTCTCTCTCTCTCGCTTTGTAACGAAAGAAGCTTGTATGGAAAATCAGTAATACCATGCATATATAGAACGCGAAAGGGCTTGGCAGTGGAGCTATACGCATTACAGCAACAGCACATTGTGCCCTAGGTTTCAATTGCATGGCCGATACAGGAGCAACTCTCGATAGCTGAGGAATTTGAGAACATTTTATTTGTCAGGTGATGCATTCTGGAGCGTCGATTAATAATATTGCTGGTATATTTTTCCAGTTCCCAGCCGCCCCTTGCAGACTCCACTCGATGTGTATACGTAGAATTTCGGAAAACGAAGTAGAACAGGCACGGCACAGAGTCCACGAATTTATTATCTGCTGTCTCTGAAAAAGTAGCAAATAGAGGACCATATTTGACTATAAATACTTTTTCTGCACAGAAAACCTAAAGAAGTGAAAAAAGTTGAGAAGACAAATAAAATTTTTCAGTAAATAAAAGGCTAAAGACGCAAAAAAATGCATTGGTCATTTGCAGCTAGAAAAGCCAGAATAATGGCTCTTAATTTCACTGCTTCTCTCTGTGCGAGTTTTTGCCAAAAAAGGCGAAGGCTTTCGATTACTCTGTAGATTAGAGGGGCACAGAGGTGTTCAAAGCTTTTTTTTATTTTTTAGCACTTTCTGCACTACAGTTCTGACATGATTTGAAGTCGCGGAGCCGTTAAATTACGTTTCTTTCCTGCTCTTTTCTCTCTCTTTATAGTCGATCCTCACCGCCCTGGTACGAATTCTCGACTGAAAGTTCCCTCAGGAAAATGGCGAGATCTGGTCGGATTTCGTCTTGCAGATTGTTTTCATGCCAATTCTTTGGTCCGCTCTATTTGTCTTGAGGTTAAATTCTTGCTACATTATACATCTTTTTTTTTTACTTCGATACTTGTGGAACGTTCCATGTTGTATTTGCGTTTGCTCTTCGTTGCTGAAATATCTGGTGTGTCTGGAATTGGCAATGATTCTGCTCTAGGAAATCACTACTGGAATTTTTGTGTTTTTTACATACTCCATTTTGTGCATATTTATAAATGTTTATTTTTTGATTCCCCGAGAAGTAAAGTAAAGTCAGACTGCAAAAGGCACTAGACCGAAGACGAATATGTTTAGTTTTTTACGACTGAAGCAACCTTGCAATCACTTCGGTTCATTTAGCTCTGCCTCAATTTTTTCTATCTGACTGATTGAGCGAGAAAGCTTTGCTATTTGTGACTTCGGCCATGAACGCTCCGAAACAACCACATATTCTGTTGACGATGTGCTGCAATGCGGACGGGGAGAAATCTATTGCTTTAAAATAATGGACCAACGTGTGCGGCTATTCGGTTCGCGCCAAGCGCCAAGCGCCATCGCAAATTCAGTGAATTGGAAAAATATAAGGTTAGAAGTTTTCTAGCAAAAGCTATACCCTGGCCGATGTTGAGCAGTTCCGCTTGCCTTATCGAGTGCCATGCTGAGAACTCTCGAGGAGCAGTGACGTCATGCGGCACAAAGCTTGCGCTCTATAAAGAAGGCCTGTAAGCTACTGTAGTTACTGGTCACTCGAGGGCTTGCGCTTCACTTGCATGAGCTCCTTTGCTATTCCGTCTATTCATCCGTCCATCTGCACGAATGTGCCTCCATCCACGCGTAGCTCACACTATGTATGTCCTGGCGTAGCCGAACTAAGTCACTGTTAAGGTTTTAAGGGGGCCATCTTTCACTACTACAATTTGTCTATTCACGATTAATTTAAACAGCGCATCACATAGCGAATGCATCAAACTAGGTTAAAGAAAATAAAAGATTATCTTCACGAGTTGAAGGCTACACACAAGAAGCACCCTACAATGCGGCACACTTGAGCTTTCGAAAATTTGCTGACCCTTTCTACGTTCGACTGAAAGTTCAGTATGCTTCCACTGCCAGCCGTCTATGAAAGAAATATTTAGCTACCAACAACTGGCCTCACCACGTCAGATTACTCTGCAAGAACTAGAGAGAAAGAAAAGAAAACATTTCCTTTTCAAGGGCAGACATGTTGCTTTTCGCCTGTTTCAGAGAAGAAGACAGATATTTCACACAGGAAAAAATAGTCAATTTCTAATGATAATATGTGATATGTGGGGTTTAATGTGCCAACAGCACTATATGATTATGAAAGACGCCGTAGTGAAGGGCTCCGGAGATTTAGATCACCTGGGGTTCTTTATTGTGCGCCCAAATCTGAGCACACGGGCCTACAGCATTTTGTGCTCCATCGAAAATGCAGCCGCCGCTGCCGGAATTTGATCCCGCGACCTGCGGGTCAGCAGGCGAGTACCTTAGCCACTAGATCACGGCGGCGGGGATTCCACCAATTTCTAATAGGTTGATATATTTTCATTAGCAGCTACCGGCCGCAACTGCAAAAGTAACTTTATAAAGTTATTTTCTCCCTTTTTATTGGCAAACAGTCTCCAGTAACAATTAAATCTAGTCACAAAGAGTTACATCAAATCAATTTCTATTCACTCATATAACACACGGAAACGTCACATTTACACTAACTTTCTTTAGAGTGCCTTAAAACAGCCTCGTTATATCGACAGGTTCATAAAAGTCCCGGAAAACACCAAGCCAGCTGAAAGTGAAAGATGATAGTCTTTGTTGGGGACCTTCGACGCAAAAATTTCGGTCGGTCTGTCTGTCTGTCTGTCTGTCTGTCTGTCTGTCTGTCTGTCTGTCTGTCTGTCTGTCCGTCTGTCCGTCTGTCCGTCTGTCTGTCTGTCTGTCTGTCTGTCTGTCCGCCGTAGCATGTCCTTCGCTCGTGTCGTTCGTGCCCTTCTTGTCTCTGTGTCGTCGTTTTGTTCTCGCGCTATAACTATCGTCATGCCATACCAACTAGCCCAAGCTGCCACTCTTCTTAGTGCACTCGTTCGCCTCCGCTGCACGCTCGGGGCACTCTAACGCAGCGCCTCCAGAATACCATTAAGGGCCAAACCTCATAAGCCTGAAAATGCACGCGACAGCGACGAGCGACGCGACGTAGATCGTCTTCGCGCGATCAGTCGCTAGCGCAGGCAGACCTCATTCACGCGACGGCTTCGGTGAGCGAATTCCACTGTTGCTGGCATGAGGCCGTCTATTCGCACCAAGAAAACCGCGTAGCGAGCGGTATGCAATTTAAAATTAAATGTATTGTTGTGTAATGAAACGGAAAGTGTTTATTATTGCCTTGCAGCACTTTTTATAAGTACATGCGTAATAAACATTGCGTTATTTTTGTTGCGCATACGTGACTCGGGCAGGGTCACGTGCACCTATGTAGTCTTTGTCTTTTCCGGTTTTTTGCTATTGGCTGCTTGAGCCCAGCACTTCCGGGCAATGAGCGACGGTTTCCAAATCTGGAGAATCGAGCGATCGCGCGAAAATGAGCACGCGACACGTCGCGCGAACGCCCTGTTTCGTCGCTCATAGCGTCGCTCGTCGCTGTCGCGTACATTTTCGCGCTTATGAAGTTTGGCCTTAAACCGATTTTCAATTAAACGTTTCAAAGATCAGATAACGTTTCAAAGATCAAATAAACGTTTTGTTCAATCTCTCGAGACGCAAGACTATCGTCTTTTGACGACATTTCCAGATTAACATGCAGATACGGGGCCAATTTTTTAAAGACGATAGCCTTTCTTGGGGTACTTCAACGCAAACATTTTGGTCTGTCTGTCTGTCTGTTCGTCTGCCGTAAAGATACTTGAAATGGTTAACCCCATGCACAGCACCCACCAATATTGCTCAAGGTTCAGCATTCATACTTGTTAATTGTCAATTAGAAAGCAATTATTTCGCATATGTGAGGCACCCTAACAACACTTAAGTGTTCTGCATGTGTGTCTTTTTTACTAGTAAAGGCATGCATAGGTAATTTTAAGGACCGTAGCGTTCATCACGCTGCGCAGACAATGCAACGCTTGCACGAAAAGGCAAGCGTTTCCAACGCTTTCCTAAGACGACACGGTGGTGGCACCTACCTGTCGCCTCCGGGATGGGTACGGACCTTTCTCTACAGGCGCGCACGCTTTCCTTTGTTTTCGAAGATAACTGACAGATGGCTTACTCAGAGGGTTGTAATGGCACTGATACCTAGCAATGGCTACGTAACAGCCTGCCACACATAAAATGCAGGCGCTCTCGAGAACCACCTGCTGTAGTATTACATCTTAGGCATAACAACGACAAGGCACTCATGGAGTACGTGCTGTCTGCATTGCGATGCGCAATAATTATTCGTAAGAAAGGGGACTAGCCTGCGATCATGTTTCTTAAATGCGAAGCATTTCTCAGTGAACTTTGGTGGCTAAGATCGTATCTATCTATCTATCTATCTATCTATCTATCTATCTATCTATCTATCTATCTATCTATCTATCTATCTATCTATCTATCTATCTATCTATCTATCTATCTATCTATCTAGCCACTTACGTTTGGGTGATCTCGTGGTCACCCCCTTAACGTGGCATGAACCAAAATTAGCATGGGAGGGTAAGATTGTTTGACGAATGTGATGCGCTGGTCAAGACATGAATAAAAAAGTCACAAAATCCTATCACATACGTCGTCAGTTCCCGCCAGACAGCGGCACATACCCGCGGGCAGGTATGTGTCACTGGTATGCGGGTATGTGCCACAGGTGATTGACACTTAGTACCTACCCAGGAACAACGAGAACACACGTTGGCAATTTTAACGCGCGAGCGTTAAGAAATACCCGACATCTGTAGCGTCAAGCCGACGAATGCAAATAATAAATTTCAGGGTCCCCGCTAGAATCGAACTAGAGCATTCTGCGTAGCAATGAAGCATTCTACCACAGAGCAATGACAGTTTTCGGAAACTTGTTTAACTAGACGCTAATCTTCGTGAAACGTCAGTAGTGGTTGCAGTGCTGCTTACCCAATTTCATAAACATTACATATGCACTACTTTGATACGGCCGTCACGTCAGGTTAACGTAAATTATGGTTAATTGACATGCGCTGAAGTTGATTTATGTAGCAGCGTCCAGGCCCAGCGTCCTCGCGAGCATCAGTGCTTCATATCAGCTTCTGGTGCTGCTAATACGCGTGTTATAGTTGGCAACGCTGCGCAACTGCGAACAACTGGTTATATGAACATCTGCAACCCTTCAACGTGTGTCTGTGCGTGCAACATTTGTACATATGTTTAGCGTGATTTCATGACATGTCGCTCAGTAAAAAAATTGCAACACGGTCACCTTCTTTCCGCATGCTTCGCTTAGGGTCGATTTCCAGGTACATGGAATCTGCCGAATTTTTTCCCCTGAATATTTGTGTACATAAAAGGCAGCGCTAAAATTTAAAAAGCAATGTGGTATTCGTGATGGCAGATAAACGTAGAAAGGGGGTAGGGAGTAGCTATATTTGTCTGTAGATGTATATGAAAGCTTAGGTTTTCAGAATCCATCCGATATTCTTTACCAAGACAAACTACCTCAACCTGACAAAGAAAGAAATAGGAAATTGCAGGTAGAGGTGTTTCGATACAAGATACGAGAACGTCAGCAAGCACAGATGTCGCTACGCCTTCTTATTGAAAGAGACGCAATAGGATTGGCCGAAAAAGGCAGACTCAATGCGCCCAGAGCCGGATCGTTTTTTGTTGGGCGCTTAGGTCAACGTGATAAGACTTTAAAACGGTATTTTCAGAGTAGAAGCTAGTGGATCAATGGGATTCTGAAGTGCGTGCCATATAGAGCATTTCTCGAGACTCGTCGGAAACAGGATCGTCGCAGACGTCCGCCTATCTCCTAGGTGATCATAACCCCCACAGTCGTTGAAGCAACAGAACAATGCAACTCCTCACTGTCCGCCAAGCAGCTTTTTTCATTTTTTGTTTCTTTCCAAAATCAGATTCATCATTGAGGGACTGATGTCTTGAGATTTTCATCGTAGAAACGTCGTTTCTGGTGTACTTCTTTCTTTTATTTATCGACTTGCTTACTTATACAAACGTTCCAGGCTCCATATCTTATCGGAATTCTGAAGTGCTTCTTACGCTGCTGTTAAGAGATAATGTAAGGAGCATTTGAAATATTTTACATTCAAGCACAAACGCACTGCGTTGGAACGTAGTATCTTTCAGATTATTTGACTGTCTCCTTTTTCTCTCCTTCTTCTGTCCTTAGTCCCTCTATTCTTTTCCTTTCGTTCTATATGCTAAACATTACTTTCATTGCTCTCATATCCCTCACATGTATGCTCCTCACTGTCAAAGCAGTTTACAACCCCCTTGGTAAACAAGGCTATGTTAATACATAACCATCTAACCTTAGGCTGTACACGAGGGACTATTGGTCGGCTACCAGCTCGTAATAAGAGCATGTGCTACGTACGTGACGCCAAACAGGCTCATAAAGAGTGTGCCACACTCGCGGCCGTGGCTACTGGTGGAGCTGATTGACACTCCCATGTTTAATTCCCATATCTACTGAATAAAGTGACTGGGGGGATAGCCGCCATGTTAGCTCAGTTGGTAGAGCATCGAACGCGATATTCGAACGTCGCAGGTTTTGTTCCTTCCCATGGCAAGTTATCTTTTCTCCCATTTTTCTTTCTTCACGTGTGCATTACTATTGGGCCCAATAACTTCCCCGATATTTTCCTTGGTATTATTGTCTGTTGGATCTGAATATATATCTGAATAACCATAACGAGCTGCGGCAAAGTGCAACATCAAAAGTAGAGACATGCCATTTCTTCACTATTGTACAATGTACAGCAAGGTCTCACTTCAAGTATACTCATTATCAGGAAATGTGTGACCACATTGGTCATAAAGATAATTCCAAGATGTTTTTAGCTATCTTTCTTTCTCTGCTACACTTGCAGCTCATGCTCTCTGGTTTCTTGCACTCTGCTTGAAATCTTTTATTGGTGTTCTAAACACCTTGTTGAAACAACGGTATGTATAGTGAAAAATCAAAGCTGTTTGCCTTCAAAACTCTAACATCTTTTTGAACCAAGGCATGCAAATTTCTGAAGTTAATGAGCCCAGCATGAGAAAAACAACTTTCATTTGTGAAGAATGCTTCGGTCAGTGTAACTCAATCAAAACGTCAAGCATGGCAGCTAGCATGCCACCACTGTAAATAAATATACCTTACCATAGTATACATTTTTTCTTTGTTACACTGAATTAAAAATATTTGTGCCTTTCTCAGTGTAAACAAAATTTGGGGGTGGTATTTTAAAAGGAGAAAGCATAGAAAGACATAAAGGTCTAAGCAATCTTTATCGCTGGCCAGGCTACCTCTAATGTGCACAAGACTTTTCCTTGAAATTATTAGAGTTTTTCTGGAACTCATTCAAACCTCACTCGATTGTGTCTTCACATGAAGCATAAAAAGAAAAAAATAACTCAGTATAGTTTATTAACATGTATTCACTACGTAAGCGTGTTTTTTGCAATATATTCAATATAATTATGACCACGATAACCCCATACGTAAGCTCTCAAATAAACACCATTCGTTGCTGCAAAAATATTTGGTGATTCTTTATGGTCTTTCCCATTTTAAGAACAGGGAATGGCTTACGTGAATCATGTTGAATTTATCTAGCCTATTAATCTAGTTTGGTCACTTAAAAGTTGAACTGACATCACTTGGACTCTTGTCAGAAAAACTTGGTGAGCAAAGAAAGTGCAGGGAAAGTTTGATGCTAGCCGTGTCCGAACTTAAAATGAATTCATCGCAATATTTCTCACGCCTGTTTTCGTAACGAGTTGCAAACAATTTTTGTGAATGAGACATGCGCTGTCAAGAGGCGTCTCATGTGAGAAGCACTCGAAAGCTGCTTTTTAGTATAAAATAACAAAAACACTTCAAGGCTTGACGCCTTTTCAGGGCGATGAAATGAATGCGCTGTCTTAGAAATACCACACGGGTGCAACTTTTTCGTGATCTGCATAATCTGCAGTTTACGAATTTTGAAGAAAACGTATAAAAGTTTTTGAAGTACAAGACAACAAAAACAAAAAAATCATGACACAAAGCATACAGGATGAGGCGGACGTACTGAAGCGTACCTTTCATAACGCAGACTTGCGCCAAATTTCGCGCATGCCTGGATTGTGATGAGAAAGGCGGTTCTAAGAAAGAGCGAAGAAGAGAGTGTTTGGGATCCACGGCCTGTGACTCAGCGCTCAGGTGAATCGCATCTTCGCCTTTTCTTCCAATATCGCGTTCGCCTTGTCTGCACCAACAAACTCCTGACGCTGAAGTATCTGTTCTTTTTTATTATTATTTCGCGTAGACAGCAAAGCCCGGAGGAAGACGGCATGTTTGAGTCACCTCTGAAAAAGCGGAGAAATGAAGGGAAATAAAGAAAACGTAATGTAAAAAAACTGGGGCTCTAAATATGAACAAAATGCGATAAAATACGCACTTTTTTATCTCCTCTCTTTTCGCCTATGTACGCAAACTAATAATAGATTATACTTCAGCGCCGAGTTATAGCACTAAAGAAAGACTAGAATAAGCCCTTGAAACGGTAAAAAAACATGAACAATATTTGAACAGAAAGAAAGGAGGGATGAAGCAAATGTCTTTTACTTTTGACACACGTGCGTAATACTTTTTTACGCGAGTGCAAGAAAAAATATGCATGGTGCGCTCCTACGCCACCAAGACCATTCTTTGGTTCTCGTCAATCAACAAGCAGGCATTTCGGTTTCTTTTTTGTGTGTGTGCCTGTAAGGATAGAGAACTTGAGTGCAAGTGCATTAGAGGCAACGATTGCCATAGGAGCAATCGCGGCCACCGTGGCACACACAGGCGCGCGACTTCGCGATCTACTGCGTGCGCGTCACTGGTTGCCTGAAAGGATTTCAAAGATGCGCTGCCTTTGAGACTTGTAGTGATTTCACGTTTACTTTGACGCACTCGAGAAAGAACTGCGTAGCACAGTGAGCGTAACAGCCTCCCAAGTCTTTTTTAAGGGCCTCTATGAAACTCTAGGAATGGCGTTAAGCCATTCATTTGGACCGGCAACGAAGGCTTATCGTCCCTATACTCAGCGACCACTTTCTGGGGTAGCACAGCCAAAGCTACGACGCCCAAGCATGCCCTTTTTTTACCACGCTTCTGCGTGTAGTCCACGAACGCTAACTGCTTAGCATATCGGGAAATACAAAAAGAAAAGATGTAAATATTATGTTCTACATTGTTACGATTATTATTAGAAAGGGTCACCCGTGTAGATTTTTCGTTGTTTGATGTTTCTAGTTTTTTTTGTTTTCTGGTGCTATTTCACCTTTTCCCTGTCCAGGTAAACAACGATGGCGGCGCTCGGTTGCAGCCATAGAGTTTCCTAATATGCACAAGAGGGAACTCTGGCGCCAGTCTCTATGGGAGCTGCAACGCGTGGCGCTTCAACGAGCAATGGAATGATGGGTAGTACACACTTTTGTCTAAACTTCGTACTTCTGGCCTACTTCTGGCTCCGTGTGTGTTCGTGTGGCTTGGAGTTGTTTTCTCACGAAACAAAATCAGCGAATGATCAGCAATTGTGCTTCACCACCTTATTTTTAGGTTTACCTTTTGAATTCGGGTCACGAAATTCAAAAGGGTTCGTTTTTTTCCTTCGAAACAAAACCAAAACACAGCAATAAGCGAAGCCACAAGTGCGATTCGTCGCCCGCAAGTACAAAGGCTAGGCGAATGTGTGTATTACCCATCATTCCCATGATTGCTGAACGATCGCAGTACTCGAGTCTCCTGTAGTTATATTTAGGAAACTCTATGGGTGGAGCAAGTTCACTTCGAAGCTTGTGAGCGAGCATAAGGGCATGCTCATTAGGTGACCTTTATTCATCGAGCAGAAAGAAGCGAAGACAGCGGTGCATTGTAAAATGTTTTGTTTTCCGAGTATGCAACTGCCAGGAGTTTGCGTGCGAGTGATATCATCAGCCAAAGTGGAAGTTTCATCGCTATGGCCACCTTAAAAGCGACACCGTCGACCTGCCAGTCTTCAGCAACACCACCTGCTCTGAAGAAAAAGTGAGATTGGAAAAAGTACGGAAAACCAATGAGTTTTTTCTGAAATCGCGTTGCATACGTGATCGGTGTTTCGACTGCCTAATATTGTTGACACGATAACGCTGAAGATTGCGTACTTTAAAACCGCTTCCGTCGGCGTCAACAGAGGGAGTCATTCCTTGCGCTTTGCCTTGGTAACAGACGCGTTCATGTATAATACCCTGTTGACTGTGCAAAAACAGTGTTCTTGGCAGAGTAAAAATTGCGTTTCACCCACTTGGATTTCACGTCAGACGCCCGCTCATAATTGATTGGTGCCAAGATTTATACTTTCCATCGTTGCCTGTGCGTCCCGTAAAAAATAACGTGAGCGTCTGCAGAAAGTTTTTGCCTCTCTAAAAGAAGGAAAACAATGATGCTGACCAAGAATGCACTGAAATTTAGGAAATGATTTTTTGGATTTTCATTGTTCCAATCTCCATATACCTGCTCTTCCGTACTTTTTTTTTCTGGAATAAATCTCAACGCTTCAGAGAAGCTTCGTCTTTTTTCCCTTGAAAAAAATGAAAATTTCATTTACTTACTCTCAAAGAAATGTAAGATTTATTACATGGTGGTCGTGCGAAATAGTGCATGTTGGATGCGCTCTCGAAAGCGAAATCACACGAAAAGCTGTGACTACTTGGCGTAGTGACACATGTGCAGAAGCTCCGCCTCCGTACCTTTGACTGTGCTGCCACAGAAAGTTGTCGCCGAGTATATATGATTGGGACGAACACCATAGTAGAGGGCTTCAAGGATTTGGCCATATTCGTGGTGTACGCGCAGTGATACGGAGCTCTACCGTTTGTCTCCACAGAAATAAGACTTCCGTGGCCTAAAACGTACGCACAGCCTTTGGAATAGCAGCTGAGCACCATAACCGCTGGGTGTGAACTAATTCAAACAAAGAAACTGCTATCATTTCGGCGTAAGCTAGTCGCAACACTCGCTTAGTCGATATCAAGTTCGGCAAATATCAGCTACTGTATACTACCTGAAGATGACTGGGGAAAATTAAGAGGTAAAAAGGTCCACAGAAATGAAGTCTGGGAGTAAACAAAACTTCCGCTAAAAAAAAAACGCGTCAATTTTTTTTTCTATATTGAAGCCTTTTGACAACTTGTGCCTAATGTGGTTCGGCTAAAGTATAGTGACTCGTGAGCGAACTACCATGACGGGTAGTCCTGGCCAAGCGAACTACCCTATCCCTCTCGGCACAAAAATTAACGTGCCAAGAACCACCGCTTCTTTATGTTTTAGCAACCTTTTATTTTCTGGTCATATTCGCAACATTGCCCCACCACGAGTTCCCGCCAAAGTTCAACCAACTACATTTTTCTACCATAACACAGTGGCAAAGATGCCTGCCGTATTCCCTTCTTAAAAATTCGCCACCTATTATGTTGTTGCGCTTAATTTTTGGTGTTTTATTGATTACTTTGCTAATCTATTTGTTTGTTCTGACATCTTACCAATGCACCTTCCAGCAAGCTGACAGACTGATGAAAAGCTCGTTTTCATGAGGTGCACAGAAAAACGTGGAATTAAGAAGCACAGATTACTGCGAGTTCAACGCCAGTCACGCGCGATTCTTTCTCTGTTTTCTACCAGTGCCAACTGTCTTAGAAAAAGATAAGACTCAAGGATAACACAGCATGCCTTACGAAGTGGTCTGCATGAAGAAATAACGGCGAACTTTACTATAGTATTTACATAGATAAGATTGAGTAGTAATGAAAATTGGGTAAGTTAGTAACAATTCATAGATGGTCGCGGTAAACAGCGCAAAAAACCTAGACAGAGAAAGGGAAGGACACAAGACGAGCGCTGACTTTCAACTGAGAAATTTATTGAAGAAACATCACACAAAAACATTTATTTGAAAATCCTCTTTTGACGCATCCGACGAGACGAAGTTTGTTACACGTTGACATTGATGGCGTCACTATTTCAGCGCTTTTTGATACCGGAGTGTACAATGCTGTAAAACGCGCGAACCTTCGCCGACGCCCACACAACGTACTACCGCCTCCCGCTGCCCGCACATTCCGAGTGGCCAATTGGAAAACCCCTGCCGTTCAAGGCATGTGCATGGTCCGTGTTTACATTGCCAGTCATCCTACATCAGTTCAAATTGCCTTCATTGAGAAGTGCCCTCACAACCTAATTCTTGACTTGCATTTGCTGTCACGTTATTCTGCACTATTTATTTACCCTTTGGTTCTATTCAGCATATGATGATGCAGCTTTCTAATTTTCCAGCTGACTGTCCTCCACGTTTATGCTCTCGCCACCATGTTTGCTTGCCTCGGCGAGCTGCTCCATACGTCACTTCATCGCAGTCAAGCGATGTGCCCAATGGTGACTACCTTGTGACTTCTATATCGTCGACGTACCGATGGCCTGAGACGTTGCCCTTGCTCACACTGTTGTCTCCGTCGCTGATAATGCAGTGGCCATTTCTCTTCTCTACGTCAGTCTGTTGTCTCAAGTTGTTCAGCAAGACATGTCTTTGACCACCACAACTCCGCTTGACATTCGCAACGTTACTGGTTTGAACCTCGATGCTTCATCCCCATGTCCTGGCTGCAATTACTTTCTGCTTTTCGATTACATCAACAAGATCCTTCTAAACATCCTCGTCACATGTCCCCCCTTCCGACATCCCCCACCTCCACCTGTGGCAGCGTCATATCGGGAGACCATCATGACCAGCACTTCTGCTTCCGATCAGCGCCGGATCAACTCGTATGCTATAAAAAGGATCGTGCTTCAAGGATTATCCTTTGCTTTGTAAGGGTGCCTCCGCACAGTGAGGGATCACACACGGGCTATGATGAGGCTCGGTCCCCGCGTTCTACAGTCGCAACAAATGTTTCTACCACCACCTACTGAAGAAAAGCAGTGTAAGTAAGTATTACCACTCAGCGTTCAAAAAAAAAACAGTTTGCCTATGGCAGTGGTTCATAGGCAAGTATGGGCGCCGCCTACTTATGCAACAAACATAATAATATTGATGTTGCCCAGCAACTGCATATTTTTTACGAAAAATTATGTCGCCGATCCCGTCAGATGGAAATGTAAATGGTCCCTGTGGTCACACTTTTGAACGCCTAAATTGTTTATTCGAGAAAATGTCACACTGTGTTGACGCTGAACAGAGTACCATAAAAGAAGGCCACTCAGCGGAAAAGACTTGCGAGCATAGCTTTATGAATCAGGACGCTGTTTTTCTCGATCGCAACCGAATTTCCACTGTCATTCATTCAGTATAGATCTTTGCAGTATAAAAATTGTGATATTTCGATGACGTTGCTATATATCTCTCTCTCTCTCTTTATCGGTATCAATGTTCCTGTTTGCTTATTACCAATGTATTCGGCACCACAATCGGCTCACGTGTCGTCTTTCAAACACTTCTAGAGCAAGTTTTTGCGAGTGTGCCTTTATTGCAAAGATGAAACGCCTTCGTTTTTTTTCTTTTTCATTTTTTTCACGTTTACTCATGACTGTTTAAGTCTACAAAACCTTTTTCTTAGTTTAATATTTTCTTTCTTCTTTCTCTCCTCCTATCTTCTTTTTCTCTACCTCTTCCCTCCTCCCAAAAACCACAAGCAGGCGTTGTGCTCCTCCAGGTCATTGTTGTAAGCGTGCTCTCTCCTTTTTTTTGTGTCTTTTTCTAACGGTGTATGCAAATGACATCAATAGTCTGAAGTTTTTTTTGTGTGGAAACTGCAGCAAAAAGGAGACTTGGTTCAGTTGCATGAGATTCGTAGTGAAGCAGCGATGAAGGTGAGAAAGAATTGAGCCTACAGATAAGACGAGCTATAACAACGCAATAACATTATTTCAGCGATAAAAGAGAAAGAAAAAAAGAATTTTTATTACTACTTACACAATACACAACCCGTGGTCATTGGCGTGCCATCTGCGCCAAAGAAAAGATAACGATGAATATATAGAACACGTACTTTTGGCTAAAGTATCACGCTTAGGTTTTTAAAACAATAGAAAAAAGGATATTTGTATGCAATTTCTCGAATTAGAAAGTGTTTGCAGTTAGCACGTGACAAGGTTTACTACGAGTCATTTGTACCGAGGTGAAACACGAAAGTGAAAAAGAATCTCTCACAAACACCAACAATCAACAAATTCAATATCAACAGATTCGGATACTCTAAGATTATTGCGACAATTCTTCATCATAATTTGCGAAACCTGTTATTAACTTGGGTGCCGGGACACAAAGTAATTGTACTCAATCAAGTTGCGGACTCTCTGGAGAAAGTTTCTCTGACAGGTCCAGCTCACTCTCTGCTTCCTGTTACGGCGTTTGTGGCTGCGGCAAGGTTCAGAAAGTATGCATTTTCTGTGTTTACTCCCAGTATCGATTCATCAGCGGACTTTCTGCACCTACAAGTTCCTTGGCGCAGAAAATGGTGTGCAGCAAGACGAGCTGAAGTTGTAATCACCAGAATACGCTGTAGAATTCCAAATCTAAATTTTTACATGCACAGAGCGGGTTTTGCAATCTCCCCTTTTTGCTCCTGTTGCAACGAACTCGAAACTATCGAACACTTCTTGTTGAGCTGCCGACGCTTTTCTTACACAGAAAACGTAGTATCAATATTATATTGCGGCAATATGGTATATCGGTTACGTCGGCGTTTCTGTCATCATTTGGGGCCTCTGCGCTGGGACACTCGGACAGGAATATTTTCAAAGCTGTCGAAAAATTTATATGCAACTCCAATGGATTTGGTAGGTTTATCAACTACTTAAAATTTTTTTCAGCTTTCCTAGTGAAAAGATCTTCAGTCTTTGGGAGATTACACAAAATAGTGCAACTTAAATTCACAATTATTCAAAATTAACGTTACAATAAAAGTTATCTCAAAATTTATTTAGCTCTTACTAAAGGTTAATTATAAATTAAGTATGTATGATTCGCCCGACTCAGGGCACCCAGAGTGGCACCTACATTGGATCAATGGCACCTACCTCCAGAGTGGGTAGGTGCCAATGATCCAAGGACCATCATCCTAATCATCATCATCATCATCATCATCATCACCACCATCATCATCAATTTATTATTCACAGCCATCAAGGACAAGGACATGACGCATTGGGAGTGCAACAAAAGCAGCCGCGCTGACTTCCCCACCAGCGTCAGCAGCTCCACGGAGGAAGAATTGAGAGAACGTCCACCTTCGCGTGCAGATTGGTATGATGACTGCGAAATGCAACTGAATGAGCCGTACGAGATACAGGTCTTTGACGAATTTAAATGCAACAATACGGTCAAGGTCGGCAGCGATCACCGCTCTACGAAGCGTCGCGAACAAGTTTCAAGGCGTCCGAAGTTCAAAGAAATGAGGGCGCAATATTTAAAGCCCAGCACTTACCACGCTCGTAACAGAAGACACCAGAGAGTTGGGACTGGCTGGGTCAAAGTCTTACCTACCATCTTCGAAGAACCTTCGAGGGAAATGGCCCTCCGAGAAGCATGGCGTTATTTGTCTCGACCGACCAGTGTCAGTACGTCGATGGCAACCCCGACATCATGTACCTGGACAGAGGGCTCGGCGTGGACTTCAAATATTAGTCAAACTCCTGCTGTTGTGATGTCGTCTTCAAGCGCGTGTGAGAGCGACTTATTTCTCGGAACCTCCTCATCGACGGCGATGCTGGAAAAGCCGTCAGTAGAACCCGGCTCCGACTCTGCTTCATTCGCAATGATTGCATTTGGACAAAACCGCAGTTCTTTGGACAGTGTTCTAACAACCGAAGGTGGCGCAGAATCAGCGGAGACCTCCAATGTGGCGCACCCCCTACCCATGTGTGTACCAGCACTGTGCACTTGCTTCGAAAAATTATCGATCGATAACTTGCACGCAATGATGTCCGACGGTCCTCTCAATGAACAACGCTGCAATTCTATGGCTGAATACGAAGTTACCAAATCACCAGACGAAAGCAACGAAGGGCTTACTGACGCCGTCACTGTCGTCGTAGACAACAGATTCAATGTGTAGCGGTATCTCAACTCCACACCAAACGTGAAACCACTCGATCGGTTGGACAGCCTCACCGAAGCTGCGTTCTCATTCTCACCGTGAGTGTTCTCGTCGTAGTGTTCTTCATCGCGACCGTGTTTTTTGCGCACACCAGATTCACTTCAGGGTGACGCCCGACCATTCACCTGAAAAAGCCGCTGACGACGAGAAGGATCTCGACGCTAGCGCGGCAAACTTCGATCACAAACAGCGTTCGGTGCCGGTTGCTAACATAGTCGCTGTTCTAGATAGAGCATATACGAGAAGCACGTTGTCTTCAGCGTCGCTGGAGGAGAAATCGACGTCCGCAATCGTGAAGGATGGGCAAGCTCGAAAGAAAAAAAATGGCCGAAAATTTAGGCATCACTAGACTTTCGCAACATCTGACCAATCTTGAGAACTTGTCACCAGTTTTCAGTGACACCTCTAACACTGATCTTAGTTCGACAAATGATGACGCCGCAAGAGACAGCACAACACCCATGTAGCACCTGGAGAATGAACCAGGATTTGTCGGCGGGAAAAAAATGTCGGCGCGAAAGCAATGATGGCGAGTGACAAAAATGACACAAAAGTTGACGATGACGTATTTTAGCAAGGATTTTTTTGCCGCAACATAGTGATTATTATTGTTCACATAGTCTTTATCTTCCCATTACAATCTTGTAAATATATAATATCAAATAAACGCACAATATATGGCCAAACAGACGCGCTCATATATATCATCACGATTGTTTGATTTTTAACTAAAACGTTTATAGTGTTGGTCGGAGTGACAGGGCTTGCTGCTTCCAACTTTACTTTAATTGCAAAACTGTAAATATAGTAAACCCAATGGTGCCGTTGTCTTCAGCCAACCAATACATGGAGTGATTTATTCAGTCTCTCACAATAGATCGAAGCTTGCGATGTAAAAGCTCTTACGGTGATATAGGAGGAGGTAAGTTTATTTACAGAAAGGCAGAGAGGTCGGCCTGAGCGATAGATTGCTCTAGCCTGCTACTCTACACTAGGGGAAGGGAAAAGGGAAAAGAAAGATTAATGGATGATGATGGTGAGATAGAGAGGTGAGTATGTAGTGTTCTTTCTGGCTGAGACACATTTCATAGCCGCGCACATAGTTCAGTTGTTTTCAAAAAGGTTATAACTGCTCTTGTGACCGCAGTTGCACTGTTTGTGTCTGGCCAAGGGCCCAACATGGTCTCATCAGTTAATGACCTACTGCGGTATAGTTCCGTAGAAGAAATCAGTGTTTGTCGTTCACGTGCGTATGCTGGGCAGACACAAAATATGTGCTCAAGTGTTTCTGGCACATCACAGTGTTCAAAATTAGGACCGGTGTCACTGTGACCGATGATATGTGCGTAAAGTCTGGTGTACGCTACACCAAGACGAATGCGGTGGATCTTACTTGTGAGTTGCCGTTTCAATTTAGGGGGCATGCGGAACCCCATTTCCGGGTCCCATTTGTGAAGTCGCTGGTGTCGCTGTTCCGGTTTGGTCCAGTGCTGAAGTGTGTAGCTGCGCATCACGCAGCGAAGCAGGGCGTTCGTGTCAGCTCGTGAAAACGCAATGCGTACTTCAGGGGCACTGCTTAAGGCATTTTTAGCTTCAGCGTCTGCCTCTTCGTTTCCCATCACGCCGCAATGAGCGGGAATCCACTGGAAAGTTATAAGATGACCATTTTTTGAAGCAACCTGAATAAGTTCTGTGATTTCTATTGCCAAGCTGTAATACGGACCTTGCTTCATGATGCAACTAATGGTTTGCAAAGCGGGTTTGGCATCACAGAAAATCGTCCAGGCTCGAGATCGCTCTCCAGAAATAAATCTTATTGCCTCCCGGATAGCGACAAGCTCTGCGGCAGTTGATGTGGTTTTATGGTCCACTTTGAATCGTCGAGCGATATCCATGTCTGGGATGACATTGGCTGCGGCGGAGGGGTTTATCGTGGTGGATCCGTCGGTGTACACGTGCAGAGAATCACTGTGCGTTGTATAAATGTGATATAGGGTCAGTTGTCTGAGGCCAACAGAAGAAATGAGCGACTTCTACGTGATTCCAGGTATCGTAAAAGAAACAGGTGGTTTAGGCATGACCCATGGAGGCACTGCAGGGGCGTTTGGCGTAGAAAATCTTGATGGTATAATATTTTCATGCCACGATATTACTCTTGATAAAATGCAATCTGGGTGAGTGGCGGGTAGTACTGACAGTGGGTGCTGTCTGTGTCTGCTCAGCAATCGGAGGTGAACTCTAAGTGGCTCGCAGAGCATGTATACACTGATGGGACAAGCCCGTGCCTGTGCGATTGTCCCATTTGTTGAAGTACAGCGCGGTAGACCCAAGCATCTTCGTGAGCATAGAGCTTGAACACTCTCTAACGTCTTCACACAACTAGGTCTCATATTGGAGAGCACTGGCATGCTGTATCGAACGTATCCCACAAATAGAGCATTGTACAATTGAAGTAGCGATGATTCTGACGAGCCCCATCCTACTCCTGCTACGTGGCGAAGAACGAGAGCAAAGCTCTTCAATTTAGATTTAAGTACTGCGACATGCCTCGTCCACGATAGATCTCTGTGTACGACAACCCCAAGGAACTTGTGGTGCGTTACAGCAGGTATCACTGTCCCATTAATAAATATCGGGTATTTCGACACATGCTTGCGCGTGAACGCAAGCACTGCGCATTTGTCGATTGAAAGAGTGAGCCCCTGACGTCGTAGATATTTGTAAGTGATCGTCACTGCACTCTGTAGTCGAGCTCGTAATTGCGGACGAGTAGTTCCGGATGCCCATATGCATACGTCATCAGCGTATGCACTGATCTTCACCGTGCTGGGAAGTTCTGCTGCCAGGCCGATCATTGTGACATTGAATAGGATCGGGCTGAGAACTCCTCCTTGGGGAACACCAGGATGAACCTTATATCGATTGGTGTCTCCATTATTTGTCGTCATGTAAGTGGTGCGGTCCCTAAGGTAGCTAAAGCTCCAAGCGTACAGTCGTCCACCGATGTCGAAATCTTCCAGTGCGTCAAGGATCGCATAATGCAGCACATTATCGTAGGCACCCTTAATGTCTAAGAAGACCGCCGCCACTAGTCTGCCTCGGCTTCTTTCCTCTTCAACGCTGGTGATCAAGTCGACCACACCATTAATGGGAGATCGGCCTCTTCTGAAGCCGTTCATAAATGCAGGAAAGGAGTTGTTGCTCTCTAGAAGCCACTCTAATCTTGACAGTCCCATTCTTTCCATCACTTTTCCGACGCAGCTGGCTAAGGCGATTGGTCTGTAGGAGGAAAGTGCATAAGGACACTTCCCCGGCTTAAGCAATGCAATATTGCGACTGCATTTCCAATTAGCTGGGACTTCTCTTGACTCCCATGAGATGTTTTAATGAGACAACAGGATACGTCGTGCTTCTGTATCAAGATGATTGAGTGCAGCATACGTGATTCCGTCAGGTCCTGGTGCCCATGATCGGCGGGAGGCAGAAATCGCAACGTCAAGCTCATGCATTGTAAAACGTACATCAAGGCGCTCGTCAGACGATGGAGGCGCAACGTGAGTAAGAGGCTCATTAGTGGCAAGACCATCAGTGGTGTCCACGATGAGGCTACAGTATTCACTGGCTATCTCAACTTCTGTCCATCCCTGATGTAGAGCAACAGCTTGAAATGGTTGACGTTGTTGGGGAGTTGTCTACAAACTTCGTACCACCCGCCAGATCTTAGATAGAGGTTGCCTGGGGTCCAGAGATACACAGAAATTTCTCCAACGATATATATTTCTATATAGTCTCATGGAATGCTATATTCAGCAATTGATGGCCGTGAAGTCTCCGACTTTTGAGCCGTTTAACGAGTTCCGCTTCGCCTGTGTATACAGCTGTACGAGAGATTTTGCCCCTTATAGTACCGTGTACTTCAGTGACCGCTTATTCGTGATTGACGTGGCTGCTGACTGGTAGGTCGCGGGTTCGAATCTCTGATGTGGCGGCTGCAATTGATAGAAGCGAAATTATTGTAGGTACATGCGCTAAAGTTTGGGTGTACGTTAAGGAACCCCAGGTGGTGAAAATTTCCGGAGCCCTCGACTACGGCGTCTCTAATAATCATATAGTAATTTTTGGACGTTAAAACTCATATATAAACCAATATTTGGCGTTGACATTTAGAGCACCTTTGTTTTACACGCTTACATATTCTATATTAACCATTAAAAAAAACTTTGCAAAACGACTGTTTTTTTTTTCTTCTGCTTTCACTCTGCATTTTTAGTTCTCATAGTCTACCTTGCTATGTACACGCAAATTAACGCTAACCCGAAGCCTTGAGCGGTGGTCCCACCTAGACTTCAACATACTGTCAGAATAGTAATAATTGAACGCTCTCGATTATAGCAGTCAGGTCTGTCAGTGAAGTCCCACTTATACTCAGCGATGAATTCACTTCGGGTTCCCGACAAATACAAAGAGGCATACCTTATCGTGTCTAATTTATTTATTCTATTGTTTTTTGTCTGAAGTCGAGGTGAGGATGGTTATCGGGTCTGAAGAAGAACCCCTAAACGACACAAAAAGATATTACCAATAATTAAAAAACGGGCAGATTATTTCTAAAAAGAACCCAATTGTCAAGCAATTCCACACTGTGGGTGTCAGCCAAGGAGGCTAGGTGAACATCAATATGCTGCGCATACGTATGGCAAGGTAACTTGCAGTTGTACAGATAATTGTATTCGGGAATGCTTAGTACGAATCGATGAAATGGAAGTCTTTTACACAAAGGATCGTGGGAAGAGGTACACGGAGCATCTTCGGAGCCTGGAAATGAATTTTGCAGCTGAAAGGGTGAAAAAAAAACATGAGGAGAGAAAGAGGTGACAGGGAGGGTGTATCGGATAGCCAAAACGGCGAGCCTCATTTCGCCATACTGTTTATGTTCTCTTGACGCCAGTATTTTCACAACGAAAATATTTAGTGAGTCTTTGTGAAACCGCTGGTCATGATTATGTTTTCGAAACTTCAAACGAGGCATGCACATGAACTTTCGCTTTTATAGAAAAGCGTAACAATCCTTGTTTGAAAAAGACACTGCGAAATAAGTGAGGACAAAAGTAAGCATCATATGACCGAGTGAAAATGGGGTGCCAGCCCAATACCGAAAAAATATGAAGGGCGGAATAGAACCTGTCATGCTGTATGACAGGAGAAAAATAAAGAGACGCTGAGAGTTTTACTGGTAAAAAAAATCTTATTCCTCAACTGTTTTTCCTCTGGTCGCTGGACAGGAAAAACACGAATGGTCAATATCTGAACTTCTTTCCTTTCACGTGTCAGTGGCATTTCTTCAAATGACACTTATATCGAACGAAATTGAATGTCGTCGCTTCACTTAGCTGGTAGTGGAGGTGCTGCATAAGTTTAAATAAAACAGAAACTTCAATTTTTTCTCCGACGATTGCGTTTATCCAATCGAGCAAAGAAGCAGACAGCATCGATACAGTAGAAAAATGATTCGTCTTTTTTTAACCTAATCAGCAATTTAAATTCAGAAATTACAAACAGTGTGGCGGAGCGTCCTGACAATAATTGAGCTTTGAATGGTCATGGCAGGATAGAACCTCCTTTAGAACAGTTTTGCGGAGTGTCCTCAAGGCAATTGTCATTACAGAATAACTTGAGCAGGATGCATCGATTGAAACACTGGAATCCATGCATGATTTTCGCAGAGCGTGTTGGGTCAATAATCCTGCATTGGGGGTTTATTTACTGCATTATTTTCTTCAAAGTGTAAAGCTGAAAGGTCTGGTCACCTTCCTCAAGAGGTATGCCTATACTGAAATGTCATTTTTGAAGTGTTTTTTTCAAGGGAGGTTTCATAATGCCACTTTTTGTACGCACTTCTCGTTTGTACTTGGGTTTATTCAGGTCTACATTTCATTTCCTTTCTTATTCTATTTGAGGGGTAGGTTTGTTAAGAATTCAGGAGTAACCATCTGATATCTGGTCGATACATTTAATTTCACGCGTAGCAGAGGGTTGGTTATAAAAGGAAAAAAGTATCCCACTTAGAAAGTAATAGCCGCGTGCGTTGGATCTGCCGCAAAATTTTCTGAGGAAGCACTGATTAGCGTAAGAAGTCATATTAGACGTTTTTATCCCTAGGTAAAGTACAAGTGTTTTCATAGTATTCGGCTTTACAAACAATATAATGAACTAACATATGAAGAGTTGACTATGTTTCACTTTTAGCAGTAATGCATGCTCATAGCGAGTCAGGCAGGGCTGGCGAATATATTAGTCGGAGGGGTGACGAGCACTTGTCCAAGTGGAGTGCAGCCACCTCTTACTTTTTCAAGGAGATCATTTCGTGAGCGCAGTATGGTAGCCGGCTGCTGACGAAGTGCGTTTTAATAACACAGCCTGGCAATTTATCAAGCAAGCCCTCTCTTCAGACTGGAGTGGGAGGTATAGAAGCTCTTAACTTTTTCTGAGTGCCGTAAAATGAACTAACTTTGTGGTTTCTTAATGTGTGGACTTTCTTGACATTAATTTTTTCATATAATTTTACATACTATTCGTTTGTTTAACACATCATCATTTGCTTAATATTATTGATGTTTATCTCTTGGGCTTGCATAATTAAGCTTGTTGGTTTAGTATTTAAATTCGAAAGATTCATATACCACCGTTTCTCGTGGAACACGACAACATGAATGGTGCAGAAAAAAACTCTTCATCGCATGATGACGTCACCATTTGAAATCACTATGACATCAGAAACGGGAATATAATTGGCGTAACCGTGACACAAAATGCGGGTCATCATATGCTGATGTCACCACAAGACATCAACGTTTTGTCAAGGTGGGCCAAACGAGAAGTACATTTTCTGCATCGACTACGGACAAGTTGCAAGGAAGTCAAGTTTCGAACATTAAGCTCTTAAAGGTTGGTATTGTAACACAAGTGACTTAAGCGACATGTTTTAATATACATGGTTCAATACGTTCATATAAATTTCGGCCAAGCCTACATACTGATACACTGCTGCCATCGCATTCATGACCTTCACTTTGAAGGACGCGCACTAGGCATGTCACCAGGCCTGCTCGGGAAACCAAGTCCGCAATGCACGCTAAATTCCACTGTGTTCTTGTAAACGGACTCTGTAGACTTAATGCTGTCATGATGAACGCTCTTGTCAATCATGCAGAAACAACGACGTGTCTGGCTTAACTGTTATATAAATGCCAAATTATGAAGTTTTATAAGTCAAGCCGATTGCCTCATTAGTAAGTCAATCGCAGTGGAACGCTTCATACTACAATTTTTCTCACTCATTTTAATTCAAGAGCCAGCCGAATCGGCTGCCATGTGAATCAAAGTGAGCGGGAAAACTAGCAGTTTCAAGATGGTAATTTCATTCACACGAAGTTCTTTTGCGGGACTATTAGCACAACTAAGCAAGCGTTCTTGCATTTCCGTCGTACGGCTAAGCTACCAGGATGGGCCACTAGATAAAATAACTAATAATTATTGATTTTCGGGGTGAAGCTCTAAAGGCGTGGGTCTCTCCATTCCTTGTATGTATATACATGACCACCTAAAGTTCCACCTTTGCAAAATGCCTACTACTTTGTCCTTGCAAACATGCCACTACGCCCCATCACAGATCCACCATTTAATGGACCATAAAGCAAATACATTTGAGAAATAGCCAATAGAAAATACAAAACGGTCGTGTACTTCTATCCAAGTGCGCGTTTAAGAACCACAGATTGCCCACTGGGTCCATTCCTTGTTCGTACGCGACCGCCCTTAGTTCCACCTTTGCAAACTGCTCACTACTTCGTCCTTGCAAACGTCCCACTACGCCCCATAACCGATCATAACCGATCAGCCGTTTCAATAAAGGGGGAACGGAAGCGACGTATAGCTACCGCTTACGAATAATAAAATTTCTTGTAGTAATAAACGCAGTGTTTGCCAGGTCTCTCATAATGAAGTGGCCGATGGTAGCGAATGGTTTATGATTTATCAATGGAACACTCCAGTGCTTTGCCCCACTCATCATCCTTCACTCTGTGGATATGTCGTGATTTTTTATTTTTGACTCAATAAAAGACAGTGACACGGAGCTGCAGAAAAAAGCTGCCATAGCTCCAACAAGCCAAAGCCCCTAACATGTGTACAAGGCGACAGCGAAAGGCAGTTTGAAACGGAAAGCTTTAAGAAACCATGGAGAAATCACTCGGTGATAGTATCGCGCACCCTATAGAGACTTTCATGAAGCAGTAGTCACGCTGACGGGTATTGATTCCTGTTTCACATGCTTAACAATATAACAAATTGTATGAAAATAGAAACAAAAAAATGGCCTGGCGAGGCGTGGTCTTTTTTGTCTAACACTTAGTCCATAACGCAACTCGCCTAACAATTTCGAAAGCTGGCATCCACATGTTTACGTGCTGAAGGTATGTCATATCACATAGTACTTTCGGCTACCACTGAAAATTATACGCGAACTCTCGAATAGAATGGTGTTGGTTTTCATTTCAGGGCTCTAAACTTGGACCTCGCTCAATAGTGCCAGCATTTAGGCCGCAAGCACGTTCCCGAAGAGCACATAGTGAGCTGGTTCGCTAATGAAGCATGCTTTTTTTTTGGCTCAGTGTTGGGAAAAATAAACCGTTGTGTGGTGGCGGAGTGTGCGACCGAGCGTGCTGAGGCAAACGACAGCAGGCACTTCTGTTGAAGAGCTATACAAAAAGCTGCATCGAATATAAATAATGAACTGAAAGGGTCAATTCAGGCGAGTGCAGATCAGCATGAGGGTACGCCCCACGAGGGTCAACAAGTTGCGACTATAGAGCCCCGAGAGTGCCCACGTCTTGCTTTAGCGCGGAGCGTATGAGACGGATCTGTGTACACAACTGAACGGCTTACACTTTAAGGCCCGTATGCCCACGCCATCGCAATATCCTTTGAAAGGTGACAAGCAACTCCCACATGATCTGCGCATACCTTGTCTGACGCCTATTATGAATCATAAATAGGATGAATTATTTTGACGAATCAATCCGAGTAATATAGTATGTAGCATAAAGTTCAAGGCTTTATCTTTTATGTGTTACTTTTTATTCTTTAAAGCATTCAACTTATAAGAAACATTTTTGAGGTAAAAGAACATACTGTGAAAATAGAACACTCTCTCCTTTCTTTAGGAAGAAGCCAGAAGTTGTGGGCGGGAAAACATGAGGACGCAATACCTAACAAAGCATAACTGATACATTTGATAATATAAGCTTTCTGTCACGGTTACAACCACAGAATGGTCGTCCCAAATGTTTTTAGCAGCAAAGTGTAATGTAATACAGTAAATCAAAAGTGGGCTCTATTGCACCATAAATTCTGCTTATTTTGACAGCTATGAAAGCTAGAGTGAGCCGACAAGAGCTGAATTCACTTGAGCACAGCCGGTGACTTGATGAACGAGATGCTTTAGCGTGTCGCAAATTATGTTCATGAATTTTGTTACTTTTTGTTTTTCTGAAATTCTCCTAAAAATGCTCTCTTGAATGTAAAGGATCAAGATAAATAGCGCATGAAAAATAATCACGCAAGGCCGCGGGGCTCAGTGAAGGCTTAAATCCCGCTTCGTTCGTAAAGATACTGCATGCCTTCATGTGTTTATGCGTTTCGCACGAATTCTGCTCCGTTCTCGCTTAAGCTCCGCACAAGATTTGCATCAAGCGGAAACGTGCGTATCTATCTTCGTGTTGACAACTTGTCGAAGTCGCCGCGCTAAATAAAGATGAGCGTGATGTCTTGCAACGACTTTTCCAACCCGCAAGGCCTCAGATAGTGTTGCTGGCCAGAGCTTTTTTCACGAACATGTCATGTTACTTTCAGCAAAGAACGTTCTTGCTATTGATTCACTAACTCTCTCTCTCTCTCACTCGCACAATAAAAACAAACATGTTTTGGCAAATGCTGCCAGCTTATGTGAGACCAAACATACCATTAAACTGCTCAGTCAAGCACCACCCTGTGCGAGTGAACGTACAACATTCTTAAGCGTATTTCTTCTTACGTGCTTTCTGTTTTGCGCTGGTAAATCTATTTTAATCATGAATCATCTCACCCAAGCAGCAGATTTAGTGACATTAAGCAGTTACATAAAATTTCTGAAATACATCTCGCACTCACGTGCCTTCTCTTCCTCATACACACACGATATTTATAGGGACCAGCAACACTGAGGCACTGCTGAACATCTATAGCTGCTTACGCAAAGACATGTAGCATCAAAGGTGATGCAATAAAAAAACTGTATGATGCGGAGGGGCACGACAGTGAGCTGTTAGGTAATAAATCCCACTGCTCGTCCGTGCGAGAGCAGTTTGTCGTTAATAGACTTTAGTCCCACTTTTGTGCTACACATTGAGGAGGGGTGAGCAGCGACCCCATAACGCAAAGTGGAGATGTCAGCCGCGTGAATGAAGTGAGGCGAAGAAAGGAAGTTCTTGAGGATCATGTTGAAGTGAGGCAACAAGAGAGGCGTTACGAAGAGTGCATGGAGAGAGAAAGAGAAAGTGTGATCGAAAGACTCGCTGATTCTGATTAGATTTACGGTCATTGTCAGCATCGGGTGACGTACAGAATACGCCATTTTTCCAACTTGCGGCGGGTACTTTCAATGTGGCCATCTTCACATCTGTTTTTTTTCTTTTTTTTACTCGCCTCGCAGTTTTCAAATGTGCGTTTGACTCTTTGTTGACTCTTGATGCATGCGCGCTTCAATTTCCCTCCGTCTTACATACTAGCGTAGTAGTAATGCCCTATGCTGCTTAACGCCGTGCTAAATGAACATCCCTGTTGGTACGCCTAAAGATGGACGCATTTTCCGACTAGAGCCACGTTGCATAACTACCTTAAATTGAAGCGAGGAAAATCCTACAAATATAGATGCGAAATTACGGCTCCATCATCACGAATAGCTCACTAATTACGAGAGCTTGGTCCTCGTGGGCAGGCAGAATGGAAATCGAATGGCACGCTAGTGTGCTGACAACGACTAATTCATGTTTCCGAAATCCTGGAGACGTGCATGCTGCTTTGGCTTGTACTTTTGGGTGACGCTGATTAACAAAAACTCGTAGACCGGGTGAAGAGAAAATCCACAAGTGAGGAAATAATGCGGTTTGTAGCAGCCTATACTTCAACTTGTGTCCTTCACAGCCTGGCAATTAATTGCCGCTCCTTTTCATTTTGCTTCTTGAATACGCTCTCTTCCGAAGCAAGTTGCTCGACTGTGGGTCTGGTTAAGATCTGGTTGAGATGACAACTAAAGGCAGGTGAGCAATCTTACTTGTTCAAGAAATTATAGGTTGGTTACATTATATACAGACTTGCTTATGTTGCACGTTAGAAGCTGCTACCAATAGCTGCAACTTCCTAACCTGACTAAAGTGGGTGCATGAAGGCATAATTCATCAAAAATGGTTAAAAAGTAGCCCTACTCGTGACCTCGTTTTAAATGTGCTTTGTATTTTCAATGTCACTAACTGCACCAATAGTTATGTACAAATATAATAAAATATCTCGCGCACAACGGATATGAACGTGCATTGTTGAGCAAACGTTAAGTAGGTTATTTGGCCAAAATTTTACCTTGCAGCACCCTATTGCAAAGCCCCTGATAGCCAGCTTTGCCGTAACAGAGCATCAAACTTTGAGAATATTTTTATGACCACGCTACATGCAGCAGGTTTTATTTCCAAGCAAGGATTTTTTTAAAAGTAGGTAGTTTGAACACTGATTAAACGAATGGTCTACACATTAAACACGTACATTGTTGTTGACAAAACAATGACATGGACGAGCTGCTTGTATCTGTAGGAGTAAGAATGTCCAATATTGTTTGCGATCACGTAGAAATGACGACAACTTTTGTGAAAAGAAAAAAAAATTGCATCCTTGGGGAAAATAGTCGTGATTTTCGCCGCATTCTCTCTAATTGTCAATAATTATGATAATAATGGTCGTTGTTGTGCTTGTTATGACATTTCAGTAAAACCTAGGCACTAAGCACAGACACTAAGCACAGGCGCTTGCCATCGTTGTCCCTCGGCAAAGATATTTCCCCAGCGCTTTCTATTACATCCGACGTCGTCCAGGAAGGGCGTAGTCTTGGTGGTAAGAGGTTTTCATCTCAATCAGGAGGGAGTCAGTCATTTCACGTGTCTATTTCTTGCATTATTTATTTATCTCTGCATTCATTCAGCATCTGGCCTACAGTGCTATGCTAAGCATAGTTACGCGTTTAATGTACTGCCCACTTCAATTTCTTGTTCGTGCCCTATCCAAGCACGGCCTAGGTATCATTTTCACCACCACGAAGTTAGTTAAAAAGTGCCAATCGACGGAAAGGGCAGTGAGACATGTGCGGGCGTATATGAAGCACTATAAATACTGTCTCTCTGGAAAAGGATGTGCTGCTGCTGGCTTATCTGTGCACGCACTGTACAAGTAAACCTATCAGACACAAAAGGCAAGAGAGAGAAGGGTGACCTTAAAGAACGCTGTTAGAAAGCCCTCCATTTTAGGGTTATTTTTGTCTCTCACAAAGAGCCGAGTACAAAGATCCACAGCTTTCTGATACCATTGGTCACCTCTCCTGACTTGCCCGTCGCTTTCCTTCTTGCTGTAGTTCTCGCGTTTGTCTCAGTACGGGACTAATGTTCCGCCTTCTGATTTTCGTCGAGTACCAATACGTTGGCTCAGCCTCCGCACAATGCTGCTAACACTCCCTCATAAATCCCTTTTTTATTTTTTTGCTCTATGAGTGCTGTTTTCTGGTGCTTTGGCATAGGACGCAAGATTTTACGTCTGTTTTTATTACCATTGAACACAGCCCACAGCAGTAGTATAAGTAGTCATGATATGCGAATTGAATGAAAAAGTGTGGTGTCAGAGTTTGAAAATTAGATTTCTGGCAAATGGAAAAAATATAGTTCACCTAGTGCCACGTGTTGTTTCCGATTTACTTTTTTTGCATTTTGGTTTGCTTATAGATAATATTGCAGGTTTTTATCCATCCCTATGTCAAGAAAATAGCACACCACACTGAATTCTGCCGTACGCGATGGCTAGCGACTACCCACAAAAAGTTTGATCATAAATTCTGAGGTGTATATGACCACTGTGGCTAGCATTGTTTGCACACTCATGGATTCTGGAAAGTTGAATGTATGTGCCGCATAGCGAGAGTCTACATGCCGTGAAATATTTAAAACAGTGCTTGCGCTGGTTATACGTTTGAAAAAGACGACTTATGAGTGAAACAAAACAACCTAAGTGACCTCCCATGGTCTCTGTATTTTTCATTTTGCCCTAATCTTTTTCACGCTACACAGGATAGGGAGGGCAACACCGAAAACCTTTTTGTCTATTTGGTTATGAAAGCTGTGACTTGAATGGGAGAGTTCTCTGGGGCAAAACAAACTGAATGGAGTCTTCACTTTTCGATTATAGAGTGCAGAATTGTTTCACGCCTTTATTTTTTAGATGGTTTCCTGTATTTTATCTTTGGCTCATCTTGAATTGCAAAGTGACTTGACGGCTGGCGCTGATTTTTTCTGATTTTTTATGTACCATCACGTGTAACCTCAAAAACAATGTGAGAATTCAATCAACCTATTTTTTAAGATCTCTAATTATTAATACGCTTGCGGAAAATTAATGTCTAAAAATTCAGCAGATCCCACGTACCTTGGTATAGATGTTATGCGAAGCATGCGGTGGGAAGATGGCCGTGTTGCAATTTTTCTATTGAGCGACACCCCATGAAATGATGCTAAATATATTTACAAAGGTTGAACGCATAGACATCTGTTGAAGAGCTGCGGATGTTTATATAACCAGTTGTTTGCACTTGCCAAACGATGCCAACTGGAACAGGCGTATTAGAAACACCAGAAGCTCACATGAAGCGCTGATGCTCGCGAAAATGCTGGCTCTGGGCACTGCTACATAAATCACCTTCAGCGCATGGTAACGAACCACAATTGACGTTAACACGACGTGACGGTTGTATCAAAGGAGTACATATGTAATGTTTGCAAAATTTGGTAGGCAGCACTGCAAGCAATATTTATGTTTCACAAAGATAAGCATCTATTTGAAAAGTAGTTCCGAGACCTTGCGTAGCTCTGTTGTAGAATGCTTGACTGCCGCGCAACTTCTTGGGTTAGATTCCTGCTGGGACCCTGAAATTTATTATTTGCACTCGTCGGAGGGTCAATGCTGCCCGTATCAGGTTTTTCTTAACACTAACATTTATTCTATGTCTTTGTTGGGTCAACGCTAACGATGTCGAATATTTCTTGACGCTTATGCGTTGAAATTGTCCATGGGTGCTCTCGTTGTTCCTCAGTGGATACTAAGTGTGAGTCACCTGTGGCACCTCGGCACATAACAGTGGTGCATACCCGCCCGTGGGTATGTGCCACTGTATAGCGGGAAGTATTTGACGACGTACGCAACTGGATTGTGACATTACTGTTGTCTTGCCCAGCGCGTCATATTCCTCAAACCCATGCTAATTTTGGTTCACGCCAAGTTAAGGGGGTGACCACGAGAGCACATGAACGTAAGCGGATAGATAGATAGATAGATAGACAGATAGATAAATAGATAAATAGATAGATAGATAGATAAATAGATAAATAGATAGACAGATAGATAAATAGATAAATAGATAGATAGATAGATAGATAGATAGATAGATAGATAAAAAGATAAATAGATAAATAGATAGATAGATAGATAGATAGATAGATAGATAGATAGATAGATAGATAGATAGATAGATAGATAGATAGATAGATAGATAGATAGATAGATAGATAGACAGGTAGACAGACAGACAGACAGACAGACAGACAGACAGACAGACAGACAGACAGACAGACAGATAGATAGATAGATAGATAGATAGATAGATAGATAGATAGATAGATAGATAGATAGATAGATAGATAGATAGATAGATAGATAGATAGATAGATAGATAGATAGATAGATAGATAGATAGATAGATAGATAGATAGATAGATAGATAGATAGATAGATAGATAGATAGATAGATAGATAGATAGATAGATTCGCTGAGTCACGGAAGTTCGCTAAGAAATGCTTCGCATTTTAAACGCATGTATCCCCTTCATTAGTACTAAAACTTGGTCGGCTTTGTTGCAATAAGGCAATATCTGCTGTAAAGCACGCTTTAAAGGAAGCTTGAATCATGGGAGATTGATGGGTAATGCTAGTAGTCAGCTTTATTAATTATCTTAGGACAGCCATAATGCCAGTAAAAGCGTCCCTATTGAAAAAAGCGTCCCCAACGTGATGCCCGTACGTTTTTTGGGACTGGTACACGCTGGAGACACTGGTACACGCTTGTAATCCCTGGCACTTCACAGGGCGCACTGGGAAAAATCTGTGTCGCACCGGTAGGGGCACTGGCTCAACCGCTGGGATGCTGGTGCACACTGCGAAACGCTGGAAGCGCTGGAATTTTCACTGGCAAGCGCTGGTAAATACCGGAGCACCCACTGTTTCTACCAGCGCAGCGCGCACATTATTGAAGCGTGTGCCATGGTATGTTTTGGTGTGTTTGAATATAAAACGCTTGATTCGACGGCACGGAGAGATGCTACTATAACAGATACCGAGCATACGTAATTTTTGCTGCGCACGTACGTATCGCAGCATATAAAATGCACTTTTTTCGCGTATGCCCTCGAGTATACCGGCCATACTTGCATCATCCGTGTATTGCTGTAACGATTCCAAGTTGCAGTGTTTGTAAGCCTGGAGCTGCACGCCACTCCTAACCGAAACAGGGAATTATTTTTACCCCCAAGTTGACGAAACGTAAATGAGCTTCCTCGATCGCTTCGCAAGGTGCCACAGCGGAGAAGAGAAAAAACCTGTCATTCGATTCCACCACACCGCTTAAGTGAATGTCTAGCCATGCTTATCCTTCTGCTTACTTCAGGTAACCGTTAGAAATGTTCCGAAGCTCAAATGCAGATACTTCAATCATCTCCACTCACAGCGTCTAGAGAGGTCTTACCCAGTGCCCGGCCCAGCGAGCCTGATCGTGCCAGCCGCGTTGGTATATATGTGACGTATTGTGGAATGTATGGTTTCTAGAAGCAGAGAAGGAAGAAGTGAGAGTAGAATAAACATGGCGTATGAGCCAGGCCACGTCTCCCATTCATCATAGCATCACACGAGTCGACAGGATGAAGACCTGGCCGCCGCTCATCGGCCATACATCATTCACGAAGCCACCGGCAATACGCCTCAACTGAATATAGACCACAGAAGAGGTGATCTCAGGCGCAAGCAGTTACCGGCATCATGGCAGAACCATCGACCGACCTTCCCATCCCCAAGTACACCGAAGCAGCGGACGATGGACCTGTACAGGACTGGTTCGACCTGTCAGAGCTACACGCTACCGCTGCATCTTTGTCGGAACGGGAAATGGTTACGAACTTAAGCGACTAAGTCACCGGTGAGGCATTTAAACTTTACCTCACCCACATAATCGAGAACGACGAGTCTTGGCAAAAGATAGAAGAAGAAATGATCATCTAGTTTCAAGATTATAATGAAGATTCGATTAGAACACGCACTCTCAGTGCATTCGAACTCAGTCATCACAGTCATAATCAGCCTTCACGCATTCGAGCACAGAGCATGAATTTACAATTCCCGTCAGGTGAAGTTAGCCACATGCTTACGGAAAGACCACGTGGTCGTTTTCCCAACCTTCCACGTGGTTCCTCATCCACGGAAATATCACCAATACTTAACTCTCCGCTGCATAAATGAATTGAATCCACTATAGATGACCCAGATGCATTTAATACTTCATGTCGCATGCGTACTTTGCAAACTGACTTGGCATTCAGCTCAGCAGATCCAAAAGGACAGAAGCATTCACAATCAGCATCTTGTGAAGGAAAGTCTTCTGCAGAAGCATCTAGTGTTCATCAAGCACAAGATTGAAACGACGTGAATACAGTATACAACCTCACTGCCAAAAATGAAAACGAAAGCCCAGGTGTGACTTCTGATGACATAAGTACTCTTCAGGCAACCACCAATAATGAACGGTTTATAAATACAGAAGTTTCAAGTGCACGAACCCCCCCCCCCCCCCCATTGTTTTGTGCCGAAAACATCTGCATTGGTTCGCGTCGTAAAAGACTGCGGAGGACTTGCTAAGAATGCTTTCACACCACGATCAATGTCACACCACAAGCGAGTCGACGAAACCAAGATACTACAAAGTCAACCTATACTTGAACATTGTCAACGACGAAAGAAAACTGCATCGAAAGCAGTCTTAAGGGTTAAAGAGCATTGCAAAAAAGCGTGTCGTCGTGGATACATTCTGCACCAAAAATCAAGATTGCACCTTCGATCAAAACATCTGCGACATCGCCATAAAAATACCAAAAAGCCACAAGACCACCCCTCGTACTCGGCAGGAACATAGCCAGCGTTCAATCAACCTTGATCAACGCACACACAAGCTGCCTGCATGGCCTGTGTATCACCCACGGTGACGAATTCGACGCCTACGAAATCCGAACTGTCGATTCTGCAAGGTGTTCGAACCTCATTCATTTTTCATAGGAATGCCAGCTGCGATTTCCGCTATCTCGACGTCTAAAGCATTCTTGTGTTATCCAGGACGCAACCACCAGCCTCGCTCGCCCGATCTCTTATTGATATCACTGGACTGCTGCCCTCTCCCCTCAAGTCTTAGCGATGAAGAATGCGACGCGTGCATTATAAAATTTGTGAAACTACCTCTTAATTTTGACATTTGTGACTTCTAAGCAGCTCCTTATTTACTTTCTCTTGTTTGTAAGTTGTAACTCATGCTTTCTTTCAGAGGGAGGGGAATCATGTAACGTATGGTGAAATGGATGGTTTGTAGAAGCAGAGAAGGTAGAAGTGAGAGTAGAATAAACATGGCGTATGAGCCAAGCCACGTCTCCCATTCATTATAGTGTCACATATATGTTACTGGCGCTTCTTGCTTCGTGTACACACAATTTTAAAGTGTGAAAATAACTGTAAAGTATAGTTTAGAGATCCATGAACCTAACTCAAATATTTTGACTTGTGTCGGCGTTCGTGCAAGAAGCGCTGACAATCGATTGATTGATTGATATGTGGGGTTTAACGTCCCAAAACCACCATTTGATTATGAGAGACGCCGTAGTGGAGGGCTCCAGAAATTTTGACCACCTGGGGTTCTTTAACGTGCACCCAAATCTGAGTACACGGGCCTACAACATTTCCGCCTCCATCGGAAATGCAGCCGCCGCAGCCGGGAATCGAACCCGCGACCTGCGGGTCAGCAGCCGAGTACCTTAGCCACTAGACCACCGCGGCGGGGCGCGCTGACAATCGAAAGTTGCGTTTTCAGCTAAGGCTGTCACCGAAGGATGCCAGCCGCACTTAGCCGGTGCTCCTCTTGCTTATACGTCATCATCATCATCATCATCACCAGCCTGACTACGTCCACTGCATGACAAAGGCTTCTCCCACGATCCGCCAGTTAAACCGGTGCTGTGCTTGCTGCTGCCAATTTATACCCGCAAACTTTTTATTCTCATCTGCACACCTAAACTTCTGTCTCCCCCTAACTCGCTTGCCTTTTCTGGGAATCCAGCTAGTTACCCTTAATGACCAGCTTTTATCCTGTCTACGTGCTACATGCCCGGCCCATGTCCATTTTCTCTTCTTGATTTCAACTATGAGATCCTTAACCCCCGTTCGTTCCCTAATTCACTCTACTCTCTTCTTGTCTGTTAAGGTTACACCTACCATATTTCTCTCCATTGCTCGCTGCGTCATCCTCCATTTCAGCTGAAGACTCTTTGTGAGTCTCCTGGTTTCTGCTCCGTAGCTAAGTACCGGCAAGATACAGCTGTGATATACCTTCCTCTTGAGGGATAGTGGCAATATACCTGTCCTAATTTGAGAGTGCTTGCCAAATGTGCTCCACCCCGTTTTTATTCTTCTAGTTACTTCAATCTCGTGGTTCGGCTCCGCGGTTATTACCTGCCTGAATACACACAGTCTTTTACAACTTGAAGTGCACTATTACCTATCTTGAAGCGCTGCTCACTTCCGAGGTTGTTGTACATTACTTCCGTTTTCTGCAGAATAATTTTAAGACCCACCCTTCTAGTCTCCTTGTCTAACTCGGTAATCATGAGTTGCAATTCGTCTCCTGAGTTACTCAGCAATGCAATGTCATCGGCGAAGCGCAGGTTACTAAGGTACTCTCCATTAACTCTTATCCCTAACTCTTCCCATTCTAGGCTTCTGAAAACCTCCTGTAAGCACGCGGTAAATAGCATTGGAGAGATTCTATCCCCCTGCCTTGCACCCTTCTTGATTGGTATTGTGTTCCTTTCTTTATGAAGACCTATGGTATCAGTTGATCCCCTGTAGATTTCTTCCAGGATGTTTATATATGCTTCGTCGACGCCCTGATTCCGCAGTGTCTGCATGACTGCTGATATTTCTACTGAATGAAGTGTATTTTCATAATCTATGAAGGCTATGTATAGTGGTGGGTTATATTCTGAACATTTCTCTATTATTTGACTGATAGTATGAATGTGGTCGATTGTTGAGTAGCCTGTTCGAAATCCTGCTTGTTTCTTTGGTTGATAGAATTCTAATGTTTTCTTTCCTCTGTTAGCAATTACTTTTGTAGATAGCTTGTACACTACAGAGAGCAAGCTAGTCGGCCTGTAATTCTTCAAGTTTTTGTCATCTCCTTTCTTATGTATTAAGATGATGTTAGTGTTCTTCCAAAACTCTGGTACTCTTTCCATCAGGAGACACCTCGTAAACAGGTTGGCTATTTTTTCTAACACAATCTGTCCTCCATCTTTCAGCAGGTCTGATGTTACCTGATCCTCACCATATGTAACAACACACAATTTCCAGTAGGTCATATATATACGCCTTCGTGAGCTGACTCCCTGGCGTACGTTTTCAGAGGATTGAATTAGTACTTCTATAGGTGTTTTTTTTTCATATTTGGTATTGATATAACATCATATATCTGTATAATGCCAGTGGAGGCCAGAAAAACGGCTGTCGCTCGGCATCACCACTTCGTAAATGCAGTTCTGGCAATGATTGATCTTCGACTTACTTCAGGTATAGTTTAGGTAACAGTTAGCAAGGTTGAAAAGCTCAAATGCAGAAACTTCAAGCATCGCAACTCAGCTGCTTCGAGAGTGGCCTGACCCTGTGCCCCGTCCCAGTGAGGCCTATGGTGCCAGCCGCGTTGGTGTACATGCTGCCGGCGCTTTTTACTTTAGGTAGGCACAATTCTAAAGTGTAAGAATGACTGTAAAGTACAGTTTAGACATCCCTGAGCCTAAATCGACAATTTGTCTGCGTGTGCAGTGCCTGCACAAGGAGCGTCGACGATCGATGTGTCGTGCTTTGAGAAACGCAGGCTGTCATCGAAAGCTTCCTTCTGAGCACAGCAGCCGGTACTTCTTCAACTCGTACGCAAGAACACGGAAGTTTGAGTTGGTAATTTGGTATGCATTAGCGAACTAACACACTGGCATACTTTTTCAGGGGATCGCATTAGTAATTTCTTCGTCGGTTTCTTAGTTACATGTATCGATATAACTGCAAATATGTAACCTGGCACGCCAAATGTGTACTCCTACATCGTCGCTTGCGCGAAAAAAGAAAATACTCTAAATTCACTCTTGTGTGCGGATATCTACTGAACAAGACTTTTTAGGTCATCTTTACATGTTGACTAGTAGTAAGTGCCAGAACCGACTATCAAAGGAAAAAAAAAACTATCGGCAGACACAGCCGACAATCTGTGCCGGCTCCTCCAGTCAATTTATGATTTTTAAGAGTTAAGATGTGGATGCTTGAAAAAACCTTGCGTTCTTGCTAATATCCACACGTTATTCGGTGCCTGGAAGCCATTCGTAACGGTCAAATCAAGACGCAATTGGTATTTGGAAAGGAATATCTCACCAATCTTGACTGTGCGACTTGTAAACATAAAGTCGAATGGCGCGTCCTTCGGATAAATAGCCATTTTACGACTCCGCATGTATGTTTTGGCATGGCGTAGTGGGTAACTTACTCGAATTGAAATCAGTAAGTAGCGAGGTCGAATCCCGCCAGGAAGCGTTTTGTTTTTATATTTTTATTGTTATTGTGAATGCGTGCTATTTTATTTATACATTTATTTGTTTATGGCGAATGGGCACCCCCGTTTTAACCCTGTGAAGCCATTTTGCGCAGAGTACTGGAACGCAGCCGCTCCAGCGTCCCAGTACCTGCGCTGGGAGGCGCAGGTACTGGGACGCTGGACCGTACTGGGCCCATAATCAGGCATGGCGCTGGACGCTGGTACCCAGTAGCACTGGTTTTTGCAATAGGGGTTATCAGAACAAATCAATACAGATAGTGACAGACGTACTATGATGATGCTGACTGTTTACCGGTGTGGTATCCCGTGATAGAAGTGGTCAAACAGAACACCTTCACATAGGAAAACGTCGCTAAAATCACATTTGCTCTCGCATACTGAGTCATGCTTTTGAATGGAGTTGTTTAACACTCTTTAGTAAATAATAAGAATCAGATGATTGAGTGAATGAGTCATGAAGTGCCATAATGTGGAAACTAGGTTGTATCAGCAAAACATCTGCTACGCGACGCGCAACTGATGATTGTTTTCGGAAATTAGTAAAAACTTAATAGCATTGTTTCTGTACAACAATGACATACTTTATTAAACTTTTCTTCAATTATTTCTCAAATATGTCCTAGTATGCATCTGCATCAATACAGCTCTTTCTAGGCAACATTAGTGATGAGTGCAGCAGTTCAGTTATCTGTTAATTCTGCTTCTTTAGTGCTCTATACTGCCCGCCGCGTCCTAATTTGAGAACTTTCTTCCTGTACGTTTGTGCAGGAACAGATACATACAAGAGTGAGCAAACGTACAAGTAGCAGGTAATTGTACATGCAAAAACAGGGACTGGGAAATAAATTGAAGCGAAATCCCTTACATTGCTTCAGCGAAGACCCTGGAAATTGATCAAAGTTCACGAAATGAAAAAAAAGGCAGCATATCCCCGGGGTGATCCCCGTGGTGATGGAATGGGGCGAAGCATCCGTCCATCCATTCGTTCTGGCTTTGGTCCGTCCATGCGTCCAACTGTGTGACCGTCCATGTATCCATCCGCGCGTCCGTGCATGTATCTGTTCGTGCGTCCGCAGGTCCATGCGTGCGTCCATTTCTGCGTTCGTCCATGCATCCACCACTTCGTCCGTCCACGCGTCCATCCGTCCTTGCAGCCATCCATGCGTCCCTCCATGCATCTGTCTGTGTGTTTGTTCGTCCATCTAGTCTCCAAGTACCACCATCTCGCCTCTTTTCAACATATATTCTGCATATAGAAGCACCGCCCTTCAGCGGACATTCCAAAGACTAAACGAGAGGTGGCACACGTACACTTTATTACGGCTTGCGCTTCGTGTCTACTTCCCACCTTTAACCACTTCGAGTTCATGGTATATTCTAGTTCACTGTATTCATGGCACTGCGGCCCAACGCTCGCTAAACCTTTCTAAAACCAAGGAGGTTACGCCCAGCGAGTAAAACATAGCAACCTTTTCTTGTCAGACAGTGCTCAATGTGCATGCCAATGGCTGATAATGGGAAATGAGAGACAGAAAAATTTGGCTTTGAGTTGACGCGCACGCTGCGAATTTTTTTATTGTTCAACAACGCACAGGAGAAATCTCCCACCGGCACCACCTTGCAGGTCAAAGCGTAAGACATGTTACATACTACGATGAGGGACGAACGGGTGCCGCTTCGAGGAGCTTCACCCCTAAAACAGATTGTCGACCACTCTCATTCAGCATGACGCTTTACGAAAGTTCATATTTCGAAAATGGAGCTTCCCAGTAGACTAAAAATTAATCATTTACTAGGACGACATTAGGTCTATAAGGGGAATCTTGCATGATACCACTACACCAGCGGCGCCACAATAAGGAGGAGCCACCGATAAATTTTGATCTTAGAGCAAATGACAAGTGTGTTTCTTCATTTCACCCTATTGAAATGTGGCCGCGATGAGCAAAAACTTCTTCTCCGCTTTAGCTCTTGGCATAAACTTCAGTAACTTATTCATTCGGCGTAAGTACAAAAGCAACTCCCCATCTGCGACGCTACAGGAGGAATCACATGGCAGCAATTACCAACACAATAACATATTACGGCAACATAGCAGTGAAGTGAAAAAAAATGCACTAAAATTGCCTTTTTGAAAACAAAAAAAAGTTGGTGATTGAATAACCTTAGGAAAACAAAAAGCTGCCAAAATATTTGCTGTCAACAAAACGCTGCAGCTTTTGCATTGTATAAAGTTTCATTGGTGTATTTACAGAGCATTTCATCTGCGAACCTAATGTATATACGTAATACTTAAGACCGCATAACTATTTTCGGTGGTGTGCTATTGATAGAAAGGCCGTTGCTTTGTCTACCAGCGTTTATATGTTCGCTTAAATATTCGCAAGTGACTCGATGCGCATTCATTAGTGTTCTATAACATCACTTAGTGCATTCAAGTAATATGAAATTTCAGATACACAGAGCTTGATGCAACAAGACCAACAATGGTCGGGCGGACGGTTATTTTCTTAGAAGCTATTCGATGCACACGTCAGCTTAGCTGAAAAAGATGTACTTGTCAATTAAGGTCTCCGTTAATGCTTTCTGAAAATGGACATATGTGAAACGGCTCTTCACTTTTCTATCTCCTTTTTTTTCTCACCTGGCCTTAATTAGCAATCCGTTTCCACCGAAACTCACAGAAATAAAGGAGAATACTGATTTAGCAAATACCTTTCACTGCCAAAATTGTGAACTCGCTAAACTTGACTCGCTATGTTTTGGCTATGTTCCCTCAGTTTTTTTAGCTAGCACAAGGATATACCTTCCGCGGCATCCACTAATCCACGCACATGAAAAAACCATGAAAACTGCATCGTGTCGAAACAGCTCCAACAGCGGTTGTCGCTCGTTGTTAGGCAGGCTCTTACCGGGCAGATTACCCAAATGGATTTGTATTTTCTAACACAAGATTTTGCTTCCACTTCATATTTCGAATTTTTCTTATTCACATGTATGAAACATATCAAACTTTACGAAGGATAATGGTTTAGAGATAATTGTTGCACACGTAGTGCTATCATGATCTCTTAATTTGTTTTTGCTAGTCTCGCAGCAATTTCTCTGGTACTTGACATTGAAAAAATATGTATAAGACTATGATCTGGCACCGGTAATTATAGCACTCAATTAATCTCACTGTCTCAGAAAATTTAAGCCTATAATTGAAATCGATCGCCTGAGAGCCACCCTTAAAAAAACGTCAGTTTTCAGGTTCTGAAATTTGATGCAAATATAATAATCGTGAATTTATTGTTGAGTAAAATTAACTAAAACAAACGTCGGAGAAAAATATAAAGGCCCAGCGAAATACATAAGAAAAATTCAAAGCAAAGCAATAACAATATTTAGTCACCAAATACTTGCACTAACTCCTTTTTGTTCTGAATTTCGCAAAAAAAAATAGCACTGCTCAGCAGATTTTCGACGATTCCGAGCTAGCGTAATGAGTCACGGAAGCCAGAGAGAAATATTGTTACAAGCCAGACAAGTTATCTGCGAGCCGAAGCTCGCGGTTTTACTGTTACCAAACTTGTAACCAAAAGCTATGTCTTTGCTCCTTACATGGACAGCCATAGAGTTCTTTTTATAGCTTAGAGGTTCACCGCAGAACACGTGGGGTCACCACCTGGTTTATAGGACTCGATCTTACGGACAGTTCTCAGCGGCCACTCGTTCTATTTTGTTCGTTCATTGTGTCTTCTATACATTGCACCTTGGTATTTCATATGTACATATAAGGCATGGTCCTCCTTCCTTGGGACTTCTGTGAGGAACTACACTACTAAATATTTTGTACTTTGCGAGCTTCGACTGCGTGCGGCCAATATAATTAGGGTATTAAATGATGGTGGCTATTAAACCCTAAAAAACGTTAGAAGTGGGAATGGCTTTTGAGCTATTGTGCCTGCGCCACAATAAGAATTATCCACAAGCACCATCTAGATGCTGTTTTGTCTTGCAGTAAGACGTCGAGCCTTACGGCTTGAAGACCATAGCATACAGTCGATAGGCACCTTGGTGCTGTTGTGATGATAGTGAGGACTTTTTATCGATCATCAGTCATCTACTCCAAATATTTGAAATTGGAATTGACTTTATTTCTTCTGTTTATAACAGAAAGGTAGCAGAAGCTAAAGGCCATGTGGCCTGACGAAGGCTTCTGCTTCTGCGACAGTTCGGCACGCAGACCGTACATAGCACAAGTCAATACAAAGTACACTGTACGAACATATTCCACGGAATAGTCACGAAAATAAAAGGACATGTGTACAAAAAAGTGGAAAAAAGAGAATAAACTCGTTATGTCTGCAAAAACAACAAAAATGTTACACACTACACTGATAGGTAATTCTGTACCAGTCAACAACTAAAATTTGCAATTAGGGCACGGAAATATAAGATACATGCAGCAGCTTTGTCGGACAAACTCAATATTTTGTGAAATGAGCAGTGTTTTAAATTACTCACTCTATGCTTCCTTAATTTTGTCTGAAAATTCATGTATTCTATTGAGTAGTGAACGTGCTTGGTAACTTTGTAACTGTTAGCCATAATTTGTTCTGATTTTTGGTGCTTTCGGATAGTGTTGCCGAAAGCTGTAACGCAGGTTGGTGGGCTCATCCGTAATATAGTGTGTCCTGTTTTGATATGTTGCACTGACTTGAAATAATACACCTGATTTGCCTTTAACATAGTGTACTTGATAAAAACTGGCTGCGTTCTAAAACTCTGTAATGGACCACGATAAACATAAAGACTCCGTAGGACTCTTTGTTTCAGCACAATCAGCTTCTTATAAGTTTTTGTGGGGTCATGTCCCAGATTAATATGCAGTAGCTTAGTCGGGAGTAAAATAGTGCATTATACAATTAAATTTTCAGCCAAGAAGGAAACAGAGTACTCGATCCGTATAAGCAGCCAACAGTCTTACTTAATTCTGTTACAATTTTGTCTACATGTATGTTCCAGGCCAGATCTTCCTGAAACCCCACTTCTAGAAATTTTCAACATTTAACCTTCTCGATGATTCTGTTGTCTAAAAAAATTCCGTTGCAGTTTCATGGTTTATCAGTCGGGGCAAATATCATATATTTTGTTTTGGAAGTGTTCATTTGTAATTTGTTCTGTCGTAGCCATGAAGTGAGTTGCTTCATATAGTAGTTCACCTTTTACTCGAGATCTGGCATAGTGACAGCTTTAAAGAAAACGTTAGTATCGTCTGCGTACATATCTAATTGTGACGACTCGGGGATATCACACAAGCCATTGATATACATGATGAACATCAAAGGTCCAAGTTAAGTTTTACAGAGGATATTCTTTCTTGGGGACCTTCAACAACAAAAAAAATTGGTCTGCCTGTACATTTGTCTGTTTGTCTGCCCTTAACGATACCATAAAAGACACCAGATGGTTCTCCAAACAGCCGACGCCATTCGCAGCACCCTCCAATATTGCTCAAGAATCAGCGTTCATACTTGTGCGATTGTCAATTAAACAACAAGTATCATGCATATCTGAGACATCATAACAACCCTTACATATTCTGTATGTGTGTATTTTACAAGAAAAGGCATACATAAGTAATTCTAAGGACCGTAGTGTTTATCACGCTGCGCTAATAATGCAACGTTTGCACGAAAAGGCAAGTGTTTCCAATGCTTTGCTAAGACGACACGGTGGCGGTACCTACCCTTCGCCTTGCGTTGTACACCTTATCGCCTCCAAGATGGGCGCGCACGCCGCCCTTTTCGTTTTCCAAGATAACTGCCAGAGAGCACTCATGTCTCACGTGTGACGTTACTTGATGTGCTCGTTCGCCTCCGCTGCACGTTCGAGGCATTCTGACGCAGCGCCTCCAGAATACCATTCAGCGATTTTCTTGCGCAGAACATCAAATAAACATTTTGTTCTCTGTCTCCAGGCGCAAGACTTTCGTCTTTCGACGACATTTGCAGTGTAACATGCAGATACGTGGCAAATTTTTTATTTGACAATTTCTCGCAATAGTTTGTCCTTGCCTTTTACTCGTTGTCCTCATTCCTGAGCTTATTGTTTTCCTTGTTCCATTTACTAGCGGGGAAGCTCGTTAGGGGCTAGCATTGTCCTGTGATGTAACGGAGTCCACACTCGTCTCACAACACCTGCTACACAGCGGTTAAAAACGCACCTGTACGGCCAGTTTATTCGTCTATGTATCTGTCCGTCCATGCGCGCGTCCACTACCTGTCCGTGAAACTATGTGTCGTCCGTCCATCCGTCCGTCCGTTCGGCCTGCGTGTGTCCATCTGTCCATCATTTAATTCATTCTTTATATAGTCGCCGACTTCAACGTAGATATTACGGACCTTGGGACATATCTTCAGCCCCTCGTTATCATTCACTTCATGGAGAAGCGTAGACTTTTTACTTATGTGTGTTGGCAACGCAGACAAGGGGTGAACTCTGTGTGCCCAACGCAGTTTTATTCTTTAAAGTTTATGATGTCAGCCAGCAGGTGTGATTCAGCGAAGAAGCTTCAGCAGATCAGGCAGCATGAAAGCATCAGTATGTCTCACCTTTTTCGATGTCGGTGTGTGCTTTCTATGGGGATTTCGATTCAGCAGGTCTTGACACATTAGGTTTTAAAATACGAAACTAAGCGTGTTCAAACTCAGGTTGCGAGTGACACTAAACTTTCCCAGTCCTTGCTTGCTAGTAACTTTTGTCATATGATGCTTCGAGGTGTTGGAAAAAATAACTCGTGTGTTGAACGCTTGTGACAATAGGAGATATTAAAGCGGCGAAAGCGAGACTTCAATACATGAGCATTTTCGGAAATTTGTCACAGAGGACAGATATAAAGTGACCTGACAATGAAACCACGTGCTCCGTTAGCTTAGTTTATATTTTTAATGACTAGTATTTCCACTTCTCATCAGTAGCGAGTGAAACAAGAGCCAGGAGCTTTGTACATGTCGCCAAATATTCATTGTTGCATTGTGAATTGTCTCGAACTGACAATTCATGCTTCTCTTTCTTACTCCTCTTCTTTTCTATCTCCTTCCGTTCTACTATTTTCCCTTTCCCCCACCCAGTGTAGGGTAGCCAACCGAGCCAAGCTTGCTTTACCTCCCTGCCTTTCCTCTCTCTCTCTCTCTCTCTCAATGAACACATGCCATTTATTGCTGCGGTGGTTGTTGGAAGACTGATGTCTGCAAAGATACAGTCTGCAAAGATACAAGATGACTAGCCTAATTATTCGCGTTCATTTTATATTCCCAAAAAATTTTCACTTAAGCTTTCTCATTGTAGACACCAAAAGACTGCCTCTTTTGGGTGCGATGTAAGGTTTCTTCGTTCGGACATATCGCCCAGTAATGAACCAGGCTACCAACTATACAGTGACCAGCCACCGATAATTCTGTGAAAAATAAAAGCCCTGCGCTTGGGTCATTCAGATCCATTGAAGTCACGCCCCGCCGCGGTGGTCTACTAGGCTAAGGTACTCGGCTGCTGAGCCGCAGGTCGCGGGATCAAATCCTGGCTGTGGCGGCTGCATTTCCGATGGAGGCGGAAATGTTGTAGGCCCGTGTGCTCAGATTTGGGTGCACGTTAAAGAACCCCAGGTGGTCCAAATTTGCGCAGCCCTCCACTACGGCGTCTCTTATAATCATATGGTGGTTTTGGGATGTTAAACCCCAAATATCAATATCAATCAATCAACCCAGTGAAGTCACATCTTGTTTTCCGAAATATTGTCTTTCTTCGCTGACATGAAACGTGCAGTTTGGATAATGCTCACGACCGGTAACACTCTCAAAAAGGAATGTAAGCCACCGAAGCAAACGACGTGCAGTTTGCAATGCATCTACAACTGAAAAGATGATGGTCTCTAGCTAGCAGACTCTGCAGGCTTTTCATTTCCAGTCAGAAATTTTGTAAATACTGAAACAGTAGCCCTATGTACAATCAATGTTTGTTAATTGTAATGTTTGAATAGGTACGCAATGCACGATCACTTTTTCAATCGTACTACTTACGAAGCTCACTATCACACGTCAGCGGTAGCATGCTGCTAATCACCATCATGAGAGTAGTTTTTAGATGGCTGCCTAATCTAACAGCATTCCTGTGCGTTAAAGGCCTTTTATTCCCACGTTATTAGCAGAAAAATTTAATTGCGTCGTGCGCGCGTGACGCTTTGCGCTAAGAACTGAGAGACCATTAGATTTTGTTTTATTTGCAGGATTCATCTCCACACTAAAAAGAAAAGTGACGTCATCATTAGACAAGTTCTCTCTTCTTAAAAAAAAAGATCTTCTTTTATAAGCTTTTCAGAAAGTTGACATTAAAGTAAAAGCAAGCAATTCAAACCATTCACCCAAACCTTACATTCGTGATCTTTTATCCACGGGATTCCTCGAGCAATGCATTACTTTTTAAGGAATTTTCTTTTCAGTCAATAACGAGCACTCTAGCATCATTTACGTTAAATAAAGAGGAAATGGCACAATAAAGGCAACTACCATGCATGACCAGTGAAAGAAATTCACTAAGCTGCAAATTCATCCATACGCCCGCAAGGCATATGCACAGAAAGACCGAATCACACACACGCTTTCCGACGAATTCCGAAAGTGCCAAGAGAGAAACAGAACCTTTCATGGGGGGCGAGTAATGAAATATTATTCCAGTAGCTCTTGCAAGTAAACATACGACCGCGCGACTTTCTCGCCGTCGCCTGTTCACTTGCCACTTATTGATTCAAGTCAGGCGGAGCTGCTCAAAGGGTTACCAAGGCCATATACAATCTGACCAGTAGGATTGCGAGCTAAGAGTCGCTGATGGACCAGCATGCTTTCAAAAAAACGCCGCACTAATGGACGATCATCTTTCTTTTTGAAGGACGATGTACTGCGGCCTGGAAAATCTCGATACCAGGGGTTAACGACGGGAGTCTGGGCCTTGTACTCACGCAATAACACTACTAGATAAATTGCCGCAGTGTAGATTAGGTAAGATACAGCGCAGCATTTCGCATGCGTTCCTCTGTGTGTGTGTGTGTGTGTGTGTGTGTGTGTGTGTGTGTGTGTGTGTGTGTGTGTGTGTGTGTGTGTGTGTGTGTGTGTGTGTGTGTGTGTGTGTGTGTGTGTGTGTGTGCGTGTGCGTGTGCGCGTGCGCGTGCGTGTGTGTGTGTGTGTGTGTATTGCTTGCATGAACGATATTGTAAACGAAGATTGCTGCATCACCATGGTTACGCGTCACAAGTCGTACGTGCTTTTTTCACGTGATGTATGGTGATTATCGTCAAAATTTAGAGCTTGAGGTAGAGAAGGCAATGAGCACAAAAAAGACTAATAAACGTCTGTTTTGGTCACTTCTGGTGACATCCACAAGGCTGTGTGATGTTTTTTATTTATTTCTCTGTGAAGTGGTTTCATGAAACGACGAATACGTATACTGTGCACACACCGAATGCCGTTTTTTCGTTACTGCTGAGTAAAAGCGAGGCTTGCAGATAACGAAAAATTGGTTCGTAGTGTTGTCCGATTGCGAGGTTTATTATTGCTATGTGCATGCCTTGCCATCTGCTCCAGCAAGACAGCAATTAGTGTTCCTTTTTTGCTGCTTTTTGTAAAGCTGCCTAAAACAAAAAAAATCCTCCCGGTGTAATAGCACTACTGAATATTTTTTTTACACTAGTGTTCTCCACGGCATAAGTTGAATAAAGCGAAAAAGCTGGTAAATAAGGAGAAATATAGTTAACTAAAAAACGCAGTTGATTGAAAAGAAAATGCCTTTCTGATACGCTAATGTCTGTGTTATATTTTCTTTATTGCGAGACCAAATAAACGAACACAGGACGTAAAGTCCCATCATGACGTTACTGGAACTGTCGCGCTGTTTCACTATCAACGGACTGCACGGGGGATTATATAGTCTCCAGAAGCATTTGGCTACAAAAAGTACAAAGAAAAGCAGCAGCACACTCGCGCTCCGACCAAGCTGCTCAATGGACTTCTGCTTTACGCGTCTGGCACGAGAGTTTCGGCCTCTCACATCAAAAGATACTGTGCCGGAGCGGGCGTGTGATTGTTTAAACGGAATAGATAGTACACGGCAAGCTAATGGTCTGTGTACACAGCTAGCGCTCTGTGAGCCTTAGCGCTGACCTAAACACTGATCCTAGCACTCACCTTAGGCCATAGCGCTGAATGCTGACGACGAAGCGAAGCTAGGTTCTAAGGACCATGACGTTAACATTGAAGTCGCTTACTAGTATAAAGAACGGATGAATGGATGTACGGGTATACTGATGGATGCGGAGACGGGTGGATGGATAGACACCTGGATGTACGGACAGATGGACAGACAGACGGATGCATGGATGGACGGGCGAACGAACAGATACACAAAAGGATGGATGGACAGACGCAAGAATGAACGAACGCACGCATAGACGGACAGATTGACGCATGTACGGACAGACAATCGAATGAATAGATGGACAAACAGAGTATGATATGTGCGCGCTATGAACGCTCTATGTACGGTGTAGACAGACGGAAGACAGGAACCTACACCGGCTGCGGCAACGAACATCATGGGAGCATAAGGAACTAGGCTCTTAAAAATAGCCTTAGGTATATGCTTTGCTTCTGCACACTTACTGGTACGCATACAGCACTGTTGGTGTTGGATTTTTTTTTTGCTTGAATCTTATCTCTCTACGCTACGTGAGCTTGAGTGCGCTCGTAATGAACGAGTCTTTGTTGTTCGCATATTCATTGTTACTGCCAGTGAATAGCAATTGGCCTTTTTTTTTGTCGCTTGGAATTGTTCGCTAGTTACTCCACTTCTCGTCTTTTTTGTCCCCTTCCCTAATCCCCCAGTGTAGGGTAGCCAACCGGATGTCTTTCTGGTTAACCTCCCAGCCTTCTCCCTTTTGTTGCTTCGTCCTCCTCCTACTCCACTTCTAAACCATGGCGAAAATGCGCCGAGAAAAGTACGTTGTCACACACGTCGGGCATCTTGCTGCGCGTTCTTCTCGACGTTCTTACAAAATATAAAAAATAGCCATTTTATTCTGATCTGTATGTTCTAACTTCTTTGTCTACAGGTCAGGTGCTGTATGGAGAGCGCAGTTCACGTCATTTTTACCCAGTAATCCTGCACATATTCGTTTTTACCGCGGATGGTAGTTCTCTTGTATTCTGGTCATTGTCAGTATAGTTTTGTCTGCAGTATAACTGTTTTTGCATGTATAACATGCGCTCATACTTTTTTTTATCATGATCTCCCGACTTGCGTTTTTTTACCGAATCTGAGCCTCACTCCAGCGTTGGGGCGCTGTAACTTCAAGCAGCCTAAAGCATTCATTCTTTCCTTTCTATTTTAGGCTCAACTTAAACCGGTATGTGCAACAGAAATTAAATAAATCCAACGACTCACCACCGGTAGACTAAAAACGAAGGCAACATTCAGCCCAACGAACAAGTGTGGGCCACTGTACGGCCTATCAAACAAATATCATTGCTTTAAAGTGTAATGTGCTGAGAAAATTGGGTACTCACGGCTCAAAATTCGAACTAATACGCAAGAACGCAAGATTTAGCTAATCAAATTGTTACGAACCACCGGCGGCTAGCCGCCGGAGGCCCCGAGTACGTACAAGGACACAAATAAAAGTGAAAGGGAATGCAAGGGTGGCAGGGAGATCTCAAAGTGATGCAAGGCCTACGGCCATGACAACATGCCCGTGTCATGTCTGTGACTGCCTGTGGTTTAACTTGAACATCTCTGCACACCGCATTACTGTAGAAACAACCCAGCATCACCCAGCTGAAACTTGGTATTGTTATATAAGCAACCTAAAAACAGCCTGCGTTGCCTTCGTGAGACCCAGAAGCAGCCTTCAAGTTATTAGGTTTGACTTCAGATTTGACCAGCTTCATTGATTGAAGCCCTTCACTATTTCGTACAAGCTTCGCAATTTTCGTTTTGTTGTTGAAAGAATTTGTCCTCCCCCCCCCCCCCAACCAACCTCCGGTATTTCTCAAGGGCTTTTCTCGATACACAGATTTTTCAGTTCTAGACAAATGTATTGGGTACTGCATGAGCTGGTTTCTTCATTACGGCTGCACAGTCGTTGCAGAAAATGTGACTGAATTTCAACACTCTTTCCTGTCAGCAAACGGTGGCCTTAGTAGAACTTTTATATGCCCCTGGATTTTTTTTCGTAAAAGTTTCTCTCCTTACATAAACTGCGAAGACAAACGTGGATATATGGGTCTCTTCTTTTTTCACATTAACATTCTACTTCGATAGAGTGTACATAGAAGCAGTAAAAACCGCACTCGACACTAAAGAAAGAGCTTTATACTTATTCAGTTCGCTTACAGATGAATTGTATAATGCAAGCTACTGCTGCCTAAATTCGATCTATTTCGGCTCAGCGCTGCACTATAATAAGAAGAATAGTTTAGTTACTTTTTACGTGCTCTCCAAGTAGTGTTAGAATAAATAATACTTTTTGGTCCAGGTTCCGAAAGAAAATAGTCCTAACGGGCATCCTACATCTCACTTCCATGCTAACAAGCCTTTCCACCTATTTTACTCAGTGAAAAACAACCCGTTCGTTTTGTTACGTTGTAGGGCGTTCTGGACTGTCATGAACGTTCACCCCACATAAAAGAAGAAAGCGGAGGCACAAAAAAATCAAAGGAATGTATGTTTCTTCTACGGTGAATTGGTTGCCATAAAACAATAAAATTGTAATAGCTAGAGCTATGACAGAATTCACTACAACTATACATTTAGGACAACCACGGTGGATTCAGCTATAATCTGCAATCACCGAAATAGATCGACGAGGGGATGTGATGATTCTTTTCTCTCACTCAAACATTATATTTTACGTGCTTTTTTGAACGTACACCGAAGTTACCAGCAGCTAAAAGATGGGTAGTGTTTCCATCACGCCTTGAAGAAAAAGTATGGTAAGATGCTGGACGAAAAACTTTTGCATCAGAGAAATGTCGTAGGAAATCAAGAGAAAAAATTTCCTTCAGAAAAGAAGGATTGAAATTTAATTACAACTAGGCAGTCATCCTTGAATTGACATAAGCTAAACCACCACTTTTTTTTTTAAACCGAGAACAATAATGACAGTTTTGCCACTTGGAATTCATAAAACATACTGCTTTCTACAGATTTTTCATGATTTTGATTGAAGTGAAGACTTCTTTGTGCTTTAACTTTACCGTGTGGGATCAGGAAAAAAATACGCGATGCCAGAGGTGAGACCTTTTTTAGCTTTTTTTTTGTTCTCCTCAAGCCGCTGACAGCTGTTTTTTACGCCTCCATTCATTACATCCTTGAAAGTGAGCACAAGACTGGGTCTGAAAGCTCAATGTACATCCATCTTTATAAGATCCGGAATTAAATTATCCAACTTAATAAATTAAACAAAAATAAATTGTGTGACGACCAGCTTGCAAGCATTTTTTTTTAAAACATAATCATGCCGATGGAGACCAGCAACAAAAGAAGGTATCAAGGTGACTAAAAAAGTTTGTGACGTATGACAAAAGGTTTATTTTAGACTCTATAGTGTTTTCAGAAACCCTGATATTGTACCGAGCAATAAAAAGAACCTGCACCAATTCGGAACTGTCTCTGCTTGATCAAACTAAAACAAAATGAATGAGTGAGAGAACAGGAAGAACAGCAGTTGCAAGTTTGATTGGGAGGTCATGTCATAATTGTTACAAATGACCTTATAAGTTTTAATTTTCAGTGTGCTTTAATAAATATTTCTGCCTTCTTGTAAAGGCGGAACGTTTCTGAAAAATCAAGGCTCACAGGCCCAAGTCTTGTTCACTGCTGATCAGCGTGAAACTGAAAGTGAGGCAACAAGGCTTGCTGCAGTTCATGCAAATAAAACCTGAACGACGTGCACAGTCATTATTCTTTGATATTATATTTTGTTTTTGTAAAAAATCAAAAGCACCTTTTTACCCGAATAACCTCACCGGCTCTTCTGGCATTTTGAGATGCGCCAGTATGCAACAAACGTGAAGGGTTCATTGCAACACAATTTATTTTCAGCTTATTTGACTGAAAAAAAAAGATTGACTTCAGTAACGTATAATAGTTTTTTTGGCAAAGTACAAGAATGCTATGTTTTTTTTGAAAGAATAGACAAAATGCTTGCATAAAATATAACAAACAAGATGGCAACAACACTATTAGTGAGCCACGGAGAACAGCCAGCGTCTGTTTCTTTCTCCTCCCCATTGAACGTGCAGAACATTAAATTAAAAGATACGTAACCTTTATATGTATATACGTGCATCGATGCTCTAATGGTCCACTGTTTTTGCTGTATATATTGTGCAGCCTGGACAGCAAACATTGTCGTAGGCATTAGCACGAGATAGTCGCTCTTGTGGGCTGTGGGGAATACTCGCTTGACTGGTAGTAATTGTGATTCTACAGTAGACATATTTGTGAGGCGTTAAACGTGTTTGAATGCGGTAATGAATATGGTAATTAAGTGAAATGATATGCTTTTTTCTACGAAATGACGGCTGCAAGGTTTCCTGAGTTGTCATTGGGCTGCTGTTATTTGACAACAAATAAATCAGAAAAAAATTGAAATGCCTTTGGTGCATTAGGATGTAAGTTGCAAGCGATGCCAGAACGTTGGTAGCCCTGCTCTATAGCTTACGCAAAGACATGCCAAACTTTATTTACAGAAAGCGAGATCAAGGACGCCCGGAAATGAATAGACATCGAAGCTTAACACTGTCAATATCTATGGCGCCCACTTCTTCTAGTGCTCTTGCTGTGAACCATAAAGCAGCACCACCACACATGCCTGTGCTCTAGCGGTTGATGCGATTCGGGCGTTAAAAAGTATAGTGCCATTGTAGCAGTGGCCAGGCCTCGTTGTTTGCGTGTCATCTAAGACAGTTCTTCTCGAGGGGTTGACTTCACTGTCAGTGCTCCGGGTTAATCTGCCCAGCCACTTGTCGACAGAAGTGCGTATCTGCACAAAATGACGCAGCAATTTGTGCCATCCGGGCTAGCACCGTAAGTCTCACTAAGCACGCGCCTTTGTCGATGTGGGTGATACATGTCACAGCTGTCTTGCTTGAAGAACGCTCAATTGTATGAAGCCTCAGCTGCGCTTAAAAAATTTGCGTAATTGCGCCGCATTCAAATAGCAGCAGCCACCCACTGGCATAATGGCGCAGAAAAGTGGATGTATAGCGACAGCGACGTGCTGCGATTGTACGGGTGCATCGAATGTGTGCCGAGACTTCCAGTGTGTTAGCCGTCTCCACCAAACTGTCCTGTGTTGAGATATATTTCTTGCAAGGCCGCAGTGAGAGGATGTAACAAAACCCTCTCAGTATGCTTACACTTGTCCCGACAGTGCTTTGTTGCTGCGCACTAAGGCGTGGTGATGCAAGTCGAAATATGATTTGCATAGAAAGAGACAACAATCGATGAATTCCTTCACGCACAATGCCAGGACAAAGACATTGTTAGTGTAATGATGAAAGCGATGGTGAGTGTTTTTATGTATCGCTCATACTCTTTTATAGGTATGGGCCAATAAATGGAAATTCATAGAAAGAAAGTGATTCCATGAATGTTACGACTAATGACTTATAGAATATTTGGAAAAAAATTGGGGATGTTATCATAGAAATTTGAAATAAAAGCCACCCCGATTCAATGAACCCATTTTGTACAGCGGAAGAGACACCCCAGTTAGAATGAACGAATTAGGAGGCTACCAAGTATACAATATTGGAAGCTATGAAAGCCCGTATCATTCTGTTAAACACCACTTTGGTAATCTTCTTCCTAAAAAAACAGAAGCGGTTGTATGATAAAAATTATAGCTCTCCCCTTTTGTCTTTGTTTCAAAACTAGCAATGAGGGCAAGGAGCCACATTATCTCTCTGTTTGTTTTGTGTTTTTTCTTTCACTTCACCTTGTGGCTCGAGGCTTCTTTATTGTCTTACCAACATGCCTAAACTGTCACCTAGAGGAACAAGGCGAAAACAGAAGATGTCATGTAAATAACCCTTTATCTAATGCATTATTTTGTGCCACTCCGTTAGGTTCAGAAGTTTTCAGGCAGTTGAGCCTTGCCTAAAAAGCGTGAGTTACGTATTGCTTACACAAACAGACTCTTCATTAGCAGACCTAATTGCGGTGATCGCGAGTTTAATTGGCTAGAAAACTGATTTTGTAATTTGTCTATCAAAAGCGTCTATGTTAGTTTCGTGTAAATCCCACAATTCATTCTCATCTTATGTTTTCCAACATCTCCGATATGAATAATCAGTGAACATGGTCATTGAGGTTTTCATCATAAAAAAGACAAAAGTGAAAACTGTCCCGCATGTCATATGCAGTGTACCCTCGCAAAAACACTTAGCATGAAGCCTCAATACGTACGTATATAAACATAATTCGTGATGTGAATGATAGTATTCCGTTACAGTCACACCACAGGTAGTTTTTCTTTTAATTTTACGCGTATAGTTCTCCCCTGGCAACGTTCCTCTCTATTAAAAAATAAAATTACTAGCGCCTGACCAATAAAACACTCAGACTCCTATAATTTTCCTCAGCCACAAAAAAAGCTGATTTCTCGCACATTTCATAAATAAATGCGCCACTAAATGTTTTTCTTTAATTTCGAAAGTCTGCCCCTAGGCATAATAATTTTTAATAAAAATACACATGAGAGATTTCTTCATGTAAAAAGTCTAATAGGGAGCTCTGGTGTGGTCCACGAAGCCAGCGACCAAAGTCGGGTTGGTAGTTTCTCAATAGTGATACCTTGATACTCGTCGTTCTCAAGCCAGGAAAGCAAAAAACACAGAAATAGGTGCGAGGTACAAAGCCTGCACACCGCCTATGTACTCAGGAGACTGATTCACCGAAGGAATTTTTCCAGACAAATGTCGCGAGCAGCAGTTTTGATACCGCTTCACATGCCCGATTTTATGGATAAATATTTTCAGCTGTATCGTTTGTCACTGCAGCAACACAGGCCGGAATTCACTGTAATTAATGAACTTGTCAGCGTGCCACTTTCGGGAATCCAACAGAAAGTGCAATTAGCTTGCCCTTGATAAAAACACAGCTTTGGGACAAAGGAAACAGCTCATATTTGCGAGCATGTGATGATCAGATCACTAGAAGAGCGTTAAATTATTGAACAACTACTTTTCCTCCATCATTTGCCTGTATACCACATTCCGTTTCTCTGCAACATAGATATCTCAGCTCTGTTTTTTCTGCGCCCAAGATGCGTGCCCAGGATCAACGGACGTTCGAGGCTCTGCACAAAAGTTGTAATTAGCGGCTTCTCTCTGCCCGCGTTAGGTACAGTCCGTAATTACCTCCAGATGGGTGATAAGTATTGCGGCAAAAATGCTTGGGAGATGTGGTCGGGGAGAGTCTTTTCTGTTCATGCTTTCATTCTTCTATCAGTGGAAGGCGATAATGACCGCGACTGAAATTACTGGCCGAAGATAAGCGCCGAAACCAACGAAAACACTTTCTGTTATGCTGTTTTTTTACAAATCATTTATTCATTCTGAATTTCTCCATAAGCCATGTTCCCAGCATTTATCATGAAGCCATGTGATAACCACACTACTGAAAATAGGGTAATGACTTGAACGTATATGTAGATGGCCAAACAGAGAACATGCGCGTAATGCAATAAAGAAACCTCAGAAGTTGGCCTGAATAGACATTTAAATAAATTATTTTTAAAACTAATATTTCAACCTAAGCTGAAACATTTCTCTTGTCGTCCTACCACTACCTACTGCTGCTCTTGTAAGATAAAGCTTTTTTATTCAGACCCAGACATGAAAATGCAAAGTTGAGAATTCTTATAACAACGCAGCAGTAATGTAGTGATGGTTTGAGGCTTAACCCGCCACTTCAACAGCTTTGAATTCCGAACATTCATAAAGCGGCAAATGCTTTATGAATGTTTTAACAAGGAAGTGAGGTAGAAGTTTATTATAGTTACTTGTAGAGTTCGGAATATTTTCTAGTTGCTTTAGTTTTCTCTACTGTTGTTGCCATACGTTTTGCCTATATTGGTAGCACGGACCTTGATGTTTTTGCCAAGACAGAGGAATATAGCTTTAAAACACACTTACGCAGCTACGAACAATATGACGTAATCATCAAAAGCGTTCACATTGGTGAAAACAAAAGTACATTTACATGCGCAAGCACAGAAATCGCAGATAGGCTGTTAAACTTTGCTTTGATTGCAAGAGCTTCCGTATCAAAGAAGGCACACCTGTTTAGTCTATAGGAGTATGGAGCACTCAAGAATTTCAAAGCCTTGCCACATGTTGACACCGTGTTTTTTCTACATTTATGCACCTGCTTTGCGCGCTTGTTTTAACTGGCCACGTAAAACTGTGACTAAAGTCTTTTGGCAAGTATATGATAAGTTGGAAGTTGGCATGCAAGGCTTTCCTAACCTTAAGAGCTGCCAATATAAGAGTTTTGGCTACCGCCATAGCTGCAGAAGAAAAAAACTGAGCATTTTCCCATGAACGAATACAGTGAAAGTATATCAAGGCAGAGCATTGTGCGATGATCAATTTACGGTACTGCAAACCTCTGCAGCGGGGATGAAATCTAAGAAGGTTAAAATTTATTTTTTTGTTTCTCAATGGAGAACCCTGTCCCCCCCTACGGTCTTTTACGAACATACGTAAAATAACAACTGGTTATGATTATTGTTTCTATTGTAATATACAAAAATATATAGCAGATTTCTCGTTTCGCCGTTCAAAAGAGTGATTAGACTATAGACAGAAAAATGGAGTGAAATTCGACATCTGCTCCAGAACGCTATACCTTGTGTAATCCACTTTGTGTAATACACAACGCTATACCTTGTGTAACAGGCCCTTTCTAAATGTGTGATTCTTCTTTGTACCGGCATGCACATGCTCAGCCATGGAATCAATTTGCAAGGCTCTCGAGACATATTTATTCTCTGAAAGCCAGCCTAGTGACGGAAGAAATATTATTCAGTGAGCCTCAGCATCACAAGTAGAGATAACGTAATCAACATCAAGTGCCATGGAGTGGCTCGCCCTCGTTCACCCTCGACTCCCCAAACACTTCCCAAGTGTTTGGGGAGTCGAAGGTGAACGTTCTTATTGCTCTCCGTAATTATAGCTACAGATAGTGAGCCTGGATTTTTATAAAGCTTGCTCGTACGCCTCTATTTACTATGCAGATAGAAAGTCACTCTGGTCATTTATTTACAGGCTATTATTTATTCCACAACTTTCTTCCTTCTTTTTTCTTTTGCTCTTCAATTTTTCCTGCGATGACGATGAGATGAGTATAAGGCACTAAGTAATACGAATGTAATTGGTTTTATAATTTAATTAAGCTTCGACGGCTATTTTCAATCTCAACTCAAGCTAGAAAGCGAAATTGTAGAAACCAGTGCCACCGCTATTAGGTTAATTTAACGAAATAGCACAAGTAGAGAACCTGATTTCAACACTGAAATTCAGACTAATAAGCGTAGCACTTCATGTGTAAAGGAAATGGGCATAATATGTGTATATATTATTAAATAGACATTTCATAATGTAGCGGTAATGTTGTTAGACTGGCAGATCAAGACATATGTTTTCAATTTGTTTTATTCTTTTTCGAAAAGCTCTGTATTTAAATGCTACACTTTCCGCGGTCAGTATTGAGAGCAATATATACAGGCAACGAAGGTGTCTTCTTTTTAGGATATTTATTTCGCTTACAAATTTAAGTTCAAAGCTCCTCACATTTCTAGGTGTAACACTCATATCTCGTCCCAATTAATAAAGGAAGCAAATACCAGGCCTTGCAGCGAAAATCTAGTAGCACCACTCGCTCAAGGAAATTAGCGACGCTTGTGGAACACGCACAATACCCCAAGCGGGATCCCGATTGCCGTTTCTGTTATATTGCTGTTTCGCACTAGCTATAAACACAATGTGCAAAGCCTAAATAATGTGCATTTCATCGAGCAATACACAATTCAAGGAAGATATTTTCATTTGTTTTTCAAATACAGTTAAACTGCCCTTCTTTAAATAAGTAATCTTTTTGAAAACGTTCATCTGCTAGAGAAAACTTAACCTTCCTTATCATGGCACAAAAAGTGATACAGTATGAAAAATACTTTTTCTGAATAATGAACTATAAAAAGTATAGCAAATAACTAAGTCGATGACCTAAAATTTTGTTCCTCGCGTAAAGCAGGCCCATCACTTCAAGCACCGTATCATTGACTTAGCGACGTGCGTCGGTGACGCTGCTCGCTGGCCATTCGTTTAGCAGAGCACTCAAAGCGGCTTTTGCTGCACGACAGTGTGGCTTGGTCCAGCTTTTACAAAGGTTGATTAAATACGTCGGCCAGCACATGCATGAACATGCGCTGAAGTATAAGGAATTCGAGCAGGTAGAAGACATGATAATAAATAAAAAGGATTAAAAGTCGGAGGGAATGCAAGGAAGCAGGTTATTTATGCTTGTCGATGAGGATTTCTTCATCATATTTGTTGGCATATGATGGTCCTCGTATCCGACTGCTTCACATATATCATGCTATGTAAATTCGAGGTTTGAGCAGACTTGTGGCACCGCTTCAGCAGTGAAGGTGGCGTTGGCTAAGACAAGACAGCCAAATATCGCGAGCATCCGACATCGCCACTTATGAGATGTTCTCGTGTGTTTCTGGCATGTCGGCACTTCTAAGAGGCCGTTGAATAATTTCTGGTTGTGCTAATTTAAAAAATACAACATAATTTAAAGCCCGCTTGTCCCAGCATGGTTCAAAATATGTGACTGCGCTGCAGTTCCAGCACTTTGCAGTAAAATGACGCTCAGTGTTAAAAATTGGAATAATATGAATCATATATTTCACTGGCTCAAGTTCTGTAATCGGGAAAGGAAATAACTCAAGAAAAAAGATAAACTTTAGGCATTAGGCTAACCTTTCATGATCGAAACTTTTTGATCACACACACACACACACACACACACACACACACACACACACACACACACACACACACACACACGCACGCACACGCACACACACACACACAAAATATAACGAGGGCGTGTGGGGGGGGTTGTACTTACCCGGATTTCTGGCTGTTATTTTGAAGTGACTTACTCTAAGTCACGCATGCGACATTCCTCAAATAGCCCACCACTACTACAATCTCTTTTATTTGTGTTAGATATTGAAGACAGTGGTCGTATTGATCCACTTTTATCAAGGTGATGAGATTGAAGGACGAGAAAAAAAGTATAGGTGCTCCAATTCTTATAAAGCAGTTTACGTGTGCCGAACATAATGGCAATCGAAAATGAACCTGGAACTATATAGATAGGCTTTTAAACGAGAAACGGCTGAGCAAGAATTGACATTAAACAAGCTTAGCATCAATGAACGTTGATGAAAAAACTATCTGCCATCTCTCTGGTGAAAAGAAACCATGAAGCCACATCCTACTATATCACTGAGTTTTGGGATGAAGTAATGTAGCGTTAGGACTTCAGCTTCACAGGCCAGAGAGCTTTAATTTTCAGATAGTCTTTAAGGTTACAATCGATTGATTTGATTCATATGTGAGGTTTAACGGCCCAAAACCACCATGTGATTATGAAAGACGCCGTAGTGGAGGGATCCGGAAATTTCGACCACCTGGGGTTCTTTAACGTGCACCCAAATCTGAGCCCACGGGCCTACAGCATTTTTGCCTCCATCGGAAATGCAGCCGTCGCAGCCGGGATTCGATCCCGCGACCTGCGGGTCAGCTCGTGAGTACCTTAGCCACTAGACCACCGCGGCGGGGCTTTAGGTTACAAAATAAACAAGGCACGCGTTCAGAGGAGTAAGAGCTTACACGCACATTGGCAGAGCATCGGCGCGTGTGGGCCAGTCAGGTTCAGTATAAGCGTAAATATTAGAACAAACCAGAACGCCAAATGGGAAAGCGATGACAAACGGTGAGGAACAGTTGCACGGGATGACAGTGAAATAAGCGTCTAGAAAGCATCCCTGTGAGCGGAACGTCTTCTCCGTGGTCAACTGCCGGTCATTTTTTGTAACATTCTGAAGCCCATCACTCTCAAATGGGTGAACCCGCAGAAGTTCTCCCTTCCGGTGATCATCGTCACCCATTCGACTTGACGACATATGAAATTGATAATTTTTTATTCACCTACCCCTGTGCTTGTGCTTTAGATGCTTTATTGAAACTTTGGGAATGGCCGTCTGAGTATTGGTGTTCATCTCCATTTGTTACCACATTTCGTGCTGTTCGTTTTGTTGCATTTGCTTTCTTTTAGTATCACTTCGATACCCGACCTTGTTGCGAGTACCAATTACATTATCTTCTTTTATTTCGAATATTTATCAATGCATATGCACGAAATGCATAGTTGTTACTTATGACGAAGATTTGGGGACATCTGCGCTTAGCGCCATTCCTCAACGGTGATAGCGGCAGCCTACAATAAGTGAATGAGGAATAGGCGAAAAATGTCATATCTCTAGAAATAAGCTAGTTTTCATAGAGACTTCTGTGTGTCTCTAGCAGAGACCAACTCGAACACTTAGGTGAAATTTGAGTGCAGCATTACAAAGCGCATTGCTTCCCAGAGTGTTTAATAATTTACAATGGGGTTTAATCTATTTCCAATGAGTGGTGTTCAACTGTCCTTCGAAGCCACACACTTAGTAGTGCGATGCTGACATTTCACCAAAATATTCAATTCGGTTTCTGCAGTAGAGATCCGGGAGTCATTTTGGAAGCCAAGACCCTCATGGTCTAGGGCAATCCCTTGTTCCTTCGTTGTACATACCAGTGTCTTTCTTATATTACAATAGATGGCGTTTTGTGCATATGTCTTGGAAATAATATCACTAGATGGTGTTAGTGCTTTTCTTATAAATGACGATTTTGCATAGTTGATGGACGGATGAATGGACAGAGAGATAGACAAACGGACGCACAGAATGACATACTGACAGATGGACGGCCAAACGCACAGACGTACCCATGCACAGACGTACCTATGCACACACGGATGAGCTTCCCGACGAATGAACGGACGCTTCGCTCCTCTCATATGCACTCCATGGATATGCTATTTTTATAACTAGCTTAGTTCAAAATATTTATTCTTGCTCGTCTATTTTCCCTTCAGTTATGACAGGACACGATTGCTGACGCCGAGAGATGGCGCCACGTAAAGATGTCCCCAAGTTTCGGGAGTGAGCAGGACTCATTAAGAGTTTTTCTAAATAAAATCAGTTGCTGAAATAGACGGGCCATAAACAAACAAGAATCAGTGATAAACTAGTGGTTTAGATAAGTATATGTTATCTAAACAGATATATTTACTGGCAACAGAACAACACAATAACTGGACCGTCAGTATCATATCGCAACGTAATCACTACGTAAATATATATTGTTACGCCTGAAGTAGGGGTACGGGGGTTTATTGAACGGAAGCTGGGATGGCGAGGCCGCACCGGATAAAACTGGCGAGAGATCTTCTTCTTCCCAAGTCCACACTTCTATTCCCTCTTATCAATCCGGCACATACACGTCGTAATATTTCCCCCTTCGCAGACGAAGCGCACCGCGCGTTTCATGCATCGTCCCGCAGTCTAAAAGCTTTGAGGCGAGCCACATGGGTAACCTCGGTCTTGGTTGATCGTCTCCCACTAGCTGTCAGTCGTGCTATTTTATAATCTACTGCACTGAGGCGCTCAAGGACAACGAATGGGCCAGTGTAGTGGGCGAGAAGTTTTGTGGACAAGCCACGCTTGCGGATAGGCTTCCACACCATTACAAGGTCTCCCGGTTCATATGTGACGTGGCGGTGTTTGCTGTCGTAGCGGAGCTTTGAGCGGTCTTGCGATGCTATAGTACGCAGGCGGGCAAGACGCCGAGTTTCTTCTGCAAGGCATAGTGTTTCAGCTAATGAAGGATCGTCATTGTCATAAAACGAAAAGATAGTGTCCAGGGTATAACGAGGGGGTCGAACGTAAAGAAGGAAGAAAGGGCTGTGGCCGGTGGTTTCGTGTTGGGCAGTGTTGAAGGCATACGTGATGAACGGTAAGACGTCGTCCCAGTTCTTGTGATTGGACGCCACGTACATTGAAAGCATATTCACCAGTGTCCGGTTCGTTCGTTCAGTAAGGCCATTCGTCTGTGGATGGTAAGGTGTCGAATGACGAAGTTCCGAGCCACACATACGGAGCAGTTCCTCAACAACGTCTGCCGTAAACTGACGGCCGCGGTCGCTTATTATGACGCGAGGAGGTCCGTGGCGCAGTATGATAGAGTGCAGGAGAAAGGAGGATACTTCGCCAGCAGTCGCAGATGGCAGGGCGGCCGTTTCGCAGTAGCGGGTCAGGTAATCGGCGCACACTACAATCCAACGGTTGCCTTTTGCCGAGCGTGGAAAAGGGCCCACGAGGTCAATGCCAACTTGCTCAAAGGGAGTGCTGGGAGGCGTCACAGGCTGTAGAAGTCCAGCCGGAGCAGTCGTGACTGATTTGTGCGTCTGGCATTGAGTGCAACTGGCCACGTACTGCTCAACTGACTGGCGCATGCGTGGCCAGTAAAATCGCTCCTGTGTACGAAGGAGTGTTCGCGTCATTCCCAGGTGACCCGAAGTTGCGTCGTCGTGCATGGCGCGCAGGATGGAGGAACGGAGTGTGTGTGGCACCACCAGCAAGAAGCGGGAACCCGTGGCCGAGAAGGTCCTCTTGTAAAGTAATCCTTCACGAACGCAAAAGCGTCCGGCCAAAGTGGACGCTCGTGCTTCAGCAAATAATGGCTCCAAGCTGACATCCTTCCGCTGTTCATTTTCAAAGGTGGTCTTGTCCGGGAATACTGGAGTCACTGACGCAATTAGGTGATCGAAATTGTCGGCATCGCAAAGTGTTGTAGTAAGCGGCATCCGCGAAAGGCAGTCAGCGTCAGCGTGCTTCCTGCCACTCTTGTATGACACCGTGAAGTCATACTCTTGCAAGCGGAGGGCCCAGCGTGCCAGGCGGCCAGATGGGTCTCGGAGGCTTACAAGCCAGCACAAGGAATGATGGTCTGTGACCACTTGAAAGGGGCGACCGTACAGGTATGAACGGAATCGCTGTACAGCGAAGACGAGTGCCAAACATTCTTGCTCAGTCACTGTGTAATTCCGTTCTGGTTTACTTAAAGTTCTGCTGGCATACGCAATGACATGTTCCTTTCCACTGTGTCGTTGTACTAGAACTGCACCTATGCCAATGCCATTGGCGTCAGTATGAACTTCGGTCGGCGCCGAAGGGTCGAAGTGCCGGAGAATGGGCTGCGATGTGAGTAAGAACTTGAGTTGGTTGAAAGACGTCTCACAGTCATGTGTCCATTCAAAGCTAGTACCTTGACGTAGCAGATTGGTCAAGGGGAAGGCAACGTCGGCGAATGCAGGAATAAATCGGCGAAAGTACGAGCACAGGCCTAGGAAGCTGCGAAGCTCTTTCGTTGAGCGAGGTGGTTCGCACGCTTTCACAGCTGCTGTCTTGCTCGGGTCAGGCCTGATCCCATCTTTGTTCACAAGGTGCCCAAGTACTAAGGTTTGTCGCTCGCCGAAATGACACTTCTTCGAATTAAGTACAAGGCCAGCGTTTCTAATGCATTCCAGAACAATGTCCACGCGTTCGTTGTGCTCACGAAATGTGCGCCCAAAGATCACGATGTCATCTAGGTAGCACATACAGACATTCCATTTTAGGCCACGCAGAATGGTATCCATGAACCTTTCGAATGTGGCAGGAGCATTACATAATCCAAACGGCATCACGTTAAATTCATAAAGTCCGTCTGGAGTTATGAAAGCAGTCTTTTCCTTGTCCGCTGGATGCATGGGAATCTGCCAGTAGCCTGAACGTAAATCGATAGACGAGAAGTATGACGCCGAATGGAGACAGTCCAAGGCGTCATCAATTCGTGGAAGAGGATAAACATCTTTCTTCGTGATGGAGTTCAAACGGCGATAGTCGACACAAAATCTCCAGGTACCGTCTTTCTTTTTCACAAGGATCACAGGAGCTGCCCAAGGGCTCGATGATTCTTGAATGATGCCCTTTTGGAGCATTTCACGCACTTGATTGTCTATTATCTTGCGCTCGGACGGCGATACTCGGTACGGTTTTTGTCGGATTGGCTGTGCTGTTTCTGTATTTATCCTATGGCGTATACGAAATGGAGGAATGGAAGGCGTATGGTCACTCTGGGAGAAATCAAAAACTTGCAAGTACTTTAACAAAACGTCCACAAGCATTCTGCGCTTGTCGGCAGTCAGCGCCTTATCAACCATAGGTAAAACTTTCGAACTGTCTGAGCAGGCGGTCACTTGTTCATCCCGTCGAACGTCACTGAGGACAGCTACTGTTGTTGGCGAGTATTCTTTAAACGACGCTAGCTTAAGTCCTCCTGGTAGCAGCACCGGTTCGTTTGAATAATTCGTTGTCCAAAGGTCTGAACGACCTTCACTCACTGAAACTATGCTGTGGGGTACCAACGTGTTCTTCTTTATACAACTTAGATGGAAAGGCTCCACTAGCGCATCGAAACTGGTCTTATTGTCGTTAATATGCGAAGAAGCTACTGGAACGCGCACAGCACAGAAGGCCGGGATAACGGTATCTTCATAGACTCGGAGCGCACCGCTTTCCGTACCCGAATTCTCGATAAGTCCATGAGGAACAGCGTCACTTATGATAACTTCGCCATTTCGACAGTCTACAGTGGCTCCGCACATTCGCAAGAAATCTATGCCTAGAATGATGTCATGAGTGCTCCGCGGAAGAACCGTGAATTCTGTCACAAACACTTGATCACTCAGTAACACTGCCGCGGTACAAACACCAATCGGACACAACGAGTTGCCGCCCACGCCACAGAACGTTATCGCTTTCTCCAACAAAAAGGTCACCTTTCTTCCCAAACGAGCTTTGAACACAGCACTCATGATCGACACAGCGGCTCCAGTGTCCACCAAAGCCATCGTATGTACACCATCAACAAAAACTTGCACTTTGTTTTTAAACATAAGCACCGGTGGAGGTATCTCTTCTTGCAGCGAATCACCAGCGACCTCACCCCCAGCGGCCGCGCTGCCTAGTTTTCCGGAGGCGGCGAAGGGTAGCGGCGCCTAGGAGACGGCGACCGATTGGAGCGAGGGGCTGGCGGGGGTGTCAGACTGCGGTCAGAGGCTGGAGAACGGTTTCGCAGCGGCCTTGGTGTCTCGTAAGATGCGCTTCCAGGGAACGTTGGTGCTTGTGCAAAGTCGGACAGGTGGGATCTCGGTGGGCAGTCGTACCTCGGCGGCTGCCGGTAGTTACAGTACCTGGCAATGTGGCCTTCGACGCCACAGTTGTAGCAGATGGGTAGGGGTCGCTCGCCGAACCACTGCTGAGAGCGCTGGGCTGTGTAGGGTCGCCTAACCGAACGGGGTGGAGCAGATTGCTGAACGGGAGCTGCGCGCCTCTGTGGGGCGGGGCCGGGACGAAGACGTTGGTCATACCGCTGGTCAGACGGGAATGAGTCTCGGCGTGGCCACGAAGCCCTAGCTTCGCGAACGTCTGTCACACATACTGATGGTGGCAGAGGAGCTGACGGGGCCGGGTAGTAGGATGAAGAGGTAGGCGTATGACGGATGGTGTCGTGGAACAGTGTATCTTGTCGCTGTAGTTCTTCCCGCACTATTGTCCGGATAGTGGCGGCAAGGTCGGCGGGCGGGCTCACGTCGACGCTGGCGACCGTTGTTACATTTGCCAGCCTACCAAATTTCGGGGCAATACGACGGGTCTTTAGCTTCTCAAAAGTACGGCAGTGGCGTTGGACGGCGGAGACGGAAGTGAGGTCTTCCCTGCCTATCAAAAAGTTGTAGACGTCCTCTGCTATACCCTTCAGAAGGTGGCCGACCATGTCCTCTTCAGTCATGTACGGGTCTATGATCTTGCAGAGCATCAGGACCTCCTCGATGTAGGTGGTACACGTTTCTCCAGGAGTCTGAGCTCTTTGAGCCAACGTGCGCTCCGCGCTCTTCTTTTTTGAATCAGAGTCGCCGAAGCATTTCTTGAGCTCTTCAGTGAAACGATCCCACGTTGTTAAGGAATCTTCGTGGTTTTCGTACCACATCAGAGCTGTTTCCGTGAGAAACAGCGCGACATTTCCCAGTTGGTCGGTGGCATCCCAGCAGTTGTACCGGCTCACCCTTTTGTACTGTGTCAGCCACGCATCCACATCTTCTCCTGCTCTTCCCGCAAACGGGCGGGGTTCCATATAGTGATATCGAGGTGCAGCTGGCACTGACCTTTGTGTGGTTGAGAAGGTGTGACCTTCGCTCTCGGCCATGGCAGTTGGTGTCGGTGGCAGACCGGCAATACGACGGCTCCGGCGAAGTTCGAACAGCTGTGGCTCCGTGGTTCGTCGACGTATACTGTACCCAGCACCTTCCACCACTCTGTTACGCCTGAAGTAGGGGTACGGGGGTTTATTGAACGGAAGCTGGGATGGCGAGGCCGCACCGGATAAAACTGGCGAGAGATCTTCTTCTTCCCAAGTCCACACTTCTATTCCCTCTTATCAATCCGGCACATACACGTCGTAATAATATTTTGCTGCCCTGCGCTCCAAAGCAAGGTGAGGCAGACATGCTAGAAGAAACAATAAGAAATGCCGCACACAAGATATATTGATGATATTTAGTTAACATTGCATGTTCTTTTGCATATATGGCTCCAGCAATCGCAGGGCTTACACGTTACCAAAACATCTACGAATTTATAAATGAAAAAGGACATAACAAGGAGATGTTAATTCGTGTTTTGTAGATGATAGCCTGTTTCTGTCAGCCTTTGCTTCAACGCATGTTCGCTTGCCAGAAATCCTATGAATAGGCATAATTTAGGAAGCGTTTGCAAACATTTATCTGCATATATACGCTAACAAGCAACTTCCAATTGCCGCATGCACTTTTTGTCAATGTCCATTTGCCGAGTGCTGTCTTATTGTAAAAATAAAAATAACAGGGTAGGGTCCTCAATAAAGGAGCCAGTCATCGTTAATGAAAGCAAAACGGAAAAAGCTTGTGCTACCTCAGAGCCAGTAATTCGAAACCTTTTCATTTTACTACCGCTCCACAAGAGGTAGGTGTCTTCGATGGTCCTATGTGGTGGAGAAAGAAAATTTTTGAAAGCTAGGAGCCAGTTTAATTGCAGCCATCGTTATCGAAGCTTCGAGAACTCTACCATGCTCTTGAACAAAGGAGCGCAATTTACGTCCTTCATCAAAGACTTTAACAGCGGTAGTTCCTTCATTCGGCGCAAGTAACTGTGCCTAGAGTGGCGCACCTACTGATCCCCGACCAACTCATAGCCTTCGCGGCCAAATTGAAGTGACTCAGCCAGGGTGCGCTGAATAAATGAAAAAAAAAATATCGTTTCGCTCCCATGGGAACCAGATTGACTTAAACAAAGGGCACAAAAAAAAGAGCCAATCGTTCTAAGAAACCCTCTTTTATAATCCTGGCTTTCTTATTAATTGCACTGTATTTCCGTGCAGCCATCATCGAACTCACCTCTGGGTAAAAAAATCTAGTTTAATTGAGTGAATAGTTAACGATGCCTCGTGGCGACGGTTACCAGAAGGAAACGACCCATTTTTTTCCTAAATGATGCCAGGTAACTTTATCTCTATCCCTTTTTTAATTGAACCATGCACAAGCACTCTAACCGCTACTTTTTGCGCTTGTACTTCACTCAGTACGAATTTTTGAAGTCCACCCCGGGAGCCGATTTCTTTCCTGGGGTAATGAATGGCAACTATAAACGTGGAAAGGTCTCAAGAAAGAGAAATACCAGGCTACATAGGCACAAACATCCATATATATATATATATATATATATATATATATATATATATATATATATATATATATATATATATATATATATATATATATATATATATATACATATATTGTGGGCATTTGTTACTTACATCGTCCTCATCCCTGCATAATCACAATCATCATCATCCGCTTGTCTCTTTGTCTTCATTGCCACTCTGGGTCATCATCATCGTCATCGTCTGTGTACTGGCTCTGCTCGTTCGTTTTGCGAGGTCTTTCCTCAATTAAACGCTGTCGCAACCAACACTACCAAGACTTCATACGTGGTGGAGGTGGATTTTCGGTCCTCTTACTTCCCGCAACCCGCTCTACCCGCTGGAGCTTCGTTCAGGCCTCCGATTGCGCCCACTGTCAGGCCGCATGTCCCAGACCGAGCCTACCGGAGCTGATGGCATCAACCACGCACTAACGCAAGCTGCCCCTCCTATTTACATACACGGACATCAGCGGGAACCCCCGCTCTTCGCTGGTCTTTGTGGAGAAGACGTAGAAGACTGGCTCGACGGCTACGACCGCGTAAGTGTCGCTAATCGGTGGGACGAGGCCGCCAAACTGCGTTACGTCCCTTTTTATCTGACCGGAGTCGCAAAGACAGGGTATTTTAACCACGTCATTGACCTACCCGACTGGGTTACCTTCCAGCAGCAGCTGCGACACGTTTTTGGGACTCCGGACATTCGATCCGCCGTCGCGAAGAGGACACTTGATACTCGCCGACAACATCCTGGTGAATCGTACACTTCATACATCAAGGATGTCCTCGCACTGTGCCGGCGTGTCAATCAACCCATGCCGGAATCGGACAAAGTGCGCCACATATTGAAAGGCATTGGGCCTGTTGCCGTTAATGCACTTGCTGTGCAAAACCCAGCTACCATCGCTGATGTCGTGATGACATGTCAGCGCCTTGATACGCTGGACTCTGTTCGCCTCCAACCGGACCTTGACGACCACCACCCTACGTCTCATGGCCACCTGCGTGACCTCATCCGGGACATTACACGTCAAGAATTGCGGTCTATGGGCTTCACACCTCCTACACCGCGTCCTACACAGTCTTCGGGAGTGCCTTTGCGTGACATCGTCAGAAAGGAACTTACATCGCTGACCGGCGTTGCGCCCGTACAGCCACCTGCTTCACGCCCCATACCCACGTACCCTGAAGTTGCTGCCGTGCCTCCCAGCGACGCCCACACGACATTGCTGCGTCCATCCTACGCATCAGTTGCTGCCGCTCTCCCGGTAAACTACTATTCCCTGCTCCCTGACCCTCCGGCCCACCTGACCGCGCTATCTCCAGCTGCCCCGAATGCCTTCTATTCCCCACAGTGGCGCTCGTCTCGCCCTGTATGCTACTACTGTGGCTATCGCGGCCACATATCTTGTTTTTGCCAAAAGCGCCAGCAAGATGAGCATCGGAACGACGTGCGCGAACGGGATTCGTACACTGGGCTGTCTTATCAACGTCGGCGTTATTCGTCTCCCCCGCACCGGTCTCCATCTCCTCCGGCATCGACTGCACCATGAAACAGCCGAAACAGGAGACGCCGCTCACCTTCGCCCTTCCGCCGTTCCACTTCTCCACTTCGGCCCGCCTCACTCATTCTTCATTATATATATATATATATATATATATATATATATATATATATATATATATATATATATATATATATATATATATATATATATATATATCCTGTACATTACGCAAAACTAGCAAGAGACAAAATAATGAGGCTTTGTAGATAAGAGTATGTAAAAAAAGGAAGCCTTCTCAATAGTTGCGTGCAGGGGCTCATTTGCTGCCATTGTCATTGTGTCGCTCACAGCCAGTGTCATTGCTTATAAATGAAATGACTACGGAATGTTAAGACATTTTTAAGTTAGTGTTATGCGTTGTTGAAGAGAATTGTAAGCACCTTGTCGTTCTCCAACTCCACGGTTAATAATTAGAACCCAATACGAAGATAAGACATTACTTTAGTTGATTTTCTTGTTTGTTCACATCGCCAATCTCGTTTAGTATTATAACGAGGAAAGGTCGAACTTATTGAAAGAGAATTGTGTTCTCAAGGAAAGAAAGCAGAAGGAGAAAATTAGCTGCGTACCAACGTGCTTCACTGCAAATGTCGTCAAAAGACGATAGTTTTCTGCCGACAATTTTTTTCATGCATAGCATCGCATTTTTAGCGCAGCGTAAGAAACACTACGGTCTTTATTTGAATTAAGTATCTATGTAAAAGAAAGTACCACATATTGCTTACAGATTGATATGGTGCCCACGAAATTCGTATTATTTGCTTTTCGAGTGACAGTCCTCAGAAGTACGATTACAGTCACTAGTTCAAAGTAGCAGGACGTTGAGCAACTGCTTAAACTTTGGCCAGGTGGTTGAATTGTGTGGCACAGAATGATAGAAAAGAAAATCAAAATAACTGCGCTGTCACCGGTAGAAAAAAATGGTTGCTTTTCTTCACAAATAATATGTGATTCTGTTTTGGCTTAGTAACATCTTTAGTTGCGTTTTCTCGTTGTTTTCTTCAGTGACATGTAATCTGTGAAAGTGTTGCAGTGCTGTAGTTTACATTGTGCCTATGATCACTCAGGGTCCCTTATGCAGCTGCTTAAGACGATCAAACGACAGAAGCTATCTTTTTCTTCTCAGCCCATATAGTGGTCCACGGCAACTAATTTTTTGTTCTATCTTTTTCTTCGCTTTACACACCACCTTGATGTCGCGTAAGGCTGGTACAGAGCCCCGCCACCAACAGCCGGAATTTATGGACGAGTTGGTACGTGAGGTCGTTCACCGTCAGCTCACCACACCTGGAAGGGCAGAGTCACTAAAGTGCACTGGCATTGACTTACAGCCGGCCCTCGCTATGGTGCTTCTTTGATTATGCCCTTCAATGGCGATGGTAACCCCGATGCGGACATTTATATGCGGTCATCTGTGAACGCTTGACTGGAGCTGCTTTGTTTACTTCCATGTGCCAGAGGGAAAGCAGGAAAGCCGGCTTGGTTTACGGCCTGCCAGCTGGTAGTGAGCCAAGTCATGGCGGTCCTTTGACGTGACCTCTATTGGAGCCAAGAGAGAGAGAGAGAGTACTGTTTGCGTACTTTTCAAAATCTCTCAGCCACAGCACAGTGTCACAATCTAAATTTTTGTTCTCAGGTTTTTTAATTATTGTTAATTACATCTTTACTTTCACGTATCTTTTGCATCCCTCTTTTCCTACTTTTGTATACATTGATTTAGCGTTTTCGCACGAGACAGAACTAGACAAGAGTCCGCAATTAGGTTTTCGCATGTTTAGGGTTTCAATTCATCACATCGTTCTACTTCCACAACAACCTATTTTTCCTCTCTTTACCACCCCTTCCTCTTTCTCAGCGCAGATTAGGCACGTGTGTCTGCTATCGTTATTTGATTTGTTAGCATTAGATCATGTGTGTCTGACAGCACTCAAATGTTGAGGAGGAGGAGGAATAAATGAGGAAGGACAGGGAGGTCTATACCGATTATTGACGCCTCGTAATCGCTACACCAGGAAATCTTTGAACTTCAAATGTTGAAGTTCAAAGATTTCCTGGTGTAGCGATTACGAGGCGTCAATAATCGGTATACACACTCGCAGTTTATTTTCTACGTGTGCATCTTCTTACGGGCAGGGAGCAAGCAGACCGTGTCTGTCACTCCAGCGTGCTTTCACATGTGGCGTATATATTATAGTTCGTTTTAATGTGTGCCCCTGACTATTCTTCTAAAACAAACCAAACTAAAAGACCCTCGATGTTGTAGCCGTATGTCCTTATTGTAGTTTTCAAAATTCAAGGTAACAGCGAATTGGGGTGGAACAAAAAGCTACAATCACGTGCTCAAAATAGTGTACCAGCTGAGAATTCTAACTTGCGGGGTGTAGCCGTGAGCCGATATCCAATCCGTTGTCTCGAGGCGAAGGTTTTGCAAGTTTAGTTGCATCAGTAAATACCGCATTCTCGGCACCACATAGCAGTTCTTGACGCCACGGTCATCGTGCTCGCGGGCATGCGTGGTCCACATCGACGCCCGTCACCAGTTGACCCAAACGTGAGACATCTCTACCAGCCGTAAGCTGTGTTGCCATCCCGCCGAAATATGCACCACGTATTCTCAAAAGCGTGCGGAGATCCCCCTTCGCTGACTGTACGAGCAAAGCTTGTTGAGCTTGGAAAGCAATATCAAGAGTGAAAAAAAAAGAATGCCCCCAAAGACTGTTCCGTAAAAAAAAAAATCTGCCACCAAAGAAGGTTCCACCGAAAAAAACTCCCAAGCATTTCCCCGAGGGTGAACATGGTTAAGTGCGAATACATGGGGTGATGCTACGGGGGGTATTTATCAATTCGCACTATTATATTTATTAATCACACTATGGTGCCTTTATGGTGTAATGGTTCCTGGGAATCGCAATCAATTTGATCACACGGGGGAGTTTACGTTAACTCAATGGCGAATGCCAACGGATTTTAACTTTACTCCCCCTCACGACCCGCTCTCGACGGGAGACTGAGAGAGAAGGCGGGCACGCGAGAGAGAGGGGTGCGCGCGCAGCTGCAGCGAGCGAGGAGAGCGGAGGAGCGAGTGAAGGGGGAGGGGATATAAGGCGCGTTACTGACACCGATATCAGCGTCGCGTCCGTGGCTTATTCGGTAGAGCGTCGCGCTGCGGCCCGCCAAGTCCTCTTTCTTTTAGAGATAGAGAGAAGACTGCGGATGCCGCCGACGGCGGTGGATGGTTTGGGGTCGCTTATAAAGGGTATTCACACTTAAAAGGTGACAGTTTCAGTGCAATGGCGAAGCAAGGAATCCAATAGAATTATATTCTATTGCGGAAGCTGGCAGCTTCCCCAAGGGAAGCTATCTCTATTGGATCCCATCTCGCGTAACGCCACAAAACGTTGGTGTAAAAGGATACGGCAGCTCTACGGAGAGGTGTTCTTCCTGCACAGTGATTAAAACCGAGTGTCATGGAAATCATAGAATTCAGCATTGCAGTGTATGGAAAGACCACCACGTAGACTAAGTTATGTATCCAGAGAGACACTAAAAAAAAAGATGGTAATTATTTCTGTCAGTAGGCCAATCAACTAAGATTGAGTTATCGACTGTTTCCTGGCGGAAGTAAGCCGGCTGTTTTGTACTCAGTAATTGAAGTCTGTCGTGTTTTTCTCATAGCTCCCATTGCCTATTTTTTTTTGGTTAGTTCGTATACCGATATATCCGGCTGTAATATTCAACGGTGGTTTGCATCGTTGCGTATGCAATATAGCGAAGAATTGCGCCACCCCCCATCACACCCTTTTTCTGAGCTGATATGCCGTGGATGTTCCGTGCCACGATTAACCTGACATGATGTTATATAAGTCGCAACCAAATAATTACTACAACTATTCTTTTAATACTTACGGCACATTTTTGCTGGTTGCCGTCTAAATATATTTGTCTTTTCATTGTCAAGCATTATCAGGTATTATCAAGTGTCACATGTTTTGAAGTATTAAATTTTACTACTGGTTCACAGTATCCGGCAAAGACTGCCCATCACTTCACGAAGAAACTACGAGCCGATATTCACTAATGCATGCGTGACATGGCTAGCCGTTATAAGACTTAGTATCCGGACATGTTGTAGCACTGACATACTCAAAAATTCATCCAAGTTGAAATGCGTGGAAACACGACTGTCTCCAACTTTTGAACAGAACGTTTTACTTCAGTCAGTAAAAAGTTCAATAGAATATATAAGCTAAAGTTGTTGCTTAAGCAGATTGAGATGACATAGCGGAAAAGAAACAGCGCAAAAAACGAGATACCAGACGAAGGAAGACACAGAGTGCTGTGTATTTCAGAATATCTTAGCTATTAGGGCAGCTGACAGCAACAATTAGCACCTCATTTTGTGTCCTCGTGGCGACACAATTGATTTGCAGAGTATGCCCTTGCTTTAATTTCTACTCATTATTAGGATGCAAGCACGACATACGTGAAGAATTTCTCGACAGAACTCAATAAAGCTTGCCACTTCGTACTAACCACTTTGACAGAATATTGCACTGACGGAAGGAATCGTAGCAAGCGCTTTACACATGACAGGCACATTTTACGTCGAAGGAAAAACGTACAAATGTGGTGATAAGGCTACCATTGTGACTCAACAAAATTGTTTTTGTCAAGCGACCTAATTATCGCTCTTCATAACATTTAGGAGCGTAACCTCACTCACGCCTTTTCGAACGCGCGATGTTCCAAAACTGCCACTCTAGAAAGAGAACGAAAAGAAGTAGCATATCAAGTAATAGTCTATAGACCAAAGGCTATAGACACGTGTCACCTAACCAATAGTTCCGGACAAAAGTGCCGATTGGAACGAGTGAACAAAGGATTCGGTGCTTTTGTTGGCAGCGTGACTCTTTTCCAGAACAATGCTCCTGCTCTGTCAGGTGGTAGAAACGTTCACTCCTTGCATAAAGGTGGGTGTTATCATTGTCGACTCCCCGTTGTAGTGCATTGTTTTTCTCGTGCCTCAGAGTCTTTCATCTCAAAAACATTCTGTGTTCTGGCACTCTCTTGTGACTCCTGAGACAGACTGCTAACGTGTTCTGAGCTGCGATTCCTATTAGAACATAAAAGGGCAGGACCGCTGATAACGAATCCTGTTCCCCTAATCCGTACGAGAACAATAGATTTGTGATAGGAGCACTGTCGTTTGTTCGTGTCTTTCAGTTCGTCACTTGCGACTGTCTAGCGTAAGAAATGTTTGCAGGGTTAATGTTTTCTTTCACGTAACTTTGGCATAGACAGTGTGACCCGTAAGCCCCTGCTTGTGTCTCTGAACGAAAGAGTTGAAAAGAAAGGACAACAAAAAAGCGTCACATAGCTGCTAATAAATTATAAACAGCATGTGATGCGACCAATACTTAAATCTGGCGTTTCTTGTGCTCAATATTTTAGGCTGCGCTCACCAAACATTATGTTTAAATGTGACCATGTTTCCCGGTTTAGGCTAAAGGATATTCTTGTAGGTTACGGTCAGTAAATGAAACGTGAGGGATAAAATAATATTTGGCTATACGCAAAGTAAGTTAAGCAAAATCAATCAGCCTAGTGTACATTCTCTATACATCATTTAGGCGTATATCCACATAAAAAATGCCGAAGAAATAAATTGTTTAAAAGGAAAACTGCTCTTTTCCTAATATGCTCTGAGCAGATAATATGGGCTGCGGTGGCATTGTAAATGACATAATAACAGGCCTCTGGCAGCAGCTCGTGCCATCGAAACTGCGAAAAATGGCGTTATTCAGTTTGCTGCACTACGGCATAAACCAGGCCACTTCTTAAGAGCACGCCCAATGGAGAGGCGCGCTGACCATAGAGGGTTGCGGCCGGGGCGTACGTTTGTACCTAAACGAACACTAGAACAGCTAACAAACGGTGGCATGTCCAGTCTTAACAATTTTAACGAATCACAGACAAAGGCGTATGGTATACAGCGCGATAGTAAGGTCGCTTTCCCCATCTGTGCTCACGTCCTGCAATGATCGCAGGAATTATGAAGAATGTTATGGGGTCGTGACATGGACGCAAGGAGAATGTTGGAGGTCCAAGATGAAAGTATTTCTTTGACCGTAATTGAGGCTGGTGAGCACACATTACAGTGATACACACTCGCGCTGACTGCGGCGAACAGAGGGCTCGGCCAACAATCAACTGACAAGCAGTCACGCCCGTCAGAATTTACACATCTGCCATCGAATATTCCCGCGTTATCGCTAGCGAAAATGTAAGTTCCAGAAAAATCTATAATGTCAACGTTGTGCACGTAATCTTGCCAAACGATATCCTACAACAATAAAGTTACGAGAACACTTCATCGCGGCCTGCGCTGAATGTCGAAAACAGTCTTTGTGGGCGTAAAATGAATAGAGCAAGAGCGAAAAGAAGAAACACGGGTGAAAATATGAGTCACTTTATATTTCTTCGGCCCACCTGCAAGGACATTTGCAAAACTGCCTTTTTATAAACTGATGTTCCCGTATGAATTTCTGTGCCTTTGAGGTACGTTTTTTTTTTGTCTTCCTGTGAAAGTGTTCCAAGACCTCGAAACAATTTCCACTTGAGTTGCACAGTACTGTACACTGTTAGAGGGGACACGCGAGTGCGTTCCCTGCGGTCCTCAGAGCGTTAGCTGCTAACGAGATGTTCCAATGCAGTGCAGGCGCATTGGTTCATCAAGGTGGTGCGTGCCCACGTCGTCTGCTACAGACCATGCACTCGGCGTACGCTGGCGAGCCCGCACCTTTTGCGTTTTTTGTTCTCGCACTTTATGTCAAGCGATACCATCTCACTCTTGCGCTTTTCAATAAGCCGGTATTTTATCGCCGCAAAGGCGAGCTAAGAACGTTCAATGCATGACTTCAGCGGCCTTATCTGTTGTCAAAAATGACCAGTTGCAATGAGCAGCATGTGAAAAATATGATAGGCTTAACGATGAGAGCTTGCCAAAAACTCGGACTTAAATAAAACCAGGTCCAGGAAACTTGAAGCATTAGTTTCGGTTTGAAGGAACATGCATGCTTGTAGCGGTGGCCGGGCATCCTAAGATCTGGTCGAACGGAATCACATTGATGTGGATGTTCGCATTTGTTGGCTTTCATACGTTTTTTAGAAATAATTTCATTACCACTGTAAAAAAGTTCTTTTGGTTATACGTCTTTTTATTGAACATTTTGTGCATTTTTAAATCAGGCGAAGCGCGGGAAGTGGTTGACTTCAGTTCGTAGCGTTTTCCTCCGCTCCTTCTCACCACTCGCTCAGCCGTATTACAAGTTGGATCGCGCTCAGTGATCTCGCTCGGTGGGTGTGCCAAGTACGGGCAAGATGAAGATAGCAGGCTGTAGTGGATAGAGAACGAAAAGCACAGCGAGCCATGCTGTGAACCACGCATTTGACGAAGATGGATACACCGGGTAACACATGTTTTTCGCGGCTCTGTGGTGTGTAAACCCGGGGATTTCCGGTCCGCAAAAATTTAAAGGTTTTCTAGTGCCAATGGATAAGCACAATACTTTGAACGCATTATTTGAGCAGGTGTTGGTTTTATAGGAGTACTTGAGTAAACCCGATTCCCTGCAAGCCTGACTGGACCGACAGAAGTACAGTGTCGCTAGACTGATTGATCAATGCCAAGCTGCTGTCGGAAAAAAAATGCGTCTAGTGAAATACCAGAATTCGTGTTGGCTCGGCTACATAGCTTTTGCTTTTCACTTTTTGCACGTACTTCGAATGATGTAAAGTAATTATAGGCTCCTTCCTGGTCACGAAACTGATGTAGCTGTGGTTTCACAATTTTGGAGCTTTTACTACTAATACTTTACTCAAATGCATGTGATAGACTAAATGATTATAGAAATATTTACAGGCAAAGTCGATTGGGCCAACGTTTTGACAAGAGAACTTTCATTCGTCTAAGCGACGCTCTTGCCCTGACGAGGACAAGCCAACTTGCCGAAACATTGTTACCACTGACGTTCTTTGTTGAACGATTTCTGATGGCTTCAAGCCTCACCATGCCTCTGAAATTCGGTGTCATTTGGTACTCCATTTCTCTAAATAAGCTATGTGCGAAGTCATAACAAACGCTTAGATATTCTGGGGGTTTGGATGTTCTTGGCTTTATGTTTGCTGATTATGTCCGCATGTCAGTTGTAAATTAGAGCTAATTTTATAGATTGGCCCTTTCACACTGCATGAAAGTATTTTTTTTATACAGTACGAGCAATAAAAAGTTCAATTTATTTTTGTCGATCGAGCTTCATCCTACTGAAAAATGAGTGAGCTTAACTCTCGCCACTTCTGAACACACGTACAGAATTAAATAGAATGGTCAACGAAATTGTACGAATGGCTGCATCACCTAAGTGGCCAGCGGACCTGAAAGAAGGCTCGAGCGCATTCCGCTTGCATGCGAAGTGGAAAAGGAGAGCTGCCGTGGCAACCTTCCTCCCTTCGCTTTTGTCCTTTCTCTCTATTTTATGACCTCATCAGTGACGTCATGAAAGGAATGTTATGTCCGTTATTTATTTCCAGTAGTATTCACGGCAGCCGCCAGTGATAAAAGCGGCTCTGCCACTGCGTATGAGCATGCTAGGCCGAATACATGGGAGGTATAGGGAGTTTCCGCCCTCTGATAAAACCATACATATTTTGTACTTGCTGAAAATCTGACGACCGGCTAGCAGAGTGACAGCTAGACAAACTGCAGCGCAAAAATACGGAAGCACTTTCCTGTGTCTTCATGCACACAGGCCGAGAAGTAGCGGACAATCCTGGGCGCGCGCTATCCTTACGAGACTATGCGCATGCGTCGCACTTACAAATCTCGCCGCCAGTTGGCGCCACGTCGCCCACTGGCCGCGAGCTCTCGTGTTTTCTCTAAATGTAGACCATACTGTACATATTTAACTACGAGCATTAAACCTCTTTATGTTATGTGCTCTGAATTTTAATTTTGTAACACTACAGGGGAAAGAATAATCTGGAAGGATATAGCGAACTGCGTGGTTTTGCACTGTTTCAAGTGTTTTAATAAAGTAAGCATAATGTGGATCTCAAGCGAAGCATGCATGTTATAACTTGAGTCGTACGCATGTTTGATAAGTAAATGATTTGACCGATGGGGGAGCAAGAAGACAGTTCTTTCGAAAGTATTCCAATGTGCAGTTACTTTCGTTAATGATGCTCGTGATGTGAGAGGACTAGAAAAGATCACCGGAGATAGTGACGCCGAGGTACTTGCATGAGTTGACAGGAGACGTCGCAACGTTGCAGAGGACGTACTGCGGTGGAGGGAGATTCCTTCTGCGGGTGAAAGAGAATATCAGTGTTTCGAGACGTAAGCCATTCACTACGCCATCTTACTTAGGTCTTTTTGAAGTGATCGGGAGTCCTGAACGCTATGAATAGAGCAATAAACAACATAATCATCTTCGAACAGACGTCTGTTAGCTGAGATGTTGGTGGAGAGATCATTGATGTGTACTAGAAAGAGGATTGGGCCCAATTGATTGATTGATATGTGGGGTTTAACGTCCCAAAACCACTATATGATTATGAGAGACGCCGTAGTGGAGGGCTCCGGAAATTTCGACGACCTGGGGTTCTTTAACGTGCACCCAAATCTGAGCACACGGGCCTACAACATTTCCGCCTCCATCGGAAATGGATTGGGCCCAAGACTATTCCTTGGGGCACTCCAGACCGAACCAGCTTTCTGCTTGATAAATGACTGCATGAACAAATTGGTTTAGGTTAGTCAAGAATGCACGAATCAAGTAAAAAAAAAAGACGCTCGCATCTTCCCACGTGGGGAACTCGAATAAATGCGTCGCATAGTGGTGGAGGTATTTTATGAATGTTGCGTGATTGGGTATGGCTTGGGGCTCACCGGGTAGCGTTCAACTCGGGTAGGTGTGCGGGTTGAGGCGGGTAACGGTAACCGTAGGTCACGCTCATCGATGGTACGGGCCCACGTACCAACGAGTCCTTACACTATGCGCACACCAAGTACGACTTCAACGGCTCCAGCAGTCTTTCGTCGTCATCGTTGTCGCTGTTAACGTTGTCGTTCACGCCGCCACCCTTCACGTCGACGTTGCCAAATGTGCTCCAAAAACCCCGTTGCGCGTTGGCCTGCTTCGCTTTGTTCTTGAAGCTCCTGACCAGCGTAAGGCTGTTGTCGAAGCGCAGTCAGTCACACACCTTACAGCTGTGTCCGAAGCTGTGGTCTTCGAAGTCGCATTTGAAACGAGTGGTCGGCTGCACAAACTGCTTGGCTTGCCCCGCTCCTTTCGCAGCGCACTCGCGTTCACGAGCAGCTTGCGCAGCCACCTCTCGTTGACGACATTTGCACGCCGCTTCTCGGCCACGTATGTACTATCGGCATCAAATGAAATGCGAACAGCGGAGCGCGTGGCACAAGCCTTATTAATGGCATAGTGCGTGCCATCCACCAGTCATTGACACAGAAAGGCACGCATAGCCAGTGTGGCAACACTGCACAATCCCTCTATTGTACAATATTTATGCTTGTGTTCCAGGTATGGCATTTGAAAGGAACAAAATTAAAAAATAGAGAAGTTAAACTACTGCAGCCGAATGTGAGTATTGTAGCACGGTTTGTCATCACGAAGTCAATCATCCCGGAATGCCTGGAAAATTCTATTTAGAGTAGACGAAGGTCAGTTCATAATGCTGGCAATTGCACGCTGTTTCACTTCGTGCCGGTAAAGTGAAACAATTTGCGCGCTCTCTTCTAAAGAAACACTTGGCATTTACCGTTGAAAAGAAGCCTTTCGGGTCAGTTTCTGAAAGAAGAGTGTAGGTGAAGCAGCGCTGGCGAACGAGATACGACAGACATTTGAAAATCAACCGCAAACCGATTATATTTATCTTTATGTTTTATCGTGCCAAGACACCTATTGCACTGTGACGCTGAAGTAAAAGCAAGGAATTGCAAGTGATACGATCGAAAGCGCTTGGTACGCTTACGATTTCCATCAATGTCACCATACGAAAACTAGAGCAAAAACGGAGATAACGCACTCTAGGTGGATTGCACAGTGCTGCCAAACCGGGTGTGCATGCCTGTCAATGGTAATGACTGGACGGCCAACACTATACTGTTTTTAATGCTTGAAGTAGGCACTCCGCTCTTCGGGTTGCTTTTGACGCCGATAGTACACCTGGTCTTAAATCTCGCTGCTCACGTTTCGCCGCTGCTTCTCGTGCACGTAGTTCGGAATCCGTAGCTCAGTTTTGCCGTTTCGCAGCTGCTTCTAGTTGCCCGAGTGAGAGATCCGCAGCTCGCTTGCTTGCGTTCAGCGTCGTATGCTCCTCTCTTTGCAGCCTTGCCTTCCACGTTGCTTGCTGTTGTTGACGCCGAAGACGTGAGGGTGGGTTAACGTTGCCTTGAACGAGCGGCGGAACGATGGTGTTGGGTTGTGCTCCAGTACTAGTTGAGGGTACTGTTGCTATCTGTTGCTTCCATCTCATCTACTCGAGTCAAGCAAAACGTGAAGTCAAGCGCATTTAGTAATTTTTTCAAACCGTGGCGTTGAGCATTCTTCACTGAAACGTGCCCCGCCGTGGTGGTCTAGTGGATAATGTACTCGGCTGCTGACCCGCAGATCGCGGGATCAAATCCCGGCTGCGGCGGCTGCATTTTTGATGGAGGCGAAAAGGCTGTAGACCCGTGTGCTCAGATTTGGGTGCACGTTAAAGAAGCCCAGGTGTTCGAAATTTCCTAAGCTCTCCTCTATGGTGTCTCTCATAATCATATGGTGGTTTTGGGACATTAACCTCCACATATCAAATCAATCATTATTTGAAACGTGGTTATTAGCTACACAGTTGAATGAACAAGTTGTTTGGTACCGCAATACAGAAAGAAACATGTAATCACTTAATAACTAGGATGGTGCATGCATGATATTGTCGTTTGGGAGATCAATAAAAGCGGAATATCATTGTTCTCAGACAGGAATGTAGTCCTTTGTTGTATTGCGTCTATAATTGTCTCGGGATGGTGCCCTAGTGAGCATTTATGTGAATACAACTCTTTTTGAGAAAAGCTCTATTGTTAGTGGGTCTTGCTATGGATGTTGCATTTTGTTGATCACTGCGCGCCACGTCACACGTTAGAAAATAGTACAGTTTGGTGTTTGCGGGACGCTCGCCAGAGCGGACACTGAGAACAGTCGGCAGATTGTGCTACATAGAAATGAAACGGTGATGGATTAATTAAAGGTTGTGAAAAATTGGTCCAGTAAAACCACTAAGAGAATATCATTTTTTAACAAAAAGAAAATCGGAATGACTTGTCCACAGCATGACGCCTAATGAAAATTGAAATTGATTTTTTAAAGGTGAAGTTTCAGCGTTTTGATTAAATGTATCCCTCAATAGAACAAAAACTGGGTCGTACTGAGGCACTCCTATCTCCTGGTGCTTTTAGGGTGCACCTATAACAGCACCCCTGTGTTTTTTATTTGATTTCTTTCATGTACCTCATAATAAAATGCCACCGCGAGAATTAGGAATGGAACCTCTGTACATCTGCTCAGCAACACAGCTACTTCTTCAGGAAACATCGTGCACATTTCGATCAAAGTGTTTTATGTTTTAAAGAAAACCACGCTTTTGTAAAAGAAAAAGAAAGTCATTGTGTAAAACTGCCCATCCCTCAAAAGTGTAGGAAAGAAGAGAAGCCCTGAACAGAATCCAGATGGAGCCTTTTCAGAGTGTGAGTGACTGCTGTCTCGCGTCATTCAAGAGAGGCTGATAGAAAAGAAACGCTGTTAGCTTTTGGCCACAGAATGCAAGACCCAGCATGGAGAGCAACGAATGGTCTCTATTACTTCAAGCTGAATTTTTTCGGTCACTTTTATACTTCATTGACAAGTGGAGCATACATCACTAACACAGCAAAAACTAAAATACTGCATATAAAACTTTACCGGTACCTGTTCCTTCTAGTAGAAAGCTCTATTATGCGACTATCACTCCAACTAATGACGCTGAAAGCAACTGACTATCACTCCAACTAATGACGCTCTTCTAAGACGTGCACGCCTTTGAATGTACATCGAAGTTCATGTCACTCGATTTCTTCTGTGCTGTCTTTAAAGCTACCTTCTAACTTTTTTGTTCCCGCCCCTTCACAAACGCGCAAAAAGAAAAAAAGAAATGTTTCGTCTGAGAAAACAATTGCTAACAAGCGACACTTAGTTCACTTTCAAGGACATCAAGAACTTCGAGTGAAATCCAACTCTCTTTCCTTTAGAGCACTTTCAAACGTTTTAGCCGCATTTTTTAGTGCTCTTAGTTGTTGCCAGGGCGAGGCACAAGCTTCATGGTGCATGTTTTTTTTCATCAAATAAAAAAAAGAACGAGTCTCTTTATTCCTTAGTTCATTTGTTCACGCATTTCTTCACTGTTTGTTTGCAGCTAGCTAGCTTTGTGGTCACATGTGCTTTTGAATTCAGGTGGGTCTTAAAAAAATTGCACTCAGTGATTATCAGAGCATACACCATTTTGTACAGGCCATAAATAAGACATGTCTATTGAGTGTTGCTGAACAAAAAAAGACTCAATAAAGCATAACAAATACCTCGTTAAAGGGCACAAAAGTACTCAGCAAGTTAACCAATGCGGCACTAATGGTGGGCTTATCTCGCTCTTTTGTTTAGGGAACGTGGCAACACGCAGTAAGAGAGAAGAAAACCTGGCTTCATCAACCTCATCATCTTAACGCGAATTTGTGCAGCAGGCAGTGATTACCTCTTCCCCGTGGGCAGTCGACCATAGAAATGTGCCCATTTCAGGTTATTTTAGTTAGTAAGATTTATAAGATGTTCATATGTACAATTGCTAATAAATTTTAGATAGCTATATAAGACGTAACGTAAACAAAAATGGTCAGTCAATCAGTTCAAAAAAATAATAATGAATAGTCATTTAGTGATAAAGGTGATAAGGCTGGTGTACAGAAGGCACAAAGTTACCGAGTATAGACATACGAGTAATGAACAACATAAGTGACACATTTCTACAAAATAGCAGTGACAAGTAGATCTAAACAAAATGATTGCAATAATTCAGAAAAAATGCACTTAGGTCATTTTATCAAGACCAGAATACACAGTAGTCAAACGTATATTATGCAAACAAAGCATGGTTTTATAAGACCTAATAAAAGGCAACGAAGCATTACTGGTTAGAGAATAAAAGGAACAGAGCCATTTTTTTCTAAAACTTTTTCTATGGTATGTTTTTTCTCTAAACATACCGTAGAGAATTGTAAGCTTATGGCCGTAAACATTGCATCCGGACTTTGAACATATAACAATCATATGGCTTACGAATGAATGCTTAATTATATCTGGTGGCACGCAACTGAGAACAAAACCGTGGCTTCGAATAACGCCATTGAATCTCTCGCCTAAACATTATGAGAACCGCAAAACCTGTCTTAGAAGATTCGTAATTGAATATTCGGAAGCAGTTAGATGGCCTGTAAAGCTGTCCTTATAGGTCATTTATGAAGTTATAGGGATACCAACGCTCGCATATGGTCCATCAACTGCACGACAGTCTGATTAGACAGTCGTCGTGAGAGCGTTTTGTTTCTAATGAAGCTATGTTTAATTGCTCATTATTGTACGTGACTGTGACCATGTTAGCCTGGCCAGTGGCAGTATATATTTACTATACGATTATACACTGTTAAGATACACATATGCTAGGCGCCTACGCATTTACATTATCATGCTTTAGTTTCCAACTCAGCCACGATTAACCAACAGACCATACTGCTATTCCCAAAAACGTATTCTATATTGATTTGGCAATCACCTGCCGTTTCTGGAACATTGCACTCGCAAACGAATTTCAAGAAATGCGAAAGATGTCCGGCCGTTCTCTTTTTTTAATTTCCTCCCTTGGCTTTTCCCTCAATTTTTTCTATATTTTTTGTGCAGCAGCAAGCCGCACGTTATAAAATTCACTGCCGCTAATGTACTCGCCACGTGAAAAAAAAACGTGGAAGCTACTTCATTGTCAAACCTGCTGCGATGCCAACTTTAGCTCGCTTTTCCGCAGAATGGTACCCGGCTGATTACTAACGTCAATAACGGCCTTGTATTTACGAACACCTATTTAGTTTTCAGTTTTTGCTTCATGCATGGCGTGTTTTTGCGAAGTTTCAATGTTGTGCCTGTCGGGGGACATTTTCCCTGTGGCTAGCAAGTGAAAAATGCGTGCAAGACAGGCCTTTGACAGCAGCCGTTAGAGCATTCACCTAATCTCCCTTGCTCACACAGCCTAAATCAATATTTAGAAGGGATCGCGTTTAGCCTCTTGTGACCCTATTGTCTTGAATGGCTCCCCATACAATTTGCGATAAAAAATAAACACACTAACCTTAACGTATGAAAGTATCGTAGCAAGAATCGTTTGCGCAGAAAATGAACGAGCGATTCAGGATGTATTCTCCCATTTAATGAGGGACACAGGGTTGTGTTTGATGTCCTTAAATGAGCTTTTTCAGGCTGCTAAAATGTCATACCATTCAGAAAGTAAATCTGTACATCGATCCTATAGAAACTATAAATAATAATAGCTTTTTGCTCAACATCATAATGCCCTTGAACCATTGCGGGGTGCTCCCTTCGTCATCTAACCCCACCACGTCCTATTCTGTTGTACTTGAAATGTATATTTAGCGGCATCTTCTTTCGGCGCTATCGCCTCATCGCTTCTTATAAGACGCGTGAACACTACGTCAGTAGTGAGCTTCATGCCGGTCCCTCTATATTTATTTAAAAAAATTGTTTTTTGCTTACGATAGTTAGGTAGTGTGTTCCTTAGCCATGCTTTCCACGAGCTCCTCAAAACAGTATTGATGATTGAATTTTCTCCTTACTCCTTTTCTCTAACCCATATCTTCTTCTCCTTGCTCGTTTATGTGAGCAGCCAGGTGCAACAAATACGCAAGCACTATACAGACACTTCTACTGCCACAGCAAATTGCTCCGTACTTTATTGAGCCAACCATGCTCAACGAAGTTCAATTGAAGCAGGGGTGCTAATCTGGAAATTGTCGAATTCTGCCATGTTATCCGGTTCCACCATTGATCGATGCTAATTGGCCAAGTGAGCTGCTACGACCTCTCTGATTGGCTTAAAATTCCGCAATAACAAAATTTGACAATATCGCGGAATGAGAGAGTGCCCAGAATAGCATCCCCGGTCATTAGCTTAAATGTTCCGTAATGACGCCTTCTAACAAAAGCTTATTTGCACTGTGTGGCAGCCTTCAGGGGGTAAAGATGGGTCAGGCAGAGTTTTCAGAAAAATGGAGGAGAGACGGAAAAGATTGCGAAGAAACAATGAATGCTCAAATTTCTAACGAAGTTTGATTGCTGGCTAAGCATTGCGAAAGCATTGGTCAGTCAGCGTGATTACGATAGTGCCTGGCTTTTGTATTGCAATCCTGTGTATGCGTTCACAAGGCTACTTGGAGAAACCTTGATGTCTGGAGGCGTACAAAGACAGGGATCGGGCGCAAAAAATGGCAATCCAAGGCGAATATAGGCTACGAAATGACGTAGCTTTTGCATCATGCTCTTTGTTGCAGGTGTTGATTATTCTTTAGGAGACCACGCGCTAAGCTGCCGAATGCTACGATTCCGGATAACCTTCATGCTTTTCTCTCACTGGATCATCTCTCTGAAGCTCTCTTGCCCTCTGTAGCAGACCATAATTCTCTTTCTGAATCAGTTTCTTTTTACCGCGACGATCAACCTCGTACCTTCAGGCGCTGCCCCTATATGGCGGTCACTCGCTGTGTTAATGTGAACCGTAGTTCTTTTTCGGAGCAGTTTCTGTGGTTGTGTTCTGAAACCACAATTCGTTCGTTGCCTGAAGAACAGCTCAAGCTAATCGAAAGCGCTCGACAGGTGGCAAAGTAAACTTCAGGGCCCCATTTTCACAAGAAGAATTTCATTCAAATAAAGTGATGATGTTTAAAAATAGCCTCACTGAATTGCCACTTTGTACGGTGGTGGTTCTGATGGGCCTCTCATGGCTACAATTACATTGAAATATCCAGCGAAAACTATTGGGTGCCAGTATTCCCGATATGTTTTCTCTCGTTACCTTCTTCTTTTTGTGCATGCTGTACTCTGCGAATATCTTTTATTTTGAGCTCGTTGTTATGGTTCGTGTCAAACCATAACAACGATTAGCCCAAATAGGCTAATATTTGCAATAAGATATGATGCCTGTCTTTGAACCAACGACGAACAATAACAGCTCTTATAATTTTGCTGAGCACCCTCCACTTTTTAGACTCGAAGTATTTCGTTTTTTTTTTAACACAGGACACAAAACACTTAAAAAACAAAAGTGAGTAGTTGAAAGGACCAACTTGCAGCACTTAGGGCGTGTAGAAATCAGATACTGGCGGCGTCTTTTACCTTATTCCTTGAGTATTATCATTTGCAGACAGATACCCTCTAGATAGATAAACAGCGGTGCTTTACGCAATGAATGCTTGTTACGTGCATTATCTAAACAAGAAGGGAAACGTGAACGCTTTTCAGGGTCATGTATGAAACTACTACAAGTGGGCTATTCTAATTTTGTACCTGGGAATGTTTATTTTTGAGTAATATGTATTTAGTTTTTCAATAAGGACACAAGCTCTGTTTTCACTCAGTCCCTGGCACTACCATTATTTAGAGCGAAGGAAGATGAAAAGGTACACCTTGAAGACAAAGACGCGGGCAGAGACCCGTGCAGGAATTTCATAAATCTGTAAGCATATTCATTCACCCGCAACGCACCAGTTCTACATGACCTATTGCTAATAGCACGCTTTTCGACGAATCTCGAACGTGCTAAAAGCGAAACGTGCCCTTTGAAGTAGGTGAACTGAAAGTCGTTTCTGCTTTCCTACCGTAGCCCGTTCACTTGCGACTGATTCGTGTCAGTCAGGCGGTGCAGCTAAAAGGATTACTAAGTGCTATGCTCTGCAACCGGTAGAATTAAACGCCTAAGAGTCCCCGATGGACCAGCTCACCCACAGAAAGAGTCACGCTGATGGACGTCGCTCTTTGAGTTTAAAAGGCGAAGTTAAAAGGCACCTGGAAAAGCAAGGCACCAGATGTCAAAGAAGGGTGCCCCGGCTGGAAGTAAGTCCAGTACATGGGCACTGGAACTTCTGGAATAAAACGGCAATACCCGATAAACTGTTGCAGCAGGAACGAGGTGTGTGTGTGTGTGTGTGTGTGTGTGTGTGTGTGTGTGTGTGTGTGTGCGTGTGTGTGTGTGTGTGTGCGTGTGCGTGTGCGTGTGCGTGTGCGTGTGCGTGTGTGTGTGTGTGTGTGTGTGCGTGTGCGTGTGTGTGTGTGTGTGTGTGTGTGTGTGTGTGTGTGTGTGTGTGTGTGTGTGTGTGTGTCTTTGACCGCACGTACAAATAATGGGAGTGATAGAGTGCGGTTCGACTAAATCATCTACATGCGTTCGACTCAGCTGACATAGATCACGTTCAAGAAGTTTATTGTCATGATCCACAAATTCTGTGGCTCTTCTGAACGACTCCATTCACTAAAGCCCTTATTCTCAAATTTGAGTCCTATATTCAGTGCTCTATTGTTTTTCTAGCCTTTTTGCTCTTCAGGCCCGTATCCTGTTCTAACAAAGCCTTACACCCTGCTAAGTTTGAATCTTTCGTTTGATAATAACACTCATCGATCAATTGGTGTGCACATTGTTAGGCGCTATGTTGCGACCGTAGAGTTCTATTGTTTTTATTTCATCATTCCTTGTTCTGTCCTCAATCGGCCTTGTTTTGTTTCTAGCCTCTTATTCTTCAGTCTCTTAGATAAGTGCTGAAAGAATCCAGGTTTGCATGATATACATAACTACTGTTCGCGTGCATTGTGAAAGTGATGACAGAAGCTGAGTATGGATTGCATAGAGTCTGCACAAAAATTGTGGCGAGAAGGCTAGCTTTAATTACGCCCTAGGGCTTTATGTGAATAAATTCAGAATCCACAGAGGTGTCTTGATCATCTCAACACTGTTCAACCTAAGACATTCTGACTAAAAATTATTCATCCGCAAACATGGCATTCGATACGCTTACCCTAAAGGGCCTATGTGCTGTTTGAACTGTTTTTATTTAACATGAATCGAGGGTCTCTAATAATGTTATGCTAAAGCAGAAATACTGTTCTTCTTTTCTATACCTTTCCATAAGAACAGCATTTATGCTTTAGAATAACATTCGCGGATACCCTATATTTGAGTGCTAATTTACGATTGTCCAAACATCACATATTTCTATGAGTATAAGCGCTGCACCCATGTTTCTAGACTGATAATTTCGAGCCACAATGTCTTGGGTCAAGCAGTGTTTAGATGGTCAACATACCTCACTGGGTCCTGAGTATATTCACATGAAGCCCCAGGGCATAATTTAGGCTAATATTCTTGCCACAATTTTTCTGCAGGTTCCATGCAACAACTGACACAACAGCAAATTGCATCAGATACACAGCGTCTCCAATTGCTGAGGCGCTTACCAACAGAAAATAGATATAAGTACAATATATCACTGAGCCGACCGCATGTAAACTGTATTGCTGAAAGCATTCTAGCTTGTCTCTCTTATCATACTTCAAACAAGCCACCTTAAACATTAATAAGTAAGAGGAAAAACTATAGATCGGAAGTAACTTAACACTTCAGACGCATCCAGCCTGGCCTATTTTTGCAGTGACCCAAATTGTGTAGCTCGTAAAGTTTATACGGTCGGCTAAAATAACGCAACAGTCGGAATTCGGAAGGCTCAGCTATCAGCTGTTGTAAAACATAGATAAGTATCGGCTCATGCATATCCAACTATTTGGAGTTGTGGCACAACCATTTTGCTTGAATGGAGCTGATGTGCTCTGTTAGATCGATCAATACCTTGCGAAAGAGCGCGCCACGTGTAGTGAAATATTTTTTCGCAACTGACCAAGTAAACATGTTTTAATTTGCCAATTTTCATCAATTTCTATTAGGAATGGTCATGCAAAAAAAAGACTGTTTATGCTATATATATATATATATATATATATATATATATATATATATATATATATATATATATATATATATATATATATATATATATATATCGTGAGATATAACAGGCAGTAATGCCAAGGAATGTACAGGGGAAGTTATTAGAACCAATGGAATGTAAATAAGAAGAAAGAAAAGTGGATGAAAAAATAACCAGCCGTGAGCAGGAATCGAACCTACGACCTTCGAATAACGCGTTCGATGCTCTCGAACGCGTTATTTGAAGGTCGTAGGTTCGATTTCTGCTCACGGCTGGTTATTTTTTCATCCACTTTTCTTTCTTCTTATTTACATTCCATTGGTTCTAATAACTTCCCCTGTACATTCCTTGGCATTACTGTCTGTTATATCTCATTATTATTGTGTTAAAACACGAAAAAACGAGCCTTAGGTTTACACTTTTTTCCCTTATATATATATATATATATATATATATATATATATATATATATATATATATATATATATATATATATATATATATATATATATATATATATATATATATATATATATATATATATATATCTGCCACCTGTTCTCGTTTCTCAGGCTGTTTGACGCAACCGATTTTTCGAACCGTTAGGAAACTCGCAATTATTTCAGTTAGATGTCACCTGATCCAGCAGAATAGTCACGCTTAACTTGTCATACGCGCTTTTCTTTCGCGTGAGATTCAGTGGTTATCCTCATGATTTATAGAAACAATTACAAAAAAACCTATAAACGTTAGGTTTTGTAACTGCTTCTGAGAACCCCAAACTAGCGAGCTATGAATAAATTTTCATTTAATAAATGAAAATTACAGTTTGAGGACAGCTAGTAGAAAGAAAAAAAGAAAGTGCTGGGATCACACTGTTCTCTCTTCGGTGGTTCAATGCCTTTTTTTGTCAGCGAAGTGAATTTATAAGCAAATAATGGGTACTGTATAAGCGCAGAACGCCATATTCTCAATAAAAGGGATAAAGAGACGTGCAAAGAAACCTCAGAACTATGTCAGGGTGTTTCCCAGTCACGAATCTCATTAAAATAATTATTATTTTTTGTACGTCTCGCCGTCCTCCGCAATCCTGAGTGATTCTATTTTTCTTGGTTCTCCAACAGCTACATAACATGATAAATGGGCGTGGTTTTGTAGCATTGCCGTTCCCACTTTTCATTGTTGTGTAATTGTGGCTAATGACTTCGACGCACGAGGCTCATTCTTATGTCGTGGCGCTTCTGCGCTCTCATTCTGTTCCGCTATTGATGGTGCACGTGGTGTACTAGATTGTCTCCGGAAACTCGCAATGCCGTTGGCTGGAAAAGCAGCAGATATAACAGAAATAGAACCATATTCTGACAAAACAGCTCGTGGGAAGTTTGCTTTCCGCTTCTGACATCGGTACGCAATGCCCGTGCTGTACAAGCGTTGTTTTCAGTGAGACCTGTCTAACACCAAAAGCCAACCCCACGTAATATTTTTCAAAGCGCTGACTATTTCCATCCGTATGATCGAGTATTGTGCTATCCCAGCCGGTGTGTGCTGATGGTGCAGCCGAAGTCTTGGTGACTGAGCCAATACTCGTTATCGCCAATGCCCCGGCTATTGCTGTTCGACGATAATCGCTATTTGACGCTCTTTTAAAAATAAGTAAATCACGGAAAGTGGTATAATAAAGATTTCTTTCATTATAGATGATAAAATGGAGGAGAATATTGTACGTTGGCGGTTGCCCCAGTGTTTTTTTTTTTCCTTTCAGGTGTAAGTGAATATAGTCCGATATCTTAAAAAAAGCACGTGCTATTCTGCGTAAATAGTTTGCAGGGACCCCTGTTACCTCGCCACACCCCACCTATCACCAGTAATTGATCCACACTCACTGATCACCAGTCTCGTGTGAGGTATGCAGCGTTCAAATTCTTCAAAAGTAGCCACAACAACTCTTTTCTTAATGTCCAAGGATGACGCATAAACACCATATTCGCATCATTGAGTGGCAAGCTTGAACTTTTACTGCTTCAAAAAAAAAAAAAACGTGGTCGATCTTTCGCAACTTCACCGCACTAAGCAAAACAATGTTTGATATCACTTGCAAGCCGGTTGCAATGGCGTCGTTGAAAGTCTCTTCTTATAACCTCACCTGGTGTACGCACTGACCACGTCCTTTGAGAGTGTTGTGCGATGTAACCTATGGTGTGTCATCGTGCATGTGTGACATGGTGCATATACCGTGGTGATTTAGCAAGAATAATGTTAGAGGCAATTGGACGCTCTTTCCTTTCGCCTATTCTTCCTCGGTGGTTTATGCCGTCTAATGTTTTTGTAACATGCACCAACTAGCCCAATAAAAGTTTTACCAAGGTATTTAGAGGTATTGAAGGACATGAAATAATTTGGAAGGAGTAGTCCGGTATTAATATGGACAGACCTTACAGCCATATAGAGTGCATCAAAAACGCCCTTTCACAAGAGAAGGGAGGGGAAAGGACCAATTAAGTCAGATATTTTTATTCAGTGGGACTGGTCCCGTAACTGTTTTGAGCGAAGGCTTATGGCCAAGCGTGTCATCGTACAAAATGGTGCCCGAAGAATTCTAGTCCAGCTTTGAAAAAAGATTCGCTTCGAGCCTTTACTCACAAGAAAGCCGAGCATGATAGGCAGGCTCTGTGAACAGTACTTTGTCGCTTCATTTTAAATATTGCAATCATTGCGAAGCTTGTTTTTTTATGCGTCTGGTGGTGGGGTGTGGGTGAGCAGGGGCTGCGTTTCGTTGTGACTTGGCTCTAACTGATGGACAACCCTGCGCACGCCTCTGTCATCGGCGTCCCTACAACGGGCAAATAACGTGTGGGCGGGGGCATTCTGACTTGAAAGCAGACAGTGGCACCAGAGGAAGGCAAGTGGGAGACAGATATTCATTGCGTAATTGCCTCTCATGTGTATTTTTCTGGTGCAAATAGGTATGGTTTCCTAATTGCTAGCTAATCTATGGATTGGCTAAGCCAAATATTTTCATCACCATGCCAACAAGATAAACCAAATTATGTAAGGGCGTCGTAATTATGGACATAGTCATCTCATTAAAATAGTTTATTGGAACATATCAAACAAAAAGTATTGAGTGCAGTGTAGTTTTATATGTGTAATTTTGAGTGAGCCCTTGCGCACCCCCGCACCCCTAGGGGACTCCGATCAAATCAGAGCATGCGCCAAGTATACCGCAGCGCCCCTAGTGGATTCTGATCAAACCAGAGCATTCGCCGAATGCACGAAGTAGGGTGCAATGACGTGCGTTTTCTACACTAGCGCTGAGTAGCACCGAGTAGACCACAGCGCCCTCAGTGAACACCGATCAAACGAGAGCGACGGCAGATGCGGCGACATGCCTCGACCCTACAGAATTTCGCCCCTAAAATTTCTTGACAGAACAGGTGGCGCTGTGTACTTATGGATAACTGGTATTCGTAAGAAACTGAAAGGACAAGTTATTACCGTGTGTACAAGATCAATGCACTCAGATGAAGATTCAATTCAGGGCTATAACTTATTGTGCTAGTAACATATCTTCATATATGATTCAAGTTGAACTGGTGTAACAAAAGGGGTGGATAAAATTAGCCAGTGTTAGAAAATCGGAGCGTAGACGCATAATACATCTAAGGTTTTCATGCGTCTAAAGATCTAAGGTAACGTTAGGTGCTAAAAAGTGACAACATAAAGGGGGTAAAAACAGTAAGCTTTTAATGCTCAGATAATAAACAAACTTTGACAGCCACCGTGAAATGGTATCATGGGGAAGCGAAATCTTTCTCTGCACGTGCACAGTCAAAACCCACGTCTAGTGAGATAACAATACCAGTATATTATTTTCCTCCCATTTTGTTTGTTTCTGTTTTTCATCATGCCATCTGTGAGCCGCATTTGTTCCCACTACTCCTTCACAGTGCATAGATATGTTGGCCTTAACGTCCCAAAACAACCATATGATTATGAGAGATGCCGTAGTGGAGGGCTCTGGAAATTTTGACCACCTGGTGTTCTTTGACGTGCACCCAAATATGAGCACACGGGCCTACAGCATTTTCGCCTCCATCAAAAATGCAGCCGCCGCAGCCGGGATTCGATCCCGCAACCTGCTGGTCAGCAGCCGAGTACTTTAGCCACTAGACTACCGTAGAGGGGTGCCCCTTCACAGTGCACCGCTCCCAGTCTGACATTTGTATTTCCTTTCAGACTCTCAGTGTGACAACATAGAAACGTATACGAAAGATTCATAGCATTACTCTTTCGTTAGATTATTCCCCTAATTTGTAATCCCAATGAGGCAATGCCTAGCGATGCTGCTTTCATTTTCATTCTTACGTTCTCCAGGCCGTGAGAGGGAGCCACCCGGCTGTTTGTTCCTTCGCCTGCTGACTTTTGCAATCTGCGACCTTCGAGCATTCAAACGATAAGTGACCTGTATTCGTATTTCTTATTAGATGCATGTAGAGATTACAATAGTAGGCACCCGCACCTTTCTGCTACTCACATACAGCACTAAGCACGATGCTCATAGCATATCTCCTTAGCTCAGGTTTTGATATACGATAGGGTGTTATGATTCTAAATGAGTAGTCAAACCACGTTTTGCTTGCTGAAGCATTCTTTGACGCCTTTCAATGTGCAGTGCCGTGTTTGTGGCATGGAATACAGAGTGCTGATGGACATGGTTAGAAGAGAGTGTCAACTGCTCTGCTTTGTTCACCTATATTCAGGCGGCTAACCGCATCATCTTTCACATCTAAAGGTTAAACAAAGAATAGAAAAAATAAAGGACGAAAAATAGACAGAAAACGAAAGAACAAAAACGAAGAATAGAAGAAAAAAAAGAAGAATGAAGTTACGAAATAAATAGTTTTGTAACTGCTTTCGTTGCTATGATCAGCAAACAGAACAAGCGTTGAAAGATTTAGCCAAGTCTAGTCCGCTTATATATTTCGGTTCACCTGCTTATTAAAATAAGTCATTGCTTATAAATAGATTACAAATTTCGTCTAGATTGAGGCTCCGAAATAAAATACTGCAAAACTTGAATGCAGGCTTAGAGGACACTTTAGGGAGTCTTGTACGATGCATTTCACTTGAATGTAAAGTGGTTCGGCTGCTGGAATCACAAGGGCTGTCGTCTTTGCACATTTCATAGGCTATCGCGTTCGCAACGCAGTCTTCCGAAAAGGAATCACTCAATACTGTCGGAGTTCAAGATGGGATGTACAGGGGCTCTATACTGAGACAAAGAGCAAAGGTGCGCCATAAGCAAAGAGGCACCAAAGATTCTGGCTCGCAAAATAGTGTTGTTCTTCTGTATATCAGACTGCACTTCTCGAGTAAATAGGTTGTCGTCTCTGTTGTCTCCAGGTAGAAACAGACAGAGACGCGTCATTGTGTTACCTCTATAAATAGAATCGCCTTTATACTCACCAAAAGCCTTCAGTGTGCTCTTGGTCAGTGTTCGTGTCCCAATCAGCACACCCCGTTTTTTGTCTCGGACAGATGGTGACGACGTTTTGAGCAAAAAATGTCAGCAACGACTTCCCAGGTGAAGTCCCTTAGACGGCGCAGAACGTAGTAAGCCCCGAAGTGTCGGCGTATATTTTTCCGACAGGCCTCACTGTCTTAGAGACAACGAAACACAGGCTGTTTTCAGGTGTTTCCGTTTAATCTTACATGCGCAAGCTGTCTTGGTTTCCCAGCGCCCTTTGTGAAATCAGTAGCGTATGTCTCTGGAATATTGCGATCTCGGGGAAGCCTTGCATCAAGCGCTGCATTTGCTTATCATAACGAACAAAGTCATTCTGGTTGTCCTTATGTGTCGTACTATACGGGAGTGGGGCGCAAGGCAAACTTGTCTCAACTCTTACTTTTGATGTCGATGTATATGACATCTGCGATGGTCTCGTTCAGCCGTTATGCAAGTCAAGTTGTTTGTGAGTTGAGTTGTTTGCGCATATGAAAACAGACGTTGAGTCATCGAAGCTGCAGCAACACTACTGCGCTTCATCTAAATTTCGGAGAGAAAAAAGTATCATTGGGCCTTGCATTGTCGGCGGTGGCGTTTGGAAAGTCCTGCGTGTTTTGTAATCTGTAAGATCGCAGACGTGCTACCGGAACATTGGCTAAGAGTGATGTCAGCCCACGATGGTATATACCTTACTCGGACAGCATTCACCTCGTGTCTCGTGTACCTCTCCATGTTAACTTTTTCCCAAGCCTTGCGCAATGAGCTTCGATTGCCACGTGTCTCGGATGCGTTGTACGTGTATGTCTGTATGTATGTAGGTAGAAACGCCGAATACTCAGAGCCTGACGTGCCCCACTCGGCATACGCCCACTGAAGTCAAATATATATACACAGACATACACTAAGTCGGAACCGGTGTGTTCATTCTTTGCATCATCAATATCTTGGCTGGGTTACATCCACTGTCGAGCTATTGTGTGGGTTCCCGCTCTAGTTGGCTCTGTGCCACGTTCCCTGTCCTCTCCGTCGGTGAATGCACTCATTGCTGTCCCAAACATTCTTCGAAAATGGTGGCGTACCGTTTCGCTTTGTTGCTTGTATGTCGGGAGCGGTGTTGCGAAAGGTTGCGCAAATAGGCATGCTTTCCAGCAGGGCCTCCGCCGACAGCCGTTTTGCAGGTTTCAGCAAACACCGAAGGCCGGCTGAGCGTTGAGTGATGAAGGTAGAACAGCACAGTGTGCAACCGATACAAATTATACAAATTTGTTATTATCTCTTGACATACAAGCACTATTTTCTTTTGTGCTTTTTATGCAGCAGTGCGCTATCCACGACAACAAATAAGCAAGGTAAAATCACAGTTGTTTAACACTCTTATGAATGTATATGTTGCAAGAGGCTGGTTTCACGAAACCTGCGGAATTCTGCATCATGAGCAAAGCTGGCTAATCCGAATTATTTGTTAGTGCAAACTTTACTAACATGGCTCCAGGGAGCTGCCTGAATGTAGTGTCTTCGTCGAATGACTAATAATCGTCAGGTAACCCTGCTACTTGCTGTAATGAACACTCGCCCTTTCGTTCGTTAGGAATAAAAGTGTCGATAAGCAGTACTTTCTTATACTCACTTTTTTTACTGAAAACACTGCATTCCGCATCTTATTCGCAAAGAAATTATGAATAAAAACAAATAAACCAATTAACACATCATAACGTGAGCATTATCACGTAGCAGACTTCGTTTAGGCATACATGTGTCATCAAAAGAAAACTTAGTGATACATTGTCTATGGCACGCCCACATACCGGCAGACAAGTGATAAGACGACTGTGTTCAATAGCTCTACTGCAAAAGCAGTGGTGACTCGATCACTAGAAAATCAGAGCTATAAAGTATGTTCCTTATCACAAGAATAAAAGCAACACACAAATGACTGTTTTGTACGAGGTGTCGTTGTCAACGTTTTTTTGCCGGATATTGCCTTTTCAAGTTTTTGGAAACGATTCACGATTGCCTTGGCTTTCGTTCCTTTGTTAAGGTGAGCGTCATGCATATACAAAGATGCCATAGCTATACCTGGGATTTTATTTAATGAAGCACCACGATATTGGCTGAGGCTGTAGATCATTACACCATAGCGTCAGTTATTCCACTGTGCTCATGAGGTCTTGTTTTCTGAATTCATTTTAGTAGTTACTTCTTGAGTAAGTCATATTCGGCAAGCACATGACATATTTTCGCTATATGCAACCACTACCATATTTCTAGGTAATACAAGCTTGTTTGCCTAAGCCATATGTGAGCAGCGTTGAATAGAACACGTACCTTCGTTCTCCTGGTGAATGCTCTTAAACAACGCAAGATAATGGGCTTAGCTCTGAGGAGACTCTTACCCTAATAAGAAATTTACGTAATTAGCCAAGCGTTTAGAAGCTTGTTGCGTTAATGTTGCAGTGTAGCAGTACAAAGCAGCACAGCGATTTGGAGAACTACCCCATGGGAGGACTGCGTAATAAATTCGACGTATCAGACATCTTACAACACGCTTGAAATGCTTGGCAACTTCAAGCTCTATCTTTCTCGAAAGATGGTCTAGTAAGTCGGGTCAGTCAGCGAGTTCATTTTTTGCCGCCCAGACCTTTATGCGCCGACAACCTCTGATCAGTGACATTAAAAATCTGAAAAGAAACATTCATTAAGGGTGTGTAATCTACATTAAAGTAGTATCTACAAGACAGGAAGAGTCTGGTGGGAGGCAGGATAGTATAAATATTAGACAAAAAGAAACAACGAAGTTCCTTACGCGGACACCGCTGAAAGAGCGAAACTAGTGACGTTTCTTTCGGGAAGCTAATATATTTCTATGTTCTGCAAGTATTACGGTTATCTGCTCCTTAATAAACACTTACTGTTAAGCTTAAGGTGGTAGTTTAGTTTGTGTGCATGTTGACCAAACTGCTCTTACACACGGGTTTTACAAAAGAGCCTTCACTTGACATGCTCAGATATGATGTATCACTTATCCTTATTTACGTCCTTTGTGAATCTTTGTTGTTGTAGTATGTCACCACCTTACACCACAAAGTATCACGCGACAATGGCGGGGCTATGGTAACCGCAAGCGATTTGTTGGCCAAACTATTGCCCTGCTTTTAGTGGAAGTTGTGTTTCGTGGAAGTTACCCGATTTCTATTAGATATAGACATTTATTGTGATAAAAAAATTGGGCAGATTCCACGTACCTGGGAATCAACGTTATGCGAAGCATGCGGAGCGAAGGTGACCGTGTTGCGATTTTTTTATTGAGTGACACGTCATGAAATGACGCTAAATATGTGTACATATTTTGCACGCACAGACATATGTTGAAGAGTTGCAGATTTTCAAATAAGCGCTTGTTCGCACTTGATGCAGCAATTATCCTGGAACATGCGCATTAGCAACACCAAACACTGATATGAAGCGCTGGTGCTCGCGAAGATCTGACTTTGGATACTGGTACATAAATCAACTTCAGCGCACGGCATTCAACCGTAATTGACGTTAACCCGATGTGACGGCTGTATCAAAGGAGTACACAAGTAATCTTTATAAAATTGGTTAGGCAACACTGCACCCGATATTGACGTTACACGAAAATTCGTGTCTATTTGAAAGGCAGTTCCGAGGCCTGGCGTAGCTCTTTTTTTTTTTTCGCAGCTCATGGTATTAGGTTCCTTCCGTTCAAAAAGAGTCTGACTGATAATACTCCTTACGACCTGTTTATGTTGTTGGGACTTTATTCATTATGAAAAAGTCGCATGATCGATAGACACGCCGAGCCACCACGGTCGACGAGATCTGTCTTCCGAGAAGCAGCTGCTCAAGTGCGCAGTGGTGTCGAGACTTTTGACCTCGTTCCGGAGTGGCTTTCCGTTCTTGACGCTTGTGTGTCTTTGCCTGACTTTTGATGAAGTATGTTCTGTGTAATTTTCTGCTGATGATTTCATTCATTAAAGAAAAAAAAAAACTGGCGTAGCTCTGTGGTAGGATGCTTGACTGCAAGGCGGAATGCTTGGGTTTGATTCCTGCTGGCACCCTGGAATGTATTATTTACATTCGTCGGGGGGTCAACACTGCCTATGTCAGGTCTTTTTTGTACTCTGACATTTTCTATGCCTTCGTTGGGTCCACGCTACCGTTGTCGGTTAATGCTTCACGTTCACGCGTTAAAATTGCCCATGCGTGTTCTCGTCGTTCCTGGGTTAGACACTAAGTGTCACTCACCTATGGCACATTCCCGCGTACCAGCGGCACATACCGCCCAATGGGTATGTGCCACTGTCTGGCGGGAGGTGTTTGACAACGTACGTGACGGGATCGTGACATTATTCATGTCTTGATCAGTGCGTCATATTCGTCAAACCATCTTACCCTACCACACTAATTTTGGTTCACTCCAAGTTAAGGGGGGCGACCACGAGAGCACCCAAACGTAAGCGGCTAGATAGATAGATAGATAGATAGATAGATAGATAGATAGATAGATAGATAGATAGATAGATAGATAGATAGATAGATAGATACGCCTTAAGTCGCCGAAGTTCGCTAAGAAATACTGCACAATTAATAGTTTTGTGATAGGCCACACAGTTTTCTGTGGCACATACCCATTCGCCATTCGTTAGGCTAAGCTTCATCCTGGACTAGCCGACAAGCGTTACCACGGATCGCGGATATGAAAGACTCGACCAAAAGCAGCTTCGCTGTTAAAAATACTTTTTTCTAGAAAATATATTCGACATTGGTGTATATAAGGGATGATGTTGGCGAGTGAAGTGGTGATCATCTTGAAAAGAAGACTACGACAAAGTACACACTCTGAATCTCTTACACGTGGGGCAACAGATACTTAGCTTGTTAAAACCGTAGACGGTGGTTCGAAAGAGGAGAGTCGAAACATGAACGAAGGACTAGGGCAGACTAGGTTGGGAAAAAACTTTGCACAGAGCACAGGAGTAACGGCCTGCCATGTAGCAGAGGTCAATCCAACAATTACTTATACAACGAGTTGTTAGAATGGAATACATTAACTGGTCGGAATTTGAGAGATGTACTCGACCTCATTGAAGTGGTGTGTAAAAATGCATGCTGTATTTTTTGTAAAATTCACCTTTGCTAATCGAACAACGATCACAGAGACAAATTTCGGATTGCTCCAATAACTTCACCAGGGAGTGGAGGACTTGCTGAAGGCATTTATATGCTTCCAGCAAGTCCTCCACACCATGGTGAGTTCGATGAACGATGACCAATAGGATAGAGTCACGTTTCTTTCGCCTTGCCTTTGTCTTTATTGTTCTGTAGCTCTCCCAGTTGTTTTATTTCTATTTGTCTTGCATCGCTTGAGCATGCATACGGGCTTATGAGGTCGCTTTGCCCCCTGAATCCCCCCCCCCCCCTTTTTTAAGCATATTGTCGGTGGCCTTTGTACTGTATGTAGTTCTGTGGCACAAGTTAGACAATATATACAACTACAAATTATAAATGACCTCTGAAATATGTTATCTCCGAGATCAGTATTTGTTTAAAGCTGTATTGAACATATGCTGGGCAACGCGACTCCGTTGACTACCTTGATCTCGACACCTCTGGCTGCCGCAATCATGAGGTTTATTTCATGCAACCTCGCATATAAATACTAACAGAAACGAGCAAAATCACTGCTAACCACTTCATGTATGTTTCATGGAAAATTTACGTTAATAATATTGCAACAGAAAGATATGTAATGTGACAGAAGTATTAAGCGTGTAAAGGTAAACATATAAATTATTTAACGTACCGTAGTGATTGGAGCCATCAAAAAAGTTTGGTTGGGCTCTCACCTGGCGTTTCATACGAGGCTCAGTGTATAGTATGTAAAAGAAATTCAGCTTGAGGGATTGGGCGAGAAGAGAGATCGGCCAGATTTCGCGCCGTCTTAGGATAAGACGTGCTCGTTGCGTAAATTTCGGCACACTACATTGACTAGCCAGGAAAAGACGAGACCAGGAACACCAAGCAATAAAGACAGAATAAGCAACATTACTGTATTTTGTTTCTATTTCAGTATCTGTGTTGTGTACTTGAAAACGACTTAACTTGGGCACTGGGGCTGAAAAACTATGCATATACAAAGCAAAACACTACTAGTTGGGAGCCTGCTTCAAGCAGTAGCTATATCATGAAATGACCATATGAGGGCAGGCACGAAAGCATAGGAAAATAATCACATAAAAGATACACTTTGGTAGATACAAATGTTAAGCTAAGCAATAAGCAAGATACAAATGGTAAGCTAAGCGATAAAATATTCAACGAAGAAAAGTGATTACGGAAACTGTTTAAATGGTCTAGTCGGGTCTTGACAACCTGCTACAGGAACATCGGCTGTTGCGATTTTAATCTCTTTGTATTATGCAGCGAGCTTGAACGGGGCTGAAAAAGTGTTTTCAACTCGCTACTAGATATGCGTTTTCAGGCTCATCGGATAGCCTAGGCCAGTAGGGGGGGGGGGGGGGTGTTCTGTCACGTATCTGACAGCACCCCGGGCGTGTCTTATTGCCCGGGCTATCGAATTTTATATTATATTTCCTCCACGCCACGAAAGACATTACAGCTCTAGCTTCCTCTCGTATTTCGTGGTTCTGTGCGGTTTGCGCGTGTTTCATTGCCTGTTCTTACCAAGATGTTATTCCGCATAATTTGAACTTTCATTGAAACTCCCCACATGACTGAATTAGTTACACTATACCCATGGCGAGCCGTAGCCAGTCATCGCCTGCCCCCCTTCAACTATAGGGTTGTAATAATAGTGCACCTACAAGGCACAGCCCAACTAAATCATTAGAAATTAATATGGCAGATAAGAAATATGTCACTTTATCGTTATTTGCAGAAGTGTAACGATGCCGTTGTTTGTAGATCGAATAAAATTATGGACGTACATACTCCTTTAGTTGCGCAAACTTCTTTTTATTGTTTATGATTCAACATGGCCACCTGTTACGTTTATTTACATAAGAAAGCCAAAGACAAAAAAAACCTAGTTGATGCATAGCCTCGTACCAATTGTATTGAACTAATCGCTAAGTGTGCGTTTCATCTGCTATGCGCATGTCCTTTCACACGCAAAGACACTTCTGAACATACAGGAAACTAATATACAGACATTTAGCGTGTGGACACCTACGCACAGTGTCAACTCTGGCAATTATTCCTTGCTCCCATGCGAGAAGAGATGAGGTACCCCTTATCTGTAGTGCTCCCGTCAATGAACTATGTCACCCGTAGTCACTCGCCCTACAGTGCATGAAGAAACAGTTTGTTCGTACAAAACCTTATTTTATAAATCTTGCTAGGATTCAATGTCTATGTTGACGCACTGAAACGAGCATCATTTTCTGCTAAAAAGCAGGAAAGCAATAATTAGGTGTTGCAACCCAACAGGAGAAGATGATTAGGCAATAAAGTAATGTGAGTGACCAGCATTCACGAACATGCCAAAGCCAAAATCATTGAATCTTGGCGAGTGTATGTAGCTTTGCTGTTTGCATGAGGAGTAGCGGGTTCGGTCTAGCCATTGGTTGGACGATGTTAGCTAATACAGGTTCACGGGTCTTTTGGTACTGCTACTATTGGCATCGCAATAAAATATGCAGTCAGGCAGCTGCCTGGCTATAGCCAATTGGCACACACTTCCTCTGAACTGCTTGCGTGCGTTGCTTCGGCAGAAAATCCGTCTGCTGTCTCCACAGCTAACGAAGCTTGGCGTTGCGATTCATTATGGTGCTGATGATTGTTGTGTTTTTAATAGTACTATTGATTGTACATGAATCGTAATACCTGCGTCTTCCTCTGAACTCCTGCGGTAGTACTGAATGACGAAAAGCGTCACGCCACATGAATTGCTCTTAAATATTTCGTATTGATTCATTGACACGGTAAACGACTTGCACATTGTGAGCATTATTCGCTATATTAGTGTGACAAAAACCTTAGATAATGTGACTATGGGCAGTGCTGCTTGAAAGCACATAATACACAAGTCGCACTGGGCATCTGAGATTAATAGCATTCGAATAAAGAAAGCAGAAAAAAATGGTGCAGAATACTAGCATGTCGTAGATGTTTCACTTTTTTTTCAGATACTGCACTACCAGTTTTTTTTAATCCTCAGCACTCAGCGACGCAGGGCGTTCGCAGGCCAAGAAGTGAAGAGAAATTGAATGATTAAAAAAAAAGAGTTCACAAACTCTAAACCTTGTCATGCGGCAAAGTAAAAAAAATCAATACACAAGAAAAGGCACGTTGTTGTTCATGCTGAAAAACCTTTTGGCTTCTTTATGAACATCTCCGGAAGAGGTAAAACATGAAGTGTAGGCTTCACAGTAAGGCGGGCGAATCCTGCGCAATATGAAAAACGTGGCTTGAAAGCCGAGCAAAGCTCAGCTTTGCTAACGCGCACACTCGAACAATACAGCTGTGAGCCTTAAGCACCTTTTTTTTCCGCCAAGGCACCATGAGTTAGACCTAAAATTATTACCCAGAACTTGCCTTCTATTTAGTTACGAAGAGGAATTTTCTCTGAAGAGATATCTTCGCTTCTAGAAAACCAAGCGTGCCGAGAGAACAAGACGGGTTTCGAAATTTGCAAAAGTCAAAGAATTCGTGCATGTTTGCCGTTGTTACGACACTGTGCATGACGCAATCATCACATATATTACACAGCCTCTTCTCTACACTATTGGAGGCAGTGGGAGTCCAAACCTAATATCGTGTCGTCTTTTCACGCTGTCGTGAGAAATGGTAGAGCTGCTGTCAAAAGGTCAGTGTGCAGTTTTCTAGGAATGAAACAGCACTTACTCAAAATCTTGGAGCGGTACGTGACCCTAACACCGTCAAGAGAAGCAGGATATTTAAAAAAAAGGAAATGAGAAATTGAAGAGTGGAGTAGATTTATTTGACAGTTCTGTGAGCCAGCGTGACTACACCCAAATCTGAGCACACGGGCCTACGACATTTCCGCCTCCACCGGAAATGCAGCCACCACAGCCGGGATTTGAACCCGCGAACTGCGGGTCAGCAGCCGAGTACCTTAGCCACTAGACCACCGCGGCGGGGCAAACGTGCCTCAAAGTAATGCCTCAATAATACTGTACTGCGCCGACAGATGTGACTCTTGCGGGCAATAAATGGGTTATTCCCTACTCGGGACGCTTATTCAGCAGAGGACCAAAAAGCAAACACGATTCTACAAGAGGGATTCATACTTCAGAGCTATGCAAAATAACAGTATTTCATCCCCCCAGAAACGTCCTTCACCACTGAATTTTAGACCAAGAGACGGGAACTGAACTTTGGGAGAGTTTTAGCAAACCTGGTTTAGATTTCAAACTATGGGAACACGTGGTTAAGCGTAGCTCTCTTAAGAACGCACCGATAATCTTTTAAATAAGACATGCATGCACAACTAAAATAATGGGTATGATATCTTCAGTCCCTGTTCAGTCGTGCTGCTTAACAGTGACGTAAATAAAAGGAGAGCCACTACAATGCAATATCAAAACCTATTGTGAGTAGCAACTAGCACTCAGGACACCAGATGCCAAGCTAGATCAAGTAGAAATTAGTAAGAACAAGAAGTGCCACCGAAAAAAAAAATTAACGACAAAGGCCCTAAGGCAACCGCTGGAAACAGCCATCAGTGCTTCGCAGTATTTACAACCGGAAGTACTTGTCCTCACATTTTATGCTTGCATACATCTACGCTTCAGTCAGCCTGACAGTTTGAGCGTAGCGACCCGTGAGTCATGTGGCTGCGATGACAGAGAAAATGCTGCTTTGACACTCGGTAGCTCTGCAAGAAATTACCGCATGGTGCGAGCCCACCCCATCGATAGAATGCCATTGCTTTTTTCGGATCGAGGCGTCAGTTGACTGAAGGCCAGCTGATGGGAAGGTGGATTTTCTGAGAAAGTATGTCTAAAAATAACGCCTTCTCATGGTGCATCAATTTGTGATATTTGCACCACATGAGCTGTTTCGTGCATCGAATGCTATTAAAGTGTCCCGGTAGCTTTCAGTTCGAAGTAGCGTCGAGTGGTATGCTGAGCGCCTTTGCATGTATTGTAAGGAGTGCGTAATTGATTCGCTCAATTAGGTTCGCTGAATCTAGACTGAAATACACTTTATTTAGACAATATTAGAGCCTACCAGGCTGAGAGACAGTTGCTGTTCACTAGACGAGCACGATCACGTTGTCTTCGTGTTCTCCTTTAAGTTCACGTGATATTCAAAGCAACATAGCATCATTATATAAAAGAAAGATCTTTAATGAGGTTTCAGCACGCAGATTGGGGCAAAAATTGGTATTGTCATCTACGCCATATGAAACTCTGGACCCGATGTTTGAAATAATATTGCATAAGAATCAAGATGTTATCTAATTTTTGCATACCCGACACTATATTGCATTTTAAGGCGGTTGTTTGTTTCTAGGTATCTTCTGTATTTCAAAGCAAATGGCATTTCTACCCAATAACGGCAGTTTGTGAAAGCTATACGCATAATTATAACGGAGCCATCTTTCGTCAACAGCCATTTCCTTGGCCTAAAAGGTTGCGGTGGTGTGCAGATTTATCCATCAATTTTCAATTAATCTACATTCGAGTAGCATCTCTTCGCGCTCATACAGAATTCGTTGGGCAGAGAAACGATCCATATAGCCTTTCCCTACTGATTCCTCTATCTTTAATGGTCACCTACAATTTCAGTGTTTAGCACCTACACATGCAATCTTGTTTCCGTGGGGGCTTCTTTTCTGGTGAGTGCGGGCCTTGTGTGTATGACTAAATTAACTGCTCATGGTGTTAACTATTGCACGCTAGAAGGAAAGAAAATGTAGCACGCAAAGTTTACCCTGTATACAAACAACTGGCCCATATACTCTTTCTCTTCCAACAGCTCACAAAAGTGCCGTGGAGCGCTGAAAACCACTTGTTTTAGTTCCTCGGTAGAATCGGGATGTGAAAATATTGGGATAATATTGTGGAAATATTGGGATAATTTTGTGGAAATGTTATGTGGAAATATTGGGATATTTTTAAAACGTTGTTATAAAAAAAGAAGGGGCTCGGTACTTTTATCAAAAGTTAGGACAGAAAATTTGACAAGAAATTTTATGCCCGAACACTATCCTGTTCTTAATTGTCAATGACCGCTAGTATAGCTCCTAGAAGTGTATTCTAAGCACTATACCTCTGGTATATCAGTAAAACTAAAAAAAAGCCGCAATATTTTGAGAATGTTGTGAGCACAATTTTTATTAATTATCAATGCGCAAGATTTACTTTTCGTAGCATGAACTCGTGATTAGCATAATCAGCTTGTAGCGATATAAACGTATGCAGACGAAGTAGAGACAGAAAGAGTGGCGCGTTGCTTTACTAAGCGTAGCGCATTTCTAATATTCGCACGAACATTGCTTCAGAAGTGCTTGTACATACTGCCACCTTCTGTCAAACTGCCCTCACGGGTATGGCAATAAGCGCTTTCGGCTGTTACTGGGTGACGCATATTTGAAGTTCGATCGATCGTATAGGACCGTGTTTTTATTTACGATACGCCTATAAAGCTGCCACTGGACTTCGGTACGATGCAAGAAAATGTAGATAAGCGCAAATAATTGACTGAGCACCACAGTACATTCTTCCGTGCCAGGGATTTCTGAACAATGCACATGTTTTTACTTGCTCCTTATTCGTCTCTTTTTTCTTTTGCCCATTTGCTCGACTTCAATGTTTTACTGTACCTTTGAAATGTCTCCATCTGTTGTTCAGTTCTTAGGTTTGGCATATTGCACTCTTTTGCCGATGCGTACTCTCAAACTGCAGCAACGCCCTGGTAGCTGCTTTATTGCATTTGTCTTCTGCTCAATGTTTTTGTTCTTGCCTTTTCCTTTTAAACATTCATTTCACGCCTTACGATTTTTCTCCTCGGTTTTAATTTTGTTGGTAGTATGACATTTGCTTCTCTTCCGTTCTCGCTTATGACGCACCGGTTTTGCGCACAGCCTCCGATCGCTACGAGCGGATGCAAAACGCCCGGTGTTGCAACATGCCCACGTCTGAAGCTTCGCATTTCGTAGAAGCGAAGGGTCTGTCTTCCTCTGTGCCACCTTTGCGTTCTCCCCTTAACTCCAGTCGTGAAAGTGGTAGTTAGAAATTACGTGCGACCGCAAAACAGGATTTTGAGGGATTTCCATTGCAGGGGCCCCTCCTTATGTTGCCTTCCCACCCGTATTTTCTTCTCCAAAGTGGAGATTTTGCGTGAGGGGATGTTGAAAGAGGAATGCGTGGTGGAAAGGCAATCGAAAAATAACAGTTATGGCGCGTTGGCTCCCCATTTAAGAAGAGGGCGCGCGTGCGTACATCGAAGAACCGCCTTGGCCTGCGTGACCAAGCGTGGAAAAGTGTTTCTCATTAAAATGCAAAACTTGTCGGTTTATGTGCGCGAAGTGAACATGATGGTAGGGGGGAGGGGGGAGCAGAGGTTAGATTGCTTTCAAAATACTTGAAGTTTCGTGGAATTCTCTGTGTACGCTACTAATTTTGTTCCCAAGACCATAGGCATGCATTTACAAGTGTTTAAAACGATCCTTGCTGACGGAGTTATAGCATCTTCGTGTGGGTTTTTCACAAGAAACGCAAATAATATTGTTAGTGTGCACGTGAAGGCCAGTTTAAAGTGCCCAATAGCAGCTTTGTCACCTTATCAGAAAGTCGAATTCGTCAAAAATCAGACACCCGGCTGCTTTAAACTAGGCCTCAGCCTCAAGTTGTTTCTGATGTCAGTGAAAATGATTTTTGCCTGAGCTCAATGCTTTCTTTAATAAATTTTAGTGACTCACGAGCCCAAACAGGCGTATGCCTACGAGGCATGCCACATGGAGAATAATGACATGTTTAAACCACACCAAACTTTCTTTAACATTCTGGCTATCACCTCCAGTGTGAAACGATGGCTTCATACTTATGCATGCTGAAGATATGTGTGACGTGGGTCACCAGTGTGGGTAAAACGCACGTGCTCGCTTTCAGCCGAAGTAATGGCGTATAAAATTACAACCTGTATTAGGAGTAAGGGCGTTCTGAGACTCGCGCTGTCATTGGCAGACTACTCAAATGGGATGTCAATCGGTGACTTCTAAGCTTTATAATTGCATATACGAGAAGAATTTGTTGTGACAACGAAAGCGCGAAGATGAATGTATAGCTGACGAAAAAAAATTGTTCTGCACTATTTTTGTCTATTTATCGTCTTATATGTAGTATAGAAAACGACGAGACACTCGAGCAGCATTCAATAACACTGAAAGTTACGCAACTGCATTGCCTTGCAATATCGAACGCAGTTCAGTCAATAGACCTCACGGATATTGCTTGGCGCTGGCAAACGTTTTATAAAAAGAAACTGTGAGCCGAGCACATGCAGCTGTGCGAGCACATGATACCATCCTGCCTTTGAAATAGTGATAGTGAAGGCAAAATAACGCAAGAAGATCAAGGGGCTCTTCTTTTGTGACCTCTGGATCATAATTTATCGCTTCTTTTTTTAAACTTCTCGACGCAGCTCAGCAATGATAACTGCACGAACGAAGAACAATATTTACACATGAATGACACAAAGTGGCGAGTGCTATACCGGCACGAATGTCGCCTTCCAATGATTGTGCCTTTTTTGCTACTGGCACCATCTTCTTTGACGTGAGTGGCTGCAGAACGATGTGATTGCCTCTCCGATGCGAGACAAAATAGAAAGACTTCGAAGGTCGTCAATGACAGCTCACAAAAGCGCCAGTTGACAAAATAAAAGAAATATTTAAAATCTGTAAGAAATTAAAAGCGTAAGATATAACTTGCACGAGTTGAAAGCGATTTGTAAAGGCGCAAAGAGAGTGTGCGGCTCGGCCGATTTCATCGCCCCATTGTACCAGCTGGGTGGGTCATTTCGAAAACGTGGCTTGTAAATGCTTTGCTTTATACATTGGGGAGGTGTGGCTGGAACACTGGACTCGGCGTTGTTCTGCCGATCTATAGTAACTGGAAAAGCAACTATCTTTGTCTTCTAGTCATGGTGTTCCTGACGCAGGGGGTATGGTTCGAACCCACCGCAAAGAATTTTTCAAGATCTAGGGTACATGGTTTCAACCCACCACAAAATCAATTAAGGTGCGCACTTCCAGACAAGCTTCTGAGCAAATGAATTTGAAATGTAAATGTCGTGCTAACAGTCGTGCTACATATGTTGAGCTGGTATTGAAGAAAAATGCTGCGTACAACCATAGGTTAACCGAGTTCCAATTAAACACAATATATAATAGTCAAAAAATGACCCATAAAGATTTAATGAATTGAAACATTTTAAGGTCAACAAGGCAGCCATCTGGTTTGTAACTATATAAATCTGGACGAGGCAGGCAGAGACAGAATGAAAAATAAAGAGAGGGCACTCAAGGAGCGTTTATTAAAATAAAGAAAACCATGCGTCGATCAGACTTGTCCTCCCTTACTACAAATCGTGCAATCTTACTTTCGTTTGAGCTGTCATAATTGTCTTTTTGTTTCTTCCCTACGAATCGTTTCCTTTCATTTTTAACTGTGCATATTTTATGGGTGTGTTCTCTCTATATGAGCCTACCAAGGCCGGACACATACTTTGAGCGGGGAAACGCTATTGACCATCGTGTGAAACAACAGATTGCACATGTTCTCTCTGTAGAACGGCTCTGATGCTACCCGCTCCTTAACGTGATACCGCAGTGACGAGGGGACCCAAACACAAAGCAGGTAAGGTTATGGTCAGCTACCGAAGTTTTTCACTGGTTATCCGCTAATGGGGTGTAGTTTCTCATGAACATGTCAAGAATTCTTTAATTCCTGGCATTTCACGTCGTAATACTTTCTTTCTGATCACCCTGGTACAAACGAGCCAGTTTACACAAATTTTCTTGCATATATACTTGTCGAAATGAACTTTTTTTGTCCTTAGCTGCAGCTCTTATGAAAGAACACTAGCTTGCTACATTTCGAAAATAAAGGGTAGGCGCTAGCTTCTAAGCTGAAAATATTATGCAAGCAAAAAATAGAAAATTACTTCAGTGGTGTTCCTTGTGACATCACACCTGTTCTGCCGTACTTTCCTTGCTTTTTAATTAACCTGTACTCTCTTGCACGTGCATCAAATGTTTTCTTATATAACAAACATAATTATGAAGAATAATAGTAAGGATACACAAAAAGAATATAGGGTGGTTGTGAGACAGCATAGACACTAGGAAAAACCGAACCACGGTGATTCGCGCACGTTAGCAAGTGAAGAAGCATGTTTAGTTTATCAGGCTGCACTGCTTTATTAGACAAATTTAGGTCTCACGTAAGTTGACAAAGAGACGAAGGCAGCCAGCGTTGCAACAACGCTGACACCCTCTCGGGCGACTGCAGCTCACGTCATAATGGGAAGACACTTAACACTCCACATGCTACTCATTACAAGACAATTAGCCGCAAAATTGAACTACGTCAGTTGATCTCTCAAGACTAAAAAATGATAAAATTAATACATTGCTTGGGCTGATGAAATTGCGAAAGGAGAGTCGGGATCAGCGTAGTAGAGTTAATTAGAGCTGTGCCCTATTTGCTTTCTTTTGCTTTTTTTGTCGCCACATTTTTTTTGCGCTTTTTTGTCTCTCCCGTCCGGCTTCTTAATATTTTACCTGACAGTATTCTACTGATGCATACATCCCCATGTCTTTTATACGGGCGGCATGTTTATTTTATTTCTTTAATGCCCTTCTGAATAGAAGGTTGCTGGCATGTGTGGTCACAAAATCACGTATATCAGGGCATGTTGGTAATTCCTTGCCGTATCTTGCGCCTACACGAGAAAAAAAAACAGGTATACAAAAGAAAACAAATTCTACATCTTTCAAAGCCTCCCACTTAGCAGTTCCGCCTGTATTAGTCACTGTTAGTGATTTTATGCCTAATTGCTAATATTGCTTTGTTTTTTCTATTCATGCCATTATTTTTGCCAATGATCACTTGACTTGCTAGATGATTGATGATTATGACACTGCTGTAGTAAATAGCACGTAGAATACGATAGCATAGTCAATATCGCTCGCGACACTCGATGTATTCTCATTAAAACAAATTCAGAAAACTTTTAAAATCTCGCAATAATATATATTCTGTTTCACAATAGAGTAGGCACAATAAACCTCTGAATCTTGTCTGTTTGGATGCTGCCCATGCGTAATTCTCACACGCCAGAAAAATTTTATCAAAAGTAGAGCATTCATACTGTGATTAGACCTACGCTATTTTATCAAGGCTGTGACAAGTTAGTTTGTCTAGCTTTGGCTACTAACGTTATTCGCTGTCCCTTTGACTATTGCAGTTGATGCGGCTCCACAAACAATGCCGCACCCATTGGCTAGTGATACACAGCAAATACTACACTCGTTTCGTTAACAAAGAAAACTACTATTTTATGGATGATAGTATTCTGAATAATACTAACCTTGATGTACTTGGGCTTTGCTGATTGCATAAAGCTAGCAGCAAACAATTTTTCTACGCAATATGCTTCGATGTGTTTTTTTCTGTTTTTTTTTCACACTAGGTTTGTTTATGGGGCATAAGACTCCCCAAGGCACGCAATACCACTCGCCTGCATTTTCGCCCTTTAAAAAAAAAGAAGATCAAGACAGCGCTGCCTTTTGATGACCTTCTTCTTGGTCTCGCAGCAAGTTATTTTGGTATTTTGGGGTACGTGTACGAAGCCCTCTTGTGGATTACAACCTAATACAGGGTAAGCAAACACACATAGTAATCTGCCTCGTGGTTTATACCCTACGTGGATTCAATATGGGATGACAAAAAAGAGCGCAGAATATACATTTGAAAGCACTCAGCATCAGACGCTGAAGTGAGGTAAGCTGTTGCACTTTCCTTTCAGAAACTTTAGAAGCAGCTTCCTTCATAGCACACTCACCTTATGCATGCCATAAGTTGCACTGCTCGCCGCCTTTACGCCTCATCCTACTTGATTTTGCATCAAAATGTTGGTTTATGATAGGTTGCATATCTGTGGGCAAATGCTAGAAAGAATAATATACGCAGAAAATGAAGCATTGCTTTCTGCATAGGAAAGGCCAAACTACTATTGCATTCACAGGGTGCAGGTCATACATAACTTTATATATACAGTTTTAACACGATAGCGTTAAAGAGCTCGTTTCGCAGATATTCGAGCATCGGTGTCAGCCTCTGCGGTGGCATCGTTGGTTGTGAGTCAGAAATACACATGTTATGCCAGACCAAAACTCTAGAACGATGCAAATAAAACAAATAAATAATAAAACATCCTGGAGCAGGGTGGGTACCAAGCCAGGTTTCTTAGCGTTCTTTAACGTGCCTGGGGTTCTTTAACTACCTGGGGTTCTCTAACATGTGCCCAAATCTGTGCACAGGGACCTACAGCATTTTTACATCCATCGAAATTGCAGCCGCCGCAGCTGGGATTCTATCCCGCAACCTGCGGGTTGCGGGTCAGCAGCCGAGTACCTTAGCCACAATACCACCGCGGTGGGGCACACGTGTCCTTTGTGCATGCTTCACAATGCAACATGAAATAATGCAGTAATAATATGTGGTACAAGCGTTCATTGCCAACGGATGTCAGAACATGTTGTTATCTTAGTGGCTCCGTGGTTGAAAGCCGGTACCCCACAACAAAATACATACACGCTACTGTGCCTATTCCCTTATGCCCATATTATGGGTGCGTAGCTAACTTTTTTTAGTCCCGAAATCTGCATTGCCACTTTCCCACGGGCTGCTGATATAGAGAAGATTCCCTGTCAGACATTCAGCCTGTTTTCTTTCTTCAAAGCGCCAAATATTGCTGAAACAGCAGCTTCGTGTGTTATAAAACGGGCTGTTCTTAAACTTTATGTAGGCAACCGTTTCTCCATCATATACTTTTTGCCTCAGCTATGAGGTATACATCTGTTTTCTTCTGAACACGTAAGTTTTCGGCAAATCTTTATTTTAGAAAACAATTTTTACTAATGAGTCTTGAGCACAGCTTGTTTCACATACCCAACAGTTTTTTTTTTCTTTCGGAATTGTAGAATATGCGTTTCGTTTTTTCAGACCACATATATACCTAACTTCAGAATCAGAATGAAGAATGAAAAATGAAGAATTTATTATTAAAGCTGGCTACAATAAAAAAAATTATTATACCAAAAGAGATCCAATAGTCAAGACACTGTATCAAGACATCCTGTAGAAAACCAATGCGTTAGTGAACACTTAGGAGCAACTGTAGCAAAATATATCAGTCAAAAGGAAAAATACAGCAGGAAAATGTACAACTGAATGCATAGACTTGGTCTAAACTATATTAACAAATGAATTATAGTAAATGATCGTTGTTTCACTTTGCTTTTAACACACTTCTTGTTAAAAAGTTCTTCTTCTTCTAGCTAGTACTATTACACGTTTTGATATTACAGCTACAATAAATAAATAAATAAAATATCAATTACAAGCCTTATCTGCCTTAAGAACATGTAGCCATCAGTTATTTTGTTCAAAAACTATATATTTATTGCCAGTAAAGTACAAATAAAAACATGATGATGATTCCTAAATACAGCACCTTGCCATTTACCCCACTGGTTTCAATAACTTGTCGTCCTAATTTTAAATGGGTAATTATTTGTTTGGATGCTTCCTGACTTATTTCTGTTGCAGCAGTGACTCAATCTTAGTCACATTTTGTCCGTGGCACACACACAAATACCGCTTGTTGATTTGGTAAATTCTCAATAAAGCGTGGTGCGTCACCCCATGAAGCGTCCCATCAAAAGTCCTTACTGCAAAGTTCAAAGTTAACTATAGCAAAGGAAGAGAAGATTTGTAATTAGGAACACAAACAATATGCCCGAGAAATTCGCTGTTTGAAAAGAAAAGCGAAACATCAAGAAAAGAAAAAAGTCCATGAAAGGCCGATTGTAATCATATTCGAGAACTCCCGAAGCAGGAGTGTTTGCATAGAAAAACAGGCAGGGTGTATTGTTTGCGTGCACGTAAGAAATTACAATCATCCCCACTCCCACTCTTCCAGGTCATTCCCGTCGTTGTTTACTTCCTACATGCCTGCTTCCCTTGTTTTATCTTCTTTGCGCAAATGCATGTCTGTCCTCCCTTTGGTACACTGCATTTCTCGTATCATCAACTTCTTATCTCTTCAGTTCCCTTTTTCGCCTTCGCATGGGCACAAATATATTTTTTGTAGAACCACTAAGAGCATGAACAAAACGTGATGCAGCGAAAGAAGTTTCCAGAAGGGCGCATGCAACTACCTTCGACTAAAGATAAGTCCTGCTTTCTTGTGCTGCTTTTTTGTGCTTACATCGCTGGCGCTGTTGCTTGCAACCGCTGTCTTCACGCGTCAGAGGCCACCTTTGTGGTGACATACGCCTTTTCACTTTGTTTATGGCCGCCCCACCGCGGTGGTCTAGTGGCTAAGGTACTCAGCTGCTGACCCGCAGGTTGCGGGTTCTAATTTCGGCTGCGGCGGCTGCATTTCCAATGGAGGCTGGATTATTGCATGCTCAGATTTGGGTGCACGTTAAAAAACCCCAAGTGGTCGAAATTTCCGGAGCCCTCCACTACGGCGTCTCTCATAATCATATAGTGGTTTTGGGACGTTAAACCCCACATATAAATCATCTAACTTGTTGATGATTGATATGTGGGTTTGCTTGATATGCCGTCTACTATGTGCTGTATTTTCTGCCCGTTTCCATGGGCTGCGTCTTTTGATATTGCACATTTTTTCGTTCTTGACAAAAGTATCTCATGTGGGAGTAACACAACTGATCATTAAGCAGTTCCTCACCATCTGTATGTACTACTCGTGATATTATAACTGTACCACTTAACCTTCAAAAACATTAGACCATACTGCCTACGAGCAGTAAAATTTCTGCAAAATATGTTGATGTGTCTTCGGACTCTAAATGTGTCGTAGAAACGCTGAAAATACGCAGTAAAGCAGTGTCGTCAGACGGCGCACAAGACGCAAGAAACGTATGACCGATACAAGTTACACTTTTTGTTCGAGATTAAAAAGGCTAAAAGCATCATGAAAACGTAACTAACGAGCATTATCTCTTCATTATCAGTTAATTCCTCATTTGGGGAGTCAAAAAGAAAGGAATGTGAAATCATCGAGAGCCTGAAAAGCGTATACTTGAGTCTCCAGAGTAGTTTAATAAAATGCCATAAAGCCCAGCCGGGTTATGAGAGTTCCAAGAACTTTCCCAACGCATGCAAGGGGGTTGAAACTATAAGATACCACCGATCGCGCAACGGTCTGCTAGTAATGTTCAAGTCTCTGTCAGGAGATATAACCTGGTCTAATAGTAAGGCTGGTTGGAGCAGTAATTTGCTTAATTGGAAGGAAGGTAAGCTTACTTTGTTTGTTTTTGTTCGTACTGGCTGAGCACTTGCATTTTCAAAGCTTCAGCTTTCTCTCATTCATTTACTTATTGTGGCTCTGCTTCTCACGATACAACATTGTTTTACTTTTTTGGCACTATATTCACTCTCGTGTAATCAGTACAATTCGTCTTCAACCATGTTGAAAGACGTCTATGGGTGTCAACAGAGAGTGATAATATACTCAAGCAACCAAACTTCACTTAATGCTAAACATCTTAACTGTCCATGTTTGGCTAATGTATGACAGATTAGCCTAGTTGCTAGTATTGCATTCCGCGCCCCACCGCGGTGGTCTAGTGGCTAAGGTACTCGGCTGCTGACCCGCAGGTCGCGGGTTCAATTCCCGGCTGCGGCGGCTGCATTTCCGGTGGAGGCGGAAATGTTGTAGGCCCGTGTACTCAGATTTGGGTGCACGTTAAAGAACCCCAGGTGGTCGAAATTTCCGGAGCCCTCCACTGCGGCGTCTCTCATAATCAAATGGTGGTTTTGGGACGTTAAACCCCACAAATCAATCAATCAGTATTGCATCCCGTCTGTGGCAATCACCTAAGTGACCAGTTTTGATGACATCAATATTTCTTTGGAGTAGAGAAGTTTGAGCTGGGCCTACATCCTACTATATCTAAAACTATCGTCAACATTAACGAGCACCCACTCTTTTCCTCCTCTTTATCTTCTGCTTCCTTCCTAGTACACGTGTGCCGATTTGTTCGTAGGTGAATGAAACAACTTTGATAGGTGAAAGAACGAGTAGAAATACAAAAATAAAGAAAAATATAGGCAGAAACAGAGAAAAAAAAGTGTAGAGAAAGAAAAATAGAGAGAAATTGAAAGAAAGAATACCAGTGAGAGACAGATATAAACACCGTATAAATATAGCAGACAGAAACTCCAACTGAGCCTTTGCACTGACAGTTCTTCGGTGTTCAACATGTTTCCTTCTTCTTAGTAAAACTGTATCCCCCCCCCCCCCCTGGTTTTATTTACATACTGTTCAAGATACACTGCTGTAGCTATTTATACAACTGCACTGGAGAATGCACAAAATTACTGAGACCATTACGGCTCAACAGTCATGACCTAAATTATGTCTGCCCTCTCACGCACTTTTTTTGTCAAGGAAGAGCGACTTTAGTATGCCATTTATTTTCTCCTGGCTTTTCTCCTAAGTAGGTCAGTGCTTACATAAACTGCGGTGACAAATGTGGCTGCACAGATTTCTCCCCTTTTCATGTTAACATGCTACACGGGTAGAGCCTGCGTGCAAGCAGTGCACAAAACACCACACACTGAAGAAGAGGCTTCAGGTTTTTTCAGTTCGCCTACAAATTGATTCTCCGCTGTGAGTTACGGGGAGCCTGCATTCGAGCTATCTGGTCGCAACGTTGCACCAAAGACACCAAAGACATAAAAGACATAAACATCTCTTCGTGAGCTCTGCAAAGAGTATCAAAATAAAAATAATTTTGTCCTCGAGGTCTAGAAAAGCATTGCATCTAACGGGTTTCCTCAATCCCCCTCATCCGAAGAAGTCTTTTCGCCTCCACTAGTTTCATGGAGAAAAGGAAGCCTTCCTATTTATCAACATTTTAGGGCAATCGGGGTGGTCCGTAATGTTTATCACACAAAAAGAAATAAAGAGAGAAATCGTAGTGACAGACAGGCAGAATGGTATAAGTAAAGCTTCTCCTACGGCCAGTGAATTTTATCAAGCATGGCACTAAGCTCAGCAGAATATCTATTTACTGTACTGCAGGGGAATCTTTTTTAACAAAATGGACGAATATTTCGCTAGCAAGTTCTGAATATTCACAACAATGGAATAAAAGAGCAGCAAGCAGATTATTTCGCCTCAGGGATGTAAGTATTTTTGAGTAATCAACAAAACTCCTCTGATACCGAATTTAGGCCAGCAGCCACGTCGTTTCAGTCACACAAGCACTTAGGATAGGGGCCTGTGTCGGTGACGCCGCACGCTGTCCACTCCAGCAGAAAACTGGAAGTACATTTTACCTCACATCATCGCCGGTGCCTCTCTTTCCCAAAGCCAACTGAATATGGCTGCAAGCGCATGCAGTGACCAGCACCTAAGTATGAACTATTCTAACAGAAAAAGAAAGATGGTAAAGATCAAAGAAAAAGAGAAAATGTCGAAGAGTATGCAGGGAAGCGATGGTGAATTTTTTTTCGTTGCAATGAAGAATATTTTTACTTGTCGGCGTGTAATGGTCCTCGTAGCCAACTGCTTTACATAAATCACATTATGTAAATCTGTGGTCAGGGCACAACTGTGGTGCTGCTTTAGCAGGACAAACGGTGTTGTCGGTGGTGAGGCAGCATATCAAATATTTCTCGGCTTAATGCCCACCGGGAACTACCCTCGCAGAAGTCTTCTTCAAGGCGGCTTTCATGAAGAATCTTTGCTTCTACTAACTTCCAACCTAATTTAGCTTACGGTATACGCAGATATGATTGATAGTATGCGACTGCACTGCATTTACTTCATTTACCAATCAAAAATGGTGCTTAAAACTCCGGAATAATGCGGACAATAATACTTATTTTGCAAATATTCTTTACTTGGTTACTGGAAAGACCACAAGAACAACATATCGAGATTTTAGAAAGCTTGCCAACCTAACAACATTGAATGTTTAGAAAGCTTTATAAGAACACTACAAAATGAGTGACAAAGAGAGAGAGCTTAAAATTCTTTATGGTTATTTTGAGATTATAATTTCGAACCACATTCGCGACATTTCTGCATCAGCGATTCCTGCTGGTACATGGTTCTAGGCGATTAAATAAAAAGAGTATCGCTTTTTTGTAAAGACTCACTGTTGTTGGCAAAATTGAAGTAAAAATGTAAAGCAACAAAAATTGACAGATCATTCGTATAGTGGGAGTCGATGATATGCGAAGCACGAATGAGGACGGTTGATATGGCACTTGAAAATCAGCGCAACGTTACAAGGCAGACGTAAATATTTCCATACATGACTTCCTTGTCATGACTATCATGTTTAGACGTGTCATTTACCTTCGCCGTCTATTCACGTCATGTGATACCAAATTTGATATATGTGGAGCTATTGGAATGGCCACAAGCGCACTATGAGCGTAGCAAGTAGTCATGCTTTACCTGACACGCATGTCCTGATTGTCATGTTGGGACGGGTCATTTACCTTCGTCATCCGGTCGCGTCACGTGAAGTCCAATTAGTCATATGTGAAGCTAGACAAATGGTCGTGAGCGCATAATTAGCGTGGCATGTAGTCATATTGTTACATTACATACATCTCATGACTATAATGTTTGCACCAGTCACACATCTTCGTCATCCATTCACAACCAGTAATACCAACATTGGTGTATGTGAAGATAGCGAAACCGCCACGAGCGCATCATGAGTGTGGCATGTAGTCATGTTGTTTGATGACATGCATTCCATGATTATCATGTTTGGACGTGTCATTTACCTTCTTCCTTCATACACGTCATGTAATACAAAATTTGGTATATGTGAAGCTAGCAAAACGGGCCGGAGCGCATCATGAGCGTAGAATGTAGTCATGTTCTAACTGTTCTAACGGATCTCTTGACTATCATGTTTGCCCAAATCATGACTCATGACTTACATGAAATGCATGTCATAAATTTCACGTTAGCGTTTGTCAGTTGTGTTGACCATGCAGACAGGTCATACCATACCAGTTTTGCAACATGTCATGTGAACGAAGCCACCACAAGAGCAGCAAGACAATGAAATGTAAATCATGACATTTATGACGTACATATCATGAGAGTCATGTTACGAGTAGTCAAATATGCTCGTCATACAGTGATTTTATGCCATACCAAGTTTGGTATCGACACCAATAACGAAAATGCCAGGAGAGCTAAATGTCCTAGGCAGATATATATGATTTATTGATTGATATGTGGGGTTTAACGTCCCAAAACAACCATATGATTATGAGAGACGCCGTAGTGGAGTGCTCAGGAAATTTTGACCACTTAGAGTTCTTTAACCTGCCCCCAAATCTGAGCACACGGACCTACAGCACTTCTGCGTCCATCGAAAATGCAGCCGCCGAAGCCGGGCTTCGATCTCGCAACCTGCGGGTCAGCAGCTGAGTACCTCAGCCATTAGACCACCACGGCGGGGCGGCGGATATATATATATATATATATATATATATATATATAGATAGATAGATAGATAGATGGATAGATAGATAGATAGTTAGATAGATAGATAGATAGATAGACAGACAGACAGACAGACAGACAGATAGATAGATAGATAGATAGATAGATAGATAGATAGATAGATAGATAGATAGATAGATAGATAGATAGATAGATAGATAGATAGATAGATAGATAGATAGATAGATAGATAGATAGATAGATAGATAGATAGATAGATAGATAGATAGATAGATAGATAGATAGATAGATAGATAGATGCGGTCATCAGAGTCGCCGAAGTTCACTAAGAAATGCTTGGCATCTAATAATTACAAACTAGTCTGTTAGTGGTAACTTGTCGACAATATTGCCACTAGAGGCATAAGAAGCATAAAATGGTTTCTAGCGGCTTTCTGAAATGTAAAACAGGCACAAAAAATAGATTTATTAGATAACATCGATGAAAGAAATCATAATAAATATGTCGGGCAAAATAAAACCATAATTTCAATCATCCTGAGTATAGTACAACCAAGTGTGAGGTTAGAGCGCTGTGGCGTTAAGATTGCAGCTTTACCGCACATGACGCTTCCATTTTCAGTTTGTGGATGAAGTACGAAAAAAAAAGTTGGCCCCGTATCTCCATGTTACACTGCAAATGTTGTCGAAAGGCGATAGTCTTGCGTCAGGAGAGAGTGAACAAAAGGTTTATTCAGTGTTCTGCACAAGAAAATTGGTAAATGGTATTCTGGAGGGGCTGTGTTAGTTCCTCGAGCGTGCCACGGAGGCGAACGAGCACATAAGGTCACGTCACACGTGAGATATGAGCGTATCTGGCAGTTATCTTGGAATACGAGCACGCGGCGTGCGTGCCCGTCTTGAAGGTGATGAGGTGTAGTACGCAAGGTGACGGGTAGGTACCACCATCGTGTCGTCTTTGCAGAGCGTTAGAAACACTTGCCTTTTAGTGCAAGCGTTGGATGGTCAGCGCAGCGTGATAAACGCTATGGTCCTTAGAATTACTTATATATGCCTTTTCTAGTAAAAGGTCCATATGCAGAATATCGACGCGTTGTTAAGGTGCCTCATATACGCACAGTAGTTGCTTTTTAATTCACAATCGCACAAGTATAAACGCTGAACGTTGAGCAATTTCGGTGGGCGCTGCGGATGGAGTAGGCGGTTTGAAGTCTCGTCTAAGTAACATAGTAAACCTTTACCATATTACTATATGGTATCGTCTTGTGCCATATAGGGTACCGTTAAGGGCGGACAAACAGACAATTGTACAGACAGACAGATTAAAATTTTTGCGTCGAAGGTCCCCAAGAAAGACTTCAAGAGTATACAGGCGTCTCGGTTTATTTACAGAGCGCTGGTGCGTGCAGTTTGTTCAGGTCTGCCTTGAACGTAAATAAGAGAGATAATATGAGAACGGCAAGTGTTTAAGTAAGGACCAACGGTGAGGGTTATAGCAGGAATGGCTGTGTGCAATATCGGCTAGAGGAGCGTGGAGAGAGCAGCTCCATGAGCGAGGCATCTTTTCATTAGAAAAGTGCCTTATCGTTTTGCGTACCAATCTGGCACAGATCACTCTCAACTCGGTGGGCGCGAAGAAGCGCTCGCATCAAGAGATCATCGGCACCTTATTCGTCTGGTAGACAAATCCTTTGGATCGATTTTTATTCGCCCGCCCCAGTGACTTCTCTTGTGTGTGAGATACTTGACTTGCCCTCTTCAAATGGTATTCTGACTATTGGTATTTCTTTCCAATCGTTACCGTGATTCCATATCGTCACTTTTGTTTTAAATGTGTCTTTTCTGTATGACTTTGCTGTTATGTCCCGTTCGGACATTTCACACTCTGATTTCGTTGCATCGCGACTATTTATCGGTTTAACTGATTCACACGCAGTCAAATGTATGTTACTGTGCTCTATCAATCATTTCAAAATTCTTCGACAGTTGTAAGTAAAATTAGCATGCCGATGACAACTCAAAACATAGCAGTTACAATAAAAAATAAAAAAAAAACATATTGCTGGGTAGGAGACTAAGGCAGCCGGGCATCCTTACGAACAAGATTAATGAATAAGTTTGTGCCATCAGGGAGTCTCTAATCCTGATTTCCTGTTTTTCTCTCCCATCACAAGAATGAGTAAAAGTGAGGAGCTTTTGTGGGTCTATGTATCAAAAAAAATTTAACAATAAGGAATAGGAGCCAGTTTAATTGCAGCAATAGTTAGTGAGACCTTGAGAAATGTACTGCGCACAGCTCGCTTTTAAATAAGGCAGCGTAATTTACGTCATCCACCGGAGATTTTAACAACAGCGGCTCTTTCATTCGGTGCAAGCAACCATGCAGTGTGCGGCCCACGTGCTGATCCCCGACCAATCCACGGCTTTGGTGGCGAATAGAAAATGGCCTACCCAGGGTGTGCTGAGTCAATTTGAAAGAAATTGCCTAACTCTTGAGGAAACAACTGTGCGACTTAAAAATAGACGAAAAACACTTTTTCATAAACTATCCTTCCTAGCACTGGCTCGCTTATTCGGTGAATATAATTGAGCACATTGATCATCATACGCGTCTCTGAGTAAGAATACAGTTTACTTGCGTCAAATGTGAAATGCTGCCTCGAAAAGACGATGCCGAGAAGGCCCCGTTTGTTTTTAAATGACGCGAGATAGCTTGACTTTTGTTTTATTTCAGCTATCTACAAGCATTTGACACGTCACCCTCTGCAATAGAACAAAAACACTCAATACAACCTTCCGAAAAAAAAAAAAGTTCTTAAAACCGATATTCTACCAAGGCTTACAAATAGACACTTTCAATATCAGAACACCCGAAGAAAACTAAATGAGAGTTTATGCTGGTACAATCCTTAGTACATACGTGTTAAAAAAAGAAAAGTTGACTAGAAACAGACACAAGGTACTTGTATAGAAAAAGATGTACATGGCAAAATATCTTCTCAATAGGTATTTGCAGGTGTTCATTGCCTAATGATATAGCACCGGTTACAAGGTGCTATCGTTTATTGAGATCGTGTGATGTATGGGGGGATACGGAGCGGTGAGGGACTCCATGATGGGTTGCTGAAGGGTGTGGTAATGATCTTGGAACTCTGATTTTGTTAATCAAAACTTCATTACTTTTTTAAAGAGCATCGGTTTACTTAAATTATGCAGTGGTGCATATTAGTGAAAGCCTCCGCATTGCGTGTGGAGACTTTCATTTTCACCTTCCCTAATATATGCAAACTGCTTAACCATGCTCCTAAACAAGATTTCAATTAAAAAATAAAACTCACAAAGTCTCTTACGCAATCGTCTTGGATTACTCGAAGGCGGAAGGCTTTTTTTTTTCTCAATCGACGCACTGCTGTAGGTTGTAGTTCTGCATTACGGCCAATTCTTAGACTGTTTCTGGTCGTCTTCTAGACTGCACTGAAGTAGCGTAACGCTGATCCAAGGCCTTTGCTGCAGCGGCGCCAAAGGCCGGAAGAGATGAAGGAGTCAGTACGTGAGGTTGTTCAGCGTCAGATCACTATACCTGGGCTGACAGCATCGCTAAAGCACAATGACATTAACTTACAGCCGGCCAAACAACCTTTGCTCTGCTGCTTCTTCGATTTTGTCCATTTAACGAAAGCGGCGATTCTGGTACAGGCTATGTGGTTGTCCCCTAACGCTTAAGTGGACCTGCTTTTATTTTTATTCCGCTGTTCGAGAAGGCACACTTACTTTTTCTAACTGCTTGCGAGCTGCTTGTGACTCAAATTCTGGCACTTGTTTGCACGACATATTTTGATAGCCCTAAAAAAACCCGGAAGACTGCATTTTCTGCTTATTTTCGTGGCCACAGCACAATGTCCTAAACTTAATGTTCTGAATTTTTTCTATACCAAATTTCCTTCATGTCATGACTGTTCTTATATATTTGTGGCTTCTTTGTTTACCTATTTTATATACCTTATCTTCGCTCCCGACAGGAAAATCTCCTCTAGACCAGGGATACCAAATGGGTGACCAGATGATTTTACAAACTATTTAAACTTGTGAACCGTGTGCAATTATTTACCTACTGAAGTACTGCAAGCCGCATCTGAAGACGCTTTTTCGATAGTGTATATTTAGAGATTTTAGTCGCTAGTAAACGTGTTTCGGTTATGTTCCTTCCGGGCTCCATTTTTTTCTTTTTCACTGGACATATGGCTCATCCTCCCTACCATATTCCGCCATTGGTCAATATATAGCTAAATGATAACTATACTTAATATAACCTAAGAGTTTACACCACCAAGACGTAGCTCTTTCGCAGATATTTCTAACGTTGTCTTTTCATCATTTTGTTTGCATCTTAACGTGACCCAGCTAACAATAGGTAGAATATAATAAGCGCTACCGCGAGCACTAATCAAATTACGTGCTATTTGATGCCATCTTAATAACTAACCAGGCTCCTGCTGCGCAAACAATAGGGTTAGTGAAAAAAGTGGCTGAAAAACAAGTTTTTAAAGGGCTGTGCTGCGCCATCGTATACTTCAAACTTCGCAACTAAAAAGGACGATGAGGTGAGTAATTATGCAACAGCACTTCATATGTTATACTTGTTTCATTTTTAAATATTGCCGTGCTAAAGTTAGAGGCTTCAAAGGCACGTATTAAAGAGTATTCGGGAGCACTATGCAGTGTAGGGCGATTCGTTGAGAGAGCTTGCAAGCGGATGAAACAATGCGGCCGCACTGACTCCCCCTACTACTCTCGTTCTCAGTAGCTCCCACAGTGGATGCGTGGGCGTAGCTGTAGCTGCAGAGCTGAAGATCAAGTGACCATGAATGACTGGAAGCGAGCTCGAGTCACGACACAGAGTACTGAAATAGAGAGGAGAAGCGGTGAGCGGACAAGCGGGCGTTTTCACGCATTGCCAGCTTTTGTAATCAATATAGACTCCCCCCCCCCCCCCCTCTTTTGCCCGTCACTAGTTTACGCTTCTTGAAGCAGTGAACCATAACGTGGGTTTCATAATTAGAGCTGATTAACCAGCCTGCCTGGCCACTGATGTTAGTTCTGTTGCCTGCCTACTATAGTCGTCTTTCGCTGCCTGTCTGTCTGTCCCCGTCTATGTGTGTATATGTGTGTGTGTGTGTGTGTGTGCGTGTGTGCACACACACACACACACACACACACACACACACACACACACACACACACACACAGTCTATGACGGAACAAGAGCAGATGCGAGCGTATGCCGTGGCTGAGCTAAACTTTTCGGGGTGAAAACGTTGACAGGAGGGCGGGCCAAAGTCCCTATCCGAATTTCACAAGCAGCTAAGACTTGAGCGGAAAAATAAAAGAGAAAACCCGAGCGTTCACCCCACTGTACGCGAGGCTTTCAAGCCCATGGACATTAATCTTGGTGTTTGCAGAGGAAAATGTTCTCCCGCCTCTTCTCAGTTATGCAGTGTGTTCTTTTTTATAAAGTGCACTGTTATGTGGTATGCGGTATCTTTTTTTTTCTTGCGTGTGTGTGGGGGTGAGTGCGTGCGTTTGCGTACGGCTGTGTCACTGTTTCCGTGAGCTGCCGCGGACGCCCACACCTGGTTACATTATTAGGCAAAAGCACTCGCGCATAGCCTTACTATGAACATAATCGCATCATGCGCAGCTACTATTTCTTCTTGATCACAGTCAGAGGTAACGCCACCTAATGCGAAGGGAGGCGCAGGCTCCAGTAGAAAATCGGTCCCAGAGGTTCGAACACAAAACTCTGCACTCATCACGAGTACTCATTCTAAACACACCAATTCAACCCTACGTTATAATACGCATCTAGACTCGCGTTGAGGTAGAGAGTCACGGACTGTGCAAACCGCAAGGCAAAGAAGTTTGCGACCGCTGTTTTTGTATTCTTCGTATCTCGCGAGGCGTCGGAGGAGTATAGCTTCAGACCGAAAAGCTTTGACGGAGAAGAAGCACGCACGCACGCGCACACACACACACACACACACGCGCGCACACACACACACGCTCACACACACACACGCACGCGCGCACACACACACACACACGCACGCACGCACCCACAGGCACGCACGCACACACACACACAGGCACGTACGCACACACGCACGCGCACACACACACACACACACAGGCATGCACACACACACAGGCACGTACGCACACACACACACACAAAGGCACGCACGCACACACGCACGCACGCATGCACACACACACACACAGCCGCGCACGCACGCACACACACACGCACACACACACACACACACACACACAGGCACGCACGCACACACAGGCACGTACGCACACACGCACGCACGCACACACACACACACACACACGCAGATCTCGAGCTTCCCGAGACCATCTCTTAGAAGCTTTTTTAATAGTAGTGGTGCTGGGTTGGAGATAATTTGCCCCATCTCCCGGGGCCGGTAGTTACGTAATGAATGACAAATACTGTGTCATGTGACATGAAAAGGGCACGTATGTTTTTTGTGCGAAAGCACGCCGACCCGCACAACCACCCTACACTTCCTCCTCTTGCATCTGTCTGTCTGTACAGTACACTTACTTCCACGACTGCCAAAGATGAGTCGGCTCATTAAAGTCATGGAGATTAACCTGTCAGAAAACAAATTTAGTGCACAGGTTAACCGAGCGAATCACTAGAGATGAAGGAGACGCTTTTAAGAGCGACCTTATCATCCGGCCCTGAGATTTTGTGCGTTATTCTCCTGCGCTGCTGAAGAAAGTTTCTTTTCGATAAGAACTTTGTTTTCAGAAAGGATCTTCAGTTCCTTTAATAGCCTTGCGCAGTTTTGCTTGTACACAAATAGAGTTCTCTCCCCCATATTTATTAAATGTTTTATGTGGTAATTTGCATGCTAAAGCCACGATACGATTATAAGGCACACCGCAGTGGAGTGCTTAACAAGTTTCGATCATGGGTGTTCTTTAACGTGCACTGACATCACAAAGTACACGAGTCTCCAGCATTCCCCCTTCATCAAAATGCTACCATTACGGTCAGAAATAAACCCACGACCTTGGGGTCAGCATACGAGCTCCCTTGTCGCTATAACATCGCAGAGGTTAGCACTGACATTCCTGATTACGCAAAACGTTGCACTACACCATGCAAGATAAAAGAAAAAAGAATTATGGATTGCGTTTCTCCCTAAATGAATTTCGTTAAAGATAATTGCCTAACGCAGCCTCACTTATGAGGTGCTGCCACAAAAACTATATTTATCTCCTAATCGCATTTATTATGCCTATGTTAGTGCTCGGAAGACCTGTATTGTCTCCAGGAGGCCTTGAATATGCCGAAATCAACGATCAAACTTTTGCGATATTTTCCTTATCAGATCATTCAAAATGCTATATATCCCACAAACATGTTGCCGGAATGCCTGCACCGGATGTCCGTGTCACTGACATGACCGGAAGATCACATTCCTCCGTTCAATTTGCTCCTGTACGGCGTAAATTAATGCGCTGCCTAGCAATATGCCCTTAAAGAGGCGTGTTGATGGCTTGGATTTCGGAAGAGATGAAAGAACTCACAACAACGTGGTTGACAGAACCAAACTATAATGGCATGTGCGGAGCTAACCACTTTCCCGAACCCCGGGAAAACAAACACAGACACGAAAAAAGAAAAGATATAAAGCAAAGAAAGAACACTTCACGAGGTAGGATTGGAACTGGCGTGTGCTCCATTCGCAGGCAATCGCCATAATCACTCGGCTATTTTAGCACTCTTGCAAAGCCTAGCACATCCTTTTACGCTATAGCGTAGAAAAGAGGTGGGAAAGGGAAGTGAGTGTGAGTTGAAGAAATATGACGGTGAGGAAGAGGAAGTGGATGAGAGGACGGGAGAGTGAAGTATCGCACAGGAAGAATGGGAAAGCTAGAAATACACAAAGCGGTGCAGAAAGAAAAGAAAGAGAGGGAGAAATATCAACCAAAGAGAGAGAAAGAAGTAGGGAGAAAGAAAAATATGGGAAGTGGAAGCAAAGAAGTGATGCACACCGACTAAGGCATTGTGTGGAACCTACGCTCTATGGAGCATGGCCACGGTGCCTCCGCTCGTTTCCAGTCACTCATGGGTGGTCCTAAGTAAGTGTGTACTCCGAAGGAGGAAGCCGCCAATCTCCAAGCAATATTTTCCGGATGACGGGGAGTACGAGCAGTGATGAGCTTGTTCATCCATGTGCTAAATGCTTCGCACAACTAAGTGTAAGATATGCAAATTCCTCGACGTAAAACAATGTCTTTATGAGTTTCTGTTTTGACCCTCTCATTCAATTTAAGCTTGCTGATTAGAATGGGCTATAAGCAGGTGGCGTGATTGCTAAGACGTAGATTTAGGCTTTTTCTCACGCAAAACAACGATCACCAACAGTAACCAACGATCACCAATTCGACAGCCATGATTGTGTTTTTTAAACTAGCACCACATGCTGCAGCGGACATCATAGTTTTGAGGCTGCCCATGTTGGTCCATTTTATGCGAAATAAATTCTTAGTTTGGCGAACGAAGAGGCGCAATCATCCGATGAAAAGTGCAGTCAAATAAATTGCATTTTTAGTGAATAACATTGCAGGCGTATTATCAATGTATGTACTATCGTATATTGAATTGCTAATTCTAGGCATCCAGAAAAAAAGCTACCCCTCGTAACTCCTGCTTCTTTGTGTTTTCGTTTGTAACTTTGCTATGTAGCCATTCTCGTTTCATTCTTTGAAATACTACTCATAACAGACCACATGCAATATGTCATGGTCACCGTTATTATGTTTGCTGTGTCAATACAGAGGAAGACAACACAAATACCAAAAATACACAGAAAAGTGACTTCAGCAATGTTGTATCCAGACTTCTAAGAGCTGCTATATTTTCGAGCGAGGCCCGAAAGTGTAAGCGGTGCACCTTACCTACAGGCGTCTGGTTGTTGGCTGCTCCCCCTCATCCCTACTCGTCACAAGCGACTCACGACTCATTTACCATGAAAGTTGAGCTGCTACCTCTAAGTATAGCAATAAACACGTTTTTACAAGTCCAGAGTGTCTATGCTTTTTAGGCTACCACACCAGACAAAACAAGTATCAAAGCACCAGACAAAACAAGTACCAAGTACGAAACACACAAGAACAAAGAGCGCGGTTAGTACAGAGCCATTGGCTTCATCTTGCGAAATACTTCACACAGCGAAGTTGTCCAACATACGAGTTTTCTACACTGTAATTCCTTGTTGCTACACACTTGATCAGCTTTTAGCAGTGATGCTCGTGAAGAGGCGGGAACAGTGCTCGGTAACAAGTAGAGGGAGTATTTTGTCGTTCTCTTACGAAAACACTGACTCGGTTGCAACCACATTTCTGCGTTCCCGCAAGAACCACCTACAACACCAGGCTTCCAGGCTGTGAAGGATGATGAAGAGCGTGGATCATCTCTTGGGAGGAAAAAATAACTATACAGTCCATTGCGACATATTGATCTATTGCGCCTTCACAAATAAGAACCTTGTTGTTGGTATAACTGATCTGGTTTACTTGGGACGCTAACATTTCTCAGTGCCTCGAATGGAATAAAAACAAACGAGAAGAACAATAACGGAGACTCCTCTGGGAGCGTCGAGGATCAAGCTGGGATGGCCAGCAGAGGATTTTGGGCCGCGCTTTCTAATCCATCACTACAAGTTTTGCGGCGGCTGCTTGAGCAGCGACGTGCCCTGTTTTCTAGTTTCTGTCGGGGGAAAGTGCAACTACGTCGACTGTGAGAGCCAGCCTTCTCTGTCGCTCCTGATAGATCTACAAGCTGTGATTTCGCCTAAAAAACAAGCAATGCTTCTACCCTTACGCAGTCCCTTTTTTTGGCTCTTACTTCATTCATCAAAGTATAGTGTACCGTATACATGTAAAACCACTCGATGGCCGTCGTCAATGTTCCAGCAACAAAGTTTAAATGCTGCCAGGCAATACAGAATAAATGAAAACGCTTTTTCATATAGTTTCAAGTGAATATGCTGCATACGATAGAACAACGTATTTTTTTTTTGCTAGTGAAGGTTATACGACAACATTTTGGGGTCAACCAAAAGTGAGCAGGAGCATGCTTGCGGCATTTACTGTGTCTCAGCAGAAAATGGAGATACGTAGAAATTTGTGAAGTTGAAGAGTTTGTACGGCAAGTGCGAACTTTTGATGTATTAACATTGCATATACTTCTTTCGTGCAGCGTTTTAACACAATGGTGTTTTCAGTTTACGAGCTACGAAGTTCTATATGAAGAGAGAGCAAAAGTAAGTTGGTTGCCTTACTATATAAAATAGGGAGCGCAAAACCACACCTGCTGGCTATATAATCACGAGAAAAAGTACGGCTCAAAAATACACGAAATTAAACGTGAAAAAACAATTTTTTAAGTCCCAACGATACTAAAATTCACCACTTCGTCAAGCTACAACGCATTTACTAGACCAGACATGGCAGGAGATTGGTTTATTAGTGAGTGCTACGCCGACACAACTACTTTTCTTTACATTGGAAAATTGGCACATTGTAACGCATTTAGTTGCCTTTTCGCCCCTCTCTTCCCATTAGACCATTGGATCAAGATGTATGCTTCAATGATTAATAAACTTCAACTTCAACATTTCAGAAAAACACAATTTCACATCAACGCTTCTAAGATACGTAGAAAAAAATGTTAAGTAGTCAAAGCTATGTGTGCTCGTTCTATTGAGGCCGAAAAGGTCATAAATCTTTGTTAGCCATAAGATAAAACAAAATTTCTCGTTCTCCTGAGGCTCAACACCCACTCCTCGAGGCTGAAAGGCTATAGAAAGCTCTTAGGATAACACTTTCTAAGATGCAGCGTTCTTTGACTCTATGTTCTATGTAAGAACTATGCCAGATGTGTTTGATGTGTTTGAAAAATTGATGTGTTTGAAGCAAGCCACACTTTTTCAGAGGCAGAACGTGTATGCTGTGCCCTGCACTCGAGCACTGGCATCAATCAGTATAAGGTAGGACGACGTAAACAGCAGGCCACCAAAGTGAGAAACGCTTTTGACGTCTTCTGTATTAAAATTAAACCTTCTGTGACGGCATCTTATCCAGTGAGCCACTGTGAAAATAAAAATAAAAGATAAAACAGTAACCACATGTAACTCAGCGAGAAAACTTGACACGAGGTTGAGAAGTATCTATAGAAAAAAATTTGTGCTAAGCTTAAGAACTTGCAATGTGAGCGCCTTACATCACGAAATCATGATGTTATGCGCTATATATATATATATATATATATATATATATATATGTCTTGACGTAAATATAGGCTGTGTGTGTGTGTGTGTGTGTGTTTGTGTGTGTGTGTGTGTGTGTGTGTGTGTTTAAAGGCAGGCATGTGGCGAAAGTGGCCGTAACATTCCAAATAGTCAAGTAGATCCTCCTTGAGAATGGTAAGAATGGAAAAGTTTATTTCGACAGTTTCTATACACAGTTTCTAAGTCCTATAAGACATCAACTATCATTTATTAGAAAACAAGAGGGATGTGATAAAATTAAGAAACTTGCTTTTGTGTGCTTGATATTGGCGCATGCCATAAAATTGTTCGAAACAGCGCACCTTCTTAGCAGACAACGGTGCGCTGTAGCTTCAAGAATTGGTCATGACTACATGCGTCTTCAATGTCTAGAATAAGATCAAGAGAAAGAAGAAGTCACGAGCAGCTCAAGCTGGTAAAAGAACGCTCCTTGGTTTTGGCTTCTAATGTGACTAGTTAACAAGGAATAAATAGTTTCTCCGGACTACCTAAATTAATCGTTAGAATACGTTCGAAGAATGTAAGCGATGACCTTACACGTCTTTTCACGTTCAAATTCGCATAGTAAAGGCAGATCATGTCCAAGCTGTCCAAAAAATTACAATGTGTGGGACGTGGTTGTCACGGAGATTCCAATGTAGTAAATGCACTAGTCAATGAAAGTTCTTCATTTTGAATAGTGCGGCTATCTCTCCTTATTACGAAAATTCGAGCGCAAATAAACGACAAGATCACACACACATACACACAGGAATCAAACACGTGTTTGATGCTTGGGTGTGTGTGTGTGTGTGTTTGTGTGATTGTGCCGTGTGATTGTGCTCGAATAATTTTTTGAAACGTTGTACCAACTAGCCCAACAACTAGTTCTTTTAATATTTCTCCTAACCACGTTGTTTGGATAGTAGGCCATAGCAAATTTTTCATTAGGTTAGAAGCTTTCTATCCGCGAAAGCCTTTTGTGCTTCCTCTGAAGCTTCTTCTAGAAATCCATCCACTTGAATTTCGCGCTGACAAATGTTGGGCGCTTTTCTTCCTCTTACAAGAATCCTCTATTGGAAGCTTTATGGAGGTTATTTCGTCCCGTATTCATCACTTGTCTCTTCATGTATGACTTCAATGCACATATACAACGCGACGTTTTTGCTAGATGTACTCAGCTGTCACTTTTAAACTCTGCAAGGAGAAAGGGCACAAAAAGTCCTTTTTTTTAAAATAATGACAGTATTTATGGAGAGTATCCTTCGCACATCCTTAACAGGAGCTTAACATACACTTCGTAAATCAGTGTGATCCGGTAACTACATTGCGAACAAGGAAAGATGACGGAGTAACAAGAGTTCCGAAGAGCCAAGGTTAGCTCAAGTAGAGAAACAGAATAGAGAAGCGAAAAAAGAACAACGAAAATAAAACACGCGTTTCCTCTTGGGAGTTGAACATAATCAGTCTGTCGATAATGGTCATTTATCTGCTCATGTCATAAGTTGCACACAACTACTCGGAAGTGTAGGCATAGGGGAAACGTACCGCACCACTGAAACTATAGTACAGACTCAGTCGATGAGCCACACGGAGGCAAGATTACAAAAAATCGAAGACTTCTCAATGAAGAACCTTGCTCCCTCGATCACTTTGTCAACCACAGTAATCTCTCGCCCGTAGAACGTTTGTTGCTCAGCATTATCTTGGTTGTACAGCTCTCATAAGCAAGGGATGTAAAACAGTTTTGTTCGATTACTCGGACTAAGATCAATAATCATTGCGTCAGCATGGCAAGAAAGCTAAAAAATAGGGCATCATCGCACAAGGGTGCCAATCATAAAAAAAGGGCAAGGCTAGAGAGCGGTTTTGTTTTTTATTGTTTTTTAAATGCAAAGTATTTCTTTGCGTATAGTGAATACTTTTGCTATCTATCTATCTATCTTGCCATCTATCTATCTATCTATCTATCCGCTTTCGTCTTGCTTTTCTCGTGATAACCTCCTTAACATGGCGTGAACCGAAACTCGCATGGGAGGGTAAGATGGCTGGACGAGTATAACATGCTAGTCAAGACATGAATACTGTCACAATGACGTCGTGTACACCTCAAACACTTTCCGCTAGACAGTGTCATACACCTGCGGGCGGTTATGTGCCACAAGTATGCAGGTATGTGCCACCGGTGATATATACTTAGTAGCTACACAAAAACGATCAAAACACACACGGGCAATTTCAACGCGCGAGCATTTCGAAAACTTTTACATAGGCACCGTTCACCCGACGAAGGCAAAGAAATGTCAGGATCCTACCAGGAATGTAACCGAAACACTCTGCGTGGCAATAAAGCTATCTAACACAGAGCCACACCAGGCCTCGGAAACACATTTTAATTAGACCCTACTGTTCGTGAACTATGAACTGTGGTTGTGGTGCTGTGCTATCCAATTTTTTAAACATTACATATATACCCCAATAATACAGCCGTCACGTCGGGTTAGTGTCGATTGTAGTTAGGTGTCATATGCTGAAGTTGATTTATGTAGCAGTGTCCAGGGCTACTATACTCGCAAGCCCCAGCGCTTCATATTAGCCTATCACTTCTGGTGTTGCTAGTACTCGAGCTATTTTTTGTATCGTTGCGCAAGTGCAAAAAACTGGTTACATATTTAACTAAAATTCTTCAATATACGTGTTTGCGTTAAACATTTATACATGTATTTGTCGCCTTTCATGGCGTGTCGTTCAATAAGAAAATTACAGCACGGTAACCTGCCTTCCGCCTGCTTCGCATACCGTCGGTTCCTAAGGTGTGTGGGTTCTGTCTATTTTAGGGGCGAAGGTCTCTATGCCATGGGTTGTGCGTCCGCGATGTTGTCACAGAACGAGCGCTCAAAATGGGCGCGCCGCCAAATTCTTGCGATAACGCGCCGGAGTGACGCCGCGAGGTCAACGAAAAAAAAAGAAAACAAACATCTAAAGGCTCCACGGGCGCGCGACGCTCTCCCCTCGGAAGCGTGGCTTCGCCGATGAACCTCCTCACCCCACAACGGCAGCCGAGCAAGCGCTGGAAATTTCTAGAAGGAAAGGGGCGTGTTATGCCGGGTTGAGTCATCTGTCGGGGACGACCCCCGTACAGTCTCACCCTCTTCCCCAGCCTTCGCTGCGCATCGCGCCGACGAAATGATGAGAACTTTCTGGAATGTCGCGCGGAAAGTATTTAACCAAGCAGCGAAGATGAGAGATCAGGAGAAGACGGAAGTTAGCGCCAAAGCGCGTAGGGATTCCGCCGTGTAGTCGGCGAAGGTTTTGTCCGTAGAGACAAAGCACGAGAAGAAGATGATTTCCACCTGAGGGGTGACGACTCGAGCTACAGGCAAGAGTGTGTGTTTACCGCTATCGAGCGAAGACGCGTGGCAACAGCTGCGTGTGTGAAGCCGACGTGTTTCCGGCGAAGAAGTTTGAAGCTTGGAGAGTGGCCAATTGAAGACGCGAGGTTTCCTGAAAGAGAATCTTCGGCGAGGTTTCCTGGAAGAGAAACTTCAGGGGGCTGCGGAACGACAACAACGCTGGACTTTGAGTGAGTGATTCACGGAAGAGTATCATCCAGACTTTTGTTCCAAGAACTTTGGACTGAATAGATTTTCTATCTCTTTAGTCTTCAAGTGTCTTGGTTGTTCAATGCATGCGACAGCATTGTAGTGTGTATTGTTGTCTGTGTCCGTTGTTTAGAGTGTGGCTGATTGTACTGTGTAGTACGTTGTTTGATTGGTGACATATTGTACTCAACTATTGTGGAGCGTGCATACTTGTATATTGTTTTCAATCTGCCATTATTGAGAATATAATTTTCTTTGTTTATCAACTCTCGGCTCTGACTTGTTCTTTGGGCCACAGCCGGCGTCCGCTGGCGCGCCAAAAAGGACCACTTCTAAATTGTCCATGCTTTCGTGGTGCGGTTCGGGGGGCCGATACTTCGGCCCTTGGAATTAGCCCGGCGATCACCTCCCTAACTATCGGGAACTGTGTGACAGATGTGTGTAGTAGTAGTCGTCGTCGTAGTAGTAGGTGGTCACCTCTCGTTTAGGCCTTAGAATGTTCGCTGCATGGCGGTACTTCTATATTTGAATATACGATGAAAAGATGTGAGATGGCGGTGCTTGGAGTGTTCACTAGATAAACGGACGGACATACTAACAGACAAGAAGGCGGACGCATGGGCGTATGAACGCATGAATGGCCACACGGACGGACGGTTGGATGAACAGATGCACGGACGGAAGGACTGAAGCTTGACCGGTCACACGTATGGACGCACAGAAGTACGGAAGCAACAACGAACAGATGGACGGAAGTGCGGACGGACTAACGGACGCTTCGCCCCACTTATTATCATTCAGTCTGTGGATATGCTGTGATTTTTTTTTTCGCCTTGCTCCTTTCTTCTCTTTCTTTTCTCCCTTTTTTACATCACCGTTTGTCTTCACTTCTATCCATTAGTCCCTCTCTCATTAATTATTTCTTTGAGTTTCTTGTTCGTACTATTTCTTTCGCAATATTTCTAGCTCTTTCTCTTTTTAAATTTTGCACTTGCTTTATTTTGTCCATGTTTATGCGTGGTTTTCTCTGCATTAGGCCAAGCACATTAGTTTCTGTATGGAAGATGATGATGGGTAACCATCGCCGGGGTGCTCGAAGAAAAAGATGAAAAGATCTCATGCTCATATTTATTTTTGAATGAAATTTATTCTGTGCTGAAAATAATGGTCAGAGATTGCACGGGACGAAAGTTCGAAAGTGATTGCTATTACAGGGGTAAGCTAAAAAGTGCCCTATTTTCGTCGTTATTTTTCGAAAATGTCAGTTTTTATTTAGCATGCAAGTTCTTTTCAACAAACACTTGTCAATTTAAATAGACTCGTTCAATGTTCACAGGCTGCATCATTTTTTGTCAAGCTATTAGCGGTGAACACAGTTACATATACAACATCATTCTATGATTTATTCTCGCCCTTATCCCGGTTCAGCCATGCATACATGACACAGTCAACGCGCTAGAAGCAGTGCAGAAAAACATTCGTGTAGCACAGCTGGCCAGATTCAGAATTCGCCTCGTAATGTGCAAATTATGCCTTTTACGTTCAATCATTTTTTGCCAGCCTTTGTCGTCACGCCCGCAAGCATATCACACTTGGGAGCTTTATTTTGTTCTTCACGATGACAAAGATAAATGGGTCTTGTGTGGTCGTGTAGTCCCGGGTAAAGTAGCTAGAACCCGTATTGCACTTTGTGAGAGAACGGATGCTGTGCTTTGTTTTCAACAATTCTCAGTCGCCATTTATGCAAAACAGTCGAGATGGCCTTCAATATTTGGACCCCATCATTCCTTCCTTTATGCAAACAGCTCTCCCATGGCTTAGCCACTTTGGTGTATTGCATTTTGGAAAACAATGCGTGCAAATGCAGAAAAAAAAACCTGACAGCCTCCTGGTTTCTGCGAGAACTTTCTTGCGTCCAGCAAAGTCCAGTTTTTGTCGTAGTTATGTCGGCTTGTTGTTTTTATCGCACAAGTGTGAACACTGGGACCAATTTTTGTTTCCTCACTGAAGTGGCTAGAGCACGTGGCTCCATTTTTTTACCAAGAGTCCCCAACAACTCCAAAAAAATGCAAAACTTAAAGGCATGTTTTACTTATGCATCCACTCGTCTAATTAAGACATGCCTCCCAACAAACAAACAAGTGTTTTTGCTGACGCTTCTACAATAATTTGTGCACTGTCATACCTTAATAAATATTCTTTTATATTTCTGTGAGTATCCTACATAAAGGAAGATGAGCTCAAGCGCATGTGTGCCCATGTGCTATGAAGAACCGAAGGAGAAGTGAATATCTGAAAAATATTCTCAACATCTGCACGATCACTCTAGCTGTATTGCTTACGTAAAGTGTTGAAACGTGTGTGCCTTATTGCTAGCAAAAAAAAAACAAAGTTTGCGCATACCTATTACAGCTCACTGTTCTCGCTCCACGGCTGCTCTTCTTGCCTTGCGCATTGTGAAAGCCTTGAAAACCATTCAACCAATTCGACGCAAACATTAGTATTCTGATTGTGAAGCTTCTGGGGATTATTTTCCTTGCGTTCTGTTTTCATACGTTGGGGAAATTACCACGAATTCAAAGATGACATCATTTTTTTGCTTTATTTTTGTCATTACTTTTTGATGACAGCTGGGTAGTATGATGATCCAAAGTATTGTTCTTACACTAATGGTCCACGCTTGAATGTAGAGCTACCTCCAACTTGCTGCCTGGAGTGTTGGCTTCTTAGTCACGCGGGGCTACTGACAGCGGTGCACCTTTTACAGGCGTAGCTGGAGGATCAGAAACAGGTGATCTAGTGACGATGGATTCAGTGATATGGAGAAGGTAACAGAATATGGAGTTGTTTAGGGTGTCCATTAGCCCTTGAGCCACGAAGAGAAAGCGATCATCATTATAAGTAGGCATAAGCTCTCTCAATGTTTGCTTTGTCATCCATCTTGATTTTTTGCTTTGCTCAGAGAACAAGTACGCTCTTTTCTCTTTTCCTAGGTGTGATAACTCCTATGCTAGAGACAAGAGGTACGCAAATAAAGAGAAAGAATAAAATGAGAAGAGAAAAAAATTCGGGGGGGGGGGGGAATGTTTGCGACGTGAAATCAGAACCTCCGTTCCTATATGCTGAAAGACAGTGTGTTGCCCACTGGGCTGTCCATGAACGCTACCAGAGCATAGCTAAGCGTTATTATTGTAATGCCAAACGTGAGAAAAGGAAGTCAAGATGAGGAGGAGGAGGAGGAGGAGGAGGAAGGGAAGAAATGAAAGGCAGGGAGGTCAACCAGACGCACGTCCGGTTTGCTACCCTGCACTGAGGGAAGGGGTGAGGGGATTAAAGGAGAAGAGAGAGAGAAGTGAAGGGCAACGTGTATGTTGGTGGGACCTTGTCCATTGCACGCTTATAAGCGGTCGCGTAGTCCGGTCGTCTTAAGAAAACTTAGCAGTGCCCGCGTCGCTTTGCTGGCCAGCGACGCGTAGAGCCATGAGCCAAGTATCTTCTCTTCGGAAAAAGGTCTACTGTCTAGTGTCTCCAACGTTTCGCGTAGCAAATTGCGTTCGCTCGCAAAACGTTCACATGAACACAGTAGATGTTCTATTGTGTCGTCAGTGTCGCACGATTCACATCGGGAGCTATCCGCCATTCCTATGCGAAAGGAGTACGCCTTTGTAAAAGCTACTCCTAACCACAGGCGGCACAGTAAAGTTGCATCTTGGCGGGAGAGGTCCGATGGAACTTGAAGCTTTCTCGATGGGTCCAATTTATGTAGGCGGCGGTTCTTTACACTGGGGTCACTCAGCCAAGTTTCCGACATGGTGTTAGCGAACGAGTGAAGGCCTCTTGCAGCGTCGGTTCTCGACAATGGAATTGGGGTTGTCTGAGCGTCCGCGTGAGCGGATCGGGCAGCATTATCAGCAAGGTCATTACCGACAATACCACAATGTCCCGGTAACCACTGGAACACCAAGTCACGTCCTTTCGATAAAACTTTGTGAATCACTTCTCTTATTTCATTCACGAGTTGTTGATGCTCCCGCTGTCGTAAAGCTGATTGCAAGCTCTGAAGGGATGCCTTGGAGTCGCAGAACACAGCCCATTTTTGAGGTCGGGCTTCCGCGATATAAAGTATAGCAGCACGTAAGGCGGCAAGCTCCGCTGCTGTGGATGTTGTCCTATGCGACAGTTTGAGCTTTATAGTGACCTGGTACGCCGGGATGACAACAGCACCTGTGGAGCTGTCAGCCGAGACCGATCCATCGGTGTAAATGTGGGTCCTCTGGCCGTATTTTTCGTTGAGTAGCGACAATGTCACCTGTCGTAGGACCACTGTTGAATGATGGCTCTTGTTCGTTATTCCCGGAATAGTGAGGCACACCTGTGGTTGTTGTAGGCACCACGGGAGTGACGCTGGTCTTGTTGCGGGAGTGAAGCCAAAAGGGAGGCATTCTCTATAGGCAGAAATAATCTTTGAAAAGATCGCGTGTGGTCTTTGAAGTGGCAACTCTGCAACATGGTGACCAGGAACTCGGCAGAGGTGTCTTATGTGGGCTCTCAAATTGTCAGTGGTTATGTATGTTCGAATTGGATGCTCTTTTGCGATCATAATTGCCCCGTAGGTTGAGGTGCATCGCGGCAATCCTAAGCACACGCGTAGTGCTTGTCCTTGCAGACTTTCGAGAGTGCGGATGTTCGTATTGCACGTACTTGCCAGTAACGGCAAGCTGTAGCGCAAAAATCCCAGAAACAGTGCTCTGTATAGCTGCATCATTGACCTTATCGATGCGCCCCAAGATTTTCCGCAGAGGAACCGCATTATATGGACAATGGAAGTTAGCCTTCTCTTCAGGTAATTGCAGTGGGCACTCCACGAAAGGTCCCTGTCAATAATCACACCCAGGAAGCGATGGTTATTCTGGTATGGAATATTTTGTCCATTGATGGTAACGGAGTATTGTGTCATGGCTCTGCGGGTAAACGCAACCAATGCACATTTCTCCGTTGAGACGGAAAGACCTTGCTTGCGGAGATATGAGCATGTCAAGGTGGCAGCCTGCTGGACTCTTGCACGTACTTGTAGACGAGTTACAGCCGAAGTCCATAGACAAATATCGTCAGCATATATGGATACGAGGATGGTACTTGGCAAAATTTCACGAAGTCCTACCATCACAAGGTTAAATAAAGTGGGACTTAAAACGGCACCCTGAGGGACGCCACGGCAGATATAGTAATTGGTGGTAGGTCCATCTGAGGTTTGTACAAAAAAGGACCTTCTTGTCAAATAATCCTGGATCCATTGGAACATCCGACCACCGATTCCAACAGCTTCCAACGAGTCTAGGATGGCTTTATGTGTTACATTATCATAAGCCCCTTTGACGTCGAGGAAAAGTGCCAGTGGTATGCGCTTGAGGCTCTTCTGTTGCTGCATAAATGTTGTGAGATCAATCACGTTGCCAAGAGATGACCTACCTCGCCGAAAAGCCGTCATGCAGTTTGGGTATACGTTATAGCGCTCAAGGTACCATTCTAGGCGTGTAAGTATCATCCTTTCCATGACTTTTCCTACGCAACTTGCGAGGGCAACAGGGCGAAATGATGTCAAATCAAATGGTGACTTTACTGCTTTGAGTAGTGGCACAAGTCGACTTATCTTCCAATCCTGGGGAACATTGCCCGCCAGCCATGAGTGGTTGTAATAGCTTAACAACTGTCCCCTTGCCTCCTGTTGAAGGTTGGCTAGAGCGGCGTAGGTGATGCCATCGGGTCCTGGTGAAGATGATCGTCGGGAAGCCGCCAAAGATGCGTCAAGTTCTTCTATAGTGAAAAGATTGTCAATTTCGTAGATGCGGGGTTCAGGGATAACACTCCTAATGGTGCCAGCAGACAAGGCGGACACACCGGCGATTCGCGTACAGAACTCATTTGCCACTTCAAGTTGGGTGTGGCCTGAATGTAGGGCTAAAGCCATGAAAGGATGTCTTGGTTGGGGAGCCGAGCGCAGGCCACGAATAGTGCTCCAGATGCGTGACAATGGCTTTCGGGGATCCAATGATTCGCAGAATGATTTCCAGCGTTCCTGTGCAAGTTTGTCTAAACGTCGTTGGACTTTTTTCTGTATGCGACGTGCCAGCCTCAAGTCGCATATTGCTTTCGTCCGCCTGTATCTTCTTTCCGCCCTTCGGCGAAGCGCGCACAGTTTTTCCAGTTCAACGTCGAAATCTGAACGCTTGCCGGTGAACGGGAGGAGACAGGAAGCTTCCCTCATTGCCTCTTTGATGACATCCTCCAAGTTCTGGTCAGGGTCTTCACGGCATGTATTTTCCATGAGTCGCTGAAACTTGGACCAATCAATTCTTCGTATTGTGGTCTTAGGAAAAGAGTTAGTAAGACCCCTTATTCGCATATAAGTTGGAATGTGGTCACTCCCATGCGTTTCGATGTCTGAAAACCAGTGCACTTGCGACCGGAAGTTTCTGGATACCAGAGTCAAATCGAGGCAACTGCTGTACGTAAGGCCCCGCAGGTATGTAGGACTGCCATCATTTAAGAAACATAGGTCATGCTTGGAAGCGAATGACACGAGATTTCTTCCTTTAGCGTTGATGGTCGAACTACTCCAGATTAAGTGATGTGCGTTGAAGTCTCCAGTTATAACCCATGGGCCCGTAGTTGTTGTCAGTATGTCTCGTAGTCGGTCTTGTTCAAATCGTCCGGATGGTGATATGTAGACACCAATGAGTGTGAATGACACTTTTTCCTTTTTAACACGTAAGCAGACATATTGATTGTCATCATGCGGTTGAACTGCATGATGCACATATGTGAAATCTGTGCGAATGTAAACAACCACCTTGCTGCGTTCCTCGCACGTTGAAGAAACGAAAGATTCATACCCTGATAGTTTAGGAGGTTGTTGCACGTTTGGTTCACATGTAATTATCATAGGAATACGATTCATGAATATATACTGACGGAACGAAGAGATGCGGGATCTCAGGCCTCTCGCGTTCCACTGCATTATCGACGCTTGTCGGACCTCGTTGCGGAAGGAGAAAATTGGTCGAGCCATGGTTGCTACTGGAGACTTGCAAATACTGGACTTAGAGCATCCAGTACTTGTAGTGCACTGTGAGCGAGTGGAGACTTCAGGCTGCTGCACAGCTTTCGCATGGCATCCAGCAGTGTTCGGAACATTCTGATGACTTCTGTGTCCTCCTCAGGCAGCTTGTCAGCGGCTGGCTGGAGTGATGTGACTGTCGATGTGCGCTTGGGATTTGCAGGTGGCTGTGATTTCGGCGATGAAGGCCAAACTGATTCATCTGCAACTGTGCTACTCGTTGGTTTGTTGACCGCGCTGGCCGCCTTAGGTATGGGAGGCAAGGGCGGTGGAAGAGAAGGGTAGTGGAGTGGTGCTTTCGATGCAGCGTCTGCGGCGTTCTTTGATGAACTGCGGCGACGGTGACGCCTCTTTCGGACGGTCCTGGCAGCCTCTCGATGCGACGAATTTTCTCTGACCATTTGTTTCAATACCGCTATTTCTCTTCGGATTTTGGGGCATTCTTTTGACGAAGCTTCATGTGACCCATGACAATTCGAGCATTTGAGGGTAGTTGCTTCGCAGTCATCCCCAGAATGGGCTTCCGCGCAACGAGGACGCACCGTCCTATTTTCGCATACGCTTCTCACGTGGCCCATCTTCATGCACTTATAACACTGTAAGGGCTTCGGTATGAAAGGTCGCACTGAATGCCGAAAATGGCCCACCTTTACGTGTGAAGGAAGAGTGTCGCCCTTGAACATGATCTTCAAGCAGCGTGAGTTTCCCAAACGGACAACTTTTGCGATGACGCTGGCTTCACTTACCGGTTTTACCAGAACATCGAAGTCGGAGCTGGGAATGGCAGTATCCACATCGTAGATGACTCCAGTGACGACGTTAGAGCTCACAGGAATGTAGGAGCGAACTTTCATTCCCCCCAACTCGTTGACGTTGCGCAGTACATTAAGTGCCGCAGCATGCAAAACGTCGATGGCCAATACGTTCTTACGCGTGTTCACTCTGATGTCTGTGATCTTGTTTGGCACGAGTCCTTCCAGCATCACCAAAACAGATTGCCTGTTGAGGCGCTTCATGTTACCGTCCGGTACCTCAGGGACAAAAAGGATAGTGTTTGTCACGGGTCTCCTTGGCACTCTGTCATTCAACGTACTCGATGACGAAGATGTTCTGACGTTCCGCCTCTTCGCTTTACGGCTCAGCACCAGCTTAAAATCGTCGTCGTCAGAAGGCTCTTCGCTGCTCATTGAGTAACCAAGAGTGCCCTCGCTGTCGTAGTCACTGTAGAGTCCCGTACGCTTCCTGGATGCGGCCACCGCCGATGCCGCCGTAACTGGCGGACGTCCGTGGGGGTCCACGTCCATCACCGACGGACACAGATGTGATAATCGCGAAGTTCACTTAAAATTAGGTGAAAAAAGAGAGCACCTACTGAAACTGCGATCTGCTAAGCAATCACTTCGTCGTCGTCGTCACTTCGTCGTCTTATTTTCAAGTCAAGATGAGGGTAAACAGGAGAGTAAGGAGGTGGGAAAGAAGATGGGAGAGAAAGATGATGCACATAGAAAAAAAACGTAGAAAAAGGAAGACTATATAGAGAATTTTAAAAGGAAGGAGAACGTGAGATATATAGAGAAAAGGTTAAGCAAGGAAAACAAACAGATGAAATTAAATAGAAAAGAGTAGTCACATAATATGAGATAGTCAAAACCACACAAAAAGAAGAATACAAAGAAGAAAAAAATATGGAACAAAGAATAATAACAAGCTTTAGCAAAATAGCAGCAGTCACGACTACCACGGTGGTCGTTCGCTTTGCTGTCTTTATAACAATGTTACCGCAGTGATAAAAGAGGTTAAGTTTGTTTTCGAAGTAACTAAATTCGCAAAATAATTGCAGACGATTATTCCGAACAGGGTCACGTTGTTTTTGTTTGTTCAATCCGTACGTTGCTGTAACAAGTACATATGACTTGAAAGATGATTTTATGGTAGTTGAATACTATGCTGAGAAGATATATATATTTCATGACCTACTTTTTTGCAATCACAGTAAATTCTTGCCATTAGGTGATATATCTGCTGACATTTTGCACTACAACATATAAAATACAAGATCATGTATAGTTTTATGTATTAGTTCAGCGTAGCAAATTACTTCGTCAGTCCTTTCTTCGGAACCATATTGTGACACGTTGGTATCGCTGTTCGTGCTTGCGTGGCTACAATTTCAGTCGCAATACCCTGCCTTCATCCATTCATTTTCAGTGTCTACACTATCCAGGACATGCCAAAGCGCTTACTAGTGAGAGGTTTGCGACGAATATCCCGGGTTGCAATATCGCACGATCTTTCGCAAGATCCAGCCGCTATCCCCGGCATCTCCGACTTAGTCCATCAACGTCAACAGTGTACGACCCAATCGACTTGCTTGTGCAAAGCATTCCGAATAGTCTCCGCACACTTATAGACGGATATTATGCAACTGCTTTGCACATGTACCCGTCATTGATGACACATAAGCAATGAAAACACTGCGTCGAATAAAAAAGGTGAAAGAACACTGTTTGGCAAAATTGAGAACTAATAACAGGCACAGTTTCTATGATCGCGTTGTTTTTTGCTATAATCTATTTTTCTTCTTTTGTTGACACTTCATGTCATCACAAAAGAAATTTTTACTGATATTTATGGTCCGCTGTTGCAGGTTAAGGTGGTCTTCACGCCATGATCACCAGGCATGAAGACCTGGACAAAAATGAAAACTTAGTAGCCGAAATATGTTCTGCCGAAGCGTAGAAAGAGTTTTGAGTGAACAAATTGTACGTTCACATCCCAAAATGCTACTACGTTTGAGTTAAAGAATTAAGTTTTACAATAAAAGAATTTGTGGTTACAGCTTTCAGCTGACTGTGACTTCGGCTATTTGACTCACCACTGGATGGCACGTAGTGTAGCACATGCCACTACAAGCTTTCTTTCTTTCTTTCTTTCTTTCTTTCTTTCTTTCTTTCGTTTGTTCTTTATTTATTCTTTATTTTTGTGTTTATTTATTTTTGCTTCCTTCTTTTCTTTCTTTCTTTCTCACTTCAACACATGATATTTTATACAACTATACTCACACGAAGATCCCGCAATGCTTCCGTGTGATTTCCTTTGATAAGTAAAGGCGAAATTACGCCATTCACTGTTTTCAGAGAACCATGCTATATTCAGGGGCATGGCACATTTACGGTGAGGGCTTTGAAGTGTTTAGAAAAAGTTCTTTTATTTTTAAGACCATATAAGCGTTGGCCGCACTGCATACATTTCATTTAATATCTATCAAACAACAAGATAACAGTAGTATTGTCTGTCTTATCATGTCTAAAAGACGTAAGATAAAGTACAAAAAAATAAGGGCAATTATTGTGGAAACAGATCCTCACGTACTTTAGCACATCAAATTTAAATTTTATATCAACCAGGTGGATGGGAAGTGCCTTAAACAGCACATTTTTTTAAACAAATGAAATTCATTTGAATTCTCAATGAGAAGGAATCGTAAGCGCTGCATGTAATCAATCTCACAAAGAGGTATTAGTGATAAAACGCCAGGATTATTTCATGAGTATATGGCATACAAAAACTTTTCTTTGAACGTGCAATATACAGATGGTTCTGTGACTTTCAAGCAAACTAGATTTGTATAACGTAAATTATTGAATACTTTTTAGAATATCTTAAGTATAAATGAAAAAAAAACAATTTGTATCTTGAAATTATGACGCAATAACAATCAATTAAGAAATGTGTGGTAATACTCATGAGGTAATACTCATGAACAAATAATACACGTGCCCGACTAAGTGAACGTCATTGATAACATTATTGACAATGAACAATCAGGCTCATAAATTTAGAAGAAAAGTCTACGCCTGACGCGTGCGCGCGATTCAAGTTGCCACATTCGTGAACCTTTGCCATTAGATTATTCTCCAAGAGTTTGTTGTTGTCTTTGTGTCTAACTTTTTTTAAATTAATAAAGTGCGCAGATATAACCACAGGAATACCAAAGTGCTCTCAAAAGACTGCTAGTGTCTGACACGCATAGTTATCAATTACGATACCGTGCAAATACACGCCAATTTTCCGTGGAACACGTTGCCTGATAGTAAGTGTATATATTTGACCTAAATATTTATCGTATTCGTGGTATTTTCCGAAAAACAAACGGTGGCCTTTGAAGTGATTGGTGAAATATTTCGCACTTATAAAAAGTTTCTAATTTTTTTTCATTCGCCTTGTATGCGTCTATTTTGTTTTTGTCCAGGCAGCACATAGACATACCAGGCCGCAAATCTGGCAAGTAAACATGAAAGCAAGAATGAATATTGAAAGTATATGATCGACAGATCAGAAGAGATACAGTAAATGATCGAGTTAGATATCTACTTGCTTCACTGTGTCAGCATTGTACTAGCACATGGCTCTTCGGTCGTTGCTATGAATTTTTTTGCGACACATATTACCTGCCCTTTTCTCTAATCAATTTGCGTCAAATACTGCTGCTTTTTTTGTGTTATACTCTAATCCAGACACACAATATAAGTACAGATGTCGCTTTAACGTGTCTTGATCGAACCACATGTCAGTTCATCACCTGGCGAGAAATAGATGACCGATTGCGTACTTGTAAACATAAGGTATAAAGGAAGGAAGACACACTGACAGTGAAAGTGATAGAAATAATTGAAATTCCTGGTTATTCATACAGACGTTTGCTTAATCAAACAACCTGTGGGGAAAACAAAAAATTAGGACTGCTGCGCACTGACAACTGGTGCGAAGACTGAGGGAACAATAGAACAGGTGGCGTTCCTCAACTCGTTTTCCTCCTATTCACCCTCACTTCTCTTTCTTTCTCTCATAAAAACTAAACTTTGCAAGCCTACGCTATTTGTGGGTATCTTCCCTCTTGCTTTTCGTTCTCTTCACCTTCACGCCTCTCTCTCACCGCCTTCACATTCTGCGCTGTAGTAGGCAATATGCTATGCTCTGTTAGTGCGCTTCGATAGCCGAGTAGTGACGATGCTTACCTTCGGGCCGCTGGTAGGTGTGTTCAAAAAGAGATCAATAAAGAAATTTTTTAGCCAACTCTGTCGTTAGATCTCTTTCTTTCCTGTCGCTTTCTTTACGCTTGACTTAAAACCAACTCTAGTTTACTCAATTGATTGCATGTCTTCCAACAAAATCAGTACATGAGTTCTGGTAGTATAACAAAACATGAAGAAGAGGATGCAGCGAGTGCTTATAAGTTCATGATGACGACAATTTCTACTCGCTGTTCATAGGGATTCTCCGAACTTAAGCAACCCGACTGTTAAAGAAAACAGACAGGAAAAACGGGGCATGGAGGGAGGAGCCCGCGCACCAAAGAATATGCGCAGTAGAGATGCGAACGGTCAGTCAGGGATGCGCACAGGCATAAAACCCTCACCTGAAACGAAAGCAGCCATTCGCAGTGATCTAGGTGAACTATTGACAAATACTGTTGGTAATAGTTGCAGACTCGTCTGTGCGAGCAAATACCAGGCAATAGTCACGTTGTGCACGTTACGACGGAGAACGGCCATCAGTTGAAAAGTGCCGGCATTCGGAGCACCTGTTCGAATACACGCAGTGTGTGCAGTCTTTAACACATAAACTTTATTGTCACTGCTTTAAAGGAAGCCCCTATGAATAGAATTTCAACTTTGAAATCAAGAGGATTGCAAGGTTAACATTGAGGTATTTCAAAAAGGGGTTGTGGTATTTCAAAGATAATTGAGTGGTTGTCCTTGTTTCCTCTTTAATTGTAGCTACACATAATGAACGCTTCATAAAGATACAATTCGATTCTTAAATTACAGTCATGAAAATAAGCAGAATATTCAAAGGTATCTCATTGTATTGTGATGCACAAGAAAAACGATGCTGCTACATTCAATCACAAAAACTGCTTACTGCATTACTCCAACGCCCAAGCGTTCACCCTGTTCGCGCCTTCGCTGTCCTCATTGTAGTCGCTGCCTTGGAACAAAAGCGCGTGACAGACACTTTGCTTGAGTTTATTCTTCTTTAGTGCTTATGCGCGGGTCGGCTACGCTCCCGCTTGGGAAAGCCAGCCAATAGCTGCCTTCATCTACGACAGTGTCGGCACTGAAACTACGCGCCTTCTCGCTTTTTTCGCAGGATACAGAGCATCATCAGTGTAACGTTGGAGCGGACAGATTAATGCGTCAAGGCGCCGATCGCGGCGGCGGGGTACGATAACGCAAAGTTGAACACGTGATCGAGTGGCTGACTTAAGCCACGGCAAACTTCAGCGGGGGAGGTTGCCCAACTTTCACCTAAGCACTTTTTTCCTACTATGCGGAGTTTACAAAATTTAAACAGCCTCAAAGTTTTTTGAAGCTGGAAGCTCTTGTGCATGCGTGTAAATATTTCCACTTGCTAAGCTTTCCTTCATCTCTTTAGTACTGTGGCAGGTGCTATTGCCACGTGAAGCATGGCGACGAAACGCAGAAGTTGCACATTTGGTTTGTCTAAAAAAAAAGAAAGGTGAGTCACTTTCCTAGAAAAAACGGCGAGAACTTCCCGTGAAAGGCCAAGCATTGTGGTTGCCTAAGTGTCTGCGTTTTTGTTAGAGAGCGAAAAATGACCATTTCAAGAAGGGGCCTCCCTCCGGAAAAAACATTTCTGGCTAAGCCCTCAGTTCGTACTTCAGCTGTGTCAGTACTAGCAGTACAAAATTCTAGAAGATAGATAGATAGATAGATAGATAGATAGATAGATAGATAGATAGATAGATAGATAGATAGATAGACAGATAGATAGATAGATAGATAGATAGATAGATAGATAGATAGATAGATAGATAGACAGATAGATAGATAGATAGATAGATAAATAGATAGATAGATAGATAGATAGATAGATAGATAGATAGATAGATAGATAGATAGATAGATAGATAGATAGATAGATAGATAGATAGATAGATAGATAGATAGATAGATAGATAGATAGATAGATAGATATGTGGGGTTTAACGTCCCAAAACCACTATATGATTATGAGAGACGCCGTAGTGGAGTGCTCCGGAAAATTAGACCACCTGGGGTTGTTTAACGTGCACCTAAATCTGAGTACACGGGCCTACAACATTTCCGCCTCCATCGGAAATGCAGCCGCCGCCGCCTGGATTCGAACCCGCGCTCTGCGGGTCAGCAGCCGAGTACCTTAGCCACTAGACATAGATAGATAGATAGATAGATAGATAGATAGATAGATAGATAGATAGATAGATAGATAGATAGATAGATAGATAGATAGACAGACAGACAGATAGCTATTAGATAGATAGATAGATAGATAGATAGATAGATAGATAGATAGATAGATAGATAGATAGATAGATAGATAGATAGATAGATAGATAGATAGATAGATAGATAGATAGATAGATAGATAGATAGATAGATAGATAGATACGCTAAAAGGGGCGCACTACGTTTCGCATTTAATAGGTCGCACCAAGACACACCTTACTTGGAAGACTCGAAGCTCAGGAAAGCGAAGAGCCCCCTCTGTCGACAAAGGATAAAGGCTGGGTAACTTTGTCACGGTGGCTCTCGCGTGATTCGTGATCCCATCAGAAACTTTTTCTCATTGTATAAGTGGGAAAATCAATGTGGACGGGAGATAAAGGGGAAGAATCAGCAGGAGTCAACAGAGCATGGATCACCAAAGCTCGAGGGCAAGCGAACTCTGCAGCAGCAATAATCCACTCCAACACACGGGTACAAGTGCCGCCATGATGCTCTGAAGCATGTAACAAAACGCATGCGGGCCCAGCTAGCAACATGCTCGGACCTCAAGTGAAAGTTTCCGGCTCACTCAGCCGAACAGCGGGCTCCGTCTCCACGGACTGGCGCGCTGCCTTGTCTTGCACCCAAAACTATGAAGCCTTGCCTGGTTCTGTAAAAGCGACGTCTGCTCTGACAGCGATAATCCCATGCACCTAGGTACACTCATAACACTTTCATCACACACTTTTTAAAAAGAAAACGGTACTGAGCGCACAGTCAGGAGAATTAAACATTACAGTCCATGCTATACGCCTTTTGTTTGAATTTGTATACAGGCCCCTTTCTCAGTTGTCAGTAAGGCCAGCAGGTCAGCAACGTCTAATAATAAGCATATAATAATATAACCGTTCTGCACTTTACAGCACAAACGAGTCAGCACGTTAATAGTGCTTCAGTTAAACTCGAATGGGCCTTCAAACGTATAGGTACGAAATACAGATGATGCTTGCAGTCTGTCCATCAAGCCTTCACATTCACCTGCATAACGCTCGCTAGTATTGAATTTTCGATATCTGCGTAATCACGTTTATTAAAAATTTTCACATATATATTTTAGAAAGAAGTGTCCACTCCAAGAGCAAAGTATTGCTTTTGGTGAAAATATAAGTTATGCTACTGCTTTTTGCCTATCGCTTTCTTTTAGACAGTGAAAGCAAGCACTGAACGATTGAAGCAAAACAGTCGCGTTTGACAAAAACAGACCGTTGAAGAACGATTACTTTGTGACATGTGTGCGCTAAAACAACTGTGACCATAGAACTGTGACCACTATGGTCACCAAGCTGTTTGATTCGCTGGATTGAACGAATCCCGGTGCGCACTCTATCCAGCGGCCTTGGGGAGAAGTGTCACTTTTGGGAACCGACTGATAAATATTACCTTACGAGTTGAGATGTTCTCGGGATGCGAGGATAAATGATAATTCGAAAGTACTGAGCGTTTCGGCACTCAGTCTTACTTTGCACTCGAGTACGATGCTGCAGATATTTTAAGACAAGCAGTGCCTGGAGATGTTTAAGGCCCCTCAAACTACGCAAATTTTGAAGACGAGAGAGAAGTTTCTTTCTCGCCTTCACTTCACTTCCTACAAGCACAACCTTCTGCTCGTCACTTATTTGTTCATAAAACAAGTGTTTCAGATTTAAGCGTTACTTTGGTCAAGATTTCTTGCTTTTTGACTACACGTTGCTCTCCCGCTTGCGCAGTCACAATTGTAGAACGGAAAGTGAAATTAGTTTATCGCTGTCGATAGTCGTGCGAGACAAAAGTAATTGGGGATGCGACTGCATGGCAAAGCTGGGGGGGGGGGTGACAATTAACAATAGATATCTCTCGTATATCGACCAAAAGTCCGCTTATTTTGTTCTGATGTCATGCGTACAAACAGCTGACATCACGAATTATGCCGACAACACGAAGAACGCTGAGGAAAAATAAGGCGCTTGTTTTTTTTTTTTTTTTTAAGACGTTGTGGATGTGCCCTAAAAACATTGAGTGAGCGTGTAAGACCAATGGCTCTCTTTTCCAACGCTGGGCAGACACAAAGTGCTTCTGGCAACAGAGCGAAAATCTCTTTGTATGGCCATACTTTATCTGTTAGCTGGTGTCAAAGACAATGGCCTATGTATCTCAATCACGTTACGAAACAGCCAACCATGCCCAATGCCGTACGGCTTTTCCAGAAGGTTAAGTTACTATTTATTAATATTTGGTTTGTGTACAGAGCAAACACGAAGGTAAAGGAAATTGGGAGAGAGCAGGCTGAGAACTGCCCTCTATAGGGGCACAACGCCTGCCTGCTACTACAGAAAGGGGGGACATAGAGGAAATGTGGGAAGAGAGAATGAGAGAGAAAATGAAATTTAAAAATAACCGGAAAAACACACACATGCAAAAAATAAATAGTCACATGAAAGTGTCTATAAATGCAACGCCCAGTCCGTTTTCTATAAAAAGGTAAAGGGGCTCTATGAGCCTAGTCAGGCCTAGAAGCACATCCTCCTGGGAACAAGGAATTTTAAGGTTCGAGCACCTAAGTACAATCAGTCCAAAGTATTTTTAGTAGTGCTCTCTGTATAAGAAATTTAGGAGACTCTAAAATGACGTGTTTAGTGTCTCACACGAGGTACGTGATGAACATATCGAACGGTCAGCACATCCTTGATGGTAGAATCACGAAGAAGAAAATTTATTGGTCACAGAGTTGCTATTGACTTTCCCAATAAAGCACAGTCACGAGTGTCTATGAAAGCGCAGGCTAATAGGAAAAAGAGCTAGCCATCAGCTAGTGGAAGGGTGCGGAACTACTTTGCCTCCTTCCATGCTCTCCTTCACATACCCGACCAGACAGTCACACAGGGCGTGGCGTCGCTGGCGTCCATTACAGTGCATCTGACAACAGACAAGTGTCTGTTGAATCTCTACTAGGATGCCATAGAAGGACATTACAGCTGATGGCGACGGAAGAACTGCTGAGGATTTCGAGAAAAAAGTGGACCTGGACAAAAAGCTGTGATAGTGATGTCGCGTTTCTGCGCCAGGTTGGTGGACCATTACTATATTGATTGATTGAGTGATTCTTGAAAGGAGGGAAGAAGGCGCCTAGTTTCTGTCGGCCTCTTATACGACACAAGGCAGGGGTGCTTGTGCAAATGCAGTGTGATGTGCTGTCTTTTTTTTTCTCTACTCTCTTTCATTCTTTTCCTTCAGTCTCCGTCATTTCGTTCCCACGTGTAGGGTTGCAAAACGGTTATTCTCGACTGGGTAACCTCCCTACCTTACCATCTGTACCAATCTCCGTTTCTGTCTATGCTCTCGTTCAGTCGACGTTCTTATCTGCTGAGAGCTCCATGCTATTGTCTTTTTTTTATATCTGGTCATTCTCAGTCTCTTATCTTTGCTACAGTGTACTGAGAAAGTGGTGTTCGAAGAATCAAGTCGAACGTGTCACTCAATCGAATTTCTCGTTTTCTATGTCAATGGTTCCTAAAAAAATTATGCCTAGGACGTGAGCCGCAAACGTGCTGCCCTACCCTATGAGTTCACCCTCGCCCTTCGGTACGAAGGTGAACGCCTCTGGTGGCCGCCCCCTGCGAAAACAGCAATGCTCTCACAGTTGCCTCCGAGCATATGTGATGTCACGTGATGGAGCGGTACGGTAAGGTCACGTGACTGAGTGGTACAGAGGCGAGCGTTCACACGCAGTGGACGCTCGCAACACGCAGCAGGAAGTATGGCCTCCAAGATTATGTGCTGGCAGGAAGCTCCTAATTCAAAAAAATGGCCCCGTATCTGCATGTTACACCGCAAATGTCGCCGAAAGACGATAGTCTTGCGCCTGGAGAGAGTAAACAAAACTTTTAGTTGATGTTCTGTGCAAGAAAATTGGTGAACGGTATTCTGGAGGCGCTTTGTTAGATAGCCTCGAGCACTCAGCGGAGGCGAACGAGCACATCAAGTCACGTCACACGTACTACATGAGCGCCATCTGGCATTTATCCTGCAAAACAGGGCGCGCACCGTGCGTGCTCGTCTCTGAGGTGATAAGGTGTAGAACCCAAGGTGACGGGTAGGTGCCACCACTGTGTCGTCTTAGGAAAGCGTTGGAAACATTTGCCGTTTTGTGCAAGCGTTGCATGGCCAGCGCAGCGTTATAGAGGCTACGATCCTTTAAATAATTTATTTATGCCTTTTCTAGTGAAACATACACATACATATTATTGGCATGTTTTTATGGTGCCTCAGATATTCGCAATGATTGCTTTTTATTTGACAATCACACAAGTATGAGCGCTGAACCTTGAGCAATATTCGTAGGCGCTGCGGATGGTGTTGCCGTTTAGAGTATCGTTTGGTCACTTTAATGCCGTTTAGGGTACCCCCAAGGGTGGTAAAACAGACAAATGTACAGGCAGACAGACAGACAGACAGACAGACAGACACAAAAATTTTTGCGTCGAAGGTCCCCAAGAAAGACTCTCGTCTTTAAAAGAGGGCGACGTTCCAGGCATGCTTTTTCTTGAAGGCGTTTGTCAAAGTCTGCGAGACGTTGCCTAGAGACTTCACTGTGGCTGTACTTTTTTTCTAATTGTAGCTTATGGTGGCACGTAAAAGTAAAGAATACCGCTCTAGTAGGATCCATCGAAAGTATTTTATGTATGCTCTATACTGTGTGCCACCACTCGCAGTTCTCCGTGGCTTACCTACGAATCATTAACGACTAGCGGGGTAATACTTGTTAAAGGTGCCAGGGAAGCTATGCCATGACTGTGATGCTCCGTATAATGCTGAAGTAGGCAAAGTCTTATCAGACTTTATACGAGTGTCATGAATGCGATTAAAAGTGGAAACAGGTGGGTGCTTTATGCATGCCTTTTCCAGGGCGTTCAGAATGTGTGAGGAGATATGAATAGATAATGTCACATGTTGTGTTGCTAATATTATTGGTCTTCGTTTTGAGTGGCATCGTTAGGAGTTCCGTCACTTTGTTCAGCACAGGCACAGTTCAATACCGATGCCAATGCTGATTCGGAAATTAGAGTTATAATCTGAAATCTAACTTCATGGCAATTTTTTTTTTGCCCTCACTTCGAACATTTGCACTCTTTTCTGGACATTTTCGAATCATAAAAGGACGGTATCCAGCACAGCGAACACAACTGCGGCTCACCAGTGACAACCCAAAGGCGATATAGCTCGTGTGCTCACCTCGCAATGTTGTTCGCTGAAAAAAAAAAAAAAAAGAGGGACTGACCTAACTGCACTGCTGCAGAAATGGGGCATCCAGCTAGCGTGTTGGCCTGACCCTACAAACTTCGTGCAATATCCCTAGTCTGCTTCCTTCTTGCATGACGAGCCGTTTCAGCTTTTGTTTTAGTTCATTGTGTCAAAAATGTTAAAAGAACAACAAACTAACAGGCCCCAAAGTGAAAAAAAAAACTGTAGTGGGACCCCTAGTTAATTTTAAAATATAGAGTGAAATAACTACTAGCACTGCACGTGAACGGAATATGTAGCAATATCAAAGTATATTAGATAAAAGGTCTACAATACTATCAGTGGAACATGAAAAAGCGCAGAAATAGAAAAACAAAAGTACAAATAAAAAAACGTCGACTTGACAAGAGGTATGACATGAGTACACTTAGTTCAAATACTTAGGTTTAACGTCATTGTTAAATATTGCAAGGAAAACACGAGATTTGATAACTGTAGGCAAATCATTCCAAAGTAAAATTACAGTGAAAGCAGATGTTTTGTGCTGCAATTACTACAGACTGTAGGTAACAAAAACTTTTATTAGCTGCAAATTTCATCACATTCTTATTTCGCAAAAAATCACTGACATGAATGGAAGCGGGAGTTGCTTACTAAGTTTTTTGTGGAATAAGACGACTATGTGGAACGGAAACATAAATAACCGCCAAAATATTGTAAGAGTGGAGTATTACAAATGCCTAGGAAGATTATATGGTAGTAGAAGTGATGACGCGTATTGACCAATTTTGGACGTGTTGAATCGATGACAAGCTACAAGCGTACGTTTTTCCCCATGAAGCGATGCCATAGTTAATGCGACTATGAATGGAAAAAAGTACAACGTTAGCAGAGCCTCACAAGGCAAAAAAATGTGAGTTTTTCATACCTTGAACAATACTGACGTACTCTTACATACAGCCGTCACGTCGGGTCAATGACAATCGCAGTGAAACGCCATCCACTGAAACTGATTTATCTAGGAGTGACCAGGACCACCACCCTTGCTGGCAAAAGGGCTACATGTTAGTTTACCACTTCTGGTGTTGATAATACTCATGTTGCTCTTGACATCATTACGCAAAAGAAAACATGTGACTGTTCAACATATGTCTGTGCGTACAACATATGTTCAACGCACAGACATATGCACAGACATATTCACTTCATTTACGCGGAAATGATAAGGTACAACATTTCTACATAACTTGAGCGTTATTGTGTAACGTTTCGCTCAATAAAAACTTGCAATCCATTCTGCTTTCATACGCATGCTTCGGATAAAATTGACTCCTAAGTTACTTGGGATCAGCTGAATTTTCAATTAATCAATAAACCACAAAGGCATCTAAAAAAGAGACGTTACAAAAGGGGTGGGCAAATCTACCAAATCAGTTCTTCTATGATGGGTTTGAAATTTGTAAGGTCTGATTCAAGAACTGCTTGCAAGTTTTCAGGTCAGCTGGCTACCCTGTGTTGGGGAATAAGGTGAGGAGAGCAAAATGTTACAGAAAATAGAAGTTACAAATAGCAGAAATGCATATAATTTGGAAAGAGGCAGACAGCGCCAACGGGGATTTACGAAAGAACAGCTTTGAGAATTCGAGCCGTCGCTTTGCGCATGCTTCGTATTTTTCATGCCATCCAATACGTGAAGGCTGGTAAAGTGTATCTGGCACTTTTTTCTACACTTCTACATTGTGATTTATTCAATATTGTAGAACTTTGCTGTTGCGTACCCGGCGTGGTGAAACTAAATAACTTGTGAAGAATGAGGGATAATGACCCGGAAGGACACATGACAGGTGATGAAGAAGGAGCAGCTTGAGTATTCAAATTGTCACTCATCCTCTCCTCTCTGTAGCCAATAATGCACCCCTGGGACAAGTAGCTGGCTGAAGTATACGCAAGCCACAAGCAAAACATCCATACCGGACCAAGTTACCGGCTGCTGTCACATGCGTAGGCCAGATCCTGATTGATAGCTTGGGTAAGAATAGCACGTGTACAGAAAGGCCTCGCAAATGCCGTCTTATTGTTTTCGTCTGAGGTAGCTACTGATGAAGAAAGAAGAAAGCTGCACAAGTAGTCGAAAGGTTTTTTTTTTTTCCTGCGAAGAGATTTCATTGTGGTGGTATCAAGTGGCAAATTTTGGCATGAAGTACAAGGAACGAAAGTGTGGGACGCAGACTAGCGTTCTTTGCAAAACAAGCACATACCAAAATAAGACTTTTATTAGCTATGTTTTGTTTGCTGTGCCATCTAAATATCCTTGATACTAATTATTTTATCGGTCTTGTCCTATACTAACTACGACCATTCTGTTACACGTACACCTACATCATGTGATAGAAACATTCCCTTTAAGGCAACACAGAAATAAAAGCATAGATACATACACTTGTAAAATTTGTCATCTCTGTGACCAAGTATCAGAGCACTCGCTGTTTTACAACCCCGTAGAAGCCTCAAAAGAATGAGTGTTGCATTGTACTTTTCTGGTGGTTCCCAATAGCAATTATGAAGGATTTACCTTGTCACTCAGGAATGTTCACTGCATACCAAATGCGCTGCATATGCGCAATTTGAAGGTCTAGTAATCTAGTCTATACCAGTTCTTATCGGCTGCGATGTCGTCCTTCTCCCCCTATCACATCTATTGCCATAAAGACGAAATAACTCCAAGTTCTGTGCAAAAATAGGTGCCCTGTGACCTCCAGTTATTAAAGAAAAGCTGTGCGCGTACATGAACATTGATTGCATCAGCATTAGCAAAATCAATGGTCTTGCTATAATGGTTTTTAAGAATATATAGAATTATGAAATATGAAATATGACAGAACAGAATAATAGTGAAAAAGGGTTGCTGACGACATATTGTTTTTACTGAAAATTCTTTTGTTACGTCGCAGAAACCCAAGTTATATGAATTAAATGTGCAGTATGGTGGCAAAGATTTCATAACACCTAAATTGTTGGCAAGAAAGAAAATTTCATTATTATTGGCACTCAACATATTATCATCCAAGTTGACCAGACTATGGTAAGGAAACACGAATAACAGTCTTCTTATTGAGGTCTCTAGTTTTGTCGAGCACTGCCAAACTTGCAATACCTTTCGTCCTAGGTAGAGGTTTAGCATTGGTAAATTATGGTCGCGTAAACAAATTTTGCTGCCGCTTTCTTTCTACATCTGTGTCGGTAGCAATATGTCAGGCATCACCTGTGCTTCACACCTTGGCCGCTTGGCAGTTCATGCACATGGCTGTTTCGGAGTGTCCGTTATTTCCAAAAGAAATCTGAAAGTTTAGGCTATTACAGGAAAATGAAAAACTTAGCCAAGAATTAGGATATATGTTGAAAAAATAAGAAACATATGTCATTGCCGAGGCTATACAGAAATCGAAGACTGACTAACTGCTGATTCACTTCATTCGCGCGGAAAAGGAGAGAGAAGAAGCAAAATTATTTAAACTACTTACACTCTACAGAACACGCTCCACTGGCGTGATCTCTGACCAAAAAAAAGGAGAATAATGAAAATAATAAACACGTATTTGGCTTTCATCTTCAGAAATATTCGAAGGGCAAACAAAACACAAGAGAATGAACAAGGCACTGAGTTCGAACTGAGGATTTATCGGAAAACGCGCGTGAACATAAGTAGGTATGCTACATCACGTGAGCGTGTGAGTAGTCGCGTAACAAGCGTCAACATGTGAACGTCAAATACCTCATTAGATGTGACCGAACGCATGATAAACAAATGAAGAGTAAAAAGCAGCGAATAGCTTGTAAAAGATGGCTACCATGGTATACGCTTCCAAGCAGAGCAAGTTTTTTGGATTGAAGGCGACCGAGAGCTTGCTGACACAGTTGCTCATGACAATTATTCAGTCCTCAATGATCACTCTTGTCTGATCACTTTCATGGTTTGGCAATACATGTGTTTGGTCGCATACGAAAATAGATCCGCACTGAGCACAGTTCTGGGCAAGAGTACTGTCATTTATTTTATATATTTTTGATTTGTGTACAATAGCACAATTAGGCACAGAAAATAAATTGAAAGAGATGACTACTTGGCAAATATTATAAAATTGAAGTAACCAGCACCTTGAATTGGGAAAACAGTCACACTGAACATATCACCTAGCATTGAAATTGCCATTCGTAAGCCTGAACTAAAACAAATGAGGAAAGAATGGATGACTTAGTGGTTAGCCATCCCAGAGAGCCTCATCTGTTTACATTTGAAACAAGCCGGCCTATTCCCGAGAGTATATTTAGACTATCGCTTGTAAAACACCAAACCATCATATTGTTTTCACAGCAGTTCACAAACAAGACGTGACTATCAGAATTGTCACCTATAGAAAAGCAAAAATATGATTTGAAAAACGCACAGCGAAATATGCAAAAGACTAAATAAACATCCCCGGAGCAGGCGAGCAATGAAGATATTGATGAGATACATCAAAATATCAGAAATGAAAGATATGTTATAATGTCGCATGATAAAAAAAGAGACGCATGTAATTTACTGGCAGAAAACTGTATTATCTTTCTTTTTTCCTATCACATGCAACTGCACGGTCAATATTTAAACTGCTCTCCATTCGCGCGCCAGCGGCCTTTTTCAAATTGGATGTCATACCTTGTCTACTCGGCCGGTAGTCGAGGTGCTGCTCGAACTTAATTAAAACTGAAACTTTGACGTCGTTTTCTTTGTTTATTTGTATTTCTACAGTAATGCACTTTGCGAATATCTGGCGATCATTTTGTAGGAAACAATAAATCGCCATTGGTCGTGATGCTGAAAAGAAAGGTAGATAGGGAATTTCTTTCTTTTATACTCAAGGGGCCTTCGTTCCTGATAGCTTCAAACAGTGTGATAGGCTCTGTATTTTTGTTTTTTTTTGTGCTGCCAGAGTTATGCTTCGCTACGGCAAGGCAGAACTGTTTTCCTTAGCATCTCAGTGAGAAAATTTTGTAGAACATAAATTGAGCAAGACTCTTTCAATGAAACACGTGAAGCGCTGCCTAAGTTATTGCGTGCTGTGAACACAAAGTAGCGCAGGGAGGCGTATGTAATCGGGTGCTTTATTTACACCTGAGATTGGTTATGGATTGATATGTAGGGTCGGACGTCTCCAAACCATCGTATGAATATGAGAGATGCCATAGTGAAGGATTCCATAAATTCTGTTCTTTTACGTGCGCCCTTCAACGTGGGCTGGAAAAAAAAAGATGCATTGAATTGAAATGACAATTCAGGCGAATGAGACTACACAAATCTGCATGAACTAATGCACCGCGAGAGTCAACAAGTTGCGATCGTAAAGCACCAAGAGTTTGGGCTGTTTGCCTTACAATGACACGTATTGGATGGGGATGTGTTGACATGATGTGAGAGTAAAGGCCATTCGCGCCACTTGCCCGCGGCCATTGCAATGGGGTCACCGCAGAGGCCTAGCCTTCTTATAAACTCGTGATGTATCGCTCAGTGAGAAACGAAAAAGTGAGCACAGTCAGAATGTGGGTGAACGACCCGCCAGGACGCGTACAAACATACTCTTAGTGAAAATGCGGCCAACAGTCATGCCCCTCTGTACATTTTCTGTACCTTTAAAAGAAATTACATTACATTATATGTTCCGGATATTTGCTCGTTTTTTTTTAGTCGTTGCATACGTTTATGGGATAAGTAAATCAAGATTGCACGTGGGGGCAGGACTGCAGGGTTTAGGAGCCATGCATGCGAGATTCGACGAGCAAGCAAGTTCCTTCCACCTGTCTTTACACTTACAGAAACTTAAAATACCTTCAGTGCTTTTTTGCCGTATTTTGGTATCAAAAACAAGTACATCTTATCTCTTAGATACTTCAAATTTTATACAAATTCTATTACCATGCCTGACTTGTCTACGCCATTTTCAAACATTATGTGCTGGGTGACATGTTCAGGTCAGGCAAATATAGATAATTTTTCCTCGTCTACTAAAAACGACGCTTAAACTGGTTAGAGTGGTTCCTTCATGAACAAGTTAAACAATTCATTAAGCAATTGAATATCAAGGGTGGTTTGTGGCACACTTCTGAAAGATAAAACTTTGTCAACGTCGTGATAGTTGTGGGTGCAACAACCGCCATGTCCATATATTTTAGCCGTTCTTTACGTGTGTTGTTAATTTTTCTACTCCTCTGCAAAACTCTAGAGCACTGCTAGTGTTGTTCAGCTAAATTGCACATAAATCGCGCTAAGCTATCACACTGCCGGAGAAATTCGCGGTCTTATAATAAATGCGTGTACAAGTAACGTAATTTTTCCTGCACAAAAGTTTATAGAAACTAGCCAAGACGCATCATAATGGCGAACAAGTGCCTAACACATGGCTTTCACGTTCCTTGTTCAACAATTATGATATATCTCTTCATGCAAAGAAATATGCAGGCTGGGACTAAATAAGGGCCATAGGCGTTTAAATTTCAGCAGTATTGTTTTTTAATGTTTCATATTCCGTAAGATCTTCAAGCTTATAACAAAAGTTTCTTAGTCAAATGGCAAAGTGTCAACATAGAATGCTTGTTTCACACATTACGAGGAAGCCAGAATATTCCAGTATGTAAGAGAGTAGGGTGCTACACGTTAAATAATCAAGCAAGTTGACATTTTTTTCAATTGAATTCTTGTATCACTGTTACAACCGCAAAACGATCATAGCGAATATTTTGAATGGCCGATTCTGGTGCTACGCCTAGAATCAAGAATGTGCTCGTGGCCGCCGCAAGCACAGGAACGATTATTTTGTTTCTGTTGATGTAATCATGTCGATGATTATGATGATAATTCATAAAGACGATGGTACTGGTGGTAGTTGCTATGGTAGGTTCTATCGAGGAATAACTTCGGGTACTTTGCAGCTGTGAAATCTAAAGTGAACAGCAATACTCTGGTTTCACTTGAGCCCAGCTGGTGACATTAGAAAAATTAGATACAGCAGCTGTAATATGTTATCATTCATTATATCTTCCTTTTCTAATATCAAATAAAAAATATTAATCTTAATTTAACTTATACAACTCAGAAGCGAACATGAAACAGAGGCATAAGTACGCGCCCGTGAGAGAACTCCGAAATCCTGATGGTGCAGTACAGCTCATGTGGGCTTTAGAGCACGAAAGGCATTTCGTACGCTTCCTGCTCCGTTCTTGTTTCAGCTTTACATGCAATCTGTAGCAAGCGGAAACAGGCGTATTCATCTTCGCCCTGACGCCATGCGGAAGTGACCAACGCCAAACAAGGACCATGATGTTTTGCGCCAACTTTTGCAACACGCAAAGGTTGAGAAAGAGAGCGCTGTACGCCAGAGCTTTGACTTCAAAGCCCTCACTTTTCTCCACCCGAATATAATGTAGCTATTTTCTTACCCTTATTCTTGCCCTCTTTCTATCCTTGTAGTCCGACACTGTTAAAGCAATGGCTGTGTCTGTGCGAGCATCTCCTGCTTACACAAAACGAAACAGACCATTGAACCACTTGGCCAAACACTACCATTTATAAGTGGACATGAAGCAGTTATATAAATATTTTGGAACACATATCGCATTTACGTTTTTTTCTATCTATATATATCTGGCAGGCCTATACAAGGTAGAAAATGGAGTTCACGACGCGCAGTGGAGACAGTGAGGTGACAGATCATAAATCCCGCATCCACTGCACGCGGGCGCAGTTCGCCATTAATAGACTTTAGTTGTGCTTTCATGTTGCGCCTGAAGGATAGGCGAGGAGCGATCCCCTAATGCAAGGAAGTGGATAAATCGGCAGGCGGGATGAACGTCGGTGAGGAAAGAAAGAGGGGCTCACAGCGCTCCGAGTGGAGTGACCTAGCAAGAGTGAAATTAGAAGCATGACAGATTGAGAGAGAGAGAGAGAAGAAAGCGACGTCCAATGTCTCGATGATTCTCGTTTGATTTCTGGCGGTTGCCATCATCCCGTGCTATGCAGCGTACACCTTTTTCTCTCATTACGTCTCCACGCAATATTTTTTATTGCCCTCTTGATATCTTTGTTCTTATTTCAACTTCTTGGTCCAAGTTTTGTGTTTACTTTTTAGTCAACGGTTGACACCATCGGGCGGCGTGCTTGGGCTTTCCTTTGTCCTACGTGCCAGCATACAATGCGTGGTGTATTCTTATTAACGTCGGTTTAATTCATCCCCTCCTCCCTTACTCCTAAACACAGGCGTTCTTTTTTAACTGAAGCGGCATTATTTGACTATCTCGATGTTGAAGCAAGCTTACGAGTATAAACCCTATAATATGCCGCTATCGTCAAAAGTACCTCATCAGCAACGACAGTTTAGTTTTCGAGTAGCTACAAACAGAAAGAGAAATGACTCATGCGCAAGCCTGCTGACAGCGGTTAATACCCGTTGCGGAATTCCGGAGACAAGCGTGCTGCATGGACGTTGAGTTCTCTGCTGTTCCTTTAGTGAATAGTTTGAAGAGAAAATCTAATAAAGTGGGGTGGGAAAGATGATGTTTGTGGCATACGTGCTGTGATGCCCTTGACTGCTGTGCTCTGAATTACGTCTATTTTTCATTCTTGAATGTGCCGTCTTATCTGAAGCAAGGGCTTTATTTATAAAAGCTGTGATATACCAACTAAGGCCAAGTTAGTCAAAAATTAGTTTGTTGGAGCATTCAGGTGGCTATGATACTTTGTAAATATTCGTTCATTTTACGTCCTATAATTGCGAAAAACTAGTTGTATTTGAGAGGTTCAGTGAAATGGAGTCTGAAAAAAACGAAACAAAAACAATAAGGCAGCTACAATTATGAGTCAGATTATGCTTAGTCTATAATAATTATGATGACAATCATTGCGCCATTGGACTACTTATAATCACAGTTGAGTACGGCTCAGCCGAATATCCCAAGAGGAAGAAGAGTAAAAGCACAACCACTATTATTGTTGTTCACAACCTAGCTCATCTAGATATATAGCTATGAAGTCTCGTATCACATCAGACGTCGACAGGAAAAAAAAAAAGCAGTGAGGAGAGGGCACTATTGCACCTTTTCTCCGTGTAAAGCGAAATATGAATCACACGGCCTATTTTTCTTGTGTTATTTATTTCTCGTGCCTTTCATCTGATATCTGGCCACCCCTGTTATTCTAGCCCTTGAATATGCGTTTCTTTTTGCCCACTCCGATATAAGTCCTTGTGTGTCTGTGACCTTCTAGAGTGAGGCCTATGCATTATTTATATCATGAGGATGTCGCTTGACCAGCAGCTAGGAATGACAAGAGGCTGTGAGGGGTCATGAGTGCATGGGATGCACTATCGATGGTGTCTTTTAGAAAAAAAAAAGAAAGTGGTGCTTGCCATTTTGTACGCACATTCTTCACATAGGACACACAGAGCAAGAGAGAGAAACAGAGATGAAAACTTTAAAATACGCTGCCATAAAGCTCATTTTTATGTTTATACTTGCCCCCCACGCGTAAAAAAACACTCAGGAGCCTCTTCGTGCGATATCGTGACCTTTCGTGAGTTTCCCGTCGTTTTCGAATTCCCTCTAGTTTGAGTTCTTAGATTTCTGTGAGTACATAGCTAAGAATCTGCTTTCCGATTGGTAAAGCGTATCACTACATTTGCTGCGCCTTTTCAGAATTGTGATAACATTTTGTTAAACATGTTTCTTTTCCTCTTGTGCTCATTTGCGGCTGTTCTGGTGAAGATGGATGCGCCGTTCGAGTGGCAAGCAGGTGCTCTACCACACAGCCACGTTTCTTTTTTTTTCTCCTTTACACACAGCCGCGCCTGCACTCTAAGCCGAAATTCGGCAAAGTTGGACTAACTGCAGTCGTTAAACCAATGGACGAACGGTTCGTCCAACAGGAACCAAATGTGTGACAATGCGTGTCTTGCGCAAACGCCCAGCAATGAAGGGACCAACGGGGAGGGCAACTGCGCCGCGATCGCCTCCTGTCGATGCTGCACTGCAATGCTCGGCGTGGTCGGCGATCATGAAAACAAGTTAAATAGGCTATACGCCACTGTGAAAGTGAAGCACTATAAAACCAATAGAAGATGTTATGAGAGGAAAGTAGTACAACACGCTGTCAGTGCACACAGCAAGTGCCCTGGCGTTTCCACCATGCCGGCACGGGTGAGCCGAAGCCAAGTGCAAGTCTCCGCAAACACGGGCAATGCCGAGAACTCGCTTTAATGTGCTGAATAAGTTCCAACTACGGTGAACACTGACAATGCTAATAAAGGTAAGCTGTTCATCAGCGGTCGCCTACCCACACAGTGACCACAAGTTCAAAGCGATATATAGGAAAAGTAGGCTTCGTACGTCATCGGTATCAAGCGGGCTGCCGGTGTGAGTGCATTGCCGGCACAAGCGAAGGAAACGTCGCGTACAAGTTCACAAAACTAGTAGCTCAGGCAAACTTATGTCTTTTTATCCATGCGACAATCGTTATCAAAAATCCAACGTATAGGCGATCGCGGATACGGCTAATCGTGCGGCCAGCGGTACACAGGTTGTGCCTTACCAGCACGATGAAAGAACCGTGCCTGCGAACGGTCTCGTCGCTGTAAGTATACAGATATCTACATCACTCCGTAAGACACAGTGAACATGGGACACTTACCTATTGTTCATTTGTGACTATAAAATAACGACGACGAAAATTTCACGCGAGCCGCATGTTGCGATCGCCGGCGGTCGTTGAGCCGTACTCGTCGTAAGCCTAGCGACGCCGTCGGCAAGCCGACACGGTATGGCATCGGCGGGGCGCCTGCGGCTGCTTCGTCGGCTTTCCCGCACAAGCGCCGCTGCTATGTTTGTGTTTGCGGACTCGTGCGCCAGCACTGCGAACGCTGGTTCGGCCGACATGATCGAATACCAGCTGATAATTCGTTATCTCGGGCTGGAGGCATGTTGAAGATTAGATGGATCCATATTGAAAGATCAATGCGCATCAGTGCTACGAATAAGCCCATGTAAATTTTCGCGTTACGGTGTCAATGTTTATTGTTTTCTTAAGCTGAGTAAAGGTCGCCCACTGGCACTAGATGGGAGGTCAACATACTGTGCTATATATACCCGAGAGTCTGTTCTCTGTAGTACAGCGCGGGCCGTCAGTGTTTGCGATGTTTTACTTTGAAATAATAGTGCGTATGTATGTGTGTGTGTGTGTGTGTGTGTGTGTGTGTGTGTGTGTGTGTGTGTGTGTGTGTGGTGCATGAATAACATACTATAATCTTCAGTGCTGATTAAATTGGAATAAACATAAAATATACTGCACAAACGCAGTGTCGCCATTTTTTTTTTGCCATTGGTTCAGACGGTTCAACTGTTAGTCCCACTGGAGCATTCGACTGGGCCAACATTTAAACCAAGTGGAGTAAGCGCTTGGGGTAACAGTTGAGCCCTTGCAGTTACTCCCGCAGTTAGTCCAAAATTGGTTCAAAATCTGTGGCAGCGCATTTAGACCCCTAAAGGACCAATGGCATACCCCACTTTAGTCTTTTTCGGCTTAGAGTGTGTGTTACCGACTACAGTGAAAATAACTTTCTCTGCTTAGGAACTCCGTGAATGTAACTTTTATGCTTCAGATGCACACGCGAACTGTATACATGCTTCACAATACGACATCAAATATCGCCATAATAATGTGTCGTACAAGTGTACATTGTCATTGGACGACACAACATTGGATCATCCAAATGACTTCATGTTTAAAACCAGTCACTCACTACGAAATTCTCACATGCCACAGCACACTTAATGCCACGGATGGGTGCAATCTCAAGTTCGAAAAGATTTCAAGCACTAAGTGTTAGAAGTACGCACCAGGTACAGACTATCACTATCGCGTTAAACTCTTAAAGGCGAAGCTTAAGGGTCTGCCAATTGTTCAAAACAAATCTCAAAGCTCATGAGGTTTCAATTGTCCTTGCAGGGCTGTATATCTAATTTTATAAACATTACCGGTGTATAGCTGCGGCCACGTGTGTGTAGAGCGTGTGAGCAGCTGGTTTTTGCTATGCGAGGCAACATATTGAGGCAGTTTTGTTCTCTGACGTGGCGTGTCACAAACAATGGCGGCCTAATAGTCAGGATGACTCCGTCAGAGCCCGAAACTGACTTGCAGAGCATGGTGTCGCTCCGCAAAGCATAAAACCGGCCGCTCGCGTGCTCTACACAGACGTGTCTGTGGCTGTACTCCTATGATACAGCCGTCACACCGTGTTAATGTCAATAGTACGATGTACAGAAGTAGATTTTTGTAGCAGTTTGTAGGGCTACCATCTTCGCGAGTGCCAGCACTTCATATTATTACCTTACCGCTTCTGGACTTGCCAACATTCATGCTCCTGTTTGCATCTTTACACAACTGTAAACAACTGCAGATATAAAACACCTGCGGCTGTTTAGCGTATATATCTGTGTGTATTTGTACATATATTAAGCGCAATTTCATAACGTTTCGTTCCACAAAAAATACAACGCATTCAGCTTTCATCCCCACACTTCACATAACATCAATTCCAAAGGTACGTCAAATCTGCAGATTTTTTTTATTGCTTTGGCACATTTCTCTGCTCTGTGCTTAACCTAATTCGACTTTTTTCCTGCTGCACGTAGTTTACGGGGAGATAAATAGAACTCTGCATGTCTATATCGACGCAGCCTATTTAAGCCTGCATATGTAAATCTGTGCAGGAGCTTCAGAAAGCACAACAGATCAATACGTCATCACTTGCCACCTTTTAAGACCATGATTTTGTCTGGGCAGCGTGACAACAACCGAGGGATTAACGCACAGAAACAAGCGCTGCACAAACAGCAATATCATGTTTGACTACCAACTGCCCCAGATTACTGTTGGATTCCGAGATTACCGAGTTTTAGCGATGATTATGGTCGAGCAAGTCCTATGTATGTGTTCAGGTGGGGAATCTCCAGATGTTGTATGGGTTGGAAAATAAACTGCACGTGTTTAGTTGGCGATAAAACGAGAGCGAGTAGCTGCGAAAGCTGGGGAGCGAGCCTTCAAAGGCTGCTGAATTTTCGGCAGCAGCTCAGAGTGGGCTGTTGATGTAGTGAGGAAAGGAGTGTAGCGAGTGAAAGAGAGCCGTGAAACGGCATGCGGAGAGCGGCCATCGTGGCCATGCCAATCTCGCCGCTTTATTCGTAGGGCTCAAGCGGATTAGCGGCGGCTTTCGGCATCCGACACGCCAGGTGGGTGAACCCGTTCTGTTGCTTGCAGAGCTCGAGCTATGCACGAGCTGCGCGAAGGGAACGGTGCGGTTATAGTGAACTGGAGCCAACATATTGGTTCTAGTTCACCATAGACGCGGTCACCTAAACAATTGTGATGATGATGAATGTCGATCACGATGACGCTACGGTGAGGAATAAATCTGTCAATAAAACTACCAAAACAAGGTCGGTTAGTTGACAAGTGACTTTACGTATAAATATGCATTTTGCGCACGCATTGGATGGTGCATGGTTTAGTAAATAGGTCCCCACTAAATAGCACGAACAGATAGTATTCTCTGTGATGACAAGAATTAGTAGGTTATGTCATCTGGCATAACAGCCCGCCATGGTGGTCTAGTGCCTAAGGTACTCGGCTGCTGACCCACAGGTCACGGGATCAAACACCGGCTGTGGCGGCTGCATTTTCAAATGAGGCGGAAATGCTGTAAGCCCGTGTGCGCAGATTCTGGTGCACGTTGAAAGACCCACAGTGGTCGAAATTTCCGGAGCCCTCCACTACGGCGTCTCTCATAATCATATGGTGGTTTTGGGGCCTTAAACCAAACATATCAATCCATCTGGCAAACAAACCCAGGCAAATGCCACGTACCTCGAATGAAACTGGCTACATGAGAAAGTTCACGCCATGCTGCATGGGGGCGAATTTAGTGTATTATAGGCCAATTGACAGTAGCTTAAATGTTCGCCTTGGTGAGCACCACACATCTGTAAAAGATTCTCTAATTTCTAACTTGGATGCTCGTCCCAGAAGATACCAGTACAAACCCCTGTCTCTGGAAACGAATATTTGTTCAAGAATAGAGAACATACAAGCCCCAAAATAGCTCAGGTATATCACATGCACATGTATTCTGCCTCATGTGTGAGTCGAACGTCTTTCGCACGGCAACAAAAGTACGCTTGTTTCTTTTGTTCATCCAGCACGCACAAAGTAGATCATACTTATTATGTTTATTTTATCATCATCATCATCATCACCATCACCCTGACTACATTCACTGCAGGACAAAGCCTCTCCCATGTTTCGCAAATCAACTAGGTCTTATGCTTGCTGCTGCCAATTTATAGCCGCAAACTGCCTATTCTCACCTAACTTTCTGTCTTCCCCTAACCCCCTTGCCTTCTCTGGAAATCCAGTCAGCTATCCTAAATGACTAGCGTTTATTTCGCACTATGTTAAATATGCATGGGTAGTAAGTCAGTCAAGTACTTTATTAAATGGTCCGGAAGAGTTCCGGACCATTTCAGTCAAGTACTTTATTAAATGGTCCGGAAATGTCCCTCGTCTTCCGGAATGGTCCGGAAGACGAGGGACATTCTAGCAGCTGCTACTGTACTTAATGAATTTTTCAGTTGTAAGTTAGCATTCGCATTGTCTGTCTTTGTTTGTTGTCTGTGCCGCACTGCACGTTTACTCAGGAATGTTGACAACAAAATGCTTGCGTCGTATGCGAGATAATGCTTTCTTCCTCAAAATATTTGGAAGAAAACAAGTACAACGTTTTCGTTTTGTCATATCTTTTTCATGAACGAGTGTAACAAGTGCAGACGGACTATTAGGACTTCTCACTTTACCCAATCACTCGTGGTCAATTTTCTAATGCATTTTTTGGCAAAAATGCAATTTTTAGCAAAAATGCAATTTTAATGCAATTTTTTTATTGCAGTTTTAGTCTAATGCAGTTTTTAGTGGCAGTTCTGGCAAATAAATCTTGTTGTAAGTCAGTGCCACTGTCTGTCTCCTTCTTTTTCTTGTCCCTCGCTATTGGTGCTGTTTTTTTAAGTGAATCATGTCGTACCAACTCGCCCAAGCAACCACGTTAGCATTTTTTAGGCAATGATTTCTGAAGTTTTTTTTAATAATTCAATTTTCATTCAATAAATAAGGTTTAGTCATCATTTACAAAAAATAACGAGGAAAGAGTACCCCCCTAAAAGCTATCGCATGGTCAATGACCCGTGAAAGAAGTGCAGTACGCACATTCGACTACCTGCAAGGCATGCGTTCAGAAAGACCAAATCGAACACACGCTTTGCTATGAAGCTCGAAAGTACCAAGAAAAAAAAAACGCCGCATTTAACGTGAGCCAACTAATCGAATTTGATTCCAGCGGCACTTGACAGTCAATAGATGACCGCGCTGATTTTCCACCGTCGGCTTCTCGCTTGTCACTGAATCATTTAGGAGATGTGGCACTGCTCAAAAGGTTGCCGATGGCTTGAAGCTTCAACCGGCAGGATTACTGACCCAGAGTCACCGCTGATGGACCATCTCGCATTCAGAAAGCTACACTAATGGACGCTTCTCTTTCGATTTAAAGAGCAGAGTGCAGCGGCCTCGAAAAGCACGCTCCCCAGGGATAAAGGTTGGTAGGGGAACGAGCACTTAAAACCAGTTACAAGATAAATTGCAACCGTGTTGAGAAGGTGAGAGTGAGCGCAGTAACATTTAGCAGATGTTTGTGTGTGCTTAAGCATGATTATGAGCAAGTGCTACTTCACATTTTGAAGCAACCATTCTCTATGAAGCTTCTGTGTTTATGGCTGTACATGCCGTTTGTGTGCACATTATGCGGTTAATGTACATTGTCATTACCTAGCCGCTACAGCAGCAGGTCAGCGGATAAACCTGAAGTACTTTAAGCGATCTATCTATCTATCTATCTATCTATCTATCTATCTATCTATCTATCTATCTATCTATCTATCTATCTATCTATCTATCTATCTAATTGATTGATTGATATGGGGAGTTTAACGTCCCAAAACCACTATATGATTATGAGAGACGCCGTAGTGAAGGGCTCCGGAAATTTAGACCACCTGGGGTTCTTTAACGTGCACCCAAATCTGAGCACACGGGCCTACAACATTTCTGCCTCCATCGGAAATGCAGCCGCCGCAGCCGGGATTCGAACCCGCGCCCTGCGGGTCAGCAGCCGAGTACCTTAGCCACTAGACCACCGCGGCGGGGCTCTATCTATCTATCTATCTATCTATCTATCTATCTATCTATCTATCTATCTATCTATCTATCTATCTATCTATCTATCTATCTATCTATCTATCTATCTATCTATCTATCTATCTATCTATCTATCTATCTATCTATCTATCTATCTATCTATCTATCTATCTATCTATCTATCTATCTATCTATTTCCACCACTCTAGCCAGCTTTCGAACTTCTCGGCAGTACACATAGTAGAGTCTACCAATGAAAGTAACTCGAAAGGTTCAATTTTCGAAGTTCGGTTATCGGCTGTCATAAAACGTGGGTAAAGCACCACAGTAATAATGCATGACTAACTGCTTTCAGTAGCTGGGCAACAATTTCCTTAGAAATATTTTACCAAAGAGTTGCATTTTCCGATCGATGAAGGCCTAGTTAGTACGCCACGTCATCAGACATCAGTATTTTTTTTGACAGCTAAACCACAGTAATATAAACATATTCAACATTTTTTAATACATCAATGAGTATCAAGGCTGGTTAAGCAAAAACAATCCACGTTATCCGTAGAAAAAAGAGTTGTATGACCGGCTGTTCTTTCGAAATGACACAGCAGCACGTTTTCGTTTTGCAACCCCTCTGACGCAAGCCCCCTGTGTCATTAGCAAGTGCGAAAGCATTAAAGCTGAATGAGAATTGCTGCAACAAAATTGTTTGACGTAAACAGTTGTACTTATTTTTTTAGCGTGATGAAGGATAATTACGTCAGACATTCGTGGCTAAATATACAGAAACCTATCGCAAAAGAAACAGATCAATAATAAGCATCCTTGTCTTTGTCACTAATGGTGACAGCCAGAAACTAACGAGCTAGTAATTAATTTCGACTTATTGACTAGACAGAGCAGTGTGAAGTGAACATGCACGAATAAGAGGAAAAAAGGACATTGCCTTAATGAAAGTTATCTTGGCCGTGGTCTCATGTATGGTCTCATTTCTTTCTAGCGAAGTGAGTTGATTAACGAGGAATACTTATTACATAAACGTCAAATGCCATTTTCTTGACATTACGGAAGAAAGGAGGACCACCAAGAAAGCGCAAAGTTGTGACTTCGTGTTTTCTGTCTAAAAAGTTGATAACTTTTTTGTGTTTACCTCACCATCCGTGCACAGAGTTTTGTGATTTTATTTTTGCTGGTTATGCATTTAAAGACTACATAGCAGAAAGATTTTGTGTAGTGTTGTAGTATTGCACTTTCTACGTTTAAAAAAGGTGCTTAAATGCGGTTAGCGACGTTAGCTAGTACACTAGTGGGCCTAATATGTTTTCTTTACTGTGGCAGCCGTTGATCGAACCTGCGAGGCACAGTCCCACCATGGCTCTACTGTCGTTGCCATGCTCTTCCGCTATCGACGGTGTGTGTGGAGAATTAAATTATTTCCAGTGACACGGAAACCATTTCACTGCAAAACATCCTGCCATCTCCACGAAGTGACTGATGCAGAGTAGGGCGAAGCTGCAGGGCTTGTCGGTAAAATTGTGAAACATTCGCCAGCACATCGCATAAACACCCACACATTGTTATACGGGGTGATTTTTTATAGAATCATGCACACAATGTTTATTACTTACCCGCTGAAGTAATGGTGTTCACTCGCATAAACACAAAATATACTGATTTACATAAGAATAAAATTATATACAAGGATTACATTACTAATTAAAAAAATATGGGATGCGTTTTGTTTCGTAAATTACAACTTCGTTGTCTGTGAAGTACGTGGTGAGAGGGTTTGAATCAAATGCTGTGGTCAAAATTTAGAGAAGGCAATGTCGATGCAATTTTCTTTGATGGTGATGAGAAGATTGTGGTTGTACAAGCTGCACGAGAGACCGTAACGGCACATCATGTGCGTGGCTAGCCATCAGGCGTCGACTGCCATGATGTCCACGTTGAAGACTGCGACGAGCACAAAGGGACCCTGTTTAAAATTATATTCTTCTGGGCACGAAAGATTTTCATCAGTTTAGTCTCGTATTTTACAACCACGCCAGGTCAAGACCAGCCGTGAAATCTGCACGGTGGGCTATTGGTTATGGCGCTCTAGAGCTTATTCGAAATTCGGGGGACTGAATTTCGGATGTGGTGGTGGCATATTCGATGCAGGCAAAAATTTCATTGATATATATGTGGGTTCTAACGTCTGAAAACCACCATATGAATATGAGAGACGCCTTAGTGGAAGGCTCCGCAAATTCGGGCCACCCAAATCCTTGCAACTGGACCTAGACAATCCTTGCCTCCAATGAAATTGCAGCGGCCGCAGTCGGGATTCGACTGCGTCACTTTCGGGTAAGCAGCTGAGTACCTTAGCCTCTAAACAACCATGGCGGGGCCCGTTTTAACAGTTACGTAAGAACACCCAGGGAAACAGGGGTATTACTGACACAAGAAGCGGTAAGCTGATATTTAGCGCTTGTGCTCGCAAGCATGGCAGCTCTGGACACTGCTAGATGAATCAACTTCAGCGTATTGTGCTCATCCACAAGTGACGTTAACCCGGCGTGACAGCTGTATCATATGAGTACATACGTAATGCTTATTAAACCAGATAGGCAGCAATGAAACCACAATTGATGTTAAACGAACGTTAGGGCTTATTAAAAAAAATGGGGGACCCTTTAGCTTCGCCTTTAAGAGTTGAATGCAAAAGCTCAATCTGGCCCCTAGTGCGCCCTTCAACCGCTAAGTGCATACTTATTATTATGTTTTCTCTCTTTCTCTCTCTCTCTCACACACACACAAATACACACAATGACACACAGAAACACACACACACACACACACACACGCGTGCGCGGGCACGCACGCATGCACGCACGCAACCTTGCCGCTGCTGTTTTGTCTCGATCTTTTCAGCCAGCAATTTGTTGAAGTTCTCCCACCGTATCCGTCGCATAGCCTCAGCTTGCCGTGCTTTGCTTTCTGCGTTTTGCTCCTCGGTCACGTGTGGCCTCCTCGTCGTCGAGCACCAGTTGACAAAGATGCTACATGAAGTGTCGCCGATAAGGCAGTGTGGGTGGTGCTCCCAGTTGCTCGAGCTTGAACGTTAGCATCGCTCTGGCACGTAAGTTGTGGGACGCTACTTGACAACTTGACATGAATGTCCCGCAGGCACTCATTGATGAGCAAGACTATGCAGTGTGGCCACTTCCCTCTGCTAGAAAGGTGCTCTGCTGTAGTCGAGACACGTTTTTGACATTGTTTCACAGATGGAACACAGACAACCACACACACGCGCGCGGGTGTGAATGGTACATATAGGCTTTTTAACTGAAGCAAGAGTCGCATGGCGTCCAAGATACACGCCACACGCTCGTCATCTCGGAGGCTATAAAGAGCCTCCAATGCCTCACGGATGGCAGCACATTTTTTGACGTTTGCTGTTTGCTTGATCAACACTTCTGGAAAGGCACAGTATGTTTTATTCTAGATGGACACAGTTCTTTTTAGAGCTGTTTGAGAGTTTCTGTGTGTTTTTAACGGCTATGGCTGCACTGACCTGGCATTTTTCGACATAGTTTGATGGCCTCCCAAATGCGCCTACAAATCACCGAAAGGGCTCGCTTTCGTCGTGAACCTGTCAAACGAATCGCGTTAAGGAGACTCCTTCCACTACATGGTATTTATGCAGTGTTTTTTCCTGAAGCAGCCGCCGATAACATTGTGTATTTGTAGTAGGACACCTGCTTGCTACGCGAACGGCCCGGGTTTGATCCTCAAGAAGATTGAAAACTTAATTTTTTTATTTTGTTTGCTTCTTTTTTTATTTTTCGCTCACAGACGATTGATTGATTGATTGATTCATTGATTGATTGATATGTGGGGTTTAACGTCCCAATACCACCATATGTTTCGGTCACAACCAACGGTCACAACCGTGCGGAACCAAGACGAACACGTCTGAGCTTCAACTATTGTAGGCCGCCTTTTGTTGCACCGAAGTCCATCAAAAAAAGTACAGCGCAGCAACCGCATGTATGTTGACATTGCTCGGTGTGTCGTGGTTCACACGCGCTTACAATGAAGGAATTACGAAACATCTCACACCTTTGTAACTTGTAATGTTCGGTGAATCGGCAATGAAGTGATAGCATAAAGCTCAATTCATTCGCTAGGATGGTTCTCTTTTCTTATTCTGGCGTTTTGGCGAGTTGTGCCAGGTCGGATAGTATACAGTAGTTACATGGTATTTTTTATAAAACATTCGCGTTTCTTGCTATCACACTGGTTACTTCGCCCTGCGGCAAAAACGTGACTTTATTCAGCTGTTTCTTAGCTGATTTCAAGACAGTTTGCTATAAAAAGCATCAAAATAAATATAAAAACACTTACTTCAGTGTTTTTAATGACTCTGCATACACGAGAATGTAAAAATCAATCAGATCGACTAAGAATGACTCATCTACTGTGAACTTGATTCCGCAGAAAGGAAACGCCGAACTGTTAAGCGAACGAACTAGTTTAATCTATCTATCCATCTATCCATGGCCGTTGCGCTAGGTTCACATATGCCAAATTTAGTATTACGTGACGCCAATGGATCACGAAGGTATGTGACTGGTGCAAACAATATAATCATGAGATGCGTGTTATTTGAGAGCATGACTACATGACACAGTCAAGGCGCCAATACATTTCGAGATAAAGCGGTTCACGTACTCACGGGCGTTCATTTCGTCGCGTCGGTGTTGCCACGCCTGGCGCCGGTCCTGCCATATACACGAAGACGCGTGCCGACCTGCGTTCTTTGACGCATGCGCGTTTCAGCGCGTCCACGTCCCTCTGTGATGAAGAGAGGGAGACGCAGTGTTGTCTGGGTAACGCATCGGCATAGAGTAATAATACTCTATGGCAGTGGCGCGAAATGCAGAGTGTCGCATTTCGAGCCGGTTGCTGTCGGGCCGCGCCAACGGACGCTGGTGGCGCCTGGCGTCAGGCTGTAGAGTGCCCGCATTTCACTAACGTAGCGTCGCTGTGCCCTTCGTGCGCGCGCGTCAACGCTACATTGGAGTATGATGGGCCCTTCATGATGCACTCGTGGTCGTTTTGCTGACTCCACGTATACCATATTTGGTGTTACGTGACGTCAATGGATGACAAAATATATGACTGGTGCAAGCATGATAATCCTGACATGCGTGTCATGTAAAGACATGGCAACGTACCACGCTCATAGTGTGCGGGCGGCCGTTTCGCTAGCTCCACATATACTAAATTTGGTATCACGTGACGTGAATAGATGACGAACGTAAATGACACATCCAAGCATGATAATCATAAGACGGCAGTGTTGAACGGCATCATGTATCTCCACCTCGTAACGTTGTGCTGATTTTAAAGTGACAAATAAACATTTCCCATTCATGCTTCGCATATCATCGCTTCCCACTGTACGTGGGATCTTCCCATTTTTTTCCCGTTTTCTTTATGCCAAGAGAAACTACGAACAGCATGCCTGTGGCTGCATGTTACGAAATGCGTGAGTATCATCACCACTTCATATGAGTGCCCTTTTCTGAATCTAAGCTTCCGAAGATGCAGGAATTAGAAGCGACATAGAGACGTTGCTTTCCTTAATAAATACCCAAGGCTGACCGCAATATGATCGGCTGAAAAATATAGATGATGGAGGTAATTGGAAAAACGGCGCCATGAACATCCTTTCGAAACACTGTAGCCTCGAAGCGCAACCAAGAGAGTCGTGTACGCTTGTTCTTCGCAATAAAATTGTCGATTCCCCATCGCGCCATTAGCCGTTCGTCGTGTGTGTAGCAGTTACCTTTCAGCTATTTTTCGCGCTCCGCGCCGAATGTTGATCTTACGATGTCAATTCCTCCGTTACACTTCGTGTCTCGCCACACAAATTTTGAAGCTTGAAGGTGTCATGAAAAGAGGTGAACTGAAAGTAATGCGCAGAATTGCTTGACATGGCCAACTAAGCACGTGTCAAAAAAGAGAGATGACAAACAGTAACAACAGTAGCTTGTGTTCTAGCACGTGTTCTAGCACGTGGTTGTGATGCGCCATGTTTGGGTATAAGTATTGCTGTTTCTCGGATTAAACCGCATTGTTGAAAGTAAGCGCTGTGTATGTGTTTTGTGTCTTCTTCTTTGTCCCGTCCTCGATGCGCTATACCTCGAACAACATGAACAACCAACAAGCCCGTCGTGCAACCTTAGTGGGTTTCTTTACCTTGCACCCACATCTGAGCACTTAGGCCTACATTTCCGCCTCCATTGAAAATGCAGCCGCCGCAGCCGGGATTCGATCCCGCGACGTGCGGATCAGGAGCCGAGTACCTTAGCCACTAAACCACTGCGGCGGGGCTAAACGTGAAAGTGAGACAAACTTCAAGCTTTGACAAACTTTTAAGCTTTTTCGTAGAAACAAAAGTGTAGCTTATTTACCTATTTTGCCAAGGATGTCGTCGGAAACGTCGTCCTATTAGCAGAGAAGTCCATTCCTTTCACTCGCATGCTGTGGTCTTCTTGACTTCAGTCAGGCTACAATTCGTTGCACAGCTTGTGGAACCCGGAAATTACGTTGCAGTGCAAGGTATTTGAGACACTCAAGTTCTTGTTAGGTTTGTTGTCAACGACGTACAGTCGATCTCAAAATGAAGCGGAGCGCACGAGCTAGTGAATAAAAAAACTGAATTGTGCACTTCCTGTTGCTGAAAGAATTGTCTGCCGAGACCAGTACAGGTTTTTGACAGCAGTCGGCTTGATGCTCGACTGTGCAGACGGCAGTTTCGCTGCGCAGTTGGCGCAGTCGCATAGTGCGTATTAAATTGTGGCTGGCTGTGCAACAAAATTTCACAGACTTGATCCACGCTTGGTTTTTGTACTATACGTATGCTGTGAAGATAGGGCAGCGCTGCAAAACTCCTATGCACAGTACGGTCCCCTGTTAGAGTGATTATGCGAGTGTGTGGCCGGCGGTCCATGGAGCGCTAACTGCTGGCGCGATTTTGAAATGCGGCGCATGCGCATCGGTTTATCAAGGTGATGCGCGCCCCGCGTCATCTGTTGCTTCTCTGTCCATGCACTCGGCGTGTGCTGCTGAGCCATGAGCCTTCACGCTTCTCGCTTACGCATTGTAAATCAACTGACACAAACTAGGCTTTCCACTTCTTATATCAGCCAATATTCCGTGGTTGTGAAGGCGAGCATAGAATGTTCGCTGCATCAGACTTCAATTGTCCTATTTTTTTATTAGAAGCGGCCAGTTGATTGATATGTGGTGTTTAACGTCCCGAAACCTCCATATGATTTTCAGAGACGCCGTGGTGGAGGGCTCCGGAAATTTCGATCACCTGGGTTTTTTTTTTATTTTGCACCAAAATCTTAGCACAAGAGTCTTAGAAGTGGCCAGTTGCCGCGATCAGTATGTGGAAAGCTTGACAAGTGAAAGTTTGTGAAAAACGGCAGCAGTAAATAAAATCAGACATTTTTCGCAATTTCTGCGAATCCGACAAGCAGCTAGATGAAATGAGTCGCAAAAAGATGGACATTTTTTCTGACGTTTATGTACGTACATTGGCGGTGAGCGACGCGTGGACGACCAGCCACGAGCCCACATGTTCTCTCTGACAGCAGACTGTACTGCATACTTTCAGTCACAGTTATATGATTCGCCCTTTCAGGCTATCTCGCCGACAATACTGCACGTTGCGATTGCGAGCCCCTGGTGAGCCATCCGCATTCGCAGGCCAAATATGTTGAGCAGATCACGATGAAATTTTTGAGGAAGCAGAAGTCAAGCTTAGATACTCTAAGTTGATTCACTTGATTGATTTATGTAGTTTAACGTCCAAAACCCACCATATGTTTATGAAAAGTGTCATAGTGGAGGACTCCGGAAATTTCGACCACCTGGGTCTCTTTAACGTGCAACCAAATCTGAGCACACGGGCCTACAGCATTTTCGCCTCCATCGAAAATGAAGCCGCCGCAGCCGGGATTTGATCCCGCGACCTGCTGGTCAGTGGCCGAGTCCCTTAGCCACTAGACCACCACGGCGAGGCAAAGATATTCTAAGTTTCTCTTCAATATATTTATCAAAGATTATTATTGTCGCATCAGCCAGCTGTTTAATTTTTTGGGTCTATTTTTTTATGTGCCCCATCTCTTGCTCCCTTCCTCTCTTCTTACACGAAAGCAATTTAGGTTGTGGTTCACAAACACTTCAGTGACGTAGTTCTGTCACGGAAATGACGTTGGAGAAATACACCTGACTACTAGAAAAAAAGTTCCATCTCCGGGAGTCACACCCATGGACTCTTGTTCGGTAATAACAGCTGTCGAGCACGCTATCCACTGCTCCACGTCACATACTTTGTAGGCATTAAAAACACACTGATAGGGTAGTTGTAGATAATACCACTGCCCTCTCACACGTGCCTCTTACACTGTCCTCTCACAGTCAAATCCACGAATACTTCCTTCAATGCGTCTCTCTTATTCGGTGCGTTTACTATAGGATAAGTGCAATCATTTCAATGTCTTAAACACCGCCAGGTGGTGACCTTACCCAAAGCGTCTGTCTGCATCATGACATCTATTCATGTCGAAAATAATTGTTCAACGCGTAGAGCAGCATGCATGCTTCACCTGGATGTAACACCTCATTCCCTGCATTTACGTTCCCCCAACGAAAGATCTTGGTTCTTCATAAAATAGGGCGCACAAAACACGGGACAGAAAGAGATCAGGACGAGCCCGGTGTTTTGTGCACTCTGTTTTATGAAGAACTATGAATAACCAACACGCTCAAACCATTTCTCTTTAAAAAAAATTTGCAGCATATCCACGGAGTGAATGATGAAGAGTGGGGAGAAGCATTCGTCCGACCATTCGTTCTTGCTTCCGTCCGTCCATGCGTCCGTCTGTGTGACCGTCCATGCGTCCATCCGCCCGTCCGTGCGTGCGTCTGTTCGTGCGTCTGTCCCTGCGTTCGTCCATGCATCCACCCCTGCGTCTGTTCATGTGTCCATCCATGCATCAGTCTGTGTGTCCGTTAATTCATCTATTCAACACTCCAAGTACCACCATCTCGCATCTTTTCATCATATATTCCCCATATAGAAGCACCGCCATCTAGCGGACATTCCAAGGACTAAACGAGAGGTGGCACACGCACACTTTCTTACGGCTTGCGCTTCGGGTCTACTTCCCACCTTTAACCACCTCGAGTTCATGGTATACACTAGTTCACTGTATTCATGGCACTGCGGCCCACCACTTGCTAAACTTTTCTAAAACCAAGGAGGTTACGCCCAGCGATTATAACGTAGCAACCTTTTCCCGTCAGATAGTGCTCAATGTACATGCCAATGGCTGCTAGTAGGGATCGCCGCGTGCGCGTTAACTAAAAGCCGAATGCTCCTGTCTTTCAGCCCCCATTAGTAGGCATGTAAATTGAGCACTATTTTTTATTGTTCAACAACGCACAAAAGAAATCTCCCACTGGCACCACCTTGGAGGTGAAAGTGTGACAATTGTTACACACTAAGACTACAAGGGGCGAATGGGTGCCGCTATAAGGAGCTTCGCCCCTAAAAAACGTGGCTGGCCAACAGTAAAACGCCGTGCACACGACGCGCACTGCGTTTCCCTCTAATCGGGAAGTGCCATTCAATAACTGTAACATGCTCTGACTAGTTTACCTTCGGGTTGTGTTCTGGTCACTTCGCTCTTCTGGTTCTCAGAACGCTTTCATTAGTTCCACTCTCACTGTTTACTACAGAAACCACAGGCACCCATGACCACATGGGCAAGCTTAGTCATCTATCAATCATTATTCACGGATGGGAGTGATACAGACAGAGTTGTAAAACTAAGGCTCAACTTGGACGCATTTGCATTAAGCGGTGCTTTATCTGTAAAACACAAAAACAAATTGAATAAATTTTCCCACATTAATGTACCGTAACCATACAACTACTTCTGTAAGGAGGCGTTTTGCTTTCGTGCATTACCAATTTACATGACCGATAAATTACCCGTGTTTTGTTTTTTGTTTCATTCACGTGCAGTCTTGTGTATACGCATACATGCGATCATGCGTAGTATATATTGAAGTGTTAGTTCTGTGTCGCATCCTCTTTTGTTACCGTCCTTGTGCTTCTTTGCTGTACTATTCTTAATTATGCACTAACTTGTAATTCATTTTCTGTAATTTTGCAATTGTTTTATTTTGTCGCAGCCTTGTTTTATATTGTTGCTGTAGCAGCTAATCTATTTATCTTTCGTTAGTTTTATGAATAACAATTTTGGTTACTTGAAATAAACACTAAACTGCAAAAGAAATATCAGAATTCCACGCATTCTACGTCAATACTGGCCAATCAAGAACCGATGTATCTATATGGCCACGTTCAGGCGTTACATAGGGCACAGGATTTTCATATGTTTAGTACGAGAAATTGTGTGCAAGCATGGTATGTAGTAGTAACATGGTCAAGTTGACACGGAGGTTAGCAGGCGGAAGGGCAGTAGCCTATGTAAATCAACTAGGGAGGGGGGGGGATACCAGGCCATCCCTGTAGCTTTACTCAATGGGGCCAATGTTGTCGCTGTATATTGCTGAAGCTTATATACGGGCAAGGTTTCGATGTAGGGGTGACCATGCATCCCTGACGTCGTCATCCAAGAACGGATTGCTTCCCGCTTTCATCCTTCTGGAAGCCAAGGTTGAAAGGCTTGCTTTTGGGAGAAGCACGTCATTGCGTCATTTTATTTTTTGCCTCCATTGCGATACTTGCTTCTTAGTTAGGACGCGTCCAATAGAGAAGGGTTGCGGCTGCGTTGAGAGTTGCCGCTCCTAAAGCAGAACTCTAGGCACGCCTATGTAGAGTGGATGGCAGAAGTTTTCGCTGTTCTGACTTGGAAAACACGCTTAGCTTCTGCTGACGAAGACACATGGGTGACGGTGACGCAATGTGTCAGCTTTTCTGTTGTGTCATCGTCGGCTGTCACTAAAAATGTTGTGCGACTGCTATCTGTTCTGATGATGGCTAAGCAAAATATTTGCGTATTTTTGAGGGCATCAAAACAAAGTAAATAATGCCGGGTTCTCTGCATCACAGGCAGCGTCCTGTTAAGAAAATATTTGTTTTGTCACAGCGATGAAAAATTGAAGAATTGTACTTCATCTCTCAGTGGTCTGCATTCGTATACTGAAAGGCTATTTGTTTCTTTTTCTTACTCAATATCTGAAACCCTGCTTGCCTTCGTGGTTTCGTTTTGCACTGAGCTAAAGAATACGTTGCACCCAAAGTCAGTGTGTGGTGGATATATGTATCGTGGCTTACCCACCTCATCTGCTGGTTGACCTCAGTTTCATTTTGTCGACTTTGCAATTGTTGCCCTAGGTGTTGACGCCTTAAGCATTCGCGACTTTTCTTCATCTACTATGCAAGCCATGCATAAACAAACAAGTATATTGAGCCATTCAAAGCCGCTACTGTCTTGTTTATATTTGGCAGCATTGTTGAAACAACTTCACAGATGTATCAGCCTCCTATTGCAAGCAGCACGCGTATCGATGTTAGATTTTACCGAATAAGAGCACTTTATAGTTTCGGACAATGAGCATATATAGCGTTGAACACCATAAGAAATCGGAGTAGGAACGCAACAAGGTTTATCATTGATTTTCAGAAACTGTGACATTCCAACACTAATACTTATTTCCTGCTTACTCACGAGGTTTAGGGCCACTTTCAGCGATTCCTTTATCTAACGACAAATATCTATTAAATAAGGCCTCATTTTTGCCAGAAACATTCAAACGTAAAAGTTGAATTGCTAGAAAGGCCAAGAAACCCTATTACCCCATGTTACTGGCAAAATCCTGCTTCTGGATCAGCGGATCTCACCAGAATACTCAAGCTACCTATAGTGCAGGATGGCCTTATACACACTCATTTGCTTATAGTCTTGTAAAGACAACACCTCCGCTTTATTCGAAGCAGGCATTGCAGTCAATCTGATAGTTGCAGTGATCGCTCATAAATAAACAGTGTATAGCAGTGACTTGAGAATATGTTGAACGTCTCTAGGGATCAAAGAGAGGCGTTACTATATAGTAGCGTTATACTAGACCAGAGAACGAAAAATGAAAATAAGCCAGTAAACACAAACAGTGCGAATGTAAAGAAACAGGGAATGGATGCGTTCTTTTATAGTGCACCAGACAGTGAGCAGATGACCGTGCTGATTGCGGCTGAGCCTTTGTTAAGCTGTTCCTGATTCATTCTTCCAGTGGGGGCACTCAAAGGATTTCCGAGGGGTTTATTCTGTGACTACCGGGATTATAGACCCAGAGAACTACTTCGGGAGATTCCTGGCGTTTGCTCAGAGTGGGGGTTGCGTACATGCCTTCCTCGTTACAGAGAAATTGTGTTCACCGGCACCCCAAGACGAACAAGCATGTGTGATAGAAGGTCCAGTACCCTGAACGGTGCCCATGCCAATTGGGCACTATATATATATATATATATATATATATATATATAAATAAATATATATATATATATATATATATATATATATATATATATATATATATAATATATATATATATATACAGTGAAAAGTGAAAAGAACTGAGCAAAAAGGGATTTCAGACGACGTAGGCCCCACAGATCATAAGCACAAACGTCGCCAAAGCTTCGATTACTGTCTTTGGGGCAGCTGTCCCCTGTGCTTTAGATTAGTAGGAAGAAGCACGAGGAACACGATCCTCCGTTCACTTCCCATGCACACTGCTAACAGTTTAGGCTTGCGTGTCTTCGTCAAAATGATTCGGAATAAGCGACAGCGAACAATACGAAGGGGCGTATCCAGCTCGTCTTATCCTATCATCCTGGCAAACCATGGCGTGCGCGTGTCAGTGGCTGCTCTGACGACTCCTGTTTATGTGGATTAAGCATTAGTTGACAAAAAGTGAGGTGGCGGGTAGAACGTGTCATCGCTTGGGGAAAGCTTCAAAGTATTAGTGGGGCTCAGGCTCTCGGCGAACGCTGTATGGTGTGTATTCATATATTCGCTGCTTTGGTTCCCACGCTTCAGGAGGATAAGATTCAGTATCACATTCAGGGCTGTGGGACTTCGAAAACCCTTTTAAAGTGCTCGGTGCTATACAATACAAGTTTAAGAATAGGCAAAGCAACGAGAAATATAGGTGTATTTTTCTGCTGTCTGCGTGTCAATGTTTCTCTCAAAACTGCATCGTATCACATCGTTCCCCCTTTTGTTTTTATTTTTTCTTCAAAAACTAAATAAAAAACAAGTATTCCTTTACGTTGATTTTCACTAGTCACACTGTGTGGGTGGTAGAAACAACGAGAAACACAGAAATGGAACACGAGGATAACGCAGTGAGGTTATCTAAATTTCATTCAGTTTTTTACACTTCACAGTGAGAAAGGATTGAATGGTTTACGATTATGCACTGGAGGTCGAGAAGGTGCACCAGAGATAAGGGGATCAAAAAAGAGGAACAAAGAAAAGACAAAGGGAAATATAGGAAGCAGAGTTAATAGTGTAAAAAAAAGCATCTTGTTCTTTGACTGGCCTTAGGCGTAGGTAAAGTTTCCAGTCAGTATGATCATGACCTACAGCCATTTGGTGTGCTGTTTGGTCAAGATCTAGCGGACGCCATAAATTGTCACGGGGCAGCTAGGCTTACTGATGTTGAGTTGACGAGTTTTCAGTTAGCATATATGCATAAAAGAAACATATATTAGTAACATGTGGAAGCAAATAAAAAGAAAATGAAAAGAAGCTAGCGGTCCCTAAAAGGGTCGTTCAAAATTGTCTTCTCCTTCAAAATGGTAGTTGTTTGACAAATTCATGGCTGCAGACAACGAGACATATGAAAGAGAGTTTCGTTGGTGTAATCACGTGTTTCCTAACAGGTGGTTTGAACCAACAATGTTTCCTCGTCTTCAGGATAAGTAGTATGCAGTGCACGAAGGACAAAAGTGAAAGGAAAAACGCGACTATATCACTGACAGTGTCACTTAGACCAATCTTTAAAATTGGCGCAGAATGGAAGCGATTAATTGTAAAGACGCATTAACCTAAACGAATTTTCTCGGTTTCCGCCAAACAGCAAGATAAGCGATTGCGTATGCTCTGCGGTAACGTTTATAAGCCACGAGTGATTAATCAACGTCCATCGTTATATGTTGTGTCGGGCTGGTGGCACCCGTGGGACCTCTTTGCAAATGCCTGTCAAAGTTGCCTAGTCTGACAAATCAACATATAATCTGGCATTTGCAACTCGTTGTTTTGGAGCGTGAAGTAATCGCATTAAGGGTTAAATGTGAGTTTGGATAGTTATCCACAATTATTTTTCTTTGCTTAGTTGGACGTGGTGCAAGCACTAAATTACTGAAGCCACTCATCTACGAAAAAAAGGAGGGGGGATTAGTGTCTTTTTACCAATAGTATTGTTATGTTGATACTTTTTGTTAAGGAGGAGGAAGAAAGTTAAAGCGGATAGACAGGGAGGTTAGCCAGTTCTTAGACCGGTTGGCTACACGGTGCTGCGGAAAGGGATGAGGAGAATAAAAGATGTTACAAAAATGTTGCGAAGAGAGAGAGAGAGAATTTACCAAAAAGTTGCGACAAAGGAAAGGCAACATCTAAGAGTATAAGAAATTGCTTTTCCCGCTTTGAGCCTAATATGAGTTAGGTGGGGCATCTTTATTTTGTTTAGAGAACGAGTCAACGAAGAAAAACGTGGATTATGTGAAAAATACCTGAGTGCAGAATAACCTGGTACTAGTAACCAGTTTGTTATCCTGGATAAGGATATCACAGAACTTAACATCACCGAAGAATCTTGTGAAAGTGCTATCGCGCTTTCTACGTTCAACCGGTCTATTAGAACTGCTCTTATGGTAACGACCTGCTTTAGTGAGCATGTTGTAAACGAGTCAACAAAGAAGTGAGAGATGAAAGCGTTAATATAAAAAAAATGAAAGAGAGTAAAGTTGAAGGCCAGATAATGACACCACTACATGGTCAGCTAAGGGCACCAGCAGAGAAAGTGAAAAGAAAAATCCTCTAATCAGTTAGTGGAGCTACTGAATCGTGAAGAGGCCGCACACTATACCGATGCTCCCCTTAAAAGTCGTCTGACTGCAGGAGTGGCATTTGTGGCTATGAGACCAGATGTTTGTGTCACGCTTATCGATCGAGTGAAACCACCCGCTTCGATACCAAGACAGCCACTCATCAAGATCATTGTTGTGCCTTTCACTGAAAAAAGGGGAGACCATACTAGTGCAGCGCGCTTGGCTCTGTGACCGTTGAAGAAAGGGCTGCATGTAGCTCGATGTTTTCTTGCTGGTTGTCTCCTTGCTGCGTGTAGCCTTGCTGGGTGGTTTCGTCAGGCATTTCTATGAATGTGTAGCATTCTGCTTCGATGTTCAAGATTAAAAACCCAGAACGAGATTTTTCATCCTGGACCAAATTAGACCACGCATGAAGCTTCGTTTCATATTACAATGGGAACACGTCTACGCCCATTGCTCGGGCAGAGTTCGGAAGTGTTGAAGAAGTGCATTGGTCACCGTGAAGGCTGTCCTCATAGAACTGCACGACGGTGGTGGAGCAATGACGCTTATTTGGCAGAGCTTTCGCCGAAACTGGCATTCATATTTTAAGCACTAGCTGTGCGTGGGGTGGCTGCCATGAAAGTCGCCATGCATAGACTTGAAAGATCTATCTGACATCAGTGTGATAAGTAGAAGCAGTTTCATGGGTTGCCTCTCAACGAAAACTGCCTCTAAGGGTTACTCTGTAAAAGAATATTGCCATAGCACGATGTCAGGCTGGGCCATATTCTCGTCCCCTTTCTTCGATACAAAGATCAGGCAACCATCGGCTCCTAATCACTGGCTGGAGCAAAGGTAAACACTGGCTGTTGTACACAACCTGCTGACCACCCTTCTGCTTTCTTAGGTTAAAGAGACACTAAAGTCAAATAATAAGTCTATGTTGATTGCTGAAATAGTAGTCCAGACACCTCGTAGTCGTACTTTTGTGATAAGGAAGTGTTAATTTAAAGCAACATCACATTTTAGTTGTACGCATTGCGTAAGCGCGATTGGAATCGCCCGCCTGAAAGCGATTCATTGACGTCACTGTTGCCGTGCCCAGTGGTGTCCACCTTTACTGAACGCCTACAGACATTAGCAGCAGTGGAGCGAAGTTAGCAGAAGGAGCAGCAGTTGTCATTAAACAATATTCTGCCATGGCCTCCGAGATGAGAGGCGCGTGGCGTGTTTTGCTTAGTTATATTGAGCCCCGCTGAATGGCACCACCTATCTAGTCTAGCCAGGAAAAAACACAACCTCTAATCACTCGCATTATGCCCCTTTGTAACACAAGACGATATTTTTTTTTTTCTAGAAGCCAAAGTGAAACGAACAAGCAGCATTTTATTATATCTCTCGATGCACCGAAACTTCTTTTTATTGCAGCTAGATCAATTACGAGTGAATTGTTCATGTCGTATGATCTGATGCCGTCGGAATCATTTTTAAACTATCTCACTCATGAGGCCATCATGCGTTACATTTATAGCATAATTTCTCGGTAAGTAGTTCGCCGCTGTTTATAATATTGCGTTAAAGACGTTGTCATATATTGAGCTTTCACTCTGACATACATTGTTATTTTCCTTTAGTGTCCCTTTAGGCTACCGTTTTATTATTCATGATCCTTCCTGCATCACCTGCGGCGTCTTTTTGCGTACTTCTTTCATTTGACCCGTATCGACGCATTGCCTCTTCCCATGAACTCCTTTATGTCCCGCTGGGGTTTCTTCTCCTCAAAGCGCTTTCTACTGTGTATGGCAGGAATGGAGCGAATAGGCGGAAGAATAAGGGTTCTCCATTGGCGTCTTTCACCGAGTGAAAGACTGTCACCCGATTGATGCGCCCTCGGCCGGTCATGTATTGGCAGACAGCGCTCCACCCTTCTGTTCCGACGCTGACAGGGAGTGCCTGACAGGGCGTGGCAGCGAGTCAGTAATGTTTTTTCTGTTCCTGGGTCATGTTATTCTGAGGGCTTTTGCAAGGTTAACACATTCAGTGATTGTATCCGTTAGGCAAATAGATTAATGGAATGCTAGAGAGACTGACAGCTGAACACACTCCGGTCGGTCTTTCCTCCGGTAAAGAATGTTCTATACGTTACGAGGATTTTATTTATTAAATGTAGCAGCGTGATATATCTGCAACTGTATAACGCACAAACACATCGTTCAAGGCGTGGGATACATAGCCGTACAGGAGGATGGTCTTTCAGCTAGAAAGAAACAGTTGTAGTTTCTCCATATTCTCTTTCTGAAAAGTGCGTCGTAATGACCATTGAGAACCGATTGGTGTTAAAGTTCAATGATATACCAAACTCGCTACTTAAGGTTGATGACATTAAGAAAACCTATAGTATTTATGCTGTCATGTTGTGACTATGCCAGTGCACCACCTCATAACTTACGGGTATTTAACCACTCAGCAAACACCCCTTTTCGTCTCCCATCAATAATCAACACGTCACATGCACAATAATAGAGAGCTTTAGCGAACCACTATTTATAACGGAAATTCTACCCACACGCCACGGAACGCTTATTACATTAGCCACAGCGTAGGCAAGTACGATCGCACTGTACATAAAAACAGGAGAAAAATATCAACAACTTAGCTTAATGTCACGCGACTTAAAAGTGACATGTCCAGCGTATATGCAAAGCCGAATGCAACAAGTCGCTCTTAAATATTACATGACACAATGAAATAAGTTCAAGCAATTTATATGGTGTCCTGATCATTAGGGTATCCGGAGAATAGAAAAGAAAGACGCTCTTAGTTGCAGCCTTAATTATTGAACTTTAGGTACAAATGGTGAACAAAAAGATGATGTTCAACTGATCCGTTTTGTACTAGATCACTAACGAAAATTCAGCAACAGCACCCAGCAGAAGCATTCGGAAACAGTTTAAGAGCGGGCCCCTAAATTGCTTCGTCCTTAAAACAAAATTTGTATTATTTCTCATGACCGCGGTGCGGGCCCTAGTTTGTACCACCTCACGTAATATGGAAGTGTGACTGATGTCCTAAAACTGTTAGTTCCTCTTTGGAAATGACCTCAGTTGCGAAGCTCTGGGAGGCCACCCTCGACTTTTCGCACCTTGTGAGTATTGGGCTTGTTGCGTCCCGTCTGTCGTTAAGCAAGGACGACGGAAGCTTCAACTGACAACAAATAACAAGAACAATTTACTTAGAATGGCGACTCACGTGTAAAGATAGGCGAGGAACATGGAGCAATTAGCGCATTCAGGCAGCGTGGGTGGCGGCTTGTGAGAACCAGGCTCTCTTCCTGACAGAGCGCAGCTTGTTCCTTCCCGAGAGTAAAGTTGGGCCACGTGGCAACGCCAGTCCACAGCCGGTGGCGCTATCTCTTTCTAGCCGGCGTGCAAGCGAGGAAGAGAAAGGCAAAGGAAAGACAGGTTAGTCAGGTCGTGCCCAGTTCGCTACATGGGACGACAGAAAAAAAGAGAGAGTAAAAAAAAAAAACAAGTCATGCGTACCCACATGCATAAGCGTTAACCACGCACACACAAGCAATCGCAACCTAGAAATTCTTGAGATGTGTTTTTCCGTTGTTGAATATATGTGGAATAGAATTCAGGATGTCAAAAAAGCTTGCATAGACTGGCTACACAGAATCTAGAACTTGCGTTGCAGACTGCGTGCAATGTTCCCTAAATCTTAAGGGGCAAGAGCACTTGGTGGCCAGTAGAGCCTGGGAGTAGCGAACAACCCAGAACTCCTACCTTTTTTTCCCTGTTGTCCATTCATATTGTTTTTTTTTTCACTTTTAGCACATGTATTGCTTGAAATGGCACGTTTTCCATAAAAACGTCAATTTTATCGCACACTCACCACTCTAGGTTAGCAGGTTAGGAGTGACATAGCTAAGCTATAGAAAGCTTTGGTTGAATTCATGATCTTAGTGGTGGCATTTAGATGAAGAAGAAATAAGGGAAAATGCGCGTAAATAGATTTAGGCCCAAATAAAAACGCCACGTGGAGTTGAAACTTTTCTGCACGTTAAAATTATTATCGATGCCTGCTGATGTTGACCATGAAGGTCATTCCAAAGCCTGGATGAAGTTTTCTATCGATGACAGAGAAATTTATGGGACATGGTTGTTTTTTTACTTAATCGCAACATGTAAACGTGTGAAGGACGTGTACTGGTTTTAAACATATTTGCAGAGACAACTCAGTACAATGCCTTTCTCCTGTAAAACTGCAAAAATAATTTTTATTGCAACATAGTCACTTGAATGCATTATAATAACAACCGTAGCTATGGACAGTTAGGCTATTATCGTAGTTTTTGCACACTGTGGAACATACGCTGCTACCGTTCAACGACACCAACTCTTACGGGACGTTTGAGTCACGAGTGCGGTTATTTTCTTTTAGAGAATGGAGAAATACGTGTCAGAATTGAAATGCCGGGTGATGTGTGATGTACAAGTTAGAAGAAAAACCAATGTTCTAGCTTAGTTTTCCGTTAAAAAAAGAAAACGTGCGTCCCTGCAGCCAGCAGCTGTTCAGAGCAGCTAACTTGTACGTGCAAACCTCTAAAGACATTCAGCTTACCACTTCACCGATTCAACTTTGAATCACCACAAAAACGTGCGTGTTGTCCGACACCTATAGAGAAGACATGTCAATCGTTGATTCATTTTTTGAGCAAATATATGTTGTATATCACTGCGCAGAAGAAAACTAAGTTTTTTCGTCCTCATGATGTTTTCTTTCTTGGACAGCTGCTCGCGAAAGTTCTGGCCCTCTCACGTGCAGGGCGGCAAACTTCTTTTCTCGTTTCTAAGAGTTATGCCTTCAAAAACGCACACATCGGCTAGCTTGATGAATGAGAAAGAAGACGGGGAAGATCGGGCGATGTAAAGCACCTTGCACCGGCAGCCCAGGACGCTAGGCCGGAGCGATGACTGATGCCGCCTCATTATTTTCAGCTTAGCTGCAAAAGCGAGCTCCCTACGATGAGGATATGAAAGGGTATTCGTATGGGAGAACCGCACAAGAGAATTGAGAGAAAACAAAAGTCGATGGGAGTAGAAAAGAAAATACCCAAAAAATGTGAATAAGAAGAGCTCTGGACCACATGGTCGACCAGAGTGGGCTGTTCCGAGCCGGATGGAGAAAAGCAGTCGGGGTTCGGGTCATATATAGGAGGTGAAACGGAACCCCACAGCAGGCTATCAAGCCATGGCTTGTGAGTCACCAGATTTACGTTCCTCCGTGTATCGCTGTGCAACTATCAACCACGCTAGGTACTTTTACTCTGTGGTGAGCGGCCTACACTACACTCGTAAGTGGCGATGGTGCCTGGCACTGTGCTCACCACATGCTCGATGAACAAACGATGCTTCTCTGAGGTGCCTATTCGGTGTTCACAACAACAGTCACCGGGTGGATTGTGGTTGCTTTAGCCAGAAAGCAGAATGAACCTTTTTATACCCGGCTCACATGTCGTGTGGAGCACGTGAGAAGAGTACTTGAAAAGTGCTGCTTGGCGAATACAAAAGAAGAAATGTAGTTCTTTCATGTGAGCTTGGTGTGGGAACTCGGCTTCTTTTTGACTAGTCAGCTGATGCATGAGTACTTTGAAAGTCGTGTTTTTGGCAAGGCTTGAGAACATTGAAGGAAAAGTTGAGATGTTTTGTCGGTGGGAGCTGACATCTTTTCGGCACTTTTTTGTGATTGATAAGCTAGACGATTTTGCTGCGTGCAATCATTTCCAGGCTAATGAACTCACTCCTCCAGCCCCTTTTGGAATTGAGGTGTTTTTCTTGAAGAGGAAGATACAGTACCGAGCATCAACATGCTATGACAACGAAAAAGTGTTGCTGCATGAATATTTGCTTTTTTTTTTATAAGTTGGAGCTCCCGTTTCTGTGAACGCTTGACATTTCACGTTGAAATAAGTACAAAAAAATCTATTTGCCTGTCTATTTCTTTGCCGAGAAAAACTTGGGGGCATGCAGCTCAAACTTTCTTTTTTTATAAGGTGACTTAGCAAGCCAGTTATGAGTTCGCACTCACGATGCCCTGTCCTTCTATTCGTGTTTTTTTAGGCAGAAAAATTAATTCTGTAAAAGTCACATGATTTGAGCCAGCTTCTGTGCCACTGAACCAATGCATTTATTTGTTGTAATACCTTTCCTATGTAATGCTGCCAAAATAAATATAAAAACTGACAGGAACATGGAACAAGAACAAGAAACCGAGGACAAGTTGTCTTTTAAATTTTTAATTAGGTACAGCCACTTGGGTCAGACCCACTTGATCAATCAAGACTGCTATTGATTTTTCGTTCGAATCAAAGTTTAGTTTGCTCCGCGGAATTGGGAGCTTCTTGGCTTTTTTGTATCAATGGCAGTGAGCATGTTCGAGAGAAAGAAAGGTGGCCTTACGCCTTGGCAGTGGTCGGTACTTAAACAGAAGAAGCCACGAATCATAGGAAACCGCAAATAAAAGTTCACCGTCTTGTCTTCTAGAATCAGCACAGCGCTAGTTTGAGCTTAGAAGAGGAAGGACAGCCCTGGCAAGGATGGGGCGAAGTTGACTCTGCTCAGCAAGGTTCCTACACGTCGTTGAATTTTGTTCGTTTTTTAACAGACGTGTGAACTGAAGAGGAGAATCGGGTTCGAATAATTGGTGTAGGCTTGAAGGAATACCCATGAAAGGAAGCATGGAGAACAAGTTGTACAGACGTGCTTTGCAGAAAGAAGCAACTGTTATGACATATGCACACAAAGGAGTCTAATGATTTAGAGTCTAGCACTTTTGTTTGCTGCGCGAAGAATCTTCGTACTCACGAGCATTTTGAAAAACTACACACCTTCGACAAAACATTTTGTAGAGTCGGACAGTTCATCGGGATAATAATAAAAAAAGGGCCCACCAACAAACAGACGCCTGCTTGACAAGCCGATGGGCACAATTTTATTATTATATCGATATATGTAACTGTACCCACACGTTCGTATTTCTGAGCGCAGCTTTGGAAAAGTAGTGGTGTCGGGTATGTCATTGGTTTTACACGAGATGAAAGATACCTTTGATTTCATGCTGCATTTACACAATTATAAAAATGTATCAACCTCTTCTGTGTAGGTTCACTCACATTTTACATATACATATTCCACCGCTACGATAAAAAAACTGAAAAAAATTTATGCGTTGAGGCAGTTAGGAGCGTTGCGATAACTAGCATCGACAGTTCGTAGAAAATAATCAGCGAACAAGTTAGAGACGAGCTTCAGTAAAGAATTAGATAAAACTACCACTTGGAGATATAATACTTCTATTCAAAACAGCATGGCTTGGGAATATTGAAAGAAACAGGCACCGCATATTGCGTAAATCTTTACCAACAGCATACCTCCTTTACGCATTAGTATACAGGTTTTATCAAAATTAAACACTGAGGTAGCCGTACTCAAGTACACACAGTGCAAGCAGCCAATACCTGATATTTTAGCTAGCTTTTGTTATATGGCAGTCAGTCTGTGCTCTTACGAGAAATGTGGCATGGTTCAGAATTTAAAAAAAAACTAAATAGTACATGCGTTCGTCTTTTCTACTGGTTTATATACTTGTTTTACATAAAGCCGTAAGCAGCCAAAGTAGCACCGAAAGTGGTCAGCCTGCAGAAAGCGGCTGATGTCATGCGCCCGAGTGACGAGTTGGAGAGAGAAATATCAGCTTCATTAGAGTCCAGTGCAAGTGCTGAGGTTGCCACGTGCCGCCAGACAACGCCCACAAGGCGACCAGTTAGTCTAGTCTAGACGTGGTCGCGGGTGAACTGAACATCCATGTGCGCCGGTTGAACCTAAGCCTAACTGCAATATCGAGTGCATTGGTGTGCTACGATGCCTAAGTAACTGTGTGGCAGCTGCGATATGAAGACGAGCAAAATTAGAGTAACAAGACCAAAAATATCGCACGAAATTAAATGTAATATTTTGAAAAAGCAAAAGGAAACAACGCTAGGGTGGTCCGAAGAGAATAGACAGCGAGTGCATAAAAAAAAACGTGGCGGATCTTCCTGTATAGAAATGGTTATAACACGAAACTGAAACTTGTCTTTACAAATGTAGTTGAGCGTTTATTGCGCATTGTTCTAGCAACAGCAGCCGATTGGAAAGTCACGTTAGAAACGGCGAGTAGCTCGAAACTTGCAGCGCACACCTCGAGTAAAAAGCACGCACGAAGTTAGCATACGCTGGGTGAGCGTGGACTAACAGCCAGAATTCTCCCTGCTTCGTGGGCAGCACATTTTTTTTTGTAAACGCGGCAGTGACAGCTTGTAAAGTTACCTTCGTACTCTCTCAACTTACGAGTCTGATAAGCGAGCCCGCAGGAGATAGCACGCTCCGTGGGACCATAGGGGTGGCGCTTCGGTGAGGCGGCGATCTTGAGAGCTCATCGAACGCGAGACCGTTGCGCCACCTCTCAACTGATAACAAAAACGTGCTAAACTTTTGAATCTCTCAGGACTGCCAAACGCTGTGTCCTAAATGGCTTGCCGTTAGCGTACCAGACAGACGACGTACGTTTTGGTGGCGTAATGGTTAGAACCGCGCGCTGAGAAGCGAGAAGTTGCTGGTTTGGTTACACACGGCAGATATTTGCCTTGTAAGTTTTTCTTTGCAATCTCTTACTATATGTTTTTCAACTTCACTTCCGTGAAATAGGTACGTCAGCGGTATTGCGGTGGACCCCGGCATAAAACACTTCCGTGGTAAAACTTCAGTGGTCCGAGTATGCTGTTAATGGTCTCCTATATCGAACGATAAAGCTTAGTTCACCCCGTTATAATATTTTGGGTTGGTGTGGAAACAAATTATTTGAGAAGGGGTCCATCAAACAGAAGCAGGCTCCGTTCCATAGACCGTGATGCAGAGGTGAATCTTGAGGATGAAAAACAGTGTAAATAAGTGGTGTAAAATATGGCTGATCCCTGCATGATCAAAATCGGTATAACACAAAAGCTAAACGTGCCTTATAGAGACGTGTCTTTATAGAGTCACTCTCTGCAGAGATGACCAACACCCTTTATCATGTTTTACCTTTTGTGGTAGCTAAAGTTATTATCATATAGATAAAAAAAAGCACAATGTGGCTCCCGCACAAATATAGGACAAATAAACACAAAATAAACAGTTATAGTTGATATGTGCTTCTTCAAAGCGTCGTCAATTGAGCAGAGAAACTGCAAGGTGTTCGTTCCTCATTGATAGGGCAGGTAACCTTCACCTGTGCTAATGCATAGGCTGTAACACTGTTCTACAGGAACGCCTATATTGCACTCGACTACTGACCCGCAGGTCGTGGGATTGAATCTCGGCTGCGGCGGCTGCATTTTTCATGGAGGTGAGAATGCTGCAGGCCCGTGTGCTCAGATTTGGCTTCATGTTAAAGAACCCCAGGTGATCGAAATTTCCAGAGCCCTCCACTACGGCGTCTGTCATAATCATATGGTGGTTTTGGGACGTTAAACCCCACGTATAAATCTAAATATGCGTTTCGCTTCCTATGCAGACGGCCATATCCACATAAGAACACGTGCATTTCACTTGCTATGCGCATGCCCCCTTTTAAATACGGGCACTTTAAAACACAGTCTACTTTACATCTAATACCTAGACGGCCTGTACAGGGCAATCGATCCTGGCAATCGTTCACAGCTCGCATGCAAGTAGATGTAAGGTACTTCGTATATGTTGTGCTCACGCCAATAGATGCAATAACCTGTAGCCACGCGTCCTATACTGTATTACGCAAAAGTTTAGTAATACGAAAGTTTCTTTATTATTTGTTCGTTCACTTAAAATATAGGGTAGCGCACTGAAACAAACATAGCTCTCTGCAAAGGAAATAGGTATGCAATATTGATGGAATGAAACCTAAGAATAGACAGGCAGTTCTGCAAAAAAGTCAGCCAACTTCGTGTGAGTGACCAGCAATCACGCACATGCCAGGCCAAGAATCAATAAGAAGTGGCGTGTCCATATATACTCTCGCTGTTTGCATTAGGAGCAATATTGGCGGTCGAAGCTCTGTTGTCCCGGCATTTGCTAATACTGGGTGACATAGATATTGGTGCCTGTGTTGTTGGCATCGTGATAAGATATCGATTGAGTAAGCTGTCTGTCTATAGCCAACTGACGCGCGTTTCCCCTGGGCTGCTTGCTTGTGCGATGCATGCAGACAAGCCTATGCCTAGAGTTAAAGTCTGATGTTCTGACTCCTTATAGCGCGGATGCAAGTAGCGCTTTCCAGGCTACATTTAGATTTTCAACGTTGAAAATTGTTTAAAATCATCTGTATGACCTGTATCGTATTTCGTCCAAAACCGGGTCAAGTATTTTAACCTGACGTAAATAAACCACCCAAACAGGCTTGAGTTCCCACAGGGTCATACACCGAATTGTCGCCTGCAGCGGGGGTCAATTGAATAGGATATCGGACGGCTCACCTGTAGGTCGTGGGGTCAGGACTCGGCGACGGCGGTCATATTTTCGATGGAGACAACACGCTAGAATTATGTGTACTTCGACTTTGGTACCGAATAAAAAAGAGCAAGTGGTAGAAACTTCCGGAGCCTACCATTACGACGTTTTTGATCGTAATATCGTCGTCTTGATACATAGAAAAAAGTTTTTTTTTTCATTCTTGAGCAGAAATGTTTATCTATTTCTCCTATAAGCGGTGCGTTTCGATGATCTGCCAAAGTATAACTTGCAGAAATGTCACATTTAATGGAAAGAAATCAGGTTTTTTTGTAGACTAGAAAAAAAAACATTGATCCAAAGACAGGCTTTGGATGATAACTTAGAAGGACAGGGAACGAGCTGTGTAATGCTGAAAAGATATCGAAAGTTCTCTTATGAAATTGGGCTGTGTAGGGGGCCTGAGAGTCACATCACTAACGAAAAAAAAAAGATAATCTTGAAAAACAAGATTAAGTAGGTGTGTGTTTGTCACCTTCTCAAGTCCCCGGTTAAAATTGTGTAAAAAATTCTGCCCTGAGGAATTGTCATCCTGCTATGAAAACCTAAGCCTAGACTTCTCTAGTGAGGAAAAGGTAGTTTCTCAAGGTGTTATTACTCTCGAAAAAAGAAAACATGCTTAAAGATGGAACCGTGAGAGTGAGTGGCTGACAAATACATCTCACAGTTCTTTGAGCCAGTAAAACTACTGAGCAAACCAAACCAGCAGGTTTTTTTCACATTCCAGCGCTTTTGTTGGTACTGCCCGGCACCTAAGAGCAATCATCGAAATAATGACATTTTGTGCTGATAGACGCTAATAATAACAACCTTACGGGTGGTATATGTATATTGCCCGTGCAAACATGTTAAATGATAGAATGGTATAGGTGTGTTAGGTGCTGAATGTGTGCTCTCAGCATTTCAACAACCAAATGCATTGTGACTGGCTGCTCATTTCAGAGCCTACGTGCTCAGTTCTGCAGTACTGTAACGAATCACAATGATATCTTAGCATCTGCCTTCATACCTGTGATGCAGCCAGCATCTGCGTGTGTTGTCTTCATCAACGTCATGCATGCCTTTTCTTCCAGAAATCGTTAAGAAGGCACGATGGTCACCACTTTCGCTAAAGCAGTTGTCAGTGTGTCGTCTAAACGAAGATCACTTCGACAGTATACACGTTTACACCAATGGGTCCGCCAATTCTAACAGCTCTACCGAAGGAGTGGTTGTTCTATCTGGTGGCATATCAATGCAACGTAAGTTTTTAGATATCACGGTGTTAACAACAACATAACTTGCAGTGTTACAAAGAGTGGTCATGTACATACTTCGGCAGTCACCTCATCAATAGGCCATTTTTCGCACTCGAGGTCACCCTTACTGAGATAAAAGTTTGCATTATCGCGCGGCTACACGAGAAATAGTGAATGAAATAAAAAAAGACTACCATCAAGCACTCTTGAACAGACAAGACATAAGATTTCAGTGGCTGCCAAGCGATTGTCAAATTGCTGGTAATGACCACGCCGATGAAGCTGCACGACCGGCTCATGAAAAAGGTCTGCATACGCCTATACCGCTCTCTAGAATGGACGTAGCGCGGTAACTGCGAACGTTAGCTCGTCGCATCGCACTTAAAGAGTGCAATACGCATGGTTTCTCCAAGTCGTACATATATTCTATTGACTTTAACCTACGACTTCGCTTATTATCCGCACTGTCTCTTCGAGGTGAAAATTTCTTGTGTCGCATGTAGTTTGCAGCGACATTTACGAATGCATACGCTAATCTCATACGAATGACCAACAGTGAGCATGCAACTGTTGCGGCTGTAACAAGACCTGAACACATTTTATGCCACTGTTCAACTTATCAGACTGGATGACGTGTTCTCGGAGCCAAACTCGATCATGTTGATGCGAGACCGCTGCCCGAACGTAAAAACTTGTGACTATGGCTGATGGTTTCAAGATGCACAAGGTCACGCAAGCCCTACTGAGCTACCTGAAGGCGACCGGACTTCATGAGCTTCTATGAACTATGCCAGTGTGATTTCGGGTGGTATGTGTTCTCACTAACTATTCATTAATTTTTCGTTTTCCTTCCTTATATATTTCTTTTTTTCAATAGTCCCCCTTTCCCCCAATTCACCTGTACGGTAATCAACCAAGCGTAGCTTGGTTCACCTCCCAGCCTTTCTGTTTCGTTTTTCTCTCTCCCGCTCTCCTGCCCGTGCTCGTGTAATCCATTGCGTAGAGCATGTGTGTAAAGCTTACACGGACTTTACTCTAGTTGTAATGTTTCTCACAGCCGTGGTGCGAAAGGGGACATTCACACCTCCCAAATATCCTTCCCGACGTTCTGCCGGAAGGACGTGAACCATCAGTTGAGCGAGTTTAGGAACCCTGGTAATACAAAAACTATACGGGAAGAAGTTAGTTTACAGGTGCGGCGCCTTTAAGTATACCCTGACAGCCATCTCAAGAAGGCAGGAAGGCCTAACAAGATTCATGTGTGTGAAGGCAGCTGGTCTTCTTTAGCTCTGATGTTGGCTAATGCTGGAGTGTATAAGGTTAGCAGGTCCAACAAGCATTTATCACGGATTGTTGTCAGTAACAGCTAGCATGCGTGTCTTCAAGTGGCCGTAAAAGAGCGACAAAGAATTCAGGAGAGTGCACCTAGAAGCAGCGTCACCAGAAACAACGACAACGTTGGCGAGAAAATTCCCTGAAGCAGCTTTCCACCTGTCGCATTAGCAGCATCCCGAAGTACTTATCCCGCCTCCTATTTCTCCTCACACCTTTGCGTCAGCGTGCCTGGCACATTTAGTGTAGAGGCCCTTGAGACAAGTGGTTGCAATGAAAGAGAGAAAAATATTTCTATAACACTCGGCAGCTCTCCAGGAAGGCTTCACACAGCAAAACCTTGTGCCATCTATTTGCTGTCATTGTTCTGTCAGATTAGGCGTCAGTTGACAGACGCTTCACCAATTTCGAGATAGCCTCCATGGAAAAGTATGACGCAGGAGAGCGGCCTGTTGTGGTGCGTTGCCCTGGTTCGTTTGTACTAGCTGCGTTGTTTTGTATATCGAATTCTCTAAAGCTGTCCTGATACCTTCTCAACTCGGAGTACCGTCGAGCAGTGTTTCTGACTTGTAAGGATGCGTTTTATGATTAAGTAATTTAACTATTTAGGCAAATACATAATTTTATGGCAAAAACATTAATTGTTACAAACTTAATTTCACCCGGTCTAGCCTCTCTTTGTATTCATAAAAGCCAACAATCTATAAACACCAGAATTTATCCCAGCAGGCAATATGACGCTTCCTGTTTATCAGAGGACCACCCTTGCGTTATCATTGCCTTCTACCCAAACTTCACTAGAAGATGAAGAATGCAACACCACAACACTGCTTCGGAAAAAGGTATGTGATGAAAGCTCAACAGAAAAATTGCTGTAGCAATATTGATTATTTGACTGAAAAATAAATAGAAGAATTGATGTCATCATGAAAAGGATATTCAAGTTGGAGCACGATGTTTGAAGGTACATCGTCGCATAGGAATGAAGGTGCTATCAGCTTTTTACGTTCTAGCTGCTACGTTTCGTTTGTGGCTGGTTGTGTTTGGGAACTTTCTGTACCTTTCAGTTAAATTAGTAATGATAGTAACATAAATTGTTTCTTGTTAGAAACGTTTTGCGTATGTTCATAACTGAGTCAAGCTTCTGTCAACAGCCATTCATTTTTGGCCTGAGAAGTTGCGTTGACGTGAATTACTGCATGGTACGTAGAACATACGAATATGTGCATTTGATTACCATCTTTTCGCACGAGTTTTGCCTTTGTTTCGGAAATGAACCGTTAATAAACATTCATTGTAGCACTCACAAGCTTCTGTGGTCGCCTTCAGATTTTTGTATTTTGTGCGAGACTTCACACACTGCTGGTTGTGCACTCGGTATATTTGGCTTGATTATCAGCGCATTGAAATTCTACGCTGTGCAAATTCGCTGAAAGTTTACTGCTTAATTTTCTCAGCTTTTCTCGTTGTCATAATAAATTTTCTCAGAAAACCACCGTGATCAGGATTTGCTTAGGAGAGCTCCCTCTTTTGCTTCTCTTCATTCCAGGATCAACCGCAACCCGAGTTATATTTGGTTCAACCGCCAGCTGAGCTCGACGTGTTCCCCTCGCCTTCAGTGGTTCTTCTCCCGCCAGTTAAAGTTGTAGCAGCCATCGCTCCCGCGTTTTTTCACTTTGCTGCCATTTCAGCTTAGTCAACATCATCTTACCAACACTATATTTGTCATGCGGGGTGAAAGATGAAGTGCTTATGAGAAAAAGAACTATAAACGGCCCCCCTACTGTTCTTAAAGAATTCATGAACATCGCCAAGGTAACATGCGTGAATCAATCATATAAGACGAAGGGTTGTATTAGGCCAGCTATATAAAGGGAAAGTGGTGGAAGAAAATCAAAGAAAGAGGTGACAGCTCCCAAATACTATGATTAAATCTTTTACCTGTAAGAAAGTAAGCTAGAAAACTTTAAAACAATTAATTATGCGTATACAAGAAAGCAATGCTGACATCCATCACACCCGCCTGTTCTGCTTTTTTTGGCATATACATTGCGGGGATTATTGAGACATGCTCCATTTGCTCTGCCCCTTAAAAGTTTAGTTGTTGTTTGCTCCCTCCAAACAGATTTATTTTCTCACTCGCTCCAAGTTCAGTTGGTCCATGCACTATATAGAAGCGTTGTTCCCTATCTCGCGTCTCATGGCCGTATAGGGCGAGCTTATGAAGCAACAGCAATGATCCAAATGTTCAACAACAGGGGCAGAAAGAAAAAGATTTGTGTGGGCAAAATTCATTCTTGATACAAATAAAACAGCCAGAAATGTCCTGCTTCCTATACCGAAATCATGCAAAGAACCGGGGAAGGTGTTATTCGACCAATGCAAATGAGAAGATTTACAAATGAATTCACTCCCTGAGGCTACCCATATCAATCAATTCATAGGCATGCCATCTCGGTCACTCTATGGTAACCACGTCAGAAAAATATGTCAGACATGTCCTTTTTTTTTTCATGGCTCAATCCTTTCTCCCTTAATTTTCTGCTCTTCAGTGACGTACACTTTCTACGTATTTTTCGCACTCCGTTACTGTGTGAGATAAACAACTAGTTACAAAAAATTAAAAGAACGTCTGCTATTACAGCTTATCTGCTTAGACACACGCGTGGACCCAAATGTGCGTTTCCATATGTCAGTTTCTTGATGCATATACAATAATGATAAACGGATTATGATCCCCACCGTATTTGCACAACATACATATGCGAGATCTCGTTGCGACTGCCTTGTTTGTGCAGAAATAGTATGGAAGGCTGATGTCATTCAAACAATACTTATTATTCGCAGTTGCTGTTCTATGGACGCTAGTACCTTATTACGGCGTCTCTCATAATCATATCGTGGTTTTGGGACGTTAAACCCCACAAATCAATCAAAACCTTATTACGATTCGGCCAGCTATCACTAAATGAGTGACGTTTTTTGTATTTCGTGAAGAGATGCCGCGTAGGTCATCCTTATGCATTAAAATTATCTATTGGGCTTAGGCCTTATTGGGTTTGTCTTCTTTTCATGGACCAGTGTGCAACAACGCAAATAGATTAACCCTTGATGGGCGTCTTTGAAGCCAAACTTCTTACTCTAAGCCCAAAATACATTAAATATTTTATACATTACAGTAAAATGCTTTCATTAAATTAGTGTCAACGTGATTTAGATGCTGCACGCAAAAATAAAAGTTCTGTTTTTATCGACAATGACTCGATTGACTGTAGATATACTCTGGTGCGTTTCCCTCACCAAATATTTCAGTTTGGTAACGGAGTATTTAAAGAGAGGCGTATACTGCACAAATTTCAATTACAAGCCTGGTTGTAGGTTTGAATCACGTAGGTTTTTTACCGAAATATTCTGAGTGCCATTGACTGTTTTATGCTATGTGCATCCCTAGCAGCAATGCCCCCTAATTAGTTAAGCATCGCCATGCTGCTGGTAAATTAGTTTATGGGAATTTTCGCATATCTTCAATTCACACTAACATAAACGTTGAAAAACTAATGATCATTTACTTCCGTTTATGTTCGTAAAGTTTGTCATAAACCACTAAGTGTCTTAAGTAAACACATGAATATTTCAAAACTTGGCAATACCGCGTTCAATTAGTGATCTATGACAAGTTTTTCAGTCATTCATGCATGTCCTTGACGTAGGATTCATTTAATATTTGAAGATTAATGTGACTTAATCGATTATGTGTAAAAAAACTATCTTGTGGTGGACGGTATATCTTGCAAGCAAATGTTAAGCTTGTTCTTAGTTTCGTCTTTTACCAAGGTTAACATTACAGACGCAAGAAAGTATGTATAAACGTGTTTGTTCCTATGGTGCCGGCAGTGTGTGTACGCAAAAGTTGTTACCTTATAGTCGAGGTCTGCTTGCTCCTAGTGCGGTCGATAGTATCCTAACTTAATATATATGGCGAAGTACATATCACTGAATGAAGCAGTTTGTGAATCAAAGCTTGAGTATAATAAAACCTGCAGTGACGTGAAAACTTTTTTTTTCTTTTCTGTGAGCGCATTCACAAGAGGAACCAGCAACGGTCACTTCTACAAAGATCGCTAGAGTAATTACACTGGCAACAACTTAATCTGTTCATAAAACTTTTCTTCTGCTAGTAGGTGGCTCAGTACACAAGAAAGAAAAACGTAGTCATATGAGTCAATCGTTTTGTTAGGTTGACACAGATTAAAACAAAAAATAATGCACGTAGCGCCGTAAGGCTGTAGTGATTATTTTACTCACACTCCAAAAATTATTCCTTGGCCAATACTCTAATCTCGTCTATCCACACGGGGCCTGGGGCACTGTATGCGGTTCTGGCATAGGGAGCGTTGTCGTATAGAAATGTAGGGTAGCGTCTGCCACGCACATGTACACATGTATAAGTAAGCAGAACAATGTGATCAAACTCAATGTTGCTGTTGCCACCAGCTAAGACACGGGTGCCGATGCATCGGGATTGAGAATTTATCACACCCGCAGACGACGTGTACACACAGACAGAAACTAAACAGCAACGGATGGCTAAAACACGCAGACGAAGTTTTATTTTAGCTCTCATCCAAGAATTCAGAACTGAGTAATGGTCATACTATGCGAAGGGTCATTTTAATGTGATGCATGTATGCCAGTACATCGCTATCATCGTGGAAGGACAGTTGTAAAAATGTAGTGGTTAGATTCACGAACAGCTTTCGTAAAAACAATTGGTTACCACACAAAATATGAAGGAATTCAAATAAACAAGAAGGTTATTAAAACGCCATTACCAACACATATTATGAGGCTCAGTGTTGATGCTTATTTTATTGTTATCAATGAAAGTTATCCAGCGCTAAATGTTGCGACAAACACTCCGAAAAACGGGGAAGAATAAGAACTGTGCTATGACACGTGCTACACTCGACCCGAAAAAAACACCTGCAAAGCAGGTGAGCATGTAAGCCTGTACACAGAACAAAGCGTAGTGGTACTTACAATCACGTAACAATCTATGTTTCGTGAGAACGCAGGGAGATGAAAGTGGTGCTCACAAGCATATCACCTCTCAGCTAAATAGAAAAGGCTTGCGAAGGTAATGTACTAAGTAGATAGCTCGGCGCCTCACTTGCATACCCAACAAATCGAAAGATTGAAGTGTACAAAGCTCCGTGGTCTAACGTTGACATTACCTCGTCATGGTATGTCAACTGTAAACAACAACTGCAATTTCGTTCTTGTGAGCATAGCTTTTTAATGCGTAAAACACACATGCGAAAACGCCGAGGCAGTGAGTTATCATAATTAAAGCTTACATATATCCTGGGTGTCAATGTTCACCTTATTTAAAACAGTGTCATCATAGCAATGTAATAGGATGTGGTACGCGTAGGAATTTAATGGAACAGTAGGAACCACTTGGTTGTAACCTGCGCAGCAACAGCAGACAATAAGAACGGAGGCTGACAGGAAGACGTCACGTGTTGCTCGTTATCAAAACATCGCAATGGTCTGGTCAGGTGTCAGCGAGATTTTACTGTCCTTGCTACGAAATCAAAGAAGTCAAAACTGACATGCTTAATTGAACTTTGACCGCTAGTATGAAGTCTTTACTTATTTACAATTCGAACCTAAGACTATGGTGTTTTCTACATTCTACAACGTAAGGTAGCCAATAGACGCCTGAACATACAAACTAAATGAAAACGAGCGTGTAATAACGACTGAGTGCAGCGCATGCATGTGTCTGTGCGATTAATTTTTCACACGACCACACATTTTAATTTTAATTAACTTTACTACATATGCGTTTCTTCCTTTTCTAAATAGTTGTTTAGACTTATAAGCTTTATATATTTCCGAAAATTCCTCTCTTGTCAGAGAGAATTAATTTTTTGAAACGTTCGTTCTTTTCCCAGATGCCAACTGGCACGCCACAGCTATCCTAGTAGCTGTGTTATTGCGTCCGTCTCATTTCACGTGTTCTTCAGTCCTTTTCCAATCCCTTTCACGACTTAAGATTTCTTCATGCCACTTTTATTTTTGCATGCACTACGTCACTGTAATTTTGTTCCCCTGTGTCCGCACTTGACCTGTCTGTCACGCGTAACGTCTTCACGTGTTTTGAGTAGATGCAAAGCGCCCGGTGATGTTCCATGAACACACAACCAGTTTAAAAGTGCACAATGAGGAAGGGGCTGTCATTCTCTTTGCCACTTTCCTTCCCCTTGACTCGATTCTGGTTTCGAAGGTGGCAGTCAAAAATAACGTGTAAGCTCAGGAGATGTTCTGGAGTGATTTGAGTGGAAGACCCCCCCCCCCCCCCCCGCACCTCTCCATTTCCCGTCATATATTGGCTTCCCAGTCACGTTACCCTTGCCGTATTTAAATATTCATGTGAGTAAAAGGCGAGACCGCAATGCCCATGGAAAGAAACTTGCAGGAACAGACATTAATAGAGTGGTGGTTCCGCTTTCGAGCGTGGTCACACATCAACATGAATGAATCGATCAGGATATCAGGAAGAAGGGAGCATACGTGCGTACATTAAACTAACGTCTTCGCAGGCATTACCACGCGTGGGAGTATGTTGTGTATTATAATGCAAAGCTCCCTTTTATGGCGTGTAACGGGAACATGATATGAAAGACTAAAGGAACGTAGGAGGGACCGCGTTAGGTGATCCTAAAATACTTGACAATTTGTCGAGTCGTTTGAGAACACGGCTATTTTCGTTCTCAAAGCTTTAGGCGACCATGTGTTTGAAACATGTCTTGCTGAGACGTAAGCTTTGTCGCCTTTTGTGATTTTGCAGAAGTAGCTGCCCACGAATTTCAATAGCATGGTTTGAGTCTTCACAGCGAGGCGACACGCCTCCTTTATGCACGTATATATTGCGTTTCCCAATGCTTAGTAGTCCCCATGAGGCTTTCACACACACACACACACACACACACACACACACACACACACACACACACACACACACACACACACACGCGCGCGCGCGCGCGCGCGCACACACACACACACACACACACACACACACACACGCACACACACACACACACACACACGCACGCACACAAGCACACACGCACACACGCGCACACACACACACACACACACACACAAAACCAGCCGTGTTTTCCAACGGCCACATCCTGCTGCTTACAGCTGAACGGCCACCTTACTTTGAATATGTCACTTCTTAACAAATATTTGATGATTTCTTTGTGTGTATTATGGGTACATACGTTTGCTAATATGTCATGTGTATTTTTTTATTATAGTTGTTGGGCCTCTTTAGACTGTGTCGCAGTGACTGCTGTATTGCTGTCATTGTATCATTAGTCCTACATAATATGCCAGAATATCTATAGTGTCATTTCCTATACAGTACTAATTTTCTAAAAAAATATTTCTTTCCTCACGTACTTTGAGTGCAAGGTGACAATACAACGCACCACACACACATAGCCCTGCCCCAGGGCTGAATGAATGAATGAATGAATGAATGGGCGAATGAATGAATGAATGAATGAATCGATCAATCAATCAAGCTGGCTGACCAATGCAAAGACTATTTACAGTAAAAAAGTTTGTGAAATGAGTCTGCACTGTAACCTGTAACCATTTTTTGAAATTGAAGATAAGACTTCGGATAGACCACCCGTATAAAATTTAAAACGTGAATTAATTACTATATGAGTGAGAAAAAGAGATACGTTCCTTTTCAATATTTGTTTTTTTTTTTAAATTTCGATCCTGTTGTTCTGCAGACCGCTACGAGACATGGGGGCGACGCCCGATAACACTGGAACGAAGGCAACTGCGCCGCTTTACAATATCGAGCCCTGTCCAGGCAATAGACGCTGGAGGTATTACTTGGCGTTGCCAAACTTCTCTTACGGACCTGTTGCGAAAAAGAAGAAAAACCAGCCAAAAGCATGCAGCTGTGTGGCCATATGGTGGCACGGCCAGCTTACAAAGTTTTGATAGAAATCACAAAATAATACAAGAAAGTCAAGTAAGGTACTTTTTTTGTCTTTAGCGCATGACATCTTTTTCTAGACTTTTCAAGCATCGCTTTTCTTTGCAGCGATAACGCGTGAACGAAAAAAAGTCCATTTACACATGAATTGTACTAAGCGGTAACAGCTTGGATAAGTCCCTCGAAGAAGAGGTTTAAAAAAAAAACTACTGGCACCTTCTGCTTTGACGCATGTGAGTGGCGAACAGTATGGTTGGCTCAATGGTTAGAAAAAAAAAGGTATTCTTGTAAGGTGCTCTGTGGTGACCACAAAAGTGCATGGTGAAAGATAGAAGTTAAAGCATAGAATCAGTGAGTCGTTAAAAGCGTAAGATATTGCTTGTGTGAGGAGAAAGCGATTTGTAAAGGCGGAAAGACAGCGCATGGTATGACCGATGATTCATTCGCCCCCTTGTAGCAGCTGGAAGAATCGTTTCGAAAACGCTGCCTACAGCTATTATGCTTTACGCATTAGGGGGCTGTTGCTGGAACACTGAACTCGGCAGTGCTCCGCCGATGTGCAGTTGCTAAAGGAGCAAGCATTCTCGTCTTCTGGTCACGTTGTGCCTACCAGGTTTGAATCTTCAACAGGAACATAATCTGAGGCAACGTTCTGACAAGTGGAACAGCCGACGTGGCTACTTGCAATCACTCATAAAGAGAGTGGGTGGGCTAACTGCCGGAATGTGCAAATAACATTAACAGCCTCTTGATAGGTGCCAGGCTGCTATTCAAGAAAAATGTTCAAAACACAAAGATTACTGCTTAGTTTCTATCAAACCATTTGCTATAAGAATCGATCGATAAACCATAGGCAACGAACGAAGTCAAATATTGGGAGAATAACAGGGTAGCAATCCCATATGTAACAGTACACGTATACCATGTCTATTAGATGTTATGCGAAGAATACGGATGGAAGGTGACTGTGTTGTAATTTTTTTTTATTTTGCGAAACGTTATGAAGTGGTGCTACATCTACAAATGCACGCACAGACAAAATAAACAGACGAATATGTTTCATATAACCAGTTGTTTACAGTTGTAGAGCGATACTAATGTAGATGTTAGCGACACCACAAACAGTATGTAGCTGATATTAACTGCTGGTGCTCGTGAGGATAGTAGACCTGGACACTGCTACATAAATCAACATCAGCGGATGGCGCTTAACTACAATTGATGTTAACCCGTCGTGATGACTGTAACATAGGAGTCGAAATGTAATGTTTATATAATTGGATAGCCAGCACTACAACCACAATTGACGTTTCACAAACGTTAGGATTCATTTGAAAAGTAGTTCAAAGACCTGACGTAGCTCTGTGGTAGGATAATTGATGGCCACGCAGAACGCTGTTGTTTGATTCCTGCTGGGACCCTTACATTTATTAGTTGCATTCGTCGGGTCAACGCTTCCAATGTCAGCTCTTTTTTAACACGCATGTGTTCAAATCACTTTTGTTTGTTCTCGCCCTCTCTTGGTAGATGTGAGCTGTCAATCACCTGAAACACATCTCCGCGTACTTGGTGCTCGCTACCACCCCAGCATGGGTGCGTGTGCCAAAACAAGTTGGCAGTAGAGTGTACTGCTGGCCGGTGGAGGACGACACGCCGAGTTGACGTGCGGCCGCATCACGATGACGCTCCTCTGGCAGGGCTAGGCTAGTTGTTCACCAGATAAATAATTCAACAAAGTATTTTCTCTCTCTCTATGGCGCATACCGATTCGCGAGTATGTGTCAAATGTGTGGCGGAAAGTGCCTATGGAACCCAAAGATAAACTTCGCATTTTAATAACAGAGTGCACTAAGAGATGCTTACGAACGAAGGCGTGCAATCGTGCATGGGATTTTACTTGTCCTCTTTCATTACAATCTGAGTATTATATCTTACTTTGGCACCATAAATCTTATTTCAAATTGAGCATTCTTAGAGATTCTCTGTCAAATAGTGCCTCGGAAAGTCATCTCCTATATTTTCAAGCCAGATTTACTCTCTCAATAAATGTGCTGTAAGCATACTTGCTAGCAGTGAGAATACTAACGGTCATTTCGCGAATCAACCCGCTCCACACAGGCCTTTAGACAACATTTTTTTTTCTGGTAGGGGTGGAGGGCACTTAGTGAAAGGATTCAAAAAGACGTACTTTGAATTTTCTTCATGGTAAAACACCCTCCTTCATTCGGATTTCTGGAGAAAGAAAAGACCACAACCTCTCAACCCTCCTCCCCCTGGCTACGGGACTCCCTCCACAACTTCTAATTGTGAAACGACTCTGAGGAAGCTCACTTCTTTACCTGAAAGCACAGACTCGAGTAAAACCAAAAGCAAATCAAGGAAGTGAATGATGACTCACCAGAACTTTTCCCTGGTGACTCCTCTAGTATGAAGTTTGGCATGACTATGCAAGGAATTCCTTCCTTCATCGCATTCCACTCCGTACTACTTTCTTGCTGATCACCCGGTTTCAAAGGGGCCACCTTATTGGTGCTTTCCTGTGCGTCTGTTTGCTTAATAAATAAACATTGCTTTTTGCTGCACGGATCATAACCGAAAGCCCGCTTACTGCATCTCCTTGGAAAAGTGTGAGAGTTAACGGCTAAGCTGGAAATATTGAGCAACCGATAGCTAGGGACCCTTTTCGGTGGTGTTCTTTGTGCCAGCGCCACTCTGCAGCCGTGCCCCCCCCCCCCTTTTTTTGAAGCTGTAACCCTCACCTAAAGTTTGTATGTGGGACAAGCAGAATGACCGAGATAGCAAAACAGCAGTAATTCCTCGCCGTAGTGAGACACAAAACTGCATTCACTGTCCATTAAGACATTTGTCGAATGTCTTTAAAGAGTTTTTACAGCAATCGTTTCGAATTCTCTGCATTCCTACATTACGCTAATTCACTGAAAAGTGGCGGGGGCAGCAGCAAAGCACCTATATCATAGAATAAAAAGTAGCGTAAACAAATCACAATAACAGCAACGTAGATACTTTGCACACGGCATCTTTGCAACCGCAGCAGTAAATATGTGTATTTGAGTCATTCCACTTCATGACGGCTGAACACTCATGCACTCTGTGTTTACAAAACATGTCAATTTTATATTTAGCTGAGGCAATACAACACACGCTGAACCAAACCGAGGGTTCTGTAAAACAGGCTGAAGTTGACAGCACCCCATTGATTCTTTCTATCTGTAGTATTTCTGTGGTATTACACCTTCTATTGCGAAGCCTGTGTACAGACGCGTGCGTTTGTCAAGCATGTACTTTATCTTCACTGCATTTTCAAACAGCGTAAGTTTTTTTCTGTATTTTAAACAGAAGCGTGACTGTGTGGTAGATGGTAGAACACTTGCTCGCCAAGCTAGGTTAAGTTGGCTAGGTTGGCTCCTCACTGTACCCAGGAAGTTTTTATTAGTTTTCTTCATGTTCCTCGATTTACAAGTCGCGCACAAGACGATGACTTCACGCTCACAACCAACAACGACAACCCCAACGCCGCCATTGCTACGCCGGGATTTATGCAAAGAAGTTCACCAACAATGTCCCATTAAAAACGACGCAGGCGCGTCGCACAACCCAGCCTGCAGTATTGATCACCTATTAAGTATGACAACAGGTATTCATCGTCTTTCGAAGTGATGATTCGGTCTAGCAAGCTAATCCAGCATCTCGCTGCAGCCCTACCGTTCTTCCATAATGAATTCAACAAGCCCTCAGTCTCATCAAAAGGGGTGTCCTACTCTAATATACCAGAACAAAACTCGCATGAGAAAAAGTAAAAAAAAGTGAAGAAGAAAACTAAAACAACAGAAAAGGTGCGGGTGCCATACGCCCACTTTCGTGTCGCCTTCTCTTCTCTCGTGGGTGCCATTTATTAACGTTTACCCGTGACGATTCCGCAGTGCCACGTGATTGTAAAATCAATATCCGAGTCATTTGCCTCAATTGCCACATCGCAAAGCGATGTTGGCAAAGATAATTGAAAAAATAATAAAACCCGCCAGGCCTGCGTGCACGAAAGCGCAGCACAGTCACAACGAAAGCTAGAATAGCGGCCTTTCAGAGCCTTTTCAAAAGACTCATTGGGCAATTACTTTAAGCACACTTGCTTGATACCCGCTATGGTATTATAAAAAACTTTTGGGTAGTAGGCTGGCATTCGCTGTGCTATTTTTGTCCTTCTTCTGAGAAGCTTGGTATCCGCTAAACACTTGCAAAGAATTTCGTGCCAATTGTCTATGCAGTGGCTGACGACGAAGAGGAATTACGGCTGAAGTGGGTATGCGCCACAGTTAGTAGGGGAACAAGAACAAGCTTCTGTAATGGATTGAACCATTGGACGGCCCACTCGTTACGCTATTCGCGTTGTGCGATGACTGGTTGTTCTTTCGCTGTTTTAAAGTGCTTTATAAGTCGTATAACGCGATTGCTTTTCAGAGATCACGCCTGCCTAAGGGAAACTTGCCAACAAGGCATAAGCACCAGCGTAGCTCATGCTTGTGACTTGTTGGCAAACAAGCACCAGCGTAGCTCTTGTAAAAAAAACAGCGTAGCTCAGTTGTAAAATACTGAGCTGGCACCCAGTGAACCCGGGTTCAAGCCCCACTGCGTCTTTGGTGCTAGGTTTGCCAACAAGTCACAAGCACTGGCGTAGCTCAGTGGTGAAATACTAAGTTGTCACTCAGCAGACCCGAGTTTCGAGCCCCACTGTATCTTTGATGCTAGTTTTTTTTTTCTTGCGATGTAGTTACGGCCACCGGCGGCGGCGGCGGACAACTGCGCGTGACGCGAGTTGTGATTTGATAACAGTTTTCGCTGTAAAATAAACATAGAGGAGTGGTATGGCTGTTGCAGAATGTAGGGGTGGAATGGATAGGTGTGGACAGGTGGTTGTTGAAAATTAAGTGTATATGGTGAGTCTGGGACTACTCTTGTTCTTTTGTTTTCTGGTGGTGCTTGATCAGGCCACACGCTATACATTTTTTGGGGGGCTTTGTGAGAGGAATTATGTACAAGTAAAGAATAGAATAAATGACTGTAATAGGTATCGCAGGCGTGCCTTATTCACGCAAGTGTGACATCTTGTCTTTAAGTACTGTGTGGAGAGTGTTACGCAGTGTGAAAAAAATGATAGCTTGATAAGCATTTACCGTGAATTCAGTGACGCTTAACACGGGATAGATGCGTGTCAAATTATATCAAAAAAAAAACTAACCGATAGCATAGTGGTAAGTTAAGGCAGCGCTGCAAAGTCGAGAACAGGAAATAAACTGACAACAACGACAAAGTGCAGACACAGGCTGCGCTTAGTCTGTGTAGTCCGGTTTTTTCTGGTTGTGAACTTAGAAGCACTGCTTTTACCTCTAGTATGTTCTAACTGGCCCTTCTACAAGCTCTTTTGAATAGCGTTGCTGTTTTTTACCGGGTGCGACAGATTTGTCTTGTTTTATGTGCGCTCGTCATGAGATGGCTGCAGAAATCTTGTCTTCATTGCGCAACGTAGATAATTTTTCACTAATATTTTTGTGTATATCTTCATGATCGCTGATGGTCACGTGAATTGGTGGGTTTGGAAAGGTTCACGGAACTCATGTAGTCAATGTGTACAATACGATGGCATTGTGAACATTTTTTATCTTATTTGATTGGTTGTTCTCAAACAAAAATTTATATAAATGTTCTTGTTCTTGCTTTTGTTATTCCTCCATTCTCAATAAAATGCATGTAGAGAAAAAAATATACATTGCTTTTTACACTCTGTAGATGAGCTGAAATGTTAGGCATGGTGAGGCTTTCTGGCCTGGTTCAAGCTCCTTTCACAATCCTTTGCTTTTAGGAAAATTCTTGTCGCCGTTTTGCTGATAACCTGCATAAAATTTCTACACAATTTGATGTTATTGCTCTCATGATTAAAAAATAAATAAGTGAATGCGTAAATAAAAACATCTATAAATAAACACTTTGTCATGTGAGCCTTCACTTTAGTCTTGGCTGGATTTCACCGCCGGCATCAGCGTCGATGTCATGCACCGTATATGTATACGTATAGATATATATATATATGAAAATGCAAGAAAGAAAGAAAAAAAAAGACTCCAGCGTGCGGAATGAAACGTGGGACCTCCGCGTCGTGAATGCGAGGCGTTAACCACTGAGCCACCAAGGGGTACCTCCTTAAACGTTAGAATGGCAAGCTATGTATATCTACCACTTACAGCTGTTGGCGGGCATCTCGAGGGGGAATTATCGTGTTTTCATCATCGTTATCAAGGTGGCGCAATGAGCTCGCGGTGGCTATCATCTCTCACGTGTACTTTGGCCCGCGAAGAGGAGTGGGAAATTTCTCGCGCGCCCTTATGTCCCGGTGGTCAGGATCATACGTCTTGGCTGGCGTTGGGCTTAAGCTGGAATGATTCTGTGGTAGTTACAGGGCGCCACAAAGGTCACCGGAAATGCTGCACAGCCTCCGTTAGCGAAAAAGGTGCACATCTTAGACACAGCGAAGTAACAACTGAGACGCTTATTCCCGTTCATCTGTACCTGTGAGTACGTTTCATGCGTCATTTGTGCATGAGGAACGCAATGCAAGTTTCGAGCTGCTTGCCATTCTGCGCGTGACCTTCCAGTTTGTTGCTATCACGTTCACTTCTTTGCCTTTGTGGCAAAGCTGTGACGTTGTTTTTTCAAATTACTTATTCATCGTTATAATGATTTATCATGTATGTTACGTATTAACGAAAACCACCTTCTGCGGAACCAACGGGCTTATTTATTTGAGCTAGTTAAAAATACGAACTCTTATGGCCCAATGTTTTGAGACTGATTCAATTTTCTCAAAGCAGTGACTCCAACTTAATCCTAGAGTTATTCCTTCGACGCCATTGCAAATACCGCTTGTGTAGCGGTAAACTCTGTATATAGCGTGTTTCATAATCCTTTAGAGGCATTTATTCGTTATTAATTTTTCACGAAGTTGAGCAGTGATCAAAAGCGAGAACAAGGAAGAAACTAAATTATTACAAAGAACAATACTAATAAGAAGTTGATGTTCATAGAAAAAGCTGAAACCCAAACAAAAGAAAGTGAGTGAATATGATCGGCTGGTGACCACAATAATAAAAAATCACTGAGCAGAAGTGATTTCGTACAAAAACAGGCGTAATGGATTGTTTTAATTCACTTACGAATGTTCTGTCTTCTTTCCTTGCATGCTTACCCTTCGTTGCCACTATTATTTACTTCCCCTTTCTAGGATTCCTCTTCTTTGTCTTCATTGCGCACGCTCGCACCTGTCCTCCCTTTCACATACCATCAATGCCGCGTCCTCAACGTTCTCTTTCGAAAGCTTACCAATCAGACATCGCAAGCAAACAAAGCTATTTTAGTAGAAGACCTATGAGTACCAATAAAATAGTATGCTGTGAAGGAAATTTCCCAAAGATGCATGAAAATGACGCTACTAAATAAAACTGCAATCATTTTTCCAAAGGGATGCCTGATGGGATGTGAAGCAGCAGTGGTGCCCACAGCGTTGACGCGGTTGAAATGGGCGATGACGATGGTGCTGTAAGAACAGTTTCAAACAAAACTCGGTGTAGCACTTACTCGAGTAAACGACATCGCCGTTCGCCAACGCACTCGGCTTCGATAACCATCGCGATACGGGCAACAGCCAAGTTAGGCGTAATCACATCGGCAGAAGTTTCAGCAGGCGAAGCAGCGTCGTCTTTCTGCGTCCTCTCCATCGCAGATAATTGAGCCGAAAAAGTGTTACCACTCAACTGCTTGATTTATTTATTTATTTGTGGGGTTTAACGCCCCAAAACCACCATATGATTACGAGAGACGCCGTAGTGGAGGGCTCCGGAAATTTCGACCACCTGGGGTTCTTTAACGTGCACCCAAATCTGAGCACACGGGCCTACAACATTTCCGCCTCCATCGGAAATGCAGCCGCCGCCGCCGGGAATCGAACCCGCGACCTGCGGGTCAGCAGCCGAGTACCTTAGCCACTAGACCACCGCGACGGCGCTACCACTCAACTGCTTGAGCGATTGAGTGGCAACACTCGATCGAGTGTGAGCCTGAGCGTTGCGAGCGGTGGAGACAGCGTACGTTATAGCCACGCGTTCGGTTTATTGCGCGTGAACCGACGAGTCGCTGGTGCAGCCAGTGGTGGTAGCACTTGAGCACACGCAAGGTGAGAGAGAGAGAGTTTGAAGTCAGCGCACACTGCAAGGGGAGCGTGACGTAACTCGTACGGAGGGACAGCGTTACACAGGTTTGTCAAGAGCTGCTTCGCACATAACAAGTCCAGCTTTCCGACGATGTCATTGTTGTCTTCCCAGCCCTGCTGCTGCCATCCCCTGCCTTCACGCGTCAGCGGTCACGCATTTTGTGACATATGCTAATAGACCGTGTTCATGGTATCCTAACCTGGAGCGTTTAGCCTGTTGCCCTCATGCATGGGCGATACTTTGAAAGTGAATGTTTTTGTAGCGTAAGCTACACTTGTCATGATTGAGCAGTTTTGTGTGGCTTATCGCGGCTCATTGATTGATTGATTGATTGATTGATATGTGGGGTTTAACGTCCCAAAACCACCATATGATTATGAGAAACACCGTAGTGGAGGGCTCCGGAAATTTCGACCACCTGGGGTTCTTTAGCGTGCGCCCAAATCCGAACACACGGGCCTTCAACAGTTGCGCCTCCATCGGAAATGCAGCCGCCGAAGCCGGGATTCGATCACGCGACCTGCGGGTCAGCAGCCGAGTACCTTAGCCACTATACCACCACGGCGGGGCATATGGCTCATTGAGTTTTGCCTGACCTGGAAGCTTTGACGTGTTTGGAAGTGACGTGCCACCTATGATCTGGCACTTGACTGGTGTGCACTTTTTCTCTAGTGCGTTCGTCTGTCCGTCTGCTCGTGCGAATTTAGAGCAAGATATCTAAACTAATCGCTTTGCGAGACTGCCGCTATATTGATGGCTTTTCTCGTTCTCGTTAATGTAAGCTCACACCCGGAATAACAGGTACTTTAAATCTTGAAGTGAGGCTCAAAAAGTCACACGCATTTCATTTGACCGGGGCCACCAAATTTTATTCAATTCTAGTTTCTTTATATATAAATGTTGGGCTACTATATCACAGGCCAACTTTTTTGCTAACACTGAATCTCTCATCCGAATCTCCAAGTCGCCACTAGTGATATGAACGGCGTTAGTGGGAGAAATAACTTTCTTCATAGACTATGTCACCTTCTCACTCTCCCATCTCCGTTTTCTTTAAACGTTCTTCTCGGTACATTGCTCCTGGGTTCCAGGCAAGTGTGCTGGACACTGCTCGAAATGGTCTAGACCATTACGGGGGCATGGCCGTAGCAATCAGTGCGACTGAAATCCAGTAACTTTTCCACTAAAAGAAATGGTGGTCTGAGTACAAGATTTATTTGCTTCGGCATTTTCTACTAATGGGGTCGCCGCTTACATAAACTGCGAAGACAAATGTGGCGGCACTGGTCCCTCCTCTTTTCATATTAAGATACTACACGGATAGAACCCCCATACAAGCTGTATACAGCACACGACACTGAAGAAGGAGCTTCGTATTTGTTACAGTCACCAATAAAGTGGTTTGGTGCTGTGTGTTTGCGCTGCTTGCATTTGGCCTATTTCAGCTAAGTGATGAGCCATACTCGGGCAAAAACAAATCAGCATTTCCGTGATATATCCTGAGTATCAAAACGAAAGCAAGCATGTGGAGAAAAAGAAAGATATTATTCTTAACCAGCACCCTTTACCGTCGCCGTGCAAAGAAGCCTTTCCTTTCGCTGGTTCCACGGCGAAAGAAATGGCGTCCCACTTGTCGACGTTACATGGCTTTCTGGGCTGTCGAAAAACCATTAGCCACACTAAAAGAAACAAAAGAAAGAAAACGAGTGACATTCAAGTAAAAATATATGGGTAAAGTTTCTCCTGTGTTGAATGCACCGCCACGGTGGTGTAGTGGCTAAGGTACTCGGCCCCTGGCCCGCAGGTCGCCGGATCGAACCCCGGTGGTGGCAGTGGCGGATGAGCTTTCGATGGTAGCGTAAATGCTATAGGCCCTTGTGCTCAGACCTGGGGGCGCGTCGAAAAATCTCTGGCGGTCGAAATTTCAGAAGCTGCACACATACACACACACACACCACACACACACACACACACACATATATATATATATATATATATATATAAATATATATATATATATATATAAATATATATATATATATATATATATATATATATATATATATATATATATATATACATATATATATATATATATATATATATATATATATATAAGGGATTATAGGAAGTATCACGCAGGCTCTGATAGTATAGAAAAAGGAGTAATTCACACACAACGAACGTTTCAGCACAGTTTAGTCCGACGTTTCGACCGTGGGACCGGCCTTCGTCTGGGAATACAGGGCATAAAAATCGCGCGCTTATATATGTCAATATTCGAGACCCCCCAAAAAACACACATGCTCTTGTGTAACGAACAAGGCTCATCTGTATCAGCACAAAAACGGTTTTCAGTGATCAAAAATATATATCTATACAGCACTGTGTGATGTCACCATTTGTAAGTCATTGGCAGCTGATACGGCTTTGCGGGATACACGTGTGCATCGCGACATTACGGATGTCAAAGCTCTTTTCTTACAATAATGGTTCGCGTGTAAAATATACGCGTTGCCGATGATAAATAATTCTATTATATATATATAAGAATCGCTGTTTCTGTATACATTATCAGCACAGCGCACTCTCTGATAAAGAAGCAGACTAGCGTACACTTGTTATATTGTTGACCAATAAGCTTACGTGGAAGGAAGACACGTCAATGTGCCTGCATCTTCATTGATACCATCTGCTACAGTATTGAACTTGAATATCAGGTATGATTCCCGGAGTTCGCGATCATGGTTTGAGCGGAAACCAGATTCAAGAATGGTCGCTTTCATTTGATCGAAAGAGTGGCCCGGCATGCGAACGTGTCGTGATAGCGGTAGATGAGGGAATATATTTACATGGGATTTGTGGTTATTAAAGCGTATTCTGAATGGAGTTTCAGTATGACCAATATATTGTTTCAAACAGGCACTACATTCCAACATGTATACGGCATTATAAGTGTCGCAGTCGAAGCTACCACGAATCTTTAATTTAAAGTCCGAAGACGTGCTCGCGGCGTTTTGCGTGGTTTGCATGTGCACACACACTTTGCACCGTGGTTTGTTACAAGGTGCACAGCCACTCTCTTTACGGGTACCAATTTTAGATGACGTTAACATGTCGTGAAGGTTTTTCGACCGTCGGTAAACAACACGAGGCGGAACAGAAAAAATTTTTTTGAGATTATCACTTTCGGTTAAGATGTTGTGGTGCCGTTTCAATATAGCAGATACCTTAGGAGCTGATGATGAAAATGTCAGAACAAGGTTAGTTTGAGCAGAGCTATCGTTCCCGTCCTTTCCTTTCAGAATCTCGGTGCGGTTGAGTTGGTCAGCTCGAGTTATGGCATCGTCTATTAGTTTTTCCGGGTATTTTCTTTTTACTAGAGAACTTTTGAGCCTATTACAATTTTCAATGAAATCTGTACGGTCAGAGCACAACCGTTTAAAGCGGTGAGCCTGGCTATAGGGAATTCCTGTTTTGCAATGCCGGGGGTGGCCACTCTGAAAATGCAGGAGTTGATGTCGGTCAGTAGGCTTGCGGAACAGCTTCGTAGCAAGTTGTCCTTCGGAAATGGTGACTGTGACATCGAGAAAATTTACAGAAGTGCGCGAAAATTGGTGCGAGAACTTAATAGACGGATGGAAATTGTTAAACTTTTGAATGAAACCAAGCAGACTTGCTTCATCATGTGTCCAGACAAGAAAAATATCGTCAATGAAGCGCCTATAATAGAGAGGTTGAAGCATGTTTTTACCTAAAAATTCGCATTCCAGAATGCCCATAAAAATGTTGGCGTAGTTAGGGCCTACTTTCGTACCCATTGAGGTGCCGTTGGCTTGTACATAGTGAATGTTGTTAAACTCAAAATTGTTTAATTCAAGGATAAGTTTCAAAAGAGTACCAAGCGCTTCTTTATCAATAGTTTTATCTAAAGGGGAATTTTCATAGGCCTTTATTACTGCAGAAATACCATCTTTATGCGGTATGTTGGTGTATAGTGATGCTACGTCCAGCGTTACTAACATTGAACCAGATGGAACATGAAGATCTACAATTTCTTGAAGGAAATGGTTGGTGTCTTTGATGAATGACGGAAATGTGGCTGGAATCTTGTTTATGAGGGAGTCAACGTAACGAGATAAATTTTCGGTAACGGTGCCAATTCCGGAAATGATGGGGCGGCCGGGATTATTCTGCTTGTGAATTTTAGGAAGCATATAAAATCTTCCCGCTACGGGACTGAGTGGTACCAAAGAGCGGACTGTCTTTTCATCTAATTTACCATGTTCTAGTAAAGACGTAAGTGCGTCCTTAAGCTTAGATTTAAATTCGCTGGTAGGATCGGAGGGCAAAGCTTTGTAAAAAGTGGCATCTGAAAGTTGCCTCTCGGCCTCGCTTATATAATCAACCGCGTTGAGAATTACAATGGCCCCCCCTTTATCGGCTGGTTTGATGACGATGTCATGGTTTGTCGACAACTGTTCGAGAGCAACCTTCTCTTTTTTGGACAAATTGTGGCGGTAAGGCGCAGTTTTCTTATAGGCAGCGAAAATGTCGCGTTGTACAGCGTTTATGTAAATGTCAAGACATCTGTCGCGATGTGGTGGGGGTGTCCATTGTTTATATGTCGGTAGTGCAGGTCTGGTTTCATTCGGGCTTCGGCGGTCATGATAGTATTCTCTCAGACGCAAATTACGGGAAAAGTTGTGTAGATCCTTCAGAAGTTGAAACTCGTTGAAGCCACCTGAAGCGGGGCAAAAGTTGAGGCCCTTTGACAGAGCACCCATTTGTTCGTTGGAAAGAACTATGTTTGAAAGGTTTACAACGCTGCTATCTATTTGAGAAGACTGGTCTTTCGAATCATTCGAACGTGTTGCGGCGCGTTTGGTCACCTCAAATTCGCGTTCGTGCGTACATAAACCATCACGTAGAAACTTCTTCTGTTTAGTTGTGTTTAACTTGTTCCTCTTACGTTCTTCATAGGCAATTAAACATTCAGACTCATGCACTGCTAGCTTCTTTAACAGGCGAGCTTCTGTATGCTGAAGGTCTTGCGTGCAAGATTTATAATGGTCAATAATTATGGGTATGAGATCTAAGGACGCTTTACTTAACACTTCTTGCCATTTGGTTTTGTTAGAGGCCGAAAGTTCAGAAGTAGCTGGTTTAAATCTTATCTGTAAACCTTTCGGGACCACCGAAGCATTCAAGTAGCTCGTAAGTGAGAATACGTGTAGCTCGGAACGAACTCTTTTCTCAATAATTTTCCTAGCTTCTAAAAACTCTCGCGAAGGAAGACTTGAAACATTGCCTTTAAGCGCAGGCGCCTGCCGTCAGTCGGTGGCACTCCCTCGACCGGCGTTCCGGCGGGTAGGGTAGCGATGACCCGTGGTGGCGGGAGCCTCAGTTCGGTTTTGCCGAGTTGTGTCTTGGCTTGAAGAACCGGAGTTGTGTGTAGCACCCGCAGGGGACGTTTGTTGGCGCCTCCTGGGGGACGTCGGCGTAGATCGTTCTGGGGGTTCGCAAGGTGGGCAGTCACGCCATGATGATGTAGTTCCTAGGAAACGTTTGCAGCAGAGTTCGCGAATGTGGCTGGCGATGATGGCAACACCTTCGAAGCTTAGATGAAGACCATCAGCTGCCAACACACGTGTCAGGGGCAGCCAGTGGAGACCATGATCGATGAAAAAAACTTTCTTGGAGCGCCTACAGTAGTTGTGCAGCAGTCGGTTGAAGTACGTGGCTTCCATATTGCACCGGTAAACAAATGAAAGGTTGCCGTTGCCATTACGGCGGTTAGGGCAGCGTGGAAGAACGAGTGTTGCGTAAATCCTTGAAATGTGAGGCTTGGCGTTCATAACGTGCTCCAGCAGGGATCGGTATCTTCCGAATGCTACAGCTGCACTTGTTGAAGCGATGTCGTTGGTACCAATGTGGAGAACGAGGGCGGTTGCGGATTCTGGCACAAAGTGAAGTAAAGACCGCACGTCGGAGATATGCGCACCCACTTGAGAGATGAAAGCGGGAGTCCCTCTTGAACATGGGTCGAAATGCTGGTGGACGTACTTGGTCTGAGAATCACCAATGACGACTGTAGAACGTCATCTAAAATTGGTACCCGTAAAGAGAGTGGCTGTGCACCTTGTAACAAACCACGGTGCAAAGTGTGTGTGCACATGCAAACCACGCAAAACGCCGCGAGCACGTCTTCGGACTTTAAATTAAAGATTCGTGGTAGCTTCGACTGCGACACTTATAATGCCGTATACATGTTGGAATGTAGTGCCTGTTTGAAACAATATATTGGTCATACTGAAACTCCATTCAGAATACGCTTTAATAACCACAAATCCCATGTAAATATATTCCCTCATCTACCGCTATCACGACACGTTCGCATGCCGGGCCACTCTTTCGATCAAATGAAAGCGACCATTCTTGAATCTGGTTTCCGCTCAAACCATGATCGCGAACTCCGGGAATCATACCTGATATTCAAGTTCAATACTGTAGCAGATGGTATCAATGAAGATGCAGGCACATTGACGTGTCTTCCTTCCACGTAAGCTTATTGGTCAACAATATAACAAGTGTACGCTAGTCTGCTTCTTTATCAGAGAGTGCGCTGTGCTGATAATGTATACAGAAACAGCGATTCTTATATATATATAATAGAATTATTTATCATCGGCAACGCGTATATTTTACACGCGAACCATTATTGTAAGAAAAGAGCTTTGACATCCGTAATGTCGCGATGCACACGTGTATCCCGCAAAGCCGTATCAGCTGCCAATGACTTACAAATGGTGACATCACACAGTGCTGTATAGATATATATTTTTGATCACTGAAAACCGTTTTTGTGCTGATACAGATGAGCCTTGTTCGTTACACAAGAGCATGTGTGTTTTTTTGGGGGGTCTCGAATATTGACATATATAAGCGCGCGATTTTTATGCCCTGTATTCCCAGACGAAGGCCGGTCCCACGGTCTTAACGTCGGACTAAACTGTGCTGAAACGTTCGTTGTGTGTGAATTACTCCTTTTTCTATATATATATATATATATATATATATATATATATATATACAGAAGAATAACTTCGGTTGCCGCAAGGTTATAAATATGAAAGTAGATGCGCTTTCACATAACAACTGTTTATTGTGCCGACGTTTCGACCGGAACCCTGTCTTTGAAAAGACAGGGACTATGCCTTGAAAAAGACAGGGCTCCTGTCGAAACGTCGGCACAATAAACAGTTGTTATGTGAAAGCGCATCTACTTTCATATATATATATATATATATATATATATATATATATATATATATATATATATATATATATATATATATATATATATATATATATATATATATATAAGTCACCAGAAGAAGCGAACGAGCAAACGAAAAACGATGCTTTATTGCCAACGTTACTGCCGGGGACCAGCCTTCGTCAGGGCATACGTCACGGACCGGCCTCCGTCAGGGCACGTATGCCCTGACGAAGGCCGGTCCCCGGCCGTAACGTTGGCAATAAAGCATCGTTTTTCGTTTGCTCGTTCGCTTCTTCTGGTGCTTTATAACTCGACTGGAATCCAGGAAGACTTTCAAGAAATATATATATATATATATATATATATATATATATTAAGGTAATTTATTGCACTGGAGTTGTTGGCTGATCGCACACAGTTTCGAGCCCAGTCCTCTTGTGCAGCTTTTGCTGCACTGCTGTCATTGCGCTAATCACTCTTCCTCTTCATTAATATATATATATATATATATATATATATATATATATATGCACAGAAACTTCCAAATTGGCTCCACAAAAATGCATTGTTAGATAAATTATTGCTATGAACAAAAAACACAAGTCATAACATTAATAAAGAGCATGCAGAAAAAGAGTGGAATGCTAATAAATTGATAAGAGCAGTGATGTTTTCAAAGAAAACTGATCAAAACTATTGCAATGATCGCGTCTTTAGTTCAGAGCGTTCCAAGTGGATATTTCGCGGAAACCTGCACATTGCTTGCCATATGTTTTGCGACTTTAAGTAGCGAAAATTTGTTTGGCTTAGCGAATCATTCTTGCTCCTAATAATGTATTGGAAGGGCTTCAACAGAAGCTTGGTGGTTCACGGACTTATGCAGCAAAAATATCAGGCAAGTTTTGTATGTATAATAACATGCAGTACATTCAATTCTAGAAATAGCAGCTTGCACAATGAAGTGGGAATGAGATGGTCATAATCTTTCAGCGCGTGCTTTTCGATGCCAAAGAAAGGAGAGATGTGGTTGTAATGAATGTTTTCCCAAGTGAAAATACAATATTTGATATGTGTATGAATGAAGGCGTGGTAAACTGAGAGAAGTGTGTTAATGCTCAAGCTTGTTTGCATTTTAATTATTATCCGTAGGCTGAATACATTTTTCAACTACCAAATCGACATTGGTATCGAATTTTAGATTGGAATCTACAATCACACAAAGGAACTTCGCAGAACGTATTTGATTAATTTCAACATTGCTTATCCATATGTGTAAGGCAGATGTCACTAATTTATGAGCAGAATAAAAAACATCAAACTAAGAATTTACAAGGTTGATGATCTCCCATTTTTATTCTCCTCCATGAGGTGCTCCAACATTCTATTTAGGCGTACAAAAAGAAAGGTACCTGTAGTGCATGAGCATCATCATCATTTTCTCAATCACCGCGCCGCGCCTTTCGCGCAGCAGATGCTAGCTCGAGCTGCGCGAGAATTAGAACGAGCTTCTGGCCTGGCGGTTTGGACGCTGGTAGTCAACGTGGCTCCGCTTCAGGCCTGCAATAAAGTGGCGAGATCGGCACGGCCCCATCGGCCGCCTTCGACGTCATCTCACGTCTCTCTCCTCTCGCCGCTACATTGGTGACCCGGAGAACACGCCCTTCGCCGAGCGGCCCACGGCCATGTTCCCGCAACTCTGCCCGCCAGTGCCACCGTTCCAATCGACCTACCCAAAGGTATGGTTTATGCAGCTCGACGCCGTTCTGGCGCTGAATGGCGTCACGGACCAGCTGCAGATGCACGCCATTCTTCTCGACGCCCTCCCGGTAGAGTTGCGTCATCTCTCTGGCACTTCAACCTCCAGCCAGCAGCCTTACGATGACCTCTGCTCGGCGGTGCTTGCCAGACATGGCCTCACCTACCACCCGCTGCCGTTCACCCGCGACTTACAGGTTTCGTCCGCGTCGCAGCGTGCGGTACCCTCCGGCCCAAAAGTCTTCACTGACCAGGACCTAGCTTCCCCGACAACGTCTCCCTCCGCCTTGGATCCGGCCGCTGGCGCGGTGAGTCTGCACCCGGTCACAGATCCGACGAGGTTCTTGAGGTCGTTCCTTCTGCCGACGACCTCTCCACCACGGGGTGCGTTTTTTCGAGGTCCGCGGCCGATGGTACTTCAGGCATGCTTGCCGCCGGCTCGTCTCAGCCGACCTCCATGGCTCACGGCACGGCTGACACGTCGGGTTCTGCGACGGCGGCGTCATCGAGCGCCCTGGCGTCTACAACGACTGCGGACATCGTCACGCCTGCTGTTCACCCCCCGGTCGCGAGGGCTTCAGTGTCAACGATGTCCGGGGGTGCCTCTCCACTCACCTCGGTAATCTGCGTGTCTGGCCGGCAGCAACCATCCTCGCCCTCACGGTCTCTCGCGGGCGAGGTTGAAGCCAAGGGCTGTCAACCACGGCCAGACTTCCGAGATGTTGCGACTCTGACCGACGCTCCTGAGGACGACGTGCCTGATCTGCCTATGTCACAGCAGACTGCACATCTCACGCCTGGCATGCGGGCACCCATCTTCCATACCGACCTGCGCACGAACCGACGCGCGCCGACTACTGAGGGTGATTCGCCAGGTCAGGGTACGCCCACTGAGCCTCCTCTGGAGTCCAGGTCTGCTGATTCCCGTGACACGGCTCCTGCTGAGTTCTTGACGGAAGCCGTGGGCGAGCTGGCGTGTGACTGGACTGTGGGCACACCCTTTTACGGGCCGCATGCGTCATTCACCTCTGCCCGGCGTGTACAATCCTACTTGCTCACTGCCAGCGTGGGTGGTCAGATTCACTCATATTCAGATGCCACTCACGTCACGACACCTGCGTACCGTCATGGGCACCAGTACTGTGCACGCCCGCGAGGGCACCGTCAAGGCCATTGCTTGTCGATGGGTGGTCTGCAGGACTTCACTACGCCACTTCTAATTGATTCGCGCGCAGGGGCCAAATCGGTTTTTGTGCACCCGTCGTCACCTCACCCTGAACGCATCTTTACTACATGCAATGCTAACTCGCGACACCCTGTGCGCTCCCAGCTAGCCCCAGCTGGTCATCCTGTCACCCACTTGTGTGCAAACACAGTTTCGGAACGCTTACTTCTTCGTCCTCTGCGCAACTCCCAGTGTCGCCCACCAGAGACCCACTGGCTCCCTTTGGTCACTACACGTTGACAAACTTGACTTCCTAAACGGACACCTTGTGGATTGTCGTTCATGTACATAGTCTCTTTCTCTTTCTTTGTCATATACACTTCAAATGGCGCAAAGCGCTAGGGGGGGAGCCCTGTAGTGCATGATCATCATCATCATTTTCTCAATCACCGCGCCGCGCCTCTCGCGCAGCAGATGCTAGCTCGAGCTGCGCGAGAATCAGAACGAGCTTCTGGCCTGGCGGTTTGGACGCTGGTAGTCAACGTGGCTCCGCTTCAGGCCTGCAATAAAGTGGCGAGATCGGCACGGCCCCATCGGCCGCCTTCGACGTCTTCAAAAGTCTCTCTCCTCTCGCCGCTACATCTCGCAAACCACATTGATTATGCACTGACAAACACCCTGATGAAACATCCACAATATCTACATACATGAGTATAATTGGGCTCGCTTCGTCCATTAATATCCCACTGGATGACCACTTACTATTTTAGGCGTACAATTCTTCCCTGGCAACGTTGCTAGCAAAGGCGAAATCACTAATAATAGCGCCAAACAAAGGAGACACTCCGACTCCTACAGTGTGGTGTAGTTATAAAAATGTCTCAACAACGTACTTTGAAAGTACACGTGTCAACCTAGCCGAAGAAAAATGCAGGTTTTACGTCCCTGTAGCTGGTAGTTGTCAAACTGTCCCTCCTTATTTCCACTGTGTCTTCATGTTTTAAATGTTGATGCGAAACAGATAATAATAATAATATTAATAACAATAATAACAATAATAATATTAATAATAATATTATTATTATTATTATTATTATTATTATTATTATTATTATTATTATTATTATTATTATTATTATTATTATTATTATTATTATTATTATTATTATTATTATTATTATTATTATTATTATTATTATTATTATATTAATAATAATAAGATCTTGTTAGTGCCTTCATAAAACTGGCAATTATCAACATGCAGACCAACATAAAAAAAAACTTGGAAATGAGTAAGTTACAAAACGTCTGGGACAGCCATTTCCTCCGAAAAGCAATTAATTCTTCATAGACATCTTTCCAGAGGAATACCGCAAGCTGCAATTTCGATGCCAGTTTATGTGCACGATTATGCGCATAAATAAGTTTCACGATCAGTCTCAGTTGTCTAACGAAGGCTATACTGAGACAGCCCAGAAATCACTGTAATTAACTAACTTGTCAGCTCTGGAAGAGGCCTCTGGGGATCCAGAGGAAAATGAAATCGGTTTCCCATAATAAAAAGCCAAGATTGTGATGCAGGGCATCGTTTATTCTCCCGAGTGCCTAACAATGAAACCTCTCGAAGCGAAAGCAAAAATGGACACGTTATCTCCATCATTTACATATGTGTCACGTTCTGTTCTGCTGCAACTTTGACAAATTCGCATTTTTTCTGACTCCTAGGGGAAATGTGCAATCCGGACTTCGCGTGAAACTTGTGATTAGTGGCTTCTTTCCGACCTCGGTCGATGTTGTCCGCAATTACCTGCTTAGGCAGGGTACACAGCACTAAAAAAATTGTTCGAGAAGCGCCGAGGGCAACGAGTTTTCAGTTCATCATTTATTCTGCTCTGCAGTGACAATGATAATGATTCAAAGTGAAATTACTGACATGAGATAACTCTAAAACAGCCCCGAGAACTTACTCTGTTCTGTGAAAGCCATTTATTAATTTTGAAGTTTGTTTCTGAGCAATAACTCCAGCATAGCCAGTGAAACCGCATGTTTACAACTCCGCTGAAAGTAGGTTAAAGACCCTGAAGTCAGTGTCAAATTGATGTAGAAAGAGGCGAGATAGAGATAGAGGGGTTCATTCATTGTGATAGATGAGCTAGGAAGTTGCTACGAAAGACGGTTGAAATGCGGAAGTATTGCAATTGGATTACAGCCTAGACAGTAAAGTGTTTCGTACAGTTTTACTACTAATATTAATTTTTAGGGTTTTATGTGCAAAAACGACGATATGATTATGAGGACTTCCGTAAGGGACAGCTGCAAAAACTCTCATCACCTGGGCTTTTGTTCTGTGTGCCTGCATTGTAGCACGTGGGTCAGAGTAGCCAGTTACGTTTATAATAAGCTCATCCCAGCTTGTTCTTTCATTGAGTCAATAGTAGAATGTTTCTATGGCATGTTGGTGTTTTCAGGCTTGCTTGCATTTTTACAGGAAATATAATTATTCTAGTGGTCATCACATTCGCCATTAGCGTGTATGACAATCACTAATAGCGCGTTGGTCGATTAATCTGTGTGGGTGAGTGTGAAACGTACGTCCGGCATTTGAGGCCTTCCTACCTATGCAAGCTCGTTTGCCTCCACTTGGTATAATTTATTAAAAATAAACAAAACCTGCTTCTGCTCTGCGCGCTAACAAGCAGCTTCCAATGTTCGCGTATATTCTACGTCAGTGCCCACAAAATGTGGAGTGTATGGTTGCAATGATAAACTAAAAAAATAAAAGAAATTCCTTACGAAAGTTTACCACCAGAGAGTCACATTTCTTAATTTCTCAATCTCCTTTTCACGGCCGCAACAAAAAGACAGAAGGCTTCGGTTGGCCCATTTGGTGGTGAAAAAAAAAATAAAAAGAATGTGAGCCAGTTTAATTGCAGCTGCCATTAGTGAATCTATGAGAACGATACTGCACGTGGCACGCTCTTAAACATGGAAGCGCAATTTACTTCCTCCTTCGGGGATTTTAACAACGGCACCTTTTTCATTCGGTGCAAGTAACCCTGTCTATAGCACTGTGCAAGTTCTGATCTCCGACCAACTGATGGCGCGCGTAGCGAAAATGAATTGGCTGAGCCATGGTGCGCCGATGAAATGGGAAATAAATTGTTTTACTCCTTTGGGGGCCAGGCCGAGTTAAACAAAATTCACACACAGAGAAAAAAAAGCCTATCCTTTTTAGAAACCCTCTATTCTAATCATCGCTCCCTTATTTGGTGCGATATAGCTCCACACGGCCATCGTTGAACTAGTCTCCGAGTAAGAATCCAGCATAATTGCGAAAAAGCTTTAACAATGCCGTGAGACGATGACGCCGAGAAGGCACCATTTCGTTCTATATAACTGACACGGGTTTCTGATATTTGTATTTTTCGAGGATCTCCGAGCACTCTACACGTCGCCTTGTTCTCTGGCGCAAAAGCACTCAATACGACTTTCTGAAAGAAACCCTTAGCCCCGATGTCTTTAGGAGAGTTACAAATAGAACTTTCAATTTCGAAATACCTGAAATGGATGCTTAAGCTGACACACGCTTTCGTATATAAGTAGCTAAAAACGAGCACTTAACTAGAAAAAGACAAAAGAAGCCTGTGCAAAAAAAAAAGTGCGTAAGAAAAAAAACCTTCTTATTAGTTGCGTGCAGGGGTTCATTCGCTAATGATATAGCACGAGTGGCAAAGTGCTTTCCTTCCGTGAGTTCGCATGATGTATCCGGGGGTACGAAGCGGTGTGGTGCTTCGCCATGTGTTGAAGAGTGCTGTGAGCATCGTGTTACGCTGTTACTCAACGTTTGTTAATTAAAACTTCATACGAAGACATTACGCCACTGTGGTTTTTTTATTCACATTGTCACATTTTTAAAGTTTACATAACCACAGCAAGGTAATTTAAAGTTGTTAAAAGAGAGTTAACTTTCTAAACGAGAGATAGAAGAAGAAGAAAGGCAGCAATCAAATGATCAAAATTTTTTTACAAGCAGCGTGCGAAGATCCCCCTAAAATGGGTTCACTCCTTAGTTATCTCCCTACATCGGGTTTGTAGAAATTAAATAGAAAATGAAAAAAAAACTTGGTGTGCTTTAGGCAATCACCTGAGACCAATAGAAGGTGAAAGTCTTCTTTTTGATCACAGTTGATGTATTTCTGTATGTATTGCATTGTTGTATTGTGATCAACTTCTGGACTCATTTTTTTTTTCGTCTTCTACACAAAGTGGACGGGGTGTAAAGCTGGGCCAAGATACACGACCGTAGTGCCACCAACATCCAAAAAAGATGAACGAGTAGGGTATAGAGGTCGTTCACCGTCAGCTCACCACAGATGGGCTGACAGGATCGCTAAAGCGTAGCGACATTGACTTACAGCCGGCCACACTGTCTTTGTTCGCTGGATGTTGCGATCTTGCCCTTAAACGACAGCGGCAGTGGCGCGGACGTTTCCATGCGGTCGTCCAATAAAGCTTGACCGGCGCTGCTTGATTTACTGCCGGTGTGCGAGAGGGAGAGGATGCTTAGTTTATGGCCTGCGAGCAGGTTGTGACTGAAATTATGGTAGTTTTTACGTGATATTGTTTATAGTTTAAGAAAGACATGGCTGTCGGCGTTTTTTTTTTCTACTTATGTCAGTCTCAGTTCAGCATTTTTTTCCTCCCTAGATATTCATTCGTAATTTCACCTTCGGCATTACACATATCTCTCTTTCGTGTTTTCCTCATTTTTTATAAACCTTAATTTTCCCCCATACGAGCAATTCTCTTGACCAGGCAAACAGAATCGCGCGTCTGTTGTTCATATTTATTATTAGAATTTCTTTTCGCAATTTGCAGATGGCGTAAAACGTTATCACCCAAACCCTTCCCGGAAGCCAGGTCCCGAGTCGTTATTGATTTTCTGAAGTGTCAATGTGGCATGCAGAACGCTGAATATTTGAGTTCCAGTGTGTGTGTGTGTGTGTGTGTGTGTGTGTGTGTGTGTGTGTGTGTGTGTGTGTGTGTGTGTGTGTGTGTGTGTGTGTGTGTGTGTGTGTGTGTGTGTGTGTGTGTGTGTGTGTGTGTGTGTGTGTGTGTGTGTGTGTGTGTGTGTGTGTGTGTGTGTGTGTGTGTGTGTGTGTGTGTGTGTGTGTGTGTGTGTGTGTGATTTTCATTTCGCCCGTCAAGCGTGGTGTTTTACCCGTGTGCGATGGAGCGATGACACAGCTATGACACCGTACACTACTACGGCAGTAGTGAATAATCGGGGAACGACACATTCGAAACTTTGAGAAGCCGCAAGGGAAAGAAACGATTTATGAGCACGTCAACTAATTCGAGTGAGTCCACCACGCGATCTTCACAGAATACCGAGGTATTAACAATCCTCTTCATGCCTGCTCTCGCCAGTAGCAACTTGAGATGCCTCAACCAGCTAACCATGTCTGTAGGGCTAGAGGCACTGGTGCCGAATGAAGTAAAAGAAGCCAAAGTGAATAGCCGCAAGAACATTCTAGCGATTGACATCAATCATGTGACTGCGCTAGACAAATTGCGAAAAGTTACGAAACATTATGGTATGAAAGGCCGCACTCATATACCATGGGCATAAAAGTTAGCACTGGGTTAATATATGATGTTGACGAAGCCATTACTAACACGGGCCTACGAGTTGTGATCAAGCCTAATTCAGAAGATACCATTATTGCAAGTATATGATGCATCGGAACACCACGATGCATAGGAATTGCATTGAACGGTGAATCGCTCCCATCACACGTAAAGGTGGGTCACTTCTGACACAGCTCGCCCTTTCATACCGAAATCACTTCAGTTCTGGAAGTGCGTGAAGTTATGGCACGTAGGTCGGGCGTGCACGAACTCTTCCGTGTGTTTCCGATGCACTGGGCACCGCAACACGGGCCCATTTCAGACCAGAATACTGAAGCGTAAAAATTGCAATGGGCCACAAGATACCTCTTCGGAGGACTCTGCTTTTAGTCGGATGGAAGTAACGATACCAAAAAAAAAAACTAGAAACGACATCTCTTACGAAGAAGCAGCTGCATCTATTACGCGAAGACTGTTCTGTTGACGGCGCTGCACCAAAGCCTCCAAAACTTTGACACCTCGTGAAGCGCGTTCAAAACCACGCCAATTTTCCCCACTCGAATCAAGTGCTGCCGGTTCTAACGACAAAGACGCTTCTGCCAGCAGTGGAGCTGACGCTTCTTTTTTACTACCGAGTACGAACACAGACGTGTCAAAGGACAGTGAAGCCTCCACTAGTAATGCAGTTGACGCTTGGCCCGAACTCCCAAAGACGCATGCGCCTTATGAGCGGCATCAGACTTCGACATCGAAAGACATTTCATCGGTCCCGTCTAACCTGACGAACGACATCGGTCCCGCCTAACCTGACGGCCAAGTTATTGGTATGGTCAGCACACTTGTCGGTGCTATGCGCCTGCTGCTGAGCAAGATGCATACACCAACAGCTCGAAGCGTGTTGCCAGTGCTTGACACCATCACTCCAGTTTTTGAAAGCCTTCAGAAGTCTGCTGCTTGAGAACGCAAGCGGAATTGTCATGGCATCACCATCGGCAAGAATTCGGGCACATGAGACAGCGCATACAAGGGAGGTAATGCAACGAATGCGCTGATTTAATAAGGACGAGGGTGTGACTCACCATTTGTGATGTTAGCACATAATTGTAATTATGTCGATGGCTTTTCTCTCCTGCTCTCTCTTTCTAACCTTTATTTTCCTTACCCTCTTCTTCAGTGAGCAGGGTAGCCTACCGGGCTCGGATGGTTAACCTCCTTGCCTTTTTTCATACTTATTCTCTCCCTCTCTAAGAAAAATCATGGCCTTTATTTTGCATGCTCTTTTTCCTTTCATTTGGCATTCTTTTCGTGTTTTTTACATCATCGTACGTCATTATCCCATAATTAAGCATCACTTATTAAATAATTACTACAACGCTCTGTAACTCATTTACTCGTGTTTCTGATGTCGTGTTTTCATCGTTTCATTACGTAAGCGAGTATATTATATTGAAATGAAAAAGATAGCTGGGCAAGTTGGTATGTTTTCATATTATAACTTTTTTTAGTGCTCGTCTCTCTCTTTCTTGTTCAGTCCCTTGTGCAAGCTAAGAAAGTTAAAATATAGTTTGTTCCATTTATGGTGCGTTTACGGTTTTTCTTTACGATGTCTGTAATTTTCTCTGCAGAGGAGGAGAATGTTCTATAGAAAGACAAAAAAACCGATTCACACCATTGACATAACAGAAGAGCAGCCAGACCTCTTCCCCCAAGCAACAAACGAAACACGGCTAGAGCCTTTACGCTTCATTTTTTAAAAACTGTCTGACTGCTACCTCTATAGCCTGCCTACGCATATTAGAATAAAGACAGCTCACCTACTGCTAAAAAACGTGGCAGCTGTCCCTCCAATGTGTTCGAAAGGAAAGTGCTAATCTGCATTGAATATTTCTTTCTCATTCTTCTATTGCGACCTCACTGTTGTGTTTATGCCTACCGTGGAATTGAGTTTAAAGTTTTTCAACAAACTGTCATTTTTATTGCTTCACCAAGCGTGCCAACACGACCAAAAGACGAATCTACTAAGAATATTGTTCGGATAAAAACCGCAGCTGTAAAAGCTCAAACTCATGGGCCCTCTTCTCGAAATGGAAGAATATAGGTATAGGCGCAGCAAACACACATGCAATTACCGGCTGTTTGCAGCAATGTTAATGTTTAACCAAACTTTCACTGAGCAAAAATAAGACTGACGGAGCTAACGACATTAGCTGAAGCCCACAATGGCAACAAACTGATAAAGACAGTTGAGATTTTCTGTCAGCACAAAAAGTAAACAAAAATGTAAAATGCGGATACATTAATAAGTGAGAAAAATATGCTCTGGGCGCTACTCTGAGCCAACTTATGTTAATTTGTTATTTTTAATGTGTCACTGCAATGCCTATAAGAGCTATCATCAATGTGTAACGCATATACACTGCTCATTGATGGTTCATCACGTTGTTTATTCTTTATATTCTGTGCCTAGGCAGCTTTTTTTTCTTTTGCAGCGAATCTCTTTTACCCCGTCTTAAGATGTCCGTGGTTTCCATAAAGTTATCCAACACGTCATCGTGTATTAAGGGCGATATGCAGCTTTGGAAAAACAAGTAACGAAATAATGATGCAGCAACAGTTTATTGACTACATACCCTTTTTTATAGGCCAGTGCTATAGAAGTATCTTTAAAAAGCGCGAATCAGCCAGACCTGGCGACCACTGTACAAACCACAATAACGCATATATGGAGGGACTGTTGATTGCAGGAGAAAAAGAGTGGCTGATGCAACTCGTACTTCCACCATCGTCTTGTTCCTGCGGCTCAGCAGCTTTCAAAGTGAATATTTGCGTGATGACGTATATAGAAGCCGCACTCAAGGTCAAGTCACCGAAGAGGGCTGGAAGCGAGCAGTATCGACGCAGTCTTTGCTATTGGTGAAGAGAAGGACTCAGTCGAGAAGCCAGCATCTTGGCGCATCACTGTCCTCGGTAATCGATGTAGCCCCTCTAATGTGCTCATCTCCTTGAAGCAGCGCAGCATGACGCGGCTTTCTTAATGAGCGCTGATTAATCGGCTCGCCTCACCGCTGACGTCCACGCTGTTTCCTTCCTACCAGTCGGTCTTCGCTGTGTGTGTATGCGTGTGTTCGTACGTGCAAAGGCTATACGGCACAAGAGCGTATGCATGCGGAGACCATGGTCGATCGAAGATTCTTGGGGCGAACACGCTGACAGGAGGGTGTGCCAAAGTCCCTGTTAGAATTGTACACGCAGCTGTGACTTGAGCGGCGAAGCAAACGAGAAAAGTTTTGCTTCCACCATACTCCATGCGTAGCTTTGAAGCCAGCAAATGTTATTCTTGGTGTTTGAGCTTGAAAATGTTTTCTCGTCACATCTAGGTTACCTGATGGCGCGTCTCTTTAAAACAAAGTATGTGTAAATGACATTCGGCGTCTCGAGTGCTCGCTTTCTTATGTTCGTTCGTGCGTGCCTGTGCGCACAGCTGGAGATGGCCACACTCTGTTACATAATAAATCTATAGCCTCGCATCGGGAAAGTAGTTTATGACAAGAACGAGTGAAGCCACCCAATGCGGCTGCAGATACACGTCCTGGTGTAAAATTGAATCTGAGGGTTCGACTAACAAAACATAAGAAGCCTTCTCGCTCTTAGACAGGGCACTTGTCGCGAGTACTCACTGAAAGCACACTGGCTGTGCACCGGCACGTCAAGAGACTGCTCGATTCATGTTCACGCAGAGAGGAGCACAGTTGGTCAATCGAACGCCAGGCCAGTTGGCGACCACTGCATAGAGATTGTCTGTGTGTTGTTCGTGGCTCACAAGGCATCGGCACAGCGTAGCCACGCACCGATCCAAATCGACCGGGAAGTCATCGGCACGGGAACGCAGTCAGCACAATAGAAACCGAGAAAGAAAGGCTATAGTAGACAGAATGAAAGCGGTGGTGGAGCGTCTCTGACGCTGGCAGGTTTCTTGGCTGATAGAAGAGAAAAAAACGGCGGCTGGACCGTGAAACAAGGGGTCGATTGAGCATCCCACGTGACATAGTTCCACCTAAGGAACATCCCACAGTGAACGATGACCTCAACAGTGTTTCACTCTGTGGTATGTAAAAATGTCTGGAGTGTTATATCGTAAAACCGCGATATGTTTACGTGAGACGCCGCAGTGGAGGGCTCCGGCAGTTTTGACCATTCGGTGTGCTTTAAAGTCACTGAAATCAGACAGCACATGGGTATCTACCTTTTCATTTCTATTGAAATGGGCCGCTACGGCCGGGATCGAGCCCGCGACCTTAAGTTAGGGGCCGAGTACCATAACTACTGCTCCACTACGGCGGACGTCCTTGGTAAGTATTGATTTTATATTAGAAACGTAGGCGGCGCCATCAGTGCCACTTAAATACTATGGTGATTTATCTTTTAAGTGTAGGTTCTTTGAGGAGCCGGTCGTATGTGGTCGTATGTCATAATTTCTCTAGGTGTAACATAGGTGAAACCACATGTAGTAAACAGAAAAAAATGAATCAAGTACTAAAAAGAAAGAAAATGACAGGAAAAATAAAGCTAGAACATGAAGAGCGAGATAAAAAAATTAATAAAGGAAGAGAAAGCAATAATAAATTATTGCCACATCCACAAAGTGAACGATGTTGAAAGAGCTTGCTCGGATGAAATCGGATAACCTGCTCACCCTCCACACACATTTTATATCATCACATATACATTAACAGCATTGTTATATATACATTCCGATCACAATGTTTATTAATTTGCAAATATACGTTTTGATGGACTACATACACATTATATACACAGCCTGCAGCTCCGGGTTCGCTTGCGAGTGATTCCTCTTCGCTTCGGCCATCCGGGCTGTAACCGCCAGGTCTTGGCGGTGAGCCCGAGCTGCAGCTGCGTTGCGATCCCACCGCGCAGTTGCCTTGACTTGTGTGTGGGTCGCACATGCGACCGAGCGGTGACCAAATGTGCTGACTGCGTGAACTCTCAGCGAAGAGAAAGGAAGCGTACGTGCCAAGAGTGATGAACGCCACCATGATAGAGTTTCCTAAAAATAACTAGAGGGGACTCTGTCGCTGCGATCGTTTAGTGACCATGGGAAAGATGGGTAGTACACACATTTGCCTAGTCTTTGTACTTGCGGGTGGCGAATCGTGCTTGTGGCTTCGTTTATTGCTGTGTTTTGGTTTTGTTTCGAAAGAAAGATTGAAACCGTTTGAACTTCGGGACCTGATTTGGATAGGTAAGTCTAGAAGAACAAGGTGATGAAGCGCAACCGCTGAACAATTGCTGATTTTTGTTTCGTAAGAAAACAGCTCGAAGCCACGCGAACACACATGGAGCCAAAAGCAGGCCATAAGTATGAAAATTAGACAAGTGTATGTACTACCCATCATTCCCATGCTCGCTGTAGCGCTATGCGTTGCAGCTCCCATAGACTAGCGTCAGAGCTCCCTCTAGTGTATATTAGGAACCTCTATGGCCACCATGAGCGACGGCGCGGTATCTAGTGAAGATTCTTATAGTCACCAGAAAACCGACGCCTTTGAACGCGGCGTGCGTTCCCACGCAGCTAGACCCAACACACACTTCCTTTCTTCTAGCTTTCATATTCCTTTGTCTTCACAACTACCCACCCCCTGTGTGGCACTGCTGAGGTGACCTCCATATACAGAAAGGCAGTTGCCACGAAACACTTTTCTCTTCTCTTCGCTTTCTTTGAAATCCACTTCTAAAACCATTGGACAGACGGACAGATGGACGGACTGATCGATGGATGAATGGATGGATGATTTGATTTGATTTGTGGGGTTTAACGTCCCAAAACCACCATATGATTATGAGAGACGCCGCAGTGGAGGGCTCGTGGATGGATGGATGGATGGATGGATGGATGGATGGATGGATGGATGGATGGATGGATGGATGGATGGATGGATGGATGGATGGATGGATGGATGGATGGATGGATGGATGGATGGATGGATGGAAGGATGGACGGACGAACGGATAGACGAATGGACAGACGGACGGATGAACGGACGGACGGACGAACGAACGGACGGACAGACGTTGCTATGAGCGTCCCCTTTATAACAGGGTAGTGACATGTGTGTCACCAGGTTCGCAAAATATTATGTTGGCGTAATGCCTTATCTACTTCTAATAAACCGACCTTATTATAACAAAGAAAAATGTTAATTACGTTCCATATCTCTGCTTCTTCAGGCAGAGAGATGGAACCTGATTTGTTCTGCCTTGGGGGGTGGTGCGCCATCTAATGAGCATTGTTAGAATCCCCGGAGAGGCGACCGTGAGCGCAACCACAAAAATGTGCAGAAAACACATCTGTACACGCCACCGACGAAGGACGAGTGGCGAGCAAAAAGAGCAGTCTCCTAATCAAAAGAAATGGAAAAAAAAGGACAGAACAAACCTTCAAAGAAGGGGAAAAATAAGGATAGGAGGACAAAAAAGAAACCCGAAGAGAAACAAAAGGGCCTTCGAAACTTCGTGCTTCAATTAGGCTTCACACCCCCAATACAGCCCCAATACAATTATTTCTTTCTTTTGCTGCTTTTTTGCTCCTTCTTCTTCGTGAGATTGTTGTTGTTTATGGTATTTTTTGCCGCCTTTTTGACCTAATAGATCTAGCAAGCACCACAAAGGCACAACATTGTTTAAATATGTTCCAAACCATTACTCGTTCTTGATTTAAAAAAGTATATTCAAAGAGCAAGGACTGCTACGAACAACTCAAACTTTTGTGATTGCATGCTGCACGTAGTTTACAAGGGGAGTGTTAGATAGCCACATTCTCATTGATGCTCTCTGAGGGATAGTAAAAATCAATAAATAAACTAAGTGATCAACAACCAGATACAACACAAAAAATAACTCTGATAGGTTACATAAATTTTTGAAAAATTGCCGAACTCAAACGGTCTTATTCAATATTATAACTTTTATCAGCCAAGCAGGTAAACTGTAGTAAGCAGGTTTTCGTTTTAGAAAAAATAGAATTGTTGGCTGAGTTTTTTTTTACTTACACTAACAACTATAACTATTCTGCGAACTCTATCACCCTGCAACTTCGTCTACGCAGCTCACAAATTATAAACAGCGTTAGGCAAAACAGCTTACACACTCATCTGCCGCAATATATATAAACCCTTGAGAAACTTTGTGCTGCGCGATATCAGTCATGATTGACGAGTTCATTGTTGGGAGACAACAAAGTCTCCAACAATATTTTGAGAAGCTGCAACGGCTCTTTCTATCCAAAACTACTAATTTCTAGGATGTCTATGATCTAGCTCAATTTCAGTTTCGATATAAAGCAGCACCCTTCAAATCTTATGTCAATACACGACAAATCATACCTTCAAGCACCTCATCACTGGTGACACGCGGAACTGCAGAGAAAAAGACATCATTTTCTGAAGATGTCACAGTCGAATGGGCATGATGCTAACCAAGCAGTGTTTCATGTTTTAGGCTACTTCGTAATAATGCTATCAGCTTTCCTTGTTCACTGGTAATACTGATGCTCGAAATCCGTGTCATTCATAACATTAGTATCTGCACATATCGATAAACAAATAGACAACTAAATGAAAATAAGTTATTACCAGTGGATTTAACCCACAGTGCAGACATGCCGTTTTTGATAAGACGAAAGCATGTTCCCCGACCCACGCCCCGTTCACCCAACCCTGCTGCTCTCTGACATTTCCCAACCATCTCTTTGCAGAAGCCGTTTAAAGAATAGCGGGCTCGAGTTTCAGATAATTCGCCCTGATGCATAGGGCGGGTGCTTGCGTAATATATGGCAGCTGTGGTGTTACGGGACGTACAAAGACAACGGCTGAGTGCGCGATGGCTGGCGTACCCGCATAGTCACCCCCCAACTTATCCTCTCCTTTCTGCTTGGCTGCCTTTTCCACTTCTATTCGTGACTGCCAAAATTGATCCAGCCCATTAAAGTCGCAGGGATTAACCTGTCCGAAAACGGATTTAGTGGACAAGTTCACCGAGAGAATTACCCCGACAAGAAAGAGATGCTGCTTAAGAAAGGTCCGCTTGTCATTCGGTGCTGAGTTTGATAAGCCTCAAACAATGTTGATTCACTTTCCCTTTACTTTGTTGTGCCTGTATTTAAAATACGCTTCTATGCTCTGTATTTTAATAAGAAAAAATGATGCAGTATACTGCACATAAAAAAAGAAAAAGTTCGTGAATGTGCTTCTCCCTGAATAAATTCTGTTCAAGGTAATTTCCATTGCAAAAGTTTACTTTGGAGATGGTGCTTTACATAAAATATTTCTTTCCAAATCGCATTCGTAATGCATTAGTATTTGGACAGCCCACATTTCCTCTAAGTACCTAGCAAAATGTTTAGAGAAGAGGAAAAATTACTTTTACTTTGTTTTTTTACAAGATTATCCGCAATATAATTCCTCCATCTAGTGCATGATCTGCCGAAATACAAAGTAATTCATGGCTGCAGTGTATCTTGCTAAGCTCAATTGTTTAAAGTTTTATAGCAATTATTATAGCAGCAAAATCGCGTATGGTAACTATATACTTAAAAATACTTGTTCTTGGCAACTCATACGAAACAAGTACAATCGAATATACTCAACTCGGAGCAAATATTTCAACAATGATGCAGTGCTTTCACTGAATCAATGATCCTAAGGGTAGCATTTCGCCATCTATGCAGCTTTCAAAAAACCGCTTTATTTCGGAGGGTTTACTTGGTATTGAATGACGCAGTTATATTGATTTGCGAGGGCAGCGAGTGTTTAACGCACAAATTTTAAATGAAGTACAGCGATGAGGTTAACTGGCAGGCTACTTCTTTTTGATATAATTCCTAGTTTGCCTTAGCAGAATCAATTCCAACAAGAGAAAATCCTGCACCCGGACAATCCATTGTATAAACTCTCGGTGAAGACAACGCCTCCAAGATAATGCAGTAATTCTTTAAAAAGAAACAAGATGTCGGGAATAACGTTTGAATTTTCTGGGCTTAAGATCAGTAGGCGTGAATGCACTAAAAGGTGTATATGAGAGAAAATAAACACAGAGGCGTTTGTACTAGATCGAATGTTACATATAAGCGCTTAGCAGGTTGGCTGACGTTAATGACACGAGAAACAAGAGGGGACAAGGAGGCAGGCGTTGTGTGTTAGTCACTTTCTTCAATGCGCACTGGTGCAACTGTCATCTCAAGCGGTACTGGACATCTATGGGCTCGGCTCCAACGAAGTACAACCTCGTTGAACGGTCAGCTCGATCCAAGCAGCCAAATCGGCTGCTTGGTGCACGTTTTGGCGAGACTGTCCCATAGTAGAGTACCCTGTACTCTAAATCGTTACCCATTTTTTCTACCCCCCCCCCCCTTAACTTGCCTAAGTCCGTCTATTTGATTATCTTTCGTGCTTTTCTGGTGGCTGAACACCGTGAACGGGTCCGCCGATCGAAGCTTGTGAATATTTACGCCTCCTTGCGCGAACAAACACTGAGGCCTGACAAGAAAAGCCTTTCCACTTTATCGATTAGGACGCCATCTGGAATGTTGTCAGTGGACGGTGTCGCTACATGCAGGAGACCACGGCCTCGTGGTCTCCACTGCAGCTGCCTCCGCCACAGCTCACGTTTGCTTTCACTGGACCTTCCTTTGCACGACGCTGCCTTCTGTTTTTTAGGGGCGAAGCTCCTTATAGCGGCACCTGTTCGTCCCTCGTAGCCGTTGTAGGAGTGTGTAACAAGTATAACATTTTGACCTCCAAGGTGGTGCCGGTGAGAGATTTCTTTTGTGCGTTGTTGAACAATGAAAGATAGTGCTCAATGTACGTGCCTATGGCTGCTAAGGGGGAATGATCGACACGAGAATTCGGCTTTCAGTTGATGCGCACGCTGCGAATTTTTATTGTTCAACAACGCACAGAAGACAAGAAAGGGTTGCTACGTTATACTCGCTAGGCGTTACCTCCTGGGTTTTAAAAAGGTTTAGCGAGCTTTGGGCCGCAGTACCATAAATACAATGAACTAGTATATACCATGAACTCGAGGTGATTAAAGGTGGGAAGTAGACACGAAGCGCAAGCCGTAAGAAAGTGTGCGTGTGCCTCCTCTCGTTCAGTCCTTGGAATGTCCGCTGGATGGCGGTGCTTATATATGAGGAATATACGATGAAAAGATGCGAGATGGTGGTACTTGGAGTGTTGAATAAGTGGACGAACGGACACACAGACAGATGAATGGGCGGACACACGAATGGCTGCGTGGATGGATGGACACTTGGACGGACGCAGGAGCGGATGCATGGACGAAAGCAGGGACGGACGCACAGGTGAACGTGCGGACGCACGAACAGACGCACGCGTAGACGGGCGGATGTGTGCACGGGCGGCCACACAGACGCACGCATGGATGGACGGAAGCAAGAACGAATGAACGGACGGATGCTTCACCCCACTATCCACCATTCATTCCGTTGATATGCTGCCATTTTTTGTATACTTTACGTCTCAGCGGGAAACGTGCCTGCGTATGCATTTGTGCTGGTCTGTTCCTTTCTACACGTGAAATCAGCTGCTCATCATATTAAGCATTGCAATGACATTAGAAACAATAAAAAGTAATGTAGAAAAATCAACCAGATTATTATACAAAAGAGACTGCTCAGAGTCCTGAACATTCGAAAATTGGGTATGAAGACTGGCAGGAAAATATAAGTGAAGCAACTAAATAATATTTGGGATCACAGTCAGATACCAAGTCGGCGAAGAGTTCGCAAAGTCCCACACGGTGTCATGCCGTGGTGAGAATTACAACGGCCACATATATAACCTCAAATGATCGCACACAAAGTCGGCAACTTTCATGGAGCGTCTCGCGTGGATCTCCTTATGTTAATGTACAACACTATAGTTATTTGTGTCTCGACTTTTGTTTAGCTGGTGTAATAACGATGGCTTTGATACAACTTGTTGATTTTAACAGGGACACTTTCACGAAGATTGCGTAGAAACATCTCGCATTCAATGCAAATAAAACTAGTAAAGCCACTATTTAATATGAAGAGCACTGTTGTACTAACTGAAAGTTGATAGCGTCTACGAAATTGTAAAAGGAAAATAAATAACAGTAACGTTGAAATGGTCTGTGACATTTCGCTGCTGCGTCAGGTAAGTTTCTCTACATGGGAAGCTTTTTTGTCGTTTCTTTATTAGGAAAGTAGCGAAAAATTGAATACAAAAACACAAGTTCCGAATTTACGGCGCTGTAGCCAGGACTAGGTTTTACAAGCTTAAACAATTTTAGGTGTATGGTATATAGCCCATACATTTTTTATATATGTGCCGTTCATGTTACACTGCTTACATACCTCAGTACCTGCCTCACCTCAATATGCTAGAGCCTTTAACAAAAGTGACCTTTTATTATTTCTCCATCAGAACAATCCTGACTTGGACCAAAAAACAGTACCTATACAATTCCAACGCAGCCCTGATTTTAACGCGCACCTGACTTACATGACCTTCCCTCCCCCCCAAAAAATACAGCTATGGGGCAGTTCACACGTCTGTATTCAAATCTAACATAAAAGTTATTTTAAGGTCAACTTTTTCAGAAGACGTGCTTGTTGAAATTGAGTAAATACGGTAATATGCTAAAAGTGACTTCTCAGAAAACATGACAGGTATGTAAGGAAATGTGAAAGTGACCAGCAATATATGGCATATACAAACGACATTCCGGAAACCTGTGGTCCCCAATAAACCCTGCAAATAGATACTTGTATAGCAATACTTTACCGTAATAAAGTAGGTGCAAGACTGCTGCATAATATAGGTAGGTGCAAGACTGCTGCATATATAAAATGAACAATTAAAAAAATGAACGCATCTTTAGGCAGGCGAACTGGTGTTCTTCAGCAACGTCCGTCAGGGAGAGAACCAAAGGCCGTACCCGGATATAGAGTACGTAACTCCAGAGAGCACGTTCTTCGGGCATTGCGTCTTTCTTTGTGAACAGTGGCCTCCGGAGATAACAATATGGTTTCTACACGTACAAAATGTTACGAAAAGAAAGTTTCTCCGGAACATAGTGCTCGGTTAGTGATCTGTGCGTGAAACAATGTGCCCCGAGAGAATTCGCATAATCGCTGACAAAACCTTACCCACGACTCTTGATACGACAACAATCTCTATAAATGTGAGACGCAGCGGTGGTGAATGTTGCTCCTCCAGGCAGTAGTCTATAGCAGGCCTGTAATCTACTGCAGCGGAAGTTGCATACTCAGGACTCCGGTGCCCCACGTGAAAAGGGCTTTTCCCGCAATGAGTAATAACAAAAGTGCAGCTTCGACAATATTTCCTTACTTCCAAACTTCATCGTCCCTCCAGTGCAAATAACGTCTGAGCAATTGAAGTGTGCACAAACAAAAGCATGAAATATGAAGAGGCATGGGAAGAGAGTAGGGTGGCAAGACAACTAGTACATGCTGATGAAGCAAAAGTGACTCCTTCGACCTCAGGAAATTCAGGATGAACAATGCTACAACAAAAGTAAACTATCGCTGCATTGCGCCACCTTGCAGCTGGATGCGAACCAGGCTGAAAGAAGGGTGAGGTCTAGTAGATCCGATGACTCATCAACAACCAAGGCCGCCTATTCAGGCTGCATTACGTGGTCTGCAAGCGGCCCTGTGCGGACGAGTAAGGTACTCTGGGCAGTAGCGTAGCAGGGCCCAGCGTGCCGGGACCATGTCCCCCCCCCCTCCCCCATCCTGTCATCGATTTTTTTTTTGCCATAGCACACACAGCTAAAATATTCATTTGAAGGGGGTGCCACCCCCACTCCCCGGAAATCAAGGAGGTGCCCTCCCCTCCCCCTTCCGAAAAACATTCTGCCTATGCCCCTGTTACTTGGTCAGCCAACCCACTGTCGTGATTTGCATTCTTCCGGAAGCTCCTCGGCTAAATGTCCCCATCCTCTTTGGTACTGCCTTCTTCCTGGCTACTACTCGCCAGAGTTATTTCCAGTTACTCTACCCTCTTTTCCACTACCACGGAGATTCAACTGCCTGGCTAAGCTAGAAGTACTGAAGCATCCAGAAGCAATACATCACCTCTGATGCCTTCTGCCGAGGGTGTTGAACATTTTTGTGACCACTCCCTTTGTCTTAAAATAAAAATTTGGCTTATAAGCCTGCGTGCCTAAGCTCTTGATAACAAAAGAACACGCCCCGTCTATTGCAAAAGCAAAGGTTCCAGACTGCACTTATAATGTCTTAAGTAAGGTTTGGTTGTCGCTGCCATTGGTACAATGCAAAATGTACGTTATTTTAAGTTAAATTTGTATTGCCAGATGAGATGAACCTTGAAACCTTCGTTGTATTATACGAAAGCTGTAAACCGGATCTCCTCCTCATACAGCAAGAAAGAAAGTGGCAAAGTCTACGCGGTGATTTGAAAAAGCTTAGGCATTCATTATGCAGCATTAAATAAATCACGTCGAGAAACATGCTGCAGCCACCCCGCTTGAGATCATAATTTTTATGTATCATCTATACCATAGAGAGGCCGTAGCCACAGATTGTAGTGGGAGAACGAAGGCTTTTCACATACAAACTAACAAATGTGGTTGCAATCACTTGATAGTTTACTAAATAATTGCAGTATGAAGAAAAATAAAATGCGATTTTTTAAAAGCCTTATCTATTTCTTTGAATTCTGTCGTAACGATTGCACAGTTTTTTATCATATCTTCTTTTTTTGCTTAGCTATTTTTGGTTTTCTGTGTATTAGGTGTTATTACAGAACCACCCATAATAATAAAAATATTTTACCGACGAGCACGCGCGTGCTTACGTGTATCAGTTGGGCTAATACTTTTCAAGGACTCTAACTTGGCGAAATGACCATTTCTCTTTTGGGCAGCTAAAGACTTGTAACGCACTTGCCCGACTACCCTATAATGCTCTGGTGAGTCATTCGTCTCTGCTTTCTCGTTTGCATGTCTCCGTGAACGAACACTTCTCTTGTAGTCACAACATGAAGCAAACATATTAGGCAGACTGCTTAGAAAGAACGGCTATGTACACAGTACATTTTCAAAATTTGCTTCATCAATCTTTATGCGTCTGACCACCCAAAAACGCAAAAGAATGAACGCGTTTAGGTCAAGCTCGTAGCCAGGGAAGGGGGGGGGGAGGTAGTGCCCTAGTACCCCCTTCCCCCCCTTCCGAAATGCTTCCTGGCTACGGGCGTCTTTTCGGCATAACAAGTATCATTTTCAACGTCCTTGGGAGGCCATACGATCAGCTGGCAGGCACACCAATATACACACCGGAAAAGGTCTGCCTGGGAACCAAGCGTGAATGCCCATCTTCGTAGGTGGTGGCATCATCTTCCAATCACTGGTACATCAAAGAACGATTTGTTCGAGAAACCTGTGGTAGGGTCGACAAAAATAAAAAGGTAAGAAAGACTATGAGAAGGTAGCATAAGAACGTACAATCAGGCATTCTCTAGACATCAGCTAACGCCGTTGTCTTTATACTGCCCTTCTTTACGCCGTTCAGTAATTACACAATAAAGCTTAACTGTAAACCATATGTGACGAAGAGGCTTGTGAAGTCAAGAACACTAGAATGTGTCTGGGTTGCTACTAAACCCAAGACAGAAGATTGGCTTTCAATAGGCTTTGTAAACTGCTGAAATATTCTTATAGCCTATGTTTTTTTTTTGGGGGGGGGGGGATAGACGGCATTGTTTTCTGTCTGCACCAGCCACGTTAATACACGCAGCTCATACTGCCTAGCCTTTTTTTACTATGCCGTGAATATTGTATCTAGTTGCTTGAATCCACGGTATATAGTCAAGCTTATTTTCTCGAGTGTTAAATAATTTGGGTGTTCTGTCAAATTGTATACAAATTGTTCCTATAATTACGCGTTTAGTTGTATTATGTATTCGAATCACTTCATCGGTTTACCATTACGGAATAACTCAAATGCCTTAATGACTCCTAATATTCTGCCTTGCTAACGTGATTGATGCTATTGGTTGTACGATGATTTAAAGCACATGACGAGCACAAGTCCTGGAATAAATTTGAACGTCCAGTCCAGAGCCTGGCATGTCTAATTGCTTCAGCAGTATGCTTCTTTGTAGCAACATATGCGACGATTGCACTTGCGAACCCTAATTTACACAATTTATTCAAAATACCACATTCGAACTTCTGAATATGAAAACTTTGTTTTCTTTCCTTAGCTGTTTAATTCACCCTATGCCTCTTTCCCACCATTTTTTTTCCACTGGGGTTTCACGTAAAAGATCACATACAAAGCTTGCTAGTTTGATAGGACATGTGCTATTGATTCATGCCACATTATTGTAGCATGTGTTGACGACATCACTCGAATAGCGGAGTTGACTGAGTCACCAATGCAGCGAGTCCCATGGTGCCAAAAACTAGAGCCTACTCTCGATTTAGGCGGTGTGTGGGCGCCTTCTTGACAGAGAGAGAGAGAGAGATAAAGATGCAAGGAAAGGCAGGGAGGTTAACCAGACGCACATCCGGTTTGCTACCCTGCACTGGGGAAGAAATAAAGGGGAGAAAAGAAGTTGCAGAAAGATGAGAAGGTACACACAATCACAAGCACACTCGGGGAGCACACACAGTCTACAGGCGGTCGCTCAGGTTTGTTGACTTAAGGTAAAGTAGCAGTGCTTTTGTTGCTTTCTGCGCAACTGAGGCAGATGCCCAAGGTCCTAGTATCTTCTGCACACAAAATGGTACGGGGTCAAGTCGATTCAAAACCATCCGGAGCTGGCATGGCTGTGTGTCGTAGCAAGAGCAGCTGCACAGGACGTGTTCGATGGTCTCTTCAGCTCCGTAGTAGTCGCATGTAGGAGTGTCTGCCATACCAATGCGAAAGGAGTACACCTTTGTAAATGCAACACCCAACCAAACGCGGCATAACAGTGTCGCATCGGAGCGGGAAAGTTGTGATGGTAGCTTTAGCTTGAGCGAAGGATCCAGTTCATAAAATTGACACCTTTGGAAGCTGGTAGACGACCAGAACGTGCGTGTGAAATCTCGAGACAGAAGTGACCTATATAGCCGTGAGGTTATTTATATCATTGCTTCACGGCTTGTGTATATAATTGATTCATTTTCATGTGTGCCACCGAAGGTCCCTTCTAAAACAAAACGAGAAAAAGAAAAAAAATAGGCTGTAGGCACGTGACCCTTAATGATAAAGTTTCAGAATTCTAGGCTAATTGCAGCCTGTCAGAAAATAAAGCCATAATCAAGTGCTCATTAGTACGGATACTCACACCTTTAATTTGAGAGAGTTGTAGCAGCGGGTCCGCGTACGGTGGGTTGTCTCAAGGCTAACTTATGATTCAGTTAGTCGCATCAATAAATACTGTAGGCTCAGCACGACTGAGCACTTCTACGTCCCTCGGTATTTGTGTGTCTTACCCACGCATGGTTCGCAGCGTCGTTTCGTTACCAGTGACCCGAAATCTGGCACACCTGTGGCTGCCGCAGGCTGTGTTACCTCAGGCAGAAAATATGTGTTAAGTGTTCGGTGAAGCATGCGGTGATTCCCCTCCACCTATCTTGGAAGCTAGATTGCTTGAGCGTGGGAAGTGGTTATAAATTAAAAAAAAAAGTTAGGTATTATGTAAAATAAAAGGGTCTGAATTACCGGCATACACCTAGTGAAAAAATATAGCATACAGCTTGCTTAACCACAGCTATATTGCCTTCCTCACGCATCCTCATATTTAAAAGGTGCCCTTCACCTTTATTATTCGCCTAAAGACACTTTTCGCGCACAGTTTTAGCCCTGCAGTTAGACAACTTGACATGTTGAACCGATGTCCCATTGAAACTTAATGACACCGTCTGTCTTTACTACTTCATTTTTTTAGTATTGCTATACAGAGTGATCAGAGTACATATGTATAACTTTTACAAAACTCAACACACAGAGGTGCGTGAAGTCCAACTTGAAGAATAAGTGATGTATCCAGGGGGTAGCGATTGAGATAAAAATGAAGGAATGAGAGGAACTAAACGAAGATTGACTATATATCTGTATTTTTTACTTAAAATAGAGGGTGCGTCTGAATTGAGAATTTGAAATTGGTCGTGTTCTTTCACAATTACAGCTGACAGTACTATAGCCACATGGTGGTTAAATACTAATATTCAACCCATATTTAGCAGAAATATGCATTCATGAAAGTGATTCTTAGATTCTTGTAAGCAACTTTGGCATGCGGAGCATTTTTATTACATTGTAAAAGAGAATGTGCAAATATGTTGATTAATTGATATGTGGGGTTTAACGTCCCAAACTGCGAATATTTTGACATTGCTAGAATAATGGCCGAACAAAAACTGATTTATCAGGCCACCTATTACTTCATCACAACTTTCCGGAGTGTAATCTCGATAACGCAATTAAAAGCGCATGGCGTTCAGAATTCGCTATTCAGGCAGGATGTAAAACAGCAACATGGCAAGCAATACTCTAACGACCAGACGGGGTAATCACATGTCATAAACAAAACAAGAAAAAAGTGTCCTTCAGAGTGATTGAGCGAATAATGATGCTGCGACTCTCTCGGCAGCGCGACCAACCTCCAGAGCAATTCCAATGTTCTCGCAGGACGTTGAAATATTCGCCCATTGCACAGCAGGAGGGCGTCACCTTTTTTGAAATTCTGCTGCAGTGCATCAATTTTCCTGCGCTTATCTCGTATATCAGAAGCATCCTCTATTTCAACATTCCTTCTGTCTAACACTTCACACCAACCACCGGCACGTTGTTCAATACGATACCTCTTAAAGTAAGCAAGGCGAGACAGCTTATAAGATATCCTGTTTTCCAGACACAATAACAATAGACGAAAGGCTGAAGCAGTGTCATATACACGTGCCTACAGATGCATCTGATTCAACTGTCTAGCGTTAAAGGTGTTCCGCAAGAGGACACGTTACTGCATTTAGCAAAGTGTCATTTTACTTCAGAAGACAACATGTCACCATTGTTTCATGTTTGTGACTCTGAAAAAAAAAACCAAGGGGAAGTACATGACTGAATTTATAAGCGGCACAGAATTCATTGTATATATAAACCTGGTCTTTTGTATCAGTAGTATTCTAGGTTTTGTATAAATTCGTATCACGTATAACAATCACATGTAACACCTATTAAATATAGGTATCGTATCACGTATAGTTGTTAACAGGTTTCATGTTTTAAACTTAACAATATTCTGCATATACAGCCTTTTCATTTACAAAAATCGATGTACAAAGTTGTATATACTTTGCAGAGCGCACAATAACTGCTTTACGAAATCAATCAGCACAGTACAAACACCACGTGCATTCTTCACTGAGGCGTCATGTAGCATCAAGAATTTGCCGCACACATGCACACGCAAAAACATACTACTATATATATATATATATATATATATATATATATATATAATATATATATATATATATATAGATATATATATATTTATGTAAATATATATATATATATATGGGAAAGAAGTGTATAGCTAAGGGCTCGTTTTTCCGTGTTTTAACACAATAATAATGAGATCTAACAGACAGTAATACCAAGGAATGTACAGGGGAAGTTGATAGAACCAATGGAATGTAAATAAGAAAGAAAAGTGGATGAAAAAATAACCAGCCGTGAGCAGGAATCGAACCTACGACCTTCGAACAACGCGTTCGATGCTCTAACCACTGAGCTACCACAGCGCCCTTCCCTCCATCCACTTTTTTTGGGTTTATATGTGAATTATTATTAAGCTCACGAGCTACGTGACGCCAAACATGCGCATAAGAGTGTTTTCACACTCGTCGTTTGGCTTATAGATGGTGCTGACTGTCACTCCTACTTCTAAATTCACATATAAACCCCAAAAAGTGGATGGAGGGAAGGCCGCTGTGGTAGCTCAGTGGTTAGAGCATCGAACGCGTTATTCGAAGGTCGTAGGTTCGATTCCTGCCCACGGCTGGTTATTTTTTCATCCACTTTTCTTTCTTCTTATTTACATTCCATTGGTTCTAATATATATATTATATATATATATATATATATATATATATATATATATAGATGAAATAGAGAATCAGAGTTTCTTCCGGCTACCGTAATAAAAGTTATAGACTTCGAGAATGGTGCAGTATAGGAAACAAAACAATATATTATTTATTTAATCCTAACAGTTGTGGCTGGTGGACCAGCCTTCTTCGGAGGATGTAAGTGAGATGGTACAAGTTCCCGTAGCAGAGGGTCACCCTCACAGTTTGAAGACCCTCATAAAAAAGAAAAAAAACCGTGACAAACGGGTGAACGAGGCCTTCAAACTGTGAGGGAGACCCTCTGCTACGGGAACTTGTACCATTTCACTTACATCCTCCGAAGAAGGCTGGTCCACCAGCCGAAACTGTTCGGAATAAATAAATATTTTATTGTTTTGTTTCCTATACTGCACTATTCTCGAAGTCTATAACTATATATATATATATTTTTTTTGAGCCTTATTTATGCATATGCATACAATCTTTTCATCTGTGCATACTCATCATCACCAGTCAAGTTTAGGTTGTGGGGCACTGCTGTGAGCTGCTTCGCTGACAGTGCACCTTTTTCGCTAATTACCCTTCACGCAGAATCAACGCCTTTGTCTGCTACAACTGATATAAAGGCTACCACTGTTGTTTTAAATGACACCATAAGTCCTCAGCTCACTGCCGAGCAAGAAAGAGACCTTTTAGACCTTCTCCAAAAACACAGCCTTTCGTTTGATATATATTCCAAAGTTCTGGGTCACACCTTCGTTGCAGAGCACCGCATCGAAACCGAAGGCAGCCCCAATGTACGCCACCGCCCATACCGCCTGTCTTCGGCGGAACGGCAAATCATTGAGGAAAACGTCGCCGACATGCTCAAACCTTCATCCAGACTTTCATCCAGCTCTTGGTCGTCTTCTGTGGTGTTGGTCTGGAAAAAGGATGGCTCTGTCCACTTTTGTGTTGATTACAGAGCGCTCAATAAGATCACAAAAAAGACGTATATCCGTTGCCACGCATAGATGACGCCCTGGACTCCTTACAAGGCGCAGAATATTTCTCCAGCCTCGACCTCCGATCCGGGTATTGGGAAATACCTATGCGTGAAGCAGACAAGGAGAAAACAGCGTTTGCGACGCCTGATGGGCTTTACGAGTTTAACGTCATGCCTTTGACTTATGCAACGCTCCAGCAACATTCGAGCACATGATAGATACTGTCTTACGTGGTCTCAAATGGAAAACCTGTTTATGTTACTCAGACGACATCGTAATTTACTATTCTACTTTTCCTCAGCACCTCAAACGTTTGGACGAAGTTCTAACGTGCATTTCAAACGCTGGTCTACAGCTCAATACAAAGAAGTGCCACTTCGCCAGCACAAGCATCAAAGTATTGGGTCACCTTGTCAGCAAAGATGGCGTTCGACCCGACCCCGACAAAGTTGCTGCCGTAATTAGTTTTCCACGTCCGGGCAATCGAAAATAATAGCGAGGTTTCGTGGGCCTGGCGTCTTACTTCCGCCGCTTCATCCGTCACTTTGCTGCCATTGCGGGGCCGTTACACAAGCTTCTGTTGTCAGGAACGGCTTTCACGTGGACTGACGAGTGCGAGTGTGCTTTCCAAGCCCTTAAGCGTGCTCTGACATCAGACCGCGTCCTCCGTGACTTTGATGAGAGTGCACCCACTTTCCTGCTACTAGTTTATGCGACGTCGTGAGGGACGAACTGGCCTTGATCACAGGGACACCAGTTCCGTGCTCTCATCCCGTGCCCATTCCAAGTTATGCTTACGTTGGCCACAGCAAAGCCTGGCCTCGATTACCGTCACACCAGTTCCGAGCTCATATCCTGTGGCCATGCCAACGTATGCTCAAGTTGCTGCTTGGACACCTGCACCCCAGCAGGTGTTATACAAGCGTTACGTCCCGAATGTCAAAACCAATTGGTTAAGGAAATACCCCTGTATCAACAAATAATAAAGAAATGACATGATGTAACTTTTCAATATATAACGGGCCACTGCCGCATCATCAATAAAGAGCATACCGATAATGCAGCAAAAAATGTTTACGCAAATGCCATAGTGAATCCTATTCCACCATCAAGAAGCGACGCCGTAGCAACAATCAACACGCTCGCGCACAATGGCAAATTGTGGCAATGTCTCTTTGGAACGCGCTGCAGCTTTTTTTAACACCCGTCTTCTACGCTTGTATTCCTGCCTACAATTTTGATTCCATGTAGTTTATACCAATAGGAAACCACCCTTCTCTGTCGCATGTGGCTTGGTGTGTCTTAAACGGGTGCCTTTGCTTATCGCATCAGACAGGGAGACATTGATTTATATGTGGGGTTTGACGTCCCAAAAACGACCATATAATTACGAGAGACGTCCTAGCGGAGCGCTCCGGAAATTTCGTCACCTGGAGTTCTTTAACGGGCACCCAAAACTGACCACACAGGCCTATACAGCATCGAATAGGGAGACAGTGCTGCAGGTGACCACTGCAACGCTCACAAAACCATGGAACATGCTTTGTGTCAGTGCCCTCGGTACAGCTGTCAGTGGCAGTTCTTCTTAGCAGTGTTCATACACCTTGACAAACAGTCGCTTTCCGAAAAATGAATTTTGGAATGCCGGAAAGATCGTGCATCACGCCGAAAAGCGACGAAGGCGCTTTTAAAGTTTCTGCGAGCTACCCGCCATGTTAAAGGAGTGTGACATTCCAGTATGTGTGTGTTCGCGCTTCCATTCACCTCTCTTTCTCATACCCTTTTACTTACTTTCTGTCTCTATTTACCCTTTACCGAGTGCAGGGTAGCAAACCAGATACTTGCTTTCTGGTTAACCTCCCTGGCTTCCTTCAAGCTATCTCTCTTTCTCTTTAACTGGGAATTGTCTTCTCATTTTGTTTTTATCACATACGATCGGCGGCTTGAATGTTCTTGGCATACCCATAACCAGAAGCCTAGGACAGCTGTTCTTGCCATCTACAAGGCCAATAAATGAGGCTGTCTTGTTCAATTTTCGGCTGCGCGGCATGAACCTGTGCGCTCCCAAGCGGCGGGTGTAAAGAAGGGTGGGCTGGCGACCGGAGTTTCGAGAAAGACGACAGCTATGACAACACCGTATGACAGCTCTCAAAAAAGGGCATCTATACAATACTCACCGCATTTCAGAATGACAGAAAAAAAAATGATTCGCGTGCAACGCAATAAAAAGGCTGATTTTGCCTCGAGTTTTCGTGTGCTGAAGCCATAGTAGTATTACAATCAGAACACAATATATTTGTGATTTGATCTCACCAATGCGGACGTTTAAAATGCGAGCTCTCAATTTAACATCCTTGTTTATATTATTCATTTCTTTCGAAGTGCTCCAACAGCTCGAAATATATTTGAATGGAGTTATATGTTCTCAAATAGAATTATCAATCCTTATTGCCCTTATCTTGATTCTGCCACAAGCTACGATGTACTTCGGTATGTTACATTGGCATTTAATAGGCGCACTGTTGCTACTCAGTGCAAGCTCACAACCGTGCATACAGGAATTCAATTCACTTTCGCGTTTGGAATGTTGACGGCGTTTCGGGAGTCTGTCACCACCGCTCTCAGAATAAGTTTTGTAATTTACTTGGTGTAGTGAAAATATTTTTCGATGGTTACTTGCTCTCTCCACCTCTTTTATTTAAAATTGCTGAGCAGGCAGGAATTAGTTAGAAGCAGATAGCTGATTTGTAAAGCGCACATTTCAGTGACTTCTGTCACTGAAATGTGCCTAACCATCTGCCTAACAAATGTGCCTAACCGCCTAACCATCTGTTTTTCCCTAAGCCGCTTGCCTTCTCTTGAGGACGACGCAGCGAGCAATGGTAAGGAAAATGGTAGGCGTAACTTTAAGACACACGAGGAGAGCAGAGAGAATTAGAGAACAAACCGGGGTTAAGGATATCATGGTTGAAATCAAGAAGAGGAAATGGACATGGGCCGAGCATGTAGCACGTAGGCAGGATAACCGCTCAGATTTAGGTTCACGTTAAAGAACCCCAGATTGTCAAAATTTCTGCAGCCCTACACTGCGGCATCTCTCATATACATATGGTGGTTTGGGGACGTTGAAGACCATATATCAATCATCAAATCAAATCACAATAGCAGCTGCTGGTGCCGCGGCGAACGCGTTGCAGGTGAGGGAGAGTGTGACATCAGCGCGCACTGCGAGGGGAATGTGACGTCAACGTGCAGCAGTGGTGTGTGCTTGGCACCGCACCAACACCTGCGGCGCATGGCGTGTTGTACGGAGGGACTGCGTTACACAGCGTAGTCAAAGAGTTGCTTCGCATTTAAAACAATTGCCACTCTGGGAAGGGGTATGGCCTGGAGGATTCAATTCAAGCATGCCGCCAGACCCGGCTCAACCAAGAAAACCACAAAAATTCATAGCCTGGCAAGGACAGATTCTGCGTCTATATTATCGTCGTGTAGCGAATACTTTATGCAGAAAGGTTCTCCAATGAAATTGTTTTCATACCCTGTTTTCCTGTTGCCACACGCTTGGTCGGTTTTTACAGTATTGCCTGAAAGCACAAGATAGCAGCTCGGGGGAGCCAGAAAGCGGAGTATTCACGGCCTTACATACTCTCAGCAATAGTCCGCTACCCAAGCCTTCCAAGTTGTATAGGATACTGAACAGCGTCCTCGATTAAATGAAATGAATGTCTCACAACAAGTACAACTACGCTGGCAGCGAGTTTTCCTGCACTGTTTTTGCTGATGGACCTACAAGGTATTATGTAGCCTAGAAACAAATGAAGAAAACTTTTACTTTAAGAGCCTCAATCATGTTTTAAGGCTTCCGACGACAAAGTCCTGTTATTCACATGACAAGCCTCAAAATGACCTTCCTCAATGTTTAAGAAAAACAATTTATAAAGCTCGAAGATAAGGTACAAAGTAGATCCGTTTTTCTGAAGATTTTTGGTAGAAACTCTGGAATAAAAGGAGTTATGTTTTTTTGCTAATATAAGTCAGACAAAGTTTATACACAAGCCAGCAAACGCATAGTTATGCCCTTGAAGGTGATGTCGTAAAAAACAAAATGAGAACTAAGTATTTGTGAAATCGCAGATGCCAAACGGCATGCAAACTTAGAAGTGTAAGAAGATTGCTCATGCCTAGTCTTAACAGAACTTACTACCACTTTGACTTACAAGTTATTATAATATAAATGGAGACAGGGAATAAAAAGCCTGCTTTTAAATAGGCCATTCTAAACTGCACATGAGAGCTTTTTAACATCAGCACGACACAATCATCGAAAGTGCAAAGGTATTATTATAAGATCATAAATAAATATTGTACCCGGCAACTTCTTCCAACTATGATACGCGAACTGCCTTTATTTCTAGGCTGGAGCTAAATGCTTGATTGTATGAACGAGTGCTAGCCTTATAAAAGTTTTTGTTTTGTTTCAGGTAGCTACATTATGACAACCGGGGTGTCCATCGGTGGCTACTTCGCAAATGAGATATTGTGAGCGCGACAAGCGAATGACTCTTTATTCTCTTTGATAACATCATCACCTGTAAATCTTCTTCATCTGTAAATATCATCACTGCGGTGGCTGCATTTCTGATGGTGGCGGAAATGTTGTAGGCCCGTGTGCTCACATGTGGGTGCACGTTAAAGTACCCCAGGTGGTCTAAATTTCCGGAGCCCTCTACTACGGCGTCTCTCATAATCACATGGTGGTTTTGGGACGTTAAACCCCATATATCAATCATTTATATATCATAACCAGCGTGATTTAGCTCGAGTCTGGCTGAATAATCCGGTTCCTCACAAGTGGTGGACGGTGGTTTTCGTTCCCTCAAGTCCTCTCGCCCGTTCTCGCTGGAGCTCCGCTCGGGTCGTCGCATACAACCCCCTGCCATGGCGGCCCAAGAAAACCCTGGCCCATCCAACGTCGTCGTCCTACTGCAGCCACCGCCACCTGCTCCACCCAACAACATTCGCCTGCGTGATCCCCCTGTGTTTTCTGGTCTCCGAGGTGATGATGTTGAAGACTGGATCAAGAACTACGACCTCGTCAGCGATTTGAACAGGTAGGACAATCCACAGAAGTTGCGCAGCGTCCCATTTTACTTGTATGATGTTGCGAAAACTTGGTTGTGGAACCACCAACCAGATCTTCCCGACTGGGACACTTTCGAGCAGCGAATTCGTCAGATGTTTGGTGCCCCTGCAGTTCGCACTGAGGCAGCAAAAAAGAAGCTCGCTGAACGCACGCAGCTGGCGGGTGAGTCTTACACCTCTTATATTGAGGATGTTCTTGCACTGTGCAAGCGCGTTAACACCAGCATGTCTCAGAACTAACAAATACGCCACATCATTAAAGGCATTAACACCGTCGCCTTTAACGCCCTCGCCACGCAAAATCCTGCCACCACCCAGGACGTGATAACCATCTCCCAGTGACTTGACGGGCTTCAGTGTCTTCGCCTTTGCTAGGATGCCACCGACATTCGTTTGCCTGCACCCCCCGACTTGCGTGCGCTTATTCGCCACATCGTTCATGAAGAGCTGCACAGGCGCTGCTCTTCCTGTGCGGCGGAAGTTACTTTCCCTTCTGAAAAAGATAGCTTGCGAGACCTGATTAAACAAGAGATCGCCTCCGCATCACGTCCGACGTGTGCCAACGGTCCCTGCGTGAGCCAGACGTGCACGTACGCCGAAGTTGCCGCGCTCTCTGCCACACCCACCGTTTCTGTGCCTACAACAGCAGACCATACGCCTGTGGCTTCGTTATCACCGCCAGTGCGTGCACCACCTTACTACACACCTCAGCGCCCACCTCGACCAATCTGTTACTACTGCGGCTATCGAGGGCATATCGCTCGGTTTTGTCGAAGGCGCCAACAAGACGAGCAACGCGGCTGCGCTCCTGAAGAACATCGAAGTCTCTGTCCGACCATGAACTACCTACGACCACCCTCCCGATCGTCCTATTACCGTTCACCGTCTCCTACCTACCATACTGACATGCCTGGGAATTCCCGTACGTCTCGCCGCAGGTCGCCTTCGCCAGATCGCCGTTCAGTGTCGCCTCTGCGGCCCGCCTCCCTTTCCACGAACGCCCACACGGAAAACTCCCCAATGCAGTTTTAGGAGGGGAAACTGCATCCACCGGACAGCTAACAATTCCTCCAGAGTGGCCATCGAATTTGATAGTAGTGTTCGTAGTAGGTGTACGCGTGGATGCTCTTGTAGACACTGGCGCTGCCGTTTTGATTATTCGTGCTGATTTTTGTTCCCACCTTCGAAAAGTCACCACGCCTTATGGCGGCCCACCTCTACGTGCGGCGACTAACTCTCTCATACGCACAGTGTACCGTTCATGTTTGCATAGAAGGCTATTGTCGTCACATCGTTTTCACAGTATTTCGTGAGTGCACCCACGCTCTCATTCTGGGGTGGGATTTCTTGTCTTCTGCGTCAGCTTTCATATCTTGTCATCACCGCCTCCTGCATCTAATCCCACTGACTCTTCTCCGCTTTAACACGATGGACGCATCCGCCTTGTCACCACGTCAGATTATGTAGTCCGGCCATACATCGAAGAAATTATATAAGTGTTAATAGCACCGACATTGTGGATGGTGACGTACTAATTCTCTCTTACGGCCATACCCTACGTAGCGGCATTGTGATCACACCAGGGCTTATTCGCTTCTTCGATGGGTCTACGTACCTAGCCGCCATAAATCAAACACCCGAGTGTGTACTGCTCCCTTGTGGCTCAACAGTATCTTGCGCGGTCGACAGTGAGCCTGTTGCGATTGTTACTTTTCCGAACAACAACCACAACGATGTCCCAAAGTTACAATCACTGCCATTCAATGTCTCTTCCACACCTGTGTTGGCAACCATAAGCACTGACTTAACACCTGATGAAACTGAAGATTTGCTCGCCCTGTTAAATAGACACCGTTCTCTATTTGACGTGAACTCGCCCACCCTCAGCATGACAACCACCGCTACTCACAGCATCCAGACTGACGGCTCTCGTATTTTACATCGGCGTCTATATCGCGTGTCTCAGGCAGAACGCAAGATCATCGAGGAAAACGTCTAAGACATGCCATACGACGCAACATCATACGTCCTTCCTCGAGTCCCTGGTCATCCCCAGTTGTTCTCGTTTAAAAGAAAGATGGGACAGTGCGTTTCTGCGTCGATTACCGTGCGCTAAACAAAATAACGCGCAAGGATGTTTATCCCCTCCCTCAGATCGACGATGCACTGAATTCATTACAGGGCGCAGAGTATTTTTCTAGCCTCGACCTTAGGTCAGACTACTGGCAGATACCAATGTCAGAGTCTGATAAAGAGAAGACCGCCTTTTCAACGCCAGATGGGTTGTACGAGCTTAATGTGATGCCTTTTGTACTCTGTAATGCGCCCGCCACCTTCGAACGCGTCATAGACGGCGAATTGCGTGGTTTGAATTAGAAAACGTGTCTGTGCTATCTCAATGACATAGTAGTGTTTTCATCCACGTTCTCGCAGCATCTACAACGTCTTGAAGAAGTCCTCACATGCCTTGCAAAAGCCGATCTACAACTTAACACCAAGAAATGTACCTTTGCTAGCAAGACAATCAAGGTTCTCGGCCACCTTGTCAGCAAAGAAGGAATTCGGCCCGCCCCCGAGAAGCTTGCCGCCGTCCTCGATTTTCATCGTACACTACGTCGAAAGTACCTGCGCAGCTTTCTTGGGTTATCTTCTTACTTCCGGCGCTTCTTAAGTGGCTTCACGGAACTTGTGTCTCCGCTCCATCAACTCCTCGCAAGGAACATCCCCTTCAATTGGTCCGAAGACTGCGGACGTGCTTTCACGGCATTGAAGCAAGCCCTCACGTCGGATCCGGTACTGTGCCACTTCGATTCCACCGAACCCACCATCCTTCACACCGACGCAAGCAGTCATGGTCTTGGGGCGGTACTCTTGCAGCGTGACAAAAACTCACGCGAACGCGTCGTTGCTTACGCAAGTCGTGTTCTTACCGCTCCAGAAAAGAACTACACTATCACCGAGCAGGAGTGCCTTGTTGTTGATTGGGCAGTGTAAAGATTCCGACCATATCTTCACGGCCGTCATTTTACCGTCGTGACCGACCATAACGCGCTATGCTGGCTTTCATCGCTGAAAAACTCACCGGGTCGCCTTGGTTGCTGGGCTCTTCGCTTGCAGGAGTATGATTTCGATGTCGCCTACAGATCTGGGAAGAAGCATCAAGATGCTGATGCTCTATCGCGCTATCCTTTGCCCAGCAGAAGCCACTCACCATCGATATTCCAAAACGACAGCACCTCTCCAATCGCAGCGCTAAGTTCATCATTTGCCACCCTATCCGTCCTTGTTTTACAACAACGTGTCGACCCATACTGTCGCACCATTGTTGACCACTTGACTGGCTGTACTACTCCTCCAAACGCCAGACTCCGTCGACAACTTAAACAATTTAAGCTTGTCGGTGATGCTTTATGTCGCTACATTTACCACATCGATGGCAACAAGTGGGTACATTTCATCCCACGTTCTCAGCAACGTGAAGTTCTGGAAGCCTTTCATCATGATCCAACCACCGCTAATCTAGGCTATCACAAGACTTACGACAAAATACGAAGTCGTTGTTTTTGGCCTGGCCTTTCTTCAGCCGTCGCTAAGTACGTCGCCACCTGTGTCCATTGCCAACGGTGAAAACGACCGACAACTGCTTCGGCTGGCTTAATACAACCTCTTCCTTGTCCCGCCTCGCCTTTTGAAGTCGTTGGATTCGACTTGTATGGCCCTCTTCCTATATCATCCAATGGGAATCGCTGGATTGTCACGGCCGTCGACCACCTTACCCGCTACGCAGAAACATCTCATATTTCATCTGGGACTGCCACTGAGATCGCCGATTGCTTTCTTCGCGACATCTTTTTGCGTCATGGAGCTCCACGCATTCTCCCGGGTGATCGTGGCAAAGTCTTCCTATCTTCCATTGTCGAGCAAGTTTTGCGTGCCTCGAACACTGTTCACAAGACCACTTCTAGCTACCACCCGCAGACCAACGGATTGACTGAACGGTTTCATCGGACCCTATCGGACTTGATCGCCATGTACATTCACTCCAACCACACGAACTGGGATGAAATTCTACCCTTCGTGAAATTCACCTATAATATGGCTGCTCAACGCACTACCGGCCTTTCTCCATTTTTTCTCGTCCATGGTCGTTTGCCGAGTTTCGCTCTGGATGTCTCTTTTCTTTCGGCCCCTGCACCCTCGACGGCTCCTTTCTGTGAAGAATTTCTATCTCGTCTCGCACACTGCCGTCACCAGGCCCATGTTAACACCGTCCTCTCTCAATACACTCAAAAATCTCCCTACGACTCGTCTCGCTGTGTTGTGAGTTTTTCCCCTGGAGACGAAGTTCTTCTATGGACTCCACTACGCGTCCCCGGCCTATGCGACAAATCCATCAGTCGCTTCATCGGGGCGTACATGGTGGTCGAACAGACATCTCCTGTGCACGTATCTCGTTTAAAGCCTTATGCGCGACGCATTCATAATACTGTCAAGCGGCCAGGCGGCCGCTTTCACCGCGCGGGAGAATTAGTGTGAGCGCGACAATCGAATGACTCTTTATTCTCTTTGATAACATCATCACCTGTACATCTTCTTCATCTGTAAATATCATCACCAGCGTGATTTAGCTCAAGTATGGCTGAACAAACCGGTTCCTCACAATATTTAAAAATTATGTGTTGACCTGGCAGAGTACGTGTGCCCCTTTGATTTTGTCTTCATCAAAATACCACCGCCACGGGAATGAAAGCCATGACAAACTCAGCAATCGACCACTTTAGTCACTGCCTTATCGCGGCAGACAGTTCGCTGACGACACTACTGTAAATAAAACACCGGACCCTCATGTTGTCACATTGCGTAACTTTCTTGCGTCAACCATGCCTTAGCATACTGTTCACCATTTGGCTGTTTCTGTGTGTTTATATGAGTACCAGTTCTGTACAAAAAAACTTTTGGGTGTCTGAATGATTTACTCCTCAAGGTTATACATCACATATGCATACTTACCACTTATGATCCTTGCGTTGTTTAAAATATACAAAATCCTAATGATGGTAGTTGTGGTAGCAGCATGGTGAAAGTTCCCGAACCAGGTCGGCCGAATAGGAAATTTTTTGACGGAACGGCTTCAGACACAGTGAATACATTACGCGCAGAACAAACAGTGTTCTTGCTTTAAAAAGTACAAGGATTGAGGTTGTGAAACGCATTAAAGGGTTGTGTTTAGAGAGACGGAATAAAGAGACAGTCGGCACATTTTGAACGCAGCATTATTTAAGGTTGTGATCTTTTCTGTCTTTGTTTGTAAGCCCCAATTTCTTCAGCACTCATTTTTACATTTCACTAAGAGTTGCAATAATTTAAACAAGGAAATTATTTTCTCCCAAATCTGCTGCTGCTTGTAAAACTGCTGGTTTTATTAAAAGCTCTATCCTCGTCATTCTTTAAATCTGAGACGTTACGCCGATGCATGACCATTCATTATTTAGTGCAATACATGAATGCAATTCGAAACAATGCTGTCAACATTGTTTTCCAACACTGAAGCTGCTAGCGGTAAACTTGCAAGAAATATAATAATTATTAAAAACAAAGAAATGGAAAGTAAGGCACAGAGGATACTCTTAGCCGACCAAACTAGTGTACTGTGTTTACAGCCCCAAGTAGAGCTCAACGAGACACCATCAATTAACGTTGCCATTTAAAAAGTGTTACCAACAAGCAGATAAACACAACAAAAAATATTTAAAAAAAGGCTTGACCTGTTGGAAGATTAAAAGATCAAGGAATGCAGAATAATGCACGCGAAAGATTTATCAGGCTGCATAACTTAGCTAACAAGCTAGCATCGTCTTTCAGTAAGCATGTTAAGGAGGAGGAGGAGGAGCATTGAAGGAGGAAGAAAAGGGAGGTTAGAGAGTTCTCAGACTGGCTGGCTGCCCTGGGCTGGAGAGAGAAAAGAGACGTTGAAGGAGACAACATAAGAAAGCAGAAGAACAACAGACGATCCATGATGCTGCTTACAGTCTGTCTCTAAGACCACTTGCCCGCAAGAAGCGCAACAACGCTCTCAATACCCTGCGTGCCGAGGATGGTCTCGGCCAGTGTCCAAATACCCTTTCAAATTCCGACAATTGGCGATTGTCTAGTCTATCTAAAACTTTAGACAGTTTTTTTCTTGGCACACTGACGCGAGGTCACTCGCGAAGACGGTGGGAGAAAGTCTCCGCGCCGCCGCAGTTGTCGCATGTCGGGCTGCTGCCCATTCCGATTCAAAACGGCACGAAAATGTCTTCTCAGGTTTGGTTATTCATTATGGAAGACGAAGCTGTAGGTCTGGGTCCAATTTATGAAGGCGGACGTTGGTGAATGCCAGTGAAGTCCACTGAGTGAGTGTCAGATCTTCTACCTGTGATCGAAGCCTTGTATTGGCACCCGTTCTAGATATTGGCATAGCTGCACAAGGGGCATCATCATGAGCAAATCGGGCTGAATAATCTGCACGGTCGTTTTCATCGATGCTGCAGAGGCCCGGTGTTCATTTATACGCTATGTCATGTTGTTTCTCTCTAGCCTAGTGATGAAGCAGTCTAATTTCAGCGACTAGCTGCATGTTAAGCGACCAACCCACTAGGATTACCAGGTTGCTCAACCTAGTATCGTAGAAAACATTGATGGCGGAAGTTACAGTCAGTTAAGTAATTCAACAAAGTGTTACATCTTGCTCTCGGATATTACGTGATCAAAACACGTGTAAGTGGCCAACACCGCTTGAAAGCCTCAAAGAATTTTTTTTAAACAGAACTAGTTGGACTACAACTATAATATCCAGCGTCAGAATTCAGGCCAAGCACGTAGGTGAATATGATTGTAAACATATTGAAGCAGTAAGTCAGATGGCGGTGGCAACTTTGTAACATGTCAAGCGTACGGCGCAGTCACTATACCACCTCCGGCATTAAAAAAACTCCCCGAGTTACCATGTTATTATGCTATTGCCACCTGCGTGCATGGACAGCTGCAGCCAAAAGAAGCCGCGGATGCGCGCCTTACGAGGTTTCCGTGACTGAGGGCAAAGTTCCTAGGACTGGCAACCACTGCCATGACTCTGACAGCGCCTGCCGAGATTGTTTTTCACAGCCCCAGAGCGCAGAACCGACAGCGTTGCCCCTTGTTGCCAGGAGGGTAGGGTGATTTCATCAGCAAAGCGAGTAAAGCACTTGACGGCTGAAAACAGGCGTTCTGTCTTTTTCTTTTTTTTTCACTGCTCTCGCGTTTTCACTATAGACTCGACAGAAGAAAACTTTTCACTTCCTGCGATTCCTTACTTTGAGCGAGAGTTGAGAAAATCAAGTACATTCTTACTTTATTCTTCGTTTTCATGCTTTCCTTAGCTGTTTTATACCCAGACTACTGATATTTTATTTACTAGCTTGTCAAAATTCGTGCTACGGCGTGAATATATAGGCTCTGTCATGCGAAATGGCTTCTAATTTTATTTTCCGCCAGTATTTGTGTCTAGAGCTTCGAACTTCTTTGCACTGTTATTTCTTGCAAACTCTGACGTCTTCTTCAACTTTAGGATGAAGCTATGCAGGGCCAAGAGTGCTCTGTTTAATACGACAAGGCTACGGGAAAAGCGGGATTTAGGAGGATCCCATGGTACCTCTTTTCATCCTAAATAACTTTAGCCACAACCAATATTTTACGTCTTTGCTACCACCACCCCTTACTCCGTATCGCGCAAAAGCCATTGGTCCTTTGGGTTCAGTCGCATAGCACATATTGTGAATCGTTCTTTATTCAAAGGTTTGTGGCTTTACTCTTCGGTAAAAAGAAATACTGGTGGGCTAGTTGGTAGATCATAACTCTGAGTAGTAGCACGAAAAATTATAAACGCGACAGAGCAAGAATGGTGCTGTGTCTCGTCTTGCTCTGTAGTCTGCGTGATTTTTAGCACTACTGTTCCGAGGTGTAAGTTAAGCCTTGCAAATTTATTTGTGGTCTGTGAAAGCGTTCTTTCGAAAATACCTTACTACTTTCCACCAACGACTGAAAGTTGCGAGCACGGAGGTGGCCAAACACAAGTCTTATTGTTCTTTTGAAATTTTCAGCCCTCTAAAGTCATCTAGTCTTTTAAACAAAGGCTTGTATGTTTGACTACACAGCATCAATATCATGATGACACATTGTTTCGACACACCAGTGCTCACTATCGACTGAACCGCTACGCTAGAAGACTCTGTAAGGGTGCGCAAATAATGTCACTTAGTAACGCGGAACGAAATGTACATTGTGTGAATTTGAGTGAATAATTGTGAGTGGAAATAAAATTGGTGCGCCTTCAAATTTCCTCGTCTTTGCTCGAGGTACAATGGCTGGTTAAGGCGACAAATGGCTGAAGGGAATTCGATTATATGGAGCGTGGTTATACAAGCTGGTCGAACATCGCCTCGGTTTTGATAGCGTCGTGAAAGAACCGTGACTTCGGCTTGCAAAATTTACTTCTACCACATGTCTTCGTTCAGCCAATGACGAAGAGATGTCTACGCGCGTCGTATATTGTGCCACAACAAAAGAACCAACGTGCTGTTCTGCAATACAGTACTTAAACGTTGTTCGGTGCTGTCTGTGCACCAGGAGCGAACGCGCAGTGAACTTGGATGCAGCAAGCCCCTTCGGCGGTGACACCACCAAAGATCCACATTAAGCCGCTGTGCCGTTTGGTAGACATGCCTACACTAACGAAAACCTTTCATCAAAGTTCGCCTTGGCGACTCTCTAAGAAGGTCACAAACATGCAGTGGATGGTCTATGTGTGCGTACAAAAGAAATTAGAGACAGCGCTTCAAAAAAAGGCTGAAACGAATAACAGAGGGTGCTAGGCATAGCACAGCTTGAGATAGCATGAAGTTTTATATAGGCCGTCCATGACAAATGTCTTCGAAACACTGATACCCAGAAATACATATATGTTTTATGTGTTACTTCATTCTATTGTAAATAACCGAAAAGTAAAAGAATATTCATCTCAGTTATGGATTGTAAGACTCATTTCTTGCAAACACATGACATGGGTCAAGTCCTCGGCCTATAACCACATGCTGCTTTTGCAAACTCGTGATAAATATAGGCTTGATCGTGAAGAAAAGCAAGAATGGATGCAAGACGTAATGGCAATTACACAGCTGATAATTAACACAGTTACTTAAAAACTATTTTCATAGCGTGCCACCTATTAACAATTTTTTTGGTTCCATTTCAGCTTTCATAAAATAATTGTCTGTTTTGTTCAGAAAGTGTTAGAGTACATTTAACTAGACTAAGCAGTAAAGTCAACGTACCTGAAATAGGGATGAAATGATAATTAAGCAAATATCGCGGATACATTGCCGCTACTAAGCACCTTAATTTGGCGGAAACTGGAGCGTTGCCTTGAAAACGTCGCACAAGCATTCTAAAAGTTTTTCGTCTTCAAAGAATTGACGTCTCCTTAAAGTATTTTTCATAGTTTTTCGTAAAGCAGTGCAACTCACATCAAAGTGTGACACATATGCCGGCTAATTATTGTTTTGCGAGCTCGTTTTGTATTACATATGTCTTTGATTACTAATGGTGCAAGCTTGTTTCTTCATTGCAAGATGTATAGTGATGAAATTGTATTTTGGCTGTAATATATTATGTACTGTAACTGCAACCTGTACAAACTCCTGCACAAAATTTTCTGTTACGTCGTGAATTTCCGTTATTACGCATATTTAAGGGATTGTATTTTACTGTATGCACCCTCAGCGTATGCATCTTCCGGGGCACTTATGGTATTATGAAATAAGTAAAAAATAGATAAATATTATTTGAAGATGCCTCTTGAATCGACGTGAGTACATTACTGTGACTTAGTTACGGCTTTGTTGTCACTGTGGGCTGCAAAATGTAGATAATTCGCTCTACCTAATGTTTAAGTGAAGTTTGGAATAAACTTTATCTCATCCCTTTTCGTCGTCTTTTTTTAAAAAAATCAAGAATAAACATCTTTGTGGGCCTTCAAGAAACTTAAACACTGACGCTGGGTCCACCAGCTATAGGCCCTCATTCTCTCTATAAAAGTCATTTTTCTTCACTCTTTTTTCTGCCGGCTATTTTTCTTAGTGTGGTCTACGATGCGCGAAAATGGGCCAGGCTATTTATTCTGAAACTTTCGAACTAGATATTCTGACGATCCTGTCACCTTTACGCTAGTAAAGAAAAAAAATATATGGAAAAAGTAGGAAAATGCAATTACACGAAAATAATTGCTTGACAATTATGGCGGGTGCTCAATCTGTAAATCAAGGGAAAAAAACAAGCGGCTGTTCAGAGAGCGAAGGAATAATTTTGACTGTAGTGGGAGGCTGTAAGATATTAGGATAATATTCGCGTTACTAGAAGGTTCTAACCCTCACACGCAGGTACTAGCAGCGATACGTACGCACCGCTCTATGCCTCCAATTATGACTCACGCTGATCCCTTCGACTTTCACTCCTTTCTTGCTGCTCATTTTCGTAATTATTATTTTTTGATCAATGTGGATACATTTTGCCCTTATTTCGCTTTCCTGTCCTGTATTCCTCCCAATACATTGATCTCTAGTTTCAGTAGATCCAGCTCATTCTATGGGGGCACATACTGGCTCACCGCAGAAGCAAAGCATGCCGGGAAGGGTACACAAGAGGGCTAATCTTAAGTATGCAGAACAGGGGAGTGGATATGCATAATCGCTGCTTGCGTAGAAAAGGGCGGTCACGCTTCATCAATACTGGAGGCTTATACATACATACATACATACATACATACATACATACATACATACATACATACACACACTATATATATATATATATATATATATATATATATATATATATATATATATATATATATATATATATATATATATATATATTTATATATATATATATATATATATATATATATATATATATATATATATATATAATTTATAGGCCAACGTGGTGGTTTTGTCTGGTCGTGCGTAATAAGGGAGCGTGGGTCGTCCAGTGTATCTACTGCTTTTCTGTAGGTGGCCCACACATTGAGCGAGCATCGCTTGGTGTATGACATGGCTGAGCTGGATGTGGCAAACATCTGACAGACACTCCGTTGTATGTGTTACGCGTCGCTAACGTGCTTCCAAGTATGTTGACAGCTTTGTGAAGACTATCACGATTCATTATAAACGGGTATTTCGCGCAAGTGTTCATGTCCGTATTCGTGTTTTGATGAATCGGGGAACGAAATACTCCATGTTCCTGACGTTCGAGTTTCGTTTACAGTGAGAGTTATAGCGCTGCCAACGAGATTGTGGTGTGTTTGGAATAAGTGGTTAACAATTTACAGTATTTGGTAGATTGTGGGTTTAGAAAAAAATGTTTAACGATTTGAGTACTTGGTACTCCGCTATGTGAGAGCAGTAAGCCGTCTCTCGCTGACACTCCAAACTACCTCATAAAATGTGGTACGAGAGTGACCGTACATACATACAATGCTAGCCAGCAGTAGAATACATATCAAAATGAAACAAAAGTTCAACAGCTCGGTAAAAGGTGCAGAATAATGCCGGAATAAAAAAAGATTTTGCTTTGTAGCTTGTTGTATTCAATTTTCGCTTCAACCACATGTATTAGTTACAGTATTGTTGCCGTATTATTATGCAAAACTAGTGCTACGTGAAATATTCGCGGGAGTGAAAGAAATACTTGCACTTGAAACACATATGGCAGAATAAAAAACGTCAGCTCTTTTACTCCATGTTGCCGATTTCATACATGTCTCCTAGATGGGGTTTAATGTGACTCGTGTTAGCAACGCTCACCGTTGAATGCGCGTCAAAACGCACAACATTCATTTAGAACCGCACGGTTGTACCGAAGTTCATCTAAACGGGCAATGAAAGTTCGAAAAAGCATAACTCAGGTAAACTACAAACAGTTTTTAAATATTTCTTTGCAGAAGCAAGTATAATATAATCTTTAGTATACACTCAAATTCCGAGGGAAGAAAAAATATGTAGCCAAACTGACGAATAATCAGTGGCATTAATTAGGCACAAAATGCAAATATTCTTGTTTTTTTTCAGTTCAGTTTTGTTCCGAAGGCAGCAAAGGAAGACGACAGACCATCTCAGATTGTCCATGACGAGCATTTTTTTTTCACGATTTGTGGCAGCACTTTTCTCTACACAAACTATAGCCAAGAAATCAGACATAAACAATATGGCAATGCCATGGCAAGATGTGGAAAGGAACTGGAACTGGGGCATTTAACCTTCGAGTTTATTGTTGGAAGGTCATGCCCGCTTGGTTTATATACTGCCCTTAAACAAACCGCAATGAAATTTCCCTATCAGCAGCTGTTATCTTCACTACACAGCCTGGCAAGAAATATTAGCGGTGCGTTTCAACCTTCACAAACTGCAGAGTTCTTGCGCTAGATACGCAAAAAAGGAGATTCTCCGGAAGCTCTAATTTATCAAAAAACGAAAAGGGGCGAAATACTTAGTGCATGTTGGTCTAAAAAGAATTATAAAAAAAGTTAAGGATCAATTTCTTTTATTTTTTATATTCTGACAATGTGTTGTTTTAGATCGTTGGGCTCACGTTGAGTGTATTTACCAACAAGGTGTGGTATTTTCATGCGTCATATGATAACCAATATTTGTGCGTGTCTTGAATGCACTATCCTTCAGCTTTCTCGTACCAATGAATTAGAGAAGGTCACCATGGTAGGGCAGTATATATATACCTATATATAGTGAGACCTAACAGAAATGGCAAGGAAAGTATAGGGCAAATTATTAGACCGAATTGTGATGTAATTTTGAAGAAATAATAGTGGGTGAAAAGATAACTTGCCATGGGCTGGAACCAGGTCGCAGGTTCTGTTTCTGACCATTGCAAGTTATCTTTTCACCCACTTTTCTTTCTGCACATTTATATCACCATTCGGTCTAATAACTTCCCTTATACCTATCTTGGCATTATTATCGGTTATATCTCAGTAATATATATATATATATATATATATATATATATATATATATATATATATATATATATATATATATATATATATATATATATATATATATATGTGTGTGTGTGTGTGTGTGTGTGTGTGTGTGTGTGTGTGTGCGTGCGTGCGTGCGTGCGTGCGTGCGTGCGCGCGCGCGTTTTGCCCGTCCTCCACCAAAAAGTGGAGGACGGGCAAAACGAAAACTTTTTGTTTTTCCTACGTTTCAGCTGGGGCCCGGACTTCATCAGGGAAAACACGATACAAAAATGCGCTTTTCTTAAGTAGGCATGGTATATCAAGGGCCCCTGACACGTTAACTATCACTATCATACACTCTCTCTAATGTGACGTGGCGAGTACTGAACAGCAGAGAATGTCAAAGCAATCGCAAAGAAAGATTATGAGAATGCATGAACGGTGTTTACATCTTGATGTAAACACTGTTCATGAACTTACTTGAGACTTAGCAAACAGCAGCCTTATTTCAAAATTTTCACGAACTTTGCTCTGAAGGAGGTCATGATGTCAGCGAGGATCACATTTTGTTTCGTTTCTTTGACTCAGCGCCCTTAGTGAAATGCGAATCAGATGAATTGTGATAGGCTGGATTTTTATCAATGCTTATTATGTATGTCCTGAACTGGCGTTTATATAAGGACGCTTGATTTCGATAATTCACTGCTGCCCAATCGGGTGGAATAATACCGACTTGGCTGTTTTTTGTTTTATATTTCTTACGTTCGGAAAAGTTGGAATACGTAGTAGATAAAACGTTCATGTAAGGGGGTAATGTGCATATAACAAGAAATTCAAGGTGGTATTTTTTTACGACTGAGAATAAATGATGTGCAACTTTTGGATGTGTGACTGCATGTTTAAGTCACACAGACATAACAAAATAAAAATAAGCAGGCCATGATCGCATAAACGGTGTGCGTTTGTTTTCTGTAGTCAATCCTTGCATTTTCACGTTTTCGATGAACATAATCCTTGCCTAATCAAGCACGTATGTCGCATGCACATCCTTTTTTCTAGAAAGCAGCGAAACAATACCCCTGTGGTGCTCATTACAAACAGCCTGCACTCTCGTCTAAACAATTGATGGTTGGCAGTTTTTTCCAAACACACGTTACACGAATATGAGTTGCTGAGCGAACACCTCATGCACATCACTTAATAAAGGCACTATATCCGTCCGTCCGTCCGTCCGTCCGTCCGCTCGCCCGCCCGCCCACCCGTCCGTCCGTCCGTCCATTCATCCATCCATCGATCCATCCATCCATCCATCCATCCGTCCGTCCGTCCGTCCGTTCGTCCGTCCGTCCGTCCGTCCATCCATCTATCTATCTATCTATCTATCTATCTATCTATCTATCTATCTATCTATCTATCTATCTATCTATCTATCTATCTAATCTGTCTGTCTGTCTGTCTGTCTGTCTGTCTGTCTGTCTGTCTGTCTGTCTGTCTGTTTGCCTGGGTGTGTGTCCGGTTGTGTGTCTAGTGTCTGTCTGCAAAACCTGCGCATATGCAAGCGTTCGCAATACACTTCTTTTGAATCACATTTTCCATGCTCCGCCAGCCCCGCCGCGGTGGTCTAGTGGCTAAGGTACTCGGCTGCTGACCCGCAGGGCGCGGGTTCGAATCCCGGCTGCGGCAGCTGCATTTCCGATGGAGACGGAAATGTTGTAGGCCCGTGTGCTCAGATTTGGGTGCACGTTAAAGAACCCCAGGTGGTCTAAATTTCCGGAGCCCTCCACTACGGCGTCTCTCATAATCATATAGTGGTTTTGGGACGTTAAACCCCACATACCAACCAACCTTGCTCCGCCACTCCACAAACAAACGCCACCATTCCGTGATATTTTGGTGGATCGAGCCGAAGGGGAATGACACGAGATTTACGCACGGATATGAACAGGTTTGTTCTTGAGTCGAGAGCTGTTTGTTAAGTCAATATGCCACAATAATACTCATATAACAGTGATTCGTTCCTCGATTTATTTACAATTTAGTGCCATTGAGTCCCACAAGTGAACCCGTGTGAACTGCAGCACATTAAAAAAAAAAGCTGCAGAAGATGAGTAGCCTGTTTTAACGAGCTCCACAGAAAGGGGGATAATGATGGTATGGGGTTTCAAGATATTGACTCAAATGCAATATGGTGTAGCCTTTTTTGTTGGTAAAAACTTTTTCGCCTTCAAAAAACCTTACAGCTTCTCATTTCAGTTGTTGTCGGTAAAATGGTATGCAAACACACACGCACAAAGCAACGCATGCCCACTTACACAAAGCTGGCAAAAAAAAGAAAAAGAGATTGATATGACAACATGACGAATGAAATGATAACATTGTGGTTATATTGACGGAGAACGTAGAACGAAAGACGAAGCACATCTTAGAGCAAGAGCCTTTGTAGCTTGCTAAAATGTTGCTGCAGCGTTTCATTGAAAAAGCTTATAGCGAAATGCCAAAGCTGCAATGCTTGCGCGCCAGTGCTCATACTCCACATTGACAGTGGTAAGTCGGAAAACTGTTCAAATAGATATCTTCTCCTCAGACTTATTTGCCTCTGATTTACTTGATTCTTCTTCTTTGTCAAATTGAAAAAAAAAGAGTAAAAGCAGAGATGCATATTTATTGCTACTTATGGCGCACTCGGTGACGATGGATTCGTTTTTTGCTGGCATCCATCTGTCAACATATACGCTAGGGCAATCATTAATATTTCTCATTTCTTGTGCTACATCAGAGAAAGCATATAAGCGCTGTAATAGCGTCTTGCGAAGGCCAGTTCTAGAATTTAAATCTTATTTGCGAAGTTTTTGTCACTCAGTAATGTTGAAATTATGGGCCCTATGGCGACACGACTAAACGAGGCACCTTACCCACAGCCACCAAGCAGCCTTTTTTTATTACCCTATAGTTTTTGTCTTGAACTAGAGCTACTAACACGTACATTTGATTCAGAAATAAAGAAGCGTTTTATTTCACAATGGTCTTCGCAATATGCAGAGTGGTTTTTTTGTAACAACTGGGTCATTTCGAGTCGAGTTTTTAGTGGTCAATCTTATCTATACCGGCAGAAGAGTTTGATGTGTTCAGCAACACGGTTGCACTTGACAGTCACAGCCCAAGGAAAACTGCTCTTATAGGTACAGTGGTAGATTCATTTCCATAACAAAAGCTATATGTAGCAGTTGCGGAATATGGCAGCACAAATTTCGACGCATACCAGACTAAGTATTCTGGAAGAGGTAATGCCGCAACTAGCACGATAAGCCTGGCGTGCGTAAGCGAACCTCTTTCTTACTGTGCACCTCAAGTTTACAGAGGCAAACAAACAGAGAGTTATCGACACACATGGCCATCGTCCAGGAAACTTGGTTGCCGAAAACCATATGGAGTCTAGTCGGTTTAATAACATTCAGAGTGGGTGTCACACCAAATGAACGTGTCCAGTGGTCCAAAATTAATAATACTGTTGGTTTAGTAAAGACTTTTTGTCTCCTCCTTCCATTACAATATTTTAAGCCAATAGCAGAGATGGTTTCCCAAACATTTATTTTATTTTGTCCAGAAGTCCTCAATTTAAGTTGAACCCTCTTTGTAAGTCTCCAGGTTTCTGCTCCGTAGCTAAGTACCGGCAAGATACAGCTGTTATATACCTTCCTCTTGAGGGATAGTGGCAATCTACCTGTCATAATTTGAGAGTGCTTGCCAAATGTGCTCCACCCCATTCTTATTATTCTAGTTACTTCAATCTCGTGGTTCGGCTCCGCAGTTATTACCTGCCCTAAGTAGACATAGCCTTTTACAGCTTGAAGTGCACTATTACCTATTTCGAAGCGCTGCTCTTTTCCGAGGTTGTTGTACATTACTTTCGTTTTCTGCAGATTCATTTTAAGACCCACCTTTCTGCTCTCTTTGTCTAACTCCGTAAACATGAGTTGCAATTCGTCCCCTGAGTTACTCAGCATTGCAATGTCATCGGCGAAGTGCAAGTTACTAAGGTACTCTCCATTAACTCTTATTCCTAACTGTTCCCATTCTAGGCATCTGAAAACCTCCTGTAAGCACGCGGTAAATAGCATTGGGGAGATTGTGTCCCCCTGCCTTACACTCTTCTTGATTGGTATTCTGTTGATTTCTTTATGAAGCACTATGGTAGCAGTTGATCCCCTGTAGATTTCTTCGAGACGCAGCGAGCAATGGAAAGAAAAATGGTAGGTGTAACCTTGAGAGACAAGAAAAGAGCAGAGTGGATTAGAGAACAAACGGGAGTTAAGGATATCATAGCTGAAATCAAGAAGAAGAAATAGACATGGGCCGGGCATGTAGCGCGTAGACAGGATAACCGCTGGTCGTTAAGGGTAACTAACTGGATTCCCAGAGAAGGCAGGCGGGTTAGGGGGAGACCGAAGGTTAGGTGGGCAGATGAGATTTAGAAGTTCGCGGGTATAAATTGGCAGAAGCAAGCACAGGACCGGGTTAACTGGCGAAAGATGGGAGATGCCTTTGTCCTGCAGTGGACGTAGCCAGGCTGATGATGATGATGATGATGATGATGATGATGATGTCTATATTTACAGCCATATACATGCGTATGATATATATACGCCCTATTCCTTACGCAATACGAATGAAAACACCGCGCGTTGCACAATACTTGTGTGTAAACTATCAAGCGGTGCTCTATATCTGTTTTCTCATATTGCACAGAAAAAAAATGAACTTGGAAGCTACGTTCCCTATTCAAACAACTTATATTTGATACTAATTTTCTTTTTATAATAAAACAAGCAAAGGCACGCCTTCCAAGTAATTATGAAGGTAGTCACAATAACTAACATAAGTAATAATCAACAAGCACCATATTTTTCCTCCTCCTTTTTCCGAAAACTAGCACTCCTAAGAGTTTTATACATCCATATCCTTTCCTAACGTGAACTGCAACTGCCAGGTAGAAAACATTAGGTGAACGAGACCAATTTTCGCAAACCTTTCCGTATCGTTCTCGCGTATGCGGAACCTATTCTCGAAGCAATGAAATATCTAAAGCAAAGTAATTTACCTCTGCCTGCAGAGCTAGATAGAGCGGGATGCTTGTGAACCACACTAGAAAGAATAACTCTAGCGATTCTCGATAGTGTGGCAGTAAGGTTGCCAAGTGTAAAGAAAATGGCGGGAAATGAAGAAGCACACCAAGAGCGAATGGAAACAAGAAACGAGACAGAATGGGAATGCAAGTACTATTACTGCTGAGAGAACTAAGATGCGACTTTGCGTCGAATTACCTCCGCTGCTCCTCAACTGAAGCATTCACAAAACCCCCGGCGTCAATTAACTCTTGCTGTTCGAGGCAAAACCCGTGTTGAAGTTTCGGACCGACACGCACGGAACGCAAAAGCGGGGGAAGGAAGGTAACGCTCTTACCTCGACTTACCTTAAATACTCGTTCTTCACAGCTCGACTTCTTATTCCACTAAAAATGAACTTTGCCTTTCACGCTCAGAGAGCCTTCGAGCACTGAGAAACAAAAATTGTGCATTCTTTCAACAGTGCTGACTAGGCTGGTTGGAAACCTCTCGTGCCCTTTCGCTTGAATTGCCTCGTTCGCTTCTGTGATCTTGAAGCATACGCATTTGTGTATCTCTATTGTTTTCGTTTATAATTTGACGTTCTGTCTTTCCAAGCTTATGAACATCGCATTGCTTATCATGTCACTGATACTAACGCCGGTCGAGAATCATAAGCTGTTTTCATTTCGCAGCCTTTTTTTTTACATAATTTCTTTTTTCCATGTTGTTGGCGCATTTCGCAGCATTGTATCGACATGGTGCAGGATCACGTGAATCGGCAACCAATGCTACCAGATTGGTGTCCAGTCAAGAAAGTGTATAATCACCATATTGAAAACTTATAATGAGCCAACAACAGCAGTGAGCTTAGATGACCCCCCCCCCCCCCCCCCAGTGAGAGCCTCGTTCTTGCGCATGAAGCCAGCGCAGAAAGGTTCGAGTTCAACCACAAACAGTCGTAGGCACGGCAATGTCCAATCTCCAGTGGCTAAAACTCGCTCTGAAACCTAGCGTTCATTCTTCACGTAGATTTACGGGCATGTCATCATTGGCATACGTCTTTATTCGCTTCGGGGTCTTTTCTCAATCGCCGCTGCTTTTCCGGTTCTCTGATATTCCATCGCTGTATGTACTCGGGGTCTTCAGTTTATCGTCTTCGGTTTGCAGCCATTTTTTTCGGCTAACAGTTGGCTTCTTCATTTTTTGCTAACCGGTGTCGAGAAGTGGGATTTGTCCAATATCCGTGGTACTACCCGTTTACGACTTGTTGGGCTGGCTCTTGCCTTCTTCATCTTCAGCTCACCAGTGGGGATTATGGGAGTTATGTTCCGTTTGGTTCTTTCCACTCGCCTCTCGCTTGTTGCACGACATTTGCTGCTGCCGCGAAGGAAGCCGAAGACGAGAACTTTTCATCTGCTGGTACCTTGAGGAAATGACCGCTCCGACATCATCTGAATATAGAGACGTTTATTCGTTTCTCTCCTCCCCTTCACTGTCCCTGCACCCCTGGTTTTATCCCCTGTCTCCCCATTCAACCACTCTTACAGTCCAATCAAAACGCACCACTCTTATAGTCCAATCAAAACGCACAGATGTGTCTCTCCTCGCCACAACCTCGAAGACCCACCGCCTCTTGCCCACTCATCGGTTCTCCGCCGTCGCTCGGGTTTCTTTCACACCGGTTCCCGGAATGGTCGATGACGGGTGTTGCCAGGTCGTGGAAAAGCGCCTCCGAGTAAATTCCCGCGATGCCGGGTTGACGGGCCATCAATACAATTGGCCCCTGCGCCAATGCCATCGCCTCCGCTGATTGTCCGGCGGACGCGTACGTGTACCTTCCACGTGTACCTTCCACGTGTACCGGCCACGCGTACCGGCCACCTGCAGCCTGGCTTGGTCTCCTGTAAGGCGCCATAATTGAGCCCGACAGCGGCACGGAAGTTGTCGCGTCCTTTGTGGCCAGCAGACAGTCATCGTCCCGCATTCCGGTGGCCCTGCTTCCTTGTTGGCGAGTGGTCGCCGGCCGCTGGGTGGGTAACATAAGGTATTCGGGGAACGCACGAAGTTCGAGCCCAACAATGGGGCTTCGCCAATTTCGGAGGACATATTTATTTATGAAGACGACAATTTCGTGACAGGCCACACACACAAATTACGTTTTCCTTAAAAACTTTTGTGGTTTAAAAAACAACCATGTGCCTATGCGGCTCTTCAGAAAACTACTACTATCACTGTTTACCGCTTGTCTACTGAAAATGAAAAAAAAGACAATAGTACAGGCTCTACACATGGCTGCTGAGCAGCGAGATGAGGACCACGAGTACATACAACCAGAGAGTACCGACGAACGGGAAGACTACCGCTGGCTGCTGGAATACTAAGCAATGCAAGGCTATAGGCAAATGACTACGTACATGTGTCGTGTCTGTCAGTGGTCAACCTCTAGCATATATTTGCTGAGAATCAACGTAGGAAAACGTGAGCATCTCTTGGCTAAAGCTCAGCAGTGACCTAGAAAAAACTTAGCAACAAAAGTGAACATCTCTTGGCTAAAGCTTAGCAGTGACCCAGAAAAAAAACCTAGCAACAACCAGGTTCACCTAGCTAAGGCCTAGACACAACCTAAAAGCAAGTTGATCAAATGTTTAGTCGCACTCTGACGATGATTTCTATGTCAAAGCACCAACTCACTCAACAGTAATCAATTTTAGCTTGATCAGTCTTCGGGATCATCCAGTTTTCCTGTTTCAAGACCTGGACGGTTTAGTGCTGGCTCCGCCTTTTTTTTTTTGCCTTAGAAATATTTCAAACTTCTTATTTTGTAACCACCAGCGGTCACCACATTGGTACCGAACTGATGTTGGAATGATTATCGCGCTGGTGTTCGGCTAGAATACAGTGCGCTAGATTAGTTCTGAAGATTGCAACGTGGCCCCACGTTGTGAGAACACGAGCGTTGAAATATCCTACGTGAGAGCTTTAAGCCCTGCTTGGCAAAACAGTACAACATAAAGCAGTTATCGAATAGCGCTGTCAGTGTATTAAATACACTGTCAATAGTAAAGTAAAAAATAAAATAAATTAAACAATGCAACAGTGAAAAAGCAACCCTTCCTGCCACTTTTTCATGAACACTTTTGATTCAACCATATGGAAAAACAAGTGATCAATTCTTACGACCTAAATTACGCACCACTGATATTTAAGAAAAAGGTTATTGACTTCATAAAATGGGCCTTTTTCGCGCAACATTGGAGCTCCCAAATATCAGAGTTTGTTGCAACGTAGCGCAGTAGTTCCAAAAAAAAAAGGCTGTCAGAAGTAAAAAGGAAGATGATGACACTGCTTGTTTTTCTCAGCTTAGTGAATGCATTGTTTTCCGTGTAATGTCGACCGTGTATGGACCACAATCATGCCCCTCAGTGTGTCAGAAAAGTAAGGAAATGGGGATAAAGGCCTTCGATGCAAGAATTTCGCATGGATTTTGGTCAAACGGAGATTTATGGCTTCGACCAGCATTTTTGTTCGTCATCTTTGTGAGGACGCTGCATAGAAGCAAGTACTCGGGGCAATGCTTTTTTTTTATGTTTCAGGCGACGATCACAATACCATGGTGAAACGGCAATTTGTACCGCCTGTCCTTTTCATGCGCGAAGGTTAGGAAGAAATGCTAGGATGTTGTAACGGCACTGGTAGGAAGAAACTCTAGTGAGTGGTATGCAAGCAGACCAAATAATCTGCGTTTTTGGCACATCGACATAACTTCATTACCAAATGTTCGAAGACTAAAATTGGAAAGCCGATAAAGCATCACACACTCAAGGACCTAAAACTTGGTTTATGTTTAGATAAAGCAAGCTCAAAACATCAAAAACAGATTAACTTCGACAGACTTAAGTAATATACGTTAAAATAATTTTTCCGCCGTTATTACTAATATGTATAGTTACCAAACAACAGTAGTTCGGTTCTTCCAACTTGAGGAACAAAGTGCTTATCCGAGGATAAGGGCAATTCGGAGAAAATGATGGGGTTACTACATAAACCCACATAAACCAACTAACCTTACTGATATGTTTCGCAGGATGCTCTTTAATTTTTCTTTTAGATCGAGTAACCGAATGCCCCATTACTGCAGTCTTGGACTTCGCAGTTCATCACTTTCACTCAAATGAGGACCAGGATAACAATGGTCATAATCTCATAATCTCGCTTTGTTTAAATACAAGCCATTGCAAGTGTCGTGAATATCATTATCTAATTACCAAGCAGTTCTATTAGTATACTTGTCAATCGAAATTCGTCAAAATAAAAATTTTGTTATATAAAACATATGAAAACGGAAGGAATCTCTGAATAAGTTTTACGTGACAGCGTTAAGGATCTCATTTCGCTGAAATTTTTCTGTCGGTGTCAGTGGTGGTTAACAGAAGTGGGCGTTGTCCATTAGCGGGAACTTGAAATAGGTGCCAATCAACAAATAATTATACAATACTGATGTGAGCGAGAATTTAGCCCAGGACATCTGCGTGTCCAGCCGATGTTCTACCGTGAAGCCATGCTACTGCTTGAAACGTCTTTGCAAAGAAAAACATTATGGCAACGTCTTGTACTAGGAACGTCCTCTTGACGCATGCAACATTGCGTCGTCCGAATTGCAGAAGTGCACCAGGCGTCAAAACATGCGAAGTGTGCAACGACTAGAGCGATTAAATCTGCCCGCACATTCCATAGTGTGCAACTTCACCGGTACGCATGGTAGCTTAGGAAGGTGTTGTGGACCTTTAACTGATTCGCAAAAGGATAAATTATTGCGCAATGGGCATTCGGCAACTGCATTTGTAGTAGTGAGCATTCTAAGGTAGTTCTAAACTGCCAATGTTACTTGCACGAGCATTCCTTGCATTGCTGAATGGTTGAAGGTGACGCGCACGGCGCCCGATTACGATATCCCGTTTTACTCCTAAATGAGAAACTCAGACATCCCCAACTTTTAGGTCCGGAGCTTCTCTTGCTTGCGGTAATGTCACGCGTCAATTGCATGCACTCACACTACGCGAGCGAGACTCTTCTCCTTACCTCTCTCCAACAGATGTGCGTCACCCTCTATACTTCTCTCCTATTCCTTGCTTGCAATCGCTCCCGCATTGTGCATACGCGTCCCCTTGCTTCTCTCTTCTCCTACACTCCCCATCTCCTGCCTCGCAGCACCGACGAAAGGGAGCATCTGCTAACCTAAGCTTGCATCCCCCTCTCCTCAAGGCGTTCCTTCTTGTGGCGTCTCAGCGCTCACGCGTTCCTACAAGCAGCTGGGACAGTCGTCTGCTACAGTGTAGGACATTCTCAGCCCAGTAGGATCGGCCCATCATGTGAGCTCTGCCCTGCCCACCGTCCTCGACTGGCCGACCGCCTCTAGACCACGTCGACTCAACCTGACGGCGAGAAACTTCAATATCTGTGTCTGTGTGTGTTAAGCTATTACTCCTCTCTTATACCTTAGCCACTAGACCACAGTGGCGGGGTTTTTTCTGGTAGATGATGTCATTTTACTTCTTAATAAAGCATACACCTCATACACAGTATGCCATAGTCCGTGAGCACTGAGCTACGGTCATTCATTTCATTTCATTTATTTACTCTCAACGCACTGGGCATTACAGATAGGAGTGGGACAACAAATATCAATAAGAAGTAAAACAAAACAGCAAGATTAGAATAAATTATAATGCACTTTCAGAAATGATTCATTTGAACGCGTTGGCCTCTGTGATTGAAGCGATCGATGCGGGAAGGTGGATCCAGTCAGTACATGTTCTAGGGGTTAAAGAGTTGAAGTGCTGGTTCGTATGGCAGAAGGGGACCCCAACCTTGTATTGATGGTCATTGCGTGCTAATATGTAGGCTGGTGGAAAAAACAGTGACTCAGAAAGGGTTCTGTTAGTGTGATAGATCTTATGAAAGAGACAGAGACGTGAATTTTTGCGTCGTATTGAGAGGTTATACAAATTTAGTTAAGCCTTCATTAATGTGACACCTGGAGTTCGAGAGTAATTGGACAATGTGAAACGTGCTGAGCGATTCTGAATGGATTTAATGTTGTTTATGAGCATGCGAATATGAGGATCCCAGATAGACGACACATGTTCGAGTTTTGGCCGCACTAATGATTTATATAGGAGAAGATTTAGGTTAGTTGGAGCAAGAGAAAAATTTCGACGTAAATAGCCAAGAGTTCGAATAGCCTTGCATGTCATGTAGTCAACGTGAGCCTGCCATGACAGGTTGTTAGAAATGTTAACACCGAGGTACTTGTAAGAAGAAACGTTGTTTAGGGGAGTGTTATTAAGTAGGTACGAAGGGGACGCAACTTTTGAAGGGTTACGAGCTATCCTCATTGATTTGCATTTATTTGTGTCAAGTTTCATTAGCCAATTATTACACCACGAAGAAATATTGTCCAGGTCAGATTGCAGGGTGTCAGTGTCGTTGGAGGTAAAAATTTCACGGTATATTACACAATCGTCAGCAAATCACCTAATGGAGGAGGAAATGTTATGAGGCAAATCATTAATATATATTAAAAAGGTAAGGGACCCAAAACAGAGCCTTGAGGCACACCTGATGTTACGGCAGTAGAAGGAGAGTTACATTCATTAGCAGTCACAAATTGCTCGCGGTTATGTAGGAAGCACTCGATCCACTTTAAGATGTGTGGCTCAAGATTTAGTTTACTTAACTTTAAAAGCAGTATTTGTGACAAACTGTGTCAAATGCTTTAGAAAAGTCGATAAATAAGCAATAAATAAAAGTACCACGAACAATAGCAGAGAACAAATCATTATTAAAGCATAAGATCTGAGTTTCATACGAGTAACTTTTTCTAAAACCAGTAGCGACGGCACTGAATCATCCCCCGGTATTGTTGTTTAGTGACCTAAATTACAAACCGGGCAGGATGAGCACGTTGTAGCTAACAAATTCGCATTAGCTCGCATGTTCCGCCGAACGCGTGAACCAACTTCTTTAACCGTGCTGTCTCGCCGAGCAAATTAATGCTACTTCCGCACGCTCACATCTACAAATGTTATATAGTTGCGGGTGCAGAAGAACCCTATATAAGAAAGCACCATGTGGTATAAGGAAGTGGGAGAAACGAATGCTGTTACATCCTACCTGCAAGATACGATGTACTGCTTTCGAAATGAGAGCTCGTCATATATATCACTGCTCTTACTTTTTTTGACATGTTCTTGTTAATACTTCCAGATGCAATCGTGGCTGGTGCCCCTCTACTAGTATAATATAAGTTTGCTCCTGCTGCTTTCAGATTTTACATTGAGCACGAAACGGCAACAAACTCAAGGATTATTGCTTGTGTTTCATGGTATTACGCATTTCCGAAATATTGATTTCTGATCGTTCTTTTTCGACAAAAAACAATAATTTCAAGCTTCCAGCTTAAAGAACTTATCTTTAAAGAGCATTTATTAAAATTTGTGTGTCTGTATATTGGCGCTCATCTTAACATTGTTTTCTGTAAAAAATTATGTTTACTTAAACTTTAATATAGGGAAAATAAAGAAAGAGCTGAAAGGAGACTGCCAAGAAGTCAACATGCTAAGCTCCCGAAAGAAAGAGAAGAAAGTGACAAAGAACAGATCAGATAATATTTACATCGGTAACTAATAATAGCAGCTCCTCCACGTATACTGGGAGTGATATGTTCAAGAAACTAAGTCTCTTAAGCATTCGCTTCAGTCGATACAGAGGTGAACTCAATCTTCGTCCACTTTTTCTTCTTTGTCTGCGTATTAAACCTGCCTTTTCAGTGGCCCTGGGCCGCTTTGGCAATCGCCTGTCTTCAGCGACTGTGATCGCAGCAAGTATAGGTATTGAAGCACTCACATGCAGATTGCGCCACTAGGGCTCTAAACAGCATGGACTTGCCAATGTGCGGACGCAAGATAAAGTGCGACGACGCTGCTGTAATGTAAAGAATAAAAATAAACAGTCTAGGAGAGCACTTGAGGTTATTGACGCGTTCCGCTACGTTTCTCATCATTCCTCTTTCATTCCTGGCCAATGCAAGGCTCAGACCTTTCTATATTCGCTGCGCCTGAGCTCCTCTAATGCCAGCCAGCACAATTTCCGCTTTTGCTTGTCCTATTGCTTTTCTCTGGCAGTCTAACTGCCCCACATAACGTTGGCTGAAATTAAGGTGATGCATAACAAGAATAGGCAACTATGGTAGCTGAAATGTGAACTGCATTTTTTACACATCAAAAACCTAAGCAAGCCTTTTCGGTCTTCTCTATGACATTTGCTGCTGCGTTAAGTCTGAATATGATGAATAAACGCCGACATACGATCCTTCGGAGAAATAGCAAATGAGCTTTATTATAGAAAATCGTTCTCCAAAAAAATAAGTTCCATTACCAAGAGAAAAAATGCAGATATTTTTTTTGTAAGGTTACAGAAGTGTTAAGTGCGAAAGAAGAAAACTCATATGAAGTAGATATGAACAGTGAGAAATTGGTGGCTGCTGAAAGGTGTACTTATATGTTTTAATATTGTTCAGTTAAACCGAGTCGATGACTTATAGGTTGTGTAACTATCTGCCCTAGTAATATCGCAGACAAAAACTATTGTAAAGCTGTCAGTAAATCCCTCGAAATTGGCACCGACTTAGAGCCAATATTTCTATAATACATCGCTTGTTTTTTTGTGACGTAAAAACTTGCTTGCTTGCTTCTTTTGTTTTCTAGCACGAAACCTGACGCTTCTTTAAGCAAACGTCTATGGCTTGAGAAAAGTAAGCAAAAGAAAAAACGTGTAATCTTTCGAATAGATTTTTCTTCCCTTGCTGCGCGTTTTCTACACAGTATATGTAATATTGCCCTTCCGTGTCTAAAGCTCCTTTTCTTGTTTGATTACACCTGCATAATATATTTTGGATTTTGTCTGTGGTCCTTACTTTATACTTATTTGGGTTTTTGTATTTAGCTTGAATAGCATCTTTCAACAAAATTAAAAATAATACCCTAAGTAACAGCACATCGACTGACGTTTTGCATATAAATTTGCGGATTAGGACGCATCAAGAACTTGGTAATCAGCAAGAAGCAAAGGTCTGTTTAGACAAAATATTTTCGGTTAAATAATTAGGTGAGCTTACCAAGGTATCCGGCAGCCACATCATAGTTGTACGTAACCTCGTTAATTAAAGTAACATGCGTTATGTAATAATTTGGCAGCATCAAATGAATAACATAACATTCCTGGTTTAAAAATCTAGTTCGGAGAGCAATAAGTACATAAAAAATCTATAAATAAATGCATTTTCGTGGTTACCGCTATTGTTCCCTGTTGAAGTAACGCTAGCGCCCGCTGTTTCGAATCTACACTTGGTTCCCCTAATGGGTGATGGCATGATGTTTATTACATTTATACCTCAAAATATACTTTCAAAACGTATAATCCTGTCTCTCTGGATATTTATACTGTGCGTCGACATTTCGAAGCGTTTTTATTGCGTAGAGAGAGAGAGAGAAAGGAAGGCCAGGAGGTTAACCAGATATTGGCATCTGGTTTGCTACCCAGCGCTGGGGGCGGGTAAATAGGGGCAAGAAAGAGGGTGTAGAAAAAAAACGCACGCGCACTCATTTGAAAACGAAAACACACAAATGAAGGGCGTCCTAGCTACAACCGTTCAGTAAGGCGCGTCGATCACAAAAAGTGTAGTAGCGCTTTCAGGGCCTTCTTTTGTTAAGTTGCATCTTGTCGATATTGTAGAATTCCTTTCTCCGACAGGGGCTGATTATATAATTTCCTGAGTTCCTTGCGAAGCTATAGTCGTTGTTTACTATACTCTAGGCAGTCACAAAGAATATGTTGGATCGTTTCTTTTTGTCACAGTGACCACAGGTTGCAGTGTCGGTCATCCCAATGTGGAAAGCGTAGGCGTTGGTAAGCGCAACGCCCAATCACAGCCTACATAACAGGGTCTGGTCGGCTCTGCAAAGCCTCGACGGAACTTGAAAACTTAGCGTAGGGTCAAGCGAGTACAGTTGGTCATGCTTGAAGTGTGGCTAATTCCATTGTGATGTGGTGTGCTGGCGAGCAAGCCTGCGGAGCTTTCGTGCAGCATCCGTCCTAGAAAGTGGTAGTCGTAGTTTATAATCTTCTGTGTGGGCTGAGCGGGCAGCTTGATTGGCCCGTTCATTGCCGATGATTCCGCAGTGACTGAAACCACTGAGATGGAATTTGGCGCCCTTTCTCGGTCAGGTGGTGTATAACCTCTGCTATCTCTAGTACCAGCTGCTCGTGTGGTCCACGGCGTAAGGCTGATAGTTGAGACTGCAGTGCCGCCTTCGAGTCGCAGAAAATAGTCCACTGGCGTGTAGGTTGATCAACTACAAATTGCAACGCGGCACGAAGTGCTGCCAATTCCGCTGCCGTTGATGTTGTTGCGTGAGATGTCTTGAATTTAATTGTCTTGGCCAACTTTGGTATCACTACTGCTCCTGTAGAGCTGTCCGGCTGAACCGATCCGTCAGTGTATATATGTGTGGAGTCTTGGTATTTCTTATACAAGAGAAGTAGTGTGAGCTGCTTAAAAGCCGGTGATGACAAATTGGCCTTTTTCTGGAAGCCAGGTATGTTAATATTAATCATTGGTTGAGCGAGGCACCATGGCGGAGTCACAGGTCTAGCGACAGGAGAGAACGAAGTTGGGATCGACTCACCATGTGCGGTCACTGTTTCGCAGTAAGATGTGCATGGTCGGACTACTGGTAGAGAGGCTAGGTGATGTCGAGGAGTTCGAGCAAGGTGTCGTATATGTGTCCTCAGCACTTCCACATTATTGTGGGTCTTGATGAGGTTGTCCCTTGTGATGGCGATAGTTGCCGCTGTTGACGCACTTTGGGGAAGCCTAAACATATCCGGAGTGCTTGAGCCTGGACACTTTGAAGCATTCGTATGCTTGTTTTACTTGCGTTGGTTAACACAGGTAGGCTGTACCGAAAAAATTCAAAAAAAAGATTCCTGTATAGTCGCAACATAGCAGCTGTGGACATTCCCCAGTTCTTTCCAGCGAAGAACTTGAACAAATGACAGATGCCTGTCAATCGCCTTTTCATGTATTGCACCTGTGGGCTCTATGAGAAGTCTCTGTCAATAATAACACCTAGGAACTTGTATGATCGGAGCTGACGTATCCTTTCGTTATTTATCAGAACGCTGTAGTTATGCATTGGTTTGCGCGTAAATGCCACAAGTGCACATTTCTGAGAGGAAATTTTCAGACCTCGTTGACGGAGGTAAATAGCTACTTGAGTGGCAGCTCTCTGAATTCGCGCTCGCAGCTGTAGACGTGTTACTGCAAACGTCCAAATGCAGATGTCGTCAGCGTACATTGACAATCTTACAGTACTTGGCAGATGCTCATTGAGAGCTATTAGCGTCAGGTTGAATAGTACAGGGCTAAATATGCCACCCTGGGGAACACCATGGTGGCTGTAATGTAGCGAAGTGTCACCATCTTCGGTTCTCACGAAAAAGGATCGCTCAGAGAGATAGCTGCGTAGCCACTGAAACATCCGACCGCCCACTCCTGCCTCCTTGAGAGTGGTGAGGACAGCTTCATGTGTGACGTTATCGTACTCCCCTTTAACATCAAGAAATAAAGAAGCGCAGAGACGCTTATGGCCTTTCTCGTGTTACACGTAGCTTACCAGGTCTATGAAGCTATCAATTGATGACCGGCCACAGCGAAAACCCGTCATAGCGTCCGGGTAGATGTTGTGATGCTCCAGGAACCATTCTAGCCATTCTAGTACCATCCTCTCCATCACTTTGCCCAAGCAACTAGCCAGTGCAATTGGGCGGTACGATGTGAGCACCAATGGTGACTTGCCAGGCTTCAGTAATGGAACCAAACGGCTGGTCTTCCAGTTAACTGGGAGGGTGCGCTCTCGCCACGAATCATTGTATATCTCGAGGAGGGCACTCCTCGCACACTCACCAAGATGACACAGTTTTCTGTATGATATTCCATCAGGCCCGGGTGCTGATGTCTGTCTACACAAAGCCAGTGCTGCTTTGAGCTCATGGATGGAAAAAAATTGGTCCATGTGGTGATCGTGTGATGTCGTGCCACCATGTGAGAGCGTGGAGATGTTGGGATCTGTGAGCCGACTAGATAATTTTGCACAGAACTCTTCTGCCACGTCGACCTCCGATCTCTGTTGAGAGAGGGCTAGAACCTTGAATAGAGACCGCTGAATGGGAGCTGCCCGAAGCCCTCTTATTGTCCTCCACAAGTGTGATAAAGGCTTGCGGGGATCTAACGAAGTGCAGAAGGCTGCCAAACGTTTTGACTCTAGCTTGTCTGTGTGGCGTTGTATCTTCTTCTGAAGACGTCTAGCGATTCGTAAATCGTCGATTGCTTTTGTGCGTCGGTACCTTCGTTCCGCACGCCGTCGGAGAGCCCGAAGTTGTTCTAATTCCACATCAAATTCGGTTACTCTCGAAGAGTATGTGAGGGTGCACACCGTGTCTTGCACTGTGGACTTGAACATCTCTCTTAAGTCAAGTGAGGTGTTCTCTTGACAGCGTTCTTCCATCAGATATTCAAACTTGGTCCAGTCCACTCTTTGGATAGTTTCGCGCACCTTACAAGGTGATAGTCCTCTGATCTTGACATACGTGGGAATGTGGTCACTCCCATGTGTTTCTATGTCCGCAAACCATCCGGCACATCTGACGAGACTTCGAGAAACAAAAGCCAGGTCAAGGCAGCTGCTGTATCCAGGGCCACGTAAAAATGTTGGGCTGCCATCATTTAACAAGCACAGCTTGTTGTCTGAAGCAAACGTTATCAGGCTTTTACCCTTCACGCTGATCTTCGGGCTCCCCCATAGCGTATGGTGGGCGTTGAAGTCTTCTTGAGTAGAAAAGTCAGACAACTAAATAAGCTAAGTACACAATATAAATGTCAATTCAAGCGCACGAATAAACATAAAGGAAGAGAGCTATTTGTGCGCTTGAACTGACAGCGATACCATGCGTATCCAACTAGCCCAACTATCAATTCTGTTACACGATATAATAATGTGTAAGAGGGAACGAACATTGGTTTTCCTTTTTCTGCCTTACATTAAGACTTCGCATGTTCGGTCGGTAAATAGGCACTTTGCACTCTCCTGCCCCTCTCCAGTCTTTGAAATCAATATTCTGGCGCGAATAGATTTTCTCGCACACTGTTTATATTGTACCTGGTCGAGACAATGCTTTACAAAACGCGACATGGCGCGAAATCGTTGTCGTTTTCAAATTCCTGCAGCCACGTGATTTTGTTTCGCTCAGGCACAGCACCGATCTAATCGAAGGCTGTCATAAGCGACACGTAATGGAAGAGTCCATTAGTACCCAGTACATGTCGCGTTTCCAGTTTCATGCATTGTTACTAAAGCTGAGATACAATGGTGTTCACTATAACGACTTGCCTGCATTTTTTAAGCTTCATTACTTTGTCCATCACTATGGTTGGCCCAGACTTCTAATTATGCAAAAACACTAATTAAAGTTCAGTAATCAAGCTGCTGGGTATAGGAGGGGAAAGGTGTTGACTCGTAAATTGGAATTATGTCTGGCATATCTTTTTATCAAACGTATTTTGCGGTCGATGTAGGTCAATTCGCAGCTGAAGTAAAGTTCCTGTAGTTGTGCACAAAACTGCTAAGTTGAGCAGGACTCATGCACACAGAGGGGCCCATCATCTGCTTTCATTTAGGGGAGAGACGCGGTTCAACGTTCTCGCTGTGCACTTTCATTTCTTTCCTTTATTGGCACTCAGTTGGCGTTTACACAAACACGAAGTCTGCTATGTCTTCGATTTTTATTACGATTTTAGAGCCCATTCGAAAGGGCTCGATACAAAAGCAGCGCGAAACATATTGCTCACGAATTATTAATAAAGGCTGCGTCTTACAATGATGTTCAAACGAAGCCTAAGAAAGCTCAAAGATTTTGAAAATGAGGGCGGCCAAACGGTTGATGGACTTTCATGGGATAGCACAGTAGTCACATTCGTGTAAAACTCTATATTTGAATTATAACTGAAGGTGGCCGCTGACTTGACAGTGGAGCAGTTTGTCAGTCGTCAGTCTGTATTCTGTGAGCAAGAACTACCATCAGCATGAATGAGCACGCACCCCAATTCACTTCTTATTCCTTTTCATCCTCTTCTAATCTCCTTCGCTCACTTAACATGTGCGTGCATTTGTTCGGCACACAGTTTTCATTACACTGAAGGTGATAAAAAGTAACAGAAAATTTTCCAAAAATGAAACTTTTGGAAAAGAAAAAAAGTGTTGACTAGGCGTTATTCGCACCTGTGAACCCACGAATCGAAGATGAGCATCGTAATCAATCTGCTACCCATGCATGCAAGCAGAATATAATATAGTCCTGTGTGTATATAGTATACCAAGAGGTATTGGAAGGGAAGCGTGGTTGAGGAGCAAGCAAAAGAAGAGTACAGGAGAGTAGACCATGCATAGGAATAAAGAAAATATGAAAGAGAGAAAGACAGAGGAAGTGATAAATACGGAGATACATAGAGATAAAGTGATGATGACGCAGATATAAATAGTGAGAAAGAGAAAAAGGAAATAGAAAGAGGAAGAGAGAAAATAGAACAAAGAACAAAGAGGAAGAGAGGGAATGAGCGAAGGAAACAAGCAGAAGCAGAATAAAGCAACAGCTCCGCTCTTCCTTCAGGCTTCACACCGCTAGCGCAAAAGTGTTTAAGAGAGGTAGGGCGACATTGCTTTTAGTATTGTCATAAAACGCTGCTGATTGGTAGTCGAGGCTCCTGAAAAAACGAGGCAATCTTTTCATTCAGCGCGTGGTCTAGAATTTGAAATAATTCTCAAAGTCTTCTTTAGATTATTCCCTCTTACGCTAACAAGATATACCACCAACGCCACTGACCATGGCATAAACCGACGGTTCACAACCACTGACTCAATAGAGCACGGTAACCTGTATAGTTGGCGGCGTGCCGGTGAAAGTCCACGTAAGCCTTGGCTATCACACCGACAGTGTGCCGATTTTTCTTTAAAAAAAAGACCAGAAAAAAACTCAGGATCACGACGTGGCTGCCTGATAGGTATAAGTTATTGCCCCTAGTCAATCATCATTTCCTCCCTTCTGCGTAGCTTTCAGAGCGCTCGCTGGTACGGAAGCAGAAAAAAAACGCTTAAAGCTTGTGACAAATCCTGTGGCTCCACTGGTACTTAACGGATTCTAAAGTTTTTGCGGCAATCAAGTTCTCAAAAAAATAACTTCTTTATTGATAGACTTGGATGATTATTTAGGAAAGTACGGCAGGGTTTTTGTAAACGTTGCTTAGATTACTAATTGCCTAACGTTAAACAACTTTTTTTGTTGGCTAATAGTTCATTCTATTCGCATCAAACATACCTAGGTCTCCATTCAAAACAGTGGCCGCTTCGACTTGCGAAGTTTACGTAACTAAAGCGTTTGCAGTACAAAAAGTGACAACGAGGGCACCAACTTGTCCTCTTGAAAGAAACAATAAATGAGCAATACTTATGCAAGCAGCAACAATACCAGGAACTCTTGAATTTGATACAAAATGAACGAACAGCAAAATATCATGTGCTACGAGACGAGTATTAACACGACAGGGACAGTGGTAGAGCTTTCCTTAGAAGCATGTAGAATATTGGCTAACGCAACAACTGATCTACTTGCTGTAGCAAACCTTAATAAAACACTCTGCAAGCCAACAACATTACTTGGGCAGTCTATACCAGCAATATGTGTGAAGTGTGTTCAGGGCAAAGTGGTATTCATCGGGGTGCAAATATGTATCCACTTGAAAATTACATCCACTCGGAACACATCCACTCGGAAATTGACATCCACTCGGAAACTAACCAACATAGTGGAACTGACTAATTCGAAGGATGACAGAGGTTTTCAAATACAAGCGTGCTGACCAGTTTCCCTCTATATTTCAGCTTCACCCTCACGTCGTAAACTGCTCTATTTGAGAACATGAGGCTTCAACTTAATTTTTCATAAACCATACAAGAAGTTTGACAAAAGCGCATCACACCTTGACTATATTCATTCATAACTTAACTATAGTAGTCAGGAATTCGCAAATTTTGTTGTTCAATTAGATTAATTTCAAGAATCCACATCTGCAAACGCCGCGCTAACAAGTATCACTGGCAGAGGTCACGCGAGGCTATTATCCCATTATATATTGTGTTTGCAAAGACTGGTTAACGGGATTGACTGTCATGCTGATCTAATAATGAAAAAGTTTCCGTCACCAGCAAGCAGGATTACCAAGTAACTTCACTGAAGAACGTAAGCCCCAGTAACTACATGCTAAGTAGAGTTAGCTGAACGTTTAGAAGATTAAGCTTTTTTTTTTTAAATAAAGCTAATGACGGTCTGCGACATTTCTTCAGCAATTTTTCTTTTCAGCTTCAAATATTTCCAATGAACAAGCGCTTTCACATTTGTCAGGATTTCATTCCCCAAATTTTCAACCTTCCGTGTGCTAGCGAGACACATTTTGATAAATTGCTGTTGCCATTTTACGTTCACATTGAGTAACAATGCAAGTTCCTTGTAAACTTTTCCAGCACCTTTAATGGCAATGTTCAACACTAGTATAAATAGCACTGTTTTGGAGGCAAATGTAAACTCAACAGTTTTTGGAAGTGTGGTAAACTAGTGTCCCCTAAAAGGACCCTTACAGAGAAGTTGCCCAAACAGAAGGGCTCCATGGAATGTTCCCAAGTAGCCATGTTTGTAGGATTAGCATAATTTAAAATCTTAACAATGGTGGTTTTACGTAGGTTCTATCTGTAAAACATCTTTCACGCGAGAATTTGCCGATGCCTGTGCGCCAAAGGGCAGTGCGTATGTTCTATTGCAAATAAAAGGGGGACGCGCTTGAGGGAAAATGTCATACCTCCACCTTTCTGCCTCCTATGTCACTCAGAGGATGTAGAACGTGGTCATGTCTACTGCACTTACTATAACTATTTAACTTTATATTTACTATACACTATATACTATCAACGAATGGCATTGCGTGCTTAAGCAAAATGCTTATCGACCGATTGGCAAGTGGTTGCATTATCGCCAACAGTTTTCACTGATTTATGTAATATGGGAGCAAGTAATCCTAATTGGTATTTTTATTAACAAGATAAGGATAAGAATACCTCTAGTGAACACTTATTATAACAGCATTCCTCGAAAAGTGTAGAGTTGTCTGCAGTGTTGTCTGTAGTGTCGTGTTGTCTGTAGCATAGTGTTGTCTGTAGCGTAATCTCAGTTTCTCTTCAGGCTAATACTTGACCTATTTTTTTCTATCGTACTTCACCTCACCTCTTATTGCGCTTTCATTCGCAAACAAGAGAGAAAGAATCATGTACACTTGACGTCTGTCCTGTACAATATTAGTAGGCATATTATGCTAGCAAATGTACAATTATTAAAAGAAGTAGGAACTTTATACTTGTATTTTTAATGCCATCACCACCCAGCTTTGCGAGAAGCTGCTTCCACAAAGCCAGTGCGTTGCTCGCATTTAGCGCAGAAGATGGCGAGCACCTCGAATTCCTTATTCGCAACTTGAGGTATTTTTTCGGTAACGAAATTAGTGACTCTCGTGTCAATTAGGCGGGACGCACAGGCGATCGTCGTTCTGTCGTTCTAATGAATCACTGCTTCGATGAATCAAATTGGCACCAATTAACATAAAATCGACCCTATTTTCCCAGAGTCTGACATTAAGAGGAATGAAAAAAGAAAACAATGAACTTACTGCAACTACACTTCTCTGCTCGATGAGGAATTCAGTCGCTGTCACGTCGATTTTGTTGGACCAGCGCGCAATCACGCGTTCTGCGGTTCTCAGAAATCACTGTTTTGTTGAAGGTCGTTGGCATGAGTAAAGTAAAAGTGACCCCAGTTTCATGAATAACAAGTACGAAGGAATGAAGGAAACCTTAAGACGAGTGTGTCAATACTGCCCCCCCCCCCCCCCCCTGTCTGGGCATTGTTCAAACAATCTGTCTCGGCACTTTAAATTAGCTCTCTGAGTTCTATGATGCCTCTCGGAAGAGAGGCTTGATGAGGTGGCAAGACTTTTGTAGGGGCTTGATAATTACTGACCTGTCTGAACACCAAAAGATATGAGGCTATTACCGTCTATAGTATAGACAACTGCCTAAAAACTATGCAATTTCGAAATTCTTACCTAAAGTCTCACCAAAATTAACCTTTTAAAGTACACTCTGCTGTTAATCCGTACTTTGCACTGTCAAAATAATTGTTGAACTGCACTCACTGCTCCCTCCACGTTACGTTCAGTACAAAATCAGAGTGTAATACAACCCAGCCCGGGCTGGTGCAGCCAGTACAGCACCACTGCAACTATTCTTTCAGTCAGAGGGCTGCATCTGCCATTTTGTGGTTGGCATAAACTTTACCACGTGCCCGGCTAAATTCAAGGCCTGGTAATTAGTGCTGCTACTATAGCCACATCAAACTAGGCCGCAAGGTACGGAGGTGTTATATGTTTATACATCCTACCTGATTGCAAAAGTCTCATGCAAGGATTGCATGTGTGTAGCACAGAAGCGAGAAGAAGGTCATCTGCTTCTTCGCTGGTTAAATGGATTCTGAAAACTGCATTTTAAGAAAGCCACGAAGTGCATAACAGTTTTATTTCGATGTGCCTTCGGTCGATTGATTTGTGGGGTTTAACGTCCCTTAACCACCATATGATTATGAGAGAAGCTGTAGTGGAGGGCTCAGGAAGTTTCTACCAGCTGCGGTTATTTAACGTGCATCCAAATCTGAGCACACGGGCCTTCAACACTTCCGCTTCCATCGGAAATGCAGCCACCACAGCCGGGATTCAAACCCGCGACCTGCGGCTCAGCAGCCGAGTACCTTAGCCACTAGACCACCGCGGCGGGGCAACTGCCTTCGATCTAAGTATGTGGAGTAGTTTAGTGGGGTGTGTGCCAACTATGCGACACCCTTGGAAGAAACGCGTGATACGATTGCTGACTGTGCAGAAGCAGTGCGCTTCTGCGTAAACTTCATTAGGTTGGCACGCAAGACTGAGTGAACTTTAGCATTGGGACACTCAATAAATTCCCGTCTCTTTAGAGTTAGCGGTGCGCCTCTCAGCCCTCCGTGCTCAAAACGTTACGAGCATCGCGCACATTTTGTAGGGAGTTCTGCCAAGCGTTTTATTTGTAGAAAGAACGTGAATAAAAAAAATTGCTCCGTATCTGCTCTTTACACTGCAAATATCGTCAAAAGAAGATACTCTTGCGTGTGGAGAAAGTGAACAAAACGTGCATTTGTTGTTCTGCGCAAGAAAATTGGTGAACGGTATTCTGGAGGTGCTTCGTTAGAGTGCCTCGAGCGTGCAGCGGAGACGAACGAGCGCATCAAGTCACGTCACACGTGAGACATGGGCGCTATCTGGCAGTTATCTTGAAAAACGAAGCGCGCGTGCCCTGCGCGTCCGTCTCGGGGGTGATAAGGTGTAGAACGCAAGGCGACGGGTAGGTGCCATCACTGTGTCGTCTTAGCAAAGCGTTGGAAACAGTTGCATTTTCGTGTAATCGTTGCATGGTCAGCGCAACGTGATAAACACTGCAGCCCTTAGAAATACTTATGTAAGCCTTTTCAAGTAATAGACACACATACAAAATATTGACGTGTTGTTATGGTGTCTCAGATATGCGCAATAATTGCTTTTTAATTGACGATTGCACAAGTATGAACGCTGATTCTTGAGCAATATTGGTGGGTGGGCGCTGCGGATGAGGTCAGTCGTTTGCAATACTGTTTAGCCACTTTGTTGCCGTTTAGGGTACCGTTAAGGGCGGACAAACAAACAATTGTACAGACAGACAGACAGACCAAAACGTATGCATCGAAGGTCCCCCACAAAAAAAGACTATCGTCTTAAAAAAACAAAAAAATATGACAGTAGATGAATTAGCAGGGCCGCGCCGTTGATTAGTATTGTTCAAAATAATGTGATGTAGGCACGATCTAGGTTTATTCAAAGAGCTGATTGTCAGCCAGATGATATGGCCAATGAGTACCACACGCAAGTTCTACGTTTACTCGTCGTCTTCATCTTCGGCGACCACCGCCATGGTTCATGTCTAAGTTGCACCATAGCGATATCTACATTGTTAAAATACGATGTTCTTAGGCCGATGGTTTCACAGTGTGTTGTAACAAAGCTACCATGCTGAGTGGAACTGACAATAGGGAATGGAAGTAAAAGATGACGAAGTAGGTGCATAGAGTAAAGCGTATGGGTACAATATGACTTTTGAGGAATATGAATCAGAAAAAAAAATGCAGCTAGGTCCATGCTTAGGAAACCATTCGTCTACGAAGATGTTAAATATGCAAGCAACATAATTATTCGGAGCACCATCATCACCCCATTTCACTCTGTACATTTTCTCAATCCCCCTCTGGCCACGTGCCTTACGATTATTGCTTCTTCCACTATTTCTACTATTACTGCTATACTTCTATTACTACTACACTAATATTACTATTACTATACTACAACTAAGGCTACTACTAGTTCTACTGCTGCTACTACTACGACTACTACTGATTCTACTCATTCTAATACTGCTGGTACTACCAAGCGCATGGTAGTAGTAGCCGAAGCTGTATCTCACGCACAGTGCGATACAGCTTCGTTGTAACAATAATGTAGCTTGTGCGTTGCAATATCAGTGATCTTAAACCTTTGATGCCCGCTGTTGCTCTACGGCAACAACCAAAAATATATTTTTTTTTCAGCAAACAGACCCTGCTGCGTTACCCTTCTGGTGCTATATGTGGAAGAGAAAAAGACTACCGAGGGTTCCGAGCTTTAAAAATGCGTAAAATAAAATGCATACAGTTTTTGCATATTGGTTCAGCGTCTGAAAGGTGATAAAAAAGCACCACACAAGAAAGGAAATTTATTCGACTACAGCGCAACAAGATGCTACTGTGACACCTGTTATACTTAAAGTGACTCAGAAGGCGTTGTAGAATATTTATGAGCCTGCTTATTAGTTTGTCCGCATGTTACATCACAGAAACCTTTATAGAAAATGGGTTGTTGCTCACGAGCAACATTCACAATATATGAAAGTACAAGCAAAATTGGGAATACGCGATTGGAATAATTTACAGTGTGCGGAGCTGTTAAAAACATCTTTTAAGGGTGGGATTGAGAGAAATCTACCATCGTTAAAAACCGGTAAGCGCTCCTTTCCTCCTTTTCTTCCTCGTCTGAGTCACGCCCAGAACAAGCGTGCCGATCAGTCCAGCATAGCAAACGGAAGAAACAATTTTTTCAAAAATGTCTGCATGGTTCGGTGTACTTTTTATTCACATGATAATAAATCTAAAAAAGATCGTTTTCATCACATAAAACGACAATATATTTTTGATTTTCTAGCTTTGTAATGTTTTTTTTCAAGGCTACCCGATTCAATCGCCGCCCCCAGGGCAGGTGTAAACCAAAACTCTAGGATGTGTACATTTAAATCTCAATCTTGGATGGTACAACGTGCATCTACACCTTATTCCAGACTTATTCTCATGTAATGCCTTCCAGCTGCTGCTGGAAGGCATTACATGAGAATTAGTACCATAGGTGCCCAATGTTGCTCAGGAGCAACTACTCAGTACTAGCCTAAAAATATTCATAGTTGTTTATATAAAAACGATATTGGCATAATTTATCGTTTTCTTACGCATACCAGAGTTTTCTTGAGGTTGTTCATTGAAACAAAGTTTTGGGCATCAAAGGGTTAAATCATGATTCCATTTCATGAAGTAAACAGTCAATTCGAAGCCAGGGAATGCATGGGAAGTATCACTTGTTGCTTTATTTTAACCACAAAAATGATAAAAAAGTAAGATGAACTTGAAGAATCACAATACTATGGCGCAGAACGAAAATTCCCAAATTAGAGCCACGAGAAACACAAACAAAAGGAAGCTAAGCTGGACAAAGGAATACCTATTAAAGGCGAACAATGGTTTCCGGATAAGGAAGTCGCTGTGTAAGGGCCATGACTGCCAGCTCACCCAGGCGTAGCCGAGCGGTTCACGGCCTTCATTAGAGAAGACGTACCGATCGATGACGAGAAGACGTACCTTAGAGAAGACGTACCGATCGATGAGGCTTTTCCTGTCGCAAGTCAGTGTTCGTTCGTGCAATGAAGCATAAACATTTAAAAACCCCTTTTAACCTTGGGTACCGGCGTACTTCGGAGACTCGCCTCAAACTAAACAACTAAGGCCTATTGTGTGCAGACTCGCAACTCACATATAGCATCCCTCGTTCATTCTGGTTGGCTCCCCGCGTGAACGAGCGCCGACTAAGAGGGCTGGGGATGGGCGTTGCAACCATTCGTGATTTCCGAACGCGACTCGGGTGAATGCCCTTCCCGTAAGAGGCTCGTTACAATAAAATGTGCTTTTGTATGCTCATTAGAGTACAGAGGCACGTTCAAAATTGATCTGCGATTTTATTACATCTATGTACAAAATGAGATGACCAGTCAAGACGCAAGAGCAACGCATGTCTCCACAAGGAACAATTAGCATATGTGTGCGCACGTGTTCTCTTAATATAGCAAGCGTATGAAAGCGCGCATATTGACTTCACGGTAATGAGGTTTGTCACTATGATATCAGCATTTTTCGCCGCTGAGCCCGTGTGGCAACGTGCCCATTGAAATTTGTAATGAAGTGCAGCTAATGACTACCTTGAAAATTCGTACGTGTGAATGCTTGCTCAATATGGTAGCAATATTATACGGAAATTTGCGAGATAATATTGGAAACGGCGCTGCGGTTAGGCATCAAAGTTCATCGTAACGAACGTGCTGCTTACATTGATGAATATGTAACCAGTAAGAACAACGGGAAAAATTTTAATAAGGCTGATATTATTTGTCGACAGTCCCAGTATTTGTTGACAGTCAGTCAATGACCAGCAACGCTGTGTTTCAAAGGACACTTTCGTCACCTTCATTCGTTCAGTTTGCACAAGTGCTCATGTCGATGATGTAGCGAAAGTACTGTTGCGGGTTTGCAATTTTTAAAATTTTTCATTAAAGCATTTTGCTTTTTAGAATGGGAACACGTCTTTCTAGCAACACTTACTATTACCATAGATATATATTCATTTAGCACAGCAATAGAAATTTTGATGCGAGAGCACAGACGTATTCTGTTTACAGTAGAGAAGACGTGGAAATAATAAGAATGCCATAAGCAGATAGTTATTTCTCTATTTTGGAATGCTTGGCTTGCGATGGATGATAATAACACAAAAAAAGAGAGTCATATTTTTGTTCGAAGAAAGCAAAGAAAAATCAGCAGATACAACGTACTTTAAGAATGGATATTACGTGAAGCAGAAAGAAGGAAAGTGTCTGTGTTATATTTTACTTCAGCAAAACGTTAAGAAGTGGCGCTAGAGGTATATGTACAAATTCACGAACAGACACACATCAAGCAGTCGCGCATGTTTCATATAATCAGTTTTTTACAGTTGCCTAGCGATGCCAATAAAAACAAGGATATTAGCAACACCAGAAGCGGTAAGGTGAATCGATTCACTGATGCTCCCGAAAATAGTAGCCTTGAACACTGCTGCAAAAATCAATGTTAGCGGATGACACTTAACTACTGCGGACATTAACCCAACATGACGGCTGTATCGTTGAACCACTACATGGGTAGTGTTTGTAAAACTGGATAGTCAGCTCTGCAACCACACGACGTTTCACGAACATTAGGGTGTATTTGAAAATTGGTTCCAAGACCTGGCGTTGCCCTGTGGCAGAACACTTGATCGCCAAGCAAAATGCTATAGGGGTTTAATTCCTGTTAGGACTTTAAAATTTATTTTTGCATTCGTCGGGACAACACTGGACAAGATGGCTCACTGGACAAGATGACTCCCTGCGTGAACGTGGCAGTGCTTCTATAGAAGTACATTTTAACAATATTACTACACAATCTACACGATTTTAATGTGGGAGAGTCGAAAAGGTAAACAGAAACTAGGCGATGAAAACCGAAACCGTTTCATATTTAAAAAAATAATTAAGATTTAATTTTCGTGATTGTTTTGCACTTGTGATAAGTAACCATATAACCACTTTGGCAGTTATCCAGTTAAAAAGCTGTTATGCAAGCACGAAGACGTGGTCAGATAGAAACTAAATGGCACAATATCTTCATTCTCACAGTTTCACGGTCACGTGAGTAGAACTCTGTTCAGGCTAACTGCGTTGTTTTACAAATTATTCATCAATGTCAGTAGTGAATCGCAAATCTCACTTAAGAAAAAAGAAAGCTTTGCAGAAGAGATGTGGTTCCTTTATTTTTTGGTACAACATTTTGGAACGAAAATTATGTCCGCGTCCTACACATTGATGTGGACTATTGTACAAAGACAATGGCTTCCATCTCAATTAAAACATTAGTAAAAAAGGAACCACCTAAATCTCCTTCATAAAGCTTCTTTTCTGAAGTGATAAATGCCACTGCCCAGCGACCTTGTTAAATAATAAGTCCAACTGTTGGCATGAATATGATGCCTGTGGCGTATGGACAATGTTATTGTTGTAAGAAATTTAGTGTGCATTTGTGTCTTGTTGCCTAAACACTTAACGTTAATGGGGTTAATTGTATTCAAAATTGTTCACCCTTAACTGATCACTTATTTATCACCAATAAACGCACCTAAATGATGCATAAAAGATATGCCAGATGTTAATAGGGTTGGAGTGTCACGTCTGCATCATAGCGTATCTGCTATAAAAACTGGCACTTAAGTTTTTGCTTCTGCGATCTACGAATATCGAGTGTAGGACAATTTCTTGGCAAGAGTCATCGGGTGCGAAATGACCAATCGAATGTGTTCTCGGCTGCACAAGCAGCATCGTTTAAGGTACTCTATGAACAGACGCTCATGAATGGTATTCATGAATGGTAATCTACCACTAACTCTCAAGAGGAAGGCATATAAAAGGTGCATTTCGCCCGGAATTAACCTACGGAGCGAAAATGTGGAGGCTTACAAGAAGAGTTCATCTAGAATCGAGGAAGACGCCGTGAACGAGGGAAAAGAAAATTATAGGTGCAACCTTAATCGGTATAGAGAGCAGAGTTAATCAGAGAACAAAACAGGGTTAATGGTATTATAGTTGATATCAAGAAGAATAAATGGACATGAGCAGGGTACGTAACATGTAGGTAGGATAACCACTGGTCAATAAAGGTAACAGGTAACTGTCTGGATTCCCAGGGAAGGCAAATGCATCATGGAGTGATGGAAAGTTAGGTAGGCTGATGAGATTAAACAGTTCACACAATTCGGTAGCAGAAAGCGCAAGACCTGATTTGTTGGCGGATTATAAGATAGGCCTTTGCCTTGCAGGTGGCGTAGCCAGGCTGATGCTGTTGATGATGATGACGACGACTAACAGACGAGCTACCATTATAACCCCTTCGACTACCTCACCGATTCCAGGGCCCACAGTCTCGTATACGCGCAAGACCAAGAAAGCTGTTTTGTGCTGCTTGAGAACCATCGAACTTCCCGAACGCTTGTGAACGAACAGCCCGAGGCTGCGTTGCGTAGTTTCGAGTAGGCTGTTCATTCATATCTTTCCTAATAATCTTTCTTCCTATGCTTTTCCTTCTAATATACCCCTTTTATTCCACTGCAAATGCAGGGTAGCCAGCCAAGCCAAACCTTAATTAACGTTCCTGCTTTTCTCTCAGTCTTTCACAATTTATTTCTAGCCAATTTTATTGCTTTATTCTCACGCATTTCACTCTTCTGCGAGCATTACAAAACCCATGACGTTACGGCCATTCGGTATCACTCAGTGTTGAGACTCTTTTTACAATCACAATATAAAAACACAAAAATGATCTCTATCGCTATGAAAATGCGTGTATGACTTGTAAGTGCACAGTTTTATAGCTATCTTGTAATAAGTTTGCACTTATGATTTCATAGTCTTACATATACTCAATACGTGCACGTATCTTTGAAACGAAATCGTCTATAGTATGACTATTATGCCACCTTTACACTCTGTACATAAAGACACAAAGAAAAAAGATGGAATCTGTCCCCTACATTCGTCTAACATAAATGGCGTGTCGCGGAAAACGCACCAGCAAATATCTTAAAGGAAGCAGCCAGCAAAAGCGAGCTAAGTACGCAACAAAAATAAGAGCTCCACCACCTATAATGAATAATATAACTCAAATATAAAAATTGGTGCTGTTCAGAGCAACCGACATGAGGGCACAAAAGCGAGCAGCAAAAGCAATGGCACTGACACTGGTAGAAGCAAGTATAAGTGCAGCGGAGCGAAAATCGGGACAAAGGCCATAACTCTAAGTCGCTACGCTTTAGCGATTCCGTCAACTCGGGCGCTCTAGGCTAAAGGAGGATCACAGGCGTCTCAATTACCCTCGTCCAAGTAGTGTTACATTTATTAAATGCAAAGCATTTCTTATCGAACTTTGAGCGCATCTTAGCGAATTTGATTTTGAGGGCATCTATCAATCTATCAATGTGTCTGTCTGTCTGTCCGTCTGTCCGTCTATCTATCTATCTATCTATCTATCTATCTATCTATCTATCTATCTATCTATCTATCTATCTATCTATCTATCTATCTATCTATCTATCTATCTATCTATCTATCTATATCTCTATCTATCTATCTATCTATCTATCTATCTATCTATCTATCTATCTATCTATCTATCTATCTATCTATCTATCTATCTATCTATCTATCTATCTAACCGCCTACGATTTTTAGCTCTCCTGGCCGTTTGGATAATGATATCGATACCAAACTTGGTTGGGCATAACATGACTGTATTGCGAGCATCCTTGACTAGTCGTAACATGAAAAGCATGACATGTATGTCATGAATGTCTTGACTTACATTTCAAGGTCTTGCTGCTCTTGCCATGGTCTCGTTCACATGACATGTTGCAAAACTGGTATGGTATGACATGATTGCATGGTGAACACAAGCAACACACCCTAACGTGGAAATCATGATACGCATGTCATGTAAGTCATGAGTCATAACTACATGCCACGCTCATGATGCGCTCGCAGCCATCTCGCTAGCTTCACATATACCAACTTCGGTGTTACGTGATGTGAATGGATGCCGAAGGTATGTGACTGGAGCAAACAAGGTGAAAGGTAAACATGACTACAAGCCACACTCATGATGCCCTTGCAGCCGTTTTGCTAGCTTCACATGTACCGAATTCAGTAGTACGTAACGCGAACATATGTAAATGACATGTCCAAACATGATAATCACGACATGCGTGTCATGTAACAACATGACTACATGCCGCACTCATGATGCGCTCGGGACCGTTTCGCTAGATTCATATATGCCAAGTTTGGTATTACGCCACGTGAATGGATGACGAAGGTATGTGACTGGTGCAAACATAATTATGAGATGCGTGTCATGTAAGAGCACGACTACATGCCTCACTCAAGGCGCCAATACACTTAGACGTGACCTCGTGCGCGTGTGCTCCGGCGTTTGTTTTGTCGCGTCATGCCAGCGATGCCACGCCAGGCGCCGATCTGCCTAGTATATCCTCGCAGCCACGCGCCGCCCTGCGTTGCTTTGACGCATGCTCGTTTCAGCATGCCCGGCGTCCCTCCGTCACGAAGCTAGGCCGACGCGGTGCATTTTTGGTACCGTACGTACGTGGTTGGTGCGACATGCACCAACCACGTTACCAAAAAGTGCAGCAAGTTGAAATGCAACTGATGCGAAATGCAGCATGTTGCATTTCACACCAGTTGCCACCGGGCTGCCCCGACAGACGCTGGTCGCGTCTGGCGTCAGACTATAAAGTGTTCGCGTTTTGCTAGCGTAGTGTCACTGCGCCCAGCGTGCGCTCGTCAACTTTATGTCGCAGTATATTGGGTCCTTCATGATACTCTCTCCACCGTTTCACTAGCTCCACATATTCCAAGTTTGGTATTACGGAACGTCAATGGACGACGAAGGTATGTGACTGGTGCAAACATGATAATCATGAGATGCGCGTCATGTAACAACCCGACCACATGCCACGCTCATGATGCACTCGCAATCGTTTCTCTAGCTTCACATACACCAAATTAGTATTGCATGACGTCAATAGACGGCGAAGTTAAATGACACGTCCGAAAATGATATTCATAATATGCGTGTCACGTAAAACATGACTACATGCTACGCTCATAGCACGCTCGCAGCCGTTTCGCTAGCTCCACATATACCAAATTTGTTATCAGGTGGCGTGAATAGATTATGAAAGTACATGACACGTCCAAACATAATAATTATGACACGGAAGTTATATATGTACGACATAATTTACCTCCGCCTCGTAACCTTGTTCTGATGTGAAACTGACATATAAACCTTCCTCATTCGTGCTTCGCATATCATCGATTCCCACTATAAGTGGGATCTGCCATTTTTTTTTAATTTTTATTTATTTACAGATACTGCAGGCCTTCCTGGGCCCATGCAGCCGTGCAACACGAGAATACAATCAGACCATGCGTAGGTAAACACTGAATAGCTTGGCATAATTAAAATATGATACAAATGATAGGTACACAAGTGTAAAGTAATATCAATATTTAGTTCATATCCATTCATGAAGGACAACAGAATTTCTTAAATGTTTTTTTTCAATATACACAAGTCACTTGAATCAAACACAACTGAAAGTGTTTTCGATGTACATCGCTTTTATAACAAAAGTTAAACTTTCGACATGTTTCATAAATGAAGCCATCAAGGCAGCATTTACTGCTTGTGCAGATATTGCATTCCAGTAAAAAATAGCGCGAGCAAAGAGATCGGGCTTGTGGGCGTTAATGTGGTTAAGTCGCTGCCCGAAAGATTTACCATGATTCGTCTTTACTAAAAGTTTTGAAGGTTCCTGAAGATAGCGTTCATGTGATAACTTGAAGACCCCTTGGTAAAGTTCAGAGATGAATTTTTATCTGGATACTACCCTGCATCACTCAAGTTTTTGTAGGCTTGTCCTATTAGGTGAATGTGTTACACTTCATTGTCGAGATTAGGCGGAATAAATGAAACGTAAAGCTTCGTTTTGAACTCCTAATTGTGATTATCAAATATTGATGCCAAAGGCTCCAGATAATGTCGGCATACTCTGATTTTGGTCGCACTAGTGCTTTATATGCTCTTTGTTTCAGAATAACGGAATACTAAGAAGGGCTGCTATAACTTCTTTGGGCAGTGTTCAAGAATCGCGTCTCTAAAAATACTGTGCTGTTCATGCCGTTGGAAAACTGTATAGTTCACAAAGTATGCCACTTGCTCGAATTTACGACGGCGCCAGACCTTCGGAGCGACCATCACTTTTTCTGAAGCCTACTCTTAAACTTCGAAGCCTTTTCAGCACCAAGTGGTAAAAATGGCGAAATGCCAGAAGCCATGAATCAACTGTCCACAATTCGCGCTATCTATTCGTTGCTTCTTACTTCTATTTAAACCGAAGGGACACCTCGTATTACTAAAACCTATTGGCGCAGTCAAGTAAACATGCTACTCCATCAAGGGCTGCACTCGGGCTATACTCAGGATTATATTTTATTTATCAGCGTCCTTCACGTTCGCAATATTTTCTCTCATCCGAATGTGGCTCCCTTCTGTTCACAAAGTCGGTGCCTTAGCGAAATTTCGTGTACATATAGTAAAACTTCATTTATTCACTAAATACAAGAGACTCCATACTAGAGATCCTTGCCCCTATCGTTCTGACATGATCTTCTTAGGCCGCTCGGCTTGCTTCAATACTCACTTCAAGCGAATAATCAAGAACATTCAATTTACTCGCCGCAGCTTCCACGCGTTTTCTCTTCAGATACTTGCACTGCCTTTATTTTATAGCCGATACTGACAATTACGTGGCACACACGGCTTTACGAACAGAATAGACTGCCTCCAGCACCTACAATTTTCCAAACTACTAACTTGAGCTGGATGACTAACGACTTAATTTTTAGTTCGCTTCTAGGTGTCGTAACCCAGAACACACTTTTAAATGCTATGGCAACCGTAAAAAAGCACGCGATTATGTTGGAATATTTTGAAAGGTATTCTTACCATCTTCAGTTCAGTGGTCATTTCTTCCCCCCCCCCCCGACTCGCAGCACTTTTTTTACTCTACGTCATCGTCCAGAGATAGAAGCCTGCTTCTTTTCGGTAGAATGTCCCTGGAACAACTTGTTCCCCCAACGTCCCCAGCCTCTCAGTAGGGGCCGACTCAGTTTCATGGGTTCGATAGAGGAGATCAGTCATGCCTCACTGGGACTGATCACGCTTTTTTCATGCGATCCCCTTCGGTTCTCATGAGAGCACTATCATGTGGTTCCCTCCAGCGTGTTCCGTCTAAAACATTTCTTTCTCTTCTATTTTGTGCACGCCTTATTTCTTTTTTTCTCTTACTTGCGAATCTCCATATCGCAGGTCCCACACCGTGAGTTTGGAGACCTTGCGCACCACTGAACTCTATATTCCAGCCGGGCTTAGCTTAAGCCGGCGCACGTGCTGCCACGTGAGCAGGTCACTCGATTGACACTGTGCTGCTCTGCACGCTGCGTTAAAGCTTTGCCCACTACTCCGGCTTTACGTGCTTCCGTGAAACAAGAACAAGAAAACGCGGAAAAATCAAACATGCACACTCGTTAGTTCTTGGCGTTTTAAAGTTTGGATCTTTCGTCTTTATGTTATATATACAGTATCTTTCCGTTTGAAGCCTGATGGCTGCCAATGGAAAAAAAAAGAAGAAAAATACAGCTGGAAGATGAATAGGTTTTATGAGTACGGGTTCTCGTGTGTTAATTTCTGGTAAGACTTTTACTTAAGAGCCGTAAGGTGAAAAAAAAAACAACGCCTTATTCAGTGCTTTTGCTATCAGCTTCTTTAAGCCACCCACGGTTCGACATTGACATTTTTCAACATATGAGTGTATCTACTCTAGTTGTCTCTTCGAATGCCGTTTTCCCCAAACTTCTTTGTTGAACATTCTCTCAAAGAATTGTCGTTACTACTTGGTATCATATGCTGCATTGCCGCCACAATATACCTCTTTAATACGACAAGGCGCACCTTCGATTCGTAATGAAGAATAAAAATTGACCTTCGTGGTCAAGTACAATGCAAGGGATGCAAGTAACGATCACCACATGATGATGTCCCCAGACAACGTCATCTGGACGTCATAGATTACCCCATTTTTGACGTACCTAGGCTGTCATCATGGAGTCACGTGACGTAACGTCACGCGGTGATGCCATCCCGTGGCATTGTAGCGTTTTTAGGCGTGGGTGGATCACCGAGTCAGTGGAAAATTGGGTGAGATACCTCTGATCTTTCAAGCAGTGCAAATTCGTGGTTTGTTTATGAAGGGTGGAGGGCAGGAGCATCGAGTGAAAGTAAGCCAAACATTCCTTTGGCCTCCGAGTCACCTTATGTGAATGCCTACTAGATCACGACAGGTTTTTTTATAGAACATGTAGATAAAAAATAAACAAAAAAGTTGACGCTTTTATAGGTATATTAGGACAAAATCGAAGTCAATATGTCCTCAAGCTTCGTTTACCGATTATGCTCAACTCGGCATCACTGTTGCTTCAAAGAGAGACAAAGAACGTACAAATGTGATTCACCATATTGCCATGTTTCTTTCATCAAGATTTTCTATCGTTCCATTACACTATGTTCAGGGCAAACCGCGCCTATGGTGTTAGAGAAGCTTCGAGGCTGAAGTAGATCGTTTTGTTATTATAACGCCCCCTTTTGAACCTTTAAGATTTTTCTGGAACCTACGTTGTCACTACCGATAAAGCTAGAATGTTCGATGGCAAGTGCATAACTGCCGGTGCGTTTTGCCGCTTGTCAGTTGATCGACGGCTGACGCTCTGCACGCCGTTATCAGTGTGCTAGTGTCTTGCTGTAATCTGACTTTTCTTTTACGTGACCACAAGTTCGGCGAATGAAATGAACACTTTTCATTTGCCCAAGTCGTCTCTACCTGTGTCAGCTAACGACACCGTGACAATAGGTATCATTAAGTGCAACTGCAACACGTCGGGCCGTCAAGAAAGCCCGTGCCCCTGTAAATTACTCCCTTCGTTTAGATAATTGGGTTACACAAGTGAGCAGTCTAGAATGGGCCTATTTCAGTAGTTGTGCGAGTACATTTATCTTTCCTGGTGCAAGTAACGCTGTTCGGTACTTATTCTCTAAGGCGAATTTATCTGCTTTGCACGACGAGCTGTTTCTGTCTCCCAAACACATTTCCTTCGTTTCTTATTTGCACTAGCTTGATACTTTGAAGTGCGCGTTGACTCGCTCGTTCTTTTCTTTTATTTCAAACATTTCTTCAGATACAACGCACATTCTTCACCAGAACTTAAAGAAAAACTTGAATTACTTTGCACCGTGCCGATTTAAGAAGAGATGGCAATGAAATTTACTTTCGGGCTCCGAATGAGTCACGACTTCCTTACGCGAAAGGAGTGCCTCTGCCAAGAAGTGCGACGTACTCGCTGGCCCGTGCGCGTGCACTGACTCCGCTTAAATGAGCCAGGAAGGCAGACCCAGAGCACAAAAAAGCACACCCTTTCTCTTTGCTTTTGTCGAGTGACACTTTCCGGGTGCACTTTTGAGCAGCTGTACTCGACAAGTGAGGCGCAAATGAAAGGATTCATTCTGAATCCTAAAAACTGCCTCCTTTCTCTCCTCCTCACACCCTCGTGTTGTGGACGCAAAAGTGTCAACACAAAGAGATGTCTTCCTTGTTTCGTGTAGCGGGTGGTGAGTGTGGTTCCAGCCGCCATCGTCACCTGCGTTGGTAATCACTTGCTGCGCAGTAGGGATTGCCGAGTCCAGCTGATAGCAGAAGGGCGAGCCCCGTGGGACGCCCGACCTGGTGACTCACAAGCACAGCCGGGTAGCCCGCTGTGAGGTTCCGTTTCACCCCCTACGTGACCGAACCCCCGACTGCTTTTCCCCATCTGGTATGGAGCAGTTCACTCCGGTCATTCGTTCACCGTGAGATCTTCTCATTTGCATTCCTTCATTCCTTTATCCCTATCACTCCAGCCAACCTATTTCTTCTCTAAACCTTTTTTTTTCTGCCTCCCGACCTTAGAAATGTTCCTTCATATCATCGCCATAGGGAGCTTGCCTCTAGCTAAGCTAGGAATAATGACGCTTCAGTGGCCACCGCTGCTTCCCTATTACTCTCCACAGTCAGTAGTAAGGAGCTTTACACCGCTCCTTTCCCCCTGTTCTGACCGTCATTCTGGCCAGCGGATCTTTAACGATTCTTGAAACAAAGAAAAAGATTGATGGAAGGAACTGCGAATACTCCCACGAGTAGCTGTGTGGAAAACGGGTGTGCCACAAGACGAAAAGCGTAGCGTCTTTCTGCGCTGCAATATATCAAATGCCTGACTTAAAACAAGGCTTCCCTTGCCATACGGATTCTCCAAATAAATAATGACGGTACACCCTCTTGTAAAGGCGATGCGATCGGTATGTTGACTTGTTGTTTTTATTTATTCATTCATTTGTTTTTACATACTGCAACCTCAATCAGGATATTGCAGGGCTTAAAAAACTAGAACAAATCAACGCTCATCAACAGGCTGTCAAGAAGTATCGTAGGGGTTAAGAAGGAACACTATCGGGCAGCGAATTCCAGGCTACTATAGTTGAAAAGAAAAAGTTTTATATCGGATGTTTTCCTTTAAGCTCACTGGCCTAGCTTCGTTGCAGCATCACTCACGTGTCTAAAAAAACTATCTCAACCTATCTGGCACTTTGGCGTAACTCGAATAGAATGGTGCGGTTTGAGAGCAAAAGGCAGAGATCACACTGTTAGAAAAAGCACTACTTTCTTTTTCCTATCTTAGTGAACGCTCATTTATAGTTGCCTGCCTGCCGCTCCTCTTCAACGCTGTATTTTGCAAGTAGTAGCGAGAAAACGATAAGAATTCAAGGTAGCCTAACTGATAATCAGGCTTTTTAAGCCAATTACTCCACATTCTGAATTGCCAAGTTTCCATTTCCGACTTTTGCGTTGACTTGTACCGTTACGGCAACTGAACGGCGTCCGCAAAAGATGCCAGGGGTATATCATTTTAAGAGAGCACGAAAGAGAGGACATTTATTATCCGCCCATTGCTTATGAGTGTTACCGTGGAGCATACACAGCTGCTTCTCGTACTGTTTTACGAGAACGTAAAAAAAATGGCAGCATATTCAAGGAGTGAATGATGGAGAGTGGCGCGAAGAATTCGTCCGTCCATTCGTTCTTGCTTCCGTCCGTCCATGCGTCCGTCAGTGTGACCGTCCATGCGGCCATCAGCCCATCCGTGCGTGCGTCTGTTGGTGCGTCCGTCCCTGCGTTCGTCCATGCAGCCGCCCCTGCGTCTGTTCATGCGTCCATCCATGCATCTGTCTATCTGTCCGTTCGTCCAGATATTCAACACTCCAAGTACCACCATCTCGCATCTTTTCATCATATATTCCCTATATAGAAGCACCGCCATCCAGCGGACATTCCAAGGACTAAACGAGAGGCGGCACACGTACACTTTTTCACGGCTTGCGCTTCGGGTCCACTTCCCACCTTTAACCACCTTGAGTTCATGTTATATACTAGTTCACTGTATTCATGGCACTGCGGCCGAACGCTCGCTAAACCTTTCGAATACCAAGGAGGTTACGCCCAGCGAGTATGGTGTAGCCAACTTTTTCAGTCAGATAGTGCTCAACGTACATGCCGATGGCTGCTAATGGGAAATGAGAGGCGGAGAATTTGGCTTTTACTTTCTTACGGCTTGCGCTTCGTATCTACTTCCCATTTTTAACCACCTCGAGTTCATTCATGGTATATACAAGTTCATTGTATTCATGGCACTGCGGCTCAACGCACGCTAAACCTTTCTAAAGCTAAGGAGGTTACACCCAGCGAGTATAACGTAGCAACCCTTTTTTGTCAGATAGTGCTCAATGTTCATGCCAATGGCTGCTAATGGTGATCGCAGCCTGCGCGTTAACTAAAAGCCGAATGCTCCTGTCTCTCATTCCCCATTAGCAGCCATTGACATGTACATTGAACACTATTTTTTATTGTTCCACAACGCACAGAAGAAGTCTCTCACTGGCACCACCTTGGAGGTCAAAATGTTATACTTGTTACATACTACGGGGGACGAACGAGTGCCGCTACAAGGAGCTTCGCCCCTAAAAACTTGGCTGATCCTTCTATTTAGGATCGATTTAACATGAAATTAAAACGTATCTATACAGGGATACTTGAGCGTTTATTCTATATTGTTCCACCACAAGAACGAAGGAATCAATGCTGCAGCAACAAATTGCAATGTCACGAAAAGAACGACAAACTGCTCGAAACTTGCAGCGCGCACCTCAAGCAGGAAGCATGCACCAAAATGAGCATACATACGACGAGCGCCGAGAAGCACCTGTCACAGGTGAAAACTTAAAGCACGCTGCTCAAACAGAAAGAAACACGAAATAAATGTACCAGTATACACAGGACACACGTGAGCAACTGTCACTATTTTTACTTCTCCGTGTGGGAGCAGCACGCTCCTTTCGTCGACACGGCGGCGGAAGCCAGCGAAGCGCCCTTCGTTCTCTCTTTAACCACTGTAACGCCAACGAAAACTTACGGTAGAGGAACAAGAGCCACAAAGCGCTTGAATCCCGAGATAAGGGCGCACGCGGGTGAGCGACCATGCCAGAGGACGTCACTGCGAACTTTGACCATGCCATGTGGAGGCGCACGCGCACAGCAACGCGCGAATTGATGTGGCGCGACGACATTTAGAGCACGCGACCCGAAGCGCCATCCCGCTACTGATGTCGAAAACACGCTGAAGTTACTGAGCTCTGCGGATGGCCAACATACGCTGTGCGGTTTAGGGGTTAGCGTCGCGCGCTGCAGAGCGAGAGGTCACTGGTTCGACGGCACGCTAAGGTACATTTCGATTGTGTTTTTTTTTCGCAATGTCAAAATATATATTTTACGTCATATCAGCAAAAAATATGTCATTGGAGCCTTAATGCAACCCGGCATCAAACACTTTTCTGTTAAAAGATAATTTAGGGTAATGCACATGCACGAATAATCGCGCCACATGCTTGGTAATCTAACAGAACTATATTGGTAACTGAAAGAGTCAGTGAAATTAGGCCGATGAATTTAACTGTCAGTGTCAGTGATGCTCAGTTATTTTTCTTTTGCGTCACACCCAGCTTGAAGATGAAAACTTGGCAGTTCGCAGCAGCTGTTATCAAAGGTGTGATGACATCAGCGAAATTCTGTTTTGTATGTCTCATTTCTGACAGTTATGAGTGCGTGGAATAACTTAACTCTGCAAAAAGAGGAAGACTGAAGGACCACTATAAGAATGACTGTCTTGTTTTTATAAATTTTCTTGATCGCTCTTATAAGTCTCTTAATTGCTAAGCTGCGTGTCAACTGTATATCCGCTGTCGTATATGGCTGTCTTAATTTTGTCATTTTCCAAACTACACAACTCGAAACTCATTCCAAACATCAGAACGGCACATTTGTAAGCATCGCTATCCGGTGCCAGGTCTCTATGTCAGGTATACTAGAAGAAGGAGCACGCGAACACCTTTAACTTATGACAGCCTGCACAGATGACTCCCTCACGCTCAGGGCTTGTCGAACAAATCGGGTCTTTTCCTCACACTATTACGCTTTCGGATTATGCTAAATACAATGAACACTCACTTAGACCAACGTCAGTTTAACGAGTATTTAAAAAAGGCAACCTTTGAAAAATCTTCGGTGGTTTTTCCTTGCATTCTATGCAAACGTCTTTCACTTGAAAGAACTTCTCAATGGGGATATTTCAGTTGAGGCAACTTCACCTGAAGATCTTCCCTCATTTTTAAGGTCAAATAATGAAGTTTAAAGCTCCGCCGCACTGGCGCAGCCGATGCGTCCTGCCCTCAAGTCTCCCATCCATCGGCGAAGTGTCACATCACTTGTACACATAAATTCACTCTTAAAAGGAAAATTAGGGTGCGTGACGGCCACTTCGTGCCACCGCCACCGGGACGCTAGAACGGGTTCAGCGCAGGTGAAGGCCGCACTTTGAGAGACGCTCTTTCGGCTTTTGCTCATGTGTACAGCCGTGATTTGAATCAACGCCAAGCGGACTCTTAATGAAATGAAAGGGAAACCACCCGCGGTAATTGATGCACCTCCGTGAAACCCGTTGTAGCCTCCACCCGGTGGTGGCTCCGAGCGAGTGCCACGTGCTTTCCCTTAACACCCAGTTCACACTGAAACATCTGCTTTCTACAGCGAGTGAAATTCTCCTGCCGCCAAAACAGAGCGTAGTTCGCGTTGTGCGTGCCCCGCACAGCCGAAGATGCCATCTACCACGAGGTGAACGCTGGATGGATGCGCTGTCACCCGGTTGTTGTCGCGGCTTGCAAACGCCACTACTCAATCCGCTGGTCTAGACTTTGACGATTCTCATGCGTAGGAAGCAAGAAGCAGTACAGCTTACTTTGCCGGCATGTCACTGTCTTTTAATGCTCGAAGAGCAGAAAAAAAAATTGCCCGCAGCTTCCCTCGGGGGAACACTGAGGAGGATGCGGAGCATATAATTGGTTAACGGGGTGTTAAAGTGCGACTTACTTGGGTCGATGGCTAAATTGGTTAACGTGGTTGCGAAATGGGGTGTTAAATTGCGACTTACTTGGGTGGCTGGCTAAATTGGTTAACGTGGTTGTAGGAGGGGTGTTAAATGAGTGAACACGTACGACACGTATGCGAAAGGGCGGTGTTTATTTATTGCGACGAACTTTGAGCACGATGGCTTTTTGGTCGGTAAAGTGAAGAGTGAGTGGATCGGGTTGCAGCAGTCGTAGGTCGAAATTTGCAAAGACGTGGTCGATGCAGGTTCCACGAATGGTGGTCGGCTGGTGGTGTTTGCAGTCGTCGTGCGTTGCGCGTTTCAGCGAGTGTCGCGACGCCATGTATTCGACTATCGCGGGCAGCATCGGGATAGGCCTCTCGTCGCCGACGCTTGCACTCGGCTTCCCGTTTTCGAAAGTCCGGGTCCTCTTGTCGACGCTTACGTTTCAAAGTGGCCGAATCCGGTGCTGCTGCTCGACGCTGACGTCTCTCAGCGGCTTCACGTTCTCTAAGTTGAGCATCTTCCGCTCGACGCCGACGTTTACGTTCGGCGTCGCGAGCTCTTCTTCGCGCTGCCTTGTCTTCGGACGACGACTTGGTTGCGGTTCCGCCAACACTTTGGCCGGCGCTGGTCGAAGGGACGTCGATCATTGCGACCTCGGACGTCGACGCGCCGTACAAACCAACCGACAAGCGGCAACTGAGCGAGCGAGCACCGACCTTGAGCATATATACAGCGCGACGGCGCATGCACTGCCAGCTGTCGAATGTTCGAGAAGGGGGAGAAGCGCAACGGCGCATGCGCGCGCGTCAGCTGCCGATGTTCTTGAAGCGCGACGGCGCATTCGCACGCGTCAGCTGCCGATGTTCTCGAAGCGTGACGGCGCATGCGCGCTACATTATACAGCTAGCGAATGTTCGTGAAGAGGAGAAGCGCACGCGGTGTGTAGAGGAGGAAGGGTGCACAGATGGTGGAGGAGTGAAGCGCGCGCGGTGTGTAGAGGAGGAAGGGATGCACAGATGGTGGAAGAAGGAGGAAAAAGCTTGCGGACGGCGCCGCACTACAAGCCTCGAGTATTAGACGCTCCGCATCTAAAACTGCCGACGCCAGTGGTATTGGTGGGTTCGTCTTGCTGTACAAGACCGCGACAAGCTCGGTCATGCCAACGACAAGCTCGGTCACTTCTTCTATGAAATAGAAACATAAATTAGGCACAAAGTGAGTCAAACTCCTGTGGGTTACAGCATTCAGTCACTTGCATTGCGACATCACAAGTGAGTATAGCTTGGCCGCCATTTTTCAAGATTCCTTGACTAGCGCTCTTATTGCACCACACGGTCACCGATTCGGTGGCAAACGCCGCAAAATTCAGTTCGAGAGTGTTCGGCACAGAAAGGGCTCTTTCGGCCAATCTCACCGCCACCGAACCGGGTTTGGCGCACTTTCGGCGGCCGGAATGCTCAGTGTGAACGCGCCCTTAGCAGTGGTACCGTATCAGTAGACCGTATCAGTGGACACACCGAGAGTAAAACGAGCCACGTGCTCTTCAAAGTAGCTGCGCTGAGCTATCAGATTTGGAAATTGTTTGCGGTTTTCGTTTGAAACCGAAACAAGAGTGCGTCAAGGAACTTACAGTGTCTGTTGCAGATAAAATTCCTGTATCTGTAGCCGAGGCTGTAGCATATATCAGAAAGTTGCAAGACCTTGTGTCACAGCAATTAGCTGTACTGGAGGCAGTGTACAAAACCGACTGTCTGGACAACTTTGTGTCTGCTCGCGCTTTAAGGGTGCCAGTTCAAATGAAAAAAAAAAGTTAAAATTCATTTCAAGAGAAGTTACATATCACACGAATGACAAGAGTTGTGCTGTGCTCATGATAGATAGATAGATATGTGGGGTTTAACGTCCCAAAACCACCATATGATTATGAGAGACGCTGTAGTGGAGGGCTCCGGAAATTTAGACCACCTGGGGTTCTTTAACGTGCACCCAAATCTGAGCACACGGGCCTACAACATTTCCGCCTCCATCGGAAATGCGGCCGCCGCAGCCGGGATTCGAACCCGCGACCAGCGAGTCAGCAGCCGAGTACCTTAGCCACTAGACCACCACGGCGGGGCGCTCATGATGTTACGTATTCTAATGAATATTCAGTCTAGTGAACTTTTAGTCAAGTGAACCATTTTAAATGGTCCCATTAAGTTGAATCGATCAAGAGGTCCTTGTACATGGCTACAGATATTTTTACCGGAATAGCATGGCATGAAGTAAAGAATTTTTGATAAACGATGACACTCGAAGATTGCATGTCATTTGCATTCACTTGAAAATTGCATGTCATTTAAATTTTTGTGGCACATTACGCAACAATTTACACATGCGACTAATTATATAAATACTATGCACGACAAAAACGCCTCTTCAGTTTCAGTTTATTGAGCGTATTTGGACGGGGGATTAGATATAGGTAGAGGTCTACAGAAAGAGGTCATTTAGTGTAAACACTGCAATGGGACCTCTTGCTGTAAAATACACTAAGAAAAAACAAAAACAGCAGCAGGATCGCGTAAAAGAAGTGTGAGCATGCCTACAAAATAATAAAAGAAGCATTATGTTATGCAATACTTTAGAGAGTGTTGGACATCGACATACACATATAGACATTAAAATATTTCATAGTCATAGTTATTCCTACGTGGAAAAAAAACAAGTTATCTCGTCTCATACAGAGCACTAAAGCAGAGCTCCAAAGCGGGCAAATATCTAGCGCAATAAAAATGCAGAGCTCGCAAGCAGAGCGCCAAAGCGGGCAATAACCTTTTTTTTTTTGCCCAGTGGCCTTACTTAAATCTCATAAATTAGTCTGGCAGCTAACAAAAACATCGGAGAAATTCGCCTCGGCAAAAATTGACAGTTTTTCTACCCCAAGCCTCAGATGCTAACACCACCATCAGATTAATGTGCGTTACTGCTAAGAAATTGATTCAGGGGAACGTCAAGATGACGCCCCAATTCATACAGGCATATTGCGATGGCGAAATGGTTTTAACTACACAAAATCATTGTGTTAGACGAACTTCTTCTTTGACACTTTCCTTATCTGAACATATCAATGCAACGTCATCGGCAAAAGCAAGGCCTTTTATGCATGATATGACATAACTGAAACCTGCAAAGTTATCTTGAGTTTCAACACTCAACACTAAGACACACTGGTTTGACATAAAGAGCAGAAAGTAGCGATGAAACGGATTCAATTTGTGGGGTTTCAACGTCCCAGAACCACCATACGATTATGAGAGACGCTGTAGTGGAGGGCTCCGGAAATTTCGACCACCGGGGGTTCTTTAACGTGCACCCAAATCTGAGCACACGGGCCTACAACATTACCGCCTCCATCGCAAATGCAGCCGCCGCAGCAGGGATTCGATCCCGCAACCTGCGGGTCAGCAGCCGAGTACATTGGCCACTAGACCACCGTGGCGGGGGCGATGAAACGGAGTAGCTCTCACAGAAGAATGAACATCGACGGAGCCTGTCATGGTTTTACTGTATTCACCGCAAGAGCTTTAAAACTATATGTCGCGCAGCTATGCCCCACGACAAAAATAAGGACAAGTTGGCGCTGAATAAAAACAAAAACAATTCAAGTATAAAAACGGCGTGAAGCAAAAACAAACTTGGCCTTCGTGTAGATGTGAACAAACGAATGATGATTTGATATGTGGGGTTTAACGTCCCAAAACCACTATATGATTATGAGAGACGCCGTAGTGGAGGGCTCCGGAAATTTAGACCACCTGGGGTTCTTTAACGTGCACCGATATGAACAAACGAAAGTCCGATAAACGTGGAGATCCACTTCAGTATTTCCTCAAAGCATGTCGCTTCGTTCGTGCATATCGCACAAAATATCCTTAACAAGGCACACTTGCACGTCGATTAACTGGGTGTACGAAGCATTTACTGCCCACAGATTTGTTTTTAAACGTGCACCAGGCTCCTTTCATTGTTGAAATATGCGCCTAAGCCCTTTCCGTTAATTTCTTTTACTATTTTGTTCTCTTTTTTTATTGGACGCGTTATTTGACGCATAGCACAGAACGACACTAGCAGGTGGCTTAGGACGACACGCACAGTGAAGCATATAACTGAAGCATTGCTTACTTTTAGGTCCCCGGACTGGGCCGATCACACAGCGGGCGTATTATCCTGCTCGGTAGTCGAAGCGGCAGGCTCGCTTGAGACCCAAGACCCTTGCGAAACAAATGCCGTGTTTTATCAATTAAAACACGCCATTCAAACACAGCGTTGAGGACATGGTCAGGCTACCACCACAATGCATGCTGGAATGGCCGACGCCGCTGACAGATTCGTAAACGACCATCGCAAGGCAACGAGACGAAACGGTGAAAGCCAAAAAGCACTCGCACCGGCCCACGCCAGCCACCATTCTACGTTTCTCTTCTGCAGTTTTCCTTTTTTTCCATGCTCGCATCTGCCGCGCATGCCTCGTAAATCTTACTTATTACGTGGAGCCGCCCTTAAATACCTAATTTATTTTTATTGATTTATTTCACCCCTCAAGACCGAAGCCATTACAGTGAAAGTATTATTCTTCTCCAAAAAAGTGCACTACGTCTGCTAACTGCCTTGGTCCCCCCAAATAGGTCCCTTTTTCGTGTGCACAGCGTTATACCATTCCCAAAGTGCTTCAAGGTACAACTGTCAATGTTAATAAAAAAAAAACAACTATCAGAGTTTTTCTGATACGTACTTAATATGCAGAGATCTTGCATACAATCTACGTACTGTTGCGTTGGTGGGGCCGTTGCGTCAGACAAACTGTGGTATACAGTCAATTGATAAGCAAACTTTTTACTGTGCAACGCGATTCCTGAAGTAATAGAATACGCTAGAGAGACGAAAGGATTACAAAAATTAAGAAGCAAACTATGAATGTAATAATCTGAACCCACTTACAGGGTGCATGTGCTGAAGATTGGTAATGTGTGAAATATATCTGTTGTAATATTTGTTTTTTTATCGTTGTTTTTCATTTACACACAAATTGTATGTATTTCAATATATGATAATAGTGCTGATAACGTCTTTGTATTTATCGCTAACGAGTAGCTTTGTTTGAACCCTTAACTGATATTTTCTGCGCTTGTTGTAATGATCATCGTTTTTTAATAATTTGTATGTATAATCTTGAATTTTATATGTACTGCTTTGCTGTACTTGCCAGAGGTGCCTCACGAAGAGCCGGCCTAGTCAGGAGACGCTCTCTCCTTTTGCCACCTTCGTGGGCATTTTCATAAAGGATGGCCAAATAAAATACACAAAATAAATAAATACATCAAGTAATGTCTTCGTCCACACTTCGACCTCATGACAGCGCTAGGATATTGTCACGGGGTCGTGCTGTGGACGGAAGCAGCAGACTCGATGTTAAGATAAAACTTGTGGCTAGAAAACTGAAGGCCATACTAAAGCAGCACAGGGACACTGATAGCGGTATGTAGGGTGTCCTTTGGCGTTCGACTGAAGAAAAGTGAAGCGAGTCGACGTTTATAAACGTGCCGTGAAGTATTCTAACGTTATCACTAGCAGCTGCTTGGGTTGAAGAACAATCTCTGTTGTTCGCAGAGTGGGTGTAATCTTAACAAAATGGTCCACTACAACCTGGAATCTTCTAGAACACGATCGGCGCTGTTGGCACTGAACATAGTGTAACGGGGCGATAACAAACCCGAAGAAAAAATGGGGCAATATATATGAAAAGCACGGAAAAGCACGTCTGCAAATTAACGCATAACACGAAGCCATTTCTGCTTACTCGACACCAGAGTCAGCTTGAATACTTCAGTGCGCCTCATGGAATACTGACATGTACGAAGACCCAAACGCGTTGGGTAATTCAAATACTATTTAAGAAGAATCTATAGTACGCATGGTTTCACTCGGATAGATAAAAACTTTTGTGCATTGTTGAAGTGAAGAAAAGTTACTGTGCGAAATGACAAAAATCTAAGCATCGTGCGCAGTTAAAGTTACAGAGTTGATTTGGACGATTTTGCAATGAAACAAAGGTGAGCTTTCTCTTCCGCATTATTAAAATATATTTTACATATTTGTAAAATGGGAGCCTATGGGAGCCTATGTGTCCGTTAATCCGGACACATAGGCTCCCATTGCGTGATGTCTGCAATTTTCTTTTCTTTGAATGAAACGCAGCGTTTGCAGTGAATCTTAATTACTCGGTCAGCATCTGCAGAGCGTCACGTTTATCCCTTCAGCCATTGACCTCATTCTGGCAGCGTAATCTGTAACAATTTTTCAAAAACTATCATTTGCAACGCATTGCAAAGAAAGAACAATCTGCGTTAGACCAAAATAACGGCTTTCTGCAGGGCTTCTCGACATTAAAAGTGGTCGTGCTGTGATGGTCTCTCGAGGTCTATATTGTTCGCACGATGCGATTGAAAAACGCAGAAGACCTGATGTTACGCACTCAATTGTAGGCTATCTCTGGTACTTGCTAGTAGGCGCAGAACAAGCTCTTTTTAGAAATTTGATTTGTCAGTTTTTTTAGGTTACTTTGTCTGAGCAATAAATAATTATTAAGCACAGCAGTGCCAAATAAAACGAAACTAGGGCTAACTAAAGCTAGACACAGCACAAGGACTGATAAGATCACTGTAATCCATTCATCCATCAATCCATTCATCCAACTGTCAATCCATCTATCTATCTATCTATCTATCTATCTATCTATCTATCTATCTATCTATCTATCTATCTATCTATCTATCCATCTATCATTGTTCAATCGGTTACTTTTTATGATTTGTTAATTTTCTATCCTTCGCTTCATCATGGTGCTGAGCCTTGATGCCTAAATTTACATGCAAAAATAATATCCTTTACATTCAAAAATAATTTTTGCAACGTATTACACTTATGCAAGACGTTCACACACGTGTCACATACAGTCCGAGTTGCGCGCAAAAGTGAAACATGCACGCTGTGCTCGGGGGATCACGCCTTTGTGACCGGATCGCCATGCGCCCATTAATCACTTGCTCAATTTCAAAACCGCTCAAAACGGCTTAAAATTGGGCGTCTCCGAACCATTACCCCTTTATCTAGACAGAGCTTAGACGAGGCTACAAAGAGCTGTGAGAAAGAAGTACTCATTTCCTCTCGTGATGCGCTCATCCCGCAACAGCGTCATTTGCGGAATTTCGAAAGGAGCGCAGTGCCTTAAATTTACGAACACGTGCTCATAGTCGTGATCGGAAAATCTCCTGTCAATAACGAAAGCAGCCTTGCCATAAAAAATGATAAATTTTTGAATTTTGATGCCTATTATTCGAGTTTCTTTAAAAATGACCATTGTGGGTGATGCCGTTTTTTTTTTTCATAAAATTCACTGACATCAACCTTGCTCAAAACAGCAACTCCATACTTTCGTGGCTGGGAGCACGTTAAAGAACCCCAGGTGGTAAAAATTTCCGGAGCCCTCCACTACGGCGTCTCTCATAATCATATGGTGGTTTTGGGACGTTGAACCCCACATATCAAATATTTTCGTGGCGCTGTGGCAATATCTGCAGATTGCAGCTCAGGTAGTTTCAAAGCGTAACCAGACTGCCTTAAGGCAGTAAATGAACGTTTAAAAAAGAGTCATCCGAACTAAGGCTTACAGTAGTTAGCAGGGGAACCTGGCCAAGCAGTGGAACCAGTATAAAATTTTCATCTGCTGAAAGTTTGAAGAAAAAGAAACAGTGAGTAAAAAGTGAACTTAAGAAAGCGCATAAGTACTTTCTGTTTTATTCCACAAATTGCACTACGCGCACACGGTAGACGTACTTGTCTGTCTCACATTATCCGCTAAAGTGCTCCCCATGTTAGAAATTTCAATATATAAGGCTTACTGATGTTTGTGTTGTAAGCATGATATTTCCAGAATCCTACTCTACGACACACCTCGTATAATGCTGACCGGAAACATTTGATGATTATATGTGGGGTTCAACGTCCGAGCACCACTATATGATTATGAGACGCCGTAATGAAGGGTTCCGAAAATTTCTATCACCTAGGGTTCTTTAACGTGCACCTAAATCTGAGCACACGGGCCTACAACATTTTCCCCTCCATCGAAAATGCCACCGCCGCAGCCGCGATTCGATTCCGCGACCTGCTGGTCAGCAGTCGAGTAGCAGTAGTAGTACAGGAAACCAATACCAGAAAATATTGCACCACAAACTCAAACTTAACACATTAGCTTTTACTGCTTCCTGAACTAGAATGCAATCGGTTTTTATTTTCTTCATTTTGGGAATGAAATAATACTTTAATTATAGTGTTAAGCGAAATGCGGATGCTAAAAGCACAAAGTTAATTCTAGCTGATACTTCTGCTAGGTTTGAAAAACATGCACCATATTTCACGGTCAGGATCTGCACACACGTTCGGTGCCAGAAGCCTCAGGTATTTTCCTACAGTATCTACAAAGTAAACCCCATATTTACGAGTCAGCCATCTTTTAGAGAGACAATGAGTGGAGGGCCCTACAGCCAGCAACTTTTCACTACGCAACTTGGGTTCTTGTGACCGATCACGCATAAACTCCGCAGCAGAAGCATAATTTTGAGACACTGTGTCCTCGGTTCGATAAGACTGAACCTCAATAATGTCCTCGTCACACCCCCGCTGTGAAGTTCAGTCGCTATCAAGCTGTCAGTGCTTGTTGCACGTTTGTGACAAAGCAGCACGATGAGGTCCCACAGACATCTCTTGTCGCCTTGGGATTCCCAGCTCTATAAATCAGTTTGAAATATTCTTCACTTAACATCACCGCTGCTTTCTTCACAATGTGAAACAGGGGGTGCAAAATTTCCCGCTCGCTGAATATCCTGAGCATTGAAGTGAATAGTTTGGTGGAATCACGCCTGGCCGGGGAGAAATGTTTCGGATCCAGGTTTCAACCACACAGATTGCCATGCACAGACTGAATACCTACTTATATCAGTGAGACGGACTATTTCAAGACATAGTTACGCGATCATTGTAGTGGCATGAGAAGCAATAAGGTGACATTAAATACACTCGCCGAACATTTAATATCCATGGGCTATCGATCGACTGAAAAGGTGCTTGTGTCATCGCCACGAAAAAGAAACTCTTTCTGTGGTGTCACATTGAATTGTTGTTTATTCAAACCACTGCACGCAATGAACAAGAGCTGTGGCAATTTCCCGCCTGTGTACGCCCATTGCCTCATTGCCTCAAACACATGATTAGACAAATTTACAATTAGGCGGACTTGTTGCTGATGCTTCATTGTGAACGAGGCTGCTGTATGAGAGTCGGAACAACTTTTCAGAACGTGTTTCTACTTTAGTCTGTACTGTGTCTTCTTCGTAAACGTGCACCCTATTACAGTTAATAAACATTCGTCTGGTGCACCTTAGAGCAAGGTGAGGTGAGCTTGTACATAAAATCATTGTTTTGTCATAATGAAGTTTATTGCTGTTGCTCATTGAAAGATGAATAATGATGTTCATCTTGTTCTGAGCTGAACTATACACACAACAAAACGTAGCCTTATATATTAGCTAACTTCACTCATGAGTGCTTCGTGATTTTTTCTCTTTCTCTGAATTTACGAAGAAAACAGTTTTTTCTTTAGTTGGTGTTCAACCATCTTTATGCCGGAAGTGCAGCGCGCGAAGCAGATCTATCCATCTTCGTATGGGGAATATGAAGAACTGGATAACATTGTGTATATAGCTAAAAATAAACTACACGAACGCAAACATTTTAATAATCCTCAAGATGGAGTGCCGCTTACTAACATCAGCTTTTGTATACACAAAACGTCTACGAGATGTAGGGAGCTTTCTTTATTTACTCTTCTTCCCACCTCGTAGAATGCTAAATCAGTTCGTAGGGAACTGCTGTAGCAAGCCTTGTAACAAGGGATAACAAACGTTCTTATAAATCCGAGCAGGTGAACATCAGACAGTTTACCAGGAAACGCCCGCGTAATTCAACGAATGTTTGCGTTAACGAGAGCTCTGCGTGTTGACGCAAACTCTAATCCAAATGCAGGCATCTACGCCAAGTGCATCGCAGGGTGTTCTTTTTATACTTGATGGTAAAAAATAAATCTGAAACAAACTAAGACAAAGAATATTTGAGAAATGGGAAAAAATCCCGAGGTAATGAATTACTCATGCGCTACAAAATATATGTCTTTCACATACTATATAAAATTACATGCTAATTTCAATCAGATCTTTTCTGAACCTGTACAAGTTCTTACGCAGTACAGTTGCGTTTAGCGAAATGTTCAGTTGTTTGATCGCTTTCTTCTAACAGCTTGACCTGACAGCACTGAAATGTCGCTCGAGCAGCCCCTACACCGGTGCGCTCATAATACAATCTTTTTCTACTGTCTTGTGGAGAAAATAGAAATCGTCTTATTTCGGTAACCTAAACTTGTCGATACGAGTTGAAAAGCACATGTCAGTTAATGTTTTTTATCGATATATTTATTGCGTATTGACACGTCAAGCCTAGTAGGAATTTCCATATATCTCCCGAAAATCTTCGCAACTGTGCATAGGTTTTATCTGCACTTAGCTTAAAGATTTCATTTAGGATCTCTCAGACTGAGTGTCTCTTACAGTGCACCACGAAGCTTCTGGACTCCACTGAGTAGTGTTCATGTGTGTAAACGAAGAACAACTTCACGTACTACGACATAAAGCGTACCCTCTTATATCTACGCCTCTATACAAACATGGCACAGTTGCTGTCGCGGGTCATAAGGAGGGCACTTGGAGAAAACGTATGCAACAGCAGTGAGGTTAAGAAAACTTTCCCTTCCTGAGGACTCATCAAATTTACGATATAAAATCAAGAAATTTCGCACCTGCACTTCGCATGAAATAATAAATGGTGTCCGACGCGTAAATTGTAAGTCTCCGTAACAAAATAAGATGCCATATACCACCTTTTAATTTTTTCTTAAACAGGTCTGGTCTGGTGTCATACCCTTTGTGCTCTAGCTGAAACGAAGTTGAAAACATCGACCAGTTTCTTCCAACATGCTGCCGTTTCATAGATCAAAGAAAAAATTGTTTCGAAATTTCATTTAAAAAATTACGAATTTCGCTACGTCCTTCGAATATCTGTCCTTTGGAGCTGCTTCAATAAAATTCAGCGACAGAAACGTCTGTGGAGTCCTCTGCGAATTCTTATGTGACACAAGGAGATTACCTTGCTTAGCCATTTATCAGCTGTCGATTTTTACTAATCAAGTTTAAATTTAGTATTTGTTTGTTACACTGCGTTGGCTTAGCCTACTGAAAAATTATGTATTATGATTAGGACTCAGTTATTTGAAAATCTTTATTATTTTTCTTTTTTCACTTTTTCACATTGTGCCAAAATATTCCAGTCTTCTAAAACAAAGTAATAATCTTTTTCTAGCTTGCATAATCCTAAATTGCTCACTTACATTAGCCGCCGGCTTCTTGGCCAATCCTTCTTATAGGGTAAGAGCCACAAGAGAGAATCAAGCAAGCAGCAAGCAAAAAAGCGTCGCACCAGTGTCTACACAACCCAGATTGCAAAGGGACAATACCAGAAAACCACGGCTACGGAATCACTGTTGTGCCTTGAGTGGGAGAACATGTGTAGTGCGCCCGAGTACAGAGGTATAGGCCTCAAATGCAGCCGAATAAGAAGCGTCGAGGTAAATACAGCTCAAAGGAAGAATCGAGTTTCTTATGATAACAACAGCGCAATAGAAAATTAAAAGAAATATCGAAGTAATACTGGTGAAAATGAACGACAATTATTTGAACCCTGCTTCTGAGAACGCTGAACCTTCAGCATTTTTAGGAGAGCGGAGGATGAGGCTAAATGTCGACACTGTTTCCCTTGCATTGGGGGAGAAGAGTAAGCGAGCGTCAATCAGCGGCCTCGATACGAAGTGTCTAAATTGACTGTTGATAACGGCGAGGAAAATAGTGTCGTCAGTGAGGGCGCTGGCGAAGTAAATGGTAGATCGTAGTAAGACGGTAAGTTGGGCCAGTTAGTTAGGATCCATCGTGAACTTTCTTACAGCGCAACACCAGAAAAAAATTTTTTCTAGTGTTGCGCTGTAAGAAATTTCACGATGGATAACTGGTAAATCTGCTGTTTGGTGCGTCAGTTCCGGTTCATACAGCTAAATTAGGCTCATTGCATCGCTGTGTGGAGATTTACCCGGGGCCGCTTTCCCAAAATATCAAAGTGGCTATGGACTATTCGTAGGAAGGGCTTGAATTCTCTCAGTTGACTCTATCGACTATCACCACTTGGTAATAAGTAATTGTGATAATTTTTATATTTACTGCCATAATTATTGTTTGTACGCATCTGAAGATGCCTTCTGCCACCAGTAGCACGCAGATACCTCCTTTCTGTCGTGTTTAAAAATATTGGAAACATTTTAATATATATATATATATATATATATATATATATATATATATATATATATATATATATATATATATATATATATATATATATATATATACATATATATATATATATATTATGAGACCACGTCCGGTACGGCAGCAACCAGGTTATCTTTTTTTAATCGAGACGCACGAGCCAGAAAGACAGCCCACGTGACATACGATGATGATCACTACAATGGTTTGGTCATACAGATGAAGATGAAGTACATAGTCAGCGCTCACACTATTTTCCTAAGAGTGCAGCAAGTTAGAAAGGGTTGGGACGCCAAATATATTGTTTCAGTCGAGAGACGTGGGCGATCTCGGTGTGGCGGCGACGGTGATAAGGAGCCGCGTCGACAGGAGCAACGCGATAGTTGACTTCAGATGTTCGTTCCAGGACGGTGTATGGACCGAGATATCGGTGAAGGAATTTTTCGCAGAGCCCAGGTACACGAATAGGTGTCCACAAAAAAGGACTTCGTCGCCTGGGCGGAACACAACAACTCGACGCTTCGCATCAATGTCGCTTTTTCTCTTGTCCTGAATGGTAGCAGTGTTGGCGCGGGCGATTTCACGGCAGCGGGCGACGCGAGCGGCGAACTCTTCCGGGAGAGATGAAGATGGAACGGAAGAAGTGGACAAAAGGCGGTGTCCAGAACAAAAGTCGGTACACGGCCATACACGAGAAAAAAAGGGCTGAAATTCGTCGTACGCTGTATGGCAGTGTTATATGCGAACGTGACGAAAGGAAGTATTGTGTCCCAGTTTTTGTGATCCGGTTGCACGTACATAGAGATCATGTCGGACAAAGTTCGGTGAAAACGCTCAGTCAGACCATTAGTTTCTGGGTGATACGCTGATGTGGTCTTGTGGATGGTGTTAGAGGTCTGTAAGACTTCAGCAAGGACATGTGAAAGAAATGTCTTGCCACGGTCACTAAGGAGCACACGCGGTGCGCCATGTCGTAAAACAATGGCGCGAAGGAAAAAATCGGCTACTTCAGAGGAAGCACCAGATGAAAGACCTGCTGTCTCCGCGTAGCGAGTATGGTGGTCTACGGCAGCAACAATCCAACGGT